>NW_022984645.1:1355973-2696709 GCF_008694065.1 Daldinia childiae | reverse complement strand
AAATTAACAAATTATTTAAATAAATTAAAATAATATAATAATATAATCTTTTTATATTTATATATATATTAATTATTTTATTAATTTTTTATAATAATTTTTTATTATAAATAATAAATTAAATATTATTATTTTTATTATTTTTATTTTAATTATTTATTATTTTTATTTTAATAATTTATTTTTTAAAATTTAATTTATTATTTTATATTTTTATTTTTAATTTTTTTAATTTTTTTAAAAAAAATAAAATTTATTAATAAATATATTATAATTATTTTTAAATATTTATTATATTTATTAATTATTAATTTATTATTTTGTTTATATTATTTTATCTATTATTTATTATTTATATATTATTTATTTTTTATTTATTTTTTTATTATTATTTTTATTATTTGTAATTTTTTTTTATTTTTTTTATTTTTTTTATTATAGTTATAAATATTATTATAAGGATAATTATAATAAAATAAAATAAGGTTAAATAATTATAGTAAAATTTAATAAAATAAAATTAACAAAATTAATAAAATTAATAAAATTAATAAAATTAATAAAATTAATAAAATTAATAAAATTAAATTAAATTAAATTAAATTAAATTAAATTAAATTAAATTAAATTAAATTAAATTAAATTAAATTAAATTAAAATTTAAAATAAACATAACGCAATAAAATAAAATTAAATTAAAATTAAATTAAAATTTAAAATAAATATAACGCAATAAATTAAAATTAAATTAAAATTAAATTAAAATTAAAAATAATTATAATAAAATAAAATAAAGTTGGCTAATTAAAATAAAATAATAATAATAAATTTATTATATAAAATAATTATAAAAATAAATTAATAATTAATAAATATATTAAATATTTAAAAATAATTATAAAAATTTAGGAAAACGCATGCACTCGCAAACTCGCGCAAGCGTTTTCACGTGCTCGCAGGCTTATACGGTAGAATCCGTCGGAGATATTTAAATTAAATGTCTTGATAAATCTCAGCTAATTATTTTCTTTATTAGTTTATTAATTTTTTATCATTTATTGAAGAATTATTTATCAATTTCTTATCAATTATTTATCAATTATTTATCAATTATTTATCATTTCCTTATTAGTTTCCCATAATAATTTTAAAAGTTTGAGCGTAAAAAATGTCTCCGACGGATAATATAATTTTTAATTTTTTAAATAAATTTAAAATTTAAAATTATTTAAATATAAATTTTTTTAAGTTTTTTTATATTTATATAATATATAAAATATAAAATTAATAATTTATATATTTATTAATTATTTATATAATATTTATTATTTTTTTTATTAATTATTTTATTATTTTTTATAATAATTTTTTAATTTATTTAATATAAATAATAAATTTTATTTTAAATTTTTTTATTTAAATAAATAATAAAAAATAAATAAAATTAATAAATTATTTTAAATTTAATATAATAAAATTATATAAAAAATTTTAATTTATATAATTATTAATTATTTATATAATATTTATTAATTATTTTATTAATTTTTTATAATAAATTTTTAATTTATTAAATATTAATAATATATATAAATTTAATTAAATATTTTAAAAATATTGTAAAATAGTAATAAAATAATTAAAATATATTAAAAAATGAATAATATATTTATAAAATATTTTTAGTTAATTTTATTACTTTAGAACTTATTAGCGTAAGGTTGAGATAATTAGCCTAAGGCTAAAATGTAAAGCTAATAAAGCTTTACTTTAGCATATTAAAAATCTTTTGACATAAAACCTTAAGTAAACTTAAGGTAAATTTAAACTTTTTTAACAATAAAAAAGATTAATTTATTATAATTATTATAAATTAATTTGGAAATTTAGTTTATATATAAAATAGAAATTAATTTAAGAATTTATTTTATATTTAAAACGAAAATAAGTTTAAGAATTTACTTTATATTTATAAAAAAAATTAATTTAAAAATTTATCATATATTTATAATAAAAGGTATTAATTTCCGGAAATTGTTAAAGAAGATTTTAAAAGTTTAATTTATATTTACGATAAAAGGTATTATTTTATAAAAAATATTAAAAATTTATTTAAATTTTTTTTTATATTGGTAAAATAAATTAAATTTTTAAGATTGTTAAAAATATATTTAGGAATTTTTGTTATGTTTATAAGATTTAATTTTATTAAATTATTAAAAATAAATTTTAAAATTCTTTCTATATTAATAATATAAAATATAATATTTCTAAAATTATTATATATTATTTTAAATAGGTTTAACATATAGTTTTATTAAATTTATAAAAATATATAATAACAATAAATATAATATATTTAATAAAAAAATTAAAATATTTAAGGATTTTTATCGAAAAATTAGAATGGTGAAATAATAATATCATAAAATATTTTTAATAATATTAAAAAGTTAAATTTTATAATATTATTATAATTATTTTGTAAAATAAGGATTTAATTTTTAAAAAATAGTAATATAAATTAAAAAAAAAATTTTTATGGTTAAAAATTATTAGATGTATATGTTAAAATGGAAAGTAATAACGATTTAAATAATAATTAATAAATTTTTAAATAAAGATTTATTTAAATTTTTAAATAAATTTATTAAATAATTTTAGTATATTAATAAAGGGTTTTTATTAAATAATATAAAGGATAATAATTTTAAAAAAAGAATGTTTAATAATATATAAAGGCATTTAATATTTAAATTAGTTATTTATAAATTATTGGATATTTATAAAAATATATATTTAGATTTTTAAAATATGGTTAATATTAAATCGATTATATATATTAAAATAATAAAAATTTAAGGTAGTTTTAATTTTGTAAAAATAGATTATTTAAAAAATGTTATAATAAATGTTATAATAATAAAAAGAAAAAATATTTTCTATGCAAAAAATTTAAATATTAGTTTATAAAATATTTAATTTTAAAATAAAAAATAAAATATATTAAATAGTAAAAATATATATAAAAGTAAAAATTTAAAAATATGGATAAAGATTTTAAAATATTTTTAATAAAATATAAAAAGGTAAATATTAAATATAATAATAATAATAATAAAAATGGTAAAAATTATAATATTTAAATGTTAAAATAAAGTAATGGTAATAATAAATATTATAAAAATAAAATAAAATCATTTATTATATATTTTTATATAAATTATAAAAAGGTTAATAATTATTAAATAATAAATATTTTTATAAATTAAATAATTTTTTACGTATTTATAAAAATTAATATATTTAAAAAATATGTTAAAAAAAAGAATTTAAAATTATTAAAAATATTAGTTTAAAAAAATTTAAAACCTTTATAATATTTTATTTAAAAAATTAATATTTATAAATATTTTAAAATATATTATTTAATATTAAAATTGTGGGAATATTATTAAAAAAAAACTTTAAATAAAAATATTATAATAAATATATTTATATATTAAATTAAATATAATAATAGTTAAAAATTATATAATTTGTTTTAATAATAATTCGGAATAATAAAACGTTAAAATAATATATATGCTTATTTTATTTAAAATTATTTTATTTTAAATTATATTATTAAATATATTATTTTTATTATATTTTAAAAATATAAATTAATTTAGTATATTTTTTAATAATATTAAAAATAAATTAATATATAAAAATAAAAATTATTTTATTATTTATAAATAAAGATATTTATAATTTTTATTAAATAATTTAAAATAAATAATAGTATATTATTATAACTATTATTATTAATATATCCTCGTTTTGTTATTAAAGCTTATTGATATACCTAATACATTTAAATATATTTTATCCATTTTTAAATTTTAATATTTTATAATATATTAACTTTTATAATTTATTAAACCTAACATTTTAATATATAAAATTTATATTATTATTTTTACTTTAATTAAAATTTTTTAATAATATATATTTTAATTAGATATATATATTATTTAAAAGGTTATTTGAATATATATATATATATTTAATTAAATATAAATATAACCGTAAAAAAACCTTTTATAAAACTTTATTTTAAAATTTCATCAAATATATTAACTATTATAACTTTTTAAATCTAACAATTTAACATATATAATTTATATCAAAATTTTCCCTTTAATTAAAACTATTTAATAATATAAATCTCTATTAAATACATATATTATATTAAAAATTATTTAAATATATATTATTTAATTTAATATTAATATATTTACGCAAAAATATATCACGTAATTCCCCAAAAACCACCACCACCACCATTAATATATATATTTAAATAACATTATAATAAAACAATACGGAAGTCGCCTTTAAAAGTTTTGTCCATAGGTCGGCCTTTGTCAACTTGGCAAGTCTTGGCAACAACTATCTGCCGTAATACTAAATGTACTCCTTTTAATACCTTATTTTCATCTATTTATTTAACCTTAAATATATAATATATAATGTTAAAATTTATGCCGAAATAGATTTAAGCTTTTATATTTACGATATATTTAAAGGCTATATTTTATAAAATATATTTGGTTATATAGTTATTTATATAAAAAATGATAGATTTTAATATACTTTATGATTTTTAAGTACTAAGTAGATCAAGCTACTTAACAGCTGTTTGATAGCTGTGGCCAAGGCTGACAGGTATTTGGTATGGACAAAACTTTTGAAAGCGACTTTCGTATACCAAATTAATATATATATTATTAAAAAACTTTAATTAAGGCAAAACTAACAATATATATTATATAAATTAATTTATTAAATTAAATAAATTATAAAAATTAATAAATTAAAATATAATTTAATTAATTTAATTAAAATAATTAATAAAAATATATTTATTATATAAAATATATTAATAAACCTTTAATAACAAAATAAAAATATACTAATAACAATAATCATTATTATTTTATAAAAATTAAATTTTAATAAATTTATTAATAATTTAATTATTTTATAATTAATTAATTATATTATATTTTTAATAAAATAAAATATAAAAAATTTAATAAAATTATTATTAATATTAAATATATAAAAATATATTTAAAAGATTTAAATTTATAATAAAAAATAATATAGATTTTAATTATAAAATATATATTAATATAATATATATTAAAATTAAATTAATTTTTTATATAATTAATAAAATAATATTATTTTAAATTATTAAATTTTTAAAAAATATAATTGTAAAATATATTTAAAATATATTATAAATAATATAAATAAATAATTATTTTAAATTTTTAAATAATTTTATATTTAATACAAATATAAATTTTATAATAAATAAATTTATAATTAATATAAAAAAATAATTATAATTATTAAAAAAGTATTAGTTAAAATATAATAATAAGTAAATAACGTATTAAAAATAAAAAATAAATCAAATATAATAAATATATTAAAGTTTTTATTATAATTAAAAATATAGATATATTATAAAAATAAAAGATAAATAGGATTTTATATGTTAATTATATAGAATAGTAAAATATATACAGTTTAAATTAATAATAAATTGGTTAAATTTTATATTATAATTATAAAATTATATTTATAAAATAAAATAATTAAGTTTTTATATAATAAAAAAATGAAATAAATTAAAATTTTAATAATATAATAAATAATTATATTTTAAAAGTTAAAATATTTATATTTAAAAAATTATAAAAAAGATTATTTAATAGTAAAAATAAATTGAAAAAAAGAAATAATAATACAAATTATTTCTTTTTAAAAAAAGTAGAAAATATAAAATTTACAATATAATTTTATAATAAAAGTAAAATTATTATATTAAAAATCTTATTTAAAAAATTAAATAAATAAAAAATTAAAAGTTTAATTGAAAAAGGTATATTTATATTTAAAAATATAATAAAAAAAATCTAAAAATATTTATTTATTTAATTTAAAGATTATATATAAAATTAAAGAAAAAGTAATTAATAAATTATATAAAAAGTTAAGGTTGGTTATATAAAAATATAATAATAAAAGTAAGGAAATTATATTTATATAATTTTTAATAATATAATAATTAAGTTAGTAAATTATAATTATTTTTATTTTATTTTTAAATATAAAAAAAAGGAATTGTAATATAGTTATAAAATGTTATATAAGTTTATATATAATTTGGAATAAATTAAAATTAAATAATTATGGTAAAATTATTAAAAATTATAATTATAATAGTAATTAAATTATTATATAAAATATTTAAAATAGGAATATATTAATAAGTTATATATTTTAAATATTATAAAAAAAAATATTAATGATAATATTAATGTATAATTTATATTTTATAATATTAAATTTAATATAAACATTTAGATTAATAATAATGTAAATAAATAATATATTTAAAGTATTTAATAAAATATTTAATAAAATAAAAAATAAGAAATTAAAAAAAATAAAGTTTATAATAAAGTTTAAAACGTATTTTATATAAAAGAATTTATTAATATTTAATAATTATATAATAATTAAAAATGTGGAAAGTAATATTTATTTATAATAAAAAAAATAAAATAAAAGGATAAAAATTATTAAAATTAATATAAATAATGCGTTATAATAATATATATAATAAAAGGTTTATAAAATTTATATAATTATTATTTGTTAATTAAAGGTAATATTTAATATATTTAAAATGGTTTAATATTAAGAATTTAGTAAAAATAAAATTATTAGGTTTAATAAAAAGTTTTAATAATAGCGGAATAATTTGTAATAAGGTTTAAAATATATTTTTTTAAATTTGGTAATTGCGAAAATATTTATGTTTATAAATAAATTATTTGTAAATAATAAAAATTTTGATTTTTAAATTAGTTATAAAATATTTATTATTAAAAAAAATATAAATAATAAATTATTTATTATAAAAGGTAATTTAATTTATTAAAATTTAATAAAATGTAAGTAAATTATTAAGAGGGTTTTAATAAGTAAAATATATATAATAATTTATAATATAATTATAATTATAATAATTAATATAATAGTAATGTTGATTTTTAATAAAATTAATTTTTTATTTATTTTAATTATATAAATATATTATTAAATTTAATATAATGAAAAAAAAAAGAAATTAATAATTAATATTATATTATTATAATAATTACATAAAAAATAAAAAATAAATAATATTAAATAAATTTATAAAAAATAATAATTTAATTAATATAATAATAAAATTAAATATTAATAAAATATTTAAAATATTTATTAATATTAATTATATTATTATAAAATAAATTAAATTAAATTAAATATAATAAATAACAAATAATTATATTTAATTAAAAACTTTCTATTTTATAAAAATAAAAAGTTTAATTAATATATATAAAAACAAATAAAAACAAATAAAACATTAATTTTAAAATATTTAATTAAAAATCATATTATTTTCAATTATAATAAAATTATAAAATTAAATTAAATAAAATAATAAATAATTATAAGTTTTAAAATATATATATTAATTAATTATTGTATTTTTAAATAAATTCAATAAATAAATCTAAACTATTAATTTATAAATTTTTATTTTTATTTATTAAAAAATTTTCTTTAATTATTTTTATATATTTTTAATAATATTTTATTAATAAAAACCGCATTTAATTTTAAAATATTTTAAATTATTAATATTAATAATTATTAATTTATAATATTATAATTTAACGTTAAATTTTAAACATTTTAAAAATATAAATATATTATTTTATAAAAAAAATTTAATTTAATTTAATATAAATAAAATAAAAAGAAAAATTATATAAAAAAGTTAATTTTATTACATTTAAAACGCTTTAAAACTATAATTTTAATTATTATTTTAACAAATTTAAATTAAAAATTTAAAAATGATTTAAAAGGAAATACCTTTTTTAACTACAACTTTTTTTAACCAATTATATCCCGGCATATTTTCCCGAAAACATTTTTCAATTTTTAATTTAAAGTAACTTTAAACATTTTTTTTTATATATGGTATTATTAATAATTAAATTAATTAAAAATATTAATTTTAATACGTTTTATAATAAGTAAAATTTTTATATAAAAAATAAATATTAATTTAATTATTTAAATAAGGTATTAAATAAAACGTATACGTTTTAAGCCGAAATTAATTATAATACCGGTTATAACGCCGGTTATAACGCCGGTTACAATACCGATCGTAACAAACGTTATAATTTAAACGTTAAAACTTATAATTTTATAACGCAATATTATATAAATATGTAAAAAAAACAAAAAGGTAATAAAAGTAAAAAATTAACCTTAAATAATTAAAATATAAAATATTTTAAACGTAATTATAAGTAGTTATAAATATAAACGTATAAATATAAACGTATAAATATAAACGTATAAATATAAACGCGTAAATATAAATACATAAATATAACGTTTTAAAACTATTTAAACGTTAAAACTTACAATATTATAACGTAATATTACATAAATATATAAAAAAAGTTAAAATATTTGAATAATTAAATAAATAACTTTAAATTAAAAAATAAAAAAATATTTTAAACGTGGTTATAAATAGTTATAAATGGTTATAAATATAAACGTATAAATATAAATGCGTAAATATAACGTTTTAAAACTATTACATATTTTTAAACATTAAAGCTTATAATATTATAACGTAATATTATATAAATATATAAAAAAAATAAAAAAGTAATTAAAATAAAAAATTAGCTTTAAATAATTAAAATAAAAGATATTTTAAACATTATTATTATTTATTATATTATTATCGATATAATTTTATTAAAATTTTTTAAATATATATTAAATACGGTTAAAAACTTTAAACGTCTTTAAAATTAAAGTTTGAAAAACGCCTTTTTTACGTTTTATATATATAAATACACGGATTAAAAGTTTCGTAACGTTTATAACGCCAATAAAAAAAAACGAAAAATAAAACCTGTTTTTTAAATTTTAATTTTAATATATTAAAATAATTTAATTAATGCGTATAATAAATTTATAATTACGTAAAAAAAGTTATTAATGTAAAAATATAAAATAAATTTACTTATTATATATATATATATTTTATATATTTTAATTTACAATTAAAATATATATTAAACATTATTAATAAAAAAATATATATATAAATTTAAAAACTTATATATATTTAAAAAATATTTTATTTATATAAAATTATTATTAAAATTATATATATTAAGTAATTTTCAGGTTAATTCCTAATTACAAAACTAATTTTTAATTAAAACGCAACACCTTTTAAAGTAAGACCGGCGAGTATACGTAGCCAATACAAGTAATAGTTTACGTAGCGCCGGGTAACTTGAAAACCTGCGGCACCTTGACCCTCGCGTAGAGAAGGGCGCCTACGTCGAGCCCCCCACGTGAATGGACATGTATCCTGTGTGGAGATGCCTCCCTTCAACTTAACTATGACGCTGGCCTCGCCCACTATTGCCTCTGCTGCCGGGTCCCTTTGGAATAAAAGACCTTGGCAACAGCCTCGAGTGTTAATAAGTGTTAATACACGCGTGATCTTGCTCTTATTATAAAAGGTAAGGTAGCTTTGACTTATATCGAGCAGTAGCGATAGTTAAGTGGCAGTTGGGGTGAAGCCGAAGCTGGACTCGACTTTGACTTTAAGCAGTGCCTAGGCGAGTAGGTGTCCCTCGTACGATACATCGCCCTTGGTGCAAGACCAAGTCTCGTCGATGAGCTTAGCCGTCAGCGTGTTCTGATACTTGTACGTGAACTCGCGTTTGATTTCAGGCTTGACCATCTGCGCGAGCCATGCCAAAATACTGGACCCGAACCAACGCGTCTCAAGATCGCGACGTTGAAGATGCCCCAGTATAAGCCATCGCGTTTGTCCGGCGATACCTGTAACGTCCCAAGCGACGCGAGCACGACGAACTGGAAGGCGGCATCATTAAGGTTCTGTTGGGAATCTGATGTTTCGTTAGTCCCTAACGTGAAGTTAGTGTCAATGTTATCGCCCGGTGGTGGGTTCACAAACCATTTCTTAAGTGGTACGAGTAGGAGGAGCAGACTATCCTTGGGTTCACAGCAAAAGGTGCGCACTCGCCAAAGCTGTATGCCGCATGTCTCGCCGCCGCCGAAATAGCTGTCCGTCAACTATGCGAATGTCATGTCGGGGTAGTGACCGTCGAAACAGCTACTCGGCTCACCATCCCATGCACAATTGGACCACTTGTCAATGTCTCCTTTCGGGCAGCAGTAGTATTTGTCTGTGTCCAGGTCAAGCTCAGCGAGCACGAATAGGAGCGCCTCACCCGTCAGCGCGGCCAGCGGTACGCTACGACCGACAACCCTAAGCATGATCTTGGCTACGTCTTCTAGGATGGTTAACACCGAGCTCGAGAAGGTGAGTGGCAGGCCGTCGCCGAAACAGCTCCCACCGACACCTGCCCAATATCACCACTTCTTCTCAGCCAACGGACTCTTGCAGCAGTACGCCTTGTTGCCATCATGACACTCACTGTCGTCTCCGCCCCACTTGTTCATCTCCATCATGACCTCGTCGTCATGACAGTAGTCGTTGCAATACCACGGGTTCCCTCGCCATGTATAGTCCTTGGGATCCGGAGCCCCCGAGAGAGGATAACACAGCCTGCTCCGTTTGTCGCCAGTTCCGCACTTCTGGTCTGTTATCTTGATGTCGCCTGGGTCACACTTGCCATCGCAGGGCGTGACATAGCAGTATTTATTGGAGCTCTGCCAGTCATCCTTCCCACTTGCTGCGCTCATGTCGCCGAGATTCTTGGGTGATATGACGGCTTGCAGCGCTGTCAGGCTGTCGCCGTCCTAGTCTATGGCCTAGATTAAAAACCCACCAAGCCTGGCTTAGCCGTCTAGTAACGAAGCAGTAATGATGTTTGCCACGGTCGTCGAAAGTCCAACTCCTAATGGCGATAACTGTCTTGAGCGCTGGGCTCCTCTGCTTGAGGCTGGCTAAATTGGAATACAGCTATTCCGGCAAACCCTCTATGCCAGTGATGCTATAGTCGCCAGGTGTGATGGAATCAAAGGAGGAGTATAGGTGAGTGAGAGAATCTACAGGGATGTCGTCGAATGACTGAGACGTAACCAAGTTAGTACCGCTCATTACTCCGAGTAAAAGAACTAACATACCATCCCCTGGCACTCCCTATCGAACCTCCATGCCTCATAGTGCCCAATGACGCGAGACTGTGAATCGGCCTTGTTTTTGGGCCTAGGCTGGTTGCAGTTGAACTGGCACCTGCCCGTAACACTGTGGTCTTTGATATCGCAATAATCGTCGGTCATACTATAAAACCCCCATTTATCGCAGTAGACATTGAGAGGACATTCAAGGCCGGGAGCCTTGGTGTCCTTGCCGCACTCAGACTTCGCATCACAGTTGGACTATCACACGTCATTGGGCGATATGCCTGACATGCCGCATGCCTCCTCGCCATAGTTGCACTCGAGTGTAGCTTTGGGGCAGCAGGCTTTGTTGCTGCACGGCCGGTTTGGCGCGCACGTATAGTCATCAACGATCCCCCTGCCTAAGAGGGATGACAGACTGATAGTGCCTAAAGCCGCTGCAGGGCCTGAGCTGGTAGTGAGAGGGTCATTATTAACATTGCATAGGGGTAATTTGTGGTCGCGATGGTTTTTTGCTGGGTAGTTAAATGGTCTGCTTAGCTTGTCAGCCATTGCTAACTGCAGGTATACACAATAAGCTGGCTCGAGTTCTTCAGGCGCTGCTCTTGACCTCAGAGTAAGCCAGCAGTAACCCTCTCCTATACCTTATAATTGAGGCACCAACATCGCCATCCGACTTTCCCTTGTGACCTCGACATCCCTGGGTAGATAGGTAGCCTTCAAACATAGTACTCTTGTTGGTAAGACAGACTCGAGCATTCGCCAAAGATAACCTACACTGATATGCATCCTAGGTACCTGTTAGATAACCATGTCTATGCATACCCATTTATCTGCAGTACACATTGAGTGACTAAAACGTGTGGTGTTGATTGTATTAAATTATATCGACATCGGCCTTGGCGTTCAAAATGTGCTACATAATGCGATGGATAGATATTGTCTCTAGCGAATTATATTTACGGAAGCAAGGGCATTTCAATTTGTGAAAGGGATGAGATAAATAGTTTCAAGTGGCTGACGCGAGACTCTTGCTGAGAGGCGGTACAGACTATATGAATATTTGCCTTATCCATTAGACTATGCGACGTAGACCGGTTAGCTAACATCGATACTGTGCACTTACTTACAAACCACCAATCGTACAATATATAGATAGGTTTATGTTGGTTACGGCTGTTCATTTATACCAACTTTCAGTCATAGCCAGTATTGATGTAACGGGGTAACAAGGACTCTTCCATAATAAAAGGATGATAATCGCCTGTCCCGAATAACTTGAAAGGAAGATTTAGGTCCCAGCACAACCTACCTAGGAATCCTTGATAATCAGTGGAGATCGAAATCCCCATCATTATCATGATATTTGTTGACCTACCCTTACCCCGACTAAGGGGTAAAGTCAATAGGTCGTCGCTCATACCGTTTTTCCTTCTCGTCCTGTTCTGGCCTCATGTGGTGACAGTATCTGCCACGATGATGCTGTATAACAGTGGTCCCCCCCCACGCTGACTTCAGTATGTTCTGACGCGCTCCTCGCCGACGTCGCCGCTTGTGACCCCCCGGTCAAGAGTCTTCACCTGGACTTCTTCTATTCCTCAACATCGTTGTCCTGCATTTGCACCGACGACTGTTCGTCGTCGTTGGCCGCGTGGATGTCTTTGGTATGGACTGGCTGCGGAAACCAAACTGTCTTAGGCGACCTGGAGGTTGAAGCCGCTGCCGTCTATATCCCCGGGTCGTTGCAGCACTCATTCCAATCGGCATGTCTGAGGGATGATGGTGGTCGTTATTGCGGCCCTGGCTGTGGCGTTTTCTGATCCTGGGGTCAGCCCATTTAACTACATTAGCAACATTACAGGGCAAGACCAGCAGCCTGATGACAGCGACCTCTGTATTGCAGAACGGTTACGCTCACGTGCGGGCTCTCCATATTTCGACAGCCCCCCTTTGACTATCTGCAGGCCGGCCAGCCTGATAATTGTAGTAAGTGGGACCGCTGTATGAGCGGAGACTACTGCGACTTGCTGCTAATCGCAACGGTCTCACGGTCTCGCAGCTCGCAGCTCGCAGAGCTTAACCCCGTTCTTGGTACGGCTGGCGCGAATTGTGGCACGCAGGTATGTTGAAATCTGTGTCGTGGTAACTTGTGGGTTGGACAAGGAGGGATAGTGCCGGCGAGACCGAGAACTAAGAGGATGAAGAAGAGTAAGATGTATATAGAGATTTAGATGAAGACAATGAGTAAGCTCAGTATCATAGCATAATGAGAAAGTGGTATAGGAGGTGGTAGCTGCCTTGAGCGGGACGGAAGGACCGGTAACAAGACAAAGCGGAACTACAGAGAGCGGTCGGTAACATGCCGACGAGCCGGGAAAGCGGAAATCACGCCCGAGTTGGATGGCATTAATAAAAATATCCACTTGATGTTAAGGGTATTAAATACCTGGTACTTAACCCGGGCGTCTAGATGAGTTGAGTGTCTATAAGCAATATACCTGACCCTTATTCTCTGAGATTCGTCACCGAGACTCGTCACCGTTTAATATCAAGACATAGGACATTTTGCGAGGTGTTCTGCCACGTAGGCATTTAATTTTGTACATTGTGCATTGATTGATGCGATATATGCTTCTCAAAGCTCACGTTCGATCTAGGTTCCCATACATAGTAGCTCTAAGCGAAATCCTTTAGCTTAGCGACAAATTTCTTGGAAATTTCCATTCTAGAAACCCTGCTTTTCGACTTGAGCTTGAGCAGCAGCGATAGTCTGGTCGGCATTGGGGTCGACGAAGCCACAGCCCAACTTCCCGTTTTGAAGCGACGCAGCTTCTGCAGAGCAGACACCTAGGCCTGTGGTTTGAACTTCGGCACAGCATGCAGACGAGCAGTCCTAATCATTTATTACCAAATTAGTGGTCAAGATGGCTATGGAAGCGTTGCTCCACGAATGATGCATAGAACTATCACTTACAGCATCAGAAGTGCAACCACCGGTGATGAACTGTTGTCCGTTACCCTGGCCTACATCTTTAGCGCCGGCATTGTTAGGCGTAACTTGGGCCAAAGCCGCAACGGCGACTAAGACGTATAAAATGATCAATATCCATGTAATCCAGACAAGGGACTTTAGCTATAACTTGACTTACGCGTCAGGAGTGTAGCAACGTTGATGTGAACCATTTTGACGGGTAGGGTATTGGAGTAAATTGAATATACAATGATAGTTAAAGATAAACCAAGCGACACCAGGTCGTAAAATTATTTTATACAGTGAAGAATGGAAGAAATGTTTATGTGCGAGATGGATTTCACGATTTTGGCATCTATTCATCCGGAACATGTGTCTATTTGTAGTTTTTCTTCAGTTGGGTATCAAACAAGCATCATTCCAATTATCCGTTAACGAACGAACGATAGACGTCAACTAAGCTCCTATACCAAACCACCCAAGGTAGATCAAACGCGCTTCGAGTTGACATGTGGGGACCGAGAAGAACGATGGTGATACTCCCGGAGCCGGAGACACGCTAGGCGAAAGTCGACGCGGCTCAACCTCGTAAGATGCGCTCTGACGTCCTTTAGCCGGAAGTGCGCTTGGCGTGAGATCAGCAACCCCAGACTGACCAAGCCAATGGGTTTTCTGTGTGCTACTCCTATATAGCTCCGATGATCTGAGGATCTGCGACGTGCTTTGGACGTCGGCAGATAACCTAGTTTGAGAGTTGCGTTTCATATTTGTCCCATTAAATAAGTCTTAGACGAACATGTCAATACAAGAGTAGATCTATACTCTGAATAGTAGACTTGGCGGCTAATGCTTCGCATCGTGTTATTCAATTGCCCCACTTCGATATTCGTGAACTTGGAGAATAATGGATAGGGAATAGTGTGTAATATCGTAATTCTTAAGCGACGTCTCAATCTAATATGCAACTTCTCACATAAATAATAGTAAAGCTTTCTCATATTTCTTTCCTTTTAGTATAAATATAGATTTGGATTTAGGCTTCGCAAAGGAGAGGAATACTTGTATCGTGGGGTAGCAAGTATAGAGAACGAAACTGGAAGGTAGATTTATTGGGAGTATAAGATATATGTCGCTTAAATTGAAGTTTAATAGTATACTTAATATCTAGGTACAATACACCAAGAACCGTTACCTAGGCATAGGTATTAGTGATCTCGTGTGCTAAATAAGAGTGGTATAATATTGACTTTACTATATCCCCGTTGATACGTATTTTGTTAACATATTATAATGTTTATGCAAGATTAACGACCTTTCAATTTAATCACTGGGGTACTAAGATGGTAGTCATGTATGTTTACTTTTGAGTTACTGAAATATAGACGAATTATACCAAGTTAGGAGCGAATGAACAGCGGAGTATCTGGCCAGGCCAGCAAAGACCTATTGCCAGCAAGTTTTCAACACTTAAACCGACCCAGAGAAAATTGAAATAGTTTATGATTTTAGAAAGGAGTTAAGTATCAAGATTCACGATTATTCGGTCCCTCTCCTTAAATTTACCTAAAATCTTGTCACTCCAACTTAGAACTTCTACGATGTATATTTTTATTGCTGTAACATGGTATATTAAGACTCTAAGATCTTAACAATCTAACTACCGTAAACATCTTCGGAAGTATACACTATTTTATTTAAGACCACCGCACTTCGCAGCTGATAAAGGTCCATTGAAACCTTCGAGAGCGCGATCCTAACCCAAGGCTCCACAATGCTATCAGTATACTATTTGTTGAATATACGCCCACTTCACTATACTGGTTGCCATGCCCATGCTCCCTGTACTAGCGTAGCACTTGTTATTGGTTACTAGTATAAATCTCGGGATGATTATTCGCTTTGGTTTCAAGACAACGGTTATATTGCTATTAGTAACTAGGCTCGGTGTGACAGTCCCTTACTATTTTTACGAATAGTACTAGTAGAAATGCAACTATAGGCTGTTTAATACTGGGTGAGGTTGAACGCGCTGAAATCTATTAGAGGTGAGTATATTCGATATGATATCTTCCCGATATCGTATCTCTCACCTCCGCGGAATCCAAACGCTGCTGCCGGGGTTGGTGCAACTCAAGATGTTGAACGAACCACTCAGCTTTCGGAAGTTATATCTACGAACTCGACAAGTGGCTAGAAACAATTCGAAGACACGATTGCATGAGCAACAGTCCTAGATTTTGCTTTAAACTCTCACCTCACGGACATTAGGAGGTCCGTTTATATTTAATCCCGAGGCTACCTATTCACAACTACCTATGTATTCCGTGTCTTACTAATCGGCTACATTATTGGCCCGTCCCAAAGGTTACGGACATCCCCTACGTACCGGACTTTGCGGATTTTATAAATACATTTCAAATGTACCTTAATTGAGAGTGTCCCTGCATACCATACGAAAATAGTACTTATAGACAACTATGCTCATGGTTTTCACCAGGACATCCTTAGTATAATTACCCAGCTGCAGGTTGATATAACTGCTTTCGTAGATTCCTACATCCAAGGAACTGAAAATGGACTCGTCCGGACTGTTTCGGGTGGATGGCATGGTGGCTGTCATCACCGGTGGTGGAAGCGGTAAGGTTCTAACACTTCCGAATCTTCTCTGATCTCATCTAATCTATTTATAGGTATTGGAAACGTTATGGCTAGGGCTTTTGCGGGGGCTGGAGCAAAGAAGATCTATATTCTAGGACGACGACGAGAGACTCTCGAAACGGCCGCCACTGCGCATCCCAGTATTATTCCTGTACAATGTGATATTTCGACTAAGGATTCCCTCCAATCCGCAGTTGACTTTATAACAAGAGACATCGGCTACGTAAACCTATTTATCGCCAACTCGGGTGCTCTCGGTCCACTAGCATCCTGGACTAGGGGAGCATCCGTCTCAGAGCTTCGGAAGAATCTATTTGAAGACACTTCCATGGAGGAGTTCAGCAACGCCTTCCACGTAAACGTGACTGGTACCATGTTCTCCATATTTGCATTTCTCGAACTCTTAGATGCGGGTAACAAACAGGCCTTGAAAGGGGGGTTCGGAGCTCCGATAAAGAAAGGCAGTGATGTTCCTTCGATCCAGGTATGAAAGCCTTGACAAACGCTCGATTACCTTTGCTAAGATACTCCTAGAGCCAGGTTATCATCACCAGTAGCATCTCGGCATTTAGTCGAACGTTCTTGTCTCCGCCTGCTTATGCGGGAAGCAAGTCAGCGCTTATCCATCTTACCAAGCACACAAGTACGGGTCTCAACGGGCACGGCATCAGAGTCAATGCGCTTGCCCCAGGGCGTAAGTTCCTTGACTTTCTTAGCCATCTCGACGATCCAAAGATTAACAGATCTGTAGTATTCCCTTCCGAGCTAGCAGCGAATCTGATTGGATCACGCGATCCAGCTACAGAGTCGGTTGACGATCCTAAATTTATTCCGGCTAGAAAATTCGGAAGTGATGATGAAATGGCTGGCGCTGTCCTCTATCTGGCCAGCAAGGCAGGTTCTTTCTGTAACGGATTCATCCTCGTCAACGACGGCGGAAAGCTATCGACCATGCCGGCCGATTATTGAAGCCTATGACGAAGTATTGTCGAGGCTTGCATTGGTTCATCTGATTTTTTTTACGGCCTGACTTCGATCAAGGGAACCCGACAGCTCGTAGACGAGTTCCACGAAGTAGGCAAGTGTCGGCTTGTATTACTGCCTGGAGCTTAGACAGGGAACCGTACACAAAGCTGGGGAAGCTGTACACATAGTTTCTTCTGGTGGATAGTTAAGATAGCGACCGAAATAAACCCAGCATGAGACGCGAATCTAAATGTGGAAAGGTAGCACAGCTGTCTGTACATATCTGTAAACGCCAACGAAACGAAGCAAATGATTTGATCCCGACAACAGAAGCCCGCAAGCCAATACTACTGTGTCAAGGACCCTGGAGTAACCAGGACCCTAGAGCAACCAGAAGACCCTGTAACCCTTGGTGTAGCGACGACCTAGACCCTTGGGATACATGCCGTACCACCGATGGGCAACTTATCGCAATCAAGACCTTCGTTCTCGTGGATGAGAGAATCAAGTGGGACATCATGTCCCTCCGCAATGGCCCAGCATGTGTCGCCTGGTTTGATCTTGTACGGACTACTGTGCTCTCCGCAAGTAATCGGTTCAATCCGTTTAGTCGTACCGCTGATGATCCAAAAGATAAGGATCAGGAATAGACCGACCAGTAAGAACCAATTGAGCAAGGGCATCATCTCATGTCGCCATGAAGTATGTGGTCCCTTGGAGGCTGTGTGCAGTGGCTCTGTTGCATCGTGTGCTTCCTCGTCACCGTAAGGTGCGTATGTTGTATTGACACGATGGAGTTCACCGTACTGGTTACCAGGTGCGCTCTCCCAGATAGTGCCCTCAGCATCGCGGAATGTGTAGGTTTGGGTATCGGAATCGTAGCCGATACGTTGCATGCCCTCCGGGAGGCGTTCCTCGTCGGTATCGTACTGCGACCAGCGGCTCATTGTGAAGTTTGAAGTGGAGATGAACTATGTTGAGAATAAAGTTGAATTGATGAAACAGGGTGCTGAAGTTTAGTATGAATTTAGATTAAGTAAACTAGAATAATAAGAGCGGGTTTGTCTAAGAAGTAGGGTTCACTTAGAGGATGCGAAATGTAAAGTCAAGCCAACGTCGTAAGGTGTCACGCGGAAGAAACGGAAATCATTTAACCAACAGCTAAGCTTACCTAGATACGTTACATATTACATAGGTACATATAGGTCACTAGGATGTTAAATGTTATTTGGTGGAGATGTTACTTGAAAGAGCGAAGTATTAGGACATTCAAAATATTATGGCAAAATACAACTACAAATATGTCTCCTGATTTTGGGAGACTTTTATCGTCCAAAATTACCTATTCAAGCAAAACTTATGCTAGAATCTTCGAACGGTTTTGTATCTTGCCATATAAATAAAGCACTACGATACTTATTAACTGCTTCAAGTAACATCTCCACCAAATAACATTTAACATCCTAGTGACCTGTAGGTAGAAAGAGAGCTGTTTCAAGGGAAACCCCTGAAACGTCTAATATCATGTACCTGCGTAGATATTGTACATTGTGACGTGTATCGCTGCTGTTGGAAACATGAGAGACGGCTAAAGAGATGGGTCCAAGCATATGGTATGACGTCGAATGTGGCTGAGACTCTCCTGAAGATCTTCCGTACACAGTATGCCAAAAGGTTACATATCGACATCACAGCACCTCTCTTGTACACGTGATCGACAATAAGTTGATAATTATCATTTGTTCGACTAGCAATCGAATACATCGAACGGGTCATGTAGAATCTTGAAAAACAGAGATTGAAGCAGCTATGCTGCAGTGTACATATTAGATAGAATACGTTAGGTACCTAATGTATGTGGGTACCTTATCTATTTGATATACAATTGAACTCGACAAATGATGCAAACGCTATGGCAAATAATGCCGGGAATATGCCTAGGGGAAATATGTTACATATCCCATATTGGGATGGTGACTGTTAAAAGTAGCCAATTAATCCATTCCCATGCTGCCAAAATCACCATATGACGGTATGCTAACATGAAACCTTTATACTCGGTTGTCGTTTTCTTGACTTCGTCTAATGTTACCAAGTTCGTCGTCTTCTTCGTTGTGCATTTCATCTTCGAGGCCTAGTTCGGGGCGTACTTTCCGAGGTCGGCCTCTTCCCCTTTTCTCCGGAGTCTCCTTCTCAGGAGTAGTTGTAGTAGTCACCGAAGGTAACTTTCGTCCGCGGATTCTTGCTTCGTCCTCTGCTGTTAAGAATCGATGGACTGTACGATGATCTAGAACGCGCTCTTCTTTATCGTGCTTACCCTCTTTCTCAGTTTTAGGCCACTGGTAGCCGTATAACTTAGAGTGACGCTCGCATCGTGGACAGGAACTTCGCGTATAATAGGCATTGTACTGCACAAATGGCTCGCTACACACGGTGCAATGTATCCAGGCGGTGTTAGGCTCAGAAAGTAGCACTGGGGTAAGAGTATAATCTCCAGGGGTTCGGGTACGAGATAGAGGTGTAGACTCTTCGGTTGCGTGGCTAACAGTTGGAAGGCCGCTCTTTGGCGGTCTACCCCTGGGGCGACCTCGTTTGGGGCTAGGCTGTTTAGTTGAAATCGAGGACTCCGTCTCCTCAAGAGTGGAGGTAACGGCTTGCGTCGAGGTAGAGATGGGTGTGATAGCAACGATGGGGGCTGGAAGTTCTACGATATCTGATGGCGGTTCCTCAACTTGGCTAGCTGGAGGGGTCAGTATAGAGCTGTCGATTTGAACAATGCTCTCAACCGTAGGTAGTGGTACAACAGCTATCGAGTCTTGGACTTCAAGATTTGAAGGTGTGTAGGTGATTTCAGAAAGTGGAGATGCCTCTGAGTCTTCCTGCTTAAGAGAACCAGTTAATAGTTTCGCAGGCGTTAGGGTCGGCGACTTTAAGATAGGCTCTTTAACGTCTTCTTCGGGCGTTGTGGCATCCGTCAGAACCATATCTATACTCTCCCTTTCTGAAGAGCTGGTACTGGTTGAACCCTCGTCGCTACTTTGTCTAGATAAGCTTAGAGGAGCTGGCATAGCCTCAACGTCATACTGCAACACCTTTAGTTTTTTGTTAGGAGTAACTGGCGGTGATTGTAGCGACTCGAACTCTCGCTTCCGCTTTTGGCGTAAGATGCCCTGGGGTGCTGGAGACCCAAATGCAGATCCCATCTCAGAATCTCCTTTTAGCGTCCTGGATCGGGTCTTTAAAATTCGGGGTCGGATATCCGGCGTGACGGAGGGGGTTCGGGATGCAGACGCGCAACTATTATCTCGCCTCTTGTGACGTAACGAGTATCCCTCCGCAGTAGTTGCTTCGATGCTCTTCTTCAGGGCTACGGTACCATCGGCTGGTGCCCATCCGTTTATCAAGTTATTCTCGCACGTTCGGCATAGACATTCGCAATTGTCGGCTCCGAAATAGTTCTCGGAGTATGTAACAGTAATCTCGTCCCCTACTTCGATATTCCTTGCAGCGATGATCTCGATTCCGGCTTGACCAGTGATCATCAAACGCGCATTAGCTTCGCAGTCATGGTTTGCGAATCGCGCAGGTCCCATGAACAAGCTTGCGCATTTGTTCCTCGCGCTAACCACGATACTAAAATCTTTCTTCCTCTTGGAGAGTTCCTTCTCCTCCTTCTCTGTGATCAACACCTGGATACCAGACAAGTACTTGACTGGCTGACCCTTCTTGACAAACTTGCGCGCAGTCACTGCTGCTTCGTGAGTAACGATCGTATATCGGTTGGTCGAGCTGACCTCAAAGGGACAGTCCGGTAGGTAGATTTGCATGTACCGACGAAGATGGGCTCGGAAGTCGGCCTTTTCTTTCGGAGTCCTGAGCGCATCATGGAATTTACGCAACCCGTCTGTCGCAAGTAATTTAGACTCGGCAATTTCGATATTAGGGTCGACAATAAGATGAGATTGGATAATCTTGGCGATCTCCTCTTCTTTTACACCTCGCGAAGGGTGATAAGACGGGCGGTTCTTGGGGATTGCGGTCCAGTAGTACGCCTGGAGAATACGGTTAGTTTTTCTTTGTATTACAATGCACCATCGCTGTTAGATATAGGCCTTTCCACTCACATGGTCGACAAGAGCATCTGTTAGTATATCATCGTACGATGATAATTGCGAAAGAGTAATCTGCTGCTTCTTCAATGCCGCAGATGAGTTAGGAGGCATTGCGACACGCAGCTTTACCCAGCCAGACCAAGGAGGGATTGCGATACAATAGTATGTATAAAGCCAAAACAAAAGTTTTAAAGGAACTACCGTGAAGTAATGTGCAGGATATGCAGGATGTGCAGGACGTAATCCCAGGATAGGTGGTTTATATTTACAAGTTTTCTCCGGCCCCAAGGAGTGTCCGACTTTTTCATGCAAGTAAGATGTGAGTAAGGTGGAAGGGTGACACCTAGTTGCAATGGGATGATTTTCTGGGCTGAAATGCAGTCAAGGGGGGGCCGAGTTGAAGTTGACAAGTGCCTCCGAGCGCCAGCGCATACGCTTATCAATGCCTTTTAGAGTTCTTGTCACAAGCCTTTCGAGCGAGATGGATGGTATGGACAAGAAAGGCGAGTTTTATGATATATATCGTTCTGCGAAAGTTGAACCGGGGTAAGGGAACGAGAGAGGATGGGAAAGATAATGAAATGGGAGAAGAGGGTATATTGGCTTTTGACCGCGGCAATTCTCATTGACACCAAAGAAAAGTTGTTCAGTACGATGAGGAGAAACTATTAAAAGGATAGTCTTCGTTGAATATTAGAGGAAACCCAATTGGAATGATCTATTTGTGAGCTTGAGTCTAAAAATCAAAAAAAGAAACAAAGAATAGTTCTAATTAATCCATCAGGAACCGTGGGTGAAGTGCCGCCCCCTGTTAAGCCGGCGCAAAAGTGAGAGTGCAAGAAAAGTGGGAAAAGAGGGTGGCAGGTCAACCAACTTCAACCAGCCCGGACCCCGGGGGAGACCTCTGATGCAATCAGTCGATCAATTCGGGAGGGAAGTCACTAACCAGATTAACAATACCAGGGGTGTACCACCTACTTAATCTAACTTATACGGGTAGCTTAGCCACCACATCTTATAAGCCTCATCTGATGGAACCATGTTGGATACCAAAATAAGCCACTTCCAATTTAGAGACGCCGGGGCTACTTACATAGGAGACGTCACGAAAATCCACTAACTAGATCTAGGGCCGGGATCTTGAGATAGTGGCCAATAATATTTTATCTTGGCAAATTCAGCCTTAGATCATTTTTGATAGAGCCTCGAATTTTCGACCTCAATCAAACAAATACTCAAGCATTTCAATACCTCCGCGTGCCACCGCATCGCATTATCTAGGATTGGAACCCGGTACCAAAGGTATCAACCGACCAAGATGATTCAACTTAAGGTATTATAAGACCATTTTAAAGCTCATAGTGTTTTCCTATATTAACTTGGAGGGAAATATAGACGATGCTTAACTGCATCGACAACTCAGGTGCCGCCATAGTCGAATGCGCCTTAGTAGTTGGCCAGAAAAGACACGCCACCATTGGTAGGTTCCTATCTCATACATAGCTCGATCGTACATCTTAATCAATCATCCTTCGAGGATCATCGGCCGCTAAACTAGATACGTCAGGTGACAGAATAGTAGCCATCGTCCAAAAGCAGCGCGGCGCAAGTGATGCTGGTATGGGTGCAGCTTCAGCGGCAAATAAAGTCAAACGCGGCGATATCCGTCATGCTATTATTGTACGCACCAGGAAGCAGGTCCAGCGCCCTGATGGTAGCGTCGTCCGCTTCGACGACAACGCCTGCGTTCTTATCAATAAGGCCGGAGATCCTATCGGCACTCGTGTGAACGGCGTAGTAGGTGCCGAATTAAGGAGACGGGGATGGAGCAAGATCTTGAGTATGGCACCTGCGCATGCGTAGGCGTAGGCAACATTACTTACTAAGAGGGGCCGTGTCTATGCATCATAAGAATGCGGACGGTATTAAAATGCAAATTATACTTACGCCAACTGCAAGAGCCTTGGAGTTTTAAGATGAGTCAAGAGAATGAGCATCAACACACCAGAAGCTGTAAATATCATGTACTATATACTAAACGCGCACATAGCAAACCTTGACAAGGCATACCAGCGTCGTACTAGATAGTTGGTACACGATATGAAAAGTCGCGCGTTATTCTCGCGATCAAGTTTACAAAATCCCGAAGTATTACATTACATCACCGGAAACCCTCGCCTATATGTGTAGTGAAACTCTGCCCCAGTCATACCCGGCTCCTCGCTCGGCAACGGGCGTAGAGTGCAGCAGCCACAATACATAAATGTGACTTTGTAAAGAGAAATTAAAAATATTGATACCATATCAAAGTGCAGTTTTCCTTGCCAGGGAAATTTCTTTAAGAAATTCCGCGGAATCGCTTCCAAACGCCGAGTCATGCAATACCGAAAACGACCTTAATTGTAGGATGAAAGTCCCTGCATATGTGCTGCAACCTAATCTTCATGATCATAAACCTTCATGATCCTCTTTACTGAAATATGTGACCACATTCGCAGCATACGTAGAAAAGTTTCTGTCAGGAGATAGTTAGATATTTGGTGCTCATCAATCCACTACTTAAGATAGGGGAAAACACTGACCATGCCTGTTTCTGCGCTTCGTTGCTGGGACTGAAAGAATACAGCTTCTTCATGCTTGCATATGGGGCAAGTTTTGTTGGACCGCGGAAGCTAGATGCCAAGAAAACAAGGCGTTAGCACTAGGTTCCCCAAGAGAGAATACATACGATGCATGCTCTCCAAAGCTGGGCGCCCAGTGCTGAAGAGAAATCCAGAGAATTATGTGCATGCCATTTCCCGGCTGTCTGTCTGTTGGTCTATCTGTTGCCCAAAATATGTGACAAATGGGAATAAACAAGACGTAGATATGAAAATATTATCATCAAATCTAAAGAACAAGATCATCGTGAGGCGATTTGCGTTGACTGGGCAGAAATGAGCTCAGAGTAAGGCATCAATATTTCGCCATACTCCGGAGGATTCTCAAGAGCCTCGGGAGGATCAGCATCCAAGGCGTCAAGTGACGTAAGGAAGTTATTGCTAGAAATATAATAGGCAAGACTGTCCTTATCTTGTGAGAGATGGGGAATAATTGGTTCGCTACATGATGCAAATTCGTCGGCCCAAGCAGCTTTTCCGTCATCGTCCTGGGAGGCCCAATAACTGGCGAATCGTATGGAGTCCAAGGTTCTCGTAACGGCATAATCCGAGTTGTGTCGAACGAAATGATTGTACTCGTCCACCGATGCAGGGTCCTTGCACCGATCACAATGTAGGAGCGTCACGCCACATCTCAGACAGACAGCCAGGCTGCAATCAGTAGAAGGGAGATGGGGGTGGGAATGGGGAAAAGCCTGGGTGGAAAAGAAATATGATTACGAACCGTCGGGTCCGATCCCACGTCCTGGGTCACACCAGCTGTCTCGCCTGCTGCACTGTTGATAACATTGCGAAAGACGCAAGAAGACGTAGCCTCTTCGGTATATTGGCACGTACGACAGGTGAACTGAAGCTTATGAGCATCTTCATCTTCTTTAGGGTACAACATGTTGGAACACTCTGCGCAGAAACGGAAAGTGATCTGCTCCTGGTTGTTCTTGGGGGCGTCCCCGTCGTTGCTTGGCGCCGGCGACGACATGTTGCTGTGTAAGGTTCCTGATGGCACTAGATACTAGTTGGATGTAATGGTAGAGTAGGATGCGACGAGACCTTGGGAGTTGATGATTGTCAAATACCTAGGTAGATGATGATTCCAGTGGGACAGTTTTATCCTTGATGAAACGAAGTTGCGCTTATGTATTTTATTGCAGTTTCGCTGTGGCCAAGATTGAACAGGTGTTGAAAATGTGGGATGAAATGTTGAAAGACTTTGTTGAAAGACTGATGCCGTTTGGTGGTTGTTGTTAATCAAAGATGGAAAGGACCTTAGTCACTTTTTGTTCAAGCTTTAAGTGACCGCTTAAGAATTAAGTTAGTGTATTCTAGATTCAGCAGTAGTATTGGCGCTAACTTTTAATTGGTTTTGCGCAGTGAAGCTTCGGAACATCGGAGAAAGTATTCTTAACGATGACTAACACGGACGTGGCTCAAGCCCATGGTTAATAAACCACCTGATTGGTACTAAATGCATAGTATGATTCAATGATCCACACTAATTCTGTAGACCAATCACTTTTAGATTCGCCCATTCACCACCCCCGTTTCAAACTCATTCCGTCGTCAGGTCAGCGTTGCCCCGCTCAACTGACAGCATCCTCGTGATCTTTCTTACCTAAGGTCAGGAAAAGGTACTTACGTATGTACCTATCTACCCTTGGTTATTCGACGCAATTCTTCCCTGGCAACTCACTACATCATCAACATACAACACCATAACACCATCGTCATCGCCACTCGCTTTTTCATATATCTTGGAAAAGATAAAAAAGCAAAGCTTATGTTGTCACTTCCTTAGATTTAATTTACCTTTTAAGGAAGCTCCAATTAACAAGCTATAGCTTTCAATTCTGAGCTTGAAAAGCTTCCCTTGAGGTAAACATCAAAAATTCGTCCACTCTTTCTTCAAGATCGACGCATACTCCGGACTGTATATTTTTGCTCCAGCCTAGCTTAAACAGCTATTAAATAAATTATAAAAGCTGTTCATCAGCCAAATAGTAGTCTTCGTATCACACCGCCAGCATGGTAAGTTAGCCTCAAGCTTGCTAGAGAGATTAGAGTTGCAAATCTGTTTTACCCATTCATTCATCTTTATATTAATACATCCACTAATTTTTCCTGCGGTCAGGATGACTCGGGATTACCACCTAACTGGGAGGTGCGCCACAGCAACTCCAAGAACCTTCCATACTATTTCAACGCGAGCGAGAAAATTTCTCGCTGGGAACCACCGATTGGAACCGATACCGAGAAGTTGAAACAATATATGGCAATTCACCATTCTACTTCGTCTCAGATGGCTCCCGTCAGCCACCCCGAGGGCAAAATCCGCGCCGCCCACCTACTAGTCAAACACCGCGACAGCCGGCGACCTGCGAGCTGGCGCGAGAGCAAAATTACCCGAACCAAGGAGGAAGCAATGGCTATTATCAAGGGTCACGAGCAGAAGATCAAGAGTGGAACCGTGTCTCTTGGAGAGATCGCCATGACTGAAAGCGACTGCAGTTCGGCCAGAAAGAGGGGAGATTTAGGATACTTCGGTAAGGGGGACATGCAAAAGGAATTTGAAGAGGCTGCTTTCGCACTACAACCTGGGCAGATGAGTGGTGTTGTAGAAACCGCAAGTGGGCTGCATCTAATCGAAAGGTTAGTTTGAGTCCTTGGTGTATTTTTAGGGGTGAGAAGTCTTGTTGCTCACGCGCATGGCTGCCTCTATATGAGGTTCACCAAACATGATATTAAGCCACTGCTTATAATTCATGATTCTTTAGCCTAGAAAGAGGCACATCAAGGACAGCTCAATTTCTAATACTAAAAATTAGCATGTGATGTGACGCTTCTGCAACTCAATGAGCCTTTCTCCCCTAATACCTCACATACATGTAGCTCTATGACAAGAACCGGATTCCAAGTAGATATCCTGAATTGTTTTGTAGATCTTGTATATATCTTTAGGGGCTACCGTAAATTTCATGGCTATATCCTTTTATTCATCATATCCTTTTGTTCATCATACTCTAGTTTAGTTACACGCCCTAGTTACCCCTTTTATATTCCTTAACGTCAACCTACACTTGATGAAAGGTAGGTTTGCCGTATTATCTATATTTCTATCCACGAGTAATTATATAGAAGAAGCTCTCATTAAGATCTACGTCAAAGTTACGAGTCATTCGATTACTACCTTGTTAGCCTACAATATACAGTGAGAAGTATAAGTCTTCTGAGTCAAGGCGCATTTTAGCCTATAGCCATATCAAGGTCATCGTAATTTCTAGGAAATAAGATAAATATATTTGAAACCAATGGGAATCATAGTAATAGTATATTTACATATGCCATCTTACATTTTAAAGAACTAGATGTCACTGGAGATGTATGTGAGCCGAGTATGACTTTCCTCTACGGCTTCTATATTGTTACCATGTTACGAGTGTCCGCAATTCCCTGCAGACTTCTAGCTTCGGCTTCTAGTACTATGGTTACCATAGTGCCCGTGGATGGCGATATAGACTTATCTACATTGAATACAACTCATGATCCAGCAGGACGGACCGATATAAACTAAGACGCGTTCGAGGAAGGGGCATGGCTTTCTCTCGATATCTTCTAGAAGGCGAAAAGACGAATGTCCATGACGTAGAAGCTAAGAGCTTACGGGACGCGCCGTGCCGTGCGACGTTGCGAGGACCGGAGATAGCGCCTGCGCTGGTAGGTATGTGTGCGCCATGGGATCGACGATACGGCAGTTTTACAGGATTTCATCTCGTACCGGATCGTGATTGAGTTAGCAAGATGCCGAATCTCAATCGCGATCCCAATTACGGTCCGAGTTCATATCTTTCTTATCGGTACTCGACGTAATACGGCTAAGGGGTAAGAGAATTTTCTAATGCTAGTAAGAAAGTCGGTTGAACAATCACGATCCCGTTGGGAGTACGATTACGACCATGACATCATTGCATGAGAATAAGCTAGAAGGAATATTATTTTATATTCGTAAACCTTCCGAGAAGAAAGGCCAGACCCGGAGCATGCTCCTATTTCCCATCCATGTGTATCGAAGCCTATGTAGTGGTATCATTCGCCATACCTAAAAATCTCTATGCAACGTGATGTCGTCTAATATCTCATATATCATCGTAATCGCTAACTATGATCTCTAAAATATGGTATTTACCTCATCTCGATGCTAGAGATATTATGATCTCCGAGACGCTAGGAACCGCAGTGAGTGCCACCGTCATAGCCCCAAACATCGTCATTGACAATGCGGAATATGCTGTAGCTCTCGAATCCCGCTCTATTAGATGCGCTGTGCCCATCGCTGCTGCGTTGATGCCTACAGTCACACCGGCTGCGATAACCGCATTGTCGGTCCTAGTAATTTGCTTCTGCATGTCTTTCTCGTCCCACATATCCGTAGACCTCGTAGTTTCCGTGTAACTACTGTTGTTGGAGTCGTTAGATTTCGGCTGGCGTTCCTGGTCATTAATCCGCAGGAGTGAGAATAGCCAATCCCCACCCATCTGGAAGAGAATCCCGCCAAAAATAACAAGTGCACTCATGAGTGTAGTGCTACCGCCCAAGCTCTCAACCGCCGGCACTCCAAGAGCAATAGTAACGGATCGGGCAGCAAAGGCCAGGGCGTCGGCGGGCTGTAATCCCAATGCGCGGGCGAGGATAATGTTGAGGAAGACATTTACCACGGAAAGTAATGCACATGTGGCTAACACTGTGTATACGCTTTCCCATAGCTCTTTTCGGTACTCGAACATCTTGAACCCCATACAGACGATGCCAGCATCCAAGACCGGCCCGGATAGGTCACCAGCGCCAATATTATTTGATATCCTCCCGCCCTTTACAACCGCAACTATGCTCTCCGCCAGAGTCTGGTGCCAGTGAAATTCGGTGATAGTGACATCGATACTTTGTCCTCTATATGCTGTCTTAATCCAGAGATAAGCTGTTCCAATTGCCCAAGTCACGAGCACCGGATTCGCAGATATGACCATTACTGATCTTAGGTATGGAAACCTTAGGAGACGGTATGAACTCTTTAATGACCTCTGAAACTGGACGGATAAAATCCAGAATAGAATGAAGCATAGAACTTCAAACGGTGCCTCGTACCTAGTCGCGAAATATACCGGAACCCCGACGATGGCAAGTAGAAAGATGCAAATCCATAGCGGGCCGGTGTGTACGATCTGTTCTATAAGTTGCGAGGCTGGACCTCCTTTCACTGCCTCGGCCAAAATGAGAGGCCTCTCGTTCGATATAGCCACACTTATCCGAGACAATTGAGATATCCGCTTGACACCCCTATCTGTTGGCGGAGCCGGCCATGCTGCGGAGGGGCTAGGCCAGGATTTAGGGCGGCTTTCGACGTCGGAAACTTTCTCTCGTACACCTCGTAGTCGTTGTTCTAGCTGGGAACTCCCGAGCGTAACTAAATATGTGCTAATATAGCCCGCAAAAGTGGTGATAACTAGTTTTAGTTAGTCAAGTCCTGCAAAAGGCAATACTATCTGATAACTTACAAAAAGCCCCAGCAATCCTAGGGACATCCATGACATTAGATATGTGGTCTCTGTTAAGCATTATGAAGGATGCTACGAAACCGAAAGACATGTGCCGGCCAAGGAAGTCAGTCGGCCCGCGTAGATGCTTGGAGTATAACTTCTCAGTTCCCCCATGAATGCAGTTGGCGATGAGGAGGAGAAAAGAGAAGAGAAGCATCACCAGGATAGAGGCGGGGAGGTTTATAGAGTAGAGATCAAGGATGATCTGAATAGGAACAACCAGAACCTGGTTCAGTCCGATAAACGCCAGCCCTACCCCGGCATCCTGGTATCTTTTAGCTGTTTCTTGTTTATGTAGGGCCCTACATAACTGTTGGATGGTTGAATACATGTCTAATTTGTTCAAGTATGAAGTACAAGGGCTCTTCGGGATGGAAAGACATATAGCGGGGTAGAGATGAGTTCTGGAAGATTAATATGTCTTGAAGCAATAAAGGGATTGAAAAGACTTGCTCGGGAACAGCTAGGATATATACTGCTTGATATAGTTTGTTTGAAGGAAGATTCTGTGACTCGGGAAGCGGGTATTCAATGTGAACTAGCTAGATCAAAGTCACTTATATTTTCCACGGCCGAAATGCATGGCAGATTCATATGGATTTGCACAAGCCCCTGAGAAGTATCCGAAGAGCACAGAGGAATTGAGGTCAATCGCAACCATGCTAGGATGGCATGGAGATACGGTTCCATGACGTCTCACGTATCTAGCCAGACAAGTGGGCAACCGGGCGGGTCCTAATAGGTACAACGACGACGAGAATGGGATACAGACTCATGAGCACAAGCCAAAAAGATAGCCCAATCACTGCAGCATCGCCCAACGTTAATCTGAATTTGCTACCATTGCTAAAGTCTTGAGTGTCGGTACATTCGGCCGCTGTCACTTTGACATGGCGACGGGGAGGAATAGCGGAAACGGGTTCGCACATGCACATGCAAACGGATGGCCGGTGTCTAAACAGAGCCCTGGGACCTCCTATCTTAATAAAGAATCAGATCTTGTATCATCTACGTCAGTTTGCATTTTTCCAAATCTGACCCCAATATTACTTGAGACTATCTGGATAGAGTTGGACCAAGATGAAAACAAGTCTTGGGCTAACCTGTGAAAAGGCCATGAAGAGGTTTTAAGAAAGAGTAATAGTATACTTTAGGGCTAGACTTCAGGAAAGGCCACGATAAAGAACAGCTCGTGTCCCATTTTAGGAAATGAATGGTTGACCGCTGGACTGAAGGTGGTACAGTTTGGAGGTGGACCATTCAGGGCCCTTTGCTTGCAAACACAGCGTATGAGACAAGCGCAGCAATGCGAACGGTTCTGGACGTTGACGCAATAAAGTCAGAAGATCTCTCTCAATCTGGACTTGTTCATCTTCGAGCCTAAGTGAATCCGTATCATTCCGACGGCGCTACCATTGAAGCATCTTTGAAGCATCATGGTCATCATGGATCATGGTCGATATTGCTGTACGTCCTTGTATAGACGGACACGGCGGGGTCGTCTCTATTTTGTCACAGAAACACGACGCATGGTAACTGTGACCAACAGCCTTGCCGACGTCATTTGTAGTGATAGTCATCGTATAAGGATTCACTGAAGATCCCAAATATCATGTTTTTTTTTTTCTTTCTAAGAATCATGGCTAACGAGACGTTGCTCATATGTAAAATTTTCAAGAAAAGCGGTGATTGTAGTGTAGTTGGGATTTTTGACTATGAATATGGGTATATGCGGGTGTGATTTTGTACCTGCAACATGCTGCAAGTCCAGGTTGTCCAGCGGCTTGTTGCGGCTCTGGTCTAGAAGGGCCCTTGTCTTAAAAGGCATCCAATTTCTGTTTGACAATTTGGTTTTCGATAGGTATCATGAAGGAATGCCATTGATTTAAATATGCAAATCTACAATAAGGTAAAAATAGCCGCAATACCTAGGTATGTACATTAAAAAGAAGTTGAAACAAGAACTTGACTATTTCTTCTAAGAACTTGGGTGATTGAAATTGAAATCTTTCATTTTTTGTTGATTGTTGATAAGAATTTGCAATGCAATTACCTAACTTAGGTAACTAATGCCAAGCCAATATGCATGTATATAAGGATATGCACTTATGATATGATCATATAGTTGTGGAGAATTTTCAAATTCTATAAAGTACGAAGTACATAGGTACATACTGGTCAAGTGAGGTACCTAAACCTAATGTAAACAAATTGGAAATCCCCAATATTTTCGCGTCTACTTCGTACCGCACATAGATGTTATCTCGGATATCGTGTAACAAGCCACAAGCTATTAAACTGAATCAGTGCACACCAATGCAACAAGCTTATCCCCTCCTTCCCTCCCCTCTTACTATATCCTAGCTTACATGAAGCTATAAGCGGCCAAATAATTCTTCAGAAGTTACAATACTCATCATAATTCTCTTCACTCAAGTTGGCTTCCTAGTCCAAATTGACCTTCTCGGCGGAAGCGGTCAAACTTGCCATACATCAACTCCCTGCTTCATGTCACAACTTATTTAGTCTACGGCTAGACTTATCTGGCTCAAGACCGCCTTTTCATAGTAGCAAATGAGGATATTACAATTTTCAGAGTCAAGGATTTATGCTCAGTCTTTGAAGTTGTCTAGGCCGTTCTAGATTCGATATCGTGTCATTACCGCGTACCGGCTACAGTTTCCAATATCAGGCCACCGGATTGTCCGCGGCACCGATTCTATCTACCTGAACGAGTAAATATCTTAGGTTAGTATGGTCATCTTGTAGCCGGAAGACTACCACTCTATACAGTCATCTTAATATCATCTTATTCTATCCATAAGAAACATCCGATGGGGGTTTGGCCATATCGCCTTACTTTTTCAATAACACGAGGACTAAACTATGAAACTATACCGCATTAGGTCTTTTGAATCAGTTCCCGTTCATTTGGCGTTCGACCCCTTTTGCCCCTTTTGCCCCCTTTCGCCCCCTTTCTTTCCTGTACTACATGCATCTCGTACTATAGCTGCATATGATGTCTGACAGTTGATATATCGTAGGTAGTCTACTTTGCCATATTTCAAGATGGCTAGTCTTTCGGCCCTATCGGAGACCGAGATGCGTCTCTTCAATCAAGTCTGTGGGGCTGTAAATGCTACGAACGAAAGTCAAAAGAACCTACTCTCTTTTATCTGTAACGAGGTATCCTCTGAATGGACCCGCTTAGTATCATTGGCTGAATCGAACGGTCCCTTGAGTGTGCTGTCGGAGGACGAGTTGAAGTAGTACGTCAGACCACTTTCATCTGATATACGTTGAGTATCTATTATTAACTAACATCGCAGTCTAAATTCTCTTCAATCAGCTAGTCGTGGCCACCGGTCAACCCAATCTCGTGGGGGAGTGGACATATTTTCCGAGATGCCATTTAGTCAGAAGACTATTGATCATAACATGGTTAAAGCTGCTCTCCATGACATTAACCAGTATAATAATGTCCTTGAGAAACTTCTAGTGAAATACAAAGACTATGTTCGCCGTAGTATTGCCAATTTACAACGACCTCCCGAAACAAATGATGAAGTGTCCATGGTAAAGCAAAAGATCTCCGATCTATCTCGCAGGAAAGATCTACTTAGATCAAAGGTATATACTAACCCCAAAGGTTGAAGAGTTCCTGATACTAATATTGGAAAGATCCGCACCCTAGAAGATAAAATCAGCCACCATACGAATCAACTTGAAGAGACTGGCCAAAGCAAGTCCACTTCGATAGGGACAGATACCAATGAAAGGTTAAAATCTGTTGCTCCAAATCAAGTTTTCGAAACCACGATTGTATCTTATGATCATATCCTTGGTAGATTAAATGCCCTATATTACGAGTTAGGCGACGATGTTATCGACGAGGATGCAATTCTTCGGACGGCCAGACGCCATGCCAATCAGTTAAGTATATTCTGTATCTCCAATTTTACGCTCTTACTAACTAGATAATAGGATTGTTTTATCACTGGCTACAAAATGCCGCGCATCGTTAGATACTGTTTTTCTGGAGACTTCTATATTCATAATAAACGCGTCTCTTTCGCGCCTAGTAATGCGCAGGCCGTCAATGATGAGCGTGACGATGTATATGCTGAAATACGATCTCTGTGGGATGAGATGGTGCCGCTTGCGCATATGGTGGTAGAGAAAGAATTTCTCAAGCCCATCCTGGGGAAGGTCGAAACGTGCTCTGAGCGCCAGACTATACGTGATGCAACCGTTTCTCGCTATGTAAGTTGGTACTTCAATTTCTAACACTTAAACCTATAATTGACTCGATATAGACATCTGCTATTCTTAGTTTCATGAATGAACGCCTCCGTCTTCTAGCAGATCGTATTAAGATGTTAGCTTATCATCATCAATCCCTTCTCGGCACATTTACCCATATAAACACACAGGAGTTGGACATAACCAAAAGACTGGCTAAGAATCCCCCTTCGGGCCAAAAAAAGGGAGGCGGCAAAGTAAAGGACCACACATTGCTTGAGAATATTCGGCGTCAGATGGAACTCTACGGCCCCGTCCCGATAAACGTTGATAAAGCTAATGCGCTCACTCCACACATGCAAATTAGAAAGCTTGATCACTATGTCACCTCGCGACAGAAGAAGGGTGATGATCTTTCAAAAATATACATCAGTTCTTCGAGAAAGCCGCCAAGGCTGAGCTTACAGATGCAGAACTCAGATCCCAACTCCTCCTAGACTCCATAGTAGCTGATAGCGCCGCCGCCGGTTCTCAAGTGGGTGGACATGTCTATGAAGATCAACAAGTTGAGGACTCAGTTGCTACACTAAAATCCCAAGCTGAGGAAATCCAAACGATCTTTAGACAGCTTCGACAGGATGCAGCCGATCCCCCAATCTCAGCTCCTGAATTTATCGCATATGCTCACAGTCAGGCGGCGAAACAATTCTCCTACAAGGGCGGTGAAGGCATTTCTCTCGCTAAGGACCAAGAACAATGTCCTAAATTCTCAGCTCTCATCCACGACTGGGGCGATTCAGTGAATTTTACCAACTAGGTCTTCTGATAACCCGAGATTGGAAAAGTATATTTGAGATGGCAGGACTCTTAATTCGTGTTGGCTCTTCAATACACGATCGCGACTCGATGGCTCTACAAAGCTTCAGTCTATATACGTATACCGGAGTATATAAATTATAGCAAGATTAGTAAGTCTATGTGCGCTACAATCTTAAAGAACTCCCCATTATCACATTAAAAGCACGTGGTTATAACTGGACGTCAGAGTCGTGCATTTGTGGATACTAAATGGCAAACGATATGGCTCGATGTCCAGCTTTATCTTCTGGTGTTGTATCCTTATTATCAGTAGTGTAAAAACTCATTTGGTTTGAAAACGGATTCTAATTCTAGCCCAAAGCTCTATTAGGAGAAGTTCAATAATTCGGGTCTTTGTTTACACTACATTCCAATGCGGACCACAAGGACTTGTCATGGAATCTCGAGCCAATCCGCGTCTTGTCATCTATGAGGACGAAACTTTTAAGAAAAATTCATATTATATTCGTTACTGCTACAATAACCAACAAGAGCCTTGGTATTAGTTTGTTTGATGAAGCAAGGCAGCCATGAGCGGACAATCTAATGTTGACATCTTGTACGAAGGGAGGGATGTGGGAGATCAATTATCAACCGCTCTACATGGTACTATCAAATACGTAACCCATCTCCAGAATTCGGTGAGTTTGAAAAAAATAAAATCTATGCATGCGCCTACCGGACTAATCTTATACGGATCGCATTTAGCTAGATGACATCAAAGACAATACCAAACGACTTTTCTGGTGGACCTCGACCCTCGTGTCTATTTGTCTCGGACTTTTCCTACTTGCTCATCTTATCCGCCTTCGTCGGGAAGTGACTACATTAGTCCAGTACCAAGAGCTGTTCCGAAGAATGTGGGACGAAGACAGAGAAATAGAAGAAGAGAGGATAAAAGAACAGAGACAAGAGAAGAAGCTAGAAGAACAGCGAAGGCAAGCGCGATTAGCTGCACGTAACAGAGCTGGATCGGAGTTCTCACGAAAAGAAATGCCTATAGCGCTACCCCCGCGACTGGGCAACAGAAGAACCCTACGCATCAACATCTCAGTATCATAGGCCATCACCATTCGGGTCCCAAGTCGACGCAGCACTCGATAATGCCCCACTGCAAGGAGCAGATCGTGATGAATGGATTCACAGGGTGGCATCTATGACCCAGGGTCTACGGCGAAATTATTACGGGAAACAAAATCAAGAAGAAGGAATATGAGGACGATCAAGAGGATAACATCTATTCGTAAAGCCTTTTAAGAAGACGTAGATTGTAGAGAAGGAATGTAGAAACATTTTCACATTGGTTTAGGCACAGTGTACTTAATTCTATTAATCGAGTCGAGAGTGATTTAACTCCGATATATCCGTCGCCAAGAAAGGTATGCCCTCATGAGTCCAATCTCTATATGTACCTGAACCTACATATTCTTAGTTATTTTATCCGATGCCATCATGAATCCAGATTAAAATTTTATATACATTGAAAATACTTATTGATGTAAGGAACGATGCCCTTTGAATTCGTCGACAATACTATAATTGATCACAACACGAGAAAGTTGATCCGCAGTCAAGCGGCGAAGGGGCGGAATGTCGGCAAAAAACACCCATCGCGGGGGAGAAGAGCCGCAACCAAAGCTGATATTGCTAAATCTGATTATAAAACCAAACAGTTGGTCTCTCAGCACCATCGCACGGCATTACCTACGATAGAGCCTCAAGTTGGTGACAGCTTATCCGTTTCCTCCCTACCAGTTGAGTCAACCCCTGGATCTAGAACTCTTGTTCAGAAAGGTAGCGGCCGAATCTACGACTATTTTTATAGATACCTACCTATACATATGAACATAATTCTTACTATCGTCTAGCCTTCGCATTCCTTATCAGCGTCCCTCATATGCCCGGGCTCGGCAATGTCATTGATTTTTCTGTGGCTGGTTCGATATGGATCCAATTCTGGTTTGTAGATGAAGCATGCAAGTCCCTCTACCGAACCCGCGCATAAGAACGAGCTAATAGTTTAAAGACTTTCACTGCTCTATAGCGATGTCTATTGCTGCTAAAAACCTATTAACTGCAAACTCCGAGGATTCCACGGAAGGATTGAGCCACCTATCAGACAGCCTCCGCCTAGTCAATCAGAGACTATCCGGGGGGGAGGCGTTGTCAGACATGACAATGGCTTCGGTAGTTGCTATGCTCCAATACGAGCGGATGTGTGGTCAGTATAACCAAGGCCTGATCCATTTCAGAGGGCTTCAGCAGATGGTTGAGCTCCGCGGCGGAATCTCCCAGCTTATGAAAGATAAACCAGAGCTTACTCAAAAGATATTCAGGTGAGAACCGTCGCCACAATACTATATATAACCGTTCCTAACATCACAGCAGAGCCGATCTTGAGTTTGCTATTTATTTAGGATTGCCTACACGGTTTAGCGTCGATGAAGTGCCGGGTGTCGCCACCCTGAACTGGCTCCGTGAGAGACTTGGGACGTCTCAAATACTTGGCCTACTCACATCGCAGCCGTTCGTGCAGCTGAACCCTCGCATGAAAGAAGTCTGGATAGACATTATGAGCCTCACTTGGTTTCTTAACGAGAATGTTGACGATATTATTAAGATGGATGGGTACACGTATCATGACACCCTCATCCTCATCGGCTATCGACTCGTTCACACCAGACCCCTCAACACAGACCCAACTGATAGTCTCGAGAATATCATACACATGGGGCTATTGATGATAATGGCCAATTTCCTACTTTCCCTTATGCATAGACTCCCTGATCTACCTCTTCTACGCCAGAAAATAGGAGTCCTCGTCCAAGAAAACTTTACCGAGGATACAGAAAACAAGGAAGCCATACTATGGGCTTTATTTATGGCCGAAATAACAATATTCAAAAGATCTGAGGATGAGAAGTTGATACAGAGGATAAGACAGATTGTCCTATCATTGGATCTCCAAAGTTGGGATGATGTATATCAAATTTTCTTCAAGTTTCCATGGATCAACTCTCTTCACGATAAACCAGGAAGGCTATTATGGAACCATTTAAACTGTACCTAGGCGCGTATAATCTTAATAGGTTTATACGCCTAAATCATACAACCTCTCTTTGCTAGGCTCCGTGTGAATGTTTATCATCAAAATCTATAAAAGACTGTATCTCCTAATCCGTACACCAAATGCCGCCCATATTACAACACTTTACTCAGACAACCAGGATTAACTGTCTCAAGAACCCTTACTATCTCATCCCATATAAGCTTTCCTTGTTTCCTACCCTCGTCACCTTTAACCCAGCTGGGTACCTGATGTCTTAACAACACGTCAGCAATCTAACAGCCACAGGGCAAAACGACTGGTCACTTACTCCTTAACCTCGCAAGCCGAGACGTAGCACCCGTGGCTCTCTTCCCCAGCTACCACTGCGTGTAACAACGTGCGACTACCCATTTCAACAGTTCTCCCGATAAAAAAGTTGGCTATGACAATCTGCAGACGCAAAAGCAATCCTGCATTTCGGCTAAGCGCAGTCCTGCATAGGCCAGGGTTCACAAGGTTCAGGACAACCCCCGTTTTTGAAACTGGTAGAAGGGCTGCGAGGTGGCGGCCTGCGAACTGTTGGATGAGCTTGGTGACCGGGTACCTGTGAGACAAGTCATTAGAAGGTGACTAGATATCATTAAAAGCTAAGAACTTCGGACCTTTGTCTCATATCCGACGTTTTCGGGTCGTTCAACCTCGTCAGTAGATTATCCTTTACACTATCAAAGGCCTCCTTGACTGCAAATCCAGCTTCGCTCGTAACAATTGTCAAGTGAGGCTGGATGTTGAAGCGTTTCGCCGTCTCGGTCATCTTTGGAAGGAGGAGGATCGCCAGAAGAAAGTTGCTCAGAACATTGACGGTGAAGGATGACTCGTATCCCTCTGCAAGGGAGAACTTGACGAGCGCGACGCTGGCATTTTCGATTAGACCGTCGATACGATCTAATTTCTCGATAGCCCTCTTCGCAAAATCTTTGACGGATTCAAAGCTTGTCAAGTCGAGGTGCCATACCTCGGCGATGCCGCGATTGTTCGTCGCGGACTCGATCTCGGCCTTCGCCGCTTCACCTGCTTTAAGGTTTCGGACTGCGATAATCACTTTCTTAGCTCGGACACGGACTAAATGCTTCGCGGCTTCAAGCCCTAAGCCGGTATTGGAGCCTGTAACAATATACGTTTTCCCAGCACAGGTCTCCGTCGTAGCGAGGACAGGGAGCTTTTGCCATTGCTCAGATACAAATTCCCAAAAGGACACCATTTCTATATCTGTTGAAAGAGAGTTTATTGTATGATATTAAGTAGTGCCTTAGAATGGTAATAGAAGGCTGTTAAGTGATAGTGATATAGGTAGCGTCTATGACAGTGGGTAGAGATAGGTAGATGAGAGAAATACGCCATTTTATCCTCTTATTCTATGCGGACTTTGGACTATTCGATTTCCGTAAAACCCGGGAAGATCAAGTGAAAATTTCGGGGTTCTTCTATACATCTACGTTTATCATACATTGATTCGATGTATTGCCCCCTAGAATAGGGACGTAGAATGATGATACGGATTCTAGCTGCGGTAGAACCAATCAGAGAGCGGTTTCCTAATCGGGACAGACCCAACAGGGGGGGTTCTCCTTAGCAAGTCGCACCGGTAGCATCGGATGATTCGTGCAATAAAATAATCCTGCTGAATTTTACAAGTATATTCGAAGACTGAACTATATGTTTCGGAGTCCGCGGCTTCTTTCACCAATGTATTACTTAGCAAGGACCCCAGTGACCCATTAGAAATTAATATTATCGAGTGAAAGAGAGCAAAGTCGGTAACTGATTCCTATCTCATATAAGGAACAGAAAAAATAATTTGCCGTTACAGACGATGAATTCGACATGGCATATCTGAACTTAATCTGAATGGCCACCCTCGACAGAGCCACTGTCAAAGCCATACCTGACAGCTTAGAGATGTTTATGGACACTTTTCGCGTGGTAAACGACGAGCTTAAGCTAACGTATTCATCTTGTAAATAAATGTACCTAAGTTACAGGAAAACTCTAGGAGTTGGTGCAGATTTAAAGAGGAGCCTACCTAGATCTTTCTTGTCAACTGCAACAGCCCAGATATGATTGAAGAATCAGTTTGACGGGGGGAATATAAATTGATTGTGGAAACATAAGTTTGATAAAGCAACATCCCTTAGCCGCCAGTAATGTCTTGACATATCTGTTTTGGAGGCGTTGTGATCATGAGGACTATCAGCTCGGATAGCGACATGGTTAAGAGAAACTACTATTCCAGGATTGCAAATGCCTAAGATGACTAATACTCGAATAGGGGCGAGGCTTATCACATGCTAAATATAGTAAAGAGAATTACAATTGGGAATTGCTGTCATTAGATGTGCACAGGATTACTTAGGTATACGTTTCCCAACCCGTTAACTAGACAATATAATCTATAGTTAGTCCCTTGGATACGAAACCCGAGTCTGCTTCAATTACACATTAGTCAATGCCGCCTCGCGCTTATTACGTTATGCGTAGTTTATCGAAACTTGGGATTTGAATATCGTAGATCCTCTCGGCACACATGAGCCGGTATGCAATAGGAGGCTATCGCGCGCCAGGCTCGTGTAGCAAATTTATAATTATTTCCCCTTTTATGAGGTATTACGGATATGTTACATATTCAGTACAATACGATAGAATATTATCATTTACCGAGTAGGGCACGGATCTTTCAGCTCTCACTTATACATATGATTATTTTAAGTTAATACCGGGGTGGTATTCCTGATATCATGTGTCATATCCGATTCGATTCTACTTTGTGTTATGGTGGCAATCGCTGAGGCAACCGACCTGAGGCCAAAAACTGGCAAGTGTTGCGATTGGTACAATCTGGACCACCATCGTGTATAGTGAGTTATTCCTAATTAAGTCCCTAGAGATCATGAGACCTTAACCAAGGCGCTGACTGGCTGGTGGACGGGGCTGGGGATATCTGATACATACCGGCTGGGAGCCCAACAATCTCAAAAGATCCTCGGGATTCGCAAAGATCTCCTCAAGGGCAGCTTCCCGTTAACCGCATCGATAGCCGCACGTCATATTATGCGTAGAATACAAGGAGATGGTGTAACCTGCTTAGGGTTGCCAGTGCCACATTCGGAACAAGGTCCAAAAGAGGCCTTGATGCGAATAGAGAAGGCTTTGCCGATTGGCCAATCATCTTAGTTTCAATCTAGTTATCCAGAAAACAGATTTTTTCAGGGGATGTTTGAGCCCCTGCTGCAGTGTCTCAACCTGGGAGCCTCAGCATTCTCTTGGCGAGCGGTCGTTGCGTTGGGATATGGTCGTAAAAGCGTCAAAGACATAAAAAGAAAAATGATAAAAAGATGTAAATCAGTTATTTATGAGCATCTGCAATTAAATATAACTGTATGGCATTATCAAGAGATATTTTCGATAATTGTTGAATTATAGTCATCTTGTTTCTCCAAAATACAAGGGACTTGGCGTTCTGCGTTAGGTATATCGATGCCAAACGCGATTCTAGAAAGTTGCTGCATTCCATGTCTTTTCTAGCGCCCTTGGGAGATCTACTCAGACTCGGAGAGTTCGAAACGTGATAGCTTTAAACATTATCATAGCTAAGCCTCGATGAGTCTAAATGCTTGTCTTGAAGCCAAGGAGGCGATCGGTTAGTTAGATCTGAAAAGTGGGAACATCTAGATGCTGAGATGCGATTGGTTGCGAAACTATTTCTCTACGTTTTGTCCATCGTTTCGGAAACTTCGGACGATATTTCACGCAAAATAGAGGCAAAATGGCTGGTGTAATTGATAGAGACGCACTGCTTGCTACATGTCGAATAGTTTGCTTCAGCCAAAATGGTGTATATAAGACTCGGAATGAATCGCAGGTTCAGCAATTCTACTCTCGTCAGCACCACACCAAAACCTTCAACTCACTATTTGTTTAATCCATAATTCCTTTCTATTGTCTTGAGGACAGCCCTGGTGGCATATTTTAACGTCATAATTCCTGTTTATTAGTTCCTCAAGTCGTCAAGATGAGGTACTCACTTATTGCCACTTCCAGCCTTCTTGCCACTGTTTATAGTCACGGTCTTGTGACATCTATCAAAGGAGCAAACGGTGTAGTGATGCCCGGACTTAGTGGTATGTTAAGAATCCATCTCGCGCTTTGATGTTGTATACTGATTGGAGATAGTTGCCGACGGTACGCCCCGAGATTGCAGCTCCAACTCCTGTGGGTCACAGGCCGATACAGCAATTATTAGAGACCGTGAGATAACATCGGGCAAGGCGAATGCTCTGGGCAGGACCCAAGGTAATGGACCCATCGACGCCACCGCCATGATCCAGAGTTTCATGGGAGCAGGCACAACGGTTCCAACCAACAATGGTTCTGCTGCTGCCACCGGTGTGGAGGATAACATCCCGGGAAACGTAGCAAAGAAGAGAACCTCCTCCCTCGAGGACTGGGCGATTTGCTTTCAGGTCTTACCAGTGGTCTCACTGGTGGCCGCACTGGTGGTAATAAAGCTAAGACCGGCGCGGGCAGCAAGACCGAGACGCCTGAAGAAACCTCGGTTGCCGCTACGGCTGGACAGGGTGCCACATCGGGACTACCTACATGTGCGGATGACGGTTCAATCACCATGACATTCCGACAAATCAACCAAGATGGTGCTGGTCCGATAGAGGCTGCTGTTGATGGAACTTCGGGTGGTCAGGACCCTAACGCGTTTAAGACTGCCGAAGTAACTCAGGATGTTCCGGGTCTAGGGTTCCTAGGACTATCCGCAGCTAAAAATACAGATTTTCCCTTGACTGTACAGATGCCCGAGGGAATGACTTGCGACGCTACTGTCGGCGACGCTCAGAACGTCTGCATCGTGAGAGTTCGGAACCAAGCAATTGCAGGACCGTTTGGAGGTTCAGCGGCCTTTACCCAATCCCCTGCTGCACGCAAGCGGGCAATTACCTACCGTTTGAAGAAGCGTAACAACGCCGGGCAGAACCGCCGCCTCAGATAAATGATTTAAGAGTTATTACTAGGAAAGCGTGGTTGGGAAAGGGGAAGTTTAGGATTATCTGAGTCTAGGTACCTAGGTACATGGTCTAAATGGTCTTAGTGAAATTTAAGTGACGTCAATTATCGTTAGCGTCAAAGCTTGGTCCTATTCAGCACGAACCACCGCGTTGTAGCGTAGTGTTAGTGATCTCGATGTAAACTGTCACGTCACGTCACGTCTCTATATTATGTTTGTTATTCTATTTGATAGTTCTACAACGAAAGATTTATTTTTTCAAACTAGTTACAGTTATAATTTTACATAAATTGAGCTCTAAAGTATAAACTTCAGGTGCTACAATTATGGCAACGAAAGACTCTATGGTAAAGTAAGCCCCACATTTAATAAGATGGTTCTGATTCATTAACTAAAATATAGGCGGCGCGGCCAGCTCTTCAAGATGCTAGTAGTCGGGCAAACCAGACCCCTATTCTTCCGCCGTCCGGCAAGAAGGCTGCTGGACAACCTCCCGCAACCGAAGTCGCTGTACCGGCCCCGAAGGTCGCTGCTACCGCTGGCAAGAAACGCAAGTCAGAAACGTCGCTAGACGATGATATTGCCGCATACAAGCAGGACCTTTCCCATATCGAAACTGATCATCTGTTCATGGATATGAGTTGCAACCAAGTAAGGGGCAAAATCAACAAGCTTTTGGATAGCGACATCATGAAGAAAGGAGAGTTCTGCCATGCCATCGGCAGCAACTTTAAAAGCATCAATTTATTTCTGTCTAAGAGAGGAAGTATGGATGGAGCCGGAAGTATGGTTTATAATGTCGCTTGGCAATGGTTCAAACAGCGAGAGATGGCTGGTCTCAAGATGCCGGATGTGAAAAAGCGACAGAAGACCGAAGCTGCTGCTGCTGCTGCCGCAGGGTCCAGTGGCGCCAGCAAGGCGACAGTGCCACTAGTTTCCGGGACGGATATCAACAACGTTTCTCTACCTGGTGAAGAAACAGATTCTGTTCCAGTATACGACACATGTGACGAAGTTCGCAGGAAGATCAACGCGCATCTCAAAACGCCGGGTTTGACCGCTGCACAATTTTGCCGTGATATATATGCACAACTCAGACAGCCTAAAGGTAAATGTTTTCAGTCGAAGCAACTTGCTGATTTCCGTGGCAAGAAAGGTGCCACTTCTGGATGCACCAGCCCGGTCTTCTATACTGCTTATGTCTACTTTGAGAAGAAGCGAATTGCCGAGGGCAAGCCGAAGAATCCTCATCGACTTAAGATGGAGAGCCTCTGGGCTACAAGAGGGGGCGTTGACCGCCAGCATGACGGACGATGCACGTAAGTATCAATCATTTTTTACTTCTTTATTTACCCGTTGCTACTAGTCATTCATTGCGTTAACTTGGGTATACAGCTACATAACTACATCTAACAAGCCACTCTATATGGATCAATATGGACTGGTTCGTCCCATAGATTAAACCGCAATAGGTGTCAGTTTTTTTTGGTTTTTGGGTGACGGGTGGGTTATGACGCAATATGGTGGCCGAGTTGAAGGGCAATTCCAAAGTTGGGGCGGGTTCCTACTATTATACTACTATATATTATAGATGGCAACATCGTTGTAAAATTATATCTTTGTCTTATCTTGATCTAGATCATTACAGCTAAGGGGGCACAAGGATGTCAATTGAGTGATAAGGGTCGAGTAGACTCCGAGGAGAGTATCATAAGCTTGGTATGAATCCCTTAAGAAGGACCTAACGACAGGGACAAACGAGGGACGTTTTAATATGCTAGAAAGCACTAATTCTTAACGTTATATGGGCCCAAAATAACTATGGACCGGTCGATTCTTTTCGGTCGGTGTAGTTTTAGTCAGAGTCGAAAAGAAGCTCTTATGAACTAACTAACCCATTACCTACCTCCTAACAGACCCTCCCTACATGTTTAGATCGCATGGATCGACATAAAGCAGATCAAGTCCCAGAAGCTAATAGGTACCTCTTAACATATTCCTGTTACACGGGAAATCAAGAACGGGGCGACGCCGAATTGCTAGTTCTTTGTATCAAAACGGGCAAGCGGGTACACGTTTGCTAGAAAAGCAAACAATTTGAGGACGTAAAAACTGCCGTCGAGAGTTCATGCAATCTATCAGGCAGCTAAAGCTACATGAGTTGATCGGCGTAGCAACTTGATAAAGCCCAGTACTATGTATGTATCTTTAGTCTTCATTAATCATAAAGCTCATCGTCGATCTCAAACTTATTAGATCATGTGCGCATAATAGTTTTGTAGCTGAGTCAGAACTTCAAAGCAGGGTGATATTCTGGGGACAATTACTTCCTAGTATCTAGGTTTTTAGTATGAGTTGAATGCTACAAGTTTAAACATTAGTTATTGAAAGAAGATGATAAGTAACAAATATAAGTAATATATAAGTACCTATATTAAGTACCTATATTAAGTACCTATATTAAGTACCTAACGTAGTTAATAATATATCTCAAGCCCAAGTACTCAATCAAAATAATTGACTAACATATATAAGTTTATCTATTTAATACAACACAGTGCTTGCGTTTGAGCCGCAGAAATTAAATTTGAAGGTTTCGTAAAGCAAAGAACTTCGATATTATAGGATTGCATAAATACCTAGGTAAGGTACCTGTCAAATCTAAAGTTAGCTCAATTTGCTACGTTCCCTTACCTTGGCCATCTTCAAAAGGGAAGGTCTATTTCTATATCGGGCTACTGCAAATCCACCTACCTACCTTATAATAGCCACATAGTGGTAGGAGCTACCTTGAAACGTAGTAGATTCGGGGTAACTCTTTCACTAAATTGCCCGAAGAATATAATGGCTCTCTTTGCGATGTACCATAACCGACTTGAAGTCTTTCACGGGATATGTCATCATGACGTGAAGTAGGTTATTTCTATATGATCTGCATCAATATTTTAAGGTGAAGAATTAAGTAAATTATTAAACTATCGATTAGTTTACGCAAGGTCAAAGTCTCTCATAAGATTTAGGGGGGGTGGTGTAATTGATGCTACGGTGAGAAGTAAAGTGAGATGGATGCAATGTGCTATCCTTATTGGACAATGGAGCTAACTATTATGGAAACGATAATGGAAAACCATAAATTAGGTAGCTAATGGGAAAGGACAACAACGATCGCCCTCCTCTACAAGGCGAAATGTCATCTTCGACTGCCGTAAGTCTTACATATGTAGAGGTAAATGTTAAACTCCATTCGACTTCTTCGTAATCAAATAATCTGGCATCATCATGAACCTTTAGCATAGTTTCAACAGCTAGATTGTATGAATATTCAGGGCCCTAGGTGTTGCTGGCGTCATCAGAAGCAGCTTCCGGATGCGAAGTTCGTATACGGACCTCATCCTCATAAGCCCCGTTAGAAATGCCGCCAGCGTCTGGCCCAATGCCGCCTCAAATATATATAACTTCACTCGCTAGCTTTGCGAGGTAAATATCTTAGCTAGCTTGCTGAGTCTCAACATAGGCTCATACAACATTAACGAATATTCGATATGGCTGTCCTTAAGCTTCTCGTTGCTGCTCTGCTGGGCAGAGCTTCATGTTACAGTATCCCACGGGTCCAGGAGACACCGAAACCATCTCTAAGCGGGCCACTAGCTTCTGGTATGCTAATATGGACCACACGGGCCAGGGTCGCGGCTATGCGCCAGACCTGGGCGATGACAGCTATCCTGTATATATTGCTGTAAAGCCTGGCGATGGTCCTGGTATTGCGAACGCCATAAAAGACGCGGGAAATGGCAATTCGCGAAACTCCCAATGGCTAGCGTCTCAACCAAGGGTATGAGTTTACTATGAAAGGTCATCGGTCTCGGGCTAAGATATAATTAGGTAGTATATATCCCACCTGGGACGTACGAAGTTAGCGAGACCATCCGCATGAACACCGATACTATTCTTATGGGTGATGCCACAGATGTAAGTGTATAAGTTACCTCTAGCCGCCTATACTCACTAACTTTTGTCAGCCGCCTATAATTAAAGCCGCAGCCGGCTTCTCGGGAGAGCAAACCCTTCTATCTGGTAAGCCCGTCTTACCATAAAAGAGAGCGTGGATTTTTCTAACTATGTGTCACAGGTCAGGATCCGGGAACTGATGGGAAGGAGAACTTTCCTTTGCGGTTGGAGTAAAGAATGTGATACTTGACACTACTAGTATTCCAGGAGGTAATATTGTTCTGGTACTATGACGAGTTCCTGGGCCTGTTTCTAACAATGATTACTAGGTAACGAATTCACTGCACTCGGCTGGGGAGTTGCTCAAGTCGCTCAGTTGCAGAATATCAAAATTGTTATGGCATCACCTGTTAACGGCAATGGACATACTGGTATCCAACTTGGGAGGGGCTCTACTCTCGGTCTAGCTGACGTTCGAGTCGAACACGGCCAGGTAATTAGCATAGAACCCTCTTCCAGTTGACATGGTGGGAAAATTACTAATAAAATCGATCAAGAACGGAATTTGGCATAATGGCCATCAGCAAGCCCTTTACAAGAGCATTTATTTTTACGAAAACTCGGTTGGTATGCTGATAAACGGCGGGAATACTATTAGTATTATCGGCGCGACGTTCGATACCGTGGGAACCGCAGTTAGGCATGACGGTGGTTCCCCGTGGATTGCCCTCATTGACGCAAAATCCATCAGTTCTGGCGTGACTTTCGCAACTTCAGGTCAGTGATCGTCGTTCTTACTAAGGAGACCCCACGGGGTTGACCCCTTATAATTTCTCTACTCCATAACTTTCAATGCGTTTTATTCGCGAGACCCGAATACGGTCACAACCCCTTCGTAACACTGTCAGTTGACAGAAACTAACGAGAGGCTAATAGGATACCCATCATTCCTTTTGAGAACCTGGACAAGATACCAACTCAGAATTGCTCAAGTACGGGGAGAAACGGCATTAGGTCCTAAAAGCCATGTGGATAACTAGTCATACGGAAACACCGTGAATGGCAATCCTATCTACGGCCCCGTGTCCTCACACTGAACCGACCCGCTGCTTTGGCACCGGATGGCAAGTATCCCAGTTGTCCCCGCTCCCAGCTATGCAAAGAACCCTGTCTCGGACTTTATCAACGTGAAGATTCAGCCAAAATGGTGGTCACAAAGTACCTTGGAGACAACACTGTGGACGAGTCGGGGGCACTTAACCAAGTATTACAATATGCGGCAGACATAACAAGATTGCTTATTTCCCATTCGGCAAGTATAGAGTAGACGATACTTTAATTATACCAAAAGGCTCGCGTATTGTTGGCGAGGCTTGGGCGACGATCACTGGTAACGGCGACAAGTTCAAGGACTCGGCTAATCCGAAACCGGTTGTCTCTGTCGGCAAAAATGGCGACGTTGGAACGGCTCAAATCCAAGACATGCGGTTCACCGTCTCCGATGTCCTTCCTGGTGCTATTATTCTGCAATTTAATATTGCAGGCTCGTCCCCCGGTGATGTGGCCTTGTGGAACTCGTTAATTACCGTCGGTGGCACGCTTGGAGCGTCTGCGCTTGCTGACGCTTGCGGCGATGCGAGCAACGAATGTCAGGCAGCTTTCATTGGATTACATCTCACCTCTAGCTCATCCGCGTACATTGAGAATGTTTGGAATTGGGTTGCCGACCACTTCACCGAAGGGAGCGGCGGTTGTAGTATAGCTGCAAAGGGCGGCGTGCTTGTCGAGTCTACCAAGGGCACCTGGCTCCACGCGCTCGGCAGTGAACATTGGTGGCTGTATCAACTCAACTTGCGAAACGCGAAAAACGTTATGGTTAGCTTGCTACAATCGGAGACGAACTATGACCAGGGCGATAATGTTCAGCAAATACCGCCATCTCCTTGGAAACCGGATGCGAAGAACTGGGGAGACCCGGATTTCTCATGTGTGTGATGATGGAAATAAAAGATGCCGAATGGGGTTCGCGAACTACATCCAAGGCGGCTCCGATATATTCACGTACGCATCCGCATCCTGGGCCTTCTTTAGCGGCCCGGGCTACCAGGGATGTTCGGGAGATTGCCAGGGTAAGTTAAGAAGAAGCAGTCATTTAATCTCCTATTCCTGCATAAGTTACTGACTTTTTTTTTTCCACGGCAGACCACATGCATTGGATTTCCGAGACACCGATAAACCTCAAAGCATACGGTATATGCTCAAAGAGTACTCAGACGGCTCTCCACCTCGGGGATGGAACTGACATCCTCACACAGCCAGATTTCACAGGGTCCTGGGGAAGTTTGGTGGCCCGTTACACGCCGTAAGGGGATGCAAGGATGTAAGGGGGAGAGTTACTTCAGTTCCACGTGCATTGTATTCGTAATATCTAGATCTGTGTATACACTATACTACATACAAACCCTTATCCGCATATCATTCCTTCGTATATAGTTAGTAAAAAAAAGCATTAAGATAAGCATGTGATAGCTCGAATTTTTAATGTTCGCAAGAATCCTTCGTATGCATAATGACTTCATTTTCACGTTGTCGAGCCACCTAAGCGCCGCGTATTGGAGTGCTCGTATTATATATACCATGTGTACCCCCTTTTTATCGTCGTTGGTTAGAATGAAGATCTATCTTCCGGCTTACTATAATGAGAAATTTGAAAAGCTGAAACTTGCCTGTCTTTTCTCCAAATAAACGCGAGTTTTTTCCGGACATGGCGAATATTTCTTACAAATTTTAATAGGAATCGTGCCTTGCATTTCCCACTCCTATTATTACTGGTTGCTACGTACGGATTTTTGCAAACCTCGTAAACTTGGTTGATTATTATTATTATTTATTTCTTTCGAGATTTTAACTAATATTGTGGAATTTATTTCTAATTATATGTTTTACACTAATTCGATTCTGGCAAACAGAAAAGCCACAGACTATGATTGATGCAGATCGACATGAATCTTAGTTCATGCTTGCAGCCTGACGCGAGATACCGGCCGGTAAAAATCGTGCTTTAGCTCATCCCGTAGACTTGGAAGAACAATGCAGCCGCGTGGACTTACAGCCAACCAGCCAGCCAACCTTCGGGTCAACATGCAGCGGCGCCGCGTCTCTGCCAGTTTGACAGCTTTTGAACATCATCTTCCTGTTTGAGTATAACTAGGCGATTGTTGGTGCGCCTGGGGAAGGAGGGCATCTGATTGCGAATTTCTTCCAACCAGAATCTCTCATGCACAAGTCTCGTCAGTTCTCACTCATGTGGCGCGCCTGGGATTTTTTTAGTTGTAATACCTGAGAATTCATGCAGGCTGTATCATCCGCGATGCATCTTTCTTTCGAACGAGGTAAGACCTTGGAATATCTCACCGAACTCTGGCCGGGCAATAGGGCTATTAGATGGCGATAGTGGACCCTGAAGGAGGAGGATTGCTGGATCTCGTTGGGTATTGAGCGTGTAGTGGAAATAAACCTCCACTAAATCATCCACTCTATCATCCACTCTGGAGCCCCACGTAAAAACCACGGTGTGCGGTTACAGCGGGGGTATCTACTGTGGTTGATAGGGCCCCCTTGTCTTGGTAATCCTTGGTTCTTGGGACTCGAGGCGAGGGGGGGAACGGTGGGAGAGGTGGAAAAGCCTGGGGTACCCCCAAGAAGTTGCAAGGACCCATCGAGGGGGAAAAAAAAGGTCGTTCCTAACCCCCGCATAGATTTGGAGATTTGAAGGATTCAGGGAACGGTAACGGCAATAGTCGGTGACGATCATACATTAGTTAGCCGGTTCTACTTACTTGGGAAAGCCGAAAACGCCACAATGTATAATGATTGTACATATTGTATATAATAGTTCTGTCAGCCCAGTAGTCGCACCCTTTTTAAACCTTTGTCGATAAGCCATTCTTTACATAGATGGACTAGTTACGACGTTTCGATTCCTCTTATTACGTAGCATTTTCATCATATATTCATTGAATGTAAAGAAAAACAATACACTACCTCGTGTATCATGTATGACATTACAACATCGTTTCTTCTTTTTAGTAACAAAGCTTTATCGGCGAGTTTTGCTAAATTGAATTTTGACTGGCCTGACTGGGTGAAGGGGGTGAAGAGACTTGAAGATGAACTAAACGGACTGAGGACTAGACTGAGGACTAGACCGATGCTAGCGTATGATTTTTAGGTATCTAAGGCAAGCCATTCCGTTACCTTGCATGCCTTACATGGGGGAATGCCGCTGGACCCCTGAATTCAACCAGTTAGCTCAGCCCAATGCCAAATTTTACTCTTAGCATCCTCTTAGCCGAACCGAGGGAATAATGGGACAATGACCGGGCAATACTAGGACGTGCTAGGATACTAAGGATATGACCTCATCTTTCCGGTCGTCATACCATGACAAGTGGAAAGCATGCCTAACACGGAAATCAACCGTATAAACGTATTGGGACTCGACTCACTCGACTCCACCAACATCCATGACTAACAAAGGTTGCCAAATGTAGCCAAAGGGAAACTTTTTAGAGATCGGCAAGATCAGCGGTTGGCTCGGCCCCGGTCCAACAGGCATGCAGGGCCTTGCAGAGTTGTAATCCCAACTGGCCAACTGGTACGCATGGACAAAAAGCTTGGTTCAAGCTTGGTTCAAAAGATCCAGGATGAGTCTGAGAGCCAGCCTTAGTACCACCTTTCGTAGCCGTAGCCATCTGTAGCCATCTGTAGTTCTCGTGCAAAAGTTCAGTTTAGCGTGGTCTGCGTGTACAGTTCCCACCTCTCACGAGCCTTTTTGATCTCCTTGGCTTTGTCTGCATACAGTGTCTAAGTGTCTGCATGTCTAATGACCTTTGTCAGCAAACAAACTTGGATCATTTCTCCATCATTTATATGAGGGTCAGGCCCGCCATTCTCCGGACTCTCCAGGTCTTACTCCCACACCTCCATACGTCCCTTCAGTCTGGTACTAGATTGAAAATCCGGAGTCGGTCAAATTTCACCCCTCATTTTCGCCGAGGCCACCATTAGAGAGAGAGATCTTGTAGAGAGAGATCTTGTTAGATCTGCCTGCATAATTGTGAACCCTCGGATATTTTACAACGCGTTGGCTCTTTTTTACTAAACTCCGAACCGTATAATTCATCATGGCGGCGGCGACGGGGACAACGCCGACGTACATGGGCCTTCAGGGGGTCGCTGTCCATAATGGTCAGTACGGTGGCTACTACGGGATTTTTGCTATTCGGTTACGATCAAGGAGTGTAAGTTGTAATACCACCCAAAGTCCCCTATGATACCACCTGTACATGTTCATCGACCGCGACGTTGTCGTGCACGGGTCGCATCATGTTTCAATAACGTTACTCTAGCATAATTCAAAAATACTGACCCGGTTTTAGAATGAGCGGTATCATTGGTTCGACCCATTTCTCAAATGTATTCACAGAAGTAAAAGGCAATCCGACTATGCAAGGTCTTGTCACCGCTATTTACGAGATCGGATGTCTCATTGGCGCCATGTTTATTCTCGGAGTCGGTGATTTACTTGGCAGAAGGAAGGCAATGATACTCGGAGGATTTATCATGATTATCGGCGCCACAATTCAAGTCACTTCGTTCCCGGGCCATCAACCGCTAGCTCAATTCATTATTGGTAGAGTTGTTACTGGCGTCGGCAATGGTATCAACACCTCCACTATTCCAACTTATCAAGGTACGTAACTCTTATGCGGCGCTATGTGGACTTTTATGTTTTAGTTTTTTATACCAATTCTAACATTTTTATAGCCGAATGTAGCAGAACTTCCAACAGAGGTTTACTTATCTGTATCGAAGGCGGTATTATCGCATTTGGTACTGTAATCGCATACTGGATCGACTATGGCTGCAGTTTTGGCAGCGAAGACCTTTCATGGCGTTTCCCTATCGCTTTCCAGATCATTTTTGGTATTTTCGTGTGCGTTTCTATGGTTTTCCTGCCGGAAAGTCCCCGTTGGCTTCTCACCCACGAGCGGTATGAGGATGCCGAGACTGTCATCTCAGCCCTGCGAGGTTTTGAAATGGGCAGCGAAGAGACTCACACGGAACGAGACATCATCTTGGATTCTATCCGTGCCAGTGGCTTCACCGGCCAGAAGAGCACCCCGGTCAAAGCCCTCTTTACTGGTGGCAAGACTCAACATTTCCGACGTATGTTGCTTGGCTCCAGCAGTCAGTTGATGCAGCAAATAGGTGGTTGCAATGCAGTCATTTACTACTTCCCTATTCTTTTTGAGGACAGCATCACTCCAGGCGACGAGAACATGGCACTACTAATGGGTGGCGTGAACATGATTGTCTACGCTATCTTTGCTACGACCTCTTGGTTTATCATCGAGCGGGTTGGCCGACGAAAGTTATTCCTTTATGGAACTATCGGACAGTGCCTATCGATGGTTCTGACATTCGCTTGTCTTATTCCTGGTCCTCATATTCCCGGTCAAGCATCCAACGCGGCTAAGGGTGCAGCTGTCGGTCTTTTCGTAAGTTTCATATTCATGGAATCTGTTAACTACATGAGATTTGCTAATAGTTTATTGACAGACCTACATCGCCTCATTTGGCGCAACTTGGCTCCCGCTCCCCTGGTTGTATCCTGCTGAGATCAACCCCATCAAGACTCGCGCGAAGGCGAACGCTACTTCGACTTGCACTAACTGGCTATTCAACTGTATGTATTAATTTTATGTCTCCTTTATCGCTATTTTATGGTACTAGGTCGTTGCCCGAATCGTCGGGCAAAGCTTATTAAACTCCTTTCTCCTTTCTATAAGTATCGGTAACTAATTGGTTATTACAGTCCTTATCGTCATGATCACGCCGATTATGATCAGCAACATTGGTTGGGGCACTTATCTGTTCTTTGCCGTCGTTAACGCCTGCTTCTTGCCCATCATCTGGTTCTTTTACCCTGAAACAGCCAAGCGATCCCTGGAAGAGATTGACATCATCTTCGCTAAGGGATTCGTTGAGAATAAGTCTTATGTCAAGGCTGCGGAAGAATTACCTCTTCTCAGTCCCGAGGAGGTCGAGCAAGAAGCTCTTAAGTACGGACTTATCGATGTTGCCGCTAGGGGTGCGGCGCGTTCTGCTGGCCCTGCTGGTGTTGTTCACGAGAAGGCTTACAGTGAAAAGAGCGGGAAGAGTGATGAGGCCGGAAGTCGCGAGGAGATTGAGAACTAAGGGTTTAACTCTTTCTACTGCTTCTAGTTGGTACCAATAATATGGTTGACAGTAACAACAACCACCGGTGCATAAACTTGATAATGCTTCGATTAACGAAGTCTGTGGAGCCAGATTTGCTCCAGACTAATTTCGATAGTAGACTGGTTAGATAGACCTGGACTCGACCAGAACTAGATTCCATAGATCTACACTTACTTCTAAAACGGGGGTTGAAGGTGCAAGATACCCATATTGCTATAACGCAAAACGTTGATAGTCAATACATTCTTTATAACACCCAAGAAAATGACATGTAGGCCGCTTGGATGAAACCACATAGAACTGTGACGATATTAGACCAATTCGAGCTTTATTCTCGACATTGGTGGCTGCGACATAAGTTAACTAGGTACTTGATTTGGAGTTACCGGATTCCCTCTATAAAACTATCCGAGAGCTGAGTATTGTAAGTATTTAACCATTGAATAAATTAGCTTAATATTTCGCTTGCGCTTGTTTTTTTGTTTGGCAAAAAGAAAAAATGTTAGAAATTATTGATTTCAATAGATTCTTCTAACCTGGTGAATAAATTGAAACTCCTGAGTTCTATGTAATTATAGGTTGTTACGTTTGCAATATCATGGCTATTTGTCTGTTTGAACCTTCCACGGCCCATCTCGACATGTTTCTGGGCAATTGGAAGAATAATAGCACCCTTATGTGCTTAGTAGACGCACGCTTTTTGTGAAAACTCCGAGAAAACTCCTTTAGGTTTTCAATGGGGAACAAAGTAAGTCAAAAATGTGATACACACTCAACGTTTTTCAATATGGATCCATTTCAAGTTTAGAAGTGTTACTAGCAGTGGCCAAGTGGATCAGCACACACGTCAGGTGGTGACAGCTGTCTACAGCTGTCTACACGTGCCTAACTGGTGAAGTTAAAAAATGTTACTAACATAGATTTACAACTCACGGACTTGAATTAAGAATTCTAGGATATGAACAGATAACTAGTCCTAGAGGGAATTGGACGGTCCTCTCTGTTCAATCTGAATGTATTTTATCTGGCTTTGTGGGTAATTTTTTAGTAAGGCCTGAGGCGCAGGTATGTTATCTCTCCTACCTGACTCACTTGGTGGATGATAAATAAAAGGGGTAAACATAAAGGGGTAAACACCAGAAGTAGCAAACATACCTAAGTATTGTTGACCATAGTATCGTTGACATAGAATTACTAACCTCACCCCAAAATATCGCTAAAAGGGATCTACTACTGCCTAACCTCTCGAATTTGAGTGAACATGTAATGCCTTAGGAGGTAAATATACCAGTACCATGGAATAATTGTTTATCACTACCCCTCAATCTTTTCGTCCTGGTTTTTTTCTCTTACAAAAAGACCGTTGTGCCATTACTATGGACTATCTTCCTAATATACTAAATATAATGACATGCTATTTCACATATTATTTCCTTAAAATTTTTTTTAAAAAAATCGATCTCTCCAACACGTTCAATATTCCTATTCCTACCAGGCAGCTTTTGATGTGTCTTGGTCTATGTGCTAATAGTTTATCTAGCCTCACCCCCTTTCTTGATAACCAAATCACGAGGCTAGCAATTACTCAGGATTGTGTAGTACTTCGTCTTCACACGTCCGTCAAGTATCCCTCCTCGTCAGATAGCCCTCGTAGAATATCTGTCCATTCCAATTCAGGTTCTTCTTTAGAATTGAGGAAAAATCCATTCAATCCACTAAACAACTCAGCATCTCCCCGTAATTACTAGAATATCAGATTCCTTTAGATAACGAACTTGCTCGCTACCAAAGCTATTCTGCTGTTTTATTGGCTGCTATATCCAACATGTTCCTTCTATCTATTGTGTCCTGCTTCAGTTCTGTCCAATCCATCCCGTTAGTATGTGACTTTGTCAAATCACAGCCTCCGTAAGACGTGGGTCCACAATCTTAGTGCAAGTTTACTCTTGTAGATTATCGAACATGATGCTGTTTGTTCAGATAAAGTACCAAGTCACGAGATAATATCTATTCCGCTCTGATTCCCATCAGGTCTAATTACTACCAATTGATGGAATTCTAGTAGGTTTCCGCCTTATGATTGGCAGATACCAAAACCTCCCTGCGTCATGTCCATTAGTAGCATCGATCTACTCCTATTGAAGTTACTCACGATAACTTCCAAATTGGGAGACGTGCCTTCTATTCTACCCCTTCGTGGGAACCAAGGTCACACATATAAACCTAGACAAATCCCGTGTTGTTCATCCCATCTTCTAACTCACCATCCACAACTTTGCTCAATCACCAGTTGCTCTTCTTTCCTCTTTGCTATCCCACTTGCTCCTACCATTGCTATCCTTGCTTTTGCTCACACGACACTACATAACCGGTACTCGTGTTACGATCCCTTAGAGTAAGTCGTCCTCTTTCCAATTTAATATAAACCAGAAGCCCCCAAGCCCCCATCCCTACCAGAAGTTACCCATCTCCTTCATACTCTAAACAAATATCCTAATATTCATCGGATATTCTATTCTACCCATTCTTCTCTGCCGCCGTTTCCATCTACTCATTACCTCACTTCTAGCACCTACACATTACTAGCTTGCTTCACCAATTCGCTTTACCGACTTGCTCTCCCTTTAAACACCATGTTCTCCAACAGCCAGACTCGTTATATCACTCAACTGGAGGAGCAGTACAAGAATCCTCTGTGTCCTACCTCTGCTCCACCCCAACTATAACATCAACACATACCCGCAAATTGAAATACCCCGGACGATGTCAACGAGTGTGAGCGCACCCATGCTACCTACTTTGGGTACAGATACGCATGGAGCTACTCAGGTGCAAATGGAGCATATGATGTCTTCGAATAGCGGCACATATCAAGGGTTGATCCAAGATTTTGGCCATTTCCGTCAAGTTAATGATCAATACTTGAAAATCCACAATCGCCCAAGGGGTGATTGTTCCGACTTCCCACCTGATTCCCACAGTCAACAGCAGCTAGTGAAGCTGCTATTTGAAGCTGCACATGATTGCAGCCAAACATACGAACCCGAGGGTTCACAGAGCGTCAGGCGCCTCCGGCAAGGGAATTATGCTGACTTAGAGTTTGAGTTAGCCTTATGGCCTTTATTGGTAAGAGTATACAACCTTGAATCAAGTCCCCATGCTAATATTAGTCCAGATGTCGACACGAGACGCACAAATAGGACAGTGTAGGCTTCCAAACTACCTCTATTGCAAGGAGCCCCCGTACAACTCGTACGGATCCTTTATGGAGAGGTTCGAAGCAGTGTGCGACGCCCTTAGAGTATGTTGCATGATCCCCTAAAATGGTTATTGTATTAACACTTACTGGCTTAGTTGTCTAAGGACGTCGTTATTTCTCTCTTTAAAGATGCTACTTTCAAGCACCGTCTTGCTTGGCGCCCAAGAACGGAACTTAACGTAAGTCTGATATAAGATTATCAAAGGAAAACGCAGCTGACACCCTAAAAGCAAAAGGCCACAAACCGAAAGCTGAACGGAGAGCGTGACGTTCAGAATGCTATTGGAATTCGAGTTGCTCAAGAGAACGGCATCAAAGCAACCAAGAGCGGAGAGCTTGTAGATCGAAACGGTCAAATCTACGGGAACGTTAAGAAACGCTCTACAGCTTTTGAGAACAAGATATCCAACACCAAGAGGCGCGGGCGTGATCTGAAGCGTGGCAAGACTCCCGGTCACTTAGATGCACAAAAGGACAGGAGGAAAAGGGACAGCCAGGCGGACAATGACACGGCAGAGAAAATAGAGACGGGAGAGAGTACCTTGCAATTAGATCCAAGTTATAACGGATATACTGGATATACGGAGGATCTATCGCAGGGACATCAGGAGGTTCCAGCGGGGTATGCTCCTAATAATATGAATACCCTCCTGATGCAACCTACACTCTCTCCCACGGAAGATCTTTATAGCCAAGATCCTAACCCGCTTGCAGGGCCTGACGTATCCCTACCTTTCTCTCCAGGGCAATACCAATGCCTCATCAGCTTATACGCCTTACGGATGGCACGCCGATCCAACACCGACCGCTGGTAACTTAGATATGTCATTGGACTTTACTTTAGACATGGGGTTACCGCAAGCCGAGACCATGAAACCCGACGGATTGAGCCAGATTCGAGATACCGCGAATCTGTACAACTTCAATCCTACGGCACCAACGTCTTTTGGTGGCCAGCTAAGCAACGTGATAGCTCAGGGGCAACCCGACCCGCTCGAATTCGTAAACCAGGCGGACCCATCAACCCAGAACCAGTTCTACACCCCGGGTCCTCCAGGCTATCATATGCAATATTAAAGCTGTGCTAGTTGAAACCTAATGGTTACTGGTGGTCAAAGAAGTCTGGATAATAGTGCGGCTTCAAGACGGCAATATAAATGGGGGTTGAAAGAGCCATCTTGATACAATGGTTGCCTACGCTAGGAAGCCTGGGCAATAGCGGTGTATGGTATTTCGTTAGGAGGTCTGTTAGGATGGGATGGGGATGAGGACGATGCGGATAAATGAATCCGGATCAAGGGCTTTTAGTTTTCTTATGATACCCAGATAAGGCTTTGGAAGCGAATGGCGTTTTCGTATGGTACTCGTAGGCGATTTAATATCTACTTCGTGAAAATGGGCGTCTTATTACTTAAGTTTCTTCTTATGTGCTGTATCCCATGGTTGATTTTGAAGTTGCCTTGAGTGCGAATGGCCAACATTCTTTAGATAAGTGTCCTCGCTTTAGGAGATATGTATTAGTCTTTGCTCTTGCCGTCGTAAAGACATCCGTGGATGGTTCATACCCATGATTTGAGGGAATGATATGCGGAAATAGCTAGGCTTTTTCTTATGGAAGTAAATTGTCTAAGGTAGGAATTCTTGGTAGTTCAAACCCGAACACTCGTTTGCCATGTTCAGTGGCTGTGGACTCTTGGCCTCACCATCCAGCTTTTCGACACCCCCCTGAGAATATACATTTACATTTCTCATATATACCTGTTGTGACATATCTGCTCTAGTAAAGCTTGAAAATAGACAAGATGTAGTGTAAGGGGGTATACCGTGGAGGTCTCTTCTATAAATCCCTCCTCGGCTCAACCACGCAACATCGGACTTAAAAGAGCCCAGACTTCACCAATGTTTTTTCCAAAATATTTTCTGATAAATATGTTGGACAAAGTACTGGGTACTTGGGGATTAGCCAATTAGAATAGTCAATTGGACCACAAATTAGGAGCTCTTGCCCCTGAAAACACCACGTTTATTGTATGTCAAGTCATTTTGAGATCCACCACCATCACTAATTCCTTCTAAGCTATTGGGCAACTGGTTGACCACGATGCTACGTAGTCTCGGCAGATAACCGAGCTTTCCCGATGTGGTGGTCGCATTCTAATATGACTTCTGTGATTGGTTCATTCTTGCAACGGTCTAGCTCAAGATGACAGGGATATGACGAGATGGCGGCTCTAAGTATCATATATTACATCAACACTTTTGACAATTCCACGAGGCACTCGGGATTCACTTGTGAATTGGGAAATCAATCCACTATATCGCTCTACCATATCCACACCTAACCCGGCATTCAGTCTCAGCCCAGCCTTTTTCTCTGTCGTGATGGTTTCTTGACGTCAATGACATGTTCCGCTACGCAATTATATGTGAGATGGTGACCTACAGATACTGAGGTCCGCTTGGAAGTGCGGACAGATGCGGGACTAAGAAATCTATATTTCTAATACAAGAAGGAGATGTAGACGCATCGGCAAAGTTTCTAGTTTCTCGTCTTACTTCTCTTCACTATAATTTATTAAATCCTCTTGACTCGGCTTCGCCTAATTGCCCCTTATGTCATCGAGTATTATATCAGATACAGCGGACAAAGTGAAAAGTATGGTTGGCGGAGAGAAAGGCCGCAAGGCCGCTGATCTTGACACCGTTACCCAGACGGTATCGCCCAAGGACAGGATTACTTCCGACTTTGGCGTGAAGATAGGCAATGTCGATGAATGGTTACGAGTAACAAGCAATGACAAGACAGGTCCTATGCTTCTAGAGGACTCATTTGCTAGAGAAAAAGTCGGTTATGGCCACTGCCATTGCTTTAATATCTATCACTAATCTCTACTATAGATTCATAGATTTGACCACGAACGAATTCCTGAACGGGTTGTTCATGCACGAGGTGCTGGTGCGTTTGGTACCTTCCGGTTATTTGAGAGCGCCGAGGACGTATCAATGGCAGGAGTTCTTACGGATACCTCTCGTGAGACGCCTGTTTTCGTTCGATTCTCTACCGTGGCAGGGTCTCGCGGTAGCGCCGACACCGTGCGGGACGTTCGCGGGTTTGCCATCAAGTTTTATACGCAGGAAGGTAATTGGGATATAGTTGGAAACAACATACCAGTTTTCTTTATCCAGGACTCTATGAAATTCCCGGATGTTGTTCACTCCGTGAAACCTGAACCTCACAACGAGGTGCCGCAGGCTCAGTCAGCTCACAACAACTTCTGGGATTTCGTGTTTATGCATACCGAGGCCACTCACATGTTCATGTGGACGATGTCAGACCGAGCGATTCCGCGATCATATAGGATGATGCAGGGCTTTGGCGTAAACACTTTTGTTCTAGTTAATAAGAAGGGCGAGCGTCACTTCGTCAAGTTCCACTTTACGCCCGACCTTGGCGTCCACTCGTTAGTTTGGGATGAAGCTTTGAAGATTGCAGGTCAAGATCCCGACTTCCATCGCAAGGATTTATGGGAGGCGATTGAGAACGGCGCTTATCCGAAATGGAAGTTCGGCATCCAAGTGCTCCCAGAGTCTCGGGAACACGAATTTGATTTTGATATTCTCGATGCGACGAAGCTTTGGCCCGAGGATATTATCCCGGTCCGATACATTGGCGAGCTCGAACTTAACAAGAACGTGGATGAATATTTCCCCCAGACCGAACAGGTTGCATTTTGCACGTCGCACATGGTTCCAGGAATTGCTCATTCGGACGATCCTCTGTTGCAAGGACGTAGCTTTAGCTACCAAGATACACAGCTATCCCGTCTTGGAGTCAACTGGCAAGAACTTCCTATTAATAAACCAGTCTGCCCCGTTATGAACTTCAACCGTGATGGCCAAGGAAGACATACTATCACTAAAGGGCAAGTTAACTACTGGCCCAACAGGTTCGAGGCACGGCCGCCGGCCACTGCGCAAGAAGGGGCATACCCGGAGCCCCCCTTCAATGTCCAAGGTATTAAGGCGCGATCCAAGAGTGTAAAATTCCGAGAGCATTACAACCAGGCCCAATTGTTCTATAACAGCTTGTCCGAACCGGAGAAGAGTCATGTTGCTGCCGCGTTCTCATTCGAACTAGACCACTGTGACGATCCCATTGTCTACGAGCGCATGACCCAACGATTAGCTGATATCGATTTGGAACTTGCTCAGACCGTAGCTGAGTTGGTCGGAGGACCGAAGCCTGAGAAAGGAACTAGACCGAACCACGGCAAGAAAACTAGTAAGCTTAGCCAGCTTGAATTCCCGCCAGCGAAACCGACGATTGCTAGCCGACGCATTGCTATTATCATTGCAGACGGCTTTGACAACACTGTCTACAGCGCTATTAAGGCGGCGGTCAAAGCGTCTAGTGCATTACCGTTCACCATCGGAACTCGCAGGTCCGAGATATTCCCCGCTGGCGCATCGAAGACACCAGGCAGTGGTGTGAAACCTGACCACCACCTTGAAGGGATGCGATCTACCATGTTCGATGCAGTTTTCGTTCCTGGCGGTGCTGAATCGATCAAGACTCTTTCTAAGAGCGGGCGTGCCCTACACTGGCTCCGCGAAGCGTTCGGACATCTTAAGCCTATTGGAGGTACAGGCGAAGCAGTCGAGTTATTCAAATTGGCTTTCGCATTACCAGAGATTCAAGTGTCGACAAACGAGCAGGCGGTTGAATCATATGGTGTTGTTACCATGAGCAATGTGTCCCCTGACGGTTTGAAGGAGACCGTTACGATCGCAAAGGAGGGAGCAGGACTCTTGGAGAAGTTCTGGTACCAAGTTTCGCAACATAGAAACTTTGAAAGAGAATCAGCTGGGCTCAACGTACAGGTTGCATATTAAGAGAGGATATGGAATGGAGTTCAGGAACCAGGGAAAATATTGAGTACTCATAGCACCTATACTACTAAACTATGTTTAAGAATAACGAATTATAATATCTTAACTCTTTTATGTTAACCTAAATCCTAAACGGCGCAGTGGCACGCATCCGAGTTGTGTTACAATGTTCAAGTAGTATCAATGAGGCGGCTAGAACACTTATCCTCAACTTACACATGAAATCTCTCAGAGTAAACCAAAACGACAGGCATAACGCATTTTATTACCAGATTAAATAAATTACATAGATAGGTAACTTAGGTACCTATACTAATATAAATCGGTAGTTAACAGAACTTCATTATCCAATCTTTCCCGTCATGTTAACAAGTAAGAGTGGGGCCATCATATATCAACAGGACATGAGAACAATCGAAACTTGTGGAATATTCAAGGAACACCCGTGATAAAACATAGGTACCCAGCTTCAATAACATTTTATAATTGTTTTACTCTATTTATACTCGATCGCATCGCGCAATGCTTCCTATTTGATCATGCCATTACCTAAACCCTCTAAAACTTCCAAACAACATGTTAGCTAGCATCGTTAGTGCTACGACCCAAAACAAGATTAGTGAAAGTGGTTCTATATAACAGCCCCATACTATCGATTATAAATACACTCACTCGTTCTAGAAAGGAGGTTAACATTTGTAAGCACGTCTTCGAATATAAAATCGAAGCTATTTTCGTAGATCTAAAATGAACCACTTGGCGGCAGCGACATTGACTGACTCAATATCCAATTGATAAATTGTTAAGAATATAAGAAATACGCCATGACGACTCCAACACATAACGGTCTTGTCATCGTAGCTCCCCGAGCCCCTTATGAGATACATCAATTCCCCACGATCTCACCAGTAGATGATGAAATCCGGGTTCATGTCAAGTGGACAGCTTCTACACCCTTGGACCTTCATCAGGCAGACGGCGGGCTCTTGATTGAAACGCCATTTAGAACTGGATCTACTTCAGCTGGCATTGTTGTCGAAGTTGGGCCCAATGTGAAGCACCTACGGGTTAGTGATAGAGTCATTGGCTTTGCTCATCAGCAACCGAAGTGGAAGAGTCATCAGGAATATGCCACTGCTCCTGAATGGGTTTTTGGAAAGGTTTGTGACGCTTACCGAAGATAATACCAAATTTCCATATCATGGTATAAAAACTAATAGTTAAATCAACAGATACCTGATAACTTATCGATGGAAGAGGCTGTTACGATACCAGAAAACTTCGTCACGGCGTTTAATGCCATCTCCACGGACTTGGGCCTCCCTACTCCGTGGCCGAAGCCCAAAGGCTACATCCCACCCAGGGCTGATGACCCGATATTGATTTGGGGTGCTGCATCCTCTGTAGGACAACTTACTATCCAAGTCCTAAAGTTTTATGGTTACCATCACTTGATTGCGACCGCATCGCCGCGCCATCACGAATCTCTGAAGAAATTAGGCGTCGAAGAAGCTTTGACTATAGAAGTCCAACAATAGTCGATGATTTACTGAAGACATATAAGAAAGGGGACGCCCCAGCTTTTCCATTGATAGTCGACTGCATCGGTTCACAAGATGGATCGGTTGGTCCGATTTCCAAGATCGCCCAGAGCGGTACGACTGTCGCGATTATGCTACCGGTCATCGTAAAGCACGCAACGGAGACAGATGTACCCGAGTACTCGATGGATGCAAGCACCAGCGCCCAGTGGGCAGACGGCGTCAATGTACGCGGAGTGCGGACTTTTTTTTATTGGAGAGTAAGTCTCAACCCTTCCCAAGTTTCCGGAAGCTCACCCATAAACTAACCACAAACCTACCAATTAGAACCCACTCTTCAAGGAAAAACTGCAACTAGAGATCATGCCTTACATGCTGGCTGCAGGTCACGTGGTACCGAATCGCATCCGCGTGGTTGAAGGACGTACTCTGCTGGAGAGAGCTACCAAGGCGTTGGAATTACTTCGGACGGGAGGGGTGAGCGGAGAGAAGCTCGTCTGGAGAGTTTCGGAGGAATGAATAATGAATGCGGTTCGTTATTGCTTGGTTCTGAGCGAGTTTTGATGTGATACCCGGACTGATTAGTTACCTGTACATACTTAATCTTGAGTATGGTTATGAGTATCTTATTTCACATCAGCGGAAGCGATTATTTCTAGCAAGGGGTTAAGCGACTTGACCAATGAATTTTTACAATTGGATTATATAACAGAACTCAAATATGATTACACCATCGTTACCCATATTTGGGGATCATCCTTCGTAACCGGCCCCCACGACTGGTCTCCTTCAACGTGTAGGATCTTATCTAGTGTCAGCTTTCCCTGCTTCGCCTCGTCTCACATCTCCGGCTCCTTCTCATCTTCATTTTCGAGATGCTCTTTATTCTTCATCGGCTCTTTGTTAAAAACTCCTATTCCGATGCGAACAACTTAGTACATGGCTAAAAAACGAAAGTTTTCATCTCCGGATGCTCGGCCATGTTGCGATTGATATCGGGAGTCGTCAGGACCGGCTTGGAGACAAGAGTATCCGAGTCTTTAGTCCCCCTTCATTCTGCTTAGTTTCTAGCTCATTAGTTCGCCGGATTAGCGCTTTCGAGGGATCCAGGAACAGAGCGTAGCAGGGGTACGAGATCGACTCTTCTGGTACGTCTAGATGCAAACTCCCGGCCGATATACCACGGTAATCTTCTAGATCGATTTACGCCAGAATGCCGCGTCAATCCCACCTCTTCTTCGGCGTATGGGGTTTAACTTCGTATATGGGTCCCTGTTAAAGCGTCAGCCAGCTGTGCGTCTGAGTTACTATTATTGGAAAAATCCGCCTTGCCTCTATATCCAGCTTACCACTCGATACCCTACCATAAGGATCTTTGCCGGCAGGAACGGTTGAGCACTTAATAATCGAGGAGACCAGATTTCTGAAAGATAACAGGATATACTTGACAGGTCTATCGAGTGATGCCCACGACCAACTAGGCGCTCGATACTCGGCTGGCCTACGGACAGTCCCCAAGTATTTTCCCGTTAGCGGTGTGATCTTCGCATCCCTCCGATCCTCTATCTCTTCGTAGGGATACATCCACCAGCATAGATCTTCCATGAAGTGCTTCTGCCGTAAGCCCGCGTAGTAGTAATCCCTTATCTCTTCTGCCACAGCTCTCGCCACATCAGCTAACGTAGTGAGCCTATCGCGCTATACTATCAAATTGCGTATCGTATAGTTCTTGACCAAGGAGAGCCATCCCCCTTGCCACCTAATTCCAGGATACTTCCCCCGAAGCTCTTAGCCGACGATGAAAGAGATTCCGGATGCTTGGAAAAGCCCGTGCTGCTTATGGGATATGCGCTGCGTGCCTAGGAGGCGTTTCATCCTAAAGTAGATGTCACCAAACGTGAACCTATCTTCGGACTCAATGATCAGACTCAATAAAAGTCGCACATTCAAAGTACATCTGGTCCCGGGCGTAGTGGATAAGACGCTGAGAGAGCAGACATTTCTGCAGAGTCCATACCCACGAATTGGGAGGCTCGTTGGCGATTGGGTTGTATCTCTTGCCGAACGATCCCACCCCTATTCTTTGAGGGAATTGGAAGCTAGATCCCGGCAACCACTCCTCGAACGGATAAATCAAACTCTTTTCTAGGCTAGACGTATGTTCGTATACTAGTTCGTGGCTGCTCGGCCCCGTTGCTTCTCTTGGAGTGCCATACCCGAGCCATATGTTGCAGGAGTGACGTATGAATCCTTCTCGCGTCTTGAGAAATAACCGGAGTAACTACCTAATCTTTTCAGGCAACTGTTGATATCGTTAGGTGGGAATTACGATAGACTTTGCTCATTGTGGTTGCCTCCTTTTCCCAGTCATCAGGATCATCCTGGATGATGCATAGACAGTCTATCCAGAGGTACCTGATTCTGAGACGCTGTGTAATCTTGATCGCGTCCTGGAACGTCTTGGGGAGAAAAGATACAGCGATACCCTCTTTAAGGCTGCTTAGTGGCCATTGACCTTGACGATGTACCCCAATAGTGACTTATATTTACATATAACTATCCCTTTTTGACCATTAGTTTCAACTACTGATACCCTGCGGTCGGAAGCAAACACATCTATGATACGCATTGGGAGTAAGGGGTTCAAGTGCGGACGTCCGCAGCACAATTTTTCATCCATTTCTTAAGACGGCTAATCGCGATATTTGAGTCTGATTCTATCTCGCGTAGGCGACCTGATATCTTGTTGAATATATTGTATTTAAGGAGTCAGCTCGCTAACTGTTAGCCTTATCTAAAAATTCAAGTATTTACTTACCATTGCTAGTACATATGCCAATAAAACTTCCACGCAGGCTAACCTCGTCAGTGATTTTGCGCACGTTAGAGCCTTGATAGTAGTTTATAGCGTTGAACTGTCTCCATTAGTCCATTCCATTTCTTCTACTAGGCGAGTCTTGACAGTTAGATATCGCAGCGCGAAGTACCATGGAACATAGTCGACACGATTTCACAGACGCCTATAGGGCGCGACGTGAGGCGTAGTGTGGTATCGTGAGCACGTCTTCGGGCTGGAGTTCGGACCATAGTATGAGGGTACTAGCACCTTCAGAAGTTATTCTTCAATCTTATCTACCTAAGGTAGTTAGACAGCTGCAATTTTCTTCTGCTTATAACTTTGCCCCTGAATTATACGCTCTTGAGACATATAGGAGCATCGGACCAATATATATATATAAATGCGAATAAATCAATCATTATTAGAAACGAAGTTTAGAGAACAACTTATTATTTTACATACAATTGGCCTGCGCATTCTGGTCTTACATTGCTTATGCGATACCATGAGAGTTGAATTAATTTGTCACCCCTCTGTGGCTGAGCTTCCTTGTACCAAACTTTGTCTTGCCATCGAGGGGCTCAACTATACGAAAGACCAGGGGACATAGTAGGTTGTTGAATGAAGCTGATAGTTGACCCATGTCACCTAATTAGCATTGTTTAGCACTAGGTTTTGAGTAAACGACAGTTTAGTTATAATGCGCAATAATAAATTCTAGCGTTACAATGACATAAGTCTTGTCTATACTACATCTCTATAGGAGCCCTCACAATACTATAAACCAAGCGGGGCTACTAATGTTTAAGCTTCTGTAATGATAACTAGCTTATAACTAGCTTCATAGACAATCTGGGAATAGTTGGACTAATAACGAGGCGTATCCAACAACCTGCTTCCCCGGGCCCGGGGTAAGAATATGAGTGGCTAAGATAGTTTAGTAAACTGGAGTCATGTGGACGGTTACTCACCGAAATATTATGTAGGGAGATGCTGCTTCAATAGTATAGCGTTCTTGGCACCTACGGGAGTTAGTCGATCTAGTAGCTCAGTGTATAGTCCTAGCACTAGTCTCAACTACTTATAGTCCGCATAGAGATTGGTACCTATATCGAAGGATTCGTAGCGAGACTTATAAGTCTATTGTATCAACTGCTAAGGCTTTATAAGACAATCTACTTCTACGCAGAAATAAACGTCACTCCTTAATAACTCCCACAAATTCTTCAGCAGAGATAACCATGTGTTGATATAGTAAAGTTGATGACATCGTGTAGGATGATTTACAATACGGTATCCAACCAGCATCTGACTACTAGAATGACTCACCCGTTCGTATAAACTCAACTCATTCCTCCAAACCCTAATCTACTTCTATAGGGTTGGCCAATAACGAGGAGTATAACGCAAGATTAACAAGATCTTCAGCATGGATATGTAAAGTATGCATAGCGACGCGCAGCGTGACTCGACAGAAACGCATGTCTCAGAGCAAACCACCACTACATAAACACATAGAAGCTAAATTTCTGACGTTCTCCACATCCCCGCATGGAGCCGGTGCTCGTCTGATCGTGTAGAGCTAGGTATACTTTCCCACTACCGCTATCCGTATGTGTGTATAGGTATATCTACCCACATAGCGGATAAGCAAGACTGTATATCCTAGGTGTGCTGCAGGTAGCCATGCGTCACACCCCGGATCCCGAGCCGAGACCGATAGCAAGCAACGGTCGATTCGTCTCTCGCCGAGCATGCGCCACTCCACCCCACTTAGAAGTTCAAGTGTGGGTGAATATCAAGCCACGGGACCCTTCGAGTCTTGCTAGTTATCCCGGCCTGGGTTGGGTGTGGTGGTTCTATGGGGAGAGGACGATGGGGCACCTCTCTCTCTCTCTCTCTATGATTGCGAGTGAGTGCGGTATCATGAAATTTGACAATCCCATGCCATCATTTCTATAAAATTCTTTAGGCCGCCAAGCCGCTCGATGCAACATGCCGTCGACCAGTGGGAACGTCGCCGGCGATGGGAATGGTAGAACTGCTGGCTATGGTTTTATGAAGGTAGGAAAAAAAGTTTGTCAAGAATATGGATAGCGACGTAAGGGATCTCCCGAATCCGAGCGTAAAAGGCGGCTAGCCAACTTGACCCATCCGTCTAGAAGATCATTCTATCATTATATGATTCCTTTCGCCACACAGATCGCTGCCTGGCCGTTGACGATGTCAGTGAGCGACGGTTCATGTAAGTTCTACAATACGGCGGCGCTGGTCTAGACCCGAAGATGGCATTCGCCAACAAGATCGACAAGCGGAATGCGACGCGGGGACATTCCTACGATGGTATCATGTGGTTTTATCTGTCTGCCTTCTCAGGCTATCCACTAACCTACGATACCAATATGCAACCACTTGACTACCTAAGACAAAAAACAAAACATTGTGGATAATTGGGGTATACATCGAGTATGATGAAAACGTGTAGAAGTCCGTATGCTACATACCTACCTCTTGTAGCCAAGTACTTGCATTATGCCGTGGTAAACAAGATATAGTCCCACGAGGAGAATGGGACTCCGGTTCTGCAAGAGACCCAGATCTGCCTAATCTAGCACAATGTAGGTAGGCGGTGGACTGACCAATAGGTAGGCAGCCTGCGAATTGTTATTTATGATTGACGGGGGAACCCAAATTGAGGACAGATTGAGGGGGTAATTCTTCGGAGGGGCAGAGAAGAAATTAGAAAGGACAAAAAAATTGGATGGTCACTATTCCAAACCAAGCCAAAGGTGAGGGATCTACGGGACGAGCGGGAGTCGATCGCTGAGTACTAGGATTTCTCGGCCTCGATGTGGAATAATGCGATAATGCGATAATGCGATAATGTACGATGATGTTGGGAAGATCAGAGAAGATGTGATGAAAAATAGATCGGTAAGACGGGTTCGACGGGCTGGACCGGGAAGAGAAGGTCAGGGAGGGGCCAATCAGGCAGCAATCGGCCGTGAGTAATATCCGTGGGTGGGAATTGGGTTGAAAGAGTTGAACCAGGGGGTGTGTGTGGGATAGGGGGTTGTTTGGATGAATAGGGAGAGCGAAATGTGTGTCCCGCACAACTTTTTTTTTGTCTCTCCCCTTGTCTTTTTTTTGACCTTCGACCATTTCGAGTCGCCTTACTCTCTTTGGAGATTTGGAGGGGTAGCTCGTTGCCTAGGTACTCAGACAGTAGCATTCTCATTGACAAATACCATCGAACCAATTTATTTGTCGCACAGAAATAGTAATATCAACAACTTCTCCACGTCGACTAGGCGAACAATATACATACTAGTAATCTATTGGATGTCTTAAGTCAGCTAAGCTACTTAGCTCTAACTATTGGGTATCTCGAATCTAATAATACTATCTTACGATAACTACATACATATCAGTGATATCGCGGGTACGATAAATACAGGTATATATAAATGATATAAGTATTGAAAACAGATGAATGTTTCTGAAAATTGGGTGTACAGTTCCCTAAAATCTCATAAACCCAAGGTGATGAACCGGTTGCGTATGAGCGATACCAATACAGGCTTGAACAGTGAATAATAGAAAAAAAAAAACAGCCATGCATTTGTCTATCGAAACAGGGAAAAACCAAACCAAACAAATCCAATACAAACCAAGTAATAATCGCAGTGCCCAGGTATCATTAATCCAACGCCGTAGTCGTATCCTTTTACATGCAAGAGTTTTACATTATTTTGACCTTTTTTTTGGGCTTTATATCGTTTTACTCCCAGCTGTATCTTCCATCATCGTAAACTATCTTCTGTCGAGCTCGCCCCAGGCTTCGGGCGTCGCTGACGGTAGCCCGGCGACTGGGAGCCATGCGGTCTTTCAGTCGCCGCCTCTGCGCCTCTTCTTCATCGCGCTCACGCTTCTCGCGCCGCTGCCTCTCGCGGTTTAAATTGGCCTTTCGTTCGCGCTCCAAGCTTATCTGGTCCATCGCAAGTACAAGCGCCGCATCGTTGGGATCAACGGCTACTGAGCCCCGGCGGTATCGTGTGTTGGCTGGTACTGTTGTAGTCGGGATAGGAGGCCGGTTGGCGATATCCTCATTCGCGCGTTCAATTTCGGATTGGACTTTCTTTTTCTTCTCATCCTTCTTCTTCTCTTCTTTCTTTTCCTCGTCCTCGAATCGAACATGACTGTTCCTACGCTTTCGGCGACGCTCCTCCTCATCACCATCCTGCGAACTCGACTTGCTAGACCCGTTTCGCCGGTGTCGCGGTTCATTGACTATCTTGACTTCGATAGAGGGTCTTCTGCGTGATGAAGTAGACCTTTCGCGCTCGTCTGGGCTCGTTTCGCGGTGTCGTGACTCGCGCACGCGGATAGTCTCTTCGCGGGGGCTAGAAGGCATGCTGCGCGGTATGTCGTATTTGCGGGGTGGTGTGCGCGATAGCGGTGGGCTGTCAACGTAGACTGTATGGTCACCGACGCGCTCACCCTTGTCGCGTCGCGACGGGCGCCTGTTAAGATCGATGACCTTTTCGCCATTGATGTAGACACCCGATCGCCCTTTGGAAGAGTGCTCCGAGTCAGAAGCGGAGTGAGACGAGAGTGGCGGAGTGGGCGGTAATTGGCCAAAGTTGTATCCTGGCGGGCTTAATTGACCGGATCGGACATATTCAGTTGGGTGCTGGAACGTCTTGGTGAGCTTGCATGGTAGGCCGTGGCGCGAGTTGGCGCATAAGTCGTGCTTGATCTGCTCAGCACTGTGCCCGTCAGGGTAAACGTAGGTAAAAATGTTCTTATGGCACATCGTGTCGGTTGGTGATGTGTTAATGCGACTAATGCGCGGTGGGTTGGGTTGAATAATCTGAGGTCTCGGACGGTTACTTCGGAAGTTGCTGATAGAATGCGATCCGAGCGACACGCTGGCCTGAGCCGGAATGATTTCAGTTGAGACTAATCCAGGTGAACGTTTATGGTTATAGACAGAGTTGTTGACGATAATCCTTGGGTAAGATGCCACGGCAGTATGGTCAGTCGGCAGTGTCAGAGACGGAACAATTAATAGGGAGTTCAGTTTCTTGGCCTAGAGACATGAGGGCATCGGGAAGGGAATTCTCTGGGTGGTATGGAAGGGGAAACCTGAGGAATTTGTATGCTTTCGAGAAGTGACTGGTGCCTAGTAACTGACACCTTCTTGAATTCCGTAAGGTGGTTCAAGATAGATGATACAACGAGATGTGCTGTAGAGAGGTAAAAGTAACAGGAATGGGGGGGTAGGGTTCGGTGCTTTAAGTATGGGAGTATCGAAATTCTTAGGACTTTCTGTAAGTACATACCTGTAGGTTTTTTTTTCCCTCGTCTTGTGGTGTACATAATAATTTCGAGCAGGGATTCGACATCCCTCCCATGTTCACTCCTTGGGTGCCTGCGTTACCAGGGCCGATGAATCATTCTTCCGCATTGGTAGCGCACCAGAAAGGAATGGTATGTTTCCAGACGGGGCCAATAATGTTCACAGCCAGCGAGAGAGGCAGTGTTTGGCCCAAGGAAGACGGGTGACCGGACTGGGGTACAAGGTGAATTTGGATGGGTGTGTAGCTGAGTGTGTAGCTTCACACCCATGGACGCGGTACCACCCATGGCAAGGGCTGCAAGGTCGACCGCGTGGGTTCGTTCCATAAGGGATCCCAGTTTTGATCGCCCTCTTCAGCCACTCACTCGAGCTTTTTTATTCTTGATAGACTCGAGACGGGAGGATGCGCAAGAGGCAACCCAAAGAGGGGCCACCGATGAAGGACCCTTGAACGTTTCCCCTCTCATAAGGCTGGAAAGGCGAGTTCGTTCGATATCAGCGCGTAAAGAGATTTTTGTTACATCTGTTACAACTGCTACAGAATTGTAGATTAAGCAAATAGGATAGTGACTTGCACGATACAAAGCGCGACGTGAGACATGCGCGGGGAGTGACTCTAAGAATTAACATAAGAAAGTAGTTCTGCCGGAGAGGAACTCTGGAACACAGGTAGTAACTAAAAGGGTGTGCATGAACGGATCTCTCGACTCGTCCCATTTGCTACATGTCCAATTTTGTGGAATGTAGTGTGCAGTAATGGGTAATGGGGTGACAGCCTAAGGTAAGCTCTTGGTAGCCTGGTAGCTAGATGGGCTAGATGAGCTAGATTGATAGCTACCTAGTAGTTACCAATGCGAGAGGTGGTGACTTGCAGACGGTTTGCACCCGCTATGATGCATCTCGTCGACAAAAAGGGTTCCGAGAGAGTCATCGACCTCGATGTGATTTGGCGTCAAATGTGGAGGACATAGCCTTCCCGCACATCGATGCAAGGTCCAAGACTCCAAATCCCAGGGTAGCTAGTTGTTGCATCGTGGCAAAGCTGCAAAGTCCGTGATAGATACCAGGGTAGTTTACCTGGTAGTATACCTGGTACAGCATCAAGAATTAACTTTCCCGATCGGAAACACTCAGCCACTTTACACCGGCAAAAGGATTTGTACCAACAGTAGAAGTAAGAACTATCTGACCTCCAAGGCTGATGATCTAGAACATTGATGTTTCCCGTGGACACGTGCCTTTTGTGTAAGTAGAAAGTTACACCTTTACGGGAAACACGACAATTAGCAATTCATCATTTGTCCGTTTTTGGTGAGGCGCAAAAGTCCGGGGTTTGCTCTGTCAAAAATATTGCATACCTACCTGAGGTCCTATGTACAATGAATTGTATGTACGAAGTAGAAGTGTAAAAACAAAAGAGTCATTCTTTTTTTGAAAACCCCTCTTCTTCAATTGACCATTAACAGTTTAGCCAAGGTTTGTATATCACGTGTTTTGTACCAATTCTAGGCTACATTACAGATTAGTGTATGTACTTTTTCTTACTATTAGGTACCTAGATACATGTGCCTACCTATTATCAATCAGCTAATATTCAACTAATGTAGGTACTCGTGCTAGCGTAGGCATGTAGAAAAACCACCTAACCTACATCTTAATCTACACTAATCCCAGGCAGCAAAAAAAGAATATGTAGGACTATTACATGTACATGCACTAATTGGTGCATAGGTACATACATCAATTGGTAAAAGGGCTCGTAATCATCAAACAACGCGTTGTAGACACACACTTAATAATTCCCAAGTATATACCCAAACGGAGATGAAAAGGGGGGCATAACGGAAAAGGTCAAACATAGTTCAGCTCAGCTCAGCTTTGACAAGTTTCGATTGCATGATAAAGGATTTTCATCTCCGTGTCGCTTGTCGATGCCCAATCCTCGCTTCCGGAATCTGGCGATATTTGCCGCACACCCCAACCTATTAATACATATTTCCTATTACATACCTACCTCCTAGGTACGCGTACAGGTTAAATAAATTGTCACAAGTTCATAATCAATATTTGCCATGCCAAAAATAATCCACCCCTTATTCGTAACTTACGTAGATAATAATGTCAGAATGTCAGAATTGTTTTTTTATTGCTTTTATCACAACCCTTTCCGGCTATTCGGATTAACTTGTAGCGAAATGAACAACCAAATATTTAATACAGCTGACGTACCATGTCATTAGTACTACTTTTGGACGACGCGCTGCGTCAGCATGTGCACGTCGAATATGTAAAACTTCGTTAAAGTTAATCCTCAGTGATGTAAAGGTATCACCACTTTACTAGATATGCGAAGGTGCTGACGGCATCTGTGCCACAGCCCATAACAACGGCCTTCGCGCTTATCTGTAACATACACTTATCATTTACTCGTCCTCGGAAGAACAAAAACCAAGGAAGGATTCAATAGCCCCCAAAAGAGATCAGGCTCACACCCCAGGAAAATCCAAGAGGCAACCGACTATATCTCCAATATCTTGATGCAAAGAGTTTTGATTATTTCGTCACCTCTTAAGAAGTTTCTATTATGACTATAGGAAGCGAAAAGATCCCGTTTTCCTAGCTGGGTTAAACCCCGCCTAGGACTTTAGACGATACGATTCAGCCCTACGCTAGGCAGATTTGCATCGCCGACTAAAAAACGCTGGAGGGGTTCGAAACAACCCACTCTGGCCTCAATTGAAGAGGCTGAGTTAGCTGAAGTGGCTGTGTACCTATTAGATAATGGCCACAAGTTTTCCGCAAACATTCATTCGTTATCGAGAGCTCATTATCAAACAGATTCGGACAGGTCCGACTTCACCACAAACGTCATTACTTCGAACAAACAACGACAGCTTCACTTGTGATATCATGAGACCATTGTGAAGTCCTACAAGTCGATATCAAGCTATCTAGGCATCAATCCTGTATGACTCCCGCGGACGCATCCGGATTCAGGCTAGCCTCAGGAAGTACAATACACCATGTATGTATATCTTCTGCTAAGTCTAGCCCCCAAACTCGTCTCGCCACCTTATCTCCAAGGTAGCAGTATAACATAGAAGGCTGTCATAATGTAGCGAAAATCTCTTGTTGCGGTAGCTCCGATCAATTGCTACGAATTATTGGCCGAAATCTGCAGCTTTTATTTCTCCAATTGCAACTAAGCCTCGATCAAAAAGGTAGTTGCTGAAGCTAAAATTTTGACTCACTGCCTTGATTATCAACTATGCATCATGCGAGGCATCGGAGGCCGCATGTACCTACATGGTAGCGGTGAGATTATAGTATCCTAGAAGCAAATCGCAGCTGGTATTGAACAGTGCATGCTCGTAGAAGAAGTCTGTGATGGAGGTACCGATAGACTCCAAATACATACTGCACGTCATGTATGTAGGTATAGGAGAGTGTACGTATAGGAGAGGGGTGGACCTCCTGTGGCGCCAGAGCAGGCCACCAAGCCTTCCACAGCGACCATCACTTAAATCGGATCGTCCGATGCTTGCGTAAGAATTTTCATGTTTCAACTGATCGCAGCATGAGGCAGTCGGTTAGCATGTCGGCTGCCTTGGGAGTTCTCTACCTGCATATGCAAATCATATAGAAACTAAGAGTGATCACACGACTTAAACTACGAATCAGGTTTGACTAAATCTCCGTAAGAAGCATCTACCTTTGTCTCATCAACAGCCTTCCCATCATAACCCCTCGACCCTTTCTCATCTGCAAGCGAGGTTTTTACAGATTCTTTTTCATAGTTGTACAATATATCTGCTTAGGTACCTACCCTATATACATGTATTTGTTCGTTAACACCATCTTATGTGTTTGCCATTATTTAGATTAAAACAAGTCTTGGTTAATTATGGGGTTCGTCAAACAAGACGGTAGATAAGCAAGCAACATAACTACCTTGGTAGCCTATGAAAACAGTCCAGCAAGACCATGTGAGCCAGATGGTAGGACTTATTGTATGCTGCTGAATAGAAGCTACTTCGGTGTGACTAGGGCACTAGACTAGTAAACAATCAAGTTGACTACATAGAGCGATACGTCCGAGGTTCTTTTATATCACGCGCTTTTCAAATTACTCTCCGTAAAAATACGCAGATATTTTCTAGCTTATTATGGAAGAAATACTATAACATTCTCTTTGAGTCTATAATGGTTTTCTTGATGACCTCGCGTATATCTTAGGCATCCACTCCTAGTCTTCACCTAAGAGGCTTAATCAGTTTTACTTCGGATATATCAGTAACGTCTTATAGTCTAATAGATAATACCTTATATCAGGTACTCAGCTAATCTACCTTATACCTGATATATTAAACAAATCTATGTTTGTTAACATAGACACTCGTCCTCCGATGATCTGATGAGTTACACAACAACTCAGTTATATAGGTAGGCACCTTTTAATATAATTTAGTGATTTCCGATAAAGTTTCGGAGGTTGACTGGCAGTGGAGAGAAGTTTTGTAGTTTTACACACTATTGAAGTAATAGGTATTACGTAGCTAGGACCTTTATAAATGGCGTTCACTGTCAGGGGGTTTATACCCAGGTGATTGATGTCATACACAGAGTGAATATCTAGGATAGGTAGACCAAAAGGATGATATTGAACTAGTAACGCCTGGCTTCTACTCTCTTTCGACGGCGCAGAGCGCCCTTATATAGTAGATAGACCCCTGTAGGCCTTCTTACCCACTTATACCCTGACATTCGCGGACTTGTGTATTTTCCATTTAGTATTGAGATTCAAATTTCAAGCTCTTACGCCTTGCGAACAAGGGCACGAAGTACCCTCAGGTATTGAATACAATTAGACTTCAAATAGACATCAAGTAAACCTCAAATAAGCCGTATTCATTTTGCTACGCTATTCTTTCGATAAAATTCCAGAAAAGCCAAAAGACAAGAGATGGACCGCCACTTGCTAGAGAATTTTAGATCTAATGATAAGATACCATGCCACAAAACTATTAAGTTTGTGTTTCAATTCGACTATTCGTCGTAATATTTAAAACCTAGCCGGTAGATTCTATCAATACTTGTTTCCGAGGATGAATGAAGCAGGTAGTACTACTATAGAACCATCGTGAGTATACCGCTATACGTACCTATCAAATACTACGAAAATCTTGTCGCATTTCTAAACAGTTAGTGGATCTACAGCCTTTAAACCTGTCATAACATGAATTATGAAGTCGGCCTGATTTTGGTAAATTTATTTGAAAAAAAAGTAAACTGGTATGAGGCGTTATGTGGTAATGGAGCAAAACTTTACAATATTGAAGATAGCTATTATTTCTTAATCAGGACCCGAGTCCCTATGAAAAATAGGAGGGCACCCCTGCGGACTGTCACAATAGCCTGAATTTTTTACTATCATACAGTTGAATATATTGAATACTTTGAACATTTTCACTCACGACTCTGTACCAGGAGAAGAGTTCGGCATCCTTACCCTCGATACCCTCACCCACCCAAAAGGAGAACTCGTCATCTAGGAAAGGGGCTCGGAATCCTCAACACTCTCGAGATACTCGAGAACAATACCATCAATACCCTCGGAACCCTCATTCCCAGCACCTTCACCAACGACTCAACACCCAAAGGAGGACCCGACACCAAAAGAAGGACTCGGAAGTAAAAAGATACATATTTTGAGAAAAAGATGGGAATGAAGGAAGTAATCTATCTACACTTAGAGGATACATTTAATAAATAGCTTTAAAATTCCACGCATAGATGAACTTCCTGATTCGAAAGAGGGTGCCTATGATAATAACACTCATAAATTCGGGCAAAGTGCCACAAGAGCCCGAGTGAAATCCGGGCATTTCTGCTAGTAGTGATAAATTTGTATGTACCAGTGTTAGAGCCGTAGACTTTCGAGCTTTTTGAAATGATATTTTTTCCTTATAGGTCTTAACGTTCTGTCATACCTTAGTGCTTGTGACGAATAGTTGAATTTTGTTCATTGGTTTTATAAAAGATACCTAAGCTAGATTAATTGATACTTCCAAATAAGGAAAAGGGAAAGAATTGCCCTGATGAGAGGATTTTGGTAATTGATGAATATGATACTATTTATGGATAACCTCAACTCTGGTTCATACCCATACTAACCATGAACCTAACCCTAACCCCAAGGTAGATCAAGTGGCTTTTTAGTAACGATACGTCCTCATAGTATTATTCAACAAGTTGACTTCCATTTCAACTTATTTTACCTTTCAAGGATGGCTTATGGTAGACGAACATCCATGACACTTTCGTAACTCAAAGGAGAATACGTATACGTTCGCACCATTCTCAATCCTACATCTTCGAACAGTGTCGCCCACTGCGCTTCTGTGCGCTCCATACTAGCAAACGCCGCAAGTATGGTCATGTCAACTGATGCCGCCATGTAGTTCACATTTTCCTCTGGAAAAACCATTTCATCAATCAGCAGAACTGATTCGGGTTTCATAGCGGCTTTGATCGTCTCAAGCACCATCCGCACCTTATGAGGCGGATGATTGTGCAACACAGCCCGAAGGTGGTAGAACTTGGCGCCTACGAACAAAGTTAGTTAATATTGATAAGTGCACACTAAAGATACATACCAATCACGGGTTGTGGTTCAAACATGTTGTACGCCATATTCTCAACGCCGGGTGTTGGAAGGGCCTCTGCTACGGAGTGTGGTAAGTCTTGTAGGATAACTCGCCCACCCAAGTTGGGATGTTTCTCCTTGAACTGTGCACATTGATGGCCGACTCCCCCTCCCACGTTTATATAAAGGGGTTGGTCAGTAGGCCATCCAGCGGCCTCCGTCTCTATAGGATATACCGAGAGCCAAGTCGCATCTGGTTGTCGACGGAGCGCATGGTACGCGTGGAAGTCGGCCAGGTAGGTAGGATTTTGCGCAAACCAAGAGAAGGGATCCAAGGTCGTACGGAAGGCCATATGAAAAGCTGTGTTTGCCTCATCAACTGGAGTTTGATAACTGGTCTGCTTTAACAAATCTGGCAGGCATTGATATTGAGGTGCACTGAGGCCGAAGCTAGAAGCTGGTGAATCTCTGATCGCAGGTAGTGAGGAAGTAGAAGCGCACATACTAGTGAGATATGCCAGCCTCGACAACCTTCTCTGTCAGATTGCGAGTTGTCTGATTCGCAGTATATTCACCTCTGCTCCTCTCTTCCACTGCTTCTATGGCAGCAAGATATCTCAAGAGCCGAGCTGGATTATATGTAAGACTCGACTTCTATATTTGGGATGGATGTTTTACATATTAATTGCGGTTCTGCTTTAGTCTTTTCTGCGATACGATCGACCGCGAGTGGTTCAGAAGCCTCCACCAAATGTCTGAACAAGCCTAAATTTATACCAATTTGGACTGTTGCCGTTTGGAGGTTCTGTTATCCTATCAGTTTTTTTTGGTCAACATTCGGAGAGTAGAGGAAGGCTGACCATGAACCCAAACCTGTGAAGAGTTCGTCGGGGGTCTCAAGTGAGGAAACTAGACTTTGTAAAGCAGAAATGACCTTCCGGCGTGCGTCCTCGCTCCCGGCTGCCTCCTTGCGGACTTGATCCAAAGCCGTTTCCATTGTTATGATGAGGAGCTAATATCTCAATAAAAAACACGTAGAGTATTTTTTAAGAATGGTCGTAGTACCTCAGATGGCCTCGATTAGCATGGAAAGAAGGTATTTAATATACCCTGTGCCCCAGCTTTCTGCAGCTTTCTGCACCTTTCCGGACTCGCCCACACCCGCTATCTTGGTCGCATAAATACGCGTGAAGCTTCGTGCAAACGTTCATATCTATATCGGCGCACCCTCGGGGTACATTCTTAAGGCGCTTACATATGTAGGCTCCGCGATATCTCTACACCCGTGGCGTATGACTGCCATCCAATCATCATTCGCTTTTCCCAAGCAACGCTATACTGCTGTTACCCCAGTCGGTGATCGTGTTGGTATTATGTAGTATTGTCAGGATTATGCATCTGCGATGATGGATGGATGCGTCCTTCATAGTTAGCCGAATCGGGGTTGGCAGAACACGCATTCAAGCTGTGCCGCATAGGAATCAACGGAAAGACCAACGAGGCTACAAGTCCAAGCCACCTAGTGTAGCTCGCTGCCTCTCGACAAGAAATGGGAATCCTCGCTTGTTCTGTGCACCTCCCTTTCTATTAGCAATTGTAGCAATTGGAATGGCGTGGATAGATGGTTGGCTCCTAGTAGCCCTAGCTGCCGTAGGTCTATTCTTGTTACAGCGCGTTACCTCTACCGCTCTACGCAGCAACACCAAGGAAAGTGAGCTATGGGATAAGCTCGACGCTGTCGGTGTCGCTTCTGGCGGTTTATTCCGCTGGGGTCGAGCCATCGCGGCGTCCATCATCTGCACTAGACAGATCGCAAATGAGGGCTATGCCAAGTTCTCAAAGGCACTCAGTCGACCTTACGCTCTTCCCACCACCTGGACGGGAAAGGCTGTCGTGGTAGTGCCGCCTTCGCAGATGCATCAGTTGCTCACCAGGCCGGACAAACAGGCCGACAGCGAGATCACCAACATCCCAGGCCTCGTAGAGACAGTTCAGATGCCGTTTGTGATTAGCGACCCGAATATCTACCAGAATACCATCCACTTCGACGTGGTGCGCAGGAAAATGACCAAGAAGGATATGCGTCTATTTGCTCCTATTACAGAGGAGGAGATTGGTCTTGCCTACGAGGACATCTGGGGCACATCCAAGGAGTGGAAAATCATCAACGGCTGGGATGCGTGTGGACAAGTTATTGCCCGTACGGCTCAACGCATTCTGATAGGCTTACCGCTGGGTCGCGATGAGAAGCTGCTTGAAACGTCACGATTATACGCCAATTCTGTTCTACTAGGAGGTGCTTTAATGAATTGCTTCCCTCCGTCTCTTAGAAAGTTCGTCGGTCCTATAGTAGCGCTCCGGGCTAGATATTTCCAGGCTCGGTGCGTGAACATGCTTGTGCCCATCGTCAACGAGCGACTACGCATATTCAACGCGCCCAAACAAGATGAGAAAGTACCTGTAAGTTGCGTTTTTTGTATTTTATTAGTTTATAGATCGCATCACGACGCAACTTAAAAATCGTGTCTCTCAATTCCACTGCTTACACCAATCTCACTATAATCCCATCAATCTATTATTGCTTTTATATCTTTAGCTTCAACATAGTTCCCCTTTAGTCACATGTCATACTAAGAAGAGAATGCTACCCAGGAGGATTTCTTGCAGTGGTTGATCGCGACGGCAGGCAAGGGCGGCCCGGAGCAGTTGGACGCAACAAGAATTGCTAACCGGCTCATCGCGCTCATGACGCCGCTCATCTTCGCTATCTGCTATGTCTTCGCCCACACTGTCCTCGACGTCTACGGGAGCCCGGACAAGGAGGAGTTTATCAGCGATCTGTATGCGGAGTGTAAAGATGTATCAGAAAAACACGCCGGTCTGGGAACCGCAGAGGCTGTCGATTCCCTCTACCGTATTGACTCAACAATTCGCGAATCCATGCGCACTTCTGATGTCGCCGTGACCAATCTCTTCCGGGATGTCTCTGCCGGTGAAGTTGATCTTGGCCACGGCATCGTCGTCACGAAAGGCGTCCGCATAGCGTTCCCTACGCAAAAATCCATTTGGATCCCGAATACTACGAAGACCCCCAAAGGTTCGACGCGTTCCGCTTTTCCCGGCCTTTTGAGGGTTTGGATGAGGCCAGCCTACAAGCAAGAGCCCAGGAGCGCGAGCTCCTCGTCACTCCTACTTTATCTTTTCTCCCACTCGGATATGGTAGACATGCTTGCCCAGGGCGATGGTTTGCGACTCAGACGATGAAACAGGCTCTCGCCTATATTGTCTTAAACTACGACGTGGAGCTGGTCGGGAAGCCAATCTCCAGGAAGGCTTTGGTGAATACCATGGTGCCACCTGTGGATGCTAAGATCAGGATTCGGAGGAAGACGCGATGAGTATGTTAATGGCTGATTACTCGAGGAGATTAGTTGGACCTAAGCTTCAAGGATGGGAGAGCAAACAAGTCGACAATATCCTTCTTTTGCTCTCTAGATACAGCTCCTCCCAATATGCACTGTAATAAGGTGCCTATCGTAGGTCTAGATGAGATATAGCTTCCACGTCACTCTTTTTGCCAAAATGTCAAAATATGAGCTTAAAATTGCTTCTTGATATGATACCATTTGTAGAACCTGACTTGCTTTCTGTTTGCTAATCTTGTCTATTACTATCTTGCTATTGCTCATCGAATCTAATAGTTAATTGAAACATCTAAATTTAAATACTTAGAGCCTTATATACCCCTTGAATTCAAGGCGGCCTGTAACTTCTCCGAAAAACTGGCTACATACTCGGGCCCAATCATGGTGTAGTGAGCGCCACCAACCTCGTGGAACCGAGGTTCGCTTCGACTGAAGTCTTTCCACCTGCTCAGGTGCTCCTTCACCCATGCCTCGCGCGATGGCGCGGCTACCTTTAGGGGCTCCGCGTGGAAGATGTCGATGGACGGCACGAATCCCGACGGCTCGTAGTCGACGGCCATGCTCTGCAGCCCGTGCGCCACGTCTGCCCAGCGCGCTAGCTCGCGCTCCCCAAGACCGAGATCGCGCATCCGCGACGCTTCGACGGCCTCGAGGATCCAGGCGAGAGCTTCGCTGCGGGTTGCCCTGCGGTATGGGGAATCGCTGGGCGCTGCGGACTCCTCGTCGGCAAAGGTGGCGGTGACGAGACCTAGGAATTGCGTCAGGTGTAGCAGACACATATTCCAGCTGAGCTGCCGCATCCGCATCTTGATGTGAGGCGGGAGGTTGAAACTCCCCAAGAAGCCTACTGCTTCTCCTGACCCGTCGGCTTCGAGCCTCTTGGCCATCTCAAACGCGAGCATCGTGCCGTAGCTGTACCCTGCGATCGCGTACGGTCCATGTGGCTGCTTCTGGCGTACCGCCGCTACATACGTCGTGACTGCTTCGTTGATATCTGCAAACCGGGGTTGACCGGGCTCGAACCCCCGTGCACGGAGTGCATATATCGGGCGGTCGTCAGCGTTCATATGTTGGGCAAGCCCCACGAAGACGAGGACCTCGCCGACACCGGGATGGACAAGCCACAGCGGCGTCTTGGTACCGGAAGAGCAGCAACACAACCACCGCATCGTACTCGGTCTCCGTTACTACAAATCGACCAATGGAGTCGATGTCTTTGCCTCCGTCTTCGGCTGCGTTCTCGGGACCGCTGAAAGCAGGGAGAGCATCGGATAGTGCATCATCAGGCGGAACTGCTTTTTGTTTGTCCAAAACTCCGGCCAAAGACCGTACTGTCGGGTGCTTTAGGAACACAATCGTAGCCACGGTGATACCGAGGCGGGTGTCTAGCCGGTGCTTTAGTCGTATAAAGTCCATGGATGTGAAGCCAAACTGGAAGAAGTTCGTCTCGATGCCGACTTCCTCGATATGCGTCATTCCCTTAATGTCTGCAATGTCTGCGCGTAGCAGAGTCTCTGTCTCACTGAGCGGTTCGCCCGTCCAAGACACTTCTCTCTGCCGCCTTGATTTATCTATAATCTCACGGTGACGTATGACGTCCTTTTCAAACACGCCTGCTTCAAAAAGAGCCCGCATCTTGGCTCCTGAAATCTTTCCCAGCGTGGTTAAAGGAAGCAAGGGGAGAGTATTCGATCCTACGCCGAAGATAACAGGTCGACACGCTGTAGTGACCAGGCTGCAAGCTTGAGCTGCTAGCCTATCGATTTCGACCACGCTCTCAACGTCTATGGGTTTATTGGGTATGTACGCGATGGTGATTTGCTCCGTGGCAGCGCTGGGGGCCCGTGAAGGAAAGCTCACAACACGGAGGGCATATGTGCTCAGCGCTGCCTCTAGAGACGCCTGTATATCGGCGGTTACAATCTTGACTCCGTTGATGTTTATGACGTCCTTGACCCGACCTATGAGACTCAGATTCCCCTTGGCGTCTATACTTCCCTCATCACCCGTTCGAAACCAACCGTCAGAAGTAAAGGCTTCAGCGGTAGCAGCCAAGTTTCGATAGTAACCTTTGAAGACCGGTGCCGCGGATCTCAAGGTGACCGGGTTGGCAAGGCTCAACAGCTTGTCCGGTAGCGCTATCTATAATGCGCATCTCGATACCCGGCATGCAACGTCCGACAGAGGCGCTGCTTCGGGCCTCCTTCAGATCTGATCGAGGACAATCGGAATTAAAGATAGCGCCAGCACAGGTTTCCGTCATGCCGAATCCTGGCATAATGACCGTGGGTGATGCACCGTGCTTAGCAAGTAAAGCTGAGGCCGCGGAGCACGTCCGGATATCGTTGGCCTCACCTCCAGATGCGAGCACGGTTAGATTGATAGATCCCACTAACGAGACGGAGGCTTATTAGGTCCATCGCATGCCGTGACAAGCTTGGCCAAAAAGAAGTTGGGTGCAAAGGAACGGGAAACACGGTGCTTGCTAAGCAGATCCAAGAAGAGTGGCGGTGAAGCCACAACGTCTGCCGTATGAACGTGTACTTGGTCGACGCCCAGCCAAAGTGCTTGCATGTGTATTTCGACCAAGCTCGCCACATGATCAAGGCCAATCCAATTCAGGAACGCGCCGTCTGGTGGTAAGGGACGTACAGATGCCTTTCCAGAGATTGCGGCTAATATCTGCCTGTGTGAAAGCCCTACGGCCTTTGCATTCCCAGAGCTTCCCGAGGTAAGCATTAGCATGGCCAGAGAGTCTCCATTGGCGAACCCTTTTCCGGTTGCCTCTTTGCTTCCGCGTATTGTTGGGGAAGGTGTCCGTAGTAGGGTTTCCACAGAGTGAAGGTCGAATGTGTGGTTGTTGCCTACAAATAGATGTAAAGAGGCCTCTCTCGCGATGCATATGGGTGACTCAAGAAGCTGCGATAAGGCTTGTAGGTGTTTTGTTCGGTGCTCTTCCACATTGCTTAGTGGCGGGGATAGCACCGGGACGCCTCCAGCCAGCATCACAGCCCAGACCCAGAGAATGTTGTCCCAATGATCTTCAAAATGGATAAGTACGGGGCTTCCAGGGCGAAAGTTTAACAGGGCTGCGATCTTGAAACTGTTCTGCTTTGCCTCGTCATATAATGTTCTGTATGTTACCTGTTTAGGAGGCGACGAGGTACCGCCTAGGGGGTAGAATTGCAAGTTTTTCTCCGGGAGTGACTCTGCTCTCTCCCGGAGAACATCTTGCAAGCACCTCTGCGAGGGTTTGTCAAGATACTGAACCCTCGAGGCGTCGGTGACGGTGGAAGAAGGTATATGTAAGCTTCTCTCACGATACTTAGCGAAGGAGAGTATTTGCGCTGCGGTGGACAGCAGCTTCAAGAAGCCCATAGCTGCGGGTGTGTAACAGAGACTCCAGTAGATGGGTAAATAGACGGTTAGCTGAGCGTAACTGCATGCCTGTAATACGTCTCTTGCAGACGCCAAGATGATGTAAACGGGTACTATGAAATATGTGATAAACCAAGTGATGGATGGAGAAAGGTATGATCTCGTGGATCAACTTGCCATTTCTTGCTTAGGTACCCTTCGGATCCGATGCTGACCTACTGTGTGACTATGTGACGGTGTATGTGTGTGCCTTGATATGTGACCTACTTAGCCGCACGCATGCATATCTCTTCCTTCGGGCTTCCCTACCTACATAGCCATTGCTAGCAGACTACTGCAGCCCAACGGCGAGATCTGTAAGTGGCTAGCAAGCGCGATAACAACCTTGGAAGACTCTATCCAGACTACCAGGGGTAGAACCAACCTACCAGAATGGTCGTTACTATTTTCCACCCCCCTGCCGAGAATGTTGGCTGCATACGTCGACCATATACGTTCCTAGGACCTAGGTATTAGGTGTAACGGGGGTGAGTATAAAGTGTTGCATTGCAATAATATCACCTCGATTGGCGTTTTAAAATAAAAATATTTTTACATGAAATGTAAATTTATTTTTAATTCTAATCATAAATGTCTTACTAGTCTTAACAAATCTTACTTAATTCTTAGGTAATCTTTGAGCCATGACCAGTTATATCTCACAAGGTCCAGTGGACGAAGCTGTCGCGAAATATGGGCTGTCTGAGAGGGCAGCCGGCAACACGCACCACTTTCTGCCCTGGGATATGCTCGAAGACACGAGGAAGAGTCTCCGATCCCCAGGAAACCCAGATGGCCTGTGAGTCTCCACTTACAAGACTTTGCTGTTTGCCGCCGTGTTGGCGGAACATTAGGAAAAAGACAGGCTAACAGACAAGCCAAAGAGTGTTTCTCGGTGTAGCAGAGAATCCTCTTTTGTACGAGGACGTATCTACATTCATCAAGAACAACGTAAGAGTGCCTAGACACACCATAATAAGCTACTGCTAACATACTGTGACAAGTTGACGATCAGCCCAGATGATCAATTTGGCTATGGCGTGGGCCCGCGGGGATCGCCGCGTCTCAAAAGGCCCTGATATCGTTCCTCCAAGACAACTTTAACGCAGAAAAGTCAATCCTAGAGAAGGAGCTTCTTATACTTCCCGGAGTAGCAGGTGACCATCTGGGCTCTTCTATTACCCCTTTGGCGTGTCTCGGGAGCTGGTCTCTTTTTTCTCTTATCTTAAGATAATGAGCCAAAACTCTCAAGAAATCACTAAACTACCTATCTATAATAAGGAATAATTACTGACTCCCAAATCCGACATAGGAGTTCTGGATGCCCTGGCATGGTCCATCTGTGGTGATGGAGAGGGTATCATTATTCCGGTGCCTTTTTGGTCCGGTATCTCGCAAGGCGTCGGGGAGAGAGCACGCGGGGTGATGATACCCGCCACTTATCAGTCCGTTGAGGGATACCAGTGTCTCGATGATCTTTTCGATCCCGAGATCAATAGGAAGGCGTTACAAAATGCCTTGCAGCAGGCTACTAAGGATAATGTTGAGGGTCCGGGCCGTGATGTTGTGCAAGTATGAGAAAATAATATTCGCATGTGTTTCGATTTGGACCAAGTATCAACTGACGTGGCGTTCTAGTCCGCACAACCCTTTGGGAAGATGCTACGTGAGTCCAAATCCTATTTATCTCGGCTTTTGAAATAAGGATAAATTTTTGCTAACAAGATAATAGCCAGTGGAAACCTTAAGAGAGATTGCCGGTTTCTGTGGCCAGCATGACTTGCACCTGATTTGTGATGAAATTTTCGCCATGTCTGTTTACGACAACCCAGAGGTTCCAGACGCAGTCCCATTCACTTCTGTATTGGCCTTGAACCTTGACGACAATATCAATCCTCAGAAGGTCCATGTTGCTTACGGCATGGGTAAGGACTTCTGTGCAGCCGGGTTTCGATTAGGCGTGCTACACTCTAGGAATGAAGGTCTCATAACGGCAGTATCTACCATCAGGTAAGTTACTTATTAATGATCATTGGTCCACAAACTAAGTTCCTGTTTAGCGTTCTTGGATGGGTACCATATATCGTGCAAGACATCTGGGCCAACATGTTAACGGATGATGGGTTTCGGGTCGACTTTATGAGCAAGAACCGCAAGTTACTCACAGAGCACTCTGCAATCTTGACTGCCTTCCTACAGGAACATGAAATTCCGTATTACTCCAAGGTGTAAGCTTGCCGACCATTGACTCTGTACTATACGAATTCGACTAACATTGGAGAACCCAGTAATGCTGGTGTTTTCGCCTGGGTCAACCTGCAGCGCTATCTTTACGATAAGTCCGAGGTTTCAGCTACCGACTTGTTTAGGTCTAATGATAAATTCTATCGAGACCGTGAAATGACGCTGTGGAATCGCTTGCTTGCGTCTGGTGTAGGACTTGGTCTCGGCAGCTGGTATTCCGCAGAAGAGCCAGGCTGGTTCCGCGTCAGCTTTGCTGTCGAAAAGGAGGCGTTGCGTATCGGGCTTGAGAGATTGATTAAAACCTTACGGGAGGTTAAAGCAGAGGGATGGAAATAGTTGCCATGCATGTGTACCTACCTATCTACGAAAAAGCGAGGATACGGAGGTTAGAATTGCAATAAAACATTTCGGTTCGTATTATAGTCCCAAAATGGATACCGCAAGCCTTCTTGTGTGATCAGCGTCTGTCAGGATATGGTATGAACTGAGAATATGCATATTCAAATTTCATTCTCTCATCCTAAGTATGTGTAATCATTCGCTCATTTACCTTGTGAGAATAAGAGGGGACCGATTCAGGATATGACATCCAGGAAACCTCCATTGGCTCTGCTGCTACGATGTCCATTCTATTTCCATAAGTGACAAAGTCGAGCCCTTTGGCCGATTCACGGTCTTCAAGATGAACCGGGCGTCAGCCTCGGTGAACAGGGCCTTCCACTCGCTGAACGTGCGCTCTCGTGCGTTAAAAATGGCACCCATGTTCAGATCTTCGGATCTACAATGGTCAGTGTTAGTATCGCGCTGATAAGAGAATGGTGACGGGACGGGATGAGATATTCTCTAGGAGCTTGCCCGATGGCAGACACGCACCTCAAGTCCTTCTCAATCCACAGAGGTACCTCGCCCACGCTTCCAGATCCCGCGTCAGGATCCGGCATAATCGTGTCCATAACGATGATGCGCACGCCCGGTCCAAGAACCGAGATATGCGCCCGTAGTATGGCAATGCAGTACTTGTCCGCCCAGTTGTGTAGAATCCAACGGAAGAAGAAAACCCTGGCACTGATAGGCTGCGGCGCAAATAAATCATGAGCCATGAAGCGCACCCGGCCTTCATTCTTCAGGTCTTGAGGCAACCTCGCTTCGGCTCCCTCGATCACCTTGTCCATGTCCTGGACGACGACTTCAAGATGTGGGAATCGCTGTGCTAGGGCCACGGCGACATGACCCTGGGCGCCGCCGACGTCGACCACTCGGATACGCTGCCTACTTGGGTCGGAGGCGGCGAACGAGCCGGAAAGGGCAGCCCAGTCGTAGCCGTTGACCGCGTGCGACGGCGCATAATCCGGACGACTAGCCCAGATGGCCATGGCCTCGGCGAATTGAGAACCTCGTTCTGGGGTGCTCCCGACAAAGTCGTAGATAGATTGGGTAGAATTCTTCGATAGGGAAAATCCCTTCGTTACGAGTTGCAATGTCAGACAAGCATTTATTGTATCACCAGATTATTATACAGGGAATTCGGAGTAATAGATCATACCGTTTGGTTTGGCTCCTGGGATCCTGGCCATTTCTCCACGGCATCCAGCATCTGTTTGTACATACATGGTGAGAATTGAAGCCGGCAAAGTAATCAATGACCCTTTGCATCTGCCTTACCTTGGTTGCCGCAGGCCACATCTCGTGGGTTCCGATCCTGAGCCAAGCATTCATGTGCGAGCTGGCGATCAACTTGGACGCCTTCGTATGGGCAACTTGTCCAGGCTCGGGCTCGCGGAATATTCGCATTGTCATGGCATGTCGTAGTAGGCGCGTGATCATCTGATCTTCCAGGCCTGTCTGCTTGGCCAACTCTGCAAATGAGATATGGCCTCCTAGAGGGACAAGGTTTGCGATGCCGTATCGAGAAATGGCTTGGAGGCATACCGAGTTATTACTCTAAAATGACACTATGGATTGGCTCATAGACTCAAAAGACGGCCCTTCAACATCGGGCATTTCCAATCGTTTACTCACCCCGCTGTGCTTCTTGATCAAGTGTAACGGCTCAAGCAGTAAATCGTGTAACTCGGCCGAGGCATCTAGTACCGCGTCTCGAGCGCCCAAGATCTCGGGGGGGAGATAGTCTACCGGCGCGTCCTCGTCAAAGGACGGGCTAGGGAGACCATTTGCTGCTAGAGCGGCGTCGATCTTGGCAACGGATGTGCTGATGGTTCGGGCCAATTGGATAATGCGTGGGTCGAGAGTGTGGGAGGTCATATTTGCTTTTACCAGGCGGGCGGAAAGTGAATCTACGATACGACGGAGCCAGCACTGGAACTGTTACACCCATAGATAAGTATTAATATGTACCTAGATACCTAGAAGGACTGTTATCTTTATAATGATACCAAATGTATAAGCGCTGAAGCTCTACTACCTAGTGTCATGTCTGTACGTTGCATCAGATCCACGGCCCTGCATCAGTACCTTGTTGAGGCTCTCTCCATGTGGGGAATGTGTGAGATGTGGGAGAGGAAGCGGGGGCTCGCGTGATATATCCATTTTGAGGGTGTAAGGGTGTAATCCTGATTACATATTAGAAGGGGGTAGAGGAGGGGAGGTGAGGGGAGGGGGTGGCAATAATAATGCAGTCAAAGTTCAGGGATCATATCAGTAAGGTCACATAAATCCAAGTTTGAATACTTGTGTTGTTGTACGGATTACGCAAGCTCCCATATAACAAGTAGGTAAGGATTGATTCGAAGTATTTCTGAATAGCTTCTTATTTGCTACAACCCTTGTAATGCTATCCCTATTTATATCCCTATTTACAGGGCTAGTCCTTGATTAAAGAGTAGCATCCGTTAGGGTACGACTAGCGAGTTTACGTAGACAGCACAAGCACAGGTCAAATATCAAATGTCAAATGTCAAATGTCAAATATCAAATATCAAATTACAAGTTGTTGAAGTTAGTTACAGTTGAAATTTCAGATTAACAAAAACAAACATAGACATGGCGTTTTCCCTTAACAAACCCAATAACCCTTTTAACAATCCCCCTTTCCTCAACCAAAAGTTTATTCATACTGTAACTTCGGTAACAAGAGCAGGGACAATTCCCATAGATGGAGTGCCGAGAGCAAAATTGTCTTTGGTGACGTAGAAATCCTCTGCCTTTGTTGTGGGAAACTTGAATTCGAAGCGCTGCACAATGTGGCCGAGCAGTAGGTAGATCTCGGCCCAGGCAAGACTGAATTAATATATTAGTCTACGTAACTCGTGGTAGATCGTGGATCATGGATGGTGGATTATAGAGGGAGGGCACTTACTACATTCCAATGCAATTGCGCTTTCCTTTTCCGAAAGGCACAAAGGTCTTGTTGCCCAGCTGCCATGGGTCGGGGTCCATGAATCGATCTGGATTGAAGCGCTTGGGCTCCGGATATTCTTCTTCATTCTCATGAAGTAAGTGCATGGTCATCCCGACGGGTGTGCCGGCTGGTATCCGCCAGTCTGCGTAAATGAGGTCCTTGTCCTGGGCGATACGAGCACTGCGAGTGGCTATGGCTGGGGCTAGACGCATGGCTTCCATAATGATGGCAGTCAAGTAAGGAAGCTGCTCGAGCGTCTTCAAGTCATGATCGGGGGCAGTAGCAAGCTCATCCCGTAGCTTCTGGAGGATCTTGGGGTTACTGTAGACGTGAAAGGCTGCGATTCGTATGACAGCAGCCGTCGTCTCAAAGCCAGCGCCTGTTGTGGTAGACACATCATCAAATACTCTTGCAAATGATTTCTCTGAGGGTGGAAGCTTGGATTGCATAATTTCATGGACCAATGTGCGTGGGCCGTCATCATCTTGGGATACTGCCGCCTTCATGAAGTTCTTGGTATCATTCATAGAAATCTATACACAAGCACACACAAACACGATACGCGTTAGCTGTTGAACAGGTCATGAATTTTGCCAGTTGAAACTTACTATCATAAAGCGGAAGAAGTCTTTCATGACAGGGTCGGAGACTGCCATGATCCACTGGGGCGGGATGGACCGCATCAAGGGACCGAAGAAGCGTATGAACTTGGTAGTACGCCACAACAGACCGCCAGCCTGAGCGGCGACCACCATACCGGCATCAAAGTCTTCCTTCCCAAGATCATTATAATGCTTCCCGAATATATACTCGTTGACAACATCTCGCACGAACGCAGTAAATGCGGCGCCGAGGTCTACGGTCTTCCGAGACGCAGCAAAGCCCGACAATCTGTTAAAAAGCGCTTGGACATGCCTCATGATCATATCCTGCTGATTCGACACCTTGACCTTGGAGAAGAAGGGATTCAGTGGCATACGACGGTTCTTGTGGAGGGTGTGATCAGCTGTCCAAATAGTGGCGCCTTTGGTCGCAAAGGCATCAACCGACCAATCGTACTTGTGCCATACTCCTTCCTGGCGATTGTAGAGAGTATCAAAGAAAGTTGCATCGTTCACATGAAGCTCATAAGGGCTGATGCGAATTATTGGGCCTGTTCCAGATGTATGTTAGTTATAATGGTACGGCACCCGGGAGCTAGTTGCTTCTCACCGTACTGTTTATGCAGTTCTGCTATCTTGAAGGTATACTGGCCGCTCTGGTAAAGATCATAGTAGCCTTCGTACAATCGCGTCACGGCCGCGAGTTTGGGGCCAGGGAATCGGGCTAGAGGATGCAGATACAGTCGATACAGCGCAAGTGTCACATAGTAGAGGACGATGGTAGTGACAATGCTCTGCCACGATAGCAAGCTAGAGAGAGCTTCCATGGCGGCGACGGTAGAATTTTGATCTAGGAGGGGATGGAGTGAGAGGGCTTTGGGAGTGCCTGACTTACCTAGTAGGGATAGGTATGTAAATTCACATGGGATTATGTACCTAGGTAGGTATGTTTGATTCTTTTTTTTTCTCCAACGATATACTACCAGCTGTTGGTTGGCGGCGCAAGGCGCAGCCTGCAGGCTCTCAGTCCCACATAGAACAAGGCTATGCGTAACAATATATGGATATAGAGAGCCGATTTATCGACAACCAACCGTCTGGAAGGATCCGGGACAAAGAGCTAGGTTGGTCGAATCCCGTGATTGCATACGTGTGTGAGCTGTTGCATATGTATGTTATTGGTATTACTGGGTTACATTTTAAAAGTAGGTTGGAGGTAATAATCTATAATACTACCACACTACATCATATGGATTGTAACTACATACGCCCACACCCCTCGAAACATATTGAAAGGATGGAGTTAAGTGAAACCACATAACCGCATTTTAGTGTTAACGGTTCGAAGGAAGTAGGAGGGTGTGTAACCACCTTTCCTTTTCACAATCTCAACGGAAGGTGTGAATTCTTGATTCATACTTCGGAGGTTGCTTTTCCATTTACCTGCCGAACTTGCTAGAGCTCCAGCAGGCTGGTCCTAAAGTCGGTACGTACTATAAGACCTACATGTATCAACCCCTCGCCCTCGTAGCTTGGTGCCAATGACCTATGCTCCCTTATTATCGATATTCATTGCTGCTTGACGAATCGCCTGTATTAGCTGTTGCTGCTCGTGCCACTATCGGCCTTAGAAAAGTCTTTTTGATCATCATGTCTTCCCCGAGCGGCATTCCGCCACCCGTTGACCGAGATAATCTTGGTCGGGGGCCTACGATCATGGCCATCACTTGGATCTTCCAGATAACCGCTCTCGTATTCGTCACGGCTCGCTTGGCCGTGCGTAGGCACAAGCGAGTACCTCTGGGCTGGGATGATTATCTCATAAGCGCGGCTGTGGTGAGCATACATCCCCAACGACAGTCACAGACTTCGTCTTCTTGAGGGGTCACCGACATTTTTAACTCGTGATATTCCGTAGACGATTCAACTGGCCCTTCAATCCTTGGCCACAAGTTCATATACAACGCATGGGCAAACACGACCACAGCCTGTACCCGGAGGAGATGATGACCATCCTCCGGGACAACTGGGTGTCGGTACCGCGGAATTATTGTCGGCCGTTATCGAACATCCATCGCTATCCTGCTCAGCCGCCTCTTCGCACCGTACAAGTGGTTCATTACTTAATCCCTTCACCACCCTAATGTGGGTTGCAGGCATCGTCCAGATGCCCTTGACCTACTTGCAGGTCACACCAGTCGAGGCACTGTGGAACTTCACCCTCATTCCCGAGCGACGCTGGGACTCAAGAATCTGGTTGTATACCGCATACTTCAATCAATGTACGAGTCCACCAGATAATGCCTCATGTCTTTTTACTTGTCAGGTCGCTAATCCTTTCTCTCTCTCCTCTGCAGCATGTTCCACCTTCTCTGATCTCACATACGCCTTGTTTCCCGTCATCTTCGTCTGGAAGCTCAACTGCCCCGTCGTGAGAGGATTAGCCTTATAATCGTCTTGTGCGGTTCCATCTTGAGCATGATCATGTCCCCTAAAAACGATCGCCATGGGTGAGGTCGCCAATGCAGCAGTGGGAACGCCCGATGTGCAGTATAGCAGCACACAGCTCATCTACGGTTACACGGAGCAGTCTGTCGTCATTATCATGGGCTGCTTCCCAACTCTGCGTGTTGTCATACACCAGACTTCTCCAAGCTGGGCAATCTAAGAAGATACTACGCGTACATGAGAAAGTCATCCGCAAGCGAGTACGCTTCCAACGGATATACCGACTTAGACACCGATTCTCATAAGCTAAGCCAAATTCACACAACAGAGGGAACTAGCAAAACTTCTATAGGCGTAGGAGACTCTCTTACCAGCTCCCGTCATCCTGGCAGAAACGGTAACCAGCTCCCTGTACATCAAATTACCAGGACGGATGGGTACACCATTACGTATAACACCAGAGAGCACATACCAAGGAGACTGTGTAATCTCAGAATGTCTATTTAGTGTTTGTGAAGGACATCGGTGTGTATATATGTGGAGTAGGGGCTTGTAGAAATTCATAAACCGTAATGGAGCGGTAGCTCCGTACGGGATACCAGCTATACTTGTAGCGTAGCTACGAATATACCAGTGCAGCGCTATACATATAGCAATTTGTATTATTTAGATAACAAACAATATTATATAAAGAGAGTATATTTAAACGATTATGACTGCGTTAATCTAGAGATAGTGTATAATTAATAGGTTCCAACAATTAATCGAGATATATCCAATTACCGTAATCACGTATAACTGCTCAGTTATAGAGTTCCGCTCCGTAACAGCCCTTACATACCTGAGGTACCGAGGTTTCCGGCGTGAGGAAAGAAACAGGTTGGCTGACGCTTGGTTAGCCTTTGACAGCTTTCACAAAATTAGACATTTCAACTTCAGTTAGATGTTTTTAGATGTTTGATTCGAAATACTGTTATTACAACTAATTATAGACTTTTTTTTTCAAGTAAAGGCGCGTGACTCGTTGACTGCATTTCTCCAAAAGAAATGTTACTTCGCATTTATGATGACAAGTAGGTCGATTTGACCAGCGCCTTTTCTCTCTCCAGGTATTGCTTGAACGTTGTCAATCCGGCACTAGCTTCTCTAGCTCCTCAGTGTCTGCCAGAACGTCCATATAGCGCACGCACCGCTCAGTGAGAAGACGGCCCACGAGCCTTCCGCAACGGCCTTGTCGATTTCATCGTCGTCATAAAGTGCGCCTTGAGCGCCCGCCCGTCGCCAATGGCCGCCGCGAGCTGGTCTAGCATCTCCTGGACGGGTAGCTCCTCGGTGACGAGGCCGGCGTGGATGCCGTTGAACCTGGCCGGGTCCTGAAAGGCAGCGGCTGCGAATTTTGCGATGTACTCGTGATCCACCAAGCCGAGGGTCAGGTCGGGCGTCATGACATTGGCCCACTCGCCTTTCTCGAGCACGTCGGCATAGCCATACCGAACCTTGGGGTCGAGGAAGTTGGCCATGAAGAAGCCGGGCCGGAGGACCGTCCAACTGTCGAAACCCCCCTCCTCGATGGCCTTCTCCACGCGTCTCTTGCTGGCAAAGTGCTGAGCAAACAGAGGCGTCGGCGGGATCGGCGGCTCCTTGCCCTCCTCGAGCATGGCGGCACCCAGAGTGGTGGTGCAGATAGCTTGTGTGACACCGGCCTCCCTGGCGAGACGGACCGCACTTTGGCCTCGCCGAGGCGCGGCCTCGAAGTCCAACAAGTTCGCTGTATAACCGATGAAGGCCTTGGTGCAGCCAGTGAACGCCGTACGCAGAGCGTCCTCATCATCCCAGTCGCCAGGCGTCAGGTGGACGCCGATATCCCCTAAGGCCTTTGCCTCGGGGCGATGGAGGTCTCGCGCCGTGGCGCGGACGTTCCATCCTAGGGTACGGAGCTTCCGGGCTAGGGCACCACCTTGGGTACCGGTGGCCATGCTCACGAAGACAGTGGGAATCTCGGACGACATAATGATTTTCCTCTTTCGCTGACGAGTTTGGCTCGCGTCGGTGGCCTAAAGAAAGGATTGACAGGGATAAACAAGACAGGGATAAATGGGACAGACGATCAGGATGGCGGCGGGCGTTTAAGGTGAATATATTCTGCACATACTCAGAGAAAAAGGAAATAACGGCTTTAATTAGCTACCTACCTACCTAGGTAGGCAACCTTGAAAGGAAGGATTCTTCTTCTTCAGCAACATCTAGTAACCATCTCCATAATGCACCTCATCCGCCACTGTATGTAGCCTTGCTTACTCTTCACACCCCACCGCCTCCGTACATATTACATAGCTATCTGGTGCCCCTCCCCCACAGATCGATCCTCTCTGACTGCAGACGGGAGCGCTAACGAGTGGAGAATGAACCAGGGTTATTTTGCATGGATATGGTGGATTGATTGTTGTTTTCTTTAAGATCTAAAATACTAGGGAAACCCGTAGGGTGATCTAATATACAGGGGTGATGATAAGGCTTTGAAGAGAGGAGGGGTGTATGTGGAAGAGACCCTGCTAGATTCCTGGGAGCACACCGTGTGGTCTGTATGTACACGCCCACAATTAGCAATACCTAGAACCAACACTTTTTTTTGCATGAGAAGGAAACCAACACTGCCGCAAATAGAAAACCAACACTTTCCACTTTTTCATTGCATTAGAACGAAACCGGAAATTGTTTGCGATAGTGTTGGCTTCCTTCTCATGCAAAGAAAAGTGTTGGTTCTCTATTGCTGACTGCAGGATAGTAAAACAGGTAGCGGTTAGGATAGTGAGCGCTCCTAATCACAGATCCTCGATTGCCTCGCAACTATCACTACTAATGGACCTGATGACGAAGGCTAGAACGTCGCTAGATATGACTAGTCGAATCCTTAAAATAGAAGACTTATTTAGTTAGGAATGCGAGTACGGGAGAGGCCGAGCCTGAGAGAATAAGCACCTAGGGTTATTAGAACCGACGAGAGGGGCAGACCTTCTATAACACTTATCTAAATAACCGGTTCTTTACAACAAACGAATAGTTTGCAAGCTTAGGCTAGAGATATAGCAAATTGATGAGTAGTAACTACGTACTATGAGATGATAAGCCCTTAGAGGCACAAATTGGCATTATAGGAAGAGGATATAAGCAACCTATAACTTTGATATTAGGTACTTGGGACTATAGAATTGGTAATATCTTGTATACTAGAGCTTGCCACGTCTCATACCCCTACGGACGGGGTTAGCGCCCCCCTCCCACACTACCTAGACGTTAAATGATACAATAAACAATACAGCAGCAACAACATATCGTATCTGAGCTTTGTCTTATTGTCTCTTCATCAATAACTATCCAGTTAGGAAGACTTGGGCAACCTCATCTCCATGACGGTTTCATTCTCAAGAGCGTTATATGTGTATGTCTTGGTCAGAACTAGGCCCACGCTCTCGGCAAGTTCACGCCACTCGGCCTCGGTGCGCTCCATGCTCGCAAAGGCACCCAGCATAGTTAGGTCGATGGACGAGGCAATGAAGCCGACACCCTTCTCAGGTAGTACGGTCTCGTCAACCAGCAAGACCGAGTCAGAAGCCATGGCATCCTTTATGTTAGAAAAGAGAAGCTTGACCCTGTGCGGAGGGTGGTTGTGTGGTACCCCACGCATGAAGTAGAACTTGGCTCCTATGATAATTGTCAGCTAGAATCTGGACTGAAAGATGGGTAGATTGGGAGGTGATTAATAGAACTAGTGTAGGACAAGCCCACATACCCTTGATCGGCTGCGGCATGAAAAAGTCGTGGACCAGGTTTTCTACCCCGGGAGTCGGCAGCGCCTGTGCCACGGTGCCGGGCAGGTCTTCGAGGATGACGCGGCCCGGTAGATCGGGATACTTTTCCTTGAATTGCGCGCACTGGTGACCGATGCCACCACCAACATTGACGTACAGAGGCCGTTCCGAATCGGTGAGGCCAGCGGCCTCTTCACGGACCGGGTACACGGCTAGCCATGAGAGCTCAGCTTGGCGGCGGAGGGCCATATACCTATTAAAGTGATCTAGTTGCTCAGGGTGCTCGACCATGTACTGGAAGGGGTGAACCTTGGTGTTGAAGGCATAGTGGAATGCCGTGTTCGTCTCGTCTGTAGGGTTTTCGTAGCCAATCTCCTTTAAATATGCAGGAGTCTCCTGATACTGCTTGGCCACGATGCCATAGCTGTGCATTCACAGAAGCGTTAGCTGTGCACGAACGGAGGAACGTCACCATGTCGAAGCCGACGTACTAATGGCCAATTGCGGCTTCCGCTAGGTCCTCACACAAGTTACGGGTGATATTATTGGCTTCAAATGTACCCACTTGAACTTCGGTAACGACATTGATGGCATTGAAGTAACGCAGAAGCCTCTCTAGACGCAACAGTCAGAGAAATTGTTGGAATGGGGCTCCAGGTGCACTGGCGAATTCATACTAATAAGTTGCGGGCTGGCGTTGGCCTGTTTAGCAATTTCCTCTACCGTCCGTGGGCCCTTGGCCGTGCCTAGGAACTTGAAGATGTTCAAATCATAGCCTAGCTGGATGGTGGCTTTCTCGAGATCCTAGTATAAATTAGTTTCCGGGCAGACCGCAATTGTATTTCTTTCATCATCTCACAAGGTGTCCAAATCTATGGGTGGTGCCAACGGTGTCCTCAAGCGAGTCCGCAGCTTTCCGCAGCGAGTCAATGATGCTTCGGCGCGTATATCTGTCAGCGGAAGACGCCAGCTGCGAGATCTGAGACAGCACGGCATCCATGGGGGGCAAGATGTTGTAGGGTCGCATCAACCTGCCTGGTTAGGATGAGCTGAAAAGAGATGTGTGCTGATGGACTTGTTCATCCGAGGCACGTCTTTTATGATGTGGAAGTTGACCTGACGCGGCTTGCCTCATATACCATCAAGCGCTGGGTGGATTTTGCTGTGCCTCATCTCTATTCATCTAACCAGTGAGAGTGAGGGCTTCGAAATGGAACGACCGGCTCATGAGGCGTGAGATACCCTATGATGATAGGCGCCGCCAGTACCGAAATGGTACTTTGGAGGTTACGCGTTTGCTTAGATGAGAGAGCTCTAAGCCTGACCACGGCTCGTCACTTTACTCTACTTTCTATGTACCCCTGTAATGGCTACCTGCACTCCCAATATAATCCCATCAGTAGAGTAACATCGCGATGTTATACGAGGAGGATTCAAAGGCTTAAATTAGGATATATTCTCGTGGGGGTGGGAGGTGTGGTACAAATTAGTCCGCACAAGTATTGCATATTCTAGAGCTGACTTAGATTGCCACCACGATTTCAGTGAGCCGCATTGCAGTATACTTCCTATATTCCACGCGATGCCTACCCGAGTTTACTTTTCTCTCATGGATCAAGCTTTGATCGACAGAGTCAGTTTCGAGAGTATAGTCCTAAACCCTCAAATGTACCCGATTCACCGGGCATCGGAACATGTTGTGGACGACGATTCACCCATCAACCTTGGTCGTTGCGGCCGCAGGGCTGCTTCTCCTTCAAGTCCTCATTAATTTGAGACGTTGTAAGCCGCGCAGCGGACTGATGAGCAAGATCGATGCCGTAGGCGTCTCGTCGAGAAACGACAGCGTCTCATGGCTCGTCGCCATCGTGAAATCGGTAGTAGTGATGCAAGAAACAATGCGCGAAGGCTACGAAAAATTCTCGAAGTACGACAAGCCTTTTGCACTTCCTACTATGTCGAACGGCGGGGCTGTGCTCGTGTTGCCGCCTTCGATGTTGCACCTTCTCAAGAAGCCTAGGGATGAGCTTTCAGGCTACAATGCTCTGATCGATAACGCTCAGTTTCGGTATCTCATGACAGACAAGGACGTCTGGGACAACGTCATACACTTCGACATCGTCCGCAAGGACCTAGCGCAGAAGAACATGGGACCGATAGCTAGCGTCATGGCCGAAGAGTGGGACCTAGCTTTCCGCTCATGCTGGGGTCATTCCAAAGGCGGAATCTCTGTTGATGCGTGGGAATCTATGGTGCGCATTGTTGCTCATGCCGCCTTGCGCGTTATGGTCGGTCTTCCTGGATGCAGGAATCAGGAGTACCTAAACCAGTCGATAAAGTATGCCAACGCAGTCTTGACCGACGGCTGCCTCATTAGCTGTCTGCCTCCCTCAGTCAGACCTGTACTAGGGCGTATCATGTCATTGCGAGCCCGATATCATCAACGAAAGCTTATGAAGATATTAGTACCTATAGTTGAAGAGAAAATGCGTCAATGCGACGGTGGAAAAGATCGGGATGCCGGTCCGGTATGTCTATCTCTCTTGATTCACGTTTGTTAGGTACTGACCATCATTGCAAGGGTGATGTGATTCAATGGTTGATTCGCGTTGCCAAGAACCATGGATCCGAGCAGATGGTCGCTAAAAAGATAGCCCTACGCATCCTTGCCCTCACGCCCATGTTCATCTTTGCCAACGGCTGGGTCTTCGCCCATGCTGTGCTAGATATATATTGCAGTGAAGACGGGGACGATGTTATAAAGACTCTCGAGACTGAATGTCGCCGTGTCTCGGCCGAATACGGCGGTCTTTCGTCGAAAGAGGCAGTCGACGCGCTCCATAGTGTGGACTCCGCAATACGTGAGTCCATGCGTTACAACGACGTGTCGACATACCTGCTCCCCTTCGATGTCATCTCTGGCGGGGCAATCGAGCTTGGTCAAGGCCTCCAAATCACGGCTGGGTCTGGCGTTCGGTCTGTTTATCCCGTGCAGATGGTACATATGGACCCGGATTTGTACCAAAACCCTGAGCGTTTCGATCCTTTCCGCTTCTCACGAGGATTTGATCCTTCAAACCCGAATAGCTGTCCGCTAGGGACCACAAGAGAAACCATGACCACTGTAAGCACCTCATTTCTTCCCTTCGGCTATGGAAGACATGCTTGCCCAGGCCGATGGTTCACAGCTCAGATGATGAAACAGGCGGTTGCTCATGTGCTTCTCAATTATGACGTCCAAATTTTAAAGAAGCCTACAAGAAAAACTTCAATTCTCAACTTCATGGCCCCACCACAAGATGTCGAGATGCTTGTAACTCGAAAAGCAAGAATTTGAGAGGTATTATCTAATTAGAACTCACCTTTTCCTGACTTTAATTCCTATATCTGGTACCGTATGATATGCATAATGATGTGCGTACTAAAATGTTTAATATTCAACTTGAACTTACCTAAGGTAAATAGTATATATGCAGTGATAGTCAGCCCAAATGAAGTCTACCACGTTGCTGGAAGGGTTTTAGCTCTTGAGAGTCACCATGCCTGAGTACCTAGGTACGGTTGCATATGGCTGATCTCTCTTCCATGTCTATGTAGATCTAGATGCACTCTAAAACGGACCCTGTCAATTTAAAACTTGGCAGGCGTAAGGTGTATCTGTAACAGTGGAGGAGCTGCAGATTTTATGTAGGTAGCATTATAGAAAAGAGACACCCGGGCGTGTGTAATATACATTCTCTATTTTACCCACTCCTATACAAATATTTCTTTTCCAAGGTTCCTCCCTATTAAAAATACCAACTTACCAATCAACTCACGAATCCTCATCTGCTCTCTATATTAGATCAACTATTCCGCCAATGATACCTACTACATATAGAAATTAACAGGACCAACGCCGCACATCGGGTTATGGATCCATGCCGGTTCCAGATAGGTACTGGGTGCCTACATGGCATGCTACCTTTCACGCCCAGTCAATCTACCCGACGTTACACAGCAAACAGCAAACAGTAGATAGCAAGGGCTTAAATCAGAAGATGTTGGTCAGGTGTATATCTAGGACCTAGGTAGATACCGAGTAGGTTCCTACCCAAGGCTAGGTACCTAACCTATTAGATATCGAAAAGAGTCTGCAATATGCTACTACATGTACATGTGCATGTGCGACCATACCAACGCAGACCCTCGCGTGCCTGTAAGCTAATTTTATCGACAATCCTACTGGTTGCTGCACACTCTCCAACGCCTATCAGACTGGGGGTGGTATTGTCTTTGTCAAGTCTTCTAGGAGCCGAGGAAAACGAGTAGAAAGGTTGAGAAACCCTGCTACTACTGGGCAACTTAAGAATTGTACTGAATAGACTTAGCCAACTTCTATATCATTTATTACCTAGGTAGGTACTATAGACTAAGTGCTTATTCTACACTCCGAGCAAAACCCCTCCGAGACAGACATACAGCTGCACGAAATAGGCTACGAGGATGTCGAACTTGACACCCGCTTCTCACCCCTCCTCTGATGAGAGCAGCCCTGAGGTGCTGCTACCAAAGGAGACGTCGATGATGGGTTCCAAGGAGGACCATAGACAAGTCGGATAATCACCACGACAATTCAAACGAATATGTGACAGGCATCAAAACTGGCGTTGATTGTCGCGAGCGTGGCGCTTGCTTGTTTCTTGATGCTTTTGGACACGATGGTCGTCAGCACCTCAGTGATCCCTTTGTCAAACCTTTTCGCGGAGCTTCTTTTGCTTACTCGCTGACCTAAAGGCAATCCCGCGTATCACCGACACTTTCAATTCTCTTCCAGATGTTGGGTGGTATGCCAGTGCATACCAGTTTGGCAGGTTCGTGGATTCCATCATTCGGTTAGGAGATGTCGTTCTAAGAGGCGTTACAGTGCCGCTCCACAGCCACTCACAGGAAAGGTGTATACGCACTTCAACACCAAGGTTCGTATTAGCGATATACGCTGTGATAAGATTTATAGATAGTATCTTTGCTAATGTGGTTATAAAGTGGTCGTTCTTGTCGTTCTTCGCGATATTCGAGATCGGTTCCATTTTATGTGGTGCTGCTGTCTCATCCGATATGTTGATCGTCGGGCGCGTCGTCGCTGGATTCGGTGCTGCTGGTATCACGAATGGCGCCATAACCATTATTTCGAGCTGTGCACCTCTTGAGAAGCGACCTGGTATGTGGAACCGCCTAGGGGCTTGTGACAGGATCTTGGAAGCTCTCGAAGTTTGATAATTACTAACGTGTGCAATTAGCACTCATCGGTCTGACTATGGGTTGTGAGTTTTCTTCTATATCATGCCAAGTGCCTCTATGCTCACCCAGTCGTTACTACAGTGATGCAGGTCGGTCTTGTAGCAGGACCTCTCATAGGAGGTGCTTTTACCACATATACTACATGGAGGTGGTGTAAGCGCTTTCCAAATTCATCTACTCGTCAAGGCAAGCAGTTCGCTGATATAGACACCAGGTTTTTATGTCAACCTACCGGTTGGAGCTTTTACTGCACTGGTCATCCTTTTAGTGCGGATTCCTGAACAAATGCCAAAACAAAAGCCTTTCGTGATTTTATCGAGATTACACCACTACTTAGATCTTATTGGATTCGCTCTCTTGCGCCAGCGTCCTTCAACTCCTACTTGGCTCTTCAATACGGAGGCAATCAGTACCCATGGAGGTCTTCCACTGTCATAGGACTATTTTGTGGATCCGGTGCAACTTTTATCGTGTGGCTCGTCTGGAATCGACACAAAGGAGATGATGCACTACTCCCGCACTCAATGATCAAACAGACAGTTGTGTGGGCATCGGGACTCTTCCAGGCTTTCATGATTTCGGCTGTTTATGGTGCAACTTTTTTTCTTCCCATTTACTTCCAGGCTATCAATAATGTGACAGCGATGTTGAGTGGCGTATATCTCTTGCCCACGATTCTGCCGCAGCTCTTGATGTCTGGTCTCTCTGGGGTTCTGTGTGAGTTCCAAGCATCCTAGTACACCAATCCCGGATGACAAAAGTTGCTTACTAGATTCTAGTACAGAAAATGGGCTTTATTATTCCAATAGCTGTAGCTGGCACTATTTTCTTGCCCTGGGAAGCGGACTCTATTCTCTGTTGCAGCAGGTAGTCCTACTGGGGATTGGGTCGGCTTCCAAATTCTGGGAGGTATTGGGTCAGGGCTTAGCATGCAACTAGTACGTCAATGAGTACACCGTTTGAACCACACGAAGAAGCTAACCATAGTCACGGCACGAAGGCCATTATATCAATCCAAGCCGCTGTTGGAGAAGAGCAACTTGCCACCGGTATGGCCTTCGTTATCTTCGCCCAATCACTAGGTCCAGCTATCGTTTTGGTTGTGTGTAATGTGATTTTCAACTCTAGCTTGAAGTCTCAGCTACAAGACAAGGCACCGCACACCGATGCGGCAGCAGTCATCCAGGCAGGGGCCACAGGCTTTCGCGCCATTGTGCAGCGTGATGATCTTCCTGGGGTTCTTGCTGCTTATGCTGTCAGTGTCGACCGAGTTTTTTATTTCGTTGCCGCAGTAGCTGCTGCATGCATGATAGTGTTGTGGGGTATGGGTTGGGATGATCTAAGAACAAAAGGCAATAAAGTCGAAGATGCGGCTGTTCACTCTGATAAGCATGAGGAGTCGGCATGATCCATACTCTACTTCTTCAGTATCTGCCCGTACTCTATCCAAAAGCGGAAACGGAATTTGGTGAAGTCATTTTTTAGGCGGACTATATCGTTGTTTATACACCTCCGTTTTCTGTTATCTAACACCCTGTTTAATATCGCTTCAAGGTAGCTTCATCTAATAAATAAGATCATCACCTGCATCTATTACGGAAATTCGACTTGACTAGAGTTTATATCCTGATGTTATTTTTGTAATGTCTCTTGACCTTAAACATCACCGTAACTTATATTTAACCGTGGAGACACGTAGAACCACGAGCCCATATGTCAGGGGTTAAGCGGGCTAGGAATAGATTCAGGGGTAGATATATTAGAATTGGATATAGAAGAGGCGCATAGCGCCCTCGAAAGAGGAGTATTAATAATTTGATTTAACTGTCCTGGCATTCACTCTATATATGACACCATTCAATTATCAACGGTTCTATTTGATATCATAGCTACATGAGCTGTCTAATCTTAGCCAGATTCGTAGCTCTCCCTGTTGTAAGTTGTTTTTTTCTTTTTACTCATGCCCTTACAACTTGCCTACTACCTTGTTCACTGCCATAAATGCACGATTGTGGATTTGTAAACGAAACATCAGGAAGACGAGGTATCCTCTAGGCGACTCCATAACAATCCACTAAACCATCATTTTGGAATATAAATTCTTGGTACTTCCCAATCTATTTAGATGAATTCGATGAGAACAAATATAAGAAAAGTACGCGTTCTCTTTATTGCTTCTCATCTCACTTTAGCGGTTTATGAAACTCATTTCATCAGTGTATCGTTCGTTTCATATTAGGCAAGCCAGTTTTAATTTCATTTCTATACAAACCACAAGCTTACATTCCGACCATTTCCCTTCCCCGCCATGACAACCTAATAGTTGTTATGTCGTGAATATAGCACCAATGTATATAGGTATCATGGAACAGCAATAATTAATAAAACTCCTAGCGCCATGCCAATGCAATATCGGTATCCAATATCTAATCCTCTATTTCGCCATTACAGTCTTTATACGGAATAACCCGAAGATATTCAAGCAGCCATCTATATAGATGGTATGCTTTAGATCGTATACATAATTTATTAACGCAAATATGAGTGATCCATGCTCCCTGGTAGTTCTGCTGGCGGGTTTCTCTGTGAATTAGGTGCCTCACTGTTCGATGTTAGATCTAAAAGTCTTGTAGGGCAATGATATGAATATCCTTACAACAACGGGTATTGTTCCTGTCCAGGAAAAGGAGGGCTGACAGGAGCGTATGGCGGAATCCCGGGGCTCGGATGCCCTAAGTACGAATTATGTGGACTTCCAACTTGAGAGCTTATGGCTCCAGGACTTGGTGATCTGTACGGATCCACGTACGACACGGCGTAAGGCGAACCCATGGGAGGACTCTTGGCGCCATAGTCGTTGTAGTTCGCTTCGACTATCTGCGGCGGCGCCGTATTCATCAATTTGCTTCGTCGGTATCCCTTTTCGATCCCGCCTTTCCTACCGCAGATATAGACCAAGGCGACAATGCCAGCAATGACAGCAACACCTCCGATAGCAATCCCCGCGATAGCCCCGCCGGAGAGTGATGTTCTCCCAGATCCACCGGATGAGTCTTCGGGCGTTGATGTTGGATTACTACCTGACCCCGCTGTACTGGAGGGCGATGATTCGTCTGGGAATTCTTCACCAGGACTGAGCTGAAACGTCGAGTTCGCGACAAATTCTTTTTGGATATCCAAAGTGAATGTCTTATTCTTTATCGAGGTTAGAAACGCATATTATTAACATGAGTACCTGGTATTAGACGCATACCGGGTTAATGACGCCAACCATCTTCCAATCGATACAAGAACCGGGTGCGGAACTATCATTTTATTAGCATTATAATCGGAATCTCAGGGTCTCTGTTACACTTACCAATAGAAAAAGACTGGGTCTGTACTATTCACTTTTAAATCCCAAGTGGGAATTGGCGTCTGCAGCGTATCTTGTTCTACCGGACCACTGAAGAAGGTCTCAGCAGGGTCATTGGTTAACTCCCACGGTATGCAGGGCTTCTTGAAGTCTGCTCGAACGACGGAGTGGTTCTTTGGGTAGAAGTTGAACCCTAAGAGGAATTTGTTAAAAGTATTACTTCAGTGGAAGTATTAGTTTAACTTACGTATTGTATCGCCAGGATTCGCATTTATCGTATCAGGCTGAAAGTCATGTTGTAATCCGACCCGAACAGTATGCGTGACCGCCTCATTTGACTCGGTAGTCGTGGGTTCGTCCCCTCCTATAGTTTCCGTCTGAGCGTAGATGGGCGAGAACCTAATCACCACGGCTAACAATAGGAATAGTGACTTCATCGCGACTTTATTCCTAGCTTTTCACGAAGCCGGAACTTTTGCAAGAGGGAAAGCAGGTCAGAGTCCCGGAATGTGAAGGTAGAAAAAGGAAACAAAATTGGAGAGACCCGGGGTGGGTAAGTGCCAGTTGCTACCACACATGGGTGGCAGCTTGTTGAATTGGTACGTACGTTCCATGTGGAGAGCTGCAAGCCTCCTTGTTCTCTGTCGTGTTCTCCCTTAGGTAACGATATCGAGTTCGAACGCAAACAGCTGAATGGTCACCTAACGGACAATGCGTCGTTGGAGCTGCACGGGATGAGATACTATATTGCTTGGCTCGCTTAGCTTGCATATCGGATTAAAACTAAACCAATAAGGCAAACCCTTGGTCTGTGTTGGTACCATAACCAATTTCAAAATGCGTTTTTAAATAGACATGATAGGGTAGCTTAGCCTTATATTATGGAGATACTAGGAATCTCTGTAAGCGCTAAGGATCAACAAGGCTGATGATGGCCCAGCCAGCTGGATAGCCTCCAAGAGTTCACCAATAAACAATTTTCCTCTTATTAATGCTAAATTTGGGGGCGCGTATATTCCTTCTTCGTCAGCCGTAATATTTTCCTAGTCATACCGCGATCCTTTATTTCTTCATAATATTTAAAGTATAGACACCTATAAGAAGGTAGTTATTTTCTACTCTTTAAAACTACTTAGTTGAGGTATAAGCGTGTGCTTAAAGTCTTTCTTTGGTTGGATTTCCGCATTCATTTCTTTTTCTTGTTTCGGGAAAAAAAAGCAATTGTATAATGAACATTAAGATAAGACAATAATCAATTTGGCTATATTTACCCACCATGGTTCATCGTATAATAATGAAGTAGTGTTAAAGATAACTGCGAGGCTAGTTTAGGTACGCTGCCATGTTTTTTTCTCATTTAATATAAATCGTTATCACATAACCACCCGTGATGACCGATAATGGATACTCAATTATGAGAACACACAATTCAGTTTGAGTACAAATGTGCACTTGAGATTGTAGAATATGAGCATAAAAACAAATTCCATTTATAATTCAAGACTGCCTGCTTATGTATATTATGCTAGTTGAATCATCAACTTTACGAAGCTAGTTTATGGCATCTCAAGAAATACCTCGAGCTCGTCAAACATATTTGGCTTGATACTCGTCTCCCATAATAAGACACAGCCACTATCGCCAATAACATCGAGGGGGCAATGTTAAGAACGCTCAAAGGACTTGTTGCTGATCATCTTGTCCCGTGTAGACACCCTGAGAGCTACTATTGGCGGTAGGAGCTTGTATTGAAGAGCATGATTTGGGCCCCTGCAGCTGACTTTCTGCCTGTGATTCATTCACTAGCTGGGGGCTTTCGTGCGGAAAGGATTTGTTATATTTGGTAAAATTCCACCTTTTAAATTGTGTCTTGTACATCTTAGGACTATCTTGGTATGTTAGTATGAAATCTTGAAAGTTTCCAGCTTGAATTCTTACGAAGCATTAAAGCTATGGAGCTCCTTCATGGCCACTATAAGCTCCGGGAGGGTTTTATTTTCACTCATATATAGTTGGTGAATTATGTCTTTGTATCTTTCCCACGTCTTGTTAGAGGGAGGTCTTCGGCCATCTGCTGCAGGTTCTGCTGTAGGTTGTGCTGGCGTGGCGACTTTTGATTGAGTATCGTAGTGTTGACGTCCGTGATTTGGTAACTCAATTGGCGTTGGCTGTATGGTATTAGGTATAAGACCATGGGACCCTCTAATAGAATCAGAGTCATTGTTGGAGGTCGTCTGAGGCAAGGTGCTCACTTTCTCTTCTTCATTATTTAGGGACCTTTCAATGAGCGCGTTGTAAAGGGGGTTGGGCTCTTGTAAGTCGGCGATTATGTCGGTCAGACTAATCTCTCCCGTTAGAGGGGAGGTTAGGGATAGTTGAAACACATCACTAAGTTGACCAAGACATTCTTCAACCGACCCATGTAAAACAGTCATGATGGTGTTTAGGGTACTTTGCGGAATATTCATCCTAGAAGTTAGGTCTCGCCTAACAATCGCAGTGAATTGAGTCTTCATGTACTTTCTTAGAGCGAATAAAGGTACAGACATTCCAGGTTCAATATAAGGTGTGTCGGGACGTGTATGATGAGGGAATATAATATCCCACATGCAATACCATTTGTCAGCAGCATCAGTCGATCTTGAACACACTGCAGCCTGCCTTATTTGCAATATTTGCTCGCTCGTTAAGCCTTCGAAGACAAGGCAAGGCCTTACTTCGCAAATATTATTATGCGTTAAATGCATATTCAATTCCGATTCTGTGTTAAATACCATACCACATCGAGGGCAATGTATTTTGCGAATATGGCACCTGAGCATGTGTTGCCTTACATCGCCTATCCTATGAAGTGTATAATTCAAACAACGATAATAGCGGTTTGAATCGTACCTATAGAATGGACAGGCAAAAGTTCTTGAATGCCGGACTTTTTTAAGCGCAGGAAGGCTTCCTTCATCAGAATCTTGGTCTTTATCATTTGACTCCCCATTCCGCTTTATATGTGAATTGGTACTCGAATGTTCAGTGGTAGCTTGATTCCATGCTTGGGAGCGAGAAGCTCGTGACTCCTCTTGGGATAGGACCTCGTGTAGTAGTCCATGCCTATCTGGCAACGCCATGTTGTTGATGGAATGGAAGGTAAAGCGAGAATTTCGGAATATTCCTTTCAACAGAAGACTGACTAAGACAACTACAAATTAATTATGATTTGTTATAATAATGGGATGGTAGCACTAAAGTTCTTAAAGTTCCTAAAGTTCCCGGCTTACGCCTGGGTGTAGCCAATCGAAGTGTTGAATGCTACATAATGGAGGGGTTATAGGTAATTGATAATTCATCCAAAGTTCCGAAAGGTCTCCAACAATTTAATGCACGGATGTGCAATCCGGAACTTTATGGGTTTATGATTGGTTAAGCTCTCAAAGTTCCCAAAGTGCCAATACTGCGCATATGTGTGTGTGGAGTATACGTGTGTGTTTCGGAACTTTGGGGACATTTATTGGACGCCATGATAACTATATGCGGTTGATATACTCTTAAATATCGAGTATGTAAAGAAAAGACCGTGTGATCTTGTACTGCTTACTTTATTATGACGAGGAAGGTCAGAACTACCTTGAGTAAGATGAAATTCTAGACTTTCATCCCGATTTACTATATCACAACCCCTAAAACCGATCAACTTACTCTGGAATTCCTAATTCCCTAAATATTTCTTTAATAGAACAAAGCTAGGCGTTCTACCGTAGGTTATGGACTCCCCAATTATACCATCATTCCCATTTCCTAAACAGCCCACCATTATTGATAGCTCGGAGGCAAATTCACTTGCACTGTCGGCTGAACTATCTGAAAAACAAATGGAGGCATCGATGCTACGACCAGACATTAACAAATCAGAAAGGAGGTATCACCTTATAAAGGCCATAGTTCTCCATTGGCATGGCGAAATCTTCGACAATGGCTATTATGGACCTGCGCACGAAGCTGCTAAACTAGTGAAGACGTTGGCCGAGTGGGGATGGCAAACTGAAGACCACTCCATCATGCCCGATGACCCTGCTGAGAAAACTGCCAATATCTTAAGGGGCTGGACTCGAGAATCGAATTTTGACGAACTTTTAGTGGTCTACTACGTCGGTGACGGAAGTAGGAGCTCCAGAGGACCAGTGCCCCAGCCCTTTAGGGTAGCCCGACGGGACAGCTCAGGTAATTTCGATGCTAGTATTGACTGGCCCGTCATTCATTCTGTTCTTGAAGCGGCCCAGTGCGACATCGTCATGTTTCTCAACTGCTGCCACGGCGCTGACGCCTGGGTCTCACGCAACCTCGAAGAAGATGGATTCAAAGGACCACCTAACAAGGTTATGGTATGTCTGACCGCATATGACTTTACTATGAGGAAATTAATAGTTAACATTACATTACCAGTGTATCATTGCTGCTACCAGTGAAAATGAGACTGTATGCATGCATGAGCAGATGTCGTTCGGGACTTTGTTGAAGAACGTACTCGATTCCGTAAGGCCGGGGCTCGGGTTGAAGAAGTCCATCTCAATACCCATGCTGGTGAAGGCGATGAAGGACGAAATAGAGCGGTCGAAGAGCTTCCGCGTTAAGGATGTTGTTCATGGGGGTATGTGGCTCATGGATCCATGCCTGTACGAACAAGGGGATGGAGAGTATCGAAATATACTGCTCCATCGAACATTGGGAGAACATGACATATCCGAAATTGTCCCCTTGGTGGTCATCGGACACACCTGGTATCAGCCTTTACTGGGACTGGCGGGACAATATTGGCGACTATTAAGGGTCACCGAATCGGAACTAGATGAACGACATTAATAGGACTCATATGTAAATATAACGCTAAGAATGTACCTTATACTAGATACATTCAGGTACCTACCTTGGATACCTACCTAGGTAGGTAGATAATGCCTTTCTTTACTTGGGGTCAAGAGCAATATATTTGACTGTCCGACTTCTCGTAAAAAAGGACATACATACCCATGTGCATATGGACCGTGCGCACCTCTCTCATTTAAGCATCTAACCGTTAGTTCGTATGGATTCTAAATAGAACAACATCAAACTTCATATCCTTTGTTAATTGTTTAATAATATACCCGGAAACTTATTTTTATTCATTGATTCGGAAATTATTTTGTATAGGGAAATTAAATTGTTTAACATGGTAAAGCGAAAAGCAAGCCAGCTCGAGACCGCGCCGGACTCTACTAGTCTAAGAAGATCGACGCGTCGCAAACCAGCAGCTCCAGATCTGGCGACCGAAGCTTCTGAGAACAAGTTGACAGAAGAGAGCACGACTCAACGCCCCAAAATAGACCAGAAGAAGGTTTCTAAGAAGTTACCTAAAATAAAGACATCTCCAGTAAGAATTCGAGAAATATTTTTTTTTAGTAGTATTAGATCACCGTTGCACTTTAAGCAGTTAAATGAATCTAAGAATGCCATTGTAGGAAAATCCAAAATCAAAGAAGGCGAAGAGTGCCACGCAGCCAAGTACAGCCACAAAGTCCGAGGCAGATGAGAAGCTCGACTCTTCGGAAAGGTCGTATTGGCTCTTAAAAGCTGAGCCCGAGTCACGATTTGAAAATGGTGTTGACGTCAAATTCTCCATTGATGATTTGGCGTCGCGAACAGAACCTGAACCCTGGGATGGTAAGATTTCAGATTTATAATAAGCCAGTTTTCCAGCTAGTAGCCAGCTATATCTGCTTTGTACATGACATCCAGATGCTTACAAGTTTATTAGGGATTCGTAATTATGCCGCCCGGAATAACCTCCGGGCTATGAAGAAAGGCGACGTAGCTTTCTTCTACCACTCTAATTGTAAGGAGCCGGGCATCGTGGGTACTATGGAGATCGTGCAAGAACATTCTCCAGACTGTGAGCATATTCCACCCTAATTGTACGGATTTGCTTCTTACTGTATGCTAGTATCGGCACATGACCCTAAGGCACCATACTACGACGCTTCTTCCAAACTCGATAACCCGAAATGGAGCGTCGTACATGTCAAGTTTCGCAGTAAGTTCAACAAGCAGATTGGACTGAAGGAACTTCGTGAGATGGGCCAGTCAGGTCAACCGCTTGAGAATATGCAGATGCTGAAACAGAGCCGGCTAAGCGTGAGCCGTGTGAGCGCTTCTGAATTCGAGTATTTAATAGATGTAGTGAAGCAGCGAGGCGGCGAAATTTAATAAGGTCCCAAAAGATTTGAAATAGAGTCTTGGGGGTAATTTGTTCTTATTAAGGCTTAGGTAATGTTCGAAGGGTATGCTCCAGCACTGTACGAATACTCGTATCGAGATCTTCAGAATCTAGGATAGGCCCTATCCACAATTCTATCTTCTCGGCCAGTTTAGTTTTGTCAGTGGTGGTGGAAAGAGATGATTTGAGATAGGCTAGCGCTTCCCGTAGAGCTTTAGGATACGAAGGAGTATTTATGCCGACGTTAACTAATGGCTGTCGGATATGGCAGGAAGCATGTTGCAGGATCGTTAGGATAAAGCTCTGTCATACTGTCCAGTACATGTTGGACGAGTCGAGCTTGAGCTGAAACGGTATTGAAAATAATAAAAAGGTCGAAAAATTGTTCCGCTACCGCGGAGTTGAAGAACGATGCTTCTTTGAGATGTCAAAGATAGCCAAGGGGGATACTCCATCTAGCGCAGGGTTGCCCTCCGAGGTGCCTTCTAAACTCTTCGTAATGTCTTCATCAATAACCATTTTCCCAGCGAAGTTTCCTGGGTCTGGGAGAATGAGCTGGCCATTCTCATCAACATTATCGTCCTCGTCCTCGTCATCGCTCCTCTCGGCGAATTTTATTTCATCATCACTCTGTTCGGCCTGTTCTTGGATCGCCTTTTTGGTGCCGCCTTTCTTCTCTCTCTTCTCCATTCCTTCGTTCTAACCACTGCATTTCGCACTTAGTGTATTCAAGCCAGATTATCGCATCTTTCGTGCAAAACCTAGTGCCGCGCATGAAAAAGTCCCTTGCCCCCTGCATGTCCCCATTATTTGCTGATCTCCTACCCGCCAGTACCCAGAGCTCTGGTTTCGCCGGGTGCATTCTTAATGCCCTGCTTATGATCTTTCGGTAACGTTTGGTCGCCTTCATATCTCTTGCATAATTCAGGTATTCCCTCCAGAGTTCAATATTCCCTGGGTGCCTGTTCACTGCCCGCTCCAAGATCCCGAAAACCCGTCCTTGTCCCGTGTGTTTGGATGAAGTGCGAACCTGTAATCTACGACATCGCTTCGCGCGTAGAGTTTCGAGAGATTTCTCCCAAGCGGCATAGTTCAACCAGTCAGTTGGTTTGTTCCCAGGCGACAATACAAGGTGCTCATAGTCGGTACGCTTTCGTACTAGCGAACGGATTTCGTCGGTGGTGAATATGCCCTTGGCCTCAAATTCGCGTAGCTGGGGAACGGCTTGCTCGAGAAAGAATCGAGCTTTCTCGGGGACGCCTGCCATAGTGACTATCTATTCACCAGATTAAACTGTCCGGGTCAACTAGGCTGGAAGAAGCTTAATTTGTATAATCCCAAGACTTTGAAGTAAGTAGGGTCTAGTTATGTAGAATCCAGCAGTTCAGAAAAGTTTCAGAAGACTAAATAAAATTATAGTGGATCTTAAAGATAAGATAGGTACCCCGTCCTAGACTTAAATTTTAATATTCGATCCGCTGATATGCGATAAAACCCTTGACTCTTTATAAGTTTAGACCAGTTAGCGGCGGAGATCTATCACTCCTGCGCACGACACACGCGACAAACATGGATTGAACCTTCTTGGCTCATCGACCCACACGAAAGGTACCTAAAGTTTAGCATTGCGGCCACCGAGGAATCCGGAGAAGCAAATGGGAAGGTACCTAACCACATGCGTTGGAACGTTGGAACATTGACGCAACATCCAAGTTTTTGTTTTTTCAAACGCTTCTTTCCCACCGACGTTTGTTGCGACTGTTCCTGTTGATTTTATTTCACCTTTTGGTTTGGTTCTTATAACTCTTATAACTCAACTTTAACATCCACGCAAGGCTCGTTCGGCTCACAACTTGGGAATGCGAATATGTCATCTAAGTACAAAGATAAAGACACCGGGACGACAGTAGCCACTTTGAACGCGAAATGGGTATCATGGGTTCATACCGTTATCGCATACGGTTGGTGAAATATGTGCCCCTAGATACCATTTCTTAGCTGATCAATGCGATTAAACAGCCGCTTTCTTGAGTGCTCTGTCCGTGGGCATGTACCTTCATTACCATAAGATAGTCAAGAATGAATTCTATGGCTATCCCGACGAATGGTTCCCCTCTGTTTCTGCTACTATAGGCGATCGATACCCCGAGCGATCTTTCTTTATGCTTTTCATAGCTTTGACTTCCGGACCTAGATTTGCACTCGTTACTCTTTGGTATCTCCTTACCACGAAGCCCGGAAAGGCCCTCCCCAAGTTCATCGCTGGCGTGGGTATTTTTAGGACTCTTACGTGTGGGGGGTGGACCTACGTGACCTCGACCGACGATCATGATTGGCATGATATCTTTATGATTTCCTACCTTATAGCTACTATTCCGTGGACCTTTGGCTGTATTGCCTTGAGTCCACCGAACCGGAAAGCTATCAAGTATCGAAAGTATCTCGCAACAGCTTTCTTCGGCATGATACCTCCGATGGTATACTTCTTCATTCAGCACAAGATCCGCCGGGTTGCAGGAGGTTAGTACGCGTTAGTTCAAAGCTTCGAGTGGAGACATTGCTCATTACTTGCAGCTTACACTATTTATTCGCTCCTCGAGTGGTCTCTTATCCTATTTGACGTCGCCTTTGACGCGGTTACTGCTCTCGACTTCGATACTTTTGAGATTGTAGTTAGGGACGTGAAAGGTTTGAGTACGGGGTACGTACAACGGCTTCCCAGGTAGACTTAATATGACGTGCATACTCGCTTGGGACTAGATGCTGCGCCCCTATTTTGTTTTCTACGCGAAGCCGCATATTTGGAGCAATCGAGGTCGATAAGTATTACAAACCAGCCAAGATAAGGTAGATCTTTTCTACTCGTCTAACGGACATCGTTATTTCACTGAGATTACCATTGGCCAGATTAGTTTGTGGGACTTTATCACGAGCATTATCCCCTTACGGAATCTGTCATGAGCTCGATAATCAACTGGCTTTCTGGAGTAAACGTTATGTAATAGGCTCCTATATTTGAAAATAGTTTGTCTTTCTAATTCAGATATGTCATAGCTACTTAGGGGCGACAGCGGCATCTGTTCGGGCGAGTTTTGATGCGATCATGCGGTTGACTCGGCATTACCATGTCACTTTTTTCTGATCGGTTTCGCAGGGTCAACGTATCGCCTCAAGCGACCCCGTTCTCGAAGAGGAAAAGAGAAAGATTACTGCCGGTATCTTCGATGCTGAATTTTCTTGGCCCAAAGTATTCGACACTGCTGCCGAGGTCTACCATGGCTTCGTCTTTTGGTCTATGCTCACAAGTCTGGGTGTAGTTATTTGGTACTTCCCACTTTGGCACATGGGTATCTCCGGCTACGAAGCGCTCGTAATGTCTACGATCTCGCCCTTAATTCTTAGCATTAAACCATTTCGCTCGCTCATTACTCAAAATCTACGCGCCTGTCATCTCTTATCTCTCGCCGGACTTCTCGCATGGCCGGTCAAAGATCCAGCCTACAGACTCTTCACTGTTGGTTTTGGCGTTGCAATGTCCTGTCTGGCATGGGCCGCCACTTTGTTCTCTGAATCGGTTCACCCAGTCCGTCTCGAATCGAAAATATTATCCTGGACTGTTGGTCTAGTAATGTCCTCCGCTGTCAAATATGCGTGGCAAACTAACAACCCAATATGGCCGATCATGCACGCCGCCAACGGTGGCTATAATGGAACTGGATTGGCATTAGCAGTATTTGCTACGCTTAGATTCACCCGTAGGGCGCCTCTTAATACTGGCGTCGCCGAAGATGATAAACAAAACGGTTCGGCACTCTTAGCTGCCCTGGGTATTAGTGGCCTCTTCTTTGGTTTACATTCACTACTTTCTGACACTAGTACTATGATTCTATGGGTCTGGGATGGTTATCCAGTCCGCGGCCCCCTCTCTGGCCCCCATGGTTGGTTCACAATAGTAGCAATGACAGCTGGATTGTTGACTGGAATTCGCCTACCGAAATTAGTCAGCAGTTGGTCTGTTTATGGCATCGGGTGCGTCGGAGCGGCCATCCTCACTCACTATCCCGGTTGGTTTGGGTACTTCGGCGGTCTTACTACTGCCTTTTACTTAACAGCTATCGCCACCCCTTTCGTTACCGTGGCCTCTAAGAAGAACCCCGCCACCACTTTTGGTCTTGGATTTTTCCTATACAACTTGATGGTTCTATTCCACGTCTGGGTGGTTGCCTACGCTTTCGTCCCTGGAGGACCCCTTGTTCGCGAACACACAGATTGGATTATGACGACAATGATGTTACTCATCGGCGTTGGCATATTCAACATCACGTCGATACACTCGCACCAGCACGAAACATGTGAAACTCCAGCCCGATCGCGACATCGCAAGTATCACACTCTAGTACTAGGCACCATACACTTTTTTTTCGTTGCTACTGCGTTCCGACGTTTTCCAACTAATGATTATAAGCCTCACCACAATGACTCGAGACTTATCACCGCTGGAATTTGGACCATCCACTTCTCTCTTGACAACGATATGTGGTCTTCTGAGTACCGCATACGTGATTTAGTAAAAGAACTTGAAATCGACGTTATCGGTCTGCTAGAGTCCGACTTACAAATATTATAATGGGTAATAGGGACACGACCCAATTCCTGGCCGAGGATCTAGGTATGTATGTCGATTATGGTCCTGGGCCGAACAAGCATACTTGGGGTGCCGCGCTCTTGTCAAAATTCCCTATTATGAATTCGACACATCACCTACTTCCGTCGCCCGTAGGTGAATTAGCTCCTGCTATCCATGCGACCCTTGATGTCTACGGTGAATTAGTAGACGTCTTTGTTTTCCATTCTGGTCAGGAGGAGGATCCAGAAGACCGTCGTCTGCAAACTGAGTATATGTCCAAACTGATGGGTTCATCCCCGAGGCCATCGATCTTACTCTCCTATCTAGTGACGAGGCCTCTTCAAGGCAACTATAACACGTACGTCTCCGATATTTCAGGGATGCATGACGTGGATCCCCGTGATTGGGATCGTTGGTGCGAATATATCTTGTATAAACGCCTACAGAGAGTAGGATATGCGAGGGTATCTCGAAGTACTATCACCGATACCGAGCTACAAGTTGCAAAATTCGTAGTTCCCAAAAGCGAGGCCGAAAAAGCGCAAGTCGCGGCTTTAGAAACCAATTCGGAAAAAAGAAATCGCAGGGTTAAGGAGCACGATGTTCCTGAGGGATGGAGGTTCCCAGCTCTATTCAGAGGACAAGGTGTTAGAGGACACCGGTATCACGTTTTCAACGAGCCACTGTACTACAAGCCATCATGAATGGGTAATTGGCATAATGGAGTAAGGGGACGGGGTTACGAGGATATGGATGTAAAGGGTAAGGGAATAAAGGAAACCTGATAATGCCATAATGTGTAAGAAAATTTGTGAATTAAAAGGGGGCGTTCTTTTGACTTTAATTTTAATCCAATGAATTAATTAGATCACGGTAAATTGTAGTTATTTTATTTAGGAGGCTAGAAGACCAGTCTCCCTTTGGCATTAGGTATTACATATCTCTTTTGTTTATATATATTGGCACTAGGTTAATGGGATGCGATATTCCACCGCCGAATCCTTTCAAGGTCAAATCTTCCTGCACGGTTTTTCCCTCCTCCAATATTTCGCAGTCAAACAAGCTAATTATCAAGGCAGTAGTCAGTAATATCTGACGTTTCGCAAAATGTCGTCCAGGACACTGTCCTGGTCCGCCTCCGTAGGGAATCCATGGGTGGAACCGTGCGCCTGAGCGTTGCAGGGATTATTTCCAGATGGATACTTGAGGAATCGTCCAGCCCAGAACTCGTTGACGGGGTGCTCGTTATTAAAGCCAGTGTTCCACGCTTTGGAATCCATATGCGCAACTGTCGTCGACGTTACAATTACCTTTCGCCTCGGTATAATCCAGTCTCGGATGTTCATATCAACCCTATCAGGCATCTTAATGATGTAGAAGTGCATCCTAAGTCTCAATGTCTCGGCATATACAGCTTGGAGGACTGGCAAACGAAGCAATTGGTCTATATTAAACTGGATGCGGCCATCCGCACTTCTGGTCGCACAGGTATCAACCTCAGCCCTTACACTAGCAAGCAGCTCAGGATCCCGATATATTTCGAAGATAGCCCATGATACAGTAGCGATAGAATTTCTTACTCTATTCGACAAGTTAGCGTGTGTCAATATTGACATTAAGGGGCCGAAACTGTAGCTTACGCCCATATTGCTCCGAAATCTTGGGATGCGATGGCAGCGTGATCGAAACCATCCATTTCAAGAAACATTTCGTGTCGCTCTCGGAAGAAGCTGCTCCCCCAGAATGGATCGTCACCGTCAGTACCCATAGTGGAGTCGTCGTAGTGATCCCTTGCGTGCTGCTCCCAAATTTTAACAGCGTTCAGAACCCTCTTTCGAGCCGTGTGAGCCTTTGGCGCAAGAAACCAAGGTATCCCTGTAAACAGGGTTAGCTAAGTGCGCTACTGTATGCTTCCTAGTAATCTACCTTGGAGATAAGTCTGTAAGTTGCGGTCGAAGTCCCAGAAGTCCTGCAGGAAATTTGGATTCAGCCTCAGGAGATATGGGCCGCAAAGAGCATTAATAGTTGAAGCTGTTACTTCATCTCCAATGGTCTTCATCAGATCAGCGCTATATTTCCAGTCAGACCCTATGCGGTCATGAAAACTATACAACTGATGTGTGATGTCGTCTGCAAACCTGTTCCAGAAAGGCAGAAGTTTTTTACCTTCAAGGAATTGAATTATAGACTGATGCCGCGAGTAGTCAATACGGTTGCGAGCCTCCACCTTACTGCCTGGATGAGGTACATGGCCACCGCCGGAGTTGTCCTTGTCGTATAAATTCAGGGCCTTAGCTGGCATGCCAAAAGCATACCCAAGAGCGAACTTGACGAAGGGAATTGATGTACACACTGATGAGCTCTTAAAGAGGGCTTTGACATTCTCTGGACCCTGGATCACGTAGAACTCTTGAGTTAGGTAAGAATTTTGACCAGAACCGGATGCGCGCTCTGGAAGAAATTCCTATAATGGGTTGGTTACTACAATAGATAATGGCATAGTTAAGAAGTACTTACTTTGGGTTCAAAACGAAGTCTTTCGGACTCCATAAGTACATAATTGGTAGATTCCCTGTAAGTGGGAAGACATAGGGGAAAGTTGAAGGGGCGCTTTTTGCATCATCGCGCTTCCTGTACCCCGTAAAATCATCACATCGAGCTGTATATCGACGCCAGAGAACAATGACTACCAACAGACAAAGGGCCAACAGGCTAGTTCCACCTAGTGGAAGGTTGAAGAGCATCTCCGCAATCGATATATCTGCATAAAATATTCTGAAGAACAGGTTAAACTCGCGTCTGTCCCATTGGTCTTTGTTGAAGTAGAAATAGTGCCTAGGTACCACAACAAATCAACATCATGATTCAAAGATTGATTACCTAAGGTTAGTGGGTATTTGCAACAGGAAAGATGCATTCTCACCTCAGACCCAGGGTAGCATAATATCAGGGGCCATAAGCCGGAATGGGCAAAACCCGATATTTTATACCAGCCCCCAATGGTCTAAGAATCAAAGTAGTAGTAATGAACGGGATACAAACACCAACACCTCGATGCAAATAGAAACTTGAAGCGGCCCAATAGAGACGAATCTCCCGAATACAGGTCCGATTACTTACAGCACACACACACACACACAAAATGACTATTTAGTCTTTGCCAGGCTCTGAAACCTGTCATCCCAGGCTTATCCTTCTTCATCAAAGGCCACCACCAGTCGACACGCCCATTCAAGTTCATATGAAATATGGATATTTCTTTGGATATTTCCCTACACCTCCTGAATTCTGTAGAGTTCGTTGAGTCATCGGGCAAGATTCATATGCATGCCTTCAAGATAGCTATCGGGGTTTTGACCGGCTTAGCACTTTGCTCCTTCATCACGCGAGTGGTTATACGACTCAAATACCAAAGCCTACGCCTAGACGACGCATTTCTGATCATTGCTGCCGCCTCTCTATGCGCCGCCACCGGAATTATATACCATATCTGCTATTCCATGTATCTACATTCGGCTGCTTTACTTGTTCCTCAAGCCCTACCTTACCTTCTTACCCGTCACGATGAACTTCTCAGCTTTCAGAAGAAGGCATGCTCATATCTAGTTTTGATATGGACAACAACATTCGCTGTCAAAGGGTGCTTCCTAGCATTCATGCGTCCTCTTGTCTGGCCTATCTCACGAGCAGTAAATTGGTATTATTGGTTCATAGTGGCCCTCTGCGTACTATCCTGGGTATTCATTGTGACGGAACCATTTATCATATGCCCCTATTTTGGGCCAGAAGGAGGTTAGTGTAGTTTTCAACCACCCCCGGGCCCAGTCTAACTTTCACATAGCGAAATGCTTTACTTCAATTATAGATGAGAAGACACTTGGACTCACTGGACTCGTCACGGTCCTAGATGTGCTTTCTGATATAATGAGTGCGTTCCTTTCATCCTTACGCCATGGCTAGGTTAGCTGATTATTCTTAAAAATATATTAGTCGTCAGCCTACCCATTATCATACTCAGAAGTTTGTTCCTTAGCCGATCTACCAAGTTTTATTTAGCAATACCCCTATGTCCCTCTGTTTTCATGGCAATTTGCGCCACCATTAAGATTGCCGGCTTCCATTATAAGTGGATTCAGGATGGCACTTGGGAGTTTTTTTGGAAACACGCTGAAGGCGCTGTCGCGGTCATGATGGCATCAATCATTGCGTTTCGCACGCTACTTATTAGGCAGGCAAGTAAAATAGATGATACATCGTATCGCAGTCCGTTAGAGACTCCTTTCCTTAAACTTTGGCGGCATCTTCGATCACTAGCTCGAGAACAGCCCGATGAGAAGCCTGCTTCAAGCCCAAATACGTCTATTATTAAGCTCCCCAAAATGCCATCCCCCGTTTTCACTGGCCTGCGAATTTTATTCGGGCTAGCCGTATTGATGCGAGCACCGCTACGCTTGTTACCCTAGATTCGGTAGGAGATGCTTCCGAGGGAGACTACCACGCCACCCTCAAGATACAGAACAAAGCTATTAGCAGTAACACCTCTACACAGGGATAGTCATCAAGTTTCATTTAACTATGGTGATTAGGTGGCTACAAGATTTTGGCATCACAAACACTCGATAATCTGAGATATGTATACGAGCTTAGGAACTACACAAATGTATACAAATATATTTAAATTCAGTAACCTTACCTTCGAAAGTTAGGATTGCAGATACTTAGTGTTACTCTCCTATTTTACACCCCCACAAATTTACGAAATGGATAGAATGGAATGAACAAATACCATATACCGTGAGTTTAGCGTAGGCGCAGATACGTTGTAGCGTGTAACTAGTACTCAGATAACTGTGCCGCTGATGAAATGGTTCTCGTGCGTTGTAAGATCCCTAGATATTAAACTATGATTGTTTACACGCGGAATAAGGTTTATCTTTAAAGCTCATGTTAACATCTACCTAGTAAGTACAGCTTTAATCAATTTTACTGCGGTTTGCAATACGGAGACGGCTTTCCTGTAATATCCCATAGCTCTTGGCAAGGAATGGCATCACAGTTCCCTCTCCATTTGAACTTCAAGCTCTGCTTTATCTGACCTCCGAGTTTCCCCAAGATCCTCGTTTGTATGGCTACAGTTGGCTTAATCGTATGCTCGTTGCAAGCCGAAGACATGGGAGGTGTAGTATTAGTAACACGTTGAGGTCCGGTTTCCGCAACGAGAAGATTGGCGGTAGTAAAACGGACCTGGAATTCATCAGAAGTGTTCTATTTTAAAAGTATACTCAATATCACTTACCGGGCCATAGGTCTCTGACCAAGCAACCATGGTCCCAATTTCTGCTTCTGCATCTCCATCATAATCAATATCCGTGACTTGAATGGAATTTTTCCCCGGTTGGTAGTCCAATTCTAACTGCACGCTGCAAATATGTTCATTTTCTACAGAGGAGGTCGATGTTGGGGCGTGAGTATCGTATGTGATGTCCAGAGATTCAAGTGAAATATCTGTGGTGATCTTTGAATGGACATTGGAGTAGACGGGTTTGAGTTATTTCAATAGAAGTGGGAGCTTCGGGAGCTGCAAAGGCCCCAGACAAGATAAAAGCGAATGTAGCAAAGCGCAACATGTTAGTGTAGAGAGATATAAGTATAGTTTTACATGTATCTCTACCCCGTATGCTTAGGAAGGGATCAAGGAGAATATAAGTGAGAGTGGAATATAAGGTACCTTAACATAAATAGCCGAGTGAGCTTATATAGAAACTATCTATACTTTAAACTACCTGACGTAGCATATGCTACTAGTACACAGCTATATGTTGTTAAATCCATCGAGTTCCAGAACTTAACCAATATACACCATGTATGCATTGTAACGTCAAGACCTGTACGACTTAAGGCTATATATCCTACGCTCTGCGGAGTTACCTCTTATGAGGGAAGGAATCAAGCATAACCCGCTCCCACTTCATCTCATCCCGTCCAGACACGGCCCGGGTCCGACATAGCCGGACAGGTCCGTTGCGGGAAATGACCCAACTACAAAGGGAACCCAAATGCCTATTATAGATAAGTACGCATACTATATTCAAATTCATAACTTGAACCAGACTTACTAGGGTCAAAGAGGTCGTATGCACCCGGAAACTTGACCATTGGACCAGGGTTACCTACTTGCAATGAGCTTCCTGTTCTGTAATGAAATAGGGGTAAATACATACCCCCACCTGACCCAATAACATTGATATGGGCGCAGCTGATATAGAACTGCGTTACATTCCAAGCGCTTGAAAACGGAAATACGTGCTCAGCACGCATAAGATACTTTCCCGGCGGCGTAGTTTTCGGGATGGTGAATGTCATCTATCCGACTCACATTAGCGGGTTGCTTCTCCAATAGGTGCGGTGGCTACCCAAAACACCAACTCGTGGCATTCTCTCATGGATCAGAGAAACATACCTCCGGAGATAATATCAGATCCCAGCGCGTCTTATTTAGTGGTTCAATGCTTCCGATCTTAAACCAGTCCCCATCCCCACGATAGTCCTCCAAGCTTTGACCATCTTCGACATAACTTAGATACGCCTGTCCTACTCCTTCGTGGTAAATGTACAAATTATCACCATCAATGCCGGCAAGGCCGACGACGAATGATACGTTCTCACCAGCAATCACTGTGGCTGTTTGTATTCCAGGGCCTGATATAGCCGCTCCGCGTCCGCACCTGATGTTCTCGTCGTAGACATCGTAGTATGGTGCCCACTGAGAGTGATAGCCCTCTGGATAATACTCATAACCCGTTGTGAGGTTACTTCAAAGTAAGTCAATGTGTGAAAACATGATTACTTGGAGATGATATTACCGAATATTGCCAATGTTCACTCACGGTCCCATTGACTCGAAGTTTAGAAAATGCGTCTGGAATAGAATCAGTTTTGAAACTATTAACGGGAATCATTTCGTACGTACAATGGCCAAGGGCGCCATTGACAAGGAGAGAGGTTAGGAAACTCAGAGGAATCGCGATCTTCATCGTGTTCGATTTGGAATAAGTCAAAATGATGAAACAATACTTGCGTTACAGGTCAATTCAAGAGGTTTAGACGCATCATATATATCGAGAATTTGCCAGGCTTATATAGACATCCAAAGTGGAATACAGAATAGGTGTATAATGTACCGATTTAGATACTGGAAGTAACAAACTGATACCTATCTTATTAAATGCATATAGGGGTACGTTTTGATTAGGATCTTATAATAAGTTGATAATACTAATCCTACTTATTTATTCGATAAATAATTCTTACATATTCTAGGCAACTTTCCTTATTCTTGTTGTTTCATCTTCTCTATCTGAACATGATTAATAGAGGTAGGCATCTAGAATCATTTTATATAGCATTGCTGTTCTCAATCACCAAAAGTTGGTAGCATAGTCAATAACCATAGTAAGAAACAAAAGCATATTTAATCTTTGCTTGTAAAAACTATGGATATTTGTATCCTTACTTTTAGGGGGGTAGAGTGGCGTATCGATACGATAGTAAGGCAGTAAAGTTCAACAGCGGCAGATCCCAAGCAAAGAAACCTTTTGTTTAATAAATAAACATCATTACCTTATTGGATACTAGTTAACTACGATCGTCAATAGCTCCGAGAATGTCATAGCCGATGGAAACGAGGGTAGTAATTAGCATGCAGCATCGAGTGTTTGAGTGCACATGAACCCGTAGACTACCTAGCTTGCCGCTTTAGAAGAGTTAACAATGGGCACAACTGATGAGCTTTTAACCGGGCAGGTAGCAACCGCAGCGGTAAATAGGTTGGCTACATAGAATAGAGACTTGGCTTTCATCACAATTGGCGAGAATACGTCGATTCTATCCTGACCTGTTCCAACATCTTCATTACAGACTATATCGAAACCAAACTTAGAACTAACGTAGCATTATATTGTTCTAGATGAGCCCAGGCATTTACCCATGTTAACTAGGTTAGTAGGAGGGTGTCAGTGCTTCAATATCTAGGAGACATCCACCGACCAGTTACCATATAGGGGATATCAGAATGTGCGGAAATACCTAACATAGCGTTTCCGCCAGCTAGAATTCATCGTAGATATGGAAAGTCATACAACGCAGTGTTCGGCAAAGCAAGAATAGCGGCACAGCAAGTATCAAATAATGGTTAAGGTGTAACCCATGGATGATGCAGACGGAATGCAGTCAGACCCCGGTCTATTTCGGGATTCCGGTGACTTAGGAGTATCCCTTGGAGATTGTGGCGAAGCAGACCATCCAAGAGGGGAACAACGTGATGGTAATCAGAGGAGCTACAAGACTATTTGCCCAATACAATGGGGTTATACGCGTATAACCCCCTTTGATCGACAGTATCTCATGGTTCCTAAGATAGGTTCCCCAACAGGTCATTTTTTTCGGATAAAAGTCTCGTCAGGTTCGAGTTTGGCCAATAAATGATGTAGTTTCTGTTATGGACACAACGTTTACTTATGCCATTCTACAGTAAAACAAGACTCTAACCGGGCTTCCACTCTTGCTACTACTGACATGTACTTAGAACTCAACTATGTAACTGACGCTGACGGCGAATGCTTTGCGTAACCTATGGGTTTAGATAGAATCATGATATGATAATTTAAATTCAATAAGTATGAGGTAGATATTGTCTTCTAACTGCTGCTTCAACTATATAATACCATAGAAATAGATGCTAATATCCCTTGCTGTAAGTTAACCCCGTAGTACATTTCCTATCCGCCATAGCAATGCATACACCCCATGCCAGGGATAGAGTATACCTCTTCTATCGTATTACTGTCCAATAAGGGACAGATATTCCAGACGTCTAATATGTAAGGAGACAACATGCTTAGTTTTTGTGCTACACTGAAAGCCGGCAATGCGGTAAGTGAACTATTAAGGCGCTACTATAATATAAGTGGAAGTCATAGAAGTAACGATGCTTGCATCAAGATTAGCATACCTCTAAACCATTCGGTCTAGCCTACTCAATTGTTTTAATTGAGCAGTATGCAAGTAGCAAAACGATATGTTTCATCTTGTACACGTCTAGGTCATATCCATGTTAAGCAATCCACTTCCAGCCCTTTCCCTTTCCATCAGCCCATCGTACCCCAACGCAGCACATTGTAGCACCCATCAACAGTGCGCCATCCCAATACGCAATACTAGCATATGCCCCTGTTCCCTCTTCCGAACTTCCCAACAGTTGTCCGCCAACAGGACTTCCGAACATAGTCCCTAGCCCCCTTACGAAAAGTATGAATGCGTTTACAGCAGCGTACTGCTGGATCCCAAAGACTTCGGCAATAAGTGCCGGGAACAGCCCATAATACCCACCGGCTGAGACGCTATAGAGCACAATGAAGGCTAACCAAAGTGAGAACGACGACGAGGTAGTTGCGAGAATGCTAGAAAGCCAGAAGGCAAATACGCTAGATGCAGCAAGGAAAAGTGTCAATAGAAGTGTGTTCTGTCGGCCGAGACGATCGCCAGCATAGCCGGTGATGACGCGAGACACGGCGTTTATGGCGTTGCTAGCGGCCAGGAGATTGGCGCCATTAGAGGCGGTTTGACCGAGAATTACTGTATAGGAAGGGAAAGGAGAGAGGAAGTTGGGCACCGGCCGACTATAGGGGTTAGCTACTAAATCTTGAAAGATGGATGCGACGGATTAGGGTTAGGGGGTTAGAGCTTGAATAACACAGGCAAGGTATCCCATAGTTCCAATTGATAGTGTTCTACTAGGAAATAAGATAGAGAGATAGAGATCTGTTAGTACTAACCTGGAGAAACGCGGCCACAACAGAGAAGAGGAATGTAGGTTTTACGGCCAAGGAACGTGAGACGTGGGTATTTCGCCTCTCGGGTCTTTCTGCGGCTGGGACTGTTGCAAACCGACTCCGCGGCACAGCCCAAGCAATCGGCAGCCCGGCGAGTAGATTGAATATAGCATAAATCCGGAGGGTCCAACGGCCGCCAAGGGAGCTAAGAAGTGTGCGGATTACAGGCGAGAGTATGAGACCACCAGTACCGCCACCAGCTAGGATCTAGGAGTATTAAAGGATTAGTGGCAATGCCTTCAAGAATTTCAGTAGTAGTGCCACACTGTCTGGACGGCCGGATATGGTTTTCATGGATGCAAAGACGTATAATATACTACAATGCCATATTTCAAATAATATAGTAATTTAATTACGGATGAAGCACTTACGAAGCCCATGGCGGTTGCACGATGGCTAGTGAAGTACTCAGGCGCGGGTGCAAGGAGTGGAAAGTACAAGAGTGACATTCCAAGGCCAACCAGGAAACCCTGTGTAAGCAGAAGCTGCCATATGGAACTGGCGAGGGAAGCCAATGCGAACCCAGTAGACATCATGACCACTCCTGAAATAGTGATAGTCCTTGGCGTTAAGAAACGTAGGATCCTACGGCGCCATCGTCGACTCGAAGGTGTGGCTAGAGCCCAAGTTCCATTCTCAATACGCGATATCACAGGGTTGACAAGGATGCCACCTGCCCAAGTCAGCCCGTAACATAGCGTACCTACGAAGGCGAGCAGTGCTGTCGGCGGTGTGGCCTGTGAGGCCGGGGAAGGCGCTATAATATTCTGATCTGGCGAGAGATAATACTCTTGGAAGACACCAAAGGTTTGGTTATATCCTATGGTAAGAGCGATAGTCACGAAGGCGGAGAGGAGTACCGAGGCTTGTTTCCTTCGTGAGATGGGCGGCAAAGCCGGTACTAGAGTTGAATCCGACTCGGACCCGGGCTGTGGGGCCGTGAGCGGGATTTCTTGGGTTTGTGCTGCCATTATTAGCTGAGTCTTTTTACCACCTTATAGATAAATGTTTAAAGAAAACTTGGCAAATAACTAAGTGTGGGGAGTATTAATTATTTAAATGGTTCGTTCTTTCGTGCCTTCGCGGCGGCACTTAGAAATTACGTTATAAATATGGCGATTTCGGTAAGATCCCTGGTACATTAAGTGACTTTTCCCTCGGTTGTCTATGAATGTCTTGGCGCCAAAAATAAAGCCCCCATGTCTCTTTGAAAGGCTACATATAAAATGACAATTATCATTTACATTAAGATATATTCGACTCTCTACAGTGACATATTTCATATTAACCGAATTTTATTAAGACAAAAAAATTACTTCCTCGGTGCCGCTTTGAGATTCTCAATATAGAACTATAGGAGATCAAATAACTAAAGCTAAAGCATTGTGATTAGTCATCATCATCATCAAAACGCAATTTTCAATACTGTTCATGTATTATAATAAAGCTGTTTAAAATCAGTCTCTCAATCTATCTCACAATTTATATAAGCAGCGTAGTAAGGCCAAGAACAACATCGCCCTTTAATGAGCAGTGGCTGAATTTTTGAGACCTAGTCATTCATAACCATAAGCCATAGGTATAATAGACGAAATCAGACGGAGCGAGAATATTTCTGTTTCAGTTTAACATAAAACCCCGATAGCATGCATTGATGTAAGGGTGGCTTATAGCATGTAAAAAGAATCCGTGATATCACGTTTTCGAGAAAGTATCGATTCGCACATAAGTCGAAATAATCACAGTCCTACGACTCATTAAACCTCTTAGAAGCAAATCATACTTCTTTATGAGAAGGAGATTGTAATAAATGGAAACAACTAGTTTTATAATAAATCATACATGTACTCAACATCGTTGTTGTCTCATAAGCTGAATCACTAAATACCCTAAATTCACCTCCCAAGTGGCGAGGGCGCTTACCCGTGAGCCTCACATGGTGAGGCATTAGATGACTGTATGTGTTCACGTTAACTAGTCCCCCCCAACCCCTCCCGGAGGTATAGGTTTGCTTGACCGAGCTGAACTTGCCTGAATGGGAAAGGCAAGGGACAAAATGTCCGCGACACAAGGTCATAGTGCTAGGTTAATGCTTTCTTGATTAACAAGGACATTGGCCTGATAAAAGTCATGAGAGCTTTGTTTAGTTGTAGAACAATGACCTTATGGGATTCCACCCATTCAAGGTCTATATAAATCCTATCTTGTCCAACTTTTTTTTCCCGCACACCACCAGAATTTCATTAATTCAGGAAAGTGAAGTTATCTCATCATATATCTCGTTCATCAAACGAAAAATAACAGACGTAGTCAATATGGAAACCCAAACTCCCAAACTTCGGGTAGCTGTGATCGGTGCTGGCATCGCGGGATGCTGTTTAACTGTCGGGCTCTCCCGCAACCCGTTACTCGATGTACATCTCTATGAGTCATATTCGGATATTTGCGTTCGCGGCGCAGGTGTCGCCTTCCACGGAAATGCCATCAAAGCAATGGACTCAATCTCACCAGAGATCAAGAAAGCATACTTCAAAAAGTCCCATTTCATGGCCAATGAAGAAAATATGGAGATGGCAACTCAGATCATCATTGGAAGCGGGCAAAACGCCGAAACTGTCGTGGCAGAACTGGGCAGAGCAAAAGGAAGAAGGACTATTCACAGGGCACACTTTGTCCAGGGCCTTCTAGAGGACGTCATCCCTAAACACCGCGTTCATTTTGGAAAACATGCGGTGAGCATAGAAGAGAAGGGAGACGTAGACAACAATACGTCTAAGGTTGTTGTCACCTTTGCAGATTCCACGATTGAGGAGTTCGACGCAGTTTTTGGCGCCGACGGTGTTAAGAGTACTACTAGAAAATTCATCTTGGGCCCTGATGATCCGACGGCGGAAGCAGTTAATCACGATGACTGGCATTGCTTCAACGTTATCGTCCGGATGGCAGAAGCAAAGAAGGTGCTTCCCAAGGAGTCGATCGAGAAAGTCCGAATGTTTTGCACGCCTATTGGGTATGTCAATGGCCTTCCTTTGGATCTAGGAAATACATACAGCATCTCCTGCTACCAAAGGGATAGCAAACGACGTAACGGCGAGAGAGCTAGTTTTAATCCCGACGAATGGAAGAATTTCTGCCCTGAAGTTACCTCGCTAGTATCGGTAAGTTAAAGTGTAATCACATTATTCTAGCAAATAATAATCGTAACTATGACTACATTCTAGTTTCTCGAACAATATGCAAATGATCATTGGGAAATATTAGACCATGATCACGCACCTACCTATTACCGGGGCCACGTTGCTATTGTCGGCGATGCGGCACATGCCACGGCTCCTCACGCTGGCAACGGTGCAGCCCAAGCGATCGAGGATGCGGCGGTACTCGCCGGAGTCTTCGCCGAAGTCAAGTCGAAAGATAATATTAATATAGCTTTGAGAAGCTTCGACGCGTTCGTAGACCAAGAAGCCAGCAGGTAGTTGATATCACGAGACAATTCGGAAGACTTTACAGTCTAGACGAGGAAGAGAGAGATATCCAAAGTATGGAACGCCAAATGAAAGAGGGCGGTATGTATACAAATGAAATCAACATGGAAGACCATGTTGCAGCGGCAATTTTTGCATTTAAGGGAGCAGTTGATAGGGATTTTTGATTCATATCTCTACGTACCTTTCCATATCACTCAAGTATATGAGAGAATATACATAAAAATATAATTCCATAGCATCTTCTTATATCTGTATGACTTCTCGTGATAATATTAGGTACATAGTTAAAGGAAAAGGAGAAGATATGTTAGGTACTTAGGTACTACCATAAGAAATTTAGTTTAGTACATGCATACATGCATAATATACTTGGGTACCTCTTGCTCCGCTCTCGGAAGAGTTACACGGTAAAAGGTACACGGTAAAAAGTACTATGACGCATCGCATATTAGCAGCTGGTACTTTGAATACATGTACCCCACCATCAACGTAATTTTTTAATATTTTAATATTTTACTTCAATGTTCAAATGTTCGTAGAGACGATGAAATAATCTTTACCTTCATACTTTAATTCTCGTGTGGAATTGAATATAGAATACCGCCGTAATGGGCCACTTACCCGACCCAACAATCGACCTTGATTGGTCAGGTTATGTTGGTTCAATCCATGAGCGCTTCAGGGCCTCTGCTGAGAAATATCCCGAAAGGACTTGTGTGCTAGAAACTAAGTCTTCGACGCATCCCGAGAGACGCTTCACTTATCGTCAGATCTATGAAGCTTCTAATACCCTTGCCCGGTATCTTCATAATGCTGGTATTACCAATGGAGATGTAGTAATGATCTGGGCCCATCGCTCTGTTGACTTGGTCATCGCCTTGATGGGTACCTTGGTATGTTATTGATTTTCAAACTTAGACTTACTTTAGACTTAAATTCATTTTACTCTTATATACGAATACTTTCATCTAAATCCAGGTAACGCTAATTGTCCAATTAGGCTTCTGGTGCTACGATGACGGTACTAGATCCCGCCTATCCTCCAGCTAGACAGAAGATCTACCTTGAGGTATCACAGCCAAGTGCTCTGATAAAAATTGGCCGCGCAACTGATGAGAATGGCCCTTTGGCCGATCTGGTGCAAGGCTATATTGACCAAGAACTTCAACTAAAGGCCCAAGTCCCTGAACTTCGCCTTCTCGATGACGGAACTCTTTCTGGAGGCCAAGTTGATTCTCAAGACATCTTCGAGCCCCTTAAAAGCCTTGCATCCTCACCCCCTGATGTGATAGTGGGTCCTGATTCAAATCCTACCCTATCATTCACCTCGGGGAGTGAAGGAAGACCAAAAGGAGTCCTTGGTAGACATTACAGCCTGACTAGGTATTTTGGCTGGATGGCCGAGCGCTTCAACTTATCGACTGAGAGTCGATTTACACTTCTCTCCGGTCTAGCTCACGATCCCGTGCAGAGAGATATTTTCACACCACTATTCCTTGGCGCCCAACTCCTCGTCCCGTCTAGAGAGGATATTCAGCATGAGAAACTTGCTGAGTGGATGCGTGAAATGAAACCTACTGTTACTCATCTTACCCCAGCCATGGGTCAAATTCTAGTTGGCGGCGCTACCGCTGAATTTCCCAGCTTGGAACACGTATTCTTTCGTCGGCGACGTTCTAACGACGAGGCAATGCCGCTCACTTAGACAGCTTGCCGTGAACGCTAACATTATCAATATGTACGGCACTACGGAGACCCAGAGAGCCGTCAGCTACTTTGAAGTCCCGAGCCGCGCGAGGGATCCGGACTTTCTAGATAAGCTCAAGGATACAGTTCCGGCTGGTCAAGGAATGCAAAACGTCCAACTTTTAGTTGTCGACAGAGAGAACCGATCTAGATTATGCCAGGTTGGCGAAGTTGGGGAGATATTCGTCCGGGCTGCAGGTCTTGCTGAGTAAGTATTTTCTCGACATTCTCATATTCTTTTGCTAACTATGTTGCTATTAGGGGTTATCTTGGGGACCCGTCTTTGAATGAGCAGAAGTTCTTAATGAATTGGTTCGTAGATAATGATAAATGGGTCGAGGCAGACGCCAAGGTGAGCAAAAATGAGCCTTGGAGAAAGTACTACAAGGGCCCGAGGGATCGGCTCTACCGCACGGGCGATCTGGGACGTTACCTTGAATCTGGAGACGTTGAATGCACCGGTCGTGCCGACGACCAAGTCAAAATTCGCGGTTTCCGTATCGAGCTCAACGATATCGACAGTAATCTAAGCCAAAACCCACTTATTCGAGACTGCAAGACTCTTGTACGAAGAGATCGTAACGAAGAACCGACACTAGTAAGCTACTTAGTCCCCGAAGCAGCTGAGTGGCGGCGGTGGATTGCCACTCGGGGGATAGAAGAAGTCGAAGATGACGGTGTTGAGATGGGACCTACACGTGTCTTCTTGAAGAAATATCGAAGCATGGAAACCGAGGTACGAGATCACTTGAAGTCTCGATTGCCGGCCTATTCGGTACCGAGCATATATATAGTTCTCGAGAAGCTCCCCTTAAACCCCAATGGTAAGGTTGATAAGCCGAATCTTCCTTTCCCAGATGTTACCGAACGCGTTGAAGACGCTTCGGAAGAGGATCTAAAAAGCTGGGAGTCCTTGACGGAGACAGAACAGAAGGTGGCCCAGAAATGGGCCGATCTCATCCGGGGTCTCAACCCGAAAACTATTAGACGAGAAAACGTCTTCTTTGATCTGGGTGGACACAGTCTGTTAGCACAACAACTTCTTCTGGAAATTCGGAAGACTTTTGGAGCAGACGTTTCTATCAGCACATTCTACGAGCATCCAGATCTAGCTAGTTTCAGCGCTCACGTAGAGAAGAGACTTCGGAATGCCAACGGTACCGATACCACCAGCGATGCACAAGAGGCCACCCCGGCTTATACTAAGTCTCTTGATGAATTGACGGGCCAGTTAGCTGACAAATATCAATCCGCCGATCTCAAAGCTCTCGACGACTCTAAAAGTTTGACAATCTTCCTTACGGGAGCAACTGGATTCTTGGGATCATATCTTGTGAAGGATGTCCTTGACCGGACTTCTCATGATGTTAAGTTAATCGCACACGTGCGCGGCGCCAAGGATTCAACAGCAGCCCTACAACGGCTTCGTCGCTCTCTTCAAGGATATGGTCTATGGAAGGATGAATGGCAGGAGAGATTAAGTGCGGTTGTGGGCGACTTATCAAAACCTCAGCTCGGCATTGATGATTCATCCTGGGAAAAATTATCACAGGAAGTTGATGTAGTTATACATAACGGAGCTACTGTCCATTGGATTCGGAAGTACCAGGATATGATGGCGTCGAATGTATTATCGACTATCGATGCGATGAAACTCTGCAATGAAGGGAAGGCAAAGGTTTTCTGCTTCGTCAGCTCGACTAGTGTCCTTGACACAGACTATTACATCAAACTGTCAGAAGATCAGACAAGAACTGGAGAGGGTTCTATAATGGAAAGTGATGACATGAATGGAAGCCGTACCGGATTGGGCACTGGATACGGACAAACCAAGTGGGTATCGGAACAACTAGTTAGAGAGGCCGGAAGACGAGGCCTCCAGGGCTCAGTTATCCGACCTGGATACATTCTTGGTGATTACCAGACTGGCGTCTGCAACGTCGATGACTTTCTGATCAGGATGCTGAAGGGTTGCATACAGCTGGTAGCGCGCCCACGTATCATCAACACTGTCAACGCTGTCCCCGTGAACCACGTTGCAAGGGTGGTCGTCGCTGCCCTAAATCCTCTTCCGGGTGGAGTGCACGTAGTTCACGTCACCGGTCACCCGCGTCTCCGCATGAATGAATATCTATCGATACTAGAGTATTATGGCTACAAAACTCCAGAAATCAGCTACAACTCCTGGAAGCAGGAACTAGAGAACTTTGTGTCCGCGGGTGCCCTCGAGAAGGACCAAGAACAGCATGCACTCATGCCGCTGGCACATTTCTGTATGAATGACCTTCCGGCAAATACTAGAGCGCCGGAGTTGGATGACAGGAACGCTGTTGCTATTTTGAAGGCTGATGGTGATAAATGGACAGGCGTAGACGAGAGCTCTGGCTATGGCATTAGCAGGGACGACGTGGGAAGGTACCTACGATATCTGGCCGAAATCAAGTTCATCGGCCAGCCAACCGAAAGGGGTCGGCCGCTGCCCGATATCAGTGCGGATATTGTGCAAGCACTAGCCGTAGGGGGCATAGGAGGTCGCGGTGGTGCCTCCTAATCTATCACACTTAGGTTATGCACCAGGATATTTGAGTGTGTGACTAAATTTCTATTTTCTAGGCGTTAGATAACCTGGTAGAGAAAAGGGGAAATATAAAAGTCATTTGAGTTTCCAGAGCATAGTCAACTGGGGCATTAATGCCTTCAGACCGGGAATTAGTTCAGATATTTATTCGTGAGATGAAGTTTTTATTTAACATATCACCAATCCTCGACAACAGAATAATATTAGATCTTTATGGGTCCCATACCGGGTCCGGAGAACGTGCGTTGAGGAACGGAATCAGCTTGTTCATGAACAATTTCGAGAACAGTTCACATAGCCAAACTGACGCATATGTCACCTCCCCTTTTCAATGAGCAAGTATCGTACGCTAGCAACATAAATACCTAACCTATTAACCCCATATTGAGTCGACAGAGGCTCTGACAAGAAAGGGGTAGACCCCTAACGTAGCACAACAGAATTGATAACGTCGATTGGCCCATACCAGAAGAAGCAGACTTGACTCCAATCAATATAATTATACTTATTATCGCGAGTATTCTATCTACACTAGAAGCCACGTTCTTAATTTACTAAATCCCACTAACGCCGTCGTTTATAGTCCTCATAGGTATCATTCCGTCACAATGTATAGGTATCCCATGCGCAACCCAAGTGTCACAAGCCAAGCCAAGCCAAGACAAGACAAGACCACAGTCGAACTCCTTTCTATTCATACTGACTCTCCATCCCAGTTCCCATAACCATGTTTTTAATGTTATTCCTCGCGCTCCAGACAATATTCTCTGTGCTGCCTTTCTCCCGAACCTGCCCGTCCTGGACGGTCTGGATGTCGCTGTCGGCGTTCACAAGACCTCGGGCCTTGTGGTGGAAGAACACGGGAGGCGTTACGCTGATGCACTTTGCGTCGAGCCCGCGGTCGCCGGCTCTCGCGGTGTCTTCAATGCCCCATGTTGAGACCGCACGGCGGCAGAGTCCGGCGAGGGCGTTGTCGAAGGGGCCTGTTAGATGGTCTACTGATAGGTCTAGGAGGACTTTCCGGGCTCCTCTTTGCGAAAGCGCGTATGCGAACGTGCAGATGGGGGCGCCGGTGATGTGTACCCAGCGCGTAAACTCGGGGTGGTTTTTGAAGTTGACGAGGCCGGTGACTCGATCTCTGGGAGGCACCGTGGAGTCGTTCTCGATGACGAATTTGCGCGACATGTATTGGATGCCGGCGTCATCCGCGGGTTTTTCCTTGTTCTCGTCAAGCGTCTCGGGGAAAACCTCGCCGCAGTGCCCGAGCCACATGAGATCCCAATCGTCGCCGTAGGGAGAGTTGGGGTTCGAGATGGAAGGGAGAAGAGCCCTGGCACCTTGGGCGATTCTCTCTAGCTGGGTTTTAAGCCGTACGTCCCAATCCATGTCATCTTCCATGATGAGAGCCGATCCAAGGTCCTCTTCGACGATCCTATTTAATGATAGGTTAGTCCAGCCTCTGTTGTGTCAACCCCTTTACTAGTCCATGTCAAATCTACCCGCCCCCGCTCCCCTCCTTATAGTATCTTATTTTCCTAGGGTTCCCAATCCTATGGTTCACATCTAACTCTAGCCAAGCATATTCAACGCATGGAGGCTACTACTAGAATTTCCTCCTGTTGTGTACAAGGGCGCACGCAGGTATTCGACACTCGCCCCCTAACTAAAACCCTCACTCGACGTACCTGCGAATAGCATTCATATGTCCTCTCCAACTCCCCAAGTTCGTTTCCCACAACTTCTTCCTATCAGCACCAAACGGCACCGCCTTATCCGGCACCGACTCCCCTCTAACCCCATCGACCCAATCAACCGCGAACCCCGTCAGGGTGCTCGTAAGCGCAATAGCATCGCGTTTATCGCTGCGCTCCGGGAGGCCCACGACGAAGATCTTCTCGAAGCCTAGGGTCCCGTTGGCCACGCGGCTGACGTCGGCGAGCGACGACCGGTCGATCCTCGAGGGAAAATCTGATGATGGCGTGCGATATGTCGTCGACGGCGGTGTGAACAGCTCGAAGCAAGCTACAAGGAAGAATGCGACGATGCCGATGATTATGTGTCTTGGCGGTTGAGCAAGGGCTGCCATGCTTGATCGGGTGTATCCGTCGGGACGGGCCCGAGCACCCATAAATCCCCACGGGTTCGGAAATCGATGTTAATCGCGATCGGCAAGGGGGTAGTGATAGGTAACTATCTAGGGATAAGTAATGCAAAAAGAAAGTAGGTATCGAGTAAGTAGGCAACTTAGGAAGAATTGGTCAAATAGTAAGAAAACAAGTCATGGCATGAGGAAGAGCAGCTATAGCATTTCAGCTTATAAAGTGAGAGTGAGATTGAGATTGAGACTGAAATGTTTTATTATAGTTATATCACATTCGGTAGTTTGCATGTACCTACCATATGTAGTACCTACCCTCGTAGCTATTATGGCTACATTATGAAGCATGTAATAAGCATGTAAGAAGTAGATAACGTATTTGATGTATACCCAGATAGAAATTACATATTAGGTACCTCTTAACCTAATCTATAATGCAAGTGGGCTGTCCGGTGGGTAGGGTAGCATTTATTTTCCATCAGCTCAATTTACACAGCTATTTAGCATAGTCACCATGACGTCAATTTTCCTAGGTCAAAAGCTGCCTGTATTTTCCCACGTTGAAGCTATATAGTTGTATATTAACTATTAACTCGGATGTTTCTCGTCAAGGTAACCCTTCCATTAATACTCCGTAAGGTTACACTTAACATAATACCAAAACAAAGCTAATTACTTCACAAGCAACTAAGCTCCAATATTCTGCTCAGGGATACCTAAATAGGCACCAACTTCGTCTTCCGGTCTGTACCTCTAAGTCGGGTTCCCAACTCTCGAGATATCCATGCAAATAATGCTATGCAAACCAGAACTCCACATATGCATAGGATCGTCCCGGCAGAGAATCATACTATCGCCTAATTTACCCGTCAACCTCGCTGTGAAGGGTATATCGAAGGACCAAACCGGATCCAATCACCAAGGACTAACTTGAAAAAGCAGTTCCCATTCGTGAAAAACGCCAGATCTCAGAATGCGAAAACATAGCTCTATCTTTCCGAGGTATGTTGTATATCCGGAACCTTCCATGTCGTTATGTGTCGTTTCGCCGTAGTCTCATCTAGTCTTTATAGTTCCGACCATAAAGCAAATATTTACCGCCGAATATGTGGGAGCATCGAAATTGACGATTCTCCAGACAATTCAAACCTCCATCATCGCTCCGAGATATTTCAGCTCGCCTAGCAGGTCATATTCCACAAAATCTTGAGATCAAGTAGTCTGAAAAACAAGTAGTGAATCGAATGACCGTAGTGCGCCAAATGCTGCCTTTTTTAATGCATATTTGCACTAGAAGTGAAAAGAGAATTAAAAAAAAAAAAAGGGTTGAAATATGCCCGCAATACAGGTAGGCAACGAAATATAGTAGCCGAATGAAATAGAGAGCCGAAAATCTCTCTAAGAACATACTAGGAGTAGGAGTAGTCTCCTAGCCAGATGTAAATGTGACGATACCCTACGCGAGAAAGCCGGTCTGTAACTCTTCTAGAAAATCATCTAGGAAGATGATACTGAACTGGTTCTTATACTTCTTTAGAAATTTTGGGTCGGTCCAAGCGGACGAGAGAGGTCGCTTCCAGGTTACTAGCTCAAGCTTCCATCCCTTTTCGAGAGCGCGAATGGCATACTGCAAGAATCCACCAGAAAACTCAGCTTCCGCTGCATCTCCGGTAGCCAACACCATTGTGCCAGGATGTGACATGTTGTCCCACATACTGTCCATCATATTTAGATGGAGGTTCTCGTCTACGCCCTGCTCTCCATTTCTCACTTCGTACGTGACATCTTCTGAAATATCGCCTGCTTCATCAGAGCGTTCAATCGGTGTTCGTCCTCTTCCCTTTGGCTTGTTTGGTGAAACTTTACGCTTTCGAACACGACTAAAAACATTCATCTTATAGTTCAACTGTTCTGCCTCTAGAAAGTAAGGCGGCCAAGATGTCTGGGGATTGTTGTTTGCTACGCCGTATATTGACCCGGCGAGCACTCTTTTCTGCACATTCCTTGCTCGTTCCATCACAAGTGCCAATGTTTTGAACGAAAATGGAGGCATGCTTATCCTGCGAGTGAGCGGTATTTGCCTAGAGATTTTATAGCTCTCACAGAATCCAATGAATATATTAGACATATCCACAAAAATGTGTACGTCAGCTTCAGGTAAGGATGAATTAGTATGGTTCATATCAGTGTAACTCCTCAACTTCGCATAGAATTGTTCGCGCATAATTTCGATCGGCGATGGAGATAGTGACTGTACATTGCGATATAAAGGATTCGGTAGAGGTAGTTTTGAGTATTGGGATATGTGAGGTAGCTGGTTGACATTGACTTGGTCTCTTTCGTGGGGCTTCTGTTGTGCATTAAGAGTGTCCAATAAATATGAATACTGAGGCGACCCGACTGAGTCTTTGGCTTCCAGAAGCGGTAATTTCCTATCATGAAACCACGAGTCGACCTTATATACAGTTTTCGCGGTTATAAGAGGGTTCTTGGTAGTTTGCTCTTTGGGCTTCTTAGGAGGTGTGGCATAAGGTAGATATCCCAGAGGATCGAGTATTTGTGAAAGCTGTAGTAGCTTTGGAGATGGACTGGTAAGCGCGCTGATACTCACATCTAGAGACACTGGAGACGGCGTGTGCAATGCTGACTCGACTCCGCCAGGCGTGTATGAAGTGGTTCGAGACGACTCGCAATGCACAATGCTAGGGGCTGAATGCTTAGGTGTTTCAATGTAGTCATTAGAATCTAATCGGAGATCGAAGTCGAAGGATCCAGTGCTCGAATCAGGCGTTGATGATACAACAGTAGAAGTTTTCTCTGATGGCGTGAAAACAGAGCTACTAGTCTCATGATCGATGGAAGAGATGAAGGTATCTTCCGTCCAAGCAGGAGAATCAACTGTAACTGCAAAGACATCACAAAGACCATCACCAAGCTGAGGTGATGACCGTTTCTTGACGACTCGCGAGCCATTAGGCCTCGGTCGTTGAGGAGTTGTTTCCATGATAGGAGGCGTTCTTGACACGCGAAGGTCTTGGTCATGTATGATGTCAAGAGCCATTTTCAAAAGGGGACAAAACTATCGCATAAAGAGAATGGGTGTAGATTCTGGTGATTGATTGATCAATTGTGAATTGAAAGATGAGAGCCTGATAAATATTAGTGGTGTGTTATCGAAGTTAAGTGATTAAGTGACTAATAGATGATGAGAAAAAGAGTTGGTAGGTAGGCACGAATTGGAAAGGCCTTGACGTGCAGCTGTACAAGACGAGGACGAAACCTCAAGTAACATATATTTATATATCTTAGAATGATGGATGAGTTTTACAGTAAGTGTAATGAGGGAAAGGAAACCGGTGGACTTTAGATATTAAAGCAAAGAGGACTTACGAGATAAGGACGTTGATCGACTGCAGAGGTAACGGATTGACAAGTTCTGTAGGTTCGTCCATTCTGTAGGAGATGAGACTTATTAAGAAAATTCCGAAAGGCCAAAGATACGGCAACCTGATGGCTTCCGTGAAGACGAAAAACAGTATTATTTAAATTATTATTTAAATTTAGTTGTGGTTATTTTCGGATTAAAGGTCGCAATTTCATATCGGAATGAATGACGAAGTTGCGGGAGGCGTTGAGGCGTCGTACTTACGAAGTACTTGAGTAGCTTTTAAAAGGCGGCAAAGTCAGCCTCAATGGTGCTAGCGGTCTCCACTAGCTGATGTGTTAGGTACATTTATACATTTTATTACGGCAGGCGGTAGGGCGGGAATATCAAGGTATGGGTTTGTACAAAGTGCATGTACTGTTGAAGAAGAGTGAAATGTATCAAGTCACGTGTTTCAACTCTTTACAAGACATCTATTTATTACGTATGCTTTGATAAGAGCTTAGGTATTTAAATAATAGGTATGTCTTAAAACTTATTTTGCTTATGTTTTACTATGTAGTTAGGTAGTTATATGATGTTCGTTAGGTTTATGCACTGATTACCGGGAACTGCCGTAGTCGTTGCTTAATAGTATTAAGTTGCCGGAGTTATGGGTAAGGCGAGTCTATTTATTAAATGCAAATTGTAGAATTTCGCAAAAATGCCATCTAGAAATACAAATTTATTAGGCTGGGTAACATTTGTACCCCAGAGAAGCAGCCAGGAACAACCCCGCATATTGGAACGGCCGCATCTTACTGTATACAAATGTAATAAAGACCTACCGGTACCGCACGTTTCTGCGTTTCTGCGTGGTTTATTGGCCGTTCCGTTTTTCCCCGCTCTGGTGTAACCGTATCAAACGGTAAGGAAAGTACGGTATGAGACCCAACGGACAGGAAAGGCCTGCACTAGCTCGATCAAATGGATTTGATCGACAACTTTATTACATACTTGGCCCCTACATAGTACTTCTCAACTTGATCCTGGTCGGTCGAATTCAATCTTTGACCCTCCCACCTTCAACAAGAGAGCTAGCCAAACTAGGCCATCTAGATGTCGTCTAGATGCCATCTTTCGAAGAAATCTCTCCCATTCATTCATGTTTCCGCTGCGATAAGCCTTTCAACCTCGGAAAGCCAGCCAACTGCTCAAAAATATTCCTCTTGGAGGAGCGACCGATGTTCTCGTGTCCCTGTGAAGCTACTGTGTACTACGCGCGCAGTTCCCATCGAATATACCCGCTCGCTTTCCATCATATAGTACTCATTTCCTACACAGCAATATCGTAGGAATCACCCTCGAATACACATTTGGCCCATCCGACGGAGCCATAGTAATCGACTATATAGAATTCCGGCATCCATAGAATACCTCGTCTACTCCCTGCATTATCCGAGCGAAGTTCGTTATCCCTCATAATCGACCCCAGACGCACGAGTCTCAGTGTTATCCCTCGTAGTATATTGCCCAACGTCTTCCAGCCGTCCCTTCGCATATGATGATTTGATCGCCGACGATATCATCCAACGTTTTTGATACTCCCGCGATTTATTATTCGAATCGATTCCGGTTTCCGTACCTAGTTTATACTATTTATTGTGAGGAAACTTGTGTCGGGTGATACGGTAGCCATCCAATATTCAACCTCGGTTCTACTGCAGTTGTAACAGATGCAGTCGAAATGGACAACTTCTTCGGCAACCAGCTCTCCCAAGAGGAGCTGCAGCGCCGCCATTCTCTGCAGCGCAACCAGAGACGCCTAGTTGCGAATTCATTAAATCAGTCCGCGCAACAGCCACAATATAGTCATGTCCCTGTTACAGCTGCAAATACGGATCCGTCTTTGGTGGGCGCTGATTCGCTCGATGATATTATGTAGCAATTCTCAGGAATTACAACGACGACGAAGTCTACCACAACAATTCCCGGGTCAGATGTCCCAAGTAGAAGCTGATCGAAGAATGTCTATGATGGAATTTGGTGGCGGCGATGATTCCTTTAGGGACTATCCGTTTGGGGTTATGTCAAACTCTGCTGGCGCTATGCACAACGAGTTTCCTACCCTTAACACCAATATACCCCTTCAGGGGACTTCGGGGTTCACCTCCCCAACCATGCTTGCTAATGACTTTTCAACCCTCTCTCCTGATATGGTGGGGAGCATGATTGCCTTCTCTAACATGAACATGGACTCGATGGGCGGTGACCCTTCTATGAACATGTTTTCATCGGCAACTACAATGTCTACCCCGTTTCCATCAAATTCCATGGATGGGTTGCCAGCCGACTTTAGTATGGACCTGTCGAACGAAAGCAATGCTCTTGGTGCCGTGGCAAATAATCCTAGCACCGGTATGCCTGTGGATGCTGGCGACGATAGCATTATGGCCAATTCACCACAGTTCTCTTCGCCAGGCCAAACTAACCACCAGACAAATATTAGCCTGGACACTACTATGAATGGGTTTCAACCCAGTATTTCACCACAACCTATTCCACAGGTTCAGCCTCAAACCCTCGTGTCCTCTACGCCCTCGTATGAGTCGCCCATAGCGACTACAACAGGCACAACGCCAGAGAGTGCCGCCCCTTCCCAAGCCCCCATCCCAGCCGTCATCAATCCTCAACCTCCGAAGGAGAAGACTATATATTCTAAAAGTGGATTTGATATGTTAAGGGCCCTTTGGCTTGTGGCTACGCGAAAAAACCCACAGGTGAATCTCGGCGCCGTCGACATGTCCTGTGCTTTCGTCGTCTGCGACATTACGATGAATGATTGTCCAATCATATACGTCTCAGACAATTTTCAGAACCTGACTGGTTACAGTCAGCACGACATCGTTGGTCAGAATTGCCGTTTTCTCCAAGCCCCGGACGGCAAAGTTGAAGCAGGTACAAAACGGGAGTTCGTTGACAATGGAGCCGTCTACAACCTGAAGCAAAAGATTGCTGAAGGCAAGGAAGTGCAGCAAAGTTTAATCAATTACCGGAAAGGAGGTAAGCCTTTCTTGAACTTATTAACCATGATCCCTATCCCATGGGACACCAACGAGATCAGATATATTATTGGGTTCCAAATCGATCTGGTAGAATGCCCCGATGCTATCGCTTCGCATCAAGGCCCTGGAACTATGAAAGTCAACTACAAGCACAGCGATATCGGACAGTATATTTGGACACCGCCGTCTTCAAGCCAGTGGGAACCGGAGAACGGACAAACATTAGGGGTTGACGATGTATCTACGCTACTACAGCAATTTAATCCGAAGGGATCTGCCTCTGACTGGCACCGACAATCCTGGGACAAGATGCTTCTGGAGAATACCGATGATGTCGTTCACGTGCTCTCTTTGAAGGGGCTGTTTCTCTATCTTTCACACCGTCCTGTAAGCGCCTACTCGAATATGATGCCACCGAGCTCGTTGGAAATTCTATCTCGTCTATATCACATCCTTCCGATATTGTTCCAGTTACCCGAGAGCTCAAGGATGCTACCAATGGAAACTCGGTGAATATAGTCTTTCGTATACGAAGAAAGCAAAGTGGCTACACTTGGTTCGAAAGCCACGGTTCACTATTTGTCGAGCAAGGAAAGGGTCGAAAATGCATAATACTTGTCGGTCGAAAGCGTCCGGTCTTTACGCTGAGTCGACGTGAGTTGGAATTTAATGGTGGCATAGGTGATAGCGAATTATGGACAAAACTCTCTACATCTGGGATGTTTCTATTCGTCTCCGCAAATGTTCGATCTCTATTAGATTTACAACCGGAAAACCTTGTAGGGACTAGCATCCAGGAGTTGATGCGTAAGGAATCGCGTGCCGAGTTCGGACGTTCGATCGAGAAAGCTAGAAGAGGACGTATAGTCACATGCAAACACGAGGTTCAAAATCGTCGAGGCCAGGTTTTACAAGCCCATACCATTATGTATCCGGGTGATGCGTCTAAGGGGCAGAAACCAACCTTTTTGCTTGCCCAGACGAAGTTAGTTAAGGCCTCTTCCCGGGCAATTGGGCCGGTTTCGTCTACCCTGTCTACTAGACAGAGTTCTACCAACCATTCATCTACGGAACCGAAGTCAGTGTCCAGCTTCGCCGTAGTACAAGGTATTCCGAGTCCAGATGACCAACGTCATGGCCTCCTATCCGCTGCAGCAGGTGGCGGTATGGCTCCTGGTAACCAAGATAAGGCTCTCGCCTCAGATGACAATATTTTTGATGAACTCAAGACCACAAGATGCACCAGCTGGCAGTATGAATTGAGGCAGATGGAAAAGGTAAACCGGGTACTAGCTGAGGAACTCCATGGCCTCCTTTCTAACAAAAAGAAACGCAAGCGTAGAAAGGGGATTGGGAACTTCGTCCGAGATTGTGCTAACTGTCATACTCGCAACACGCCTGAGTGGCGGAGGGGCCCGAGTGGTCAAAGAGATCTGTGTAACAGCTGCGGCCTTAGGTGGGCGAAGCAGGTTGGTGAACCCCTCTCCATATTTCCTCGTGCGGATTGCTTACCTATAGCAGACGGGCAGGGTCTCTCCACGAAATTCTTCTCGTGGGGGCAACGGCGATGGTGCAAGTAAGAAATCTAACTCGCCTGTGCATTCCTCTCCCCTGCAAAGAGAAGTCCCCACGAGCGAGATGAGTGTCATCGAGCAGCCTTCCGAAACAGGTACGAGTACAATGGCAAATAGGTCATCGGGTTCGAACGTAGTTACTGGCGCCGGCAGCGGGGGTACAACACCATCAAACTCCCGGGTCTTTTCGATGCCTCCGCCGAGCCTACCCCTCCTTGGGGGCGGTATCGTTGGCAGCGAAATGACAGCTATCCAGGAAGAGCGAGAAGTCAGCATGTAGCAGCAGGTTTCTATTGGTCTTTTTTTGGCAATCTCGGTTCTCTTTCTCTTTTCAATCCAAATCACGGCTATGCAGAGATACCATATCACACTTCTTACATGATTTCTTTTCCTCTCACTCTACTTTCCCAAGCGGCAATACGCGATGCAAGTATTTGATAGACGGGTGCGGAGGCTTCTGCAGAGATACCTGGATGTCCTTGATGGGCTATTATGGAAGAGAGGGAATGCATATACGCGGCGTCGGCTATTCTTTAGTTGGGTGTCTATTGTTTTTTTTTCTGTCCTTCACAGTTTGATGGGTTACCAAGAACTACCGTGCCCTATTCGAGTTTATCATGGCCGTGCGACTGCTACTATCTTGAAAGTATAGTTAAGGACAGGTGAAAGGGGCCGGGGCTATCAACAGAGTAAGTTTCGGGAGGCGGCTAGGTTGGTGGATGGGTTGGTTGGTCGCAATGGTATGATGTTGAGAAAAACTGTGACGAGTTACATGTTGCTAGGTCTGGCTAGGGAATCTAGCTGGGAATATACGGTTACATTGGTGGAGGACGAACAGGGCAGGGCAGGGCAAGGCAGGGCATATGTCATGTATCTCGTTCTGCCTTGTTCGCATGACGAGTACTAGTTAGCCGCGCGCTTTGCTATGTTGAGACGACGTACACGAATATGAAGAAACAATTTTGACCATATATGGCGCCTTGCGGTAGTAAAGTAAAGTCTAGTGATTCATATATGACTTGATAGTAAAGCAAGCAGCATGCCTCCCATATCGTCACTGCACGTAACGAAAATATGGGCATACTACCTGAAGGGGGCAATGTAGTAAGCGCTCAGTTCGAGAGAACTTTCATCCGGTCTGTTTGTCAGCCCTTCCACGTGTAGTATTATAGACGAGTTATAAGTCGAAAGGGGACATTGAATAGCATGAGGCTGAGTGCTTGCGTCCGGAGTGCGTAAATTAATTTACCAACCTAACTTACGGCTTTCTTTCCGTGCTCATTTACAACCGTAGGAGCAAGCAGGACCATATATGAGTCAAGTTACACTACTTTATATTACTGCTTTATTTCGTCATTAGGAGACATTGATGCAGTATATTATACGCAGGGCTACTCGTCATAATACATGTTGCTTACCTGCAAGGTAGGTAGGTAGGTAGGTAGGTACCGTCGGCGGCTGAACCAATGCTACTGTGATCTAGAAATGCGCTTACATACCTGACCTATCTCCGGACTTGCGGCATAGAGAGTACTGATAGCCTCGAGGTATACTTAAAGGAGTATGCCAATCTAGTAAGAAGTAAGCGTGGGGCGCACCAAGGGGGTATTAGAATGGAAATAGTAGTAGTGTGTAGGACTTATAGCCTTATGTGTGCGGCACAGAACTCAAATACCAAACCCATGCATCGTCACATCCAGGAAATGATGTAGCTTTGACGGCCTGATAGTTGGGACGTTTCCTAGTTCAGACGAGATATCTGAAAGCCGAGGAGTGGTTCCGGCTCCAGCCTACCTAGGTAGGTACCTACCTCTTCGGTTGATTCGACCGTACGTTGTAACCCTAGCCTCGAAGTTGATATATACCTAGGTTAGGTAGGTATTAGCATTTTTAAACTGTACTTCTGCACGCAAGTATGTATGCTGCGCCGTACCAAGAGCTTGACTGCCGAAGTAGCTCCTTAGTACCTACATAGTGCTATAAGGCGCCGATGAGTAGATTACCTATACAATGCCTAGGTGCTTTGGATGTAAAGTGCACGTTGCTGGCACGTTGTTCCTCAGCCTCTGTCACCTAGAGCTCGATGGAACATATCTAATCAGGACATATGTAGGTTAGGTACCTATAGAGGTATGTATGATCTAATATATATATAAATCAAGCCGTTGTATTATTAGTCTACTCCCCTGTATCACACATAAAGACATACATACTACGGTAGTATTTGTCGAGGTAAGGTCGAGCGATGAGTTGTCGATCCAAGATATAGGATGGATAGGTACCTTGGGTATCTACCACAACGTCGGTGCGGCGCAGCAATTTCATCTGAATCTCAGATTACCTAGGTAGTTACCCGAAGTTGTATTCGTTACCGCCGAGAAACATTTACGTGTCGCCGACGTTGATGATTGCACAAAACATAGGTACACATACACATATACACACACACGGATCGTTTCAGATGATGGTGTGTCTTAGATCTCAAAGACACTGATTCAGCTTGCTAGGGTGTATGTGCGCGGCTTTAGTAAATACATAGACGTATGCAATCCGTAGACCCGCGGGGACAGACGCAAACGCAGACGCATTACCCCTGGCGGCTCTACGGATCAGATGGGGTACAAGCGCCCGCCGTCGAATCGGCAAGCGTCGTCGGTCCCTTCTCGGATGGGACCCTGTCGATAGTTCGATAACCCCCCCTTGGGACAGTTTTGTAGATCTTGAATTTTCCAGGGGCTTGGGCTTGGATGTGTACATGTAATACATATGTAGGAGACGTATAATGTTTCGTACTCGTGATGACGACAGCCGCGGCATATGTGCATATGTGCATATGTATGTACGATTCGGCCTTTTTATTATAGTCGTAGTTGTATGTACATAACTAGTTGTTTATTAACTGATTCTATTATTTTATATAAATACTACCTAGATAGGTATATAATATGTATGTTAGGTAGGTACAGAAAGCAGACCATCATATCCTAAATTTAGATGAAGTTGTCGATTTAAAGTACTATCAACGATGATCCCCCCATAATATATGAATGTATATGTGGAGGTGGCACCCGACGATGGGTCAGGTTCAACGTTACATTGGCCGTCTCCTCGCCGTTCGAGGATCAAAACGCTCGTAAACTGACTAACCCCAGATCTCGCCCTATTTCGACTCGGTGAAAGCTACCCCTAGCAGTAGCTCCACTAAGGTTTTTTATTAACGAGCGCGTAATTAATAAAGGTTCAATATTTAGGGGTCTCATCGTCGTATTATCTAAAGTGTTGTAGTGTAGTGTACGTTGAAAAGGGGGTAGTTAGTTTGTCCTCCTTTTCTTACACAACTTAGGTAAATACTACCTAGGCTAAGGTAGCTACCTACCTATGTAAGAAAGTCACCGCTGATGTTTGTCACCTAACGTAATTCTATCAGGCATCGAGTAAAAACAATGGAGTTTTACATACGCATTGTCCCGTAAATCACCGTAGCAAGTCGATTTGCTTTACAAAATTCAACGCAATGTTAAAATAAAAATCTCCACATAACTTAAAGCCTATCTTAACTCCTAATATAGCTATTCCGTTCAACCGGCATCGACTTCATAGGTGGTACTATTAAATGCTGATTGCTAAGCCTGCTTTGTAGGATATGATTTAGCTAAGGTACTCCCCTATGTACAGCTGTTACGAAACATCCCCGATTTATAGTGGCGGGAGTCGTCGTGATGCATGGTAAGTCTATTAGACATATATGTTGCAAACAAGTACCTAGAGACAAATGAACAACTATGATCATGGATCCATAGAAAAGAGAAGTGATCGATACTCAATATTGGGCACGTTGGCTGCTACCAAACTTTCTTATAATGCTATATGCTAAATCCATTGCGATCCGTGGGAATATCCTCCACTTGATGTCCTTTATAGTAATTATTAAAGTAGTAATTTCCTAAATCCAAACGCCCAATAGTATGCAAATGCTTTGTAGTAGTCCCTCCCGCTTGATAGCATATCCAATGCTCAAGCATCGCCTGCAATGCTCCGTTCTTCTAAACTCAAACTCATTTATAACACATATCGTAGTCCGGCCCTTAACTCCCCAACCATAGTTCATCCGATCTTGTCGTTAATGATCTGTGGAGAGGGCGACTGAAACTCGGGGCCGGGCTTGACGCCTCTGATATCGGCGATACGATATCACTAAAATTCGGGATATTCTCCTCCCCAGGTTCCAAGGCCGACGTGGTGCCATGTCAGAGAATAGTACTGCTTCGGCACTGGGCGGCTGACCGTGCGTCGTCCGCTTCCTCTGCGGCTCGTTGCGTCCACCAACGTTCCATAGACTCCCGAGGACCTTGATACCACCATTGATGCTCAAACCCGTTGTCCACTGTCATCATAGCCGTAGACAACGACTCAAGTTCCCTAACTCTTTCGGGGTCCTCGCCGCGAGATGGCTCCGTATCAAGGGGGATGGTGGTTGGGTGATTTTCAAAAGGTAATTCCTCGCCGTCGTCATCGTCCTGAACATCTCCTGGCCATGCATACGCAGACCATGGTAGCCCTTCTTCACCAAGTCGATACTGGCTCGGTTCCGCAGGCAATGCTTTCCAAGATTGTTCTCCATCCGTCTGTGAACGTTGTGGGAATAAAGACGCAGATACATGAGGAACATCCCACGGGCTATCATTAAATAGTGGCGGCGCTGACCTTCCCCTTTCCGCTCGAGATTCACTCGCTGAATTCCTCCTCGGCCGGGGCCTTACCTGTTCGCCAGGTTGATTACCATTCTGACCCCGAGAACGTCCGGGTTCTCGGGCTTGTGTATGATTATGTTGACGATGATGTCGGCCTGGATGCTCTCGACTCCGCTGCTGGCGTGATTCCGGGATACCTAAGAAGTTTGCATTCGGCGGGGGTACTTGACGAGGAAAGTTTCCGGAATCCCTCGCATTCTTCAAGTTACGAGACATGTAAGTCATTGTATGCGTCTGTGGTGTATGCCGTTGAGACCAAGATACGCCAAATGCGAGTTGGACGAAAACCTGCGGCTTGGAAAGATTGTTACGTTCGCTGCGTATTGCCTTGTTCCGATTGTGATCCATATTGCCAGGTACCGGCCTCCGCAATACACGGAGAGGAGGGAAATAAAAGAGAGGACGGTTCTTAATAAAGGATGCTACCACTTCGGCTGACAAGGGTTGGTTGGGATTCGATGAGAAACAAGCCTGGAGCACACCTGCGGCTATGGATGCTTGTCTTTAGAATATGACGGGCGAGCCGCTAGAAGCGTGCCAAGGCCCTCAACGCGAGACGCTCGAAAAGGGCAGTTGGGTGTGATCAGCCCAAAATACCAAAAATACTTTAATTTGTGTACTTTTTCAACGTTAGCAGTGGAGTTTGTTCCTCTATTATGCGACGCCCTCTAGTTAGAGAAGCAACAGGAGGAATTAAGATGATCTGAGTAGATGTAGGTGTGCGGTGGAGTATTATATTATAATAAGCCTCGGGAAAGAATTCAGGAGAGAATCCAATAATCCAAGTTCGTCTAAGCCGCTAGGAGTAGTTCGGAGGCTAGACGAACGGTTTAACAACGGTGGCGGAAAGGGATATGTCAAGGAACAGGTGCTATGTGCAAGTTGTGAGTAACAAATCCTGCTATTGTTGAGGTAGGGTGGTAGAGAAGTGTGCCAGTAATGTATGAGCAAGAAAACGACAAATAGAATCGAAGATTAAGAATGATTAACCTGTCAGTTACCTGTGAAGAGGGGCGGAACGACGAAATGATTTGCTATATCCGCAGCGGGTTAGTCTAGACGAACAAGTTCATTGGCGAAACTGGAGAGGACGAACGGCGGTGTCCAAGCATATCTAAGCAGTGTACGACTGTTAGACGTAGGTTAGTATTGTATGTACATCATGCGGTATGAGCTTGTTGTACATATGGCGAAGCGATCCCCAGAGATGTACATGGTGCCATGCCTCCTTGCTTCTCTGCCTCCGTAGTGTAGCATACCTGCATACCTCACATCCTGACATCCTAACATAGGTATGTAAGTATTGTTAGTATGCTAATATGTACATCCATCCATCATCCATTCCAGCTCCGCCTCACCCCCAGCCAAAAGGAAAATACTAGAAGATCCGCCTGGATGACCCCTGGAAAGGACCCTTGAACTGACAGTTTTTGGTGCGGAAATGGCAGGTTTGAAGGATGTTGATCCCTGCGGCTGTGTTTACCATTTAGCTTATCATTTGTCAATTGATCGAAACTCGCATAGAGGTAGCTATATCGTTAACCTTCGTAGAGAATACTCTTTGAAGCTATTACCGCATATAAAACTTGAGTACATTGTCGAATATTGTCGATGCGATTCTATACTGGAGCATAGACTAGCACCGCCATCAACAACATTGAATACAGAGATGATAGCTCTCCCCCTTAACTACCTGGTACCTATTTAATAAAGATATATCTTTTGAGTGGTAAATGAGACGCCGTTCGGATTGGACGTTGGGTTCTACAACCGAACCGAGCCACATTATCATAGCTCGCGCGGACTACCGGGTTCGAAGAATGACCGGCATAGAGGTAATAAGTATGGTGCCGTACAACTAATACATAGTACATATAAGTTATGACGTTTATTTAGGTACCTACTCTCTTTTTACTGACCAACACCTCTAAATATAATCATAAGACGGGATCTGGGAATGCCTCTTATCGTAAGCAACTTTAGATTTACCAAACGTCGATCTTCGGGAGGCTTATGTTTTTAATCCATTATGTTTTGGATAATAAGATATTGCTGATGATGACGAGCTACTCGAGGTACTGCTATAAGAGATATTGTAAATATTGCATGAAATATCGGATGCTTTGCGAAAAGATTCGGAGATTAAACAAGAAACAACCTACCAACAAAACGCCACTGTTACCAACACAATATTAGAATTAGGTACTTAATGTATATATGAACCCCTGTAAAGAACAGCTACATTAGGTTAGGTACCTACATGTATTTGAAATATGTACTTACATAAATGTACCCGAATATGGTATGTGCATATAAGTGTACTGCAATTTGCCATCGTATACGTACCTTACCTCAAATATTACCTTAAATATTTCGTACATGCCTTAAATGCATAGCCTTCAGTGGGATGTTTCTGGAAATAGAAACACTTGGTCTCGCACAGAGCTTAGCGTATGCAGCCGGCTGGGCTTATCATGCAGCTTTCCCCTCCGCATTGCATTGTGCATACCGCAACCCACCCATAAAAATGAAAAAGCAATGGCAAAATTATAAGTCGGTTTTTTAGTTATTTGCATTGTCCAACGTGACCTACGTGACTTAAATGTACCTACACAGGTAATTAGGTCCTAACCTAACATCTCATGTGACTTCTTCTTCTTCTCGCTATCGTTTAGATCGAAGAACTAATTCCTTACTTCCTCTAGCGCCAGTCGCTTATCTACAACAACTTTAGATACCAATGTTGAAAATAATTTAATCTATCAGGTAGGTACTTTTAAGTGCATCGTCAGCGCAATTAAGCTGTCGAAAGCAATTGTCCTATTTTTACCGATTAACTTGTTAATAATGAGGAAGATTGTTGATAGCGTCATAACATTTAAGGCACAGGTCCCTTTAGTGTAAGCTTGCTCGTAAACAACTCCCCAAAATGGCGTATTGTTGAAACACTGAATTCTTCAACTTCCAATGCCAGCCCTAATAATGTGGATTGCATTGCACGGGTTTTTGATACATCACATAAGATTGTTTCATCCCGCAAGCGGGGGACGATTGAATGTTTAGTATGTTTTAACATGTTTCGAATACATAGAACGGAAACAAAAAGCACAAAAGTGCCTTCCTAAATGTATGCTACGCTGCTGCGTACCTAAGATGCCCTAGTCATTAACAGGTTAGACATTTACTCTTTCCTGATAGATCCAACTAAGAATCCTCCTTTTTCGGAATCCCTACCAAATAATATAACGAATGCTAAATAATACGTCTGTTTCTAGCAAAATAGAAGTTCAATAATATTTTCTAGAAATGTATTATTGCTATTCTTTGACACAACTGATTGTGCCGTTTATACTAATCATGTGGATATATGCAGAAACTTTCGGAATGCCCCAAACTCCAGATCCAGAAACTCCAAATTCAAAATCATTCTATTTTCAGACAGCTCTGCTAGTCTGTCTTTCGGCGGTGGATAGCATTGGATCAATATCAGTCTTCCTCCCTTCGAGTTCATGTTCATCCCAAAAGCGCGTTGCTTGATCTCTGCCTTTGATCATGCCGTAGATATCGAAAGGATCGATGAGAGTGACCAAAAAGTTCCTCTCCTGCTTATAACCTGGTCCCATGATTTCCGTCACGTTATCCTTAGCGAGGTAGACTTTGGTGGAACTTGGTAACCAGCGGCGCGGATGGCGAGCGTTCAACAACACGCTGTTGCATAGCATAAGCGTCGCTTCGAACACGTAGAAGAACCACTCGTAGCGAACAATTGGACTTAAGGCCGAGAAGTCAAAATTTGGGTCCGAAAAGTCGACGTTAGTAGAACCGAAATATTCGACTGTTCTATATATACACCTGACCATGATGATAGCCGTGCTGATATAAAGAGTTAGGAGTGCTTGGTTTACTTTGAAGTGATTGATGTCGTTTCGTCGGCACCTCGTTTGGAATACCCCGGCGAGCACAACGAAAAGCGACACAACCACAAGCTGCAATATCAACGATGCTTTCATTAGCGCCTCGCCCGCCCGCTGCTGTTCCTCCGGTAATGTCCTATTGGCCATATAGGCAATACCATTGCCGTTCAGTGCCTCGACGACCATAGAGATAGCGGCGAAGGTCGTCAATACTCGTCCAGGATGTATCGGAGAATAATAGGGGACGAAGTATAATATGCGGCCGAGAATGTAATAGTTGCAGAGTTCGTATAGCGGCCTGGTATATAATTCGATAAGCAACATTCTTACGCAGAACCAATAGGTAGGTGGGCTTTGAACTTACGGTGCAAAGTAAATGAGGCATTGACTAGCAATATAATAACCGAGGTTTGAATACTCGAAAGCTCCTAACTCTCTTACAATAAAACCCGAACCGAATAGAAGCGCGCATAAAATATATAACCCGGTGAGCTTCCAGCTCTTATAATGACTAGTCCATGGTGTTAGAGTTACACTAATAGACTATCAGGATGTCACTTTCGAGAATACCTACATTGCTTGCCAAAGGTGAACACCACCGGTAGCTAAAAAGGCGACTGCGAAGAACACCGGCGCTCCCTTGTTTGGAGCGTATATATAGAAGCTGCCGTCGACCTTTTTTCCGTCTTCCATGCTTGCTGGCGGCACGTCGTCGTTTAGGTGTAGGTAAAGTAAATAAAATAATAATATAATAACTTGACGATCAACTGTTGTTATTTTTCCTATCAATCCGTCCACGCCGAATCCAGAATGCTGAATCTACATGGCCCTGATGGAAGTCCATGGTGTCTTCTTATATATACAATTATCTCTTCGGCAGAAATATAGAAATATACCTTGTCTGCTTTATATTTCTTGAATATGAAGCAATCCCAGCCTCATAGACGACAATCGACCAATCGCATTGCTTATAGGAATACGGCGTAAAGTAATGCAACGCCGCGCCACGAAGAATGGCCTAGCATAACCACTAATAAACTTCTATATCTTCCACCTTACTGCATCTTTAAGTTCGTGCGGCTGGACTCAGCCTATATGCTTGTATGAATTTGTATTAGTCTCCTTCATTGGTGCCTACATATATGACGTGCCTCTCGTAGAGGCAGAATCTCAGCTTTATTTCGGTGTTCATTACAGTCGAATCGAGGAAGAATAAGCACATCCTCTGTATAAAGCTTGTGGCAGTGCTTACGAAGTAAAGCAAAATGACGAATCAAAACCGTTTGCGAAATACGGGGTGGAGAGATTACCTGATGTAGCACACAAGCGTATTGCCCGTATTGCCGTGTCGCCGTATCGCCGTATCGCTTAGGACTCCTATCGATAGACAATAAGTCAGATTAGATAAAACAAAGCTTAGGTACGTAGATGTCGTCACCGATGCATTCATCAGTCGGGTATCCGGCTCTTATGGTCTTATGGTCTTATGCTTCCACTTACTTAATTCTTAATTCAAGAGACTACTTTTCTTCCCACAGCTAAGAATTAAACGGCATTCAAACTAAAAATGTCTAAATTAGACAAGTTAGACAAGCTGGATAAGAAAGACCTCAAGAAGGCATTCGACCTCTCCCACTTCGACTTAAATGCCGTCATACGTGGCGCACAATTGACACTCGTTGGTGGTATGTTCTGTTCATATACAAGGAACTCAATTGCTCCTATAAGGTCGTTAACATCTCTCATATAGCTCACCGAGCTCTACAAAATCCCGCTATATTCACGAACGATCACTATAGGCAAGCAGCCATAGCTGTCGGTGCTGGCATCGCGATCCGTTTGGCTATTGCCGTCCCAGTAAGAGCCCTAAGACCTAATCTGCTTAGGTCGACTTAAAGTAACCATCTTAAACTAGATCATCGGGATCAAAGTTCTTCTAGGCATCCTCTCTCTAATATTCGATCTTGACAAAGCTACGTGGGGATACCCTAGTAAACGGCCTTGACTTGGTTGCCAACCATGTCCTTCAAGTTCCTTTATTCCTCATGACTCTCATGAGGTATATGACACCAACACTAGATAACCTGTACGTCGTTATTTCCTTATAACAACACGGCTTGTGCTTATTTTAACTCCTAACCCACCAGGTTCATGGACTCGTTAAGATGGGTAGATATGACCTATGTCCACAAGCATAAGCACGAAAATCCCGATACACTCCGTGATATGTACTATCCGAACCTCAGCAAACTCAAGCATTTGGATGGGAATACGCAGTCTGGAAGCACCGCCGAGGCCGTTACTATGTTCATATGGAAATTTGCTCGAAAGGCGATAATTTCTTTAGTCGTATTCGCTCTGTCGTACGTCCCATACATCGGCCGGTTGGTACTTCCTGCGGCTAGTTTCTATACGTTCAACAAGGCGGTTGGCCTGGGGCCGGCGGCGGTCATCTTTGGTACGGGAATCTTTCTCCCGAAACGCTACCTCGTCATTTTCCTCCAGACCTATTTCGCTTCGCGGAGCCTGGTGCGTGAACTACTCGAGCCTTACTTTGCCCGTATTTACTTCACCAAGGAGCAGAAGCGAAATTGGTTCAGGAGCCGTGAAGGACTTCTTTTCGGATTCGGCATTGGCTTTTACACGCTTCTCCGAGTCCCGCTACTTGGCGTATTGATATATGGCATTGCCGAAGCATCGACCGCGTACCTCATCACTAAGATCACGGACCCTCCTCCAGCGCCGAATGCGCCCCGTTCCGAAATACAGGAATTTGCAGCAAGCCAACAAGTCTGGAAGAACAAACATGAGTTCCTCAACCTCCCATTAGCGAACTTGGATGCTATCCATGGAGATGAGCCGCCATCATATGATGAGTCGGTAAAGCAGGGAAGCAAGAAAGAATTATAATGGTCCTATTAATTGCCAGAGATGGCAATGCTAAATTGTAAGGAGTATTTACCATTGAAATACGAGATATTTTAGTTAAAATGGTTTATAATCTCTATTATCACACCAACCAATTTATACCCGGATCGGGCAAGCCAAGAGAATAGTAAGATAAGCTATACCCGGGTTCTCTATATAAATTACGTTTCCCGGAGATGTTTTCCCTTATCTGGCAACTTAAACAACTGCTTGGGATTCTCCTTATCAGCTGGATGCATATACTTGTACTTCCGTTCGTCGGCTTTGATAGGTATGATAAGGTAGATTCCTAAGTGGGGGAGCAAATAGTTGGAGATCTTGATACGCCAACTTACATTAGGGATAACTATTAGGTATACCCAAGCTTTCATATCCTTGCCGTCATTAACATGACGCAGGCTGCTTAATATCTTCTAGTCTGTGATATCACAATGCCTATTGTGATAGGTGCCACTCCGTAGACCGCGATGCGGGGTACGTCCAAGTAAGTTCCATTATAAGAGGTATATAAGGGAGTACCTTAATATAAACCTTAACATACAATTTCTATTGAACATTGATGTCCGGCCGGATGTGTATGAGGAGCTAGATACAGAACTTTCGCTAGTACCAAGAGTCACGACGACCCTGGTGATATCACCATTGGAAATATAGCAAATCTTAGAAAGCCGCTATGGGTAAAACCGCGATTCGTACTGTTGGCAAGGTAAGCCTCGATAAGCCAGCAACAGAGCATAGAAACATTCATGTAAGTCGAATTGGATAGATTAAAGCTGCACCTCCTGACTAATACCGTATTAAGAATAGATGGCATCCGGATAGTATGGTCCCAAAATAAGTATTGTTGCCAGAAAACTGCGTATTGACACATCAATAGTTCCATTCGCGGGTACTATCAAGGATGGTGAGACAGTTAAGATCGAATGTCTTGACTGGTAAGTTTCACTGCTCATTGAACTATACCTTCTATATAAAAACTAATTGTAACCCATAGGACAGGAGGTCAAATTGGAAATAACGACAGCGCGGACGATATCCGCAATGTTGACCTGACTAAGGTCCATTGCCTCACAGGCCCTTTTGAGGTTGAAGGTGCCCAACCGGGCGATATCCTCCTGGTTGAAATCATGGATGTCCAGCCATTCCAAGACCAGCCTTGGGGGTTCACCGGCGTCTTCCACAAAGACAACGGCGGCGGATTTCTGGACGAGATCTACCCGTCGGCTGCAAAGGCCATATGGGACTTCGAAGGCATCTTTGCTACGTCGCGCCACATCCCGCACGTCAAGTTCGCAGGAATAATCCACCCGGGGATCCTGGGCTGTGCGCCATCGGCTGAGGTCCTAGAGACTTGGAATAAGCGCGAGGCAGAACTTATCTCGGCTAATAAGCTCGAGAGACAGGTCGCCCTGCCACCGGAGTCGAAGGGCCTGCATGCGGGTGCGGCGGACGCGGCTCTCGCGGAGAAGATCGGTAGGGAAGGTGCCAGGACGATCCCGGGACGGCCGGAACATGGTGGGAATTGTGATATTAAAAACCTAAGCAGAGGTTCGAAGGTCTATCTCCCGGTTCACGTTCCCGGCGCGAAATTCAGTGTTGGGGATCTACATTTCTCGCGTGAGTTGAGCCTTTGTTTCTAGACTCTAGACAAATAAATGGAGGGTGCTGATTTGAAATAGAGGGCGACGGTGAGATCTCATTCTGCGGGGCGATAGAGATGGCCGGTGTCATCACAATCAACTTCAAAGTCATCAAGAACGGGGTAGCAGATCTAGGTCTCAAGTCACCTATCTACCTACCCGGACCGGTAGAACCGCAGTTCGGACCTGGTCGTCATATTTACTTTGAGGGCTTCTCGGTAGATGAACATGGTAAGCAACATTACATGGACGTTGCAGTTGCTTATAGACAGACGACTTTGCGTAAGTACAATGAGAAATAGAGGTGGGATAACTAGTTAACACAGTATAGGATGTATCGAATATCTCCGCCGCTTTGGATACAACGACTACCAGATCTATCTACTACTATCGTCGGCACCTATTCAAGGACATGTGGCGGGCATCGTTGATATACCGAATGCGTGTACGACCCTGGGGTTACCTGTTGATATATTCGACTTCGATATTATGCCTTCTGGACCGGCTAAGACATTGGATATGGGTAGTTGTGCTTTTGAAAGCGGAGTGAGTAAGGGTGAGGTTACGGCTGGAGGTAAGAATAGTGAGCATAGCTTCGGCGGAGGTTTGACGTATAAGGCATCTGTAACTGAGAGGGTGAAGGAAGCTGTATCTGGATGAGGATCTTGAATCTTGAATATATAGTTCATGCAAAGTACGAATATCGATTATCTACATATCTTCATTAAAGTGGTTCCCATATAATTATACCAGACATAAATTACTTCATAAATTATACATATATTATACATAAAGGATGCATTAGCCGACTTATTAGTTGCATGAGCGTCTAAGCTTAATCGATAGACGGATCAATCAAATCCACAAGATTACCTATTAGGCATGTGGAGATGATGAGATGCTGGGATCGGTAAACCCCACTTGACCAACCTCCGATCTTGCACCGCTTACGGTATCTTACATACAGTGTCGCACATATGGCCCATATCGTATGTACAAACTAACCAAACTACTGACAAAATTACTCCGTACACGCCATAAATCTTGTGGCGCGGGGAAGGGTAGTTCGATTCTCTGTCGTGCATTCGTGCATTTGCAAACGATATCGTTCCAAGCCGTCCAAGCTTCCCCGAATGCAGCCCTCGGCTCTCGCATACCTTAGTTTCTCAACTATTTTCACTATTCACATTTACCAAGTTTTGCTTAAAAAACATTTGACAACATTTGACATAGAATCGCATTTTTGAAGGCGTAGCGTTTGAATTTATTAAACTCATTTGATATTTTAATATAACTAACTTTTTTTTTTTTTTTTTGAATCTATATCGAATTTCCTTTTAAGTCATTTCTTTAATTTCCCCTTTTTAACCAGCTCACCGTCTTTTCCCTTTTTCTCCTCGACCCCGCGACCCTCGCGTCCTCGCGTCCTTGCACACCTTGCACACCATGACCTAGACGTCATATCGTCTGCTCTTCCTGGGAGTTTCATTCATCCATACATACAGCCATATAGCATCCATAGCAAAAAGCACGGACACGTCACTCTACTTATAGCCTGGGATGTGACCACCATGGCGGACGACCCAAAGTTTCCACTAGGTAGACCAGACATGCGCGCGGCCCCGTAGAGCCATAACAGAACCCATCGTCAGACCCTCATCTCCTGTACCTGCAGCAGCAGGGTCAACCACATCTCAATCCGAAGAGTTGGTCGAGACTCTTTATAGCCACCCTTCCGTCAAGATAATCTCTTTTACCTCCACTCAAGGTAGCTCATTTGGTTCGCGTCCCTCTTCTTCCCATGAGGATCGACCAGGTACCTTACCAGCTTCGTCGCGACTCGAAAGAACTCTTGCTGTTGGTAGGTTACCGCGTTTGCCCTTACAGACGGCCTACAAAACTCTACCCCTTTAGCTATTCTTTAGCTAATCTTAACTATTACAAGGCCCGTTCCGCATATACCGTGCCCCCGGGTCCGTGGCTTTCCTTAGCTGCGGCTCTGCCCTTCAGCCCATCCTCCCGAAAAGTCAATGCTGGTGCATCGACGAGGATAACAGCAGATTCGTCTTACAGATACGACGACCTCAATACTGGAGAATCGAGCTACCAGTTTTAGATCCCGATGACCAGGACCGCGCTTTATTGCTAAAACAAGTTTTGGATAAAACATTGCTATTTGAAAAGACACATTGTCCATTTAAGAGGAGTTTCACGGTAGAATTACCGGAAGATCCGCATACACCAGTCAAAAAGAAGGCCTGGACGCCGGAAGGGAAGAATTTATTATCATCGCCTTTCTCCGACTCCTCCCCCCAATCCTCACCGACAGCCAAACTTTACATGGATAGACGTTCCAGTACTTTAAGCGACATATCCCTTTTCAGGGATGACATTGGACCACATACACCCCGTGATTTTTCACAATACAACTATCAGCCGAAATCCGCACACTTAATGTCCGAGTCTGAAGAATCGACAGTAACCGAGGAGAGAGAAGATAGTATTCGTCCTAGAAAATTAGATCTAGCGGCTCTAAAGGCTCTCCAAGACGGCGGACAATCTCTCGCTTCCAATTTTGGTACTGTGCTGGAATTAGCAAATATCCCATGGGACATTGTCAAGGATAATGTGGTTTCGTATAACACCAAACACTCGGTATCAGGACAAAGCGACGTCAGCTCTACGAGCACAAATCATCAGCGCGCCATGCGAGCTCAGGAGGAAGCGGCAGCTTCAGCTGTGCAGGACGCTGAGCAGCTATTCAGCCCAGTAAATTCTCATAGTATCTCAACACAACCCCAGGCGTCACAAGCCGTCGATTTCGAAAAGTGGGAGTCGATGCTACAAGAACCTCCCGCACTTAATAAGAATAGAAAAGGGAAAGCCACAGGTAAAGAAGTTGATGAAGGACCTTCTTCCTTCGAGGGATCCGGTCGTATCGCACCTATCAATCTAAAGAAGAAACGGATGAGCCGAATGTTAGCTGGCCGAACCTACACGGCTCCTCCACAGGTGAATACTGTGTCTTCGCTCCCTTCAAAGTCGAGAGAATCATCAGGCGCTACGAAGCCCCATCCTCCGCCGCATTCACGTCTTTTAGAATCGGATGAAAGTTCACCTGCAGGGTCAAGCGACTCATTTCATAGTGTACAGTCATGGAATTTACCAGCCAACCCACTCCCTCCGTCGCCGCCATCATCTCGTCCAATCACGCCTTCTCAATCTCAATTTCCTCATCCACACGATGATATCGTTCTTCCTCATCAGTCTCCGCATGAAAGGGACAATCCGGCGTACGCAAATACGCCAGAGACGGATAAGACGTTTGATGCAAGCTCTGAAGGGGCCAAAGACCATGCTAACGAAATAGCCTCGCCCTCCCTACCTCCTCCCGCCAATCGTAAAGATAGCCATGTGACTATCGCCGAGTCTTCCAAGGCATCGCACGCATCCGGCGTGGAAGAGAAGCCACAAGTCCGGCCGCGGCCACGACCTCATAGCTTATCTATGAGCCGAAGGGCTCTATCACCACTACCCCCTCCCGCTAACTTCTTCTCGCCACCCCCAAGGCAAACCCCTCAGAATCGTATGGCTGCTGTCCGTCGGCTGCCAACCACGATAATAAACAAGACGGTGGAGCTCATTCTAAGTCCACCGACTTATCTCGTAAATATCATGCTGAAAGTCGCCGCCAGAATTCTCGCCGGCGAATGGCGAGGCCTTATCTTCGGCATCGGCGAAGGAGGTGAGAAGATCCCGGTCCAGTGGGATTATTCCGATGGCGAATTTAGCGATTTGAGCGACGACGACGAATCTTACGCGTCGGCAAGAAATAAACAGAGCAGCAACAGTAGCAGCAACAGCATCTCACAGTTCGAAGATAGCCGCTGGGAGGTTGACTAGAGAGACAAACGACAGGCTGCATACAATTTGTGTACTATAGTAGTATCAGTTTTAATGAAGATATGGGCTTGCATGATCTATTGCATGGGATGGTTGGAGGTTGGTGGGAGTTAGGAAGGGTTTAGGGCGGCACCATCCATCCATCTCAAACATTATTCGGGGTTTCCAGCTGGGTTGGAACGGTAGGGTTGGTCAAGGGCATTGGGTACGGGGGTTAAACCGGCTGGGGGACAGAAGAATCTCCCTTCTGGTTATTTAGTAATGGATGTGGTGGTGTTGATGTCGATGTCGATAGCATATCGCGAGAAAGTCACTCCCTCGGCCTTGGGCAGAGATCCTTTAGTAGATACCACAATAAAATAAGTAACATTTATGTGTTTTGTATCGTTTTGGTAAAGTTGAAGTGCCCTATCGAATATCATGGTACGACTAGCAAGCGACATGAGAATTTCGTCTTAGCTTTCCCATGTCTGGCATCGTGGATTAGTATCATTGCGGATATGTAAATTAAAATACTCCCTTCTTCACATATTACGCAGTCGTCATTAGTACGTATCATTGAGAGAAAGCGTAACTATCTCTATTGTTAACTAAGCATCAAGCCAGTATAGAGATCTTGAACTTATTTATAGACATGAAAGCATGACTAGGTAATCGTGAGTCTCGTTCGAGTTTCTACTACTGCTCTTCCTCTCGAGTAGGGGTATCCATCTCTAGCTCTCCGCGGACTGCGCATTCAGCATCCGTATATCATATATCATACTATGTACACGAGAATTTCTGCTATAATGACCTAACGGATCCTACCTAGTGGTAGTTTAAAGTAAAAGTATAGCCGTCTTCTATGCACCGGTATCCTTGATCTCGCTGATATCCTTGTGTCCGGTGCTCAGTGAGTGCTTCGCAAGCGCTGTCTGCCCTTGACCGATCCAGCCGCATTCGTTGCACATGATGACGAAGTCGGACATATCCGTGTAGTAATGGTGTTCGTCTTTCAGCTTCCGGCACATCTCCTGCGCGTGCGCGATGATATGATCGCTGCTTTCGTCGGCGGCCCAGCGCGTCACGTCGAACTCCATGACCTCCTGGCCCTCGACGAAGATCTCGGCGACGCGGTCGTAGTGCACGTTGGAGTAGACCAGGACGCAGCGCATGGGGTACCCGTTGCCCTCGCCGACGCGGTACACGGTGCCCGTCTTGACGTCAATAACGCAGATCTCCAGCTGGAAGACTTCCGAGATGATGGCGAGCTCGATCTCGCCGCCCCAGGTGTCGCGCTGCAGCATGTTGGCGCAGTAGGACGAGGGTTGCTTGCCGAGGATCACGGCGCTGTATTTCTCGGGGTTGGCGCGGATGTGCTCGACGACTAGCCGTCGCAGGGAATCTGCGCTGAAGGACTCGTCGGGGCCGGAGCGCAGGCCGCGAAGGGCGCCGCCGACCGCGGTGAAGAGGCAGCTGTTATCGTCGGGCATGACGCGGAGGACTGGAGTGAGGCGCGTAGGTGTTAGTTCAAGGACCCCTGGGAAAATGCGCCATTGAATAGTGCTTTACTTACCTAGCGTAGAGCCAGTTTCCGGCATAGCGACGCTAATGTTCTGGTCCTTAATACCCTGGCTTTTGCTTTTCTCCTGGCTTCGAAACGAAGATTGAAGGCCGGGGAGAGCCGCTGCGGGGGTGCGGTGGTCGCGACGGGCTCTGGCATGGGCGGGGTATTGTGTGCGACGGCAGCGGAAGCGTCTTCCTTGGGGACGACAGTCAGGTTCTCTCGATGAAGGTTGAGAGATTGCGCCGAGAGTTGGCCTTGGTCAGCGGTTAGAGGTTTAGGAGGCCAACCATACTTGACAGTGACGTCAGCGAAGCCGGTGCTCGACTTGATAGATTCGAGGAGCTGGTCGACTGTAGAGGCATCGTCGAGTTCCAGCGTTCCGCCACCCGAGGGAGCCTTGAATCGAATCTTCATCGTAGCTGTAACGAGCGAAGTAGGTTGAAAAGTGAGTGTGTATGTAAATACCTAAGTAAGTAGAAAGGCGGATACTTGGAAAAGAAGACGGGGCAGCGGAGACCTAGGAAGCACAAGATGTCGGGGTAAGAGAAGATAGAAGGCCACGACCAAGACCAAGACAAAGGGATGAATGGATCACTAATGGTAGGAAGTAAAACAAATATTTCATCAAAAATTATTAAATATTAAATACCCTTATACAAACCAAGACGTGGCAATATGACTCCACGTCTAAAGAGAAGAAGAAGAAGAAAAAAAGAATACAACACCAGACCCGCCCTATGTACATCAGAAATCAAACATCCCGTAGTTGCTCGTACACGTAAGTCGTTTAGTTATATCTAGAAAGAAAGAGAACTCGGTCAATGGAAGCCACTCACCCCTCATATCGGCGGAGACGGGGAACCGACACTACATATGTACCCGGTCGGTGATCATGCGGCTAGGGTTTAATTACAAGTCTAGTGTTGTGTGTTTGGATATGAGAGCTGGTATGCGATTTAGGAGGATATGTAGTAAGATGTAACATTTATACTTATATACCTTCTTGGATCGACTGTTATTTCCTGAATCGTTATACGCCCGAGTCACTATAGCGGGATTTATATCCTAACATATAAGTGGCTAACGAGATTTGATATGGTTAAGCGTGTAGAGGAAGTCTTTTTTTGGTTCATATAATGACGGTAAAAGGATGAGGATATTCAAGTTAATCGGCATGTAGGTTGGGCAATTATTATCCTTTTAAATAGGGGTCTACGTTACTACGCAGATACTATCATCTTAAAGCTGACGTCAAGTTTTAGTTAATAGTTGGGAGTAAATGTCGATATACTAGTCATAGAGACGAATAGCAAGTTTAATTAGACCATAACAAGTCCAGGACTGAGCGAATATAAAGGTTAATGTGCAAAGTTAACTCTTTATTTATAGTTATATCATAAGACTTATTCCGGAATAATTCTTAACTATCGTAATTGAACCGATGTTATGAACGAGTTTAAAGGCTCGTCTATTGCTTCAGATAATGAAAACTAGAGTTGTTAGCAAATAATCTAGTTACTTATAGATCGTGCGTAAGGTTCTATTCGTCTAGACTCTATCTAACCTATCTCATTAACTTATATGTTGTGAAACTCCAAGAGACCTCCTTTTCTGTGAGCAGCGATGGCATTGTCTAGCTAAGTTTCCTTATTAACGTTGATACGAATGCACACGAGAAAGCTAATATATGCGTCATATCCTTAGAACATGTAGCACTTCGATATTACTTAAGTACCTAAACTATCTTAGTTAAGATAATCAAAGATAAGTATTTTCAAGATTTAGGGTGTTCGATTAAAGCTGTTTACTGTTATAACAAGCATTAAAATATAAACTATAAAGATGTATTTAAATATTATTTCTATGTTGCTATCGATGTATAGATAATATCAAATATCACTTTTAAACCAACTTAGGAACCTAAGCTCTTCCATCAGCAACCCCTTTATAATCCGCTCAAGAAAAAGTAATTACAAGCATAAGTAAACTATCTTTACGTCTCGGGTATTTGACGCTGATAATAAAGCTATATGTTGAAGATATCGTGAGTGCGAAAGAGTATCCCTGTCACGTCATACCAGGTCTCGTTGACGCCACCTTCGCGATAGAGGGGAACTCTCAATCTGGTAAGAAGCAACTAGATATTCACAATGCAACGCGAAGATAACATATCCATAACAGGAGAGGCCACTCTCAATTCTTATATCCTCTCCGGCGCTATAAATGTTCGGGTAATGCCGGGGTCGTGTTATCATAGAAGAAGCTGATCACGACATTACGGTCTACGCCTGGTAACATTCGCTTTCTGCCATGTGTGACGGCCGATAAGATAATTTGTTAATTCTTAAACCTAACTAGAGTGCAATTCATATGTAACTCTATCTGTAGAAGTATTACCCCCTTTACTACTGATATAAACGAATGTCTCATTTCGAAAGGACAACAGGGTAAGAGATAGAGGTCTATTCTATCATAGACTTGAGCCTCCACCGTGGATGCTGATATAACAATGGCGGAAAACGAGAACCACAAAACGACCATATGGTCATCAACGCGACAGGAGCCCAGCCAGCAAGGGAGCAGTGACAATGGCAGATCTCGCATCGGGAGTCTGTGGGTCAGGCTGATGAGCTCTATCGGGTGGTATCCAAAGGGTATGCCAGAAGAGGAGAAATGGCTAATCCTGAAACTCGACTTGAGCATCTTGATCTTCGGCTGCCTGTCTTTCTTCACCAAGTACCTAGACCAACAGTCGATCACCAATGCATATGTTAGGTAAGTGCTCGACATATATACCTACTTATTATCGTGCATGGCTGCTAATACACGAGGTTATTAGCGGTATGAAAGAAGAGCTCGGCATGTACGGCGATCAGCTCAACTACATCACGGCAACCTTTTGGGCGTCATACTGTACTTTCATGATTCCAGCGTGCTACTTCCTGACGCACTATCCCGCCAACAGGGTTCTCCCGGCTCTAGAAATCGGCTGGGGATTATCTACCTTTGGTCTGGCCTGGGCTAAGAACGTCGAGACGCTGTATGCTATGCGATTTTTCACCGGGCTCTTCGAATGCTGCTCCTTTACTGGGACAATTTACGTTATCGGTTCTTGGTATAAGCCAGGGGAGATCGGACGGCGCGTCGCTCTTTTCTTCATTGCGAGCCCGCTCGGGACTATGTTTGCTGGGTATTTACAGGCTGCGGCTTATACTAATCTGAATCAAGTACACGGCTTGGCCGGCTGGAGGTAAGCCCCCTATATTAGGACATGATTCATTGAGAGATTTAAGATGGCATGTTGCTAATTAGAAAATAGATGGCTCTTCATCGTCGATACGATCATTACGCTTGCCATATCAGTATTGTAAGTCTATATAATAATGGACATTAGTGTTTTAGCGAATACTAATCTATTCCAGCGGGTTCTTTGTCTTTCCCGACGTACCGGCTAGGAAGAAGCCGCGTTTTATCACGACCGAAGAGCACGCTCTTGCGCGTAAGCGTATCCAAGGACTCGTAGCTCCGCCGCAGCTGCAACTGTCCCGAGATATATTCAAGCGGGTATTCTCTCGGTGGCATTGGTACCTCTTCGTGCTCCAATGGACATTGATGGATCAGAACTTCCTCCCTGGAAGTCAGCCGTTCTCTCTATATCTAAAAGCAAAGAGCAACATATACTCAGTCGTTCAGATCAATACGATACCTACCATCGTTACGGCAGTGAGTATTGTCGTTGCACTGTTCAGCGGTGTCATTGCAGATAAAACCGGGCGGTTTTGGATTCCCGCCATCGTCGTGACTTTTCCGGTTCTTGTTGGTACGGCATTGCTTGTGGCTTGGGATATTGGTGAGAGCGGCCGTTTAGCTGGATTTATACTCACTGGATTTGAGGCAGGTAAGTTATCACGCCAATGACTCGTCTCTCCCCCTTTTCTGGTAATAGCCTGAGATGATTACTTATACTGACCGCTTCCTAGCTTGCTCACCTCTGACTATGGGCTGGGCATCAGTGGTTATGGCTGGAGACGCAGAGGAACGTGCTGTAGTAACAGCTAGCATGAATGCCATCGGCCAAGCTATTACAGCCGGGACTCAAGTGGTACAATTTCCAGCAAGTCGGGCGCCTAATTTTCGCGGCGGATTCATTAGTGTTCTAGCAACTACTGTAGCACAACTTGGTACCATCCTCGCCATCCTATTCTTAAGTCATAGGGAATACAAACGCAAACAGAAACACGTGGATACGCTATCCGAGCCGGAGGTGGTGGTGGGGGATGCTGAGTTGGACAAAGCATTGGAAACTGATCGTTGATGTAATTTTGTATATTATAGATGCTTGTTAGTTGAGTTAATATTCGCCTCGCGAGTTGTTGTTCGTGATACTAAGTTATGCGTATGTGTTTGCGCAATGTTAAGGAGATTGGAAATATAAAATGCTATTATGAAACCTTGATCACTCGTTAAGTATATAATACTGCTCATAGGATATAGTGTATGCATTTATACGTAGATACAACAATACGTGTGATTGCAGGTGGGTATTCGGGTAATTATCGGCTAATATAGCTTAGATAAAGTCTTAAGAACTGAGACTTTGCAGCTGCAGCGGGTGCCGGTCACTAACACCAACCAACAAACCGCGGACCTCGAAACAGCACTTGTTATATATCCGCGAAATTACATCTTGGTCGCCATTATCCACACCGGCCCCAAGTGCTAGCTCTACATTTTTGCTTGAAGCTGTATTATTTAATTTAAGACAGAGGCTTCACTTTTTCGTCTAGCTTTAAAGCTCTTGTTATGGCTGACGAAGCCGAGAAACCGGCCGAGAGCGCGGTCGAGGTTCGCGAGTCTATCGAGGCCAAAGCAACTAATGATAGCAATACCAACAATACTTCGCAGGATATGGATACATCTAAGGCTACTGGGAACTCTATAGATGTCAATGACAATCATGAGGGTTCTAGAGGAGATTTAAGTATCAATGCCGCTGTAGACGCGAGCGCAGAAGCTGGCGCAGAAGTCGAGGATGACGCGGATGCCGATGGGGAGCCCGAGGAGGATCGCACTCCAGGCCGTCTCGACCATGATATGTTAATTGTCATCGAAAATACGGCAAATTATCTCTCTACTTATAGAGATGCTAAGTAAGTTCTACTGACCTGGTTAGTGATTGTTATTTCATCTAACAATGAACTTTTCAGCGGCTACCACGTTGCCTCCCATTTTCAGCGCATCCCGAACCGACGACTGATCCCAGAATATTACGACGTTATAAAGGAGCCCATCGCTTTTAGTACCGTTCGAGTGAGTTACCAGTCCAGTTGAACCCTCCTTTTCACGTCGCCCTGACACTAATACTTTCCATCATAGACCAAAAAGCTCAGAAAACAATACACGGCCTTCTCCGAATTTGTCAGGGACGTCGCTCTTATCTCCCACAATGCAATGGTCTATAATCGACCTTCCTCGGAATTCTTTCAAGACGCCGCTCGTTTACGAGAGATCTTTAAGGAGGAACTTCAAAGGCTAGTCAATGAGGGAACTATCAAGCCCGAGGATGCCGTACTCCCCGACCTAGGAGAAATACCTGAAGCGGAGGATTCCCCTCCTCCGGATCCAGATGAGGAAGAAGTGGAAGAAGAGGAGGAAGATGATGAAGAAGATGACGATGACGATGATTCAGACGATGAGGGTGGTCGACGACGTGGGCGACGGGGTGGTCGTCACTCAACTTCGGGGCGAAAAGCCGACGCGAGAGATGACGATTCACACAAGAGACGAGGTCGCCCTCCTAAGGTTTTTACTCCGTTGGAAGCCCGCATTCACACACTGTTGAAAGGTCTCCGAAAGCCAAAGCATCCCGATGGAGATCTACTAATCATCCCATTCGAGAGGCTTCCAGACAAGCAAACGACTCCGGATTATTTCGCTGCCATAAAGAACCCCATAGCTATGGATCTGATCAAGCGCAAAGCCAAGAGAAAGAAGTATCAGAACGTAGATCAAGTGCTGAGAGACCTCGACTTGATGTTCGAGAACGCAAAACTGTATAACGAAGAGGACAGCCAACTGTATAAAGATGCGGTCGAGTTACAGCGACAAACCCATTTGCTTGCTGAACAGGAGAAGGCCAAGCCCGATAGCGAATTCGAAGACGAGGACGGTAGGCGACCCCTGCCAGAAATTTTTCATAAAGGGGAGATCTGGAGAATTGGTAAGTTTTATAAATTATCACGTCTTCTATCGCGTGTGATGAGGAGTATTGACCGAACTTAGGTGACTGGGTTCATATTACCAACCCGAACGATCTGACCAAACCCATTGTGGCCCAGATCTACCGAACCTGGGAGGATAGGTCGGGTCAGAAGTGGGTGAATGCGTGCTGGTACTACCGCCCAGAGCAGACGGTCCATCGGTTCGAGAAGCATTTTCTCGAAAACGAAGTGGTCAAGACGGGCCAATATCGAGACCATCGCATCGACGAAGTAGTAGATCGGTGCTTTGTTATGTTCGTGACTCGATATAACAGAGGTAGGCCAAGAGGGTTCCCTAAGAATAAAGACGTCTATGTTTGCGAGGCGCGATACAACGAGGAGAAGCACAAGCTCAACAAGATCAAAACGTGGGCAAGCTGCTTACCTGACGAGGTTCGTGAGAAGGACTACGAGATGGACTTGTTTGAGGCGCCTCGTAAGCTTAAGAAGGTGATCAGTCCTATTAAGCATCTCCTTCAAGATGATGCAAAGCCGACGGATCCCTTGCCGAAGCCAACCTGGGGAGCACCTAATGCGCCACCCCTCATTGGGGCCGTGCATTGTCGGGAGAGAGAGCCGAATGTAAGTTGTCTTCTGTCTCTTATCTACTTATTTTCTTATATATTACCTTTTTTGCCCCACGCACCTAAACGTCGCTATCGCAATCATATTTCGCAACATTTATACCCCCCTCCCCCCCCTAGATGCCAGATGAACAGCAAACATGTAAAAAGGGGAACAAAGGGAATAAGAAAGGATCAAAAAAATTAACAAAAGAGAGTGAATGGATTTAACGTACCCCTCTACTAACATACCTATCCCTATCTTACTCTTTCTGTCTTATCGATTACACTGCAAAAGCTTTTCTTACCCTCTTGACATTTTACAAAGATAAAAAAGTTCACGGGTGGATAGCAATGTAATCCTTTTCTCTCTTCTTTTTTTCTTCTTATTGTCTCACTGAGCGCGTCACTTAAAATTAATTTAATTTCTTACCTTGCTCATACATTCTTTCTTTACAGGAATCTCCACCCCCGGAACCAACACCATCTCCACCTCCGCCTCTCCCTATGATGGATTCAGTCCGTCGTCCTTCAATGATGGCGGCGCGTTCTATTGACGCTCAGGGTGATATCGCCATGGGTAATACTCATCACTTTTCTACCATCCCGGCTCCAGCTACACCGACGCCTGGACATGTTGGCGCTTATGCGTCGCCTAATCCCTTCGCACCGCGTCCCAGTCCAACCCCGGTCCCTGTGCCACAATACGGCAACCATGCTGGCGTCCCCCATCCCGGCTTTCCGGTTCAGGGTGTCCAAGGTCCTCCACACGGCGGCCATGGTCATACCACACCACAGATGACTCCCGTACCACACTTCCAACCACATCAGCCTCCTCACCAGCCTGCTGCTTACAACAACGGATACCCGCCTCAATACAGTACTACTCCAGTTCCCGTACCCCATCAATCTCACCACCCGCCTCCTCACCAAATTAACTCACCAATGCCCGCCTACGACACGTCGCATCGTATTGCTCCAACGCCCGTGCGAGCTCCCATGGCCGCCGCGCCTAGTCCTGGTCCGCACGGGCAAGCTAACGTCTACAACCCGCCCCGTCCGGTCGAAGTTTACCGCTTAGATGACGCATTAAATAACAAGATTCCTGAGGAAGTTCGCGAGCAATTCCAACGCGACGAAGCTGGTCACGTGTTATTCTTCACCCAACCTCCTCTAGACCGCCCACACCGTGGTGTATCTAGCGAGAGTGCTGGCCTTGGACATAGCGTCCGCTATCTTGCTGACCGCGCCCGTGAAGTTGAGGACCGTCGCGCAAAACGAAAGGCAAGAGATGAACTACGCCAGGCTGAAGAGAAGAAGCGACAGGAGACAGCAAAACTTGCCGCCGAGGAGGAAAGCCAAGAGATAATGAGCCAAGCTCGTGATGCCTTAGCTAACTGGGTCGGTTCTATGAATAAGGAAACCGAGAAGTTGATGCGAGTTTACGATGGTTGGAGCAGTCGCGATGAGGAAATCGACAAAGTCGCTGGAACGACCGTGGGATAGGATCCCACTACGAATCTTAGGAACAAGCCTGGCGACGAGCCTTTTGATCAAATGTGATTCTGTAATAGCTACATTCTTCGAGCCTGCTTAGCACAAGTTCTACGGCGTTATTAAAGGGAGGATGATGGGAATCGTTTTCAAGGAGTCAAAAGATACCACTTCTCTGGCTAGGAGTACTGAAATCATGGGTTGTTTATAAGTGGGTAGATAGGTAGTATTATGGGCTCAGCTGCGCAATATATTAACTTTAATGCGTAGTGTATAATAGGAGATCAATAAGTCGCGGTAATTATTATCATAAACGGGAATTTATTTATAGTGAAGTAGTCGAACGTGTAGTGTAGGGTTATCTATGATATAGAAATGATCTCTATTTATTACACTGCTTGCGAAATTTGATTCTTGGTAATTTATCCTGTAATTTTAGTACTTTTTGACGAGATGTGGTAGTATCTTGACTTGAATAGATGGAGATAGCAGGGAGTATAAAAGTACCTCTACTTAAAACATAGAACACTTGACTGTGGGTAGATTATGCAGAGTATAATAAGTAGAGCTCCGAGAGCGTATAAGTAATATCAAGCTCATCCGGTAGCATAAAGCCCATAGTCAAATCAACATTTCCTTATACCACCACAAAATCAAAGCTATAAACACAGCGAGAACGCTTTTAAATGTCACTTTGAAATAGCTTCCATAGCCATTCAATATACAGCGAGTTATCTGGGCTATCAAATTAAATATCACGTATTCAACAGACACTAAGAGGTTCTCTATGTTGGTAATCTTTCTTGATTCTATATTGCTAGGTACCGGATCTCGATACAAATTCCTCTGCTATAGCCGTGCCTATTCGCCTGGGATAACCACACTCTCCATCTCTCCACCCGCAACCGCGACATCAGTTGTCGCGCCATGGCGTATCTCTATCCCTGAATTATTCGCTCTCACAAATCTTCCACCCCGACGAGGGGTAAGGGGGGGCTGCCCCGTCATTAGAAGTAGGTGAGTGGGTTCGATCAATGATGATGAGTAGTGTTATGAGGTTTGGTATTCTCATTCTTTATGCTGCTATCTGTTGCAGCCAATTCCTATGAGCAACCTCACGCGAATTTGGTATCGTAGAACCCTCAGCAAAGTCATCACAGCAATCCCAAGGGCGTTCAGTTGCCACAACTATGAGAAGTGACGCCTGATGATCTGTTGCCCTTCAGGCGAGAAGTGCTGTTGCAACAATGGCGTTGGGTCAACATTTGCCGACTGAAGGAGGATCTGAATTGCTCGGGCCACGCGTGCGCCTAACTGTCCGTGGAGCATTTCAGCTTCAAGGGCCTGTCCTACGTAGACAAACACCTTGTCAACCTGGCTAGTTACCGCAGGGTTTTGTCTACATGAGCGGTTAGTATTCTGATCTATTAAATGTACTATATATAAGATAAATAGTAGCTTGTCCACTTGTACAACAGTATGGGAATGAAGATCGCGTCTACTATTAAATATTGGACTTACTGTTCGATTAACTCCACAAGATAGCCGTAGGCATATGGCGCTGCCTCTTCGTCGTTTGTTACTGGCAAAGTATTGACCCTATGTAGCAAACTGGTTAGTAGATGTGTTTGATTTGTGATCATGCCGGATACATACCATTGTGCTGCGATAGTTTGGGGATCCTGTAAACTCTGTTTGTTAAAGTGCAAAATCTTTGCGATAGCCGCGCAAGCATTCTCTGTGCAAACATTAGCGACTTCCGAAATACATGATGAATTCAACAGGGTGACGCACCAGTGGCGTAAACAGCCTCTTCGCCGCGCGCATCCGGTATCTGAGTTGCTTGAAACAAGTAGGGTATCGATGTAGCTAGGAACTGAGACCAAGGAGCTCCACCACGATGAGCGGCCACACCAATGCCATACCTAAAGAGATGTTAGCGATTATCGAAAAGGGGCTATAAGAGATCCGTGGTGATCAATGCGATGTCACATCGGTCCCACCATAACCCAAGATGCTGGATTTAACTTACGCAGCAGCCTGTCGGATAGCAGCCGAGGGATCTTTACAACCTTCCAGGAGAGCAGTGCTAATAGCTTGAGCATAACGAACACTCTCCGGTCCACAATATTCTAAGACGTCATCCATAATACATAGACCCCACTGCCGCTGCGTAGGATCCGCCGAGGTAAGGAAGCTCTCGTACGTGCCCATGAGACGTTCCCATGGCTGGAGGAAAATGGAACCATGGTTCTTGAAGATGGAATGGAACGCCTTGTTCATATCAGATAGCAAGGTCTGGTCGTCCTCAATTGCAATCATGATATCTTCAGCTTCATCCTCGGCATCCTCGGCAGCAGCCCCTTCCTTATCTTCTTCGCGTTTAGCAACACGGTCCCTATAATCTTCAATAGCCGAGTGAACTCCGTCAATAAACTTGCCCATGTGTTGTAAGTTGAGGCAATCCTTGCCGACTACTTCGACCGACTCGTAAAAGCATTGGTACATCTCAGCCAAAGCATCAATGGCCGGCTCAGCAGTAAGCACCTCGAGCAGCTTGTCAACGGTTCCAGCCCATAGACCACGAAGTTCATTCGATTCGGGGCCATACGCCTTCTTGTACGAGCTGAGTAACTGAGGAACAAGCTTCGCTGAAATGAATCGAACGGGATCGTGGAAGAAAAATGCGAGACCCGGAAGTGCGATTTTCTCCATCGTGTCAGCGACGTACGGAGCAAAATGACCCTCGAGGGTCTGCGCGTAAACCACGAGCAGCTCGATAGCCATATGCTTGTCATCCATAGTACTAGTTCTGATTCCAATCATCTTGCCCTTGAGCGGCACGAGCTCCCATCCGTCTTCTTGTTGAATTTGTTCAATCTCGTCGTCCGTATCCAATAGCTGGATGTCAGCCTTGGCACTGGCTAATTCAACTAAAGGAGGCATGACATTTGGTAAGAAGCGTAAGAAATCGGCGCCCATAACTCTACACATGCGTCCCCAGCAGTGCATGAGATATTGCGACTGTGGGTCGTCAGGATCGGTGATATGTTCTTGAACGTTAGCAAGGAGTTCAACCAAGACCATAGCATCGTTTCCGAGACGTTCCTTTCCAACGGCCAATGCTATCAAAGTAGCACATTCCATAGCTTTAGCACGAAGTAGCCGGTACTCCTTCTCGGTTTCCTGTCGCAGGACATTAACGAGCAAAGGCATCAATGTGTCATAGTACTTGGAAAAGGCAGCTTCGGCGGCATCGGCGATGGTGGCAATCGTCGAGAGTGCTTGTTCCTGGACGTAGCGCTTCTCATTCTGGAGAAGTTGGAATAGCGAGGATAATAACTGGTCAAGGTAGGGTTCAAGGATGCTCTTTTCCGCCTCCTCACAAAAGTTAACCAATGCGGCAGCTGCATGCGCTTTAACACGGCCTTCCGGGGAGTCAAGCACAGGAATGATAGCTTTCAAGACAGTATCATAGTACTCTTTCTGCATCGTAGGCGCGAAGTCTGTGCTCATCTGACCGAGAGCCTGACACCCGGCCCAACGAACTCGCGGATGGGGGTCCTTCAGCGCAGGAACAACCAACTCAAGAACATGGCTGAGTTCCTTAACCATAAGGTCACGGCAGCCCTCCGATATAGCCGAGATGGCCATCAGAGCCGCGTGACGATCCTTCCAGGCCATAGAAGTCATCATTCTGGGGAGCCAGTGGAACGTTGGGGCCAGAATAGTTTCGCCTCCGAGTTTGTTGGCCAGCCGGTCCATGCACTGCTCTCCTGCGACATGGTTCAAATCGCTCTCTTCCTGATCAAAATCGTCTGATGCTAACCATTCGGCAGCATCGTCATCGTCTTCGCCGAGATCTGTCATTAGACTTAAACATTGGGTGATCATGTCGGTCGTATAAGAGGGATCCTTGCGACACATGGACGGGGCGTAATCGGCAAAAGTAGCCATGAGTTCGAGTGCATTCTGTCGGCTGAGGTCATTTAACTCCTTGTCCTGTATAACGCCGACGCTGAACATGACGAGGTTGTGAAATAAGGGCCTAAACATCTTAGGCGAGGTCTCAGCTAAATCGATTAGGGCAACCAGGGCTTTGCTAAGGTCTTCTGAGTCATGCGAATCCTTGATGGGGGTAGAAGTGTGTAGTACGGTAGCAACGAAAATACTTTATTTTGATCCTTCTTGGGGAGGTTTCTGAAGAAGGACGCGAAGGCGTCCATAGCAGCCAAGCGGACTGCAACAGAATCATCCTTGAATCCTCTGTTGAAGGCATCCAATACTGCATTATCATGCTGTTTCTCGATAATACCTGGTGTAGTCGCAAAAACACGGAACGCAGTCTCGCGTTGACCTGCGTCAGTCGCCACGCTCAGGTTAAAGAGAACGGCTAGAATCTCGGGCCATTGCTCAGCTGGGATATGCATGTTAGCGGCCGGTCTCGCGAAGGGTTTAGTATTAGCGCTGGAGCGCCTAACAATTCCTACTCCTAGGAATAAAGGGAACGCGGCAGATGGAACAGGAAGTGGTCGCGAATGCATCGTGAGCGTAAGGAAGAAAAAAAAAACAGAAGATCGGTAATAGACTAACTGGATTCTGAATATTGTCTTGCGACGTCGGCAACAGCGTCACTTATTTTATTCCGTACCAGGCGGTCTCTCTCGTTGGCTAAGGCTTCAAGGAGTTTCTGGCGGATAACGGAAGCTTGTTCGAAAGGTAATGATAAAATACCTCTGAATTGTCGCCTTTGTCGTTCTTGCGTGTCTTTGATGCTATTCGACGAAATATGACGGCAGCAAAGGAGCGCAGCTATACATATAGGTTGTGTTAGTCTTTCAAACATGACAAGTAGAAGACGATCAAAGAGTCTGCTTACGGATGTTTCAGGCGAAGCAGCTATCTGCTCAGCCAGGCCCATCAACAGAATATCAGGGCGAGTGTTGGTCCAGGTATTTTGCAAATGTCCCTCGGCCTGAGATCGTATAGTGTTGTCCGAGGATTGCAGAGCTTGCAAGAGCTGGGTTAGCTCTGCATGAGTCTCTGCCGGAAGCACCGACATGATTTGTGATAATCGAGGTAGGTTTGCGGTTTTGCGGTTTTGCTATTCGCGAACAATTCTACCTCAGAGAAGAAGAAATAATAAGAAGGCGCGGTGTTTTATTAGGAGGTAAAAAAAATCAAAGTTTATCAAAGTTGTATCGCTTCGAGATGTTGTGCCCCGCAGGGCTAAGACGCGGTGGCCTACGGGCTCTAGGCGTAGATTAGGTAGAGGGCGCCGAAGAAGGTACAGTAGTAATGAAGTTCATAGAACAAATTCCTGTATACTCGAGGTAGAGGTGAGGTGAGGTTCGGCAAGATTCGTATAAACAATCTTAATAGTAGATCTAAATAGTTCGGCAGTAGAAAAGAGTGAGTTTTTCTACTTTGGTGTTGTCGTTGTCAGTTGTCGTGGTTTTTTTTATTTGGCATCAATGGTAGCGAGGGGTCGCGAAAGAGGGGAGGTTTCGTTATGGACTTTTTTTTTTTCTTCTTTCCCCAATGCAAGCTGGTTGAACACCAAGAAATAAAATAAATTCCTAGGTCTGCTAGAGTGCACTATATGGTCCGTGCGCAGAATGCTTTCGTCCAACTGTGCTAACTTCAAAGAGCAGCTTTTGGCTTTTTTGATCGCTTGACTTGGGGTGATTTAGCTGAATTGGGCTTAGGTCAGGCACACAACCTTCTTATCAATACCAGCAGACGTACAGTTATCATTTAGGTACGAAGTACAATAGCTATCGATAGTTATTGGCGGGTATTTACTGATAAGATTACTGAATCACTCTTTTTAATTTGAATTCTAGCAACGTAAATGCCCTACCTCTTCCGCCTCTATGTGGAATCTACCTAAACTAAAAAAGATCTCGATTCACCAAATTTGCTTAAGCCAGGTATGGGGTGCAGTATAAATGGATTCCATTGAGTCATTGTCATAGAGACTCACTAGTATCTGGAATGTTTGTCTGGTATGTTTAAGGCCCATGTACCGCATATCACAGTTTATCGTCAGTCGATTGGTTGTAGCTTTCTATATCCCGAAAATGCGCTACCCATTTGCGCTGCCACGTATTACAACCTCTTAATCACTCTTATATCTTATTAGTTGGCATAAGATAGTATGTACGTCTAGAACATTGCAAGTTCATGGTTCCCTTGTGGAACTGCAGATATAACGTATTATCTTCGTTTTTTAGAACAATATTGGATATACTAAACTATTTTATATCGGCCCACTTACCTTAGATACTCGACCCCTCCAACAGTGGCGTTTTTATTTTAGTTTGGAGACTTAAGGTTTGTTAAAGTTAATAAAATAGCTGCATATTGACGCTAATGACAGACGTGTGACGGTGTAGAAAGGTGAAGGAGGGGTTGTCATTCCACGGGGTAGTTACCTCCTACGCTATCCACAATTGGATCAATTTATTCGGACCATAAGAGGTATCTGTATCTTCCTTGGGGTAGGTACGACCTTACCTATGGTCTCGGCACCGCCTACTTTTTTACATAAGAAGTGTATATAATCTAAGGTTAGGTACCTACCTCTTAATATCCTCATGATATCAAATATACGCATACAAACCTTACCTATACACACACATGTATAGAACCATTAGCAACATAACAATCTGTAAAAGCAATGTTCTAGATATGAGCAAGGTAGGATAGAGACGAAGAAGCCAAGACTTAAGAGGTAGCTACTTAGACAAGTACCTAGGTTAGACCATATGTACATTGATGTAGCTACAGCTTCGAAGCTACAAGACATCCCCATCCCGACTCTCCTCGACTTTGCGAAGGCGAATAACTGCAACACATTCCTAGGAACATACCCTGCTGCGGTCAACAGCTCTAATATAATACCATTTCACTATGGATCCTAATGCATTTTATTTTAGGGGACGTAAAGATTCTAAGGAAACGAGTATCTCACCGCCACCCCCTCAACGAACCGGTTCCTCTTCGAGCCTGCACAAATCTGGTCATGTCCTAGGCCATAGTCATCGTTCAAGTCTCGCAGAGAATTTGAGGGGCATGCCACCGTCCCCGCGAAATCAGCGACATCCATCTTTTACCCAGTCCGCTCTTCAGGAATTACTCAACCACCCGCCAGCTCCGAAGCAGCAGAATCCTCGCTTCGCTGGGAGGGACTGGCGCGATGTTGCAATCGGGGAGCTCGTGTCGAAAGATGACGTTTCCTGGGTAGAACTGGATACCGGCGTGCAGGATGCCACAATGGTACAGTCAACCCTGATCCACCAATATCGATTTATCCAGCTTATCTCTAACTACTTGTATGTCTTCAGGCGCTCCTCAAGAATACCTCAAGCAATGTCGTTATCATACGAGAGAATGCTACCAGCACCATTCCCATCTCCACATTCGATTACAACGACTTAAACGCTTACATTCTAGTCGTGGTCGGATTAGCGCATCCAAGCGACGACTTGGTAGAATTGTACGATTCCATAGCAAGAAGAGCGCAGGCTAGAGACAACATACCGCTCCGCGACATCCAGCCGATTTGTCGGAAAGAGTCTCTCATCACCCTGCAGGGAGATGAAGATCTGGCCAAGGCGATCGAGATCTTTGGTAGTGGTGTACACCGGGTACTCGTCCGCAATCACAATGCCGAAGTGATCGGTATCCTAAGCCAGCTGAAGCTTTTAGAATTCTTCTGGCACGAGGGTATAAATTTTCGCGTCATCGACGATCTGTACCCTAAGCTCTTGCGCGAGGTTGGCGTCGGCTCCCAGCAAATATTAGCTGTCAAGTACGTGCATTTCGAGTCCTAAGTTCTAACCCTACACTATTCTCTAACAATCACATAGCGCAGATAGTCCGTTGACAGAGGCTCTCAATCTTATGAACCAGGAAGGCCTGTCAAGTGTAGCCGTCGTTGACAATGCTTTAAACGTCGTCGGCAATATTTCCACGGCCGATGTCAAACTTCTTACCAACGCAACTAGTATTCCATTACTACAGAACTCATGCATGCATTTTATATCGGTCATCCTAACCGAGGAAGGTGTCGAGAAAGGAAAGGATTCATTTCCTGTATTCTATTTAACCCTTATTCAACACTTGCACACACGGTGGCTAAGCTGGTCGCTACTCGTTCACATAGGATGTGGATCGTAGAGTCTGCGTCTCCGTCTCCTTCCGCGCCAGGAACCCCGTCGCTAGGCCCCACCGTGTTCGTTCCGACTCCATCTTCTTCGCAGACCTCTCTTACCGGCAGTCACTTCCCTCTGTTCCTCCAGCTTCTACTCTACCGGGGTCTCACCTGTCTGGCCGCCTAATTGGTGTCGTTACCTTGACGGACGTTCTCAACCTTTTTGCAAGATCTACGGGGTTAAATCCGTCGGATCCAAGCGAGCAGCGCGCAAGGAGGCGAAGAAGTTCGAGCAGTTCTGTACGCCCATCTATCGAGTCTACCCGTGCTAGCCTTGATATTCGACGCTAGAGGGAGTGCTAAGCTATGATATTGCGCATACGGGATTCAAAAGTTCTGAGGGACTGGGTTTTATTACGATAGTAGTGTCGCTATGCTGTATAGTTTCTATTGCCATCTTACAACGATGCTCGGGACTAGGTTTCCTATCCGTCTTCATATTAGCAGTAAAGAGGGGGGGGGTCGGTTAGTAGTGCCTCGATCGCGCTCAATGCTTTGGGTTCATAGCGCAATGAATGATGCTTATGAGACAATTTTCTTTGGAGTCGGTAGAGTAGACTTCCTCCCGGCTTTCCTCTTTACGAATCATAATCGGAGTTCCCTGGATATATGAAGTATCTTAGCTTTCCCATTATTACTTACTACACGACAATAATTCCTAGTTAGGAACAAGGTTTCGGCCCCGAACGAATAAATATCTATAGGGCACTATTTCTGTTGTTACTATGTCGTTCTTAGTGGATGCTAGTAGTAATACACGTGTAGAAATTTGTCAATGTCGAGTATTGGCCTCATGACTAGGGTAAGTAAGGCATATTATGATTACTTTCTATGCTAGTAGATGAAGCTGAAGCTGGTGGTGATTTATGCAAGTATCTTCGAGTTTATCATATAAGATTGCTTCTTACTAGGTAGATTAAGGCCTAATCACAGGTTTTCACTCGTTTCCATGAAACCCATGTTCTCAAGTAGTTATTAATTAGTATCTCAGATCCCATATCCAGCCATTCATTCCTACCTACAGAGCCAAGTCAGGTTAAGAATAATTCTTGCATCTTACTTACCCAAGTAGTGGTCATATTTCATATAGCAAATCAATCCGGGCACTCGGCCAATAAGAATAATTAAATTCGATCACACTTGTATCTATGTAAATCAGGTTAGAACGTCTTGATTGGCTAGGATGGGTCTTCCGGGCTAACACATTAACAGTAAGCAAAACCTACTTATAGCGCTATAACGGGCCACAATTCAACAACAAATCAAGGCACGATGCCGGAGTGGTCTAACGGGTGAGACTTGAATTACAATATGTGATCCAGTCTATCTCATGTCTTAGGACGCGCAGGTTCGAATCCTGCTCGTGTCGATCTTTTTCTATAAATGATTATTTTTGCTTTTTGCTTTTTAACTTCCATTTTCTTTGCTGAATTGCTGCAAATTGAGTCACTCCGTAGAAAAGAGACATGTAAACTTTGTAAAACTCGATTGGATTTAAATAAGCACTATCTAAGAGTGTGTCCCTCCTACGAATATCCCTAACAAGCTAGGTACTCTGTGCCTATGCGCACTTCATTTGTCTTCTTCCCCAGATTTTTGCGCCTTTAGTATTCTCTCTTGGTCGGCAGCCGAGAATAGAGATGTGCCTTGCTGTAGGGACTTAACGAGCATTGCTACCGCATCGCCTTTGAAGTCGTCAGCGTTGCGGACCTTGTCTAGGTCTTCTGCGAACTCCTTGGTGCTTTGTTGCAGGTAATAGGAAGTAAACTCCTGGGATGTGTGTTTTTATCCGACATGTTTCCGTTCTTGTTTTTTTATTTGTTTTTGTTTTTTGCTCTCACTTTGCCGATTATTCGGTTGAGAGTGGAAATTGGTGACAGTGCAGATTTACGGCCCCGATGTTGTTTTGTTGTAGCTGTGACAAGTATGAGACGGAGGTTTTGAATAGCGAAAAGTTTCTGATATTACTGTAACTGGTCTCCACAGCTCGTTTATCTCTAATTTTAGTAGTATAGTCTACTAAATTCCACAGCCAATCCGCGATTATCGTGATACTAGGTGCGATGCGTATGAAAGGTGGGAAGCAACAAACCAAGTGCTGGCATAATGGATGGATGCATAATGGACCTATGTATCACTACAAATAAGGATAAAACTATTTCAGCCCCCCGCCTTATTCTGTTTCAAAGTACCTAGACAATCCATTGCCATTCAGCTCAGCTCCATTACGTCAACAGCATCCTCCTGAAATAGAATACTGTGTGCCGAATTATCCAGACTCATGAATATTTATTTATTTGTATCCAACTTTTACTCCGTGCAACGGGGTCACTAAATACGCATACACTTCGTAGCTAGCATCATCATATTGTCAAGATGGCACCACACGAAGGATTGGTACATATGAAAGAGTACGACTGGAGAGATAGCAACGTTGAGAATATCGGAACAGAACTTGACCATAAAGTCAAGTACAACTCAGCAGCCACTGAGCCTGCATGGCAAGAAGTCGGAAATGCCCCCGGCCTTTACATCTGGCGAATTGAGGATTTTGAAGTGGTTCCATGGCCGAGAGAACAGTATGGCGACTTTCATGAGGGAGACAGCTACATCGTTTTACACTCGTACAAGGTGGGAAGCAAGGATGGACAGGAAAAGTTAGCCCACGATATCTTCTTCTGGCTCGGAAGTAAGACAACGCAAGATGAGGCGGGCACTGCTGCCTATAAGACAGTCGAACTCGATGAGTTTCTACATGGTGTAGCCATACAACACCGTGAGCTCCAAAAAGAGCCTTCCGATGACTTTGTGGCCCTATTCTCTCGCATCCGGATCTTGTCCGGCGGTGTCCGCTCTGGTTTCACACACGTTGAGACCGATGAGGAATCGAAGGAGACGCTTACGTTGCTCAGAATATTCAAGCACCCAACTGCCAAGCGCGCTGACTCGGTCCTGATCTACGAAGTTGAGCCTACCTGGCAGAGTCTTGACGAAAACGACGTCTTCGTGTTGGAGCGCAACAACAAAATCTGGGTCTGGCAGGGTAAGAACTGTAGCCCAATGGAGAAGGCCAAGGCCGCCCAAGTCGTTCACGATATGACTATCGCGAAACACATTGACGTCGAAGTGATAGCGCAAGCGGAGTCAAGATCGCGAACTATCGTTACCATGTTAGGCGGAGAAGATGTCGAAGGACCATTTCAGTCACCACGGCCTATTATCTCGTCTAAGAGTCAAGAGGCTGCCAATCATCGCCCTCGCAAGCTGTTCCGTCTGTCAGATGCTTCCGGCGAGTTGAGATTCAACGCAGTAAGAGATTCTGCAATAAATAGCTCTGATCTAGATAGCGATGATGTCTTCCTCTTGGACACCGGGTCTACTATTTGGGTCTGGCAGGGTTCGGGAGCAAGCAGGACAGAGAAGGCCATGTGGATCAAAGTAGCCGAATCATACATTCGACGGCTTGGAGAGGAATCTGGTGATAGCAAAGCGTATCTAACGCCGATTTCTAAAGTAGTAGAAGGAAGCGAAAGTCCGGCGTTTATCGAGGCGATTAACGCATAACGAATGAATATCATAAGACCTTGTTAATAGAAAGCTGTTGTAGGTAACAAGATTGAAATCTACGTAAAAAGTGCATAACGTGATTTACAAATTAGAGGCCTACATAAGTCAAAGGCCCACAATTTTACACCTATTTAATTAAATTATTATTATATAATAATAACGTTTAAAATTAATTAAAAATTAATTTAATTTTTATAATTAAAGGTTTTTAATTTGGTTTAATAAATTTACGCGTTATAACCTATATTATTATAAATATCATAACATTATTAACTTTGTTGTTGTTTTTTTATAAGATTATTTTTAATAACTATAATATCGCTTTTAACGTTAATACCGTTTTTTTAGGCTAATAATACGTTTTTTTTTTTTAAATAAAAGATTTTCCTTTTTATAATTATTTATTTTTTATTTATTAACGTTTAAAAAATATATAATTTATTTTTTGGAAATTTAAAATTTTTTTTTTAATATAGTTATTTTATATATAATTTATATGTAGTTTATTTTTATTAATAATTTTTAAAATTTTAATTAGTAAATTAAATTAATAGGTAAAGATTTTATTACGTAAAAATAAACTATAATATAATTTCGTTAATATTTTTTAATATTTTAAATATTTAAAATAAATTAAATAATTTGAGATCTAAGGTAAGAAAATGTGCAATTTTAACGATATTAAGTTATAAAATAACCCGATTAAAGTTTAAAAAAATTAGTTTAATAGTTTTAAAATTAGCTTATATATTTTTTTTAATAAAAATAATATCGTAAATTTATCGAAAAATTAAGAAAAAATTTTTTTTTCTAATATAAATTAAACCTTATTGTATTAAATCTTTAATAATTATTCTGTATACGCGTTTTAAAATTAAAAAAACGTTTATATTTAAAGATTAAAATTTATAAATAATAAATAAATAAGCATATAAAAAAATATAATATTATTATTACGGTAATATTTACAAAATTTTATTGATATATAATTTTCGTAATTATTTAATATTAAAAGGCGTTTAATGTCTTTTATATGTTTTTTTAATATTTATCGAAATATGTTAATTATTTCAAATTAATTTTATTTATAATCTAATTGTTTTTAAATAATAATTAATAATAGATAAAAATCTACTATTACAATATTATAAAATAAAATATTTTATTTATTATAATAATAAAAAATAATATAGCTTAATTTATAATTATTAATAATAAATAGCTATAAATTATTTTTTATTTTTAAATATAACCTAATAAAACTTTTAATGTTAATTTAAACTTATAATAACTATTTTTATAATAATTATACCTATTATAAACCCGGTTTTATTAAATTATATATATCTTTAAATAAAATATTTTTTTTTTTTTTATATTAATAATTAGCTTATATTACGCGTAATAAACGTTAAGATTTTCGCAAAAAACTTTTTAATAATTAATTTGATAATTTAAACGTGTTTTAAATTTAGGTTGCTAGCGTATAAAATTTGTAGTTTAATTTTTTCTAATAGATTTTTGTTATATTTTTACAATAATTATTAACTATTTTTTAACGTAAAAAAGCTTAAGAAAAAAAGCTTAAATATTTAGTTTAAAAATACGTTAAATAATTAATATCCTTTTTATATTAAATTAATTTTTATTATAGTTTTATTGTATTTATATGTTATTAATAGCTATATATTTTACCGCGTAACGTTTTATATAAAATATTATAAATACGTATAACGCGTTTTATATTAAGATTTTTATTACGTTTTATAATGCCAAAAGTTAAGTTTATCCTAGTTTTTTTAAATAGTTAAAATATTATAAATTAATTAAATAATTAATTATTAAAATTAAAAAGTAATAGTTTAGATATTTTTGAGCCTTTAATTTATATGGGCCTCTGACTTATGGATTACGTTACAAGGTATATATACCTAGGTATATATACCTAGGTATGTACCTACTATTTACATGCATATATACAATTAAAAGGATTAACAAGTTATATTAGCCTTGATGCGAGTAAGTGGGTCTTCGGCTTTCTAATGGGAGTCCAGGCTGCCTCAATTGGATGCGCCGCTTACATACAGATCCGTAGTGTCCCTAGTGCCGGATTCGCGGAAGCGTGTTTAAGAGGATCAAGGTCGGGTACCTTTTTATTTTACCTTAGGTAATTGTGATTGAGAAACAACAGTTGGACCCTTTTCCAATTTGAGATCGTTACCGACCTTTTCCCCTATGATAATATTGTCCCCGTCTCACGTCCCGAATTCTTGAAGCACTCACCTACAAATTCAACGCCAAATTGTATAATATTGAATTCTTCAATGACTTTGCTTCAATAGTCGTCACCATATTAAATTGTTAAAAATGGACTTGCACGAGGCGCAAGTCTACTTGCAGGCTTCGCTTCACGAAATATCCTACGCCTTCCAAAAAGTCCCTGGAAGTGTTTTGGTTCGATACATTCAGTCAAGCTACCAGAATGATCCCGTTCGATCTGCGATAGAACTTGTGCTCGTGATATTCTTCGTTCGATATCTTCTGTCGCCCTCTTATCCTACCCACGATCCCAACTACGTGAAGCTCCGCGATGACGAGATCGATGAGCTCGTTAGAGATTGGGAACCCGAACCGCTTGTGGCTCCTCAGACGCAACTTGGGAGGCAGAAGCTGAGAGGCAACCTGTTATTGTTGGGTAAGAATCAGTCTCTCGGTCTGTCAATGGCCATTGCTAACAGTATCAACATAGACCGACGGGTCCGAAGGTGAAACTATCCAGCGGAAAAACTGTCGTAAACTTGGCCTCTTACAACTTCTATAACTTCAACGCAAGCGAGCCGATTAAGGAGAAGGCAATCCAGACACTGCGCACCTACGGAGTTGGCCCTTGCGGTCCCCCACAGTTTTACGGCAACCAAGATGTCCACATGCAAACTGAGCACGATATCGCCATGTTCCTCGGTACCCAGAGCTGCATTATCTACTCTCACGCTTTCTCTACCATCTCCAGTGTTATTCCGACCTTCTGCAAGCGAGGTGATGTCATCGTAGCTGATAGGATGGTCAACTACTCGATTCGTAAAGGACTAGAGGCTTCCCGAAGTAATATTAAATGGTATGAGCATAACGATATGGAAGACTTGGAACAGGTTATGAAGAAAGTGGCCGAAGAACAAGCAAAGAAGAAGATCTTGACTAGGCGATTTATTGTTACTGAGGGACTTTTCGAGATGGTTGGCGATTGTTCTAATCTTCCTAAGCTCGTAAGCCAACCCTTTCTGATACCAACTTAATTCTGTTCTATAACATGCTGACAATTTTTAATATTTTAGGTTGAATTGAAAGAAAAATATAAGTTCCGCATCGCTCTGGACGAGACTTGGTCGTTTGGCGTACTTGGCCGTAACGGACGAGGACTTACTGAGGCACAGAACGTCGACTCTGAGGCTGTTGATATGATTATTGGCTCTATGGCCGGACCTCTCTGTGCTGCTGGTGGATTCTGCGCTGGTTCAAAGGATGTGGTACGACACCAGCGTATCAATGCCGCATCGTACACTTATTCGGCTGCTCTACCTGCTATGGCTGCTGTCACAGCTAGTGAGACGTTAAATGTCCTACAATGCAACCCCGATATCCTACAGGGATGCCGAGACAACATTCAGGCTATGAAGGCACAGCTCGACCCTCGCAGCGAATGGGTCCGATGCACAAGCGACCCTGAGAACCCGATTATGCTACTAGTGTTCAAGCCTGAAGTTGTCTCATCGAGACGACTGAGCAACGAAGATCAAGAGCGGCTGTTCCTTGAGATTACGGATGAGGTAAGTTGTCCAGGAATAGCACAAGCGAAGTTTATCCACTTACAGGAATATATAGGCACTCGCCAACGGTGTACTAATTACGCGACTGAAGAGCTTCCCGCTAATCGGCAGTATCGGTACTAACGATATAGATATCAAGCCTGCCTTGAAGGTTTGTATCACGTCGGGCTTGTCTAAAAAGGAAATCGAAAAGGCTGGAACAACGATTCGACACGCTATCACCAAGATTATGACCCGGAAACCCAGCCGGCAGACGTCGTCACTAGCTGCTTAGGAAACATTCAGTCTCTCGTGATCTTATTCACGACTACTTCACGTTGCTTCACGATATGACGCGAGATGAGGTAGTTGTATGCGTAATGGCGCTATTATACTACGACCTGGACATGACCTTGGGTTGAGAGGGTTGAGATGGATAAGTGCTCGAATCCGTTTCGATTAATAATTGAAAAGTCCACGAGTGTATACCTATTCAAGATAGAAAGGCAAACTGCCGGGATCAGATGGATCAGACCATACACTAGAACCATATACATACTAATTACTAATTCTATCATACAAGTGAAGTTATGTCCCACTGTGGCGTTGTGATGGACCATCTATTTTTATCTTATCGAAAAGGGGATCGGGGGCCGGGGGCTGAATAGTCGATAGGGGGAGGGGATGTCTTTGTCCCTTTATATATAAAACTTCATACGGGTAGGTACCAATGATTGTGCCTTGTGCCTTGTGCCTTGTGCCTTCCGGACGAACTATTAGATGAAATGTGAAACATTGACGTCTATATATCATGTGGTTCTCGACCAAAGGGAAGCGTGGGGTCTCATTTCTCTAGCGTTCTTGCCGCGCGTTGTGATGACGTTTTAGACTGAAAAAAAACTTGATCCACGATATCGTTGCCCTAGGAGAATTTTACTTAGACTAACACTAAAACACTGCCAGATTTCATATAATTCGTTTTACGACCGCCATCATTCCTTACGATACTTTAACCTAAGTACCTAAAATACACTCTTTTACAATCTATAACCACCTTCCTTTGAGGTTATCGATAAATCAGGATACGCGATATTAGCTAGTCAACTGCGAATCACTCCTTCTTACCTATTGACTGACCTATTAACCTATCGATCGTATTCATATTTCGGGAATAAGGCAACATCGATAATGACCTCTGTCTAAATTCGAGAATAAAAGATAGTAAGTGCTCTTTCTCCCTTGTTATTGTTTGTATTCAATAATGATGACCCCCTTTACAAACGCCATCATTCCTTCACCATATCTTGTTTACCCCCTTTCCTTCTTCGATGCCGGGGCAACTAGGCCTGGGCAACTTCCACCACAAATGGACAATTATGTTGATATTGTTTTCTTGAACGGGCACCTCGTTCCTCGAATCTATAACCTCATTATACCTTAGGTAGTCCCTTAATTGTTCTCTTTACCTACTAGCACAAGCTCTCACTACACTCCTTTGTCTACTTTTGTTTCCCTCGCAGTTCTTGTAACTAATGGACACTTGTTGAGTGTCATCTGCCGCATTCATGTCCCCTTTTGTCTCTATTCTCGTCACTCCTTCAAGTAAATCGTTGCCTCGCTAACAATATAGGCCGTTCATTATTTGTTTTTCGCAGTTTCGCGATCACGCTCATTCTGGAAATACCCAGCATCGTATTAACATATCGACATCATGAGATCTACACTACTTTCTCTTAGTCTTCTTTCCCTCCTCGGCCTGTCGGCTGGGCAGCCGAGTAAGTCATAGCTCTGATCTACTATATATTATCTATTATATATTATCTATTATCTCCCTTTAGGGACAAGAGCTCATATCTTTATTAGGACATCAGCATCAACATCTCCACCGACATAGGGCAAACAGAGCCCCTATTGCGAAGAGGGACAAAATCACCATTACTGATTCTAAATACAGTACTACTACAGAAGTCCCTGAAGTCGTGGTTTATGTGGATCAGAATAACAACCCAATCCGCACTACCACCGAGACGGTTGTTTATGTCCCCGCGTCGGTAGAGACGTATAAAGCATCAACTCCTACAACACCCACGACCGAGGTTTCTCCTCTGCCAACTAAGGCTGCGCCAGCGGCGGAATCTGAATCGTCTTCGTATCAAGCAGCCTCTCCTACTATTCAGCAGGCTTCTTCTTCTCAAGGTGTTTCCGCCGATTCGTACCCAACCAGTTCGAAATCGGCGTCCTCTTCGGCAGCTTCTCCATCTTCAAGCAGCGGCGCTCTTCACGGCGTTGCTTACTCCCCTTACAAAGGTAACGGAGAATGCAAGACTGCAGACGAGGTTGATGCGGACTTTGCGCTGATAGCCAAGGACTACGGCGTCATTCGATTGTATGGCGTTGATTGCGATCAGGTAGCGACAGCATATGCAGCTGCTAAGAAATATGGAAATAAATTATTCTTAGGCATTTTCGATATCAACTCAATCGAAAATGGCGTATCTACCATGGCCGCCGGCGTTCAGAACGACTGGGATATCGTCGACACCGTCTCAGTAGGTAACGAACTAGTCAACGACGGTGGCGCAACTGTGGACCAGTCTATCAGCGCATTGAGCCAAACGCGTTCTCTATTGAGAAGCGCTGGGTACGAAGGACCTGTCGTCATTGTGGATACGTTCGTCGCTATTCTCGCCCATCCCGAGCTCTGCGACGAGTCTGACTACTGCGCTGTCAACGTCCACCCCTTCTTCGACCCCAACACAGGTCCCGATGGAGCAGGCTCGTTTGTTACTTCAACCGTCAGTAACATTCGTAGTAAACTATCCGATTCGAGCAAACGTATCGTTGTGACGGAGACGGGTTGGCCTTGGCAGGGAGAATCGAACGGCGAGGCTGTTCCGGGCATGGATCAGCAGACGACCGCGCTCTCGTCCATCAAGAAGGCCTACACTTCCAATGCTAGCAATCTTATTCTTTTCACTGCGTTCAACGACATGTGGAAGAAGGCCGAGGCGGCGACGTTCATGGCCGAGCAGTACTGGGGAATGGGAGGACAGTATTCGCCTTGCGACGAGTAGGATGGTCTCGCGGCTTAAACGGGCAGGTCAATTATGAATTAATGAGTTAGGTTAGGCATATACGCATGGATGGAAAAGGTTGGCTGAGTCGGTAGGATCCGTGCGGCCAAAATGGAAAAGGAGGTGGGTGTGTACGATTTGCGCAGCATTCTATTCTCTGTAGATCAATTCAAGCTCGTATTTTTTATTTCCATCTGGGAGTGTCTATTAGATTTATACAATTATATGAGTAAGTTGTTGGTTCTTCCGTCTTGTCCTTGTCGTGATAATATACAGCTAATCCTTGTGTGTGCCAAAACCTCAGCATTTAGATGATGCCTACCTAGGGTACCATATATAAGTTATATCCATCACTGTCATTTACGTACTCGTCTACTACCTTTGCTCTCCATATGGCTCTTAGCTTGTATATAAACTTCAGTCTACACTATATATCATCATTCGCACTATTTATTCTATAATAATTAGTTGAAATCTTCATAACAAGACCCATTCCATTTATTCATTCATTAATCGGTCAGTTCATATCACTTTACTACATCACCTCAACTCGCCTCACCATAACAAAGCAGCCACCAAACCCACCAACACCACTCCCCGTTTCCACTCCTCACTTACTCCTACAGTCATCCTCGCATCCGACTTCTTCGGCTTACCCTTCCCCGTCGCCGCCGCATTCCCTCCTCCTCCTGCTCCTCCCGCATTCCCGTTGCCCCCAGCCTTAGTACCAGTCGTAGCCGCAGCAGGGGACCCATTACTAGTCGTCGTCGTAGTAGCAGTAGCAGCAGCAGCATTAGTAGTGGTGGTAGTAGTAGTAGTATAATAAGTATACTCGCGTCCCCCCCTAGTACTCGTAAGCGGCCCGTCCCCCAGCGTCAGCACGCCCCAGTCCACGTCCGTGCCGGACAGCGTGTACGGCGCTATCGTAGTATTCGATATCGAGCTGAGAAACCGCGAGAACCCGAGTTGCACCCAGGTGCTCCCGCTGCAGGTGGCTGCTGTGGTGGAGGCTAGGATGCAGGCTTCGGTTATGGAGCTGGGGTGGTGGTGGTGATGTTTAGCTTGGATAGGAGATGGGGGGAAGGGGGAAGGGGGAAGGGGGAGGGAGGAGGGAGGAGGGAAAGGGGGAACAAACTTACAGCAACCCAGCTATCGTATTCGCCGTACGAAGCGTCGCTGGGCCCTCCGTAAATGTAACCGGCATGTCATTGGTAGAGAAGACGGTGCAGCCGGGACGCTCCGCCGGGCAGAAGATTGTATACACGGTCTCGACGTCGTTCTATACGTTGGTTTATTAGTTATTAATCACCTTTTCCTTTCTCTCCCCCCCCTCCCCCCCCCTCCTCCTTCTCCTTCCACCCATCCGCCCACCCCCTTTTTCGTTTCCAACAGACACAAAGAACTCAGATAGTACGACGACCAGGGAGAAGATAGAGGTACGTACACTAGAAATAATACTCCCCCGCCACTGCGACCATTCCTCCCCGGACATATTCGGCAGCCATATAGGCACGGTAGTTGGACGCGACGGCGCCGGTGTAATAGTCGCAGTCCCCTTCGCATCAACCGCATTCGCAAACAGTAACACCAACAGCACGAGCCGCAACGCGATGAGCCGCGACCGGACAGTACCGCTGTCGCCCATCGAAGCAGCCATAGATGATTGTGCGAATTCAATATGCCGTGTCGTACGTACGCACGTATAACTATACTCAAATCGGCGTAACCACGTCTATCCTATCCTATCCTATCCTATTATGTACACCTACGAAGGGATCACCGATTACCACGGCGATCTTAACACAAACCAAGCAGAAAAAGGCAACAATCAGCAAATAAGGCTTGAGGCTCTAACGAGGTTAAAACAAGCTTATTTATCACGTCGGCCCATACGGCTATGATCGCCAGGAAGAGGGTTTGCTATCGCGTAAACAGGCCTCCCATACATATCGCGATGGTAACCTGACATCTTACATAGGTACCTTATTATGTACTAACACCATTCGAAAATCACCACAAGACCATCTCACCCATTCTATCATAAGCTCATCTTTAATCGCCGAAGAGCTGATAGGACGAGCGAAATGTAAAAAGGTCATAACAAGCGAATCAGCGCCGCTATGCGCCGCGTTACATCGGCCTACGAACCTGGGCTATAACCCCCGAGATTTCTTACCTATGATCATTCCATCCATTTCAGCTCGTGACAACAGTATCACTATGAAGCTTAATCGGGTCAGACTATTTTTTTGCGATTCCAATTGTTTCATAGTCTATAGAATGCCTATCTACGGAATGCCTGCCTATAAGGGACCTCGCCCATCCTTACTTCGCCACATCTCTAACGCAGCTAGATACAACGATCTAATCTAGTAGATCTATAAACTGATTCTAACCAGTCTATTCAACATCCAGTTTCGGGTCATATCTGATCCGAGGGTATATCTCGACGACCCCATGGGAATATAAAAAGAGAAAAAAAAGACAACGAAAAGAGAAACGATTAGTATCCTCCTAAAGACTGAAAAAAAGCCCATCGTGGACTTCCCAATCATATGGCACCGCTAATGGTACTTCCACTGTCCCAACATATATATAACACGCATGGCTTCGGTTTATGAACCGATTCATCATAATTGTACCGAATGTGGCAGTGTCGGGTGTCAATATTGAACACCACAACCAAACATCATAACTGTCATGACCTTAATCAAAGGCGAGCATTGTTGAAATAGGAAAACATGTGATCGCGATCCGTTGCACGATCATCCAATCGTGAATCCTTGCGTCACATGGTAGCATTAATCAGAAGGCGGCGTCGACAGGACACCTTCAGCCTTCTCGTGCATGCTGACTGTGGCCTCCTCGTCAGATAAGCAGTACCCGTACTCGCGGGCCTTCTGTTGGACTTCTTGCTCCGTAAGACGGGGCAACTCTTGTGCAGCCTTAACATAACTCATCTTCTCGGCGTAACCCTTAGCGAAGATAACGTCGATCTCCTCAAGGGTACGTCCAGCTGTCTCCGGGTATAAGAAGTAGATGATAGGGAAAAAGATAGCGTTGAGAATCGCGAAGAAGAGATAGGTACCCCAGCCGCTTCGTCCTGTGTTGCTCAGTAGCACCGGAGTGATCATCACGATAAAGAAGTTCCACAGCCAATTGGACACAGTCGAAGTTGCGTTGGCCTTAGCACGCGTCTTAAGCGGGTTAATCTCAGCCGGGTACAACCACGGTAGCGGAAGCCATGTCGCACCGAAGAATGCGATATAAGTCTATTTAACAGCGTTAGTTATCTATAACCAAACGGTATCACTAGGTAAGATAGGTCGACTTACGAAAAGACCAACAGCAGCTCCCTTAGCCGCTTCTTCCGTTCCAGGAATCAGAGCACCAAAAGTGAGAACCATGGACAAGCACTGGCCAACGGTACCAATAAGGTAGAGCTTTCGGCGACCAATCCGTTCGACAGCGAACCACGAGGTAGTGGCAAAGATGGAATAGACGACCATGTTGATACCTCCGAGAAGTAAGGCCAGGTTGTGCGAAGTACCGATCGAGGTCTGGAACAGGATGGGAAAGTAGTAGATGACCGCGTTGCAACCGGATAGCTGCTGCATCATCTGCGAAGAGGCACCGAGAAGGAGACGGCGGAAGTGCTGAGTCGGGCCATTAGTGAAGAGATCTGACATAGGAGTAACGCCGCCGCCATGACCAGAAGCCCGAATAGCGTCGACGATGACGGCAACCTGTGTCTGAACAGCAGGGTCGTCCCGGCGTTCACCGTTGAGAGCTGCCAGGACCGTGGTTGCTTCTTCGTTTCGATCCTTCGTCAATAGCCATCTAGGAGATTCCGGTAGCTGGGTCATAAGAACGATGACGACCAAAGCGAAGACACACTGGAAAGCGATGGGGAATCGCCAAACGAAGGCGTGAGGGCCATAGGTGCATCCGTAGTCGATCCAGTAAGCAATCAAAGTTCCGATCGCAACGTTGCCGCCCTCAATGCAGATGAGCTTTCCACGGTTGTGCGAATGACTGCATCTAAAAACACGAAGAGACAAAGGTTAGCGGAACCAGGTCCTATACGCTTCAATAAGGAGATGAGAATCAGACAATGACTTACTCTGCTTGATAGGTTGGTACTGTCGAAGTATTGATACCGTTGCCTATACCCGTTATACATCGCCCGATTATGAACTGTGCTGTCGCGCCTCCTCCTGATCCATTAGGCATAGCAGTGATCTGAATGATAACACCAATAATCATGACAGTGGCTCCGGTGAAGATAGACTTGCGGCGACCGAGGTGGTCACCAAACGTGAGAATGAAACAGGCACCCAAAAAGCAACCGACAGCGTAGATGGACACGACGAAACCCTCGTACGTGCTATCCCCATCCACCTCCGGGAAGTCAGAGGTGAAGGCGGGAGCCGAGATGATACCGGACATGACGCCCTGGTCATAACCGAACAACAGGAAATCTGTCGTCGCTACGGCTGTGATCATTCTTTGCAAAGTCTTGCCAGACTTGCCCCAATACGTGGGCGCGCCATCGGCGTTGTCTTTGTGCCCCATTTTCGTAGGCTATCGTAACTATCTACGTAGGACTCTTCCAGGGGGAAAATCTAGATTGTAAGATTTAGGGGAACCTGGAGTGAGAAGGGGTAAGAATGAGGAGAAGGGGGAAAAGCTGGAGGATAGGGAAATAGATCGAGTTCTAGGCTGTTGGGGGATAAGGAGAGCATGGTCCACCGGTTATCTTATATATGTTTATGTTGAGCTACACGATCTGCTTACACGACCTCTTACCTCGCATACGTATATCCCAGCATATGCCAGTATAACCAGGTATATCCAAATAATCATAAGAAAAAAGGGTCCGTATCAAAGAAAAAAAGGGTCCTCACGCCTCTATCGTAGCAAGCTGCTGGTAGACAGTGGAGGTTGAGTTCGTGGGTGGGTGTCACCGAGCAAGGGCCGAGGAAATGTCATCATAACGTCTGAGAAGACCCTTAGATTGGTGTCCACTCCAAGAGAAGTTTGCAGCACTAACAATCACCAACAACGGGCAGCGCGGGCGGACGCAATGCATGGCATTACGTGCGGAACGCGTGAGAATTGAAATGTGACGGTCAAGCTAGGCTGTGATTTGTAGCAGATGGCAAAATTTGTGCCTTTTATTATGGGGGCAGACCTGAAGATCTTCATCCGCATTTCGTCATTGATACCCACAGGACCGGCCCACACCTCGAGTCATTCTGACATTGGTACGATTAGGAACATCCGCTTATGGTATCGTGGTCCGTTAAAACACGGGCGCGATAAGAATTAGCGTTCGTCTGCCAAACGTAGTTAAGGTAAGGCATGACGGCGGCGACGGTGGCGGCAAAGCGGGTTGAAGTCGGATAGCGGGAAATAAATAGCCGCATTTGTTATAAACCGCCGGGTCAAGCGAATAAATTTACAGGCCTTGCATTCCCCGAAGACTTCGCTAGTCTTTACTTGGCCTTAGCTCGGCATGAACCGGTCAGCCTCTATTTCGCCATTCGGTGCCTAAGCGGTGTGGTTTGTGTCGATCTCAAGGAAGAGAGCCAAGGGACTAATCCCAATCCTTGACATCCGAGGAGAGGGGATCGTCTCTACAAATCTATTCCGAGGCGTCCCGAGCACATTTTGATGACTGTGGGGGTGAACTGGGGAAATACGTATGTATGCATACAGGAAAATTTTATATTTTATATATTTCGATTTGATTTGATTTCTTTATTTATGTATATATCTTATAAATAATTTTAAGAGTATGAAATGTGGTGGGATTGTACGAGCGCGTGAACATTAAACATAAGAAATAAGGAAGATCAGACATCAAGATTTTCAAGAAAATAATCACGTTCTTATTATTAATAAGTTGGTGGCAACTTCTCTTCTTTTTAAAGTTGAGACATTAACTTCAATTATACCTTACTTTGAGTACCTTAGGTATGCACCTTATTATGCACTCAAGGTATCTTTGCAGTTGCCAAGTTTGCGTAACAGCCGTATATACCACCTCTTGCACCTACTTACTACCTACTATAGTATTCCGTATATGTAGCGTATAAATTGATGTTACACTATCTGTCACACTACTTTATCTCCTCGGGTACGGCTACGGGTACGTAATGTCAAATTGTTGAAAAGGTAGTCTAACCTTACTAAATCCGAAAAGAGCCTTAACCTACGAACAAGGTTCAAATCGATAGACTTAATCATTCCCTATTCTGGAATCCCGTTTTTCTTCAACTAACCGAATCGAAAAAAAAGGAGGGTTATTTAAGGCCTTGAGAGTTAAATCAAATAGGTACGTACCCAACAATTATACGTGATTACTTCGATATTATAATATTAGACTATAATATTTAGCTGTCGCGTGGGATATTCTATCTTACTTCCCCGTCATCGAAATCGACATCAACTATGTCACATAAAAAAAAACACTTCACGCATGAAAAACGTCATCGTAGTAATAAATGCAATCGGAGCCTTTATCATTATGTATAGAACACCATCTCATTTCCATTCCAGAGACAGAAAAAAAACGGAAGAAAAACCCTGCGAATATTGATGCCATGACTTTAGGAAGAATGAAAATACCATGTGCCATGCCGCCTTCTTTACCTAGTCAATACACAGCACCAAAAAAAACAACTTGGAATATCACACCAGCACCCCCACTTATTTTCGTACTGGTTTAGGGACTAGGACCATCTTTTTTTTCTATTATGGTACAAGTGTCCCTTCTAGCGTCCCTTTTAGACGAATCGGAACTTCCGAGTATCGTCGCCGCTGTCGTCAGACTTGTCCGTTGCCGCTGAACCAGCCGCGTCCGCCGTCTTTGTCATTGATGCTAGACCGGGTCCTGAGTACCCCGGCATGCCCGTACCTGTTTGTGTATGGTTCCTAGTGTCGTTGTGATCTTGGCCAGCCGGCTGCGCAATCGGGATCGGAAGGCCGCTCAGAGCGCTATTCAAAGTAGATCCGATCTGCTTACCCGCTACAGCTGGTCCGACAATCAGGCCGACAAAGACAACAAGCAAGGTAAAGTACAAAATAGCGTAACGAATGACACGTCTCCTCCTGAGTTTCGATTGCTTCATTGAGTAGATAGGCGGTCGAATTTGACGACTAGATACAACATTAGCTTAGAATAAAATAGAAGATAGTAAACAACATACCTAGGCCGAAGCCAGAAAAGCATCATGGAATGTAACATATCAATCTTCGGGATCAAGATGACAGGGAACATCAAAAATAGAATGAAGTGACCAAGAACGAAATCGGCGGCGAACATGCTTAATTCCGTAATCTTGCAGAGGAATTCACGTGCCGGCTGGGAAACCGAGTGCCAGCCCATAGAGTACCATTTGCCCGTCCAGAACGCAATGTTGGACTGGTCCGTCTTGAATTCACGAGTAAGCGCAAATGTGATAATGAGCTTCAAGATAAATCGCTGAATGGCTGCGACAGTGATCATTCCTAGGAGCGTCCTTGTGAAATCGAAACCCTCAAGGAAGAACATGACTTCAAAAAACACGAGGAGAAAGATGGCAGCCAAAGCATGAGATATAGCAGCTAACACGCTACCAAATCTCTTGCAGCACATGCTCAGTAGTGGTCCCATACAGCAAGCCATACCGAACATAGCACCGAGTACACCGGCATTAACACCAATAGGGGCAACAGCAACAATCGCGACACGGAAGAGCGATGCAGTAGGGTCAACTTTGTCCTGATGAGCATGGACACCGGTCTGTGCGTTAATGAAAAGGTATGGTATGCCTGTTAATGCGACGAGAACGAGGGGAGCAAAGATCTCGCCGAAGAAGACATTGCTCATTGCAGCACGAGGAACGTCAGCTGATAATTTACCGGACGGAGTACCCAGGACCTTGCGCTTGTAACCAGTCATTCTTGTACGAGAAAGACGGCAGAAAGAAATCCACGAGGACGAGTGGCTGAGAGAGTTACCACGAGACAGCCAGCGAAGATAGTCACGGTAGTCGATGAAGAAGTCGTTCCACGAAAACTGGTGAGGGTTGTAAAGGAAGGGCGAGATAACCAGTGCAATGAGCGAGATCCAGAAATATACCAGTGCCGCCTGCCAAACCGTCAAGGTTGCAAACAGTAACATCAGAACCAAACGCGCACCGAAGTAGATAGAGGGGGCGGCGAAACGCGAATAGAGGACACCGAAGGGGATACGAGCAGTGGCGAAACCACGACCAGTTCCGATATATCGAGCACCACCAAAAGATAAATCTTGTGTTACAGCATTGGCGTAGATCTGACAGACGAACACTTCGAAGAAGGGTGAGAGAGAGCAGAACTGCTTGGCCAGACGAGTTGCAGCGCGTAGAATACCACGTTCTGTAAACTCTTGGACAACCAAAGGTATGAAGTTCAGGAAGAACACGACGAAGATAGAAATGACGCAGCGGTAAATCCAGTCCATGAGGGCATCTGTGTTCTGACATCCTGTGGGGAACAAGGGATCCGTAATAGGGACATTCCGGTTGTACTCACAAGCGTTTGTCTCGTGTCGAAGCGCGCCAATGTTGATTAGGACGATCATGAACATCTCCAAAGACAACATGATGAAGATATTGTTCAAGTGGAAACCGGCGTGGGCATAGTAGAAAGACAGGAAACGGTCCAGAGGGAGCTGAGTACCGAGATAGTAGTATTCGCGAGAGAGTAGTTGTTCACCCATACCAGTACCGATCTTTGTGGTGAAGTTAAGAATGGAACCGAAACCCAAATCACGACCCTTACCACATTGGTAGTACTCGCAGTGCTTGATACGACCACCGCGAAGCATTGCATTCATACCAGCGTAGATATCCTCGTTCAGATGAAGACCTTTCTGAGCTTTGGAGACACCACCACGCGTGCACATGAAGATACCGTTGAGGAAATCGGGATGACCGTAATGAAGTTTGCCACCGATCTGAGACAAGGTTCTCGCAAAGAGCGTACCGAATGTTTGTTCCTTACCGGCGGCAATATCGCCGAGAATACCAATATTCTCCGAGAAAATGTACTCACGAGCACCGAGAATGGCGACAGGAGCTACAGACTCGGTCTTGACACCAGGTGTGTAGGGCGAGATATTGTCAGACTTCATTTCCTCAAATTCAGCTAATACGGAACGGATCTTCAGGCATTCTTCCAGATAGTTGTCCTGATTGGCATCAATAAGCTGAATATATTCTCCACGGTAGAAAATGATCGAGTGGTTCTGATTGTCGGATTTGCCGTCACCTAGCACAGGGTTACCAGAGAGCTGAATGCGGAACTTAGGCCGTCGCATGCCATTCTCCATGATTTCAGAGTGTCCATCAACAAGGGCAGAGTAGATTCGCGGCTCTTCACCTTCAACCGCTGGAGGCTCTTCATCGAGATAAGCAATTTGTAGATCAGGGTAGGCTCGGAGTAAGAATTCGGCGTTCTCCATCTCCTCTTTCTTGAATTTGGCGTAACGCTGCATCGAGACACAGATTTTAAACTTTCGTCGAGCCATTCTTTCTAACTCGCGCTCCAGCTTCTCCGAGTTACCGCCAAACATTTGAACAACTTCTGGATTCTCAACACGGTATAACAATTTGATAGCACGGCTGTAATTCATGAAACCTGAAATAGTACGGTAGAGCGTTTGCGAACGAAGAGATGCCCAGATTCGTGTTCGTAGAGTGTATTCAGGAGCGGAAGACTTGAAACCGATACAATAAAATGGCAGATCATCGATCTTGCTCTTCGCGGTATCCTTCTCTCCCTTTTCATCGTCTCCGTTAAATTGGGATGTCTCGTCGGCAAGAATCTTCGTATCTTTGACAAAGCAATCCCATTCGTGAGGGTGAAGTTGCTTAAGATATTCAAGCTGTGTAACACGGGAGTACGGCTCATCTTCACGGATGATTTCACGGAGGGTCAAGAGAATCTTTTCACCGTAATGAGGAATCAAAACAGTGAAGGTAGGCATATTGTCCACAGGCACAGGTTCCGGAATTGGCATAGAAAGCGACTGGGCGAAGAAAGAGATACGACGCTCTGCCTCACTGTAGGTGGGAAAAAATTCCGTCTTAAACGAATGATCTTCCTGGGATACGAAGAATGTTGGTGCACGTAGAGTACGTTTGCCCTCTTGCTCGGAAGGAACTTGGTGGTAGAGTAGCTTTTGGACGTGGTCAATGGCGAGCAGATGTTCTCGGTACATGGAGATGACAATGGCATTCCAGATCTGCGAGATTAGAACCTTCGGCTTGTACTTGATCTCCATATCTGTAGTAGCCAGAATCTTGGAGTAGACTCGCTTGGGAAGCCGCGAGAACACATTTCTCCAAGGAGTCAAGATAGAAGATCCCAAATAGAACGATCTCGCAATAGAGATGACCGCGTTCAACAAAACGTACCACATGTAAGTATCAAGGAAGAAGAGAATCAAATCGGTGATAATCATCAGAACCATTACTACTATTGGCTGATATTTGCATAGTATTGGCCCGAGGGTGTAGTCTCCCACGCAACTCGAAACATCCATGATTTGAAGATAACGAATCGGGTCGCGAAGAGATAGAGTCAAGTAGATGTAGGATTCTCCGAACTTGATACCGAAAACAGCCCCCAGAGAAAGTATGATAGTGCTCTGTCGTTGCCCTTGAGATGCGGCCAGCTAGCAGTAAACGTCTGGCTTGCAACGTACTGGCGAGAGTTTCTCGTGAGATAACTACCGAAAAGACCACCAAGAGGCATAATGGCGAAGAATAAAAAGGTGATAAGCGCGATGAAGAACTGGACTATACCCAGAATCAGAAGAAGCTTGCGTTTCCTGTTGATCTACCCAACCAAAGATATAAACGCTAGGACCAATATTGATGACGAATACCAAGAGTAGGAATAGAAGCTTCTTGGTAAGATGCTGAGCACCTGCCCATCGTCGCGGGACGTACGCCCATTCGGCACAAGTAGCAATGATCTGGATTAAGGTTGCAACAGCACCACCAGCACCAGCAACAGACCATTGCGCCGAGGCCGGAGGTTGCTGGTTGACTTGCTGTTCATATACCTGACCAACCAAAAGAGTCGGGACGTTTTTGGCAGTGTAAAACCAGAACAAGTTAAATGTATGATCCAAATACGATTGAAGTTAACAATCGTGTGGAACCAAGAACGCGTCTCCTTGTAGGTCTTGAAGAAGCATTTCTTCCAGTTGACCTCCTTTAGCTTCACATAACGTTCTGCCGGAGGGACGTCGACTAATTTGCTCTTGTCCTCGAGAACAATACGCTCAATACCTTCGGGATACCAGAAAAGCTGGTTGCAATCATCGTAACCGATAATCTGGTGGTGGTCACGCTCGCGACGAACGTAGACTCCATCGGAGATCTCGTAGCCTTGATCTCTGCAGTACTGATATAGTGGTGTGATTACGTTATTCAAATAGGTACCCTCTTCGACGGGTTCGACGAGATTTTGGCAGGCGGGCGAATTGAGGTAGTCATCTGCACATTTGAAAATAAAGCAGAGACACTCGGCCATAAAACGCACTTGGTTTGCCTCACCCCAACAAAGCAGAAATAGAGCGATCTGGCGGACTCGGTCATGCTGAGACATGCGGTTCATACGGGTCTTCCACCTGTATTCGGCTGCTTCCAAACTGTCATCGCCTTCTAAGTCCTCGAGAGCCTGTTCTTCATTCGGATCGCCGGCCTTGCCTTTGGACTTCTTCTTTTTGGACTTCTTGCCCATATTGGCAAATCCAACAGCATCATCCAGATCCAAGTGAGCAGCGAAATACCACTTCCGATAATTGGCGTTCTCACCACCAATATAGTCTGCGTGGAGAGATAGAAGGGCTTGGTTGGGCGTCATTCGAGATGCCCTCGAGTCGAGCAGAACCATAAGGTGATCATACATATTCCGCATACTGTCGCGCTGGAATCCGAATTTGTTGGTAAGATCAAGAAAAATATCTTCAACTTCTTCTTTAGATAAAGGGATCTGCGCGTCAGACGTCCAGGCAGGATACGGCTCCCGGGATCTTTGAGTGCCGGGAACATTACCATAGTCCATTCCATAGTTGGGCGTGGAGGCACCAGATGAGCGATTGCCACCATAGGAAACTTGAGAAGATGGGGGCCGGTATCCTCTGCCTTGCTCGTAGCCGCTGTACCGCTCGTCGCCACGACCATAGTAGTCCATCTCTGCGGCACGAGCCATATCTGACCTCATGGTAAAGTCGCTAAAGGTCTCGGAATCTTCCTCAGAATCGCCGCGTCGTCCCCCATTGCCATTCTGACCACCTTGACCATAGTTATCATAGTATCCGCCATGGCCATCGTCGTAGTACTCTCCTTGGTAATTATCATGGTTATCGTAGTAACCGCCCTCTGCGGCATAAGGATTATTGGCGTCGGCGTTATAGTAACCACTATGAACTGTCAGCAATCGTCTCTGGTTATAGATGGTATGCCATAGATACTCACGATTCGTCGTAGTAGCCATCATTCCCGTTTCCATTTCCATGGTGGTGGCTGCTGCTGCTGCTGCGGCTGTCCCCCGTGGGCATCATAGCCATTGTCATAGTAGTGACCATTCTGGTCGTCTTGGTAGTACGAATCGTGGTTTTGACCATATCCGTCGTCGTAGTCGTGACGGCCACCGCCGCCACCTCCTTGGTAGCCCGACATCGTGGGAAATCAAGACTATGCGAAAGATGCGGTCTGAAGCACTAGGATATTAGCACCATGAAAAGTAGTTGCAGATACTTTCCACAAATTTTATCTAATAATTCCTGCTGGTTTTACTTACAAATTAAGGACTCATCAGGGATGTTCTAAATGTAGCGGTAGAGGCTCGAATAATGGCAAGCGATTGTGGATTGTGGAGATTAAAATTATTAATTTGATATATCGAGTCAATGTGGCCGGCCACAAGCAGGAGTTGTCTTTGTGACGAATTTGATAGCGAGTAGTGACTGCGATTATTTGTTGACTCGCGAGGAAAGACAGATGTGTTTACTGCGATATGCCCCTGACGCGGGATGGCGCAGGTGTCAAACTTGAAAGTGCAAAAGTGAATGTTGACTTCCAAGGTTCCTGGCTACGCGGTAGGTCTGCACTAATAGTAGTACAAACTAGTGGAATGATTAGCGCGATAAGCCCCTGACGAATGCCTTAAGATAAACCGAGGCGTGACCAAAGTCGCGTTTGATTGGCGAATCCGACAAATTCCACCTCACAATTTATCTCCCTTCGCTGAGTGGTCGGGTGATTTTCGATTTACTTGCAACTCGTGCGCCGAGTTGACTTTGATAAAACGATTGACAGTTTTGACGAGAGTAATATACTAGCGGTGTTCCTTAAAGTTTCCGTTTCTCGCGGGCCGTTTAAACGAGCGTGCGTTGAATCAACGGACGGCGGGAGCGGAAGACAAAAAAGAAGGAATGACCAAATAGTACCTGACAGTAACGAAAGGACGCTGCTCCCTCTAGGTTCTATGCGTAAAGCGGAATCTCTATTCTCTTTCCTATTCCTGTATATCCTCACGCTGTCCCCCTGACGTTTTCTACGCAGAGTTATAACGACAAGATAATACAAAAGATTGAAATGAGGAAGAAAGAGAGTATGAGAAGATAAGAATTCGAAGTCGAAGGATGAAAGCGAGTGTAAAACAAGTTTTGTCAAGGGCAAAAGGGGGAAAGGACATGGAACTTGGGATCGAGAATCAAGAAAAATGTCAGAAAGGAGAAAATAGCCAGGGGATCGGGCAAAGCTTAGCCCAGCCCACTCAGCGGTACCCGTGCTTAAGTGCTTAGTATCGCCCCTTAGCCAGGGTATGCAACAGTACAATAGAGAGGTTAGGTACGTACACTTAATTACAGATGTTCGGGCAATGGAGGTGTGTATGGTACATAGGTACCTAGTCTATGGTACATAATACACAGTGTTAATGGGTTAGGGCTGCTGGGCACAAGGTAACGTATTACACTAGAATAGTTATTCTTCGCCCACCGGGTGCATCCGGTAGCCAAACCTTTATCAGCTTGCCAGCGTTACCAGCGCGCTTCACGAGAAGTTCTTGGTCAACTATTCCTGTCACAGTGCATATTCTAGACCAGATCGAGATTGAAACGGGGCATTTTTCTACCCGCAATGGAAAGATGAGTGGAGGTTGGGATTGGACGTGGCTGTGTATGGAGTCACTACCTGGAGGCGAGGGTGTGGAGCAGGTAAATGCAGTCGAGTTTCCTTCTAAAGCAAAGTATCGTGCTATTGATTAAATTGATAGGTTAGGTTGTAATCTGTTAGAGAAGAACGTGGGAAGGTAAAAGCCTGGTGGAGTTGATAGTTGCCAAAACAAGCTGTCCTTGATTCATCATTAGCAGGATTTAGCCCCTTATTGGTGAACTAAGCCAGCCATAACGGGGGGGTGTTATGTAGGAGTGGGCATGTTCCGACCTGTACCTGGTGCTAAAGAGGTAACAGGATACAGTGTTAAGGAAACTGTAACCTACAAGTACCTGTAGGTCCATGTACGAAACCACTTAAAGCCAGACTTGAATCTTTTTACTTTTTTGATTTGGGCTGCCAGAATTCTTGACAGAATCTTGCCTTTGTGTCTAGTAGGTATATGTAGCCATCACATTAAGATCAGAGTTTCGGTTGTCATCTTTATCATCTTGCCATCTGATGTTCTGAATGTATATTAAAGTTTACGCTTTGCATATCCTTTAGATATAAGGTCTCTTAAGATGTACATAATGTACATGTGCTGCCTAGTGTACCGAGCCGGCCGTTAGCTTTCTATTTTCAATCGGCTAGCAAAGTCTACACAGTGTTTCCGACACGAGCAGTTAATGCCATACCCTCCATCAGAATACATAGTAGGTATCAGAATAGGTATCGTCCCACATCTCCTTTTTTTTACCTTATGCATTTCAATACATGTAAGTATTCTACACTACATAATAACAACACGATTACAGCTCACCTATCGCCGGCGAGGCCGTCGACAAAAACAAGTCTCGAGAATAAGTCAATCAGTCAATCTATACTCTCGTTCGTTATCACGAAAATCCCCCCGTTGTTATCTAAATATGCAGTCAAAAATAATATAGCAAAAGATCTGATGTCATATAAGCAATGTGCCACTACTTCGTATATTGGGTACAGCATACAACTTTTAACAAATAAGAGTGTAATTCTACTTCGATAATCTATCAGCAACTCGTTTTCAGTAGAGGCAGCCCGGTGTTATCAACTACTATAAGAAGAGAAAATGATCGTATCAATTCTCGAACAAACATCGTATTCTGAATTCTCTTCGTATTACATGCCGACGGTGTAACCCACCAACTTTTGCCACTGGCTCTTATGTCTAACTACATACATATGTAGTCACCTATCCCTCTCTTGAATACGATCCAAGTTGGGAATTTACATTGGTAGCAGTAGGTAGTATGTATGCAGGACACGTGCCAGCACAAACCTTGGTGATGATAGCATTCGATTAAAGAACCTGACGCGACTCTGACGCCCTAACCATTTCGTCGCTACCTAGAAAGAATCGGGTATTGAGAAAGGAGCACAAGCCTTGATTCAAATCCCATCCCGTCAACCGAAACGGCTTCGCAGTAAAAAGGTAGCGGTGGCGTCCAATGAAAAACCCGAAGGAGCACCACCACCACCACCACCCAACGCTTACAAATGACGAACTACGCTATATGCAGGTACCGGCCATTATTCCCTCTTCCGGCTATCGATGACGGAATGCTCAAATTACATACGTGTGCGTACGGTGTTATACACGTAGTGTAATCTATTATTCCTGCAAGAAGATATGCATGATGAAGAACTATCCACGCGTCTAGTTGGCAATGGCTGAGAAGAATAATTCTTACTGGACGAACTGAAGCTGATAGGCGTGCGGCACAAAGCCCTAGATACTAGTACCGAAAGATTTGAAGACTATCCTTTTTTCGCTTCGATAGATTAGAAGTGCTTGCAGAGGAAAATCTGTAGATCGGCATAAAAATAAGCATGTGCTACGTACATATGTATGTAGAGATACGGGTCATAAAAATACATATAAACAGTGTTATGAACAGTGTGGTAATTGTAGGAATAAACTACCTAGCAGCCAGGCGGCTTGGGTGGAAGATTTTCTCAATCAGCCGAACGAACCAGAAAATGTTATGTCGAAGCTCGAAGTCAAGGAACCCCTGAGAAGAAATAGGATTTATGTTAGTACAAAGATTAGTAGCAAAATTAAACTCAATCCATACACTTCTCGAATGTATAATCTATTCTAGGCTACTCGTTAGACGTGGGTCAATCTCAAGATCGGGCGATGGATGGTAGGATTCTTTTTTTCTCAAATTTCAGGGGCAAAGGGCACCAACGCCAGCATCCTAATTGGCTACGCCTCTCGATGCTTGAAGCCGCCAAAAGTCATTATTTTTAGAGGATCCAAGTCTAAGGTGAGCCAAGGATAAATACATAGACTACCTAGGTAGGCAGCTCGACCAACTTCGGAGTTATTTAAGTAGTTGACTTAGATCCGTCTGCAAGTGCGTGTTAAAGTCGATTGAATCTTTGAGCAGCAAAGTAAGCTTACAAAGCCATGAGTTACCCAGCAATGCTTGCTTTGACTTTATGAGTACCGCATCCACTAAGAAACAATTGAATCTAGGGCACGGACCACAGTAATCAACTATACCATATTTGGAAATGATTTGAGCATATCATTGCTGTGGGGTACTTTAGCGAAAGCCGGATGTAGTTTAGGTCATTGTAAACATAGTGTAGTTGAAGCCCGTGGTCCGTGCCCTAGATTCAATTGTTTCTTAGTGGATGCGGTATTGACTAATAAGAGCTAATTGAATGATGGATAATTCATTTAGTTAAAGGCCAATTAACAGTTACCCAAGGTAATGGTAATGTGTAAGCTGAAACCAGTCAATTAGACAGCGCTATATTTCATTTTATATTTCTAATCATTAGAGGTACCTAACCTATTATGACCGTAAATGAGATCCATTAGTCACTTATAAAGCAATGAGAGAGGGAAATGTACACGATGAAATAATTGTGAATTGACTGGATAGATTTACCTTCTTATCCCGAATTGAGTTCTCACCGCTTCACATATGAAGGTTTAATGTTGTATGCAGTACGGAAGTCGCCTTCAAAAGTTTTGTCCATAGGTCGGCCCCTGTCAGCTTGGCAAATCTTGGCAACAACTGTCGGCCGTGATAGCAGATGTACTCTTTTTTATATACCATTTTAATCTATTTATTTTACCTTAACTATATAAGTTATAGTATTAAGATTGATGCCATAATAAATCTAAGCTTTTATATTTATACCATATCTAAACGTTCTATTTTAAAAATATATTTGGTTATATAGTTATTGATATAATAAAGGGTATATTTCAATGTACTTTATACTTTTTGCGTGCCAAGTGGGTTAAGCCGCGTCACAGGTGGTTGACAGCTGTAACCAAGGCTGACAGGTGCTTGGTATGGACATAACTTTTGAAGGCGACTTCCGTATGCATGCCTGAAATATTGGAGATAGGACGTAGGTGGACCTACAGTGGACTTATCTGCACCTATCAGTCCTATCAGTGGGAACAGTATGTAAAAAGCTCAGGTCAGCACCCCGCGTTGCCTGGCAACCACAACCTATCATAACCTATCAAACTTAACCCTAAACCTTATTGATTCTACATGAGAACATTTGAAAGAACATTTGAAAGAAAAACGTTTCTATTATGGAGTAACCAACATAAGCCTAAATTATATATTCGTAATTACTAGTGATACCGCGGCATGATATCATTAGAAAAAGTCGCACCGCAAATATGTTAAAAGGTAAATTAGGGAATAGCAGCGAGGATGAATTCACAGAGGTAGACGTGGTCATCGGTCGGTATCATAAAGTACAAGGAAAGCCAGAGGCCGACAGAAAAAGTACACAGACGACAGCAAAGTCAAATGCAGCAGTGAAATCAACACCTCTTCGACGACGGAAGCTAGGCCAGGGTCAGGTTGTGGACGGATCCCTCTTAAAACCTTGGGGTGACATCGCAACTACCGAGGGAAAAGATACCCGGACGTCAAAATCAAGAAGCTCTCGTGCTCCTATTCAAAAAGCAAACACCAAATCAGATATATCATCCGGAGATGCATCAAATCCATTGCCAACCACGGCTCGGCAAACAGTTTCTCGTACGATCTGGTCTAGCACCAAGCCGGTTCTGTTGCCAAAAGAAAAGGAAATACTTAATCAAAGAAGCAGGCAGAAAGATGGGCATGAGGATAATGAGCAGGCTTCTCGGAAGCTAACCAAGAAATCAATACCTTCGGATGAGTCTGAAGAAGAATCAGATACAATACAGGAAATCATAGAGACAAGTGAAGAGGAAATTTCTGAGTTCGTCTCAATATCAGAGTCCGAATCAGATACGTGGAACTTAGACTCAGAACATTCCTTGACACCACCCACGCGGCGCTCAAGGAGTCCTACTACTCAATGGGGGAAGCCTCAGAGAACGTTGTTTAGAGACCCAGGCAAAAAGGCGGCACCCAACAACAAACAACCCAAGGCAACCATCGTCGACCCAGGCAAACATTCACCCAAACAAAGCGAGCCTAAGACAAATATTCTTGACTACTTCAAGCCATCCCAACCAGGAAACTTAGAAGATGATTTTCAGAAACTTCATATGTAAGCCACGCCAAAAGTAGTTGGCATCACTATCATGACGCAGACATTATTGGCCAATACTAACCGTCCTACTAGCTTCAACAAGGACTCCGATTCTGACGAGCCTTCAACTAAAGCAGTTAAAAAACCCGTGCTGGAGCCTACAACGCCCAAGAGGACACAGAAGACGCAGAAGACGCTGCTTGCGTCTCCCCTCAAGACACCTAGGATCCCCGCGTCGCCCTGGAAGCCCGAGCATAAGGAGTTCTGGGACCCAGAGGTGAACTTCGCCTGGATCGATGAGCATTCGCCGGAGAAGCCCGAGGCCGGTGTGTCCGAGGAGGTGACTAAGGTGAAGAAGCAGAATGCGCCGGGGACGGCTAAAGGCAAGCCCGGCACGAGTCCAGCGAAGCAGACCCGGGACGCGCGGCGTGCCTTCGACGCCTGCAAGGAGAACCTCGCACAAACTTTTCTCAGCGAATTGGACGAGCGCGTGACGAAGGGTCAGCTAGCACAGCTCACACGGGAAACGGGAGGCTTGCAGATTAAATGGTCCAATTCCCTGCTCACGACGGCTGGACGCGCGCACTGGAAAAGAACAGTGTCTACGGCGACACGGCATGCCAACGGTACTAGTAGTCCGGGCGCCACTGCGCGTCAACACAGTGCGTCTATAGAGCTAGCGTCCAAGGTTCTCGGCAACGAGGCGGACCTCTTGAACACAGTCGCGCACGAGTTCTGCCACTTGGCCGTATTCATGCTTGACGGACCCAACACTAACCCTAATGCCGAACGTGGTATGGGCGAGAAGAAAAAGAAAGCAGCAGCACACGGCCCCGAGTTCAAGGCCTGGGGCGCGCGGTGCGGAGCCATCTTCGGCGACCGCGGCATCCAGGTTACCACGAGGCATAGTTACGAGATTGAGTACAAGTACATCTGGCGCTGCGCGAACTGTGGCATCGAGGTTAAGAGACACTCAAAGAGCGTGGATACGGTGCGCAGCGGTGCGGTGGATGTCGTGGACTGGACAGCTGGTGCAGATTAAGCCTGTGCCGCGTGGTTCTGTTGCCGGCGCGAAAAGCACTCCGGATAATAGCATCGATGTCGGCGGGGCCGGGAGCGGGAAAGACAGTACCGCCGCCGTTACAACGATACCCAAGAAGAAGAGCGCATGGCAGGAGTTCATGACGAAAGAGACCCGCGTCCTGAGCCAGACGAACCCGGGACTACCGTTCAAAGAGCGGATGGCGCTTATATCGATGCGATGGAAGGAGCTGCAGAAAGAAGAGAAGCAGAAGCAGAAGCAGAAGGAGGGCGTACGAACAGTAAAGGAGCTGCAGGGTGCAGTCGAGGTCCTAAAGATCGACGATGATGATGATGATGACGACGACGACGATGAGCAATACAAACAATAACAGGGGGAGGAAGACAAGGCTTAGGGCACTAATGACATCTTCACGTAGCGCGGTGCTGAAGTGACACGTTACCTACCTACAGACCTGAGGGTGTGCGGCAGACGGGTATACGCCTGAGGGTTGTACGCGGACGGGTTCTAGCATGGCTGAATGTATCTACCTATCTATATGTCGATCGATCGTTTAGGATAGACGAGGTGGAATACACCCCCCCCCGGTATCATAGGTACATACCTAGGTAGAAAGGATAAGGGTATGTAGTAAAGTTGGCTGAGGGCCAGATTAACTGTCTGTCCCGAAGACTCAAATAAGAATGAGAATTTGAGAGTCTATCTAAACGTACACAATAAAGATATCTCGATAACCTCGTGATCATACGAACCTTGATACTCATAGTAATGTATATAGATTAGCATTCTACGTAGATAAATAGTAACAGTCACAGCTAAGACAGCCCTTAGGCAGTCCGTCTTCTTTGAAGCATCATCACGTCTATCTAATCCTAGTCTTAGGATAATTAGAATACTATCTAGGCTACATAACTCCCTAGGTACCGAACGCGAGATAAAAGTCCCTCCTTATCTGCCTAAAGCAATGATCATATGTCATATCCATATCCACTTCCACTTCCCTAACATTCCTACCGCCGAATATGCATGCTAGTCCCTCCTATCCATAAGTACTCGTTCGTGATTCGTATCAAAGCCGAAGCCCAGAGAGGCTGCGGGACATGGACAAACAAAGGAAATAGTGTCCCTTGAAACCCCCCCTAACCTAGCAAAGTCTCGTCATGCCCTTCCTTTCTTGTGATTCCTACTCTTTCTAATTTAAACCCGGCTAGTCGCATGACAACGCTATTTCTACATTCCCCATTGGAAATGTAGTATATCCCATCGCAAATCCCATTATTTCCCAATTCTTTCGCCGTTTAGACCTCGTTAAAGAGACCCCAGTCCTTAACTTTGAAAGTCTCCCAGATCTTAGCGGCGTAATCGACGGCGTCGCCGATGAGCTTGCCCTGCTTGCCGAGTTGGAGATCGACGTCGTCCTCGTCGTATTCGCCGCGGATATGCGGCACGTTGATAGTAATGAGCAGATCCGTCTTCTCGTTCTCTAGCCGTACTAGCGTCAAGATGATAGCCGTGAAGTCCGTCTTGCTGACCGGCCGCTGGGGCTTATCGTCCGTGGGCTTGTCGGCTTTTTGCGTCGTGTGTGTTGCGATCAGCGTATAAGCGGGGATTTCGTCGCTGTTCGGAGTGCGATGGCGCGTGTTAGTCTTCGAAGGGATCGTGGGGTGTTGGAAGGAAGGAAGAAACGAATGCGCAAAACTAGTTTTGGTATAATACGTACTCTAGGCGGGAGAACACAGTGGGCGTGGTATTCCAGACCTTGACATTCTCGAGGTCATCTCCTACAAGTTCCTCTAGGTGCGTAGTCAAGGCGCGACCGTCTATCTCGGCACCACTTCCCGGACCGCCAACGCGCTCATTGATATCGAAGATGATACTGGTGAAGCCATCTTTGTCGATATATGCTTCTTGATGGTCGGGAACTTGTCTTATAAGACTAATATACGAATAATCAGACGGTTAGCGTTGGAATATACTCGGGATATAAGAGAGTTATTTGCAAACGTACCTCACGTCGGCGAAGTTAGCTGGGAGGTCGCAAATGAGAGCTCCTCCATATAGCGGGGTACTCTTGAAAGTCGTCATTGTGGAAGTTGGAAGTAGGGTGTTGCGAAAGAAAGATTGAACTTGGATTTGAATATAGAATATAGAATAATTAGATGGGGAGATTAGAGTATGTTACTCGGATTTGGTGGGACATTAGCAATAGTTTAAATATTTGTTAAATCGTCCTTTCCGTGTACGATATGTATCGAACTGATCAATGGCAAGCTAGTTCTATTCCCTATGCCTTGTTGGACTGCGACTGCCTGCGTACATGCTGCATGGTACATGTGCTTGGTGGGGCAGCAGGATGGGCAGCAGATGATGTAACTTGCATCTTTGCGACACATAATTTTAGCGCCTTATTGGCCTACCTAAGGTTAGGTTCCTAAGCCTAAATTAGCAACGGCGAATGAAGGCGAGCAATAGAGAGCAAGTATTTCATCGTTCTTCCCTTGCCATCAGTTCATCGCCAAGGTTATTGTTCTTGTACGACTCACCGAGAACTCTTTACGCCTTCCATTTACATACTTGCAGTGTCGTTCTATTGGGTGCCTAGTGTAAATGCCTGGATGCCTGCGACTGTTTTTTCAATGGTAGAGTGTGTGACTCAGAGAAAATCAATATAGTCGTTTCATATGCGAGATAGAACGTATGAATATCAACATTTATAAACTCTTATAGGCCCAACCAAGTTTTAGTCGAGCTCGAATCCATCCTTCACCTACAGATCATTTAACATTCGGATCATATAGCAACTCCCAATACGAATTCCAAGGAATTGACTACATAAAGAGAAATATGAGTCAGAAGCGGTACAATAGAATTGCAGATATACATACCATTGCTTGGTATAGCTGTCTATTCAACATTTTATGAGTCACGAAACGAGGAAAGACGAATATCAACGTATTGGAGATTTGGTTCCTTCGATGAATGAGGAGTCTATTAGCCAGGATTATCGTATAGCTATAACTAATAAAAGACCCGAAACACAAGACAAGACTCATACTCACATATAGTCGTATTCTATCTATAAGTGGGATTCCAATGAGACTTCTGTTAACAATTTTGACGGTAAACCTATCAACTAGTGGAGCTATCACCATTTAGCAGTCTTTTCAATTAATAAAAAGCTCTCGGAATTCGCCAAATAGAATAGCGCTTTAGTTATAGTTCTTAGTTTAAGAGTTAGAACATAACATATTATAAAGTGTTAATTGGCGCTAGTTATTTAGTATTTTTCAAGGCATGCTACTATTTATCAAGCTCAAGCTATGAGCTTAGTGAGAAGGGTTTCTTTATGTGAAGACTTTAAGAGGTGGGGCGAGACGGGCTTGCTGAAATACTATTAGAACTCTCAAGTTCTATATCGCTAATCAACTGGTTGATTGGTATAACGGAACCAAAGCCTATAATCATCACAATGAAGACTAATGTGATTTTCCCTAGCTTTTGAGTAGCACATGTATCGTATAGTAGGATACACGTTAGCTACATCATATAGTCTGAGTATTTAGAGAAGGGGATTATATATATATGATACGGGCAGTATACACCGACCCTTTATAGTCAGTCAATGTACTTCAAACTATATAAAACATCGAAGGATAGTAGCCAACTAAGAACACTCTCACAATCCAGCCTCTTCATAACCTCTTGCTATATTCCTCAAACATCAAGTTTCAAGCTTAAAGTTGGTAATCACTAGGAAGCTCTTATTATCATATTTTAATTAAATACCTAGGTAATTATGATGTCGACATCGAGTATGCATAGTTGGAATTGTCATGTATAGACTGGCAGGTAATCGCCAGCCAGACGAGAGTACACACATGAACCCACAGACCCTTTTTTATAAAACCAACTTCATTATCAACTCGGCCATTAAGGACTTGCTTGACCTAGTTTAACCATCCATCCCACCCTGCCCGTCATCCCAAGACCGCCTCACCGTTGGCAACCTAGCTTGGTTCTTAGGCTTCCTTCTAATTTCTCCCAATACCGATCCCAAATTCCTCCGTATAAATAATCGTACTCTGTCTTCCCTAGGGGTATCATTGGTAGTAGTGAAAGTCTAGAATGCAAATAGATATATATGAAATGAAAAACAAAAGAGGAGCATCTTGGGTATATCGCGATCGACCACCCCGCCCCCCAGTGCGCCGTAATTCAAGAATTTAACCGTAACAGTCAACAGCCCCAGTTATTAATGGTCTGATGATTAACTAGGTCGCTTCCTTATGCATGTGTAACATAATTTTCCTTGTTAGAATTTCCTGAATATTTCCAGGCAGACCGCCTAAACGCGGGAAGCTAGGTCCCACGATTTCGGGGATCGACTGGACTCCTTTCGAACGGCCCAACCTTTGAGGGCTAGGAGGATAACTTCCCAGGCCATGATCAGACCGACTAATCCCATGGTAACGGTGTAGAAGAACATGGCGTCTAGGTCGTAGTGAATCATTCCCTCAACAGTATCGTTGGCCTATTGTTCTCATTAGCTCCTGAAACTCGGTATAGTTACCAAGATATGACTTACGCTCGCCATGAAGATAGTACCACCTGCAATGAGTCCAAATGCGGTAATAAGCTCAGTTGGAGGTCGAGATGGTAGGATCGAGCGCGGAGGCTTGAGATATACGAGCATGTATGTGAATCCCCGAGCAAAAGAAGCACCAGTTAAAAGGTTGCCCCACTGCTTGTGAACCATGCTAGAAACCATGTTGTGCTGCGTGTGTGAACTCATCATGATACCAAGAAGTAAAATCACGAGTGCTGGAATAGGATTGACGGAAAATTCGTATTCCCTTGGTGCCTGTAAAGCTTCACGTTCCTCATCACTGTACGCGTGGCTCGGATGCGAGAGAGCGGCATCGTACACTGTAGTATTTAAGAGTTCCCGAATCCGCGTCGACTCAATGAGCATAGCAAGCTGCATAACCGTATTAGTTTCATCACGCATATCGGTTAATACAATAATGACATACCAGACCACCTCCGATAAAGAGAACCGTAATGGAGATGTGCTCTAGATCCTGAGGGCTAAATTCTTTACCGGCATTACCAAGATGCTCTAGAAAGATGTTGGTCGAACCGTAAGTGAAGATAAGAGCACCCTCGACGAATTCCGCAGTTGGCCTCCATTTCTGAGAGCTTTGTTTCGGACGGACATTCCATGCCTATGTATTTTTCGTAAGTAATTATGTTCATCGGTTAATTGGGTGCGGTGTCCGCTCCGACTTACCCAACCCAGTTCACCGAAACTTCCCGACCACCTTCCGAGAGTTAAAATGCCGTACCAGAAAAATATGCCACCCTTGATCCAATGAGCTAAGCCGCTGAAAATACCGTGACCCTCCTAAATTGATCGGTTAGCTTACGAAGTCGTAACCCTAACAAACTTGCTTAAGTCAACTTACAAAGAATCGTCCGAATGTGATGATACCAGTACACAGAGCAATGTAACCGAGAATAAGAATAGTACGATCGACAAAGTTGTAGGCAAACATCAAAACTTTCCATGCTCTGGTGGAAATCTTGCCGGTAAATCTGGTGATGAACGAGTTGGACTTCTTTGAACCTAACATTTCTGCGGGCTTAAAGTGAACATCTTCAAGATCGTCATAGTGGATTCGTCGGTCGCTCATCTCAATAGGGGATTCCCGACCCACCACAGTTGACAAGGAATTACTTCTCAAAGACTCGGTATTCGGTTCGGTGCCTTGTCCACTATCGTTAGAATGGCGGTATGGATGAGAGTATAGCGCATCGTTAATGCGTTGGTGCTCAGCCATAGCCTCCGTCGAAACCGGAATGAACGCCTGCTCTTCCTCCTTACCGACTCCTTCTGCTCCTTTCCCGCCTATTACACCTGCGACGCGACCGACAAGGCTGATAAACACTTGCGCGCTGACTACCCAAGTGACCAACCATCCAAGCTTGTGATGCGCATTGTTGGGATACAGATCGGGTGTGTTCGCGTTGTAGGTAATACCTAGTACGACGCCGAGCGCGTTCGTGACGAGGAAGAGAAACTGGACGGGGAGCGTATACCGGGATCGCGCAATCGAAACATAACAGCTAAAAGGAACGGTTAGAATCAAAATGAACCTGTCCTGAAAGTTACTAAGATGGGCATACCTAGTGGCAGCATGACTACCCAACCAACTACCATCAGTGCAATATGCGTATATATTTCGATACGTGCTCTGGATGCGAAAAAATACGTGGGCGATACGATTCTGGGTCTGGTTTTGGATCCTCTTTACTCATGTCCATGTTCATATCCATATCCATATCTGTGGCGCCTTCGTCGTCGTGACCGTGGGCAAGAATCGTAGGAATAGCTCCTACTATGGCAACAAGCGCCAGCGCCTTGAGCGCAAACTGAGCTGTCGACCTCATATCGATTCAAGTTGTTTGGAATACGTTTAATGGTAAAATTGAGCGGGTCAACCGGAGACATATATTTACATACCCCCGGCCGAGCTCTTTGTCCTTAGGTGGGTAAACCCTTGAACGAACTATAACCCTAGCACGGTTAGAAATTGCGCTTCACCGACGTAGTCACTTTTATGAAAGCTGCGAGGGCGAGTGGAAGTAAGGCAGTAAGGCTAACCTCGGCGGCTTTCTATTTTGTTCACGGTAGGTACCTAGAGCTTATATGCAGAAAGCTGGATCAGGAATACCAATTATATAACCATTAAAGACCGGGCGAAGTAGTGGTTGGTGGTATTCGGCGGAAGTATGCTACCTCATGTATGGGAGGACAAACGAGTCATATGGAGAAGAGGGGGAGGAAGGCTTTTCATAAACATCATCTTGGTGGGAGGGAATGGAAGGTACATATCCTCCGGAATATATTTATTTTGTACCAAGACGGAAAACGGTGTCGGCGCCCTTTGTGCCCATGAAGTTGAAGGTACGGTAACCGGGCAGGTGGGTTATACATACAAGCAATATACTACGGGTAAGTACTACTTACGAAGATCGACTAGTAAAAATAGCAGTGATAGCTCTTTCATGGATACCTCTTACCGCGTGTAGTTTTGAATGTACTATACACTTTCCGTTCAATGCCCGTTGGTTATTGACAAAAAAAAAAAAAAAGGCCGGTCCCACCCGAGCGCATTCTTCTTGTCATTTGTTCGCGCCATCTGTTTCTGATGAGCCATCGAGCGATAGCGTTAAAAAATAGCACGATGGACCATCCGAGGTATCCGAAAAAGAAACCAAGAACGGGCGGTATGGGATATTGATTGAGGCTGTCAAGGGCTTGAGGAAGCTCGCAGAATCGTACTGTGGATATCTTGGGGGTAGGAATGAGTCGTCCTTAACTAATACCACTAATACCCATGTCTAGTCCCATGTAATATAATCAATGTACTTGCTGGTCGAAGGAACACATAAAAATATAGGTACATACATACATACCTACATCATACCAAATGACAGCATCGGCTATTTAGAAGGTACCCACTTCCCGCTAGGTATCTATGTCCTATGTATCAAAGCGTTACCTCGCGATTTCGACAGGGTTAGGTATTTCCGCACTTAGCCATGCGACGTGATTTCCTTTACTAGAAGCTTCCCGACCAATGGTGAATAATAATTTCTGACCTATGGTCTGACCCGAATTATGAAAGGATCAATAAGTTTTTTTCTGACATGAAAGAGCGAGTATCCGACGACCCCGCCATCCGCAATCGGACATAAAGTAGGTTCCCATATTCCTCTGGACGTATTCCTCCGTGTCACATATCATTTTAAGGTATACGCCCAGCAATCCGCATTCGTTTTGTATAAAGTAAACAGTTTTAAATAATTTCTAGGCTTTTCACTAAGCTTATTATAGGTATGTATGTATGTGTATCTATCTATTGTAGTAAATATTTCGTGCTCTAAAAAACTTATAGGATTAGTGATGTCTGTAGGTAAGGCATGCATATCTGAGCTTAGAAATACTTTTTCATCTGATCATGTGTGAACTCCGCTTACCTTTTCAGGCTGGCCACGCAGGCTCGTGGATGACTTCTCAGCCTTTCGCGTTCTTGAGGAGCCGCGCTAACAGGGGTTCTAGTTCGTCACTAGTGGAGTAACACAATACTTGGGTGCAGGGATAGCTCTAAAAAAGCCGGCGTTAATGTACAACAACGAAGTAGCGCTTACGGATTATAGGTAACATTTTCAAAATGCTGTTTGTATCTATGGCTATGTCGGTGTTCTTCCATAAGCGTAATCGACAAGATGGCTGATACCGTTACAATAGCAATATACGACGGTAGTATAACCTTGCGATCAGTTAAGGCTTACCATATTCCGTGCGCGAATTCATGTACAATGGTTAATAAATCCTCTGGAGAGAGCCGAGTCCGAATATCTTTCTATACAACTTCGACCCGTCTAACTCCGAGAAGATGTTTCGCCGTTTAACAGTAACTATCCCTAGTAACGTCGGTCTATCGCTTGACTAAGGACCGACTGGCTTACCCAGACGCCATCATGCACGAGAGTTGTCACACACCAATTGAAGACCGTTTATATCGCAAATCCTTGAGTCTAAAGTGAAGAGCGCATATGACAAGTCGTACGTACTAATGCGACGAGTCCGATACCCCCTCGGATGATATCTGTGACAGATTTAGTCTGGGGTAGTTAGTGAAATGGGAATCTCCATTAACTAAGCCTCCGAGGGAAGATGGAGGGTAGCATTAAGCGATGGTGTAGTCACAAAGATATTGGGAAACTAATTTCGATGAGGGTTTGTTTTCTAGACCGATACCGAGTACGAGCGAATATTCGATTACCATACTACTATGCTACCACTATACCACTATACTACGTACCATGTAGTATGTATGTATGTGTGTATGTATGTATGTCTTCAACTTGCAGCAATCCCGCATGCCAACAAGACTATCCATAACCAGGTTCTGATACTTCTTGGTAGAACCTATGTACTATTAGTGCATGTATGTAGAAACCCACCAGTACCTAATCATCACTATGTAATTACAACAACAACGTCGACTACTTGGCCAATGGGTCTCGCTAGGACAATGGTTCAATGAGATCGATCGACCATACTTTGCCAAGGCCTTGGGTGACGAAGACAAGACAGCCCAAGAATACCGAGAAATATATCCATTTAGGATGATCGATGTAGCTAACGCTAACAACATCGTGAACTCCTAATAACTCATTACTACATATTTCCCTGTCTTTCGCTCTTCGGAACACATATGTAAAGTTGACGCCGAGTAGGTATCACGCATCCCAAATAGGTATTTCGGGTGCGAAAGGAGACTTGAATCAAGGTCCAAATCGGGACTCCGAGTCTGAACAAGGGATGGATCCATCTTGTCTAGGGCGAAAATGGGTCACTGCAGTGATTACACAAAATGGGTAACCCATCAATCATGACCATTTCCCATTACACCGCCTGACCATAAGGCTGGCTCGCTGTTGGTACCCATGCTTTTATTATAGTAGCCCAATTCTCTTATTTACAGCACATACATACATAGGAAGAGTGACTATTCCATAAGGCTTTAATTTGGTAAACTCCGCAAGTCCCGTCCCTTACTACTGAACCTGATGGATGAGGCCGAACGGAATACATGCACAGGTGTCTACTAATGTTCCTAACGGACTTCAGCTTCGAGTCATTTAAGCGAAGGAGGCGATTCTCGAACGTTTCTGTATCTAGAAATTCCTAGCCTCAACCAATCGACTTGGAGAAAATTGTTGCTTATTGTCGATGTTATAGCAGTTCTTGGCTTCCGGGTTTCCGAAAGCTGTAGCATAACTGCGTAACAACCCAACGTTATTAAAACGAGTCAGGATCAGCTTTCAAAATTGTATTATAATTTAATAAAACTCCTCCTTGCATTCTTAAATACGTCTTAGAGGACCCTGTTTTACATGTCAACGAAGAAAGAATAGAAAAGAAAAAACCACACCTCGGCCTCTACGGCAAGATACATGCCGTAAAATCCGAAGAATGACGACAGATCGCCTGGGATCTCGTGGACGGTTCCCGACATGCCGGTACTACCCCATAATAGTGCTCGTGCCAGATCTATGAACCAACGATGCGATACAAGATAAACTTTAGGCAGACACAAAAGCCTCCTTGATGTACAATACATACGTAGACCAAGTACTTAATGCCGTGTACGCAGCTATGGTATACGTATCACCGTGGCTATGCTGAGTAGTAAGCGTATGAGCACACGAAATGCCCCTCTATCAAACCCGGACTTTATGTCCACTCATATTCGTTGAAAATTGAGTCTATCACCGGCAATTTCAACAACGGTCTCCGCCGCTTTGTACCGATGTAGCCGATGTCACGACATGCCCCGTACGAGGTGGCGTGGGCTGATACCTTCATAAACTTGACCGGTCCTTAAGACGCCACGCATCCCCATCCTCCAATATGACCCTGTCTTCATCCCGGAGCTTCCGCAGGATCTGGACCACGCCATTTGCAGCGGGAGCGTGGAGAGCTTCCGGGACGTCGCGGTATATAACTTTTACCAGGTCCATCGGAGTCCAGAGATGGCGGTCTTTCGCGGAACCCAAGGTTTGTAGAACCTGTTGTTCTCTCTGCTGCCTGTGAGATATATATTCAGCGATAGTAGCACTCGCCTGTGGCAGCACCGGGCCGTGTGCTGGATATGCGCAGCCTCCCACTAGCTTTTCCATCTTCGCTAGACTCTTGAGGTAGGTTCCGAGATCTTCGAATACGGATGTGCCTTGACCTAAAACGTTGTCACCTGTGAATAGCGCGTCTTCTTCCTGCAAGACGAAGACCATATGATCTACAGCATGGCCTGGAGTATGAACAGCTGTCAAGGTAGCTCCTTCGACTTCAAATTTCTGACCATCTGAGATATCTAATTGACCTTCTGTCGGTTGGTTTTTGTAGATGGCTGTCTGTGGCGAGTGCTCTAATAGCTGGCCGATGCCTCCCGTGTGATCGTGATGCCAATGAGTGAGAAGAGCACTTTGGATAGTGGCTTTCTCCTCTTCGAGAGTCCGCTTTAAAGCCGCAATCCACGAGGGTTTGCCCTCACCCGTATCAATTAATAACCTCTTGGGGCCGGTTCCGATTAGATATGTGTTGGTGCCCTGAAGAGCGAATTTGCTCGGATTGCCACCGAGAATACGAATACAAGCGGGACTCAACCGCTCGATCTCTGGTATGTAGACAAGTTGAGAGGCCATTGTGGTTTTAGAAGCTATTCGGAATGCTTTCATACCACTATTAAGTCAAATTATAGATAGTCAAAGGATAGCTTATAATAATAACCACGTAAAAGGACGAATGCACCAGGTTGAGAATGTAAATTATAGATATTAACCTTGTATTATCTATTAACTGATAGCGATGGTAGATTATGATATCAGCGATGAGGACAGAATAAGGTGTAATTATGCCATGAGCTACACGAGGTGCCTACGTAAGTACATGTAGATAAGGTAAGATAGATAGATGTAAGGTAGATAGACTTGGAGATAATTGAAATGCCGAGGTCCCAACAATATAAGGTTGCGTTATGTACCTAGCATTTAGGTCATCATCACCTTCAGGTACAGACTTTAATTTTAGGTTACTAATAGCGACATAACGGGAAGGGCTAATCCCCCCATTTATTTATTCAGCTTCAGCGCTTGTCTAACTTAGAGGTAGGTAACCATGACTGGCATAGCGCATAGCTGCTACGACCCCTGATCTTCCCGTTAGCGCGCTCAGATAAGCAAAAATAAAAGTGTAAATCAGGTGCCGATAAGAATTTCTAGCATGTTGCTTCAACTGTAATCTGTACCTATCTTTACCTATCTTGCGCCTGTTGAATGACGCTGCACGCTGCACGGCGTCTAGTTTAATAATTATTTTCTATACATGAGGTAGGTTTGGTATCTTACAAAGCTTTTGACAACAAATTGTCTAATCGCTAAGTTAACTTCGTATCGTAGTTTCAAAAGCTTTGTAAGTTTCTAAAGAATTTTGCGTATAATTGATATATAACTAGAGAGAGAGCTAACTAATACTGGGGAGGCTGAAGTAAGAGGGAATCTTAGAAGTTGAAGCGAGCGCATCGCCAGTCTTCAGTCTTCAGTAGCTAAGCTGCATTTTCCGTCTCTTGCAAAAGGCAAATTCACCCTCCCACGATCAAACTCTACTCCTCTTACACGAATCTCGCTATAGTTTATTACCCTCCTTAAATCAGGGCGACGGTCGTTAAATCGTTCGGTCGTTCGAGCCTTTCGTTATCGCAATTTTGCCCTTCTCATTTCCGACGCTGCCCGCCTTTTAATTTACACTCGACCAAATCCTCCTCCTCCCTGCGCGGCTGTTATTACGTGCATATTCGCCAATTCACTACGGAACTCCTTTCGTATACCAGTTATAAGTCTATTGCAATCATAGGAGGAAGCATGGCTGCGCGACCTACCACTCCGGCGTCCCCTAAAAATGTCAAGATCAACTCGCCCACCCCGGGGACGCCTTTGTTTGGCTGTGGTTAGTTATTTGGTTCCAAGCTTATAGGATATAATGTCTTGCTGTGATATATACTGAAGCCTTTCTAGAGCACGTTCAAATATTACTATCCAACAACCCAGATGTCCTAAACAACTCAATCCAATACTATAAGATGCTGCTGAGAGTCATCTTCGACGGCAACCCCCTAGTACCGCAGACTTGCAAGGGTCCAGATGGGCTCATAACTACATCCCTAACTTCGAACTACCTCTGCTTGCAATGTTCTGTCATTGTTACCGAAGAAGAGCGTACGAAACATGCGAACAAAAAGAGCCACCGGTTTTGTAAGTCTTAGGCGAACATATGGCATATAGAATCTCGGCTGACTGGCAACAGATGTCGACTCAAGGAGTGGTTCATTATACTGTCAGTTCTGTGAAGACTTTGTATGGGACCCAACCCTGGACGATCTTAGGGTGAGAAAGATAGGAACCGGTTCATTCTCAAGTACGTTGACACGCCCTCCGACCTTGCCATAAGCAATAGTCTAACATATTCAGGTCGTAAGCGAAAACATGAAGAGATGTTTTCGGATACTGTGAAAGATCCTTTAAAGGATGACCCCAGATACATATCCTCCAATACTACTATCGCATCATGCAGGGCAGATGGACTTCGAGGAATCTACAATGCTGGTGCGACATGTTACCAAAACGTTGTTTTACAGAGTTTTCTTCACAATCCCCTACTGAGGAACTTCTACTTGAGCGACGGTCACCAGAGCAGCGATTGTCAGGTACCTCACTGCCTTAGCTGCGCCATGGACGATATGTTTCAAGACTTCTACGCCCTCGAAAACACCAACGGTTATACCGCGGCCAACATATTGTCCGGTTTTTGGATATCTGAAAAGAAGGCGTTTGAAAACTTAGTCACTACGAAGGAACAAGACGCGCATGAATTCTTTCAGTTCTTAGCCGAAGAGTTACACGAGAGGAACGGGGATGGCAAGAAGCCCGAAACTGGCAGTGAACATAGTTGCAATTGCATCATCCACCAGACTTTCTATGGCAAGCTTCAGAGCCAAACGACTTGCCAGCATTGCGGCGGTGTCACCAATGCGATAGAGTCTTTTCTTGACCTAAGTTTGGGCTTGGAGAACCTGTCACAGAAGAGGGGCAAGAAGGCCCCCAAGACCGCTGCATCGTTATCGTTGCAAGAATGTCTTGACGAGGAGTACATTAAATCCGACAAGTGCGAGTATCGGTGTAGGAACTGCAATTCATCGCAACAAGCGCGGAGAGATCACAGCATAAAGCTGCTGCCGAATGTACTGTCTATACAGCTCAAAGTCAGTATCAGCCATCTTAAGTTTTCAACAAAAACGCTAACAAGTATCCAGAGGTTCGAGTTCAAACAGGGGAACCGTGATCGTGTTGCATCCAAGATCAGCACGAAAGTACAGTTTCCGTTACAACTAAGCATGCTTCCATATACCACGCGTAGTCGAACATCGGATGCCCGTGATAGTCAGGAACTAAGGCGATCATGTACATATGACTTATTGAGCGTCGTCGAGCATGTTGGAGAGATCGATACGGGTGAGTTGTGTTCTGATACCCGTATAAGTTTCATCAAGCTGACCTAGACAGGTCACTACGTAACGTATTCTCGAGTTGGAGATCAAGTAAGTTTACCGAGTACTATAAAACCAGATAGGCGATACTAACATGCGTCCTAGTGGTTCTCGTTTAACGACCACAAAGTCGAACTGGCCAAGAAATCCGACGTCCTGGGCAGCCAGGCTTATCTACTATTCTACATCATCCGGTCGCTGGCGTAAAGGAGGCGGGGGTGGTGGTTTGTCGTTGGTGGCAAACCAATCAATATACCGAAATGGAATTGGACGGCGGTGTTTTTGATGACGCATTTACACGGTTTGGGGCGCGATGAGCTTACGTTTTTTTTTTCTTCTTCTTCTTTCGGCATTGTGTTGTGTTTGAATAAGATAGAGAAATAGCGCATAGAGAGATAGGTATTATGACCACCTCTATTTCATGTTTTTGACCTTTTGGGGTTTGGTTCTCGAGTGATAGCGAGTGTATCGGTGTTTTATCGACCTAGATGCTCAGATGAAAATAGCGAAATAGAGACGATATCCGTAAAACTCAGATAGTGCCTATTGAATAATCTCGGTCGACGGTTCTCTTCGTCTGGTGGCCCTGGTGTTTCCCTTGGACTTATATTTGGGCTTGGTCTCTATTTCATCTTTCTATCTCCCTACCCCTAAGCTCCCACCCTAGACTATTTACAAAACATGTTGTGAGCGAGATTCTCGGTCTACTGGGGCAGGTTAGAAGTGATGGTATTTGTAAAGTATACGATAGCTATATTGTTCAAGAAGCTCGGTTGTGGAATACATATGTAGTTCAAAGTGGCATTTACGTAAATTTCCCCAAAATACGAGGATAAAAAGGAAACATGAGTGGATAGATAAAAATAGTTAAACTAACTACGTCTTCAAGTATCAATCGATCTTCCATGTCTGTCTTCACACAGCTACCACTTCTCCGGTTTCACTTCGTGCCCTTGAAGCTCCAAGCATGACACTCAAAGTTAGCATAGCAGTAAAACTCGTTACTAAGCCCGCGCGTATGCACCGGCTCGTACGTCGTAGTCTGCGCGCCGAGGGACCGGTACAGCTTCGTCACCAGCGTCTCCATGCGCTCGCCCGTGGTGATTATGAGACGCGGGGTTGAGCGGGACATCCAGCGGATGGTTAGAGCCACTGTGGTTTTTGGTGTTAGTTGGGAGTTGGGGAAGAAGAGACAGGGAATGGGATGTGGGGGGGGTTGTATATGAAAAGAGAGGGAGTACAAACTTTTCGTCTGGCAGTCCTCGCTGAGAAAAGGGGGGTCGCATATGATGCGATCGACGCCGCCTTTTAGTTCCGCGGGAAGCTTGATAGGGTGCAGGAAGTCGTAGAATATAAACTCTGGGAAGACGGAGAACCGCTGGTCGTGCTCGAGGAAGACGACTTTTGGTTTGGGGGTGTTGGCGTCTGCTGCGTTCTGAGAGGGGGTATATGAGGTTAGCGTCCTATGTTAATTTTGGTGCCTTTGCTATGTATGTATGCTGGGTAGGCTTTGAGAGCAAGGGAAAAGGAACATATATATGTTGTGAAATAAGAAAGCCTTCGTTTCTCTCCTTCCCTAATCTCACTAATATAACAGAAATCTGGGTTAGACATTAGGAACTCACCAACAGATTCTTCAGCGCAATAAACACACTAGGCACCGATACCACAGCGACAACCTCGTCCTCGCGTATGCCATCTAGAAGCTGTTTCGCATACAGAATAGCCGTTTCATCCGAGTACTGCAACACACAATTAGCCCTCCATCGTCTGTACTTCTATCTCGGTTTTCCTCATCTTCCTAGCCAGCAACCCTCTCTCAAAAAACTGACTCCTGAGACCGATCTAAAGGCCCCGGAGAAAAAGAAATCGAAATGGGTATAAGAACACACCCAGAACTGCGACTTATTCCAGTCCTCAGTAAACGCATCCATAGACAGCGGCTGCGAGGCAACACGTTCGTCCTCAGCCACCGTCTTTAGTTTCTCAAACTTATCGACGTGTGCATCGCGCTCTCCGTAGAACTCCTGCAGCGCCGCGAGAGCGTGGGATGAGAGGGTTCTATAGTCTGGTTTAGTATGTCGCAAACTACTGAATATAGGGAGTGTATAAAATATAGTGTAGAAGAGTATAGTGTAGATGTATGTATTACTACTATCTCGCAGCTTAAACTGGCTCACTTACATTTGTTCGTCATCGCTTTCGGCCATATTGCGTAGACATTTATGAATTGATTTTAAAGAAATGAAAAAAACGAAAGAAAAAGGAAATCTAGGTTGATAGGTAAGACTTTGATTGATCTTATTTTCGTTAGGTGTTGGCTTAGGAATAAGTTGATAAATTTTCGCTGGGCGCAGAAAAAAAAAATCTTTAGGAGCAAATCTCAAGTCGCAAACTCATAACCACAGCAAATCACTTTTGACGTTGTAACATAATATTAACCTGCAAACCAGGAAGTTCTTATAGTAAATACTATTCGTAGCTTTTAAATCAAGGACAACTACTAGGTCTAGTATAATATGTACAGTGCAATACGAGTGTCTCTTCCCATATTTGCACAGAAATGCCCTGCAAGTTATCCTTTATTGTTCGTCTAATACGTGCACGTACTTTTGTCTTCCCTCTCTCTTCTCCGTCCGCTGGCGGAAGATCATAGAATGCCGAGCTACGATATCCTTGCTGTTCAAATGGTTAATATATTATATACCCGTATGGAATAGTTACCATGCTTACCAAGTAGTGGTATGTGAAGTTGCTAATATCGCCCGGCGTGATGCCTAGGTCGGCAAAAGTCTTAGCGGTAGGGTCTATCTTTTGGTCGATAAACTCCCTATCTACATCTTCTGCGGAAAGCACTGGCCACCATAATGCTTTGTTGAGCAAATTGGCCACGGGCTTCAAGATGGCTTTGGGCACATTGATATGCCTTCGCTTCTTGTAGATTTCTCGATCGACTAACTCGGCAATTTCGGCAGTCGAGTAATTCTTAGGTCCGTAAAGCTCGTAGGTCTGTCCTGCCGTATTGTCATCATATAACATAGCTTCCAGAGCTTGGCCCACGTCAATCGACTATTAAAATTAGCGACTCGCTTAGCATCTCAGCTCGTCAATAATAGACATACGTGAACGGGCCAATATCTCTCTTGCATGTTGTTCGACGTGAATAGGTTGGTAATGCCGGCTAACCGGTGGAGAAGGTTATCTTCAAACCCGAATACGGGTGCCGGCCGGACGATGGTAGTCTCCGGGAAGATACTTCGAGCAACCTGCTCACCTCTTCCCTTGGTCGCAAAGAATTCGGAGGGTGAGTTGGGGTCGGCGTTATAAGATGAGACGTGGACGTAGCGGTCGACGTCATATTTCGCAACGGCCTCGGCGATGCGCTCGGTACCCTCAACGTGGACGTCCTCTAGGCTGTAGTTCTTGGTAGGGTAATTCCGGCCAACAAGGTTATATACGATATCGGAGTGCCTAACGCTCGCCTCGATCGATTCGGTGTTGTATAGATCGTACTCGAGGAAGATGACGCGACCTAGATCACCGGTAACCTTAAGGTGGCGCTTGGCCATCTTCTCGGAAGGGATGATGACCTGACATCCTTGACGGGCTATGATGTGATATTAGACACGACAAGAATCGCCAATTCCTCATATTTCCCGTACCTAATCGGTTGACGATATATCTTCCGAGCTGTCCCGTTGCGCCAAATACCGTCGCAGTATGACCTATATAAACCGTTAGGATTGGAAGAGTCGCGGTATATATATTGTGTTGGCTGTTTACCTCCGAGAGAAGATCTATAGGTGGAAGCTATGTTTAGTATAATAGTAATTGGTAGAAGAGGAATCGAAGCGACTAACCTGCCACCTTGTACGCGGAGGATGGGTTTGCCGGTGCGGGTGATTGTTAAATCGGAAATGCGTCGGGCCTGGTTCAGATTCTGGTTTAAATTCAAGGCCAGCTTTCGACTAGACCGTACGGCGGTCGGAAAGGAAGCCATCCTTGCTCGATACCGGGGTGCAAGAATGACACAGCCTTTCCAATTGGTAAAAGAGAGCCGGTGATATTTGAAGCGTTTGGAATCTTGAACTTCACTTGTTCTTAGTGGGATTGAAGCTCTAACGTTTAAGGTGTCAAGCCACATTCATTAATACGTCGAGTTTAGTCAGCTAATCCGACTGGCGCGCTTGGCTGTAGCTAAGAGAGTTAGCCACAGATTCATACGCAGCCAAGATGGATCTATCCATCCATCTGATAAGAACCAAAAATACATAGGAATACATACTGGAGGCCACCCCGAGGGGCGACACCAATCCGGAAGACGAAGGAAAAAAAGGGGGGAAGAGGAGAAAAGGAAAAAAAAAAAAGGAAAGAAAGAAAGGAAAGAAAAAAGAAAAGGAGAAAGGAAGAAAGGAAGGGAGGAGGGAGGAGAGGGAAGGAAGAGGGGAGGGAAAGGGGGAAGAGAGGGGGAGAAGAGGAAGAAAGGAGAAAGAGGAAGGGGAAGAGGAGAAAAAGAGGGGAGAGAAGAAGAAAGAAAAGGAAAAGAAGAGAAAAGGCAAGAGGGAAAGGGGGGAGAGAAGAGGGAGGAGGAGGGGGGGAAGGGGGGAAGAAGGAGAGGAGGAGAGAGAGGGAAAAAAAAAGAAAAGAAAGGAGAGAAAGAAGGAAGAAAGGGGAAAAAAAGAGAGAAAGAAAGAAAAGGGAAAAGAGGAGAGGAGGGGAAAAGAAGAGGAGAGGAGAGGGGGAGAGGGGGAGGAAGAGGAAAGAAAGGGAGAGGGAGAAGGGGGGAGAGAAAGGAGGGGAAGAAAAGAGGAGAAGAGAGGGAGGGGAAAGGAAGGAAGAGGGGAGGGAGGAGGAGAGAGAAGGAAAGGAGGAAAGGAGGTGAAGAAAGAAAAAGAAGAGAAGGGGGGAAGGGAGGGAAGAGAAAGAAGAAGGGGAGGGAAAGGAAGAGAAGGGAAAGAGAAGGAAAAGGGGGAGGGGAAGGGGGAGGGAGGAGGAGGGGGGGAGAGGGGAAGAGGAAAAAGAGAAGGAAGGGGAGGAGGAAGGAGGGAAGAAAAAGAGAAAAGGAGAAAAAGAAGGGGAAAGGGAGGGAGGAGAAGAGGGAGGGGGGAGGGGGGAAGAAGGGAAGAAGGGGGAGAAGAAGGGAAAAGAAAAAGGGAGGGGGGGAAGGGAGGAAGGGAAAAGGGGAAGGAAAAGGGGGGAAAAAAGAAGGAGGGAGAAGAGAAAGGAAGAAAGGAGGGGGGGAAGAGGGAGGGGGGAAAAAGAGAAGGAGAGAAGAGAGAGGGGAAGGGAGAGAGAGAGGAAGGAGGGAGGGAAGGAGGGGAGGAAGGGGGAGAGGAAAAAGAAAAGGGGGAGGGAGGAAAGAAAGGAAGAAAGAAAAGAAGGAAGAAAGAGAAAAGGAAGAAAGGAAAAGAAGAGAGGAGAGGAGAAAAGGAAGGGGGAAGGGGAAAAGAAGAGAGAAGAGGAGAAGGAAAAAAGGAGGAAGGAAGAAAGGGGGGAAGAGAAGGGGAGGGAAAAGGGAAGAAAGGAGTAAAAAGAGGGAGAGAGGAAAAGGAGGAAGAGAGGGGGGGAAAAGGGGGAAAAGGGGAAAAAAAAGGAGAGAGGGAAGAGGAGGGGGAAAAGGAGGGGAGGGGGAAAAGGGAGAGAGGGGAAGAGGGAAGGGAGAAGAGGAAGAGAAAGGGGGAGGGGGGGGAGGAAGGAGGGGAGGAAGGGGGGAGAAGAGAGAAGAAGGGAAAAAAAGAAACGGGAAAGAAGGGGGGGGACGGAAAAAGGAGGAGAGGGAGAGGGAGAGGAAGGAAAAGAGAGAGGAAAGAAGGAGGAAAAGGGAGGGGAAAAAGGGGAGGAAAAGAAGGAAAAAAGAGGAAAAGAAAAGGGGGGAAAAAAGAGGAAGGGGAGAGAGAAAAGGAGGGGAAGAGGAGGAGGGGGGAAAAAAAGAAGGAAAAAAGAAAAGGAGGAGAAGAAGAGAGAAAGGAGAAGGAGAGAAAAAGGAGAGGAAAAAGGAGGGGAAAGGAAAAGAAGGAGAGAAAGAGGGGGGAGGGAAAAGGAGGGGGGGAGGAAGGGGGAGGGGGAGAGAGGGAGGGGGAGGGAAAAGGGAGAAGAAAAAGAGAGGAAGGGAGGAGAGGAAGGAAGAGAGGGGAGGAGAGAAAAGGGAGAGGGGGAGGAAGGGAAGGAAAAGAAAGAGAGAAAGGGGAAAGGGAGAGAGGGGGAAGGAGAGAGGGAGGGAAGAGGGAGGGGGGAAGGGAGGAGAGGGGGAAGGGAGGGAAGAGAAAGAAGAAAGGGGAGGGGAAAGGAAGGGGGAAGAAAGGGAAGGAAAGAGGGGAAAAAAGAAAAAAAAGGGGAAGGGGAAGAGAGGAGGGAGAGAAGAGGGAGGAGGGGGGAAAGGGGGGGGGGAGAAGGGGAAAGGAAGAAAAGGAAGGGAAAAGAGGGGAGAAAAGAGAGAGAGGGGGGAAGAGGAGGGGAGAGGAGGAGGAAAAGAGGGGAGGAAAGGGAGAAGAAAGAAGAAAAGGGAAAAAAAGAGAGAGAGGGAGAAAGGACGGAAACGGGGGGACGGAGGGAGAAAGGGAGGAGAAAAGGGAGGAAAAAGGGAGGAAGGGCGGAGGAGGGAGGAAGGAGGGAGGAAGGGGGGAGAAGAAGGGGAAAAAGGGAAACGGAAAAAAGAGCGGGAAGAAAGGAAAGGAAGAAGAAAAAAAAGGGGAGGGAAAGAAGAAGGAGAGGAGGGAAGGAGAAGGAAAAAGGACGGAAAAAGGAGAGAAAGAGGAGAGAGAGGGGAGAGAAAGGGAGGAAAGGAGAGAGAGAGGGGGGAGAGGAAGGGGAGAGAGAAAGGAGAGGGAAAGGGGGGGGAAAAGAGAGGGAAGGGGAGGAGGGAAGGAAGGGGAAGGAAGGAAGAAGGAAAGGGGAAGAGGAGAAGGAGGGAAGAAAAGAGGGAAGAGGGGGAGAGAACGAAAAAGAGGCCGAGCCAGAGGAGGGAAGGGGTAGGGAAATTCCGAGGGGGGGAGAGGGCCGGGGGGAGTAGAAGGAAGAGAAGAAAAGAGGAGGGGGAGGAGAAAGGGAAGGAAGAAGAGAAAAGAAGGAAAGGGAGGGCGGAAGGAAGGGAAGAGGAAAGAAGGGGAGAGGGAAGGAAGGGGAGAGGAGAGAGAGGGGGAGGGAGAAGAGGGAAAGAGAAGGAGGGAAGAGGGGAGGAAGGAAGAGAGAGAAAGAAAGAAAAAGAAGAGAAGAAAAGAGAGAAAGGGAGAGGAGAAGGAAAGGAAGAAACAAGGAGAAAAGAAAAGGGAAAAGAAAAAAGAGGAGGAAAGAAAGAAGAAAAAGGGAAGGAAGAAAAAAGAAGAGGGAAAGGAAAAAAGAAGAAAAAAGGGAGAAGAGAGAGGGAAAGAAAAGAAAGAGAAAAGAGAAAAAAAGAGGAAGAAAAGGAGAGAAGAAAAGAGAGAGGGAGAAGGGAGGAGAGGGAAAGGAGAGGAGGAGGGAAAGAAAAGCGGGGGGAGGAGGAAGGGAAGAGGAGGGGGAGAGAGAGGAGGGAGAGGGGGGAAGAAAAGAGGAAAAGAAGAGAAAGAAGGGGAAAGGGGGAAGGAGAGGAGAGAGAAAAAAAAGAAAAAGGGAGGGGAAAGGGGAAGGGGGGAGGGAGGGAGAGGAGGAAAAAGAGGAAGGGAGGAAGAAGAGGGGGGGGGAGGGGGAGGAAGGAAGGGGAAGGAAAAGGAAGAAAGGAGGGAAAGAAAGGAAAAGAAGAGAAGAAGAGAAGGGGGGGGGAGGGAGAGAGGGAGGAAGGAGGGGAGGAAGGGGGGAGAAGAAAGGAAAGAGGAGGAGGGGAGGAGGGGGAGGGGAAGAAGGGAGGGGGAAAAGGGAAGGGAGGAGGGGAGAGGGGAGGGGGAAGGAGGGGAAGGGCGGGAAAAAAGAAAAGGGAGGAAGAAAGAGGAGAAGGAGGGGGAAAGAGGGAGGAGAGGGAGGAAGGAGGAGGGGGAGGGGAGGGAGAGGGGGGAGGGGAGGAGGGAGAGGGGGGAAGGAAGGGAGAGAAGAAAGGGGGAGGAAAAGAGAGAGAGGGGAAAAAAAGAAGAGAGAGAGGGAGGGAAGAAAAGAAAAGAAAGAAAAGAGAGAGGGGGGGAAAAGGGAGGAGAAAGGAGAGGGAGGAGAGGAGGAGAGGGAGGAGAGGGAGGAGAGGGAGGAGAGGGAGGAGAGGGAGGAGAGGGAGGAGAGGAGGAGAGGGAGGAGAGGGAGGAGAGGAGGAGAGGGAGGAGAGGGAGGGAGGGGGAGGAGAGAGGAGGGAGGGGGGAGGGGGGGGAGAGGGAGAAAGAGGAGGAGAAAAAGAAGGAGAAGAAAAGAAAAGAAAGGGAAAGAAGGAGAGGAAAAGGGAAGAAAAGAAAAGGAAGAAAAGAAAAGAAAAGAAAAGGAAAGGAAAAGGAAAAAGAGGAGAAGAAAAGAAAAGAAAAGGGGGGAAGAAGAGAAAAGAAGAAGAAGAAAGGGAAGAGAAAAGAAGGAGAAAAAAAAAGAAGAAGAAAAGAGAAAATAAAAAAAGAAAGAAGAGAAGTTGAATTTAAAAGTTAGGAATTTATATATATTAATTAGTATAATATTATATTATGTGTATTTGTATTAATATTTTAGTTTTTAGAATAATTTTTAATTTAGTAAATATTAATAAAGATATAATTTAATTAAATATTTAAAAATATTATAAAATAGTAATAAAATAATTAAAATATATTAAAAAATAAATAATATATTTATAAAATATTTTTAATTAATTTTATTAATTTAGAACCTATTAGCGTAAGGTTGAGATAACTAGCGCAGGGTTGAGATGTAAGGCTAATAAAGCTCTACCTCTAGCATATTAAAAATCTCTTGACACAAAACCTTAAGTAAACTTAAGGCAATACAAAGGTACTTTCTTCCCGGACAGGCTGCACACCAGCCGCCGCGTATTGATTGAAGCTTCAGAAGCTTCGAACTTCCACTTATACAACATTTAACATCATAACCAAACAAACCCAACCAAACTTATAAACACCACCAATTTCAACCCATTCTCGTCTATACATAATTCCCACAGATTGCACATATAAAATACAGCCTAGAGAAATATCATGAACGTCGACACCATCGCCGATTTCCTGGCCGACCAGCGGGACGAAACCCCGGACGAGCTCCAATATCTCATCATCCAGTTCGAGAACTTTTGGGAGCGCAAGTTATGGCACCAACTTACCGACTCCCTGATCGAGTTCTTCGCCAACCCTAAGAGCGAACCTCAGCGCCTCAAGTTCTACAAGGTCTTCATATTAAATTTTGCTGATAAGATCAACCAACTTAAGCTTGTCGACCTGGGCTTGAAGGCCGCTACCCAATGCAGAGGTGAATTACCTCATTCCAAACTCCATAATTCTATTTATTATACATTACATCCAACTAACTATAATATATAGATGACCAAGAACGCCTCACCTTCCTTTCCGACCTCGCCAAGAAGGCTGACCACGAGGATTCCCAAGACGCTTTCGTTTATGCCCTTGCTGCCGTCGCCCGCGTGGAACTGAACCTGCGGGACCTCGAGGCCTCGCGCAGGGATCTAGACAAGGCTGAACGTATCCTTGACTCCTTTGATAGCGTCGAGACCAAAGTCCACGCTGCCTTCTATCAGGTCAACGCCGACTACTACCAAGCTAAGGCCGACTTCGCATCCTACTACCGCAATGCCCTCCTCTACCTCGCCTGCATCGACCTGTCCTCCCTCTCCCCCGACGAGCGCCGCGCTCGAGCCTACGACCTAGGCATTGCCGCCCTAGTCTCTGACTCCATCTATAACTTCGGTGAACTGCTGCAGCACCCTATCCTTGCCGCCCTAACCGGTGAAGTCGCCTGGCTGCAAGAGTTACTACTAGCTTTCAACCGCGGTGACCTAGCTGCGTACGACGTCTTATCAGGCCACATCTCCTCCAACCCGCTCCTGAAAGAACACCTCGAGGATATCCGCCAGAAGATCTACCTCGCGGCCTTAACCGAAAGCGTATTCCGCCGGCCCCCGCACCAGCGCGCTATGAGCTTCGGCACCATATCCGCCGACACCAAGGTCCGCAAGAACGAGATCGAGCACTTGGTCATGAAGGCTCTCAGCCTGGGTTTAGTACGCGGTACCATCGACGAGGTCGACGAGTTAGTCAATTTCACCTGGGTGCAACCGCGCGTGCTTGACATGGCGCAGATCGCCAGCATGAGCCAGCGCCTGGGCGAGTGGGGCGAGAACGTCAATAAGCTAGGCAACTGGATCGAAGCCACAGGGCAGGATATCTGGGCCCCTTGATCTGTCTATTTATCTGTCTAAAGCAAGAAGATTGCCCACGAAGAAAAAAAAACGCAAGGACTTCGAGAGAGGGAATGCGAGCACAACGCCTTCTCTTGCATACGGGACGGCTTACGAGCCATGTATGATAGATAACTAATAGATGACGTGTGGTCCCGGCGAGAGGACTGGACGTATTGCTGCATAACGTCCCGAGTTTATGAAATTATGATGAATAGGGGTGTCTGTTCAGTGTGATAAGTGATGCTTTATGATACTTGTTAACCGTCTATACTGTACATGACGTAGTATAGTAATCCTTAAAGGTATTACTATACTTCTTGATATCTCTATTCTACTCCGTCTTTAGATCGTCCCGACTGAATAGACATAGCTATATGTCCTCGTAATTACAAGATATCATTATCAAGCCCACCTTATCCGCCATGTTAAAGATATCGTAATATAGCTTCGGATCCCCACCCCTAGGTATTCATACTACTTAAATATTAATGTAGAACCGCAAGATTTCAAATATAATGGATATGATGTCGCTGTAACTACCTAGGTTAGGTAGTTGTCTATTTTTCTCTAGCAATGCCTGTTCCAAAACCTCCGGTATCGTAACACCTTGCTGAATTCCACCCGACTCCGAATACAACACTATCTACCTATCTCAATAGGGGACAGGTTCAGATCCGGACGATATGCCAGCTCAATAATCACAGCAAAGCCGCCCATGCAGCCAACAATCCTTTGCAATAAAATCAAGCATTTTTCTTCTCCTTTTCGCTTCCCGTACTCCTACCCCCGACCTCCTTCGGCTGCCCAAGCACTATGATCTGGCCTACCAGCCACGCCGGCCACCAGACGCACCACACGAGAAGTTGGGTATACATACCCCAGACATGCCAACCGAACGCCGCCTCCTCAAGTACGCTCTGGATACTTACGCCGGCTAACGCGCTACTTATGAGTAGAACGACGGGAGGGGCTAGGGCGTGGAGAAGGGCTGAATGAGCGTATCTGAATACTGCTGCGTTTACACCCTTCTCTGTATTTGTAGATGGAGAAGATGCGGATGAGGAAGGAGAGGAAGAGGGCCACGTGCGGGAAAACGATAACGGGCTAGATAGGACGCCGATGATAAAGGCGAGTGAGAAGTTGAGAGTTGCGAGGGACGAGAGGAACATTCCTAGTAGTAATAGGGAGAATGATCGGATGAGTAGGTACTGCTGGGCCGTAGGCGGTTTGCGGATGCCATTCGTTAAGAAATAAGAGGCGAGATGTGGGAGGCCGGCATTGATGATGGCGAAGAGGATAAAGATTGGCGTGAGGAGCTGTTTTGATGCGTTAGCTTAATAACTGGTATATGGGGTGGTGTTGGGTATGGATGGGGATGTAGGGATTAAAGAAGGGGGGAGAATAAGAAGACTTACACTAGAAGGCGTCTGGTTGAAGGCAAATAGCGGAATAACCCCTAGAAACTGACATCCCGCTACGAGAGTAAGTGGGAGAAGTATTTCTCGCTCAACCGGTACCGAAGTCGGCTTCGCAGCCTCCTTTACCTCTTTCACTCCTTCACTCTCTTTAGCCTCTCCTATCTCTGGTTTCTTCTCCTGTTCTTCCTTCGGCGCATTGATTTCTCTGTACCCGCTCTTAACCCATAACGCAATAGCCATGATAGTAAAATTCGCAGCAACCAGCATCGCACTAGGTAGATACGTGCCAATACTGACGAAGCGGTGCTTATGAATAAGCAAGTAAAAGAAGAAACTCTGATGCAGCTTCTCTAACAGATTGTTTAGACTTCGGAATAACCCTTCAACTAGTCGTCCAAGCCCCATCTCATCATGCCAGCCATTGCCCACGGGTCTCAGCGTAACTGCATCGACATGGTACGGGATAAAACTGCTATGAGGCCCCGTGGCATGTCCCAACGCCTGGTTGAGCATACCTCGGAGCACCGTAGCTAGATTATCGTCATATTTCTGCGAGTGTTTTAAAATCCCCTGTAGCGCGCTCCCCATGCCCATCTGTCCGCTTGCGATGTTAACGACCGAGTTGATCAAGTCTAGGTTTGGTAGCTGCCCGTTGACACCGTCGTACGCGATGGCGATAGACTCGAAGCGCCCTTCTTGCGCATAGTCTAGTGCGATGGCGCCTTGTAGTGCGCCAGACTTCATCGGTAATGGAGCTACTTGAGACGGATCGTGAGCATCGTGGTACGCGTCTACCCAAGCCTGCATGCCTGCACGGCTATCGGGCGGCACCACTAAGATGATATCCTTGGACCACAGCGACCAGCGTTTGAAGTACCGTGTTAGGGCCAAAGCCAGTGCCAGACCATTGCGGTTGAACTCTTCTTCAACATTCTTCCAGGCAGCAACAAGTACTATGGCTTCTGTAGCATCACCACGGGGGGCTTGTAATATAGCGTACACGTTCTCTCCGACATACGTGTTGCCCGAAGAATGGTATGTATAATTCTGTCGCCCGACCTTAAGGCCAAGGCCCTTGAATATAGTTTCGAGCTCATCGTTGACTTGGGTATTGGTGCTGTTCTCTAGGGCGTTGATCTCGTGCTTGTAAGCCCGGAACACGTTCTGATCGCTACCACCAAAATAGGTATGGACTTGGCCAGGTAATAAGGCGTTCTCGCTAATATAAGTACGGCGCGAATATTCGTCGAGAGGTAACATGAGTAGCCATACAACACCGACGACGATACATAGGAGGGACAGGTATGGCGGAAGCTTCAGCAACCGCGGATCGCGGCGCAGAGCCATTACCGCAGCTATTTTTCATATTCAGTTAGCCAATTGCTATAATTTCAGTATGTTAGCTCTATTAAGTGAAGATGACTTACAGAGTAAACGTGGCATAGCTTCTATAGTCTCTTGAAATAAACCATGCGCTGAGGAAAAGTTGAAAGTTGATGTGTAACAGCTTAAAGCTTAAAGCTGCATTGAAACTGTAGCCATAAATTCAATTAAAAAGTACATCTAATGGGAAGGTACCCCAAGATCGCGTGTAACACGAGTCCCACCGTGACTTGACTTTCAGGGGTCCAATCCTTAATTAAGCTGAAGTATGTAGGTACCTACCCTAAAATGACATAATCAGCCTTATGGCCTATTACCTATTAGTTGCATATTATTTTATAGGTGCAACGATATATCATGGGTTATCATGGGTCAGACTCCTTTCAACATCAAAAATAGACCTTCAGTATTATCATCATTAATTAACCATACTAGGAGCTAAAAAGTTACAAGACGAAAAAGAATGAATATAGCTGAACTCAAGACATCAAGACAACAAGTCACGAATATTACCCTCAAAGCGTTCGGAAAAGTTTTTAGCAATATAGACAACCAACCTCATTATCCTGCAAACAAGTGCTACGAGGCGGATGAGTATACGGCCTTGCGATGCCAATAATATTTTCCCTCCCAGAAACGCCAGTATCATGCAATGTCGGAATGCCCAATAACCACGTGCTATATACAGGGTGGCATTTGCTGAAGCCCTCTCCACCCTCTGCAGATACCTTTGGAACCTATACTAAGGACCTAATCGCTGCGTAGAGCCCATCAAGCCTAATGGCGTCATCTGCGTGGTTGAATTGTTAGTCGGTAAGACGCCGAACCTACCGTACGTCTTCTGGTCTACACTGACGTAGTGCGGCAATCGACCTAGCAGGTTCAGACGAGCTTCGATCCATCGTAAAGCCTTCTCAGGAGGCGCAAGGAATTTGAGGTAACCTAAGCCGACTACGCAGAGAATACCATTAGCATAATTATACCAAGATGAAGATACCCAAGGTTCACTTACATAAATAACCCGTGCCTACGCCGCAGAGATGACCAAAAAAACTAGTATTGGGAATCAATGCCTCAACTACCAATACCATCACCAAAGGGGTGGTCCATGTAGGAACATGATGTGTTCCTATCACAAGATACGGGTTGGTCTTGTACGTTCGAATAGCCTCGATACCTAGTAATAGAAATACCCAGATGCTGTCACGTCCATGTATTAGTATTAACCCTAAGTCAAAGAATGGGCTGTGTATGTACCTGGCTCCCATAACAGCAGTATTTCCTTTTACAATGAACTTCTCCCAAAAGATATAGACCAAAGCCGGTATCGTTGTTAAAGCTACAGTACGTGTTAACTCAAGTGACGCTATAGTAAGAACTAGCAACACGATATGAACAAGTGCACTTACGGCCGAAAAATAGTGCAAGAGAGGTCAAGGTTCCAAACTCGTTCTCAAATCTCTCTAGGAGCGGCGTTAAGGATAGGATGTTGAAGAGGGCGTGGAAGAAGTTAAGGTGTATTAATGGGAAGGTATTCACTCGGTACACTATATCAAAGTCGCATTAGTATATAAAGAAGAGCATATATGATAAGAGTAAAGGGGACTGACTAGTCGACAGAGTCAATTCATCGGGAATTAAGGCACCCCATTGTCGCACATCCCATGTTGATTGGATTGAGACAATCCAGAACGCCACCATAACAGCAATCATAGCGCGCGTGAATAACGGTAGACGGAATACATATGAGCGCGCTCTCATCGTGCTGAAGCCTTGGATGGTAGGCATTATCGCGGTGTGTGGTCGAACCGAGCTAACCGTAGTGACGTTGAGAGTTGAGAGTTGCGAGTTGCGATCTTACCACTTCTCACTTCTCACTTCTTACTGTAAGGTCCTAGCTGATTAATTGTACTCAGCAAAACGACACGCTTATCGCAAAACCGAACGCGCCCGGAGAAGGAGAGAAAATAGCGAGAGGCGTACAGGATCCGTCCTGCGAGGCTTAAAGCAGTTGTTTAACGCCAACTCGAATCGCCATTGAAAAAAAAAAATATGGAGGCGAGTTGGAGAAGGACAAAGTTGAGTCGTGTGCTTTGCGGCCGGAAGTCGCAAACTACCTAAGGCCTAAGGTATGTCTGCACCCGTAGGCAGTTGCTAGCAGGGGGGTTAAGCAATAGCGCGGTTGTTTGAGGTACACATGTAGGGAAGATGACACGCTAGAAGGAACCGATCTTTAGCGCTATCTTATCAGTTTCTTTGATAGCTGCATATACCTAATAGGTACAAAGCCCGATAACATTATTAGATTCTCTACCTTGAGGAACGTCCAATTTCAGAGTTTCAATCTATTTTATAGCTGATGAATATTATCATCAAGATAATTATAACTAAAGTGCAGATACGTTTAGTTTTGGTGTTTTCCCTTTCTTTCTTCTCACTTTCCGAGGCCAAGTGCACAATGTAAAACCGGTGTCCCCGAAGGTCCACTCCGGTCCGAAAGTATATTATAAGGCCGGTGCCGAGCTCCGTAATATACCATTACAGGAACGATTCTATTCGCCAAAGACAGTAACCGTGGAGTATCTAGTTCGTAGGTAGTAAGGAGCGTTTACTTGATCACCTCGTAGCTAACAAAGCAATTTGTTCTCTAAAAGGGGGCAAGCTGTAGGGGGTCGTCAACTTCTACTGCGAGGTTAATGGTTGGAACCTCAACCACGAGGATTTAGCAAGTCATTCCTACTTTCCCAGAATCAGTCTAGACACAAAGATGATTGAACAAGTGGGTGTGGACGAGATCAGTGGTAAGCTCCAGGATATATCTCTATATGCCTAGGAGAGCAAAGCTACCACAGTAAACTTGGCTGGTGTCTACCATAGAAATCGGTAAATATTGTGGCTACGGCGATTGTCATTGGTTGTGTAGGTAGGATTACGATGTCTACCCCTTGCTACACATCGTCATCACATTATAGACAGGGTAGGGGTTCCCCTTACTTGTCGCGTTGGAAAGACTTACTGAACTGACACTTTATCTGACTCGCTTCAACCCAATTTCATTCAATTTAACCTGTCTATGCTAAGAATAAAAAGTAATGTGTCTCGAATGCCTGCCATTCTTGTCCGACCAGGTTAAAAACTCGACCCTACTATATTGAACCCGGCCCCAACTCGCAACCATCTTAGTACTATCTTGAAAATACATTTAATCCTAGCCTAGAGCAGCTAGAATAGCTTCAATAGCGGTAACCAGCCCCTTCATGTTATCATGAGTAGATAATTTATCCAGAAGAACTGTGCCGTGAGACTTGACGCTGATATAGCGTGTATGGCCTTCGATTGATTTGCTCTTCGGCTCAACTGTAAGGGCGAAGCGGTCGTCTGCTTTCTGAATCGCATCGCTGAGCTGTTTTGTATTGTTGTGACAACTGACAGGGCCCCAGACCTGCCTATCTTTGAAAAAGAGGGTGCATTGCGCAGTATGGCCCTCAACCGAATGTGGTTTCTCGTCAAGCCAGACGTGGAGCTTGTTGTTCATGATGACAGTGAGTTTCTCTATTGGAAGTCAACATGTTGGTAACTCCTTTGTTTGGAGTCCTTGAATTTACCTATTTGGGTTTGTGGGTAATAAGTAGAGCGAAGATTCAAGTAGTAAGCTAGCTTTTTCTCTGTAGGTAGAGTGCTGATGTTTCTGCGTCTTGCTTTCTTGCTTGGGAATTTTAAGCTCTATATATACTTGGTAAATGATCAATGAGATTTCTTCAAACGGCTTTGCTAGTTATAATAAGGTAATAGTAGCTTGACACAATGGTTCAGTTTATGTAATAATTCTCTTAGATTTTAAGGACTTTGATTTCTTCGTTCCTATCGGAGGGGCATGTCTAATTCTATTACTATTACATTCTTATTAACTCAATATCTTATTGGTTGGTATAATAGTCTGATCTCATGATATTTTTGACCCAATAATCTAATATCACGTATTCCAATATTATACTAGATAGGCTGTAGAGTGTTGGCGAGATTTCAGCTGGAATTCTTCGTCTCGTATTACCAGGCCATCAGAGAGGCCTGCATGATATTATTTATTTTCAGCTGAGTTGTTATTTAACGTCCTTCCGGATTATATGATTTCAGCTGGCATTCCTCGTCCTGCATTACTTAAAGAAGTAACGATCTAAACATTTAGTATAGCATGCCCCGCTCAATAACTATAACCAGAGGTTTTCGTTACGACCGCTGGGCAAAATATTAAACATGATCGAAATTATGCCGACATCTGTGAGCGAAATGTGGTGCTAAAACTATGTGACAAAGTGAATATAACAATTCTCACCCAATGATCTAATATCTCGTATTGTAACATTGTATTAGATGGCAACCAATAGTCGTGGCTCCAATTTCCATGTAACGAACCATAACACGAACGAGGGCGTCAAGTCGTAGTATCACTATGATTTGCTGCTGCAGCGTCAACTTGATTGTCGCGAGTCAAAGACATTATGTATGACCTTAGCCCTTTGTCTATATAAAGCAATGGTGTTCTTCAGCATAATCTGCCCCAACGAAGTATACACGCAAACGAAGCCAAAGACATCTGTTGAGGAACGCCAAATCAACGTTAGAATCATCGCGACATTATTTATCAGTCACCAGCATTACATCAAAATCTAGAGTACGTTACCAGCTGCAAATCCGCGGGTTCTTACAATATGACTATCAAGATCGTTCAAGTCGTCAACAATACAAGCGAGACGCTCCGTTATGAGAATCTCGAAAGCAAATACTCAGTTGAGATTAAACCCAAGAATCCAAATTGGGAAAATAATGATTGGATACCCTGCTCAGCCTACCGCGAGGATACAGTCCCTACAGAGAGGTCCGGCAAATTTATCCGCATCACCGTCGGCAAAAGAGCACCTTTCAAGCTTTCCGACGACAGATGGAGATTCAGCTTCGTTGACTACCCTGACAGTGATACGAGAGAAGGAGTACAGCGCTGGTTTGGTAGTTTCGATGGAGGTGAGAAATTGGTTCTTCGAGTGGATGGGCTCAGAAACCTGGACAAGACCCAAGTCGCTACTACAATCTACAAAGCGGACGAGTCACTAGGTGTTGGGTATGTTACAGCGGCAGTGCTTTCCAATTTGGCTACCGCAGTCAGTCTTGTTCTCATGGCAGTTTTCTTATGAAGGAAAGAAGATGCTAGGTGCCGCTGGCTTATATATGATATATGAAGTTATTTGAATTGATGGTATATCTAGGGAATTGGGATCCTCTCGGTTCGTCTAGGTAGTGAACTTGACACCACTGGGCATGTTGTATTTGTAGGTGGCTGCAGGAACTATTACAGGTTGTGCCGCCCCTTTCCCAATTATAGTTAAGCAGTTAAGCTCGATATGCGGGCCAGCCCGGTATTTTCGGGCAGCTTGAGGACCCAATTAGGTGGCGAATGACCTTACTAGATCCACTCGAAGAGATTTTCTATAGACTTTACAGGGACTACTATTTAGAAAATTTCCGTAGAGTTATTAGCTCTAAGTCCCGTCGCCCCTTTTTGATATTTGCCGCCGGAGATAAGTCTTCAACAATGTCACTACCTATCAGATGATGCTATAAGGTACATTAGGGAGAGAAGGTAGGTATACAGTCAAGTAAAACTATATAGCTTATACCGGGAATAATTAATCGTGGTGATATACATGCTATAATTTGATAGTTTAGCGAATCTAGATACTATAGGTTAAGGTATATATCTCTGTGTACTAATAGAGATACTAATAGAGATGTATTTGTCTTTGTTTGTATCTTGATACTATATCATATATAATATACATATGGACTAGTTGGCTATATTATCTAAACAACGCTCTATAGAGGATTGAACTAGGGGAGATGTTATCTTGAAGTAAAGGAGTTGGTCTTCCAAAGACTGAAGAACTACCATTCTCTTTAGAAATAGATGAGAGTCTCGGTAAGTACCTGGTAGAAAATTTAGAGAATCAATTATAACAGTAATCACAAAGCCTGATGAGGAACATAATTGCTGATCAAGTTACAGCGAAGCGTTGACTTACAAGCGCACAGTGTTTTGAGCGATAAAATGAACTGTGTATTATAATTGGTCCGGGTATTCTCCGGCCATTGTAAGCCTTATAAAGCAAAATAACAGTTCGAAATTTTAGGAGCGGGATTGCATAAAAGTACTTGACTCATGCCTTTTACCTGACTCAACCTTGTGTAACCCACAATGCTCCTTTCACTAATCTTTGGAAACAATATTCTGGAGTTCCCAGATTCAATTTTGTTTTGCTGGTCTATTTTTGCACCTTTTTTTTTCGTCCTTACAACTCCCAATCCTGAAATTCAATACATATTAGTTATGGTTTCTTATTTGAGATTTATTTTGCGCGTTTGCATGCGCGATTGATGTATGGATTTGTTTGATTTAATTTTTCGCCTTTTTTTCAACGAACTATACTACTGATTAACTAAATCTTATACAAATAATGCCTGATCATTTTTAAATACTTCAATTGTAAAGACAAAGATAATATCTCTATGAGAATTGTATACTTGCACCTAAAATAAAGAAGGTAATGCATGTCACAATAGCATCAATTGACCCCGATTACCGAAATAGCCCGACGCGTACATACATGGATACATGGAAGTACATAAGGTTATGCTTTGTAGAATAAGGTGGGGTAGCTGTTGTGCCCCTCTATGTGACGTCGAATCTGGTGTGATTGATTGATCTCTCGACCTGTGAGCTTCTAAGCTTGTCTGTAATTTATCAAGATCCGACGAGACCGTATATCTGGAACATCGAACCTAGCGAGCCATCAAGGTCCACGTCTCCATACATATACCTATACTAAGTCTAAGTCACTTGCTAGTAGTCAACATGGCCGCCTGCATCTTCTGCAAGATCATCAAGGGTGGGTACCTATTCGGGGTTTCATTTTGGTGTTGATGATGTCTTGAATTCGACTCACTCGTACTATTTCACCAACACATTCTCAGTTATATAAATGTAATAAATCTATTAACAACAAATTGCAGGAGAAATTCCCTCCTTCAAGCTCTTTGAGAGCGACAAGACCTTTGCGTTCCTCGATATCAATCCTCTGAGCAAGGGTCATGCTGTAAGATACCACCCCTCATTTCATCCATCCTAAAACTACCTACCTACCCAATTAGTAAAGAAGATAATGTATATAAGACTAACAACACCAAGCTCGTCATCCCCAAGTTCCACGGCGCCAAGCTAGCCGACATCCCCGACGACCAGCTGAGTGAGATCCTGCCCGTGGTCAAGAAGCTAGTCGCGGCAACCGGCGCCACCAACTACAATATCCTACAGAACAACGGCCGTATCGCCCACCAGGTTGTTGACCATGTGAGTTTTCTAACCCCTAATATTTAGCCTAGTCTCCTTGCCCTTCTCGCGAAGAAGGGGTTGGATGAAACCAGCTTGATGTGATGAGATAAGCATGAGAGAAACTTGTAACAGCAAGCTAATTGCAACTATTTCTACTCCAGGTCCACTTCCACATGGTAAGAAATGTCCATTAGTAATTTATCTCAACGCTACTACTAACACACCCCTTAGATCCCCAAGCCGAACGAGGAGCAAGGACTCGGAGTAGGCTGGCCCCAGCAGACCACGGACATGGACGCACTAAAGGCGCTCTACGAAGAGATCAAAGCCAAGATGTGAGGGTATTTTAAGAAGCCTTCTCTGAAGTTAGGTACTCAAGCTATATATGTTAATGTATGGCTAAACGACTACTCGTCTAGTTGATAGACCTTTAATTCATAAGAGTTCACAAAAAAGAATTAAGAAATTACACATCCCCGTCATTGCTTTCGGTAATATTGATGCCTAGTCTATGCTAATTACCCACCCAACCGCCCTTGTTATTGACATACTCCATTCCTCTACGTGTACATTAGTTTTAATCGACATCATCAGCTGATGTTTCTCCCGCTGCCAACGCGGCCGTCGTCCCGTTTGTGATCTTCGAAGGGTAGTAGTCAAGGCTCCCGTCGGGCTTGATAACACCTATCCTGTCGAAGAAAGACCTTGACCTGATGTAGGGATCTAAGTGCCAGTATTGCTCCCTTAGGTTCTTAGCAATCGTATTTCGTTCCGAATAGATAGCGGCCCTCTTTGTAGCATCTGTTTCGTTAATCCATTCGATCGTCTTGCTTTCGTAGTCTTCGTAGAGAGCTTCCCGCTCCCGTAGAAGCTTCTCTTTTGTCTCTAAATCCTTCATCTTGGCATTCTCACCGGGCACTGGCTCTACGTATTTGTAGGTATAGCCAGATGTGCCTTCTAGTTCGTCGGGTAGCCTCTCCTTAGCAACGAACTCCTCTAAATCCTTGACTGTATTTGTGAAATGGACCTTGCCCGCAACTACGGGATCGAGCCACCCCCGAAGAATCTTCCAGATACCTATATATTGAGTTAGACTATGCATTCGTAACTATAATGTGGGAGTTGGCAAACCTTGAAAGACCCACGGGGCCTGATGAACGAGAACAACACCAAGACTCTGGGGTAATTAGCTTCAAAGCATTTTATCATAAACTTCACCGGAGTGTAATCCTAATAGGTGTTAGCTTGCCACATCTTACATTTCGGTATCTCCCTTGAACTTACCATGTTAGCTAGGGAAAAGCCAGTCAAGTCGAAAACGACACACTAATAATGTTAGTTTCTGGGATATTCGGGGATGGCTGGGATATACCACTAACAGCAGTATCAATAGGTGGGTGAAGCATAAACCGCGTCGTCTCGATCAAATAAACAGTAAAACGTTCTAGGCCTTCCTCGGACTGTTCGCCTGCTTTGTGTAGGCGAGCTCTAACAATGCAAATAGGTCTTCCCGTTTTATCAGTGCCGTAGCAGTAACTCTTTCCCATGCGTAGTTGAGCTAGAAAGTCTTGTGCTACTTTTTTAGTCTTTTCATCGCCGGTTTTCTCGTTGATAGAAGCAAGTTCTTCGCCGTTGGCCATAACTTCGTCGTCAACATGGGCCTCCGAACACCTCCAATTCATCGTCGACATCAGCATGACGAGGGCCCTTTGGAGGTCCCATTTCCTGGCTCTCAGGAACCGTAGTAAAGAGCATCGGGATGGTCGTGCTTGACCATAGCCCAGATCGTGGCTCTTATCTGCTCCGGGGTGTGCGTGGCTAAGGTATCGAGGTATGTCTTGTTCTCACCCCATTTATCTTCTGGGTCGTTTTCCTTGATGTTATCCATGGCGGGGACCTTGGCAGTCGCTGCGCCATCCTTGCTCTTGTCCTTCTTTTTCTTAAAAATAGACATTCGACTCTTTCTGGGTTTTTCGGATCCCGCGGTGCTTGCCTTCCCCTGACTCTCTGAAGCATTGTCCACCTCGCCGGAGGCCTCCTCGCCTAGAACGCCGCATACGTGCAAGAACATCTCCCAGAACTTGCGCAGCTTCTCTTCTTCTTCGGGGGTTAAGTTCCCTGGCCTACCCGGAAGAGGTTCCATGTCTCCTACGAGTTCGCTGGAATAGTCTCCAGCAATAGCTTCAGATATTGGCAGTACTTTTAGATGAGTTGGTACTATACCGTAGAGGACTAAGGTGCCAAATATGAGCAAGGGTAAAAAATATAGCGCAGGTGAGATTTGGCTCTTTAAGCACCGTTCGGGTCTCTGATCGTGTCTTGAAAATCCTCGTCTTTTTATATGAGTTTTTACTTGATATGAGAGTGACGATGAATAAAAATTGCGATTATAAGTATGACTCTGGGGATGTAATAATAACGATCCGCGGGGCTGTGCAAAGTTTGATGACGGACGAGTTAGAAGGAGGGCGGGGCTAGAGAATGCGCGTAAGACCTTTGGTGAAGGACGAAGTAGAAGAGATTGTTGTAAATTGAAGGTTTGTTGAGTTGAGAGACTACTAACAATAAAGTAGAGTCTCGGAACTGTGGAGAAGAGAAATGGTTGCGGTACAAGAGGCGCTGTTGTCTTCATAAGTTCTAAGATAGCGCAAGAAGTTGTCGCACAAATGTCAAATGTCCGACGGAGCCGAACTACCCTTTTTTTTTCGAATTAAGGCTGGCTGTCTTATTTTCTGGGGGGCGGGATCAGCCCCGTCGCAAAGTCCCCGGCTTGCTGACAAGGACGCGAAGCAATGGTACCTTTAAACAAGGCCCAAGAAATTGCTGTATGCTGCTGCCGTATCCCTTTGTTCAACCTGACGTATAGAAACCGAGTACGAGCAGCTGTACGAGTCCGGTCTATCCCTTATCCACCACAGCTGCTAAATGTAGGGTTGTATCGAATGCAGAATACGTGTGTTAAATGGTTGATTTATAGTAGTTGTTTTATATATGTCTCGGCTCTCTCAGACTCTAAGCGCATTCAATCTTAAAGCTCCGATGATACGTAGTAAATAGCGACAGGTATCCAGAAAGAAGCGATCGTTAAAGACGGGTAGAAAAAGTAAGCATTTGCATACTCGGCTTTGCTTTTCTTCTGTTTAGTGCGTAGAAGATGTATGTAAGCTAGAAAGAACTAAGTACAATTACATTTAGTAGTTAGACTACCTAAGGTAGATAATTCTAGTAAGAGCTATGATTTATACTATTATGCGATTCTTTTTCTTTTCTTTTTTTTTTTTTTTGAGATGAGCTGCTACTAGCCGCTGTACATCAGCTCTTCCGTCCCTTCCTTTTTAGATATTAGGTACAGTTTACGTCATGTTGGGGTTCAGGTACCACTTTATCCCAAGGGGCAGCATCTAAATAGAAGTTTAGCACGTGTCCAATACCTTGAACCTTAGGCGTTTGACCCCACCATATCTTGAGCACCCTGGCAGCCTTAATTCGTGGTTGCCAAGCATTGAATTCTATCGAAGGGGGCAGTTACCTTTTTCTAAGTAACGATTCAAATATCCACAGTATAAAACACATTCAATCAAATAAATACCAATAACAAGCACTATTTTTAATTCATCATCGTCATCATATTTCCAGCCAATTTAAACACTATGTCGGGAAACGAAGGTCACGATAGCGTGCGACGACCGCGCTCCACGTCGCGCTCGCGTCCGACAACTCCTCTCCGCCCCTCTTCCCGTTCCTCGTTCCGCGAGTCCGCTCAGCGCAGCGTCCAAGGTGGCGAACCCTTCCCACTGAACGCCTTTGAACCCGCATTCGCCGAGTTATCTGATGCTATGGCCGACCTAGAGGCGAACATGATGCACTTCCAGCTGATGCACGAAAGCCTCTCACGATTCAGCGAGAGCTTCGCGAGCTTCATGTACGGACTGAACATGAATGCTTTCTGCGTCGACTTTGCCGAGGTAATAGGCAATTTTGCATATACAAGATTTAATACCTGCTGATAAGTTATGGAATTATAGGGACCGATCCCCGAGTCATTCCGCAGAGCTCGGGTTAGAGAGGAGCAATCGCCGGCACCAGTTCGATCTCGAAGCACAGAGCGAGGAGGCGAATTTGAGGGGGAGACGACATTCATGTATGCGCATTTGATACGATGCGCTAGTCTAATGCTAATTATCTATAGGACTACGGACACCTCCTTCGTAGAGAACCCACCGACAGTCTCCAAGCCGACTCCTAAGAAGTTTGCGACGCAGGATGCTCGTCAATCTCGTGTCCCCCCTCCCTCAAGAGGCGGCACCCAGTCTAGAGGTAGAGGCGGAACGGGACGAGGTCGCGCAAGTGGTCTCGTCAAACCGAGAGCTCGTGGCTTGAAATGAGCAAAGTCGACAACTGATCAAACCCTCGCGATATCACAATCTCGAGATCTGATATTAGCCCCGATTTGGCTGGAAAATGCCTTAAGTACTATTGCAACGTATGGGCGCATTATATAAGACGCCCAACCTGTGCTCCATTGATGACACTCGCGAGTATGCCCGAAACGCCATAGATGCCTATTTTGAGAAGTTTGCGCGATAAGATTGAACCGTTCATGTCGACATGGTAATCTCGTTATCGGCGCCGCTATCGGTTCGGTAGGGGCTTTGATTGTCGGTTCTGAGACCAATAGCAGCCTCGGCCTCCTTCTGAGTATATGGCTCCTCGCGAAGCTGCTTGACTCTATATCCACTGTTAGCTTAGATACCTAATATGATATATGCTACTATTGAGTAAAATGATATATGCTACTATCAAGTAAACGTACCTTCTCTTGTGAGGCTTTCCTTTTCTGTGTACGACGAGGTTGTCCTCAGTATCGTACCACTTGGCGCACTCGGTGCAGTACCATTTGCCTAGAGCAGGTAGGTCTTCTGGCGCCTTTAAGTTCTTGAATTGGGCAAGATGCTTCGGCGAGAGGAGGTCGGCTTTGATCTGATCGAGGTCCCTCGTCTTGCGACGGGTCTTGGATAGCGTACGCTTGTTGGTGACACCCATGATAGGCGACGATTCTTTCGATGGCAAATTCGACAAGGACTATTGCGTCTTGAAGAATGTAGCTGCTGTGATAGTAGGTAGTAATTAATTTCACATGTATTAGGTAAGTTGAATTGAAGATTTCCTAGGCGTAGAAATTTTGGTGGGGTGAATATTTTTAGTCTGGTTTAGCAGTTTGGGAAGTGGCAACAGGTGGTCCGGGCGCAAACCCGTAATTGCAGTTATGGTTTAACGTTCCGAGCCTCCGAATTTGATTCGGCTCCATCCGTTTTTACAGAGCCGGGCGAACGGCATTACAGCGGCAGGTTATTAGTCAGGTCCATGCCGCAATCATACAAAGTTCCTACCTATCAAAAAGCATGGGAAAATATTTAAACGAATTCAACGTTGGAGTATATACTGTAGGTGTGCATGGTTGCACGGCTACACGGTATTATTCTACACTCAGATTTCGGCTTAGCGATAAAGATATGTGGCATTAGCAATACCCTTATGCCGATGCGCCAGGGCGACAACTCGGTGCCAAATATTCACCGAGGCAAAGTTGTCGTGGGGGTATATTCCTTGTCCACTGATCCTAGTGGTATCGCCGATTGGCCAATTCGGTCCCACCTGTTTGGTCTCCAGACTGAGCAAAATTTGTCTCGGCCTGTCGATTTTGGCCTGCAGACCTGTAAATGTGGACCTGCGTGCATTCGTGAAGCGATTCAGGGCTTTTACACTACGGCGTTACTTGGGCCACGACGAAGAGGTACCTGCGGTTATTTCCAAGGTACTTGTTCCCAGGAACGAGGTACATGTCTTTGATTCCTTCATAATTGATCCAGCTTTCTCAAATGGACCAAAACTGCATTCTGTTAGTATGCAGAACCAATTGTGTTTGCAATAAATTTGAATCTCAGTCCTAAGCCTCAGAGGTTTTAAGATGCTGCTGCAAGGCTACCGTCGACTTGGTAGCTGTGCAACTGAAGGGGGCTGATTCGCAGGCTTACATACTACCCAACTTACCCCCAGGTCTCAGAGGTGAGCAAGGATTAAGTAGAAACTAGGTCATAGATCGTCGAGCTTCCAATGAGGTTTGAGCTACAGGAAAACAAGAAAGTTGCACAGATTTACATGTGCCTATCAACTTGACGAACTACTTTGACCTGACTTGTAGACTTGTAGACTACATACACTCATACACTACTAACAATTGTGCTACTCGTAGGGACGACGTCAAATTGAATTTTCAAGCTTAAAGTCTGACCAATCCCATTGATCTGATTGCACGATGGATTCATGGGGTTCTAAGTATCTAGGTACATATCGTGGCTGTTGTACATACACCATGCTAAGGAATTCAAGCTTGTGAAGCGATTCTAGTAATTGACTAACAGCGTTGAAACTTGCAGCTAACCCAACTCATATCCAAGTCCGGCAATACCTTACATATACATACGTGCCTCTCTTAGGTCGTTATACATGAAGAGTCTCCATCCAACCGCTTTCATCTATCTGCATTCCGCGCGTTCTATAAAAATTTCGGCTTTGTACAATACATGTACTTATCTAGGTACCCTAGTGTAGTCTTTTTTTTCATCCTGTTGCCGAGCAAATGCCCCTCGTTTCCAAAAGCCACTTACATTAAAGATAGATAAGTGTTTGTTTCTTGGAACTTTTGTAACGATGACGACCTTCTTATATAATAGTATGAATAGATATGTGACATATGGATATGAGGAATCTAGGTTAGCTTCATGATACCTCTTTGTAATCAATGCAATCAATGCACGTTCAAGCATGCATACATATGGACATGTATGTACAATGTAAGCCATGCTTCCATCGTTATCCCATATGGTGGCTGATTCTCTAAAGAAGCAGGGTGAGGTCACAGTTTTTGACCTGAAAGTAATCGGATTTGCTGTGATTCGTCCATTCAACCGGGTGATACCATCAATAGTGGAGGTACCTCTTCGTCTTAACCGAAGTACCCCGATACATCTAAATCCCTAGCACGCCTAGCCAGTTAGTGACCAGTAGGCTTTCACAGCTTCCCTTTACCGTAGTACCGTAGTACCGGGCGGCCAAAGGTAACATCTTTAATCGCAAACCACAAAAACTCTCCACCTTTTCCTCTTCTTTTCCGTCACAATCTTTTTTTTTTTACCTTTCCTCCTAAAGAACCAATTCTTCCTTCTTCCTTCAGGTTCAAGAGGCCTATCGTCTCCCTGTTGATATTTTTCTCATTCTCCCACTTTCATAGGAGTTGAATTTGGTCTAGACTGTGTCTTACATCTGAACCCCTCACAGCTATCCTCAGGACCGCGGTTGTCAACATGTTGGCCACTCGACAGGTCCTGGGCAACGTTGCCCGATCGCGGGTCGTGTCCAACATGAACCTGCGTAGGTGCATGGCCTCCGTGGCTGACTCGGCCTTGGACAAGAAGGTAAGCCAGCAATCGGTCGCAAAGCTCTAAAGCTTGCTGGAGGGGTGATTATGGAGGCTGATATTTCCCTCAAACTATAGGTCAAGCAAAACAACTGGGAAGAAGGCAACTTTATCAACTATAAGAAGATGTCTGAGAATTTGGCGATCGTTCGCAGCCGCTTGAACCGCCCTTTGACATACGGCGAGAAGATTCTATACTCCCATCTTGACGACCCGCACGGACAGGATATCGAGCGAGGAGTGTCATACCTCAAATTGCGGCCGGATCGAGTTGCATGCCAGGACGCCACCGCCCAGATGGCTATCCTCCAGTTTATGTCTGCTGGCATGCCTTCCGTAGCAAACCCTACAACCGTACACTGTGATCACCTGATCGAGGCTCAAATTGGTGGAGCGAAGGATCTTGAGCGAGCTGTCAACATCAATAAGGAAGTATACGACTTCCTTTCCACTGCATGCGCCAAGTACAACATCGGTTTCTGGAGACCCGGCTCCGGTATCATCCACCAAATTCTCCTCGAGAACTACGCCTTCCCCGGTGGTCTCCTAATCGGTACTGACTCTCACACGCCTAATGCTGGCGGTCTTGGTATGGCTGCCATTGGTGTTGGTGGTGCTGATGCCGTTGACGTCATGGCAAACCTGCCTTGGGAGCTGAAGGCACCAAAATATATTGGTAAAGTCCGTCCTACAACCTACAGCTACACAAATCTAACTCTTATTAGGGATTAATCTCACAGGCGAGTTAAAGGGCTGGTCTAGTCCCAAAGGTAAGTCTACGTACCTTCCCTATATTTATCGAACTATACTAATAAGTCTATAGATATTATTCTTAAAGTGGCGGGAGAACTTACAGTACGCGGCGGTACTGGCTTCATAGCCGAGTACCATGGACCTGGTCTCAAAACAGTATCTGCAACAGGCCTCGGCTCCGTGGCGAATATGGGGTGAGTCTTTTCAGCTTTCCCTTAATTTTCTCATTTTTTTCTGGCATTCTATGATTTTTCTCGATTTTTTTCCGATTTTTTCCCCCTTTCCCCCCCTTTTTTTTTCTCCCCCTCCTCCCCTCCTCCCGCTCCTTCCGCTCCTCCCCCTTTTAGGCTCCTTCTTTTTTCGGCGTCTTTTTTTTTTTCTCAACACCATTTCCCCGATCCCTAACTGCGAAAATGCTGACTTTTACAAAAGCGCTGAAATTGGTGCCACCACCTCCGTCTTCCCCTTTACAGATCGCATGTATGACTACCTAGCGGCAACCAAGAGAACTGAAATTGGTGACTTCGCCCGCTCTTATGCTAAGGAATTACGCGAGGACGAGGGTGCCGAATATGACCAATACCTCGAAATCAATCTTTCCGAACTTGAACCACATATCAATGGTCCCTTCACGCCTGATCTAGCAACCCCTATTTCTAAGTTCTCCGAGGCTGTTAAGGCTAATGGCTGGCCTGAGGAGCTTAAGGCTGGCCTGATCGGATCTTGCACAAACTCTTCCTACGAGGACATGTCCCGAGCTGCTTCTATCGCCCGGGATGCTCTCAACCATGGTCTTAAGGCTCAGTCTGCCTTCTTTGTTACCCCGGGCTCAGAGCAGATACGCGCCACAATAGAAAGAGACGGCCAGCTCCAAACCTTTGAAGAATTTGGCGGCATGGTGCTGGCCAACGCCTGTGGTCCTTGTATTGGCCAATGGGATCGTCAAGACGTCAAGAAGGGCGAGGCCAACTCGATCCTATCCTCCTACAACCGTAACTTTACTGGTCGAAACGACGGAAATCCCGCAACTCACTCTTTCGTTACTTCCCTGATCTAGTTGTTGCCTTGTCAATCGCTGGCAACTTACACTTCAACCCCCTAACCGACAAGTTGAAGGACAAGGACGGTAACGAGTTCCTGCTGGCTCCTCCCACCGGTGACGGTCTCCCCGCAAACGGATACGACCCTGGAAACAACACCTACCAGGCCCCCCCTGCCGACCGCTCCTCAGTCAATGTCCAAGTTTCTCCTTCTTCCGACCGTCTCCAGATTCTACAACCCTTCCAGCCTTGGGATGGCAAAGATGCTCTAGACATGCCCATCTTAATCAAAGCAAAGGGAAAGACCACTACTGATCACATTTCTATGGCCGGCCCCTGGCTCAAGTACCGTGGGCATCTTGACAACATCTCCAACAACATGTTGATTGGTGCTATCAACGAGGCTAACGATGAGGCGAACAAGGTCAAGAACGTGACTACGGAAGACTGGGGTGCTGTCCCAGCTGTGGCCCGCGACTACAAGGCCAAGGGAATTAAATGGGTTGTCATTGGTGACTGGAACTATGGCGAGGGAAGCTCCCGAGAGCACGCGGCTCTTGAGCCTCGCCACCTTGGTGGCCTTGCCATCATTACCCGAAGCTTCGCCCGTATTCACGAGACCAACTTGAAGAAGCAGGGTATGCTTCCTCTCACATTCGCGGATCCTGCCGACTACGACAAGATCAAGCCTGATGATAAGGTACGTTGGATGCGTTTATTCATGAACTATATGTCTACTTGCCGTGCTTGATTGACTAATTTATACGTGTTATCCAGATTGATCTCTTCTGCACGGAGCTGGCTGTCGGCAAGCCCATGACGATGCGGGTACACCCTAAGGATGGCGAGGCCTTTGATGTAAAGCTGAACCATACATTTAATACCGCACAAATCGATTGGTTCATCAATGGAAGCGCATTGAACACGATGGCTAAGAACGCGAAATGAAAGCTCTAAGGAATGATGCGGAAAATCAGATCAATAATATAGGAGAGATGCATGCAGGCGCATTGTGGGGAGGCCTGCTTGAATTACAACACTCGGGGTGTATAGGAACTTGGGATGGTTTTACTACGGATGTCATGCTTTATGGGATCATTATATTTCTACCCCGTCATGATGTTTCTCCAGCCAGTTCTAGAATTTTTTATAGTTTGTACAAAACGAACTCTGATGAAAGAATTTTAAGTCGTTATGCTGTTCCAGCTTCATTCCGTAAAGCTCCCAAAAGTTTCTATAAACAAACTCTTCGCAATAGGTAACTAGGTAGCTATGCCTATTTATTCTCTTATATTCCTGTTATATAACTGTAAGGCATCAGTATTATAAGGCTATGTTTCCGTATAAAAGTTAAGCTGTTGCTTTATGTAAGGTATGTTCATGGGTTACATACTCCTTCTAGATCTTAAAGACTATTATTATACTGATGAGGCCTATTTACTATTGATGTCAACAAGTAAGTAAAAGCTATAATATTGACTGGTTAGGTTTAATTAGAACCAACGTATTAAAACAATTGCAATAGCTATATTGACAGGTTTTATTATACTAAGAAAGGCATTCGTTAGCAATAGCAACAGTATGGCTATAAAATATTATATACTATACTATCAATCCAAAGACAGCTTGTTATACCCTTGATGAATGTTATACATAAAGTAAATGTCAGGGCAGATAGATAGACCCCTATAACTACCCCAACCCACTTATACCCCAACAACTTGCTATAGCAGTAAGTGGGACTTTACGTAGGTAGTATTATGAAGTTAAGGTAGTTCTTGCCCTATATAGTTGACTTTGACTGTATGCGTTGTCGTTGAAATATGCTTCATTCTTAGCTCGTACCTAGAACACCTATCCTACCTGCCACAGTATAATACACATGCGTGCCTATATGTAAGTTAGGTAGGTACCTACCTAAGTGTTACATGTACCTGCCTAGATATTTCAATTATAATCGTAGCTGCTTACCGAAGGTGTGATAATAGTTGCACCTGCCCAAGTGCACTAAAATGGGTATTTTGGTAGTGGTAGTAACGCATAATATAAAAGAGAAGGTGCAAGTCGGTCAGCCTAAGTGCTAGTAAAATGACACTTCAGTGATAGATAATTTCCAGCAAAACATTATAATTACACGGTAGTTCTCTATTTGACATTCTATCTCATACCCCCCAGAGCAAGAGTAAGAGCAAGAGCAACGAAGCGAAGAGACTTTCAAGTCAACTATCACGGCATCGAAGCTTAGCGTATACTCTCTCGTAGACAAGTCTATTTATCCTCCTCTAACTCCGCCAGTGGTATCCCTTGCGCCTTGAGGAATTCCACCGCATCATCCACACCCTTCGGAGCATTAATCCAATGCCCCCCGTCCTCATATTCATGCCACTCGACATTCATACCGAAACTCTTAAGTCCAGTCCTCAACTGCCGCCCGTACTCGACAAAGACAAGCGAGTCGTCGGCGCAGTGGCCTAGGAATGCAGGCGTATTTCGCACCACGGTATCCGTTTTAGGCCACCCGTCCTCCATCCCTAGCACCTCGCGGGTTTCCTCTAACGACCCGCCCGGAAACGGTAGCCAGCATGAGAAACCCATGATGCCGCAGAGTCGGGACTCCGATTTCGGTACCTCTTCCTCTCCTTTCTCCTCCAACGCCATAAGCTCACCGTCGGCACTCTCGGAGCCGCCGCCGTCGTCAAGATGTAGTAAAGTATGGAACACTGTAGCGCCGCCTTGGCTAACGCCCGCTAGCACAACGTGGTCCATGCCGCCAACAGTGCGGGCCTCGCGCCGCACGATCCGCCGGATGCTGGCGACGCTGCCGCGTAAGCCGAAGACTTGCATCTCCTCGGCGTCGGTCAGGTCCAACATGTTGGACACGTCGAACCACTGCGGCCATACCTCGCCAAGGTTTTCGGCGAGACGGGGCTCGGCTTCCTGGGGGGGTGTTAGTGGTGGGTTGATAGATGCGTGGAAGGCAGATCAAGTAAACGTGGCGAGGAAGGAAATGTGGCGTGCATATAATCAGAAAGCGACGGTGACTTCGTTAAGCATTTAGTCGAAGCGGGAGCGGGAGCGGGTTGACCCCTGAGACAATCCGGAAAGGTTCTCGGGATATACGTCATTTAAACCGCCAAGCGAACAAACAAAATAACGGACATACCGGAAAGACCCAGCGCACCGACGGAAACTCATCTACCAGCGAGCGGCCGCGCGAATTCCTCGTCCACCGCGACAGCAGGGCGTCGGCCATGTTCCGCGAGGTGTCGCCGCGGCCGTGCAAGAATATCACGGTGTGGGTGTGCTTATGCGGGGCCAGCGGCGAGATCACCGAGCACCCGAGCTCCATTCTTAGAGACCTACGTAAAAGGTGAAAAAATAACGGTAAAGGTAACGAACGGCAACGGTAAAAGGTACCTGACCCTTAATTTTATATACACCTGGTATGTAAGGTACTAATGACTACCTAACGGCGGTGCGCGACACGATGGACGAATGCTGTGCTGCTGCAGAGGTAGGTGAGAAAAGCTGGCATGTCTTAAACCCGGTGCGCAAGGTACATTACATACCGCTGGGGAATGGATACGGATATGGATATGGGGGCGAATAGATGGATGATAGTTAGTGGACGGTAGGTAAAATGGTGGATGTTTTTTTAGGACAATGGGGACGCGAAAGGGGCCGGGGTGCTAAGTATTTAGCGGTAATACTTGGAATAATCCACTACTGCCCAGTGGAGATTTTTATTTCGACGTCTTGGTGCGCCAAGCAGGATTGGCTACGGAAGCGGTTGCGTATAGGTGATGTTATTTTGGTGAGACACGAATTCAAAAGAATCTGCTGACGATATTCAACAGATTACTCGAGAATATGACTAGTCATCTTCGAAATGTCATCTTCGGGTATAAGCAGCCTGGGGGATATAAGCAGAGGGGATTCGCCTCATGTTAGAGAACATGGATAGTAAGTATTAGAAAGGGGGTTCTGTTTATTCTGATTTAGAAACGTGCGACGGCTAATCAAACTTTACAGGCTTGTCAAAAGACTCAATTAAGTCTATATATCTATAGGTGCGTAAATTTTATAATTCATCCTTCGTCCTCGTCTTTACGTCAGGCTTCTCCTCGAGCGTCCTGCTCTTAGTGTTCCTTTCGTCGCTACCAATAGTAAGCACCTTCTGGGTGTCGCCATCCGTGACTAATCCTCTCCTCCGTCGATCTACGGCGGCGATCTCGTCGTCGTACACGGTCCATTCCGGAACTTGCCTCCTAGCTCGGTCGAGTTTCGGCTCTTTGGTCTGCGGATTGTTGCATAAGTCGATGGTTCGCGCTTCTTTCTGGCTCTCGTCGCTGCACCACGTCTCGCACCACAGCCACTCTTGCGGCAGGCTGTGGATCGGGATCACGAATTGCATGTGGTTTGGTAGGTCCTGGTCGAGGTTGGAGAGGGAGCCCGGATCGGCCGATAGCTGATGGTAGTGCTGCCTGAGCCTATCGCCCGCGGCTAGCTGCCTAAAGCGGCGAAGGTCGACCACGTAGAGGGCTGAGATGTGGTAGGGGTTCCCACGGAGGTAATTCTTCCAGTAGCCTTGCTTCCAGAAGCGGAAGCCCTCCATCTCGGTGCGAGAGTCGCACATTGGCGTAAAGCCGTAGGGCGCGCCCTGTAGGTCAAGATTGACAAGGTCTATCATGTCGGTTCTGACGATCTGATCTGCGTCGACGAATATCACCTTGTCGAGGGACAGGGGAAGAGGACGTCCAGGAATAGGATCTTGTAGCCCCAGATTTCGCGCTGCTTCTCTTTCTGTTGGCGGAGCCAGTGCGGCCACTTGTACGTAACCATTTCGTACTTGAAGCCGTACTCCTTAGCTAAGTGGGGTATGAATTCTTTGAAGGACGGAGACAGGAACTGCTCGATTAAACCAGAACTTGACCGTGTGGTTTGTGTTCTTCATGACGGAGACCATCATGATGTTGAGCATGCGCTCGTATAGGTGACCGCTCGCCACGGAGAAGATGTTGATCTCGGCGTGTTCTTCGTTCGAGACCGACTTGGGCTTGGGCTTCGTCCCGAGGATTCCTTCGGCAAATTTGAGACCGCGAGAGAGGAGATCGTCGCCGCTATCAGAAGCGCTTTCTTCGAGGACATCTTCTAGCTCCATGCCCGGCTTCCTTTCCAGCCGCGGGTATAGAGTCGTACCCTGGAAGTCCATGAGAGCAACTTCGGTACCTTCGTCGCCGGGGACGGGGTTATATCCCTTTGCGCCCACGCTGATGATATCAAAAATTTCCGAGCTCCTTCCTTCCTTAAGGTGTATATTGTAATACCCGGGATTGGCTTTGAACTGGAAGTAGCCGATGTTGGCCATGATGATCGTGTCGTCGAAATGGGGATCAAGTTCGGTGCCGAGCAATAGCTGGACGCCACGAGGCGGACCGCCCGATACTTCTCGTGAGTGACCTTCGATGAGGATGTGCTCGAGTTCGTAAGTGGCTTCTACGTCTGTCTTGATGGAGCTCAACTTCACGTTATCCAAATCGTGAATTGAAACCTTCGCTGCTACTAGCCAGGCAGGCGGCACGTCCATACCGAGATTGAGAAGAGCTTCTGAAGGAAGTCCCTTGAATATCGCGCTCAGAGCGCTGACCTTTCCATCTTCGTCGAAGGATGGCGCCGAGTCTAAGACGTAGCGGTAGAATCTTTTAACCGGTAGCTCTTCGATCTTTTCTTTCGGGTTCAAGAAGATGCGCATGTAGACACCGTCTAGCTGGGACAGAACCTTGAGTATAGGAGCCCACTTCTGTCCTATCTCGCTGGCAGGGTTGATCACGGCAACGAAGTGGATATTAGCCGTGGACGCATCACCGACGTCGATCATCGTGTGGGTGGAGTTCCACGCGTCGAATAGAGCCGTTCTTAGCGTCGGGGCGGATTCGAAAATTCCTTCTGGAAGGTCTGATATAGTAGATAGAGCAGTTATTGACGTGAGCTTCGCGGCAGTTAGAGGATGTGTAATCTTGTCTGCCAAACCCAGAGCGTCAACTGCCTTATACACCGGGAGTATTCTTGTTTCCTGCTCGAACTCAAGCAGCAGCTCGAAGTCATTCTCTGTAAATCCCGACTCGTCGACGAATGGGCCGACCACACGACCGTTGAGGATGAGAAACTCTGCACCTGGGGCGACGGCTGCGGCTGTTAGGAAACGCGACAACGCTGCATTATATCCGTCGTCCTGCACGTCAGCTGGGCCCGATAAGAGGACTTCTAGCGTCTCCAGATTTTCAACTTCCAAGAGTTTGGCAACGTCCTTCTTGAGCAGCGCGTTGATCTCGTGTGCGCTGCTCGATTTCAAAGCGTTATTGACAATGTCGAGACGCACTCCGGGGTTGTTACGCCGGAATGATAAGGCAGATAGGAGAAGACGGAGACCTCGCTGCGAGCTCAGATCGGCAACAACTGTCAGAGTAGCCCAGGTCTCCTTGCTCGTGTCTTCGCCCGCTTCGATAACTGGAACCCGTTCAAACAGATCGTTGTGTTCGGAGTAGAGCTTATTTACGTCTAATACGATGAGAGTATTCTCGCCGTCGGGGTAGATGTAGAGATTGCGTCGAGTTGCTGCACCCTCTAGGAAGAGCTGCGGAATCCACGTCTCGTCGTCGACCGTGCCCGTGAAGATTCCCTGTTGGACTAGCTGTAGGTCGGTGCCCATCCTCATGCTCATGACTTGAAGCCAATTGTCTTCCCGCGGTATGGCTAGACCGTTAAGAAACAGTGGAGGCACTTCTGTATTAGCGTTGAGTCGCTCTACCCAATGATTTACAAGCTTGATTTGTTTGGCGTGGTCCTCTGATTCGAGGATATCCTTGAATGAAAGAGGTGCGACTTCGTCTTTCGTAGTGCGGTTTTTAATTGCCTTGTCAAAGTATGCCTGTTCAGAGCGGTCACCAGTGCTGCAAGCCTCTAGATAGGAGATGAGGCTGGATAATCCGTAGTTCTCTAGCAGATAATAGGCTACCTTCGCTCGCTCTTCGGCTGTCTTCGTTGGTGTTAACGGTACCAATCCGAAGCGGACGGGGAGTAGCCTTTTTATGAAAGCTTGAAGTTGCTCAACAACTAAGGATAGATCTTCTGGCTTGGTCAAGTCAACCGGGATGACTAGGTTGAATATATCCTTGCGGATCGGAGGAATCTGCCCAGGATAGGTCCTTTGCATAAGCTAGAAATAGTTAGCTGATTGTAGGATGAAATACCTCGTAAATTGTTAGTACTTACAGCCATAAGACTCTTAGGATACTCGGCGTATCGCTTGTCCTTCTCGATGTTGTTCAACCAGATAATGACGCGGCCCTCCTCGATTTCGTCCCGCCAGTCGAATCTACGAGGCTCGTCGTCCGACTTGGCCAATGTTACTTCGCGATGACCAAGTAGGGACACGGCTTCTTTTCCGCTCAAGCCCAAACTTGTTACTCCCTCGATAAGCTTTCTTTCCCGCCGAATGCTGTTGACGAGAGTGAACGGATCGATTTGTCGTTCGATCAGCTGGACGCCGTTCATCCAGAGGACATTCATCCCGGCAGGTACGCTCAGGGCTCGATTCTGGCGGTGCTCCTTAACGAAAGCGTCCGAAGCGTTATGTGCGGCGACCGAGGTAGAGAACTTCGGGAAGTCTTGAGTCAACTTGATCAATGTTTGGAAAGGGTCATCGCTTTGCATGATAAAAGAACCGGCTTTGAGACCCAACGATGCCAATTCAGAACTTGACAGCGGCTTTAGGTCTGTTACGTCCTCTTCCCCGTCGAGTACGACTTCAGTAGGTGCGGACTTAGCGGCCGAACTCGTCTCGGATTCGGCTTCGCGGTCGTCAATGACAATATAGTCTGTCCGCTTCAGCTGAAGCTCCACACCGTACCCGCTGACCGGCAGCGCTTCTCGTTCCTCGGTTTGGTCGACGCGATATCTTAACCGGTACGAAACCTCCCCTTTTCGGGCCATCTCGGATAGGGATTTATGGAAGGGCCCAAATTCGGGTTTGGCGATATCCGCGTATAGTATCACTTCAGGGCCTGCTCCTAAAGCGCGATCGAATGGAAGCGACCGTGTTTGCCTATATTCATGTAAGACATAGTCAGATGATTCTAAGATATGGTACGTACGTGTCCCCTGCGATGTGACCGTCGGCATGCGCAAGCGAAGCTGAGCAATACTGATTCCCGCTCATGAGCACCCACTCAGCACAGTCGGTTCTGGCTTTTCCTAGGGGGGCGCTACAGCCGTATCGTAGTATTGATAATGAGCCTCTATCCTCGGAGCTGCTGACCTCATGGAGAGGGCAAGCTTGAAAGTAGACAACGCCTCTGGGCTTTCCATGTGGCCATCTTGTTTTAAAATTTGGAGGAACTTCTCGTACAGTTCCTTGTCTGTCTTCGCATCCGCAAAGGTACCATCGGCGATTCGATCGAGGAGTGGGAAGTAAGATGTTGCGTTCTCTCCGGCGGCGGTCTCTCTAAGCTACGTTTTAGCATTTACATATTCTAATTGGACTCTATCACGAATGCAACCTACAAGAGCTCGACGAGATAGGGAGGAGCTGGGAATGCAGCTTTCATAGCAACATTAACGGAGGGTCCGGCTACGACATGACCCAAGTTCAAGCATAGAGTTGCCAGAAGAGTGGCTGCAAGGCCACATGGCAACTGAAAAAGTCGCGGTATCATGATGCTTTGAGCTAGAGGGGCAAGAGACGAAGTTGCTTTGTCGCAAGCTCTAGCATGCGGCAGAGCTTGGAGCTGACAAGTCTATAGAACCATATATCGCGAATTAAGTTAAGAACCTGATTTCGAAGTCATTGGAACCGAGTTCAAGTCTTGTGTAAATGCAAAGTGGCTTTTTGTAGGTCTGGACTTTTTTGGGGCGAGGTATGTAAAGCTGCCGTGTAAGTGATAAGATAGAGAGTTTGGAGAAGCCGCTGCAATTGAACACCTAAACGTAGATAATTAATTGGAGCTTGGCCAATAGGAATAGCTAAAGGTATTTGAAGCTGTCAGGGGTTGAACTGCGTTTAATTGCATAACGGGGAACTACCCCTCCAAGTACCTACCTCTTGTACTGCTATTCATATACTTGCACTTAAACAGGTTGGTACAATAGCCCAAATTTACCCTTGGGGTGAAAGGAATATAACTTCATATTGATAATGCATTGAAAGGGGCTCAGGAGGACGTTTTGGGATTGTATCTTGGATAATTCATCCCGTTCCACTAATAAGGATCTAGCTAATCAGAGACCCCTTAAAACCCAAAGATAGAACAGAACCATAGTATGGTAATTATCAAGACGTCTGTTATCTTCTTTTCCTTGGCCAGTTTAAACTCTTCTTCAGCCGATTCAAGCATTTCTTCAGCTAGTTTAAGACTTTCTTTAATTAGTTCAGACTGTTTTTTAAGTAGTTCAATCTGTTCTTCAACTAGTTGAAGCTCCAGTTCTTTTTCAAGAGCTTCTCGATGTTTTCGAATTTCTTCCTTTAAAGAAATTAGCAAAATATTTTTATATGTAAATATTCAATCATCCTACCTCGTTCCAGGAATTGGATCTTGTAGTGTCATCTTCGTCAATTCCAAATCGATCTCCTGCAATCTCCGGTTTGGAATTGCATTGCTTCGACGCAGCCCCGTTTTTGTTGCTATCCGCTTCCCACTCGTTTGTTTGCTGCTCGGGGATTTGGGTCATGCCTTCCTCGTTGGTGGTTGACATTTTGGTGGGTTGTGCAGCAGATATGAGAGGAATCAACCGGAACAAATGTAATCGAGCTGAATCCTCGTAGGTACGCGGATAGCACTCGGGATGGAAGGAGAATAGACGTCAAGATTGTCTAACATTCCCAGGTTAGAAAGATGTAGAAGTGTGTGAGCGGAATTCCAGTGTGTGCTATTGCAACGAGAAGATCACTATTTCAGGGAAAGCACGTACCTGTCAGTCCGTATAGAGGAACTGGTGAGAAAGTAGAACAGGGAAGAGGTCGGTGTCGTGCGTAAATATTTCCTAACCTTTACCGTTGGCCTATTATTAGTCCCTAGAAGGACTAAGAAAGGAGGGGTATGACGATGTGGAAGATTTGTAGTTTGCAATATAGCTGTTCCGGTGTGAGATGAGGTAACGAAAGATATGACAACTTGGGAATCGATGAATCTTAAAGATGCAGCGGTATGAAATATAGGTACCTATGTGAAAGTGAAGAAGGGATGCCTCATTTGTATGCAGATGGCACAGACGAAATAAATTTAGGTGTGAGTAAGAAACCGAATGATGTTAGGTGGAAAGGGCAAACGAGACGCAGATAATGAGTTTGCGTAAAGTATGGCAAGTACCTAGTATTCGGTTGGGAGTACAAGGAAAAGGAAGGTAGAGGATGTGGTGTAAGGACATGTAGATGTTGTATGTGAATTGGGATGAATATTTTTTGGTGGATTAAATGCGTGTTAAGGAAAGAGGAGCTAGTGTTACGAAGAATATATTGGTAACTGCTTACCTGGAATGAGTAGTCGGAGGCGGAACTGAATACAAAGAGTAGAGGCAGAGTTTTGTACCTAAGAGGTACCGTTGAAATATCATGTCAATTTCGTTGCACGATAATAAGAAGTGTTTGTGATGCCTAGCAAGGTATCTTCTTCGAAATAGTTGTTCCAAATAATAGAAGGGGACCCCAGTGCTGTAGAGGTTAAAAAAGATGAGGTATCTGTAATATCCAGAGACCCTAAGAAAGTAAGCACTTGGACATTTTCTTTCGTGATAGCTTCATTATCAAAAACGGTTCTAGTAGTCATTTGTCTTACTCGCCCAGTTACATATCAGGTAGGTACCAGATACTTATATCAACACTCTTGCCAATCAAATCTGCAGATAATCACACTTTTATTCGAGGAGGCACGTAATATATCACAAGGTGATATTACTTAGATAAAGAAGTTTCCAACACTGCCGTATTAGACCTTCTACCGGCACTAGAACAATATCGTGATCATCCGTCCCATCGTCCCATATTCTCTGCCTGTGACATCTTCGGTACGCTTGACATCTATTTTTAGCCAAGGATTTTGCTAAATATCTCCCTAGTAGCATTGAATTATTACGTTTTCACATTCCTCGTTAAACTACAAGTTTAAGCGATTGACAGTCAGGACAGAGTACCTCACTCCAACGTGAATCATCCATGCAATCTTCAGCTTTCTTTGCTGCTTCTTTGTAAAGGGGTAATGAGAGACTCGATTGATGCTATCGAGGCCGTCCACGGATCGTCTGGCTCAGAAAAGGTAGAAAAAGAACAGGAGATGTATAAAGCGTTAGAGAAAGATACCTATACAAGCATGACAAGTGTATCAGTCAGTTTGGGGGGACAACATGTGATTTGCACTTTGTTTCTTGACTTGATAGACTCATGATTAAATAATACTTGACACACTCAACTGTAAATATCAATTTGCTAGGTAGTAGAGGTAATATTATGCACGAAATGGAATGGCAAAAGCCAGGAGGTAGATATACATATACCGATAACAAGGCTGAGGCTTAAAAATATAACTAGTTAAAAATAGTACTGCCGGGGCAACCTTGCATAACCTAACAACATTACGTACCTAACGAATCGAATTACCTAATCGTCGGAACCGTAACATTTACTTTCCGATAACCCAAGCCACATTTTAACCCGTTAGCCACTTAGCCTAGAAACGCTGCAACGTTTAGAGCTTGGCTAAGAATTAAATCCACCGTCACTTTTGGGGCCACGAATTGACTTCTATGTACTTCACGAATTGTCTCTAAACTATCCCCGAAGTTGACGTTAATAGATCAACTTTCAGAGCCTTACAGCTCTCCACTACCCGTTATCTCTACATAATTCCCCTCCGACCGTCTATTAAAGCCGCCATTCTAACTGGGCGCATTCCTTCTGCCTATTCATGACACAAGCTTAGGGGCTTCCTGCTGCCTCTACCGTCCTCACAATGCAGGCCTCTTCGGGAATGCTTACAAAGGTACATACTCTATTAACACGTCTTCAAGTTGGTCGCATACCCTTAAATAATATACTGACAATTCTGGTTATAGTTCGAGTCCAAGTCCTCGAGAGCGAAAGGTATTGCCTTTCACCCAAAGAGGTTCGAGCATCCCCCCTTCGCTATATATTTGACTATCGTCACCGCTATTCGTTGCTAATCCGAGAGCAATTAGACCATGGATCCTCGTATCACTACACTCGTCGACTATACAGCTGTGGGATTACCGCATGGGAACTCTCATTGATCGTTTCGAAGAGCACGATGGTCCCGTCCGAGGCGTCGATTTCCACAAGACACAACCTCTCTTCGTTTCCGGTGGCGACGACTACAAGATTAAAGTCTGGTCTTACCAGTCGAGAAGATGTCTGTTTACTCTGAATGGACATTTAGACTATGTACGAACCGTCTTCTTCCACCACGAGCTGCCGTGGATTATATCAGCATCCGACGACCAGACGATCCGAATATGGAACTGGCAAAATCGTTCATTAAGTATGGGTTCCGAAGGAAACTGGGCTTTGGAAATATGTGCTAATAGTTGATCTAGTTTGCACGATGACTGGCCATAATCACTATGTAATGTGCGCCCAATTCCACCCGAAGGACGACCTCGTAGTGTCCGCGTCTCTCGATCAGTCTGTTCGCGTCTGGGATATATCTGGCCTACGAAAGAAGCACTCCGCCCCGACGTCTATGTCCTTCGAGGACCAGGTCGCTCGATCGAACGCCCAGCAGACCGACATGTTCGGCAACACCGACGCGATGGTGAAGTTCGTACTTGAAGGTCACGATCGAGGTGTAAATTGGGTCGCTTTTCATCCGACAGCGCCGCATATTGTCTCTGCTGGCGATGACCGTCTTATTAAGCTGTGGCGATTTAGCGAGACGAAGGCCTGGGAAGTGGATACCTGCCGTGGACATTTCCAGAATGCTTCTGGTTGCTTGTTCCACCCTCATCAGGATTTAATTCTGTCTTGTGGCGAGGACAAGACGATTCGAGTATGGGATTCTCAGAAGCGTACCGCCGTTCAATCATTTAAACGAGAAAACGATCGATTCTGGGTCATCGCGGCGCACCCTGAAATCAACCTGTTTGCTGCCGGTCACGACAATGGTGTGATGGTGTTTAAACTCGAACGTGAGCGTCCGGCATCAACTGTTCACCAGAATTCGCTCTTTTTCGTTACGAAAGAGAAGCACGTCCGTTCTTACGACTTTCAAAAGAACGCCGAGAGTCCAACGCTGCTGTCCTTGAAGCGACTCGGTAGCGCTTGGGTTCCTCCTCGCACCTTATCTTACAACCCTGCCGAGCGTTCTGTTCTCATAACATCCCCTGCCGAGGGTGGTAAATATGAACTAATCAACCTCCCTCGAGATGGCTCTGGTGCGTTGGAAGCGACTGACTCCAAGAGCGGATCAGGTAACTCGGCTATTTTTGTAGCTCGAAACCGGTTTGCCGTACTCGACACGTCTACGCAGACTATTGACATCAAAGATCTTTCTAATAATACGGCGAGAAGCATTAAGCCCCCTCCCGGAACTACCGATATCTACTTTGGCGGCACTGGAAACCTGCTCATAATTACTCCTACTGCGGTTCACCTGTACGACATTCAGCAGAAGAAGAGCATCGCCGAGTTATCGGTGAATGGTGTCAAGTATGTTGTCTGGTCGAACGACGGTCTTCATGCAGCACTTTTGAGCAAACACAATGTCACAATTGTGACAAAGACTCTCGAACAGGTTAGCACTCTACACGAGACCATCAGGATCAAGAGCGCAACTGATGGGATGAGGGAGTCCTACTATATTCTACTCTGAACCACGTCAAGTACACTCTTATGAATGGTGACAACGGTATTGTTAGGACCCTTGACCAGACAGTCTACCTCGTGAGAGTCAAGGGCCGAAATGTCTACTGCCTCGACCGCGCCGCTAGGCCCAAGATCCTTCACATCGACCCAACCGAGTATCGCTTCAAGTTGTCGCTAGTAAAGCGCAACTATGAGGAGATGCTTCACATTATACGCACTTCTAGCTTGGTCGGCCAATCTATTATTTCCTACCTCCAGAAGAAAGGATACCCCGAGATTGCTCTGCAATTCGTACAGGATCCAACCACTCGTTTCGAACTTGCCATCGAATGCGGCAACCTTGATGTGGCTGTAGAGATGGCCAGGGAACTAGACCGACCTAAGCTTTGGACGAGATTAGGTGCTGAGGCTTTGGCGCATGGAAACCACCAAGTCGTGGAGATGGCTTATCAGAAGCTCAAGCAGTTCGACAAGCTGTCTTTCCTATATCTCGCAACTGGTGACCACTCGAAACTGGCAAGGATGGCCAAGATTGCCGAGCATCGGGGTGACTTTACCGCGAGATTCCAAAATGCGTTATACCTAGGCGAAGTCGAGGACAGGATACAAATGTTCAAAGAGATCGACTTATGTGAGTTACACCTTTCAATTATTCTTGACGTGGGAAAACTAATAAATTCGCAGACCCTCTGGCGTATATGACGGCCAAAGCGCATGGCCTTGAGGAAGAGTGCCAATCGATCCTAGAGGCGGCTGGTATTACTGAAGAGCAATTGACGCTGCCTGCCTTTGGCGAGAGCCTTACTCCTCCGAAGCCGGTTGTCCCGACGTACAAGGCCAACTGGCCTACGAAGGCGACCTCGCAATCCTTCTTCGAGAAAGCCCTTGCTAGTCAACTGGAAGGCATAACTCTCGAGGATGAGCCTCCGGCAGCCGGCAATGGACTTCTGGACGAGGCTATTGATGAGGATGTTGCTGCTAAGCGAAATGTCGGTTTGGAAGCCGAAGACGACGAGGATGCGGGCCGGATGGGATATGGGCGAGGACATCGTTCCCGAAGCTGATAGCGATTTCGTCAACGTTGAGAGTACGGATGCTGGCGGAGCTGGCAGCAGCGAGGCTGACCTGTGGGCTCGCAATTCTCCATTAGCGGCGGATCACATCGCTGCAGGCTCCTTCGAGTCCGCTATGAACCTTCTTAACAGGCAAGTTGGTGCCGTCAACTTTGCTCCGCTCAAGCCACGCTTCTTGGAGATTTATTCCGCGTCGAGGACCTTCCTCCCCGCGTCTCCTGGTTTACCGCCTCTAGTTAACTATGTTCGCCGGACTTTGGAAGAGACGGATCCCAGGAAAGTTCTGCCTATCATCCCTCGAGATATCGAACATCTTGCCACTACCGATCTACATAAGGGATATGATGCGATGAAGACGAACAAACTTGATGAGGGTGTTCAGATCTTCAAGAGTATCCTACACGCCATGCTCGCGAATGCGGTTGCGAGCGAAAGTGAGGTAGCAGAGGCTAAGAAGCTCATCACTTCGGCAAGCGAATACACCGTCGCTATGTCGATCGAACTCTCGCGAAGAAAGCTAGGTTCTCCGGATGTCGTTAACGGCAACCCCGAGCTTCTCAAGCGAAGCCTTGAGCTGTCTGCATACTTTACAATTCCCAAGATCGAGGTCCCCCATCGACAACTTGCCCTTCTCAATGCTATGAACCTAGCATCCAGGAGCAAGAACTTCAGCTCCGCCTTGAGCTTTGCAAACCGCATCCTGGCCAATGGTGGTGCTCAAAGGATTCTTGAGACCGTAAGTACTTTTGTTATTCCCATATCGTATGTAATCTAACTAATTCGATTTACAGGCACGAAGGATAAAAGCGCAGTGCGAGCGCAACCCGCACGACACGGTAGAGATTGAGTACGACCAGTTCGCTGAGTTCGAGATCTGTGCTGCCAGCCACACGCCCATCTACAGCGGTACCCCGTATGAGGAGTGTGCGTTCGACGGATCTAAGTACCACACCAAGTACAAGGGTACCGTCTGCGCAGTCTGCGAGGTGTGCGAGGTCGGAAAGCACGGTAGTGGTCTTAAGTTATTCGCTTAGATAAGAGAGGGTGTTTGATAGTTTAGCCTAGCCTGGCTACGGAGTAGGTAATGATGAATCTTATGAGTCGTACTCTGTGGACGTGGCCGGAGGAAAAAAAGTCATTGTCGCTGGGACCGGGGCCAGGGGCTACAATGATTCATATGTCTATGTAGAAAGCTTGGAACCGAGGAGTTGCCTAATCAAATGAAGCCTACCTATTCATACAGTCGTCGGACTGATGGAAGTAAATGGTGGCTGTTGTGTTGTTTAGAGAGATGATTGACGCTTCTCGATTCTATGCTATGACGATTATCATAATAACATGTACCTTTGCTCACACGATTAAAATTAGGTAGCACTTAATTGCTGGTGAAGCCTCACATTAATACGTTCATGCTATTGATGCTTAATTTTATGCTTATCCACACAGAGGTCCATAAATGGTTCACCCGGCGTATCTATCTCGCGCTCATCCCCCACGGCGGATATTATTAAATGTATCGGAATTCCACCCCCCCCTTCGCATAGGTAGCAACTAGTCGAGCCTTCACACGGCACCGGAATGTCGACGTTCATTTCATTTCCAAGGGCCCAGTTCTCATCATGGCCCTACATACTTAGCTCATAAGGGGGTAGGTAGGTAGGTAGGTAGGTCAACTTTCACCAGCCTCTTATCTTCGGGGTTTTTAAGCATTGGTTTAGACGATGGTCTCGAGTTCGCGGGCGTAGCCGAGGGCGTTCTCGATGACCATGCGGCTGAACTCTTTTTCTTCGCCGGCGTCGGCTTCGGAGGCGACGTTGATGGGCTCGCCGTCGACGGTGGCGGCGGATGTGGGGAAGTAGATGTTGCCGTCGCGGACGACCCAGCCGCGGTGGCGCGCGAAGTCGACGACGGCGCCTTCGGAGTCGAGGAATAGGAGGGATTTGGTGCTGCTTAGTGGGAGAGAGGGGTATGCGCGCTCGCTGCTGGAGGCGATTTCGGAGCGGATTTGGGATGTTAGGATCTGTGTGCGGGGGGTTAGTTTGGGTGTTGTATAGCTTGAGTTGGTGGGGTGGCGTGGTGGGGGATATAAGGGAGTGATAGGATGGGGAAACGGTATATATATGGGATAAGGTATGTAGGTAGGTGTGTATGGGGTCGAAAATATAAACTCACCTCAGAGAAAACACCATACTCCTCACTTGGCACCTCCCGGCTCTTCAAAGCCTTCCACACACGATCATAGCTCCCCTCCATGAGCCATCGCTCTAGGTTGATCGAGTACCCTAGGAAGCGGTCACCCTCGATCTCGCCGGCACCACTCTCCTTAGCCCTAGTACTTAGAGTCTCAAGTTCCGAGTGGAACTCAGCATAGCGGCCCTGCGTCAGCAGCAACAACAGGTATAGACCGGTCACCTTGTTGCGCTCACCACCAGCAGCGGTAGCCGGCAGCTCGTAGAAGGGCTGCAGCTGCGATACGTACCGGGTAAAGGCGTCGGGGTTCCGCGCGCGGATGCTGAAGAGGGCGCCCTGCTCGTAGACGTCGCGGGCGAGAGCTAGGTTCTGGGGAGATACACCGGTAGACCCGGGGGCGCCGGGCGTAGCGGCCTTGAGCTGCAGCAGTTGGATCTTGGCTTTGGAGAGGAGGGATGATGCTTCGGGGTAGGGCAGCCCGGGATTCGAGCGTAGCTGGTTAAGGATCTGCTGGAGTGTTCGTTCGGCCATGTTAGTGCGTTGTGGTGGTGGTGATAATGATGAAGGCGGAAGTAATGGTGAAGATGGCGCTGTGGAAGGTAACGATGAGAGAGCTACGGGAGTGACGGCTTCGCTGGTACCGTTGGGCTGCTGTAGTAGGTTCGTCGGCGTCGCTGGCGGATATAAATGCGGATACGACTGTGGAGCTTTCGCAAGCTCGGATCTCCCAATTGGTGTTTCTGAAGGATATTCAGATGAATTAAATTCGATACGACGGATGGAAAATGGTGGTGTTGTCGTTGCTGTTGCTTGGTCTTGAGGATTTGGTGAAGGTGGATTTATCGGTTTGGTGATGAGGCAAGGCAAGCAACAGGCTGAGAGGCTGACGAAAGAACCTGATCCACTTTGTTTAATCGATTGACGAGCTTTGTGCCATATGTGGCTGAAGCTTCGAAATGTGCTTATACTTGTGGCTGGTGGACTTGAAGTCCCATTTTTTCTTATTCGTATTTTCATTTTCTCCAAATTCCCTTTTTTTTTGTTTCTTCTCTTAGTTATCCTAAAATATTCAAATATTGATAATATTAGGTATCAAGACGACTTACAAGTCGTAAATCGACATGTCTTCTATTCTATTAATATGAGTTACTTATGATTATGGTCTCTCTGTTTACTTGTTCATCTCTTTCTGGGTCTTGTCAGTTGACAGCTAACCCACTGTCCATTGTCCACGAGGTCCTGGTCACTCACGTATCGGCCACCCTCTATAGCTCTTTTCGGACACTTTTTCAATCTTTTCTAATATTGGTTTATTTAGTCGCCAGAGCCGAACGGTGAACGATCCAGATCCACATGACACATCAGATACAGTCGTGTTTCATTCCGTCCTGCCAACTGTAGCAAATGGATCTTCTATAGAATTTCCATTGTTCCTGTGCCTTTCCTGTGCCTTTTGAGAATCCAAGTAGGATAGTAACATGTTTGTGTCAAACTTGTCCATCGTTTCTTGGTATTACTTGATCTAGCCTAGTTGTTTATTCCGTCTTTTCCATACTTCTCCATAGAATAGAAAAATAAGTTATGTTCATGCATATCATTAAGGAAGTCAAATCACGTTATTTAATCGTCTCTTAACTTTCAATCTGACATTGTCTGCATTAGCCCATGCATTTATGTATAAAAAACCCGGAAGGATCAGCGGGGGAAGAGGGATTGCTGTCAACTGTCTGTTACTAGTGGATATCCGAAGCCAGGTACATCCTACATTCAGCTGCGGCTACGACCGTGCTGATCCAGAAATAGAAACACAATGAGGCTATGGTGAACTAGCCGCGATATTCTCCATCTGGCTTGCATTACAACATGAAGCATCGTACCGGCCGTGACACCTGCATGGTAACTTTTAAGCATTGACGTATAAACTAATAAGGTAAATGATTTTATATTTACCCTGCCTTTTACCATATACAGACAATGGAAGGATCGTAGAAGCTTCATTTCGCTCTTGATATCAAACTTCCCTAGCTAGACAACGGGAATTTCGGCCGTAGACGTTGGAGTGTGATGTCCCTTCATCTCATTTCGGACTCTGCCATCTGTTTCCCAACTCCTACCCAGATTGAATCTAAATATGTAAATATATATATATTCCTGATAGTTGCTAGGGTGAAGATAGTTTTAGTATTTAAATTGTAGACACTTAAGAACCAGCTGCTTGGACTTGTGCGACTTTGACCAACTAACTAATCACTCCCTTACTGCAAACCCTTACTATATATTATGACCTTGATTCCTCACATACAAACCGGTAGTATCTAACTTTGGAAACAAGGATTACGTAGTCGTTAATTAGACTTATACGATCGCTTTGCGTACTGGAAAAGATGACGACGGAGGCTCAAGCAGGTAACGCGCGGCCGAGGACGCCAACTGCGGATGCGCAGCCCAAAATCAATCAAGGTATGTAAATAGATCCCCTTTTTATCCCTTCCACAACACCTCCCTACCATCATCTACACCACCCATGAGGCCCTGCACGGATATCGATTTTAAGATTTGCCGGCTCGATGGACACCAATGGATACTACCGTTAGACCCTTGGATTTTAAGATTCCGGAACCGAACCTTGAAGTAACGATCCGTGATCCGGGACGATCTTGCAGTCATGCAGGAACATATCCGACAAAAGACAACTGTTTGCTTACATAGGAGGCTGTGATTTCAAAAGACAACCTTTTATATGTTAGAAATACGATCTAACGTATCTGCATCGTCTATCCACTCAGGACAACGGTGAATTAACAATAACAATAAGCTATATTCGACAATCTGATGCTTACCTTAGGTACCTAAGGTACATCTGATTTTGGGCGGTTTCTTATTAGAGCGAACCTTTTATTAATGGTGCCTAACTGGCCGAAACTGGCTTGAATTTTAGTACCTATAAAAATACTCTAAATTCGGCACTAAAGGGGCTTAGCAAATATGTCTAACCTATCTGGGGAAGTGGCGGTAGGTTCAGATGAATGTACCTGAGCCCCTCAGCGGTGACATTTTCCGTCTTAATCAGAGCGTCTGGACCATCGCGGAGCACTTAAACAATCGTCACCCTTGAGAGTTTTAACATTATTCAATATTCAAAGAATCGATAAATATTTCCCACCCCTTTTTATTTTATTGTTACCGAAAATGGGAAATTAAAATCAACAACTTTACCTAAGGCTTACATATTCCCGAAATTCATATGCTATATGGTCCTGGATCCTAGGAATATAGGTCTTACTCTTTCTTACATACCCTTTAGCTGGCCAAGTCGGATCCAAAGTTAATTAAAGTTACTTGGTTACTTTATACGCGGAGACACAAGACGATCAAAGGGTTTTGTACTCCATGTTAAAAGAGAGGGAGAAACAATTCACAATAATTCATTACCTATTACCCATAACTTATTGCGTACTACGGTTTTTTGGCCGCCACTCGGTCGAAAATAGGAAAATAGGGGACCCCGCCACAACAACGGATTCTTCCTTTACCAGTCAGATCAAAGTACCTAACCTACATTTATCATCTTACGCCGGTCTGAAGCCGGACTGGCGTGACCCATACATACATACATAGGCCCCTAAGGAGCGGCAGGCTGACAAGTACATTTTTCTTAAATTTATGCAGGTTCTCTCCAGCCGCAGACAAGCGAAGACGATTTCGAAATGCCTAATTTTGGAGCTACCTTCTATCCAGGGGGTATGGACGACTACTACATGCCTGAGGTTCTAGCCCCATCACCACAAAGGTACGTTTCTAAAGGACTAACTAATCTAACTAACATTATTACTTCTATGTAAAAGACTACAATACTTTATCTACACTTACCTACACTTTACCTACACTTACCACTTACCCTATGTCTTTACTTACATCTCTCTACTTACATCTTTATCTACCTCTTGAAACAAGTTCCTACTCCTAACCAACAGCATGCAAGACCTCTAATATCTATGCAACATCTCTGTGACCTAATTATTATCATCTGACTTGATTCAACCTGATCTTACCTGACCTAACCTTTTCGCATATAATATAGGGTAATGCCAGAAGTTCCCGAGAACATGCAGCAAGGCCTTCAACGCATGGAATTAGAAGCTCGATCAATAGACCCGAGAAACTCATCGTCGCAAGCATCCGGATCCGGTCCGCGACATTCTCGCGAACCGTCCTTATCAACCGTCCTGAACACCAAAGTTAATAACTTTGGGCAGCAATACCAAGGGAGTAATCCTGCTGCCGATTATAGTCCCGCATCCAATTTCAGTCCATTTCAAGAAACTCAAGACCGCGCTCCCCAGTTCGAGAGCGACCTTCGAGATATGCGCGAATTACCTTCTTTTTCGCCTTTCCCTAAGGTTCAAGGGGAACACATCCCTCCTAGCGATGAGGAGAAAGAAGCGGTACTAGCCGAGAGTCGCCACCATGTCCTCCATTCCAACGATCCCAACATGCAGATTTGCTGGGCTCGCGACGTCCTGTCCTATGTTGAGATAGCTGCCGAAGCTGCCCTTCGAGAAGAGGAGGCTACGCGCAACCCTAACGATCGAGACCTACCAATACGGACGGCAACGCCTAAGATTGAGCACGAGCTGCGAATCGATGCTATTAACATAATTAGCTATCTTGCAGATCAGGGACACCCTGAGGCTTTATTCATCAGGGGTAAGTGGCTAGAATTCGGCAAGTTTGGAAAGCGACAAGACAAGAAGGAGGCGTACACTTGCTACTCAGCCGCCGCAAAGTCAGGATGGGGCCGCGCCGACTATCGAATCGGTATGCTATACGAAAACTCGAATGATATGGATAAAGCTCTGCAGCATTATCAACTTGGCCTATCTACGAATGATTCCGCAGCTTCTTACCGACTAGGAATGATCAACCTCTTAGGTCAACGGGGCCAGCCCAAAGACATCTCGAGGGGCTTAGATATGATACATATCGCTGCTGATACGGCTGATGAAGATGCACCCCAAGGTGCCTTTGTATACGGCATGCTCATCGCAAGAGATCTCCCGGACGTAGCCATCCCCGAAGGTGCTCTACAGTACGACGTTAGTATTGCACGACAATATATCGAAAAGGCTGCCTATCTCGGTTTTGCTAAGGCCCAGCTGAAGATGGGACAGGCTTACGAATTATGTCAACTTGGTTGCGATTTCAATCCGGCTCTGTCGCTACATTACTATGGCCTAGCTGCTAGACAGGGTCAACCTGAAGCGTGTCTAGGTGTTAGCAGATGGTTCTTGTTTGGATACGAAGGGACATTTGCGAAGAACGAAGGGCTCGCGTTCAAGTACGCTCAGCTAGCTGCTAAGGCGAAGCTACCAACTGGAGAGTTTGCCATAGGTTATTACTACGAAATCGGAATATCGGTCGAGAAAGATTTACGAGAAGCCCGAAGGTGGTATGAGTTGGCAGCAGATCATGGTAACAAAGACGCCGTGGACCGATTAGAGAGTCTTTCACAATCTAAGACGTTGTCGAAGAAGGACCACGAGACGACGGCGCTGACGCGCATCAAGTCGAAACATGGCTCGCAGAGAGGTCAAAGACCCGAGCGATTCAAGCAACCGCAGAACCCAATGCCGGCGTTATCGGAAGACCAAAATTCGCCTAGGGTATCACCACATCCCTCCCCTAGAGTACAGAATTTCGACCACACAGACATGCCTGACCCATCCCGACTCGCTATTAGCGGTGGTAACCGACCTCCTGCTTTCACTGTTAACCTTCCGGACCGACCGGCATCAGCAACTCCGTATCCAGAAGATGATAGACCGCCAGCCTTATCCCTACGACCCAAGTCTGGTGCTGTACCTTACCCCGAAGACGATATGGGTGGAAAGCCGCAACTTGCTCCTTACTATAACCCAGGCATTCGGTCGTCAAACGGGCCTATTGCGGACCGCCCGGGAAGTTCTTTTGGGATTCGTACGCAATCTCCTGGTAACGGTGGCATGCGTCCGTCTCATTCAGCAGGCCAGTTGCCTATTCCTCCAGCTGGTATGGATCCCAACCGTGGTCGCCCAGTTTCCGCCGGTTGGGGATCGCCAGGTCAAAGCGGTTACCGCCAGCCTAGCCCTGGAAGGGACCCGAGAGCTCGCCCTATCACAGGGCAATTCGATCAGCGACCACCCCCGGCCGGATATGACCCACGACTTGGTCCTGGTCCTGGCCCTGGCCCCGCCAAGAATCCCGGACCCAACCGACTCACAAAACAAGGGCCTCCGCCAGGGCAGTACCCGGGTAGCTATGGTCCGAGGGAGTCATCTATCCCGAGCCCCCATGCTCCTGGTCCACGGATCTCTACTGGTGCTTACGATCATGGCGGTCGGGGTTCAGGCCCTTCATCTCCAACCATGAGTGGTGGCCTTGGGCCTCGTAATAGCTCGATGCCGGTGCCTGGAGGATTACCTCAGGGTGGTCCCGGCGGCCAGAGAACGTCAAGCGGCGGCCGAGGAAGCGGTGCACCGTTGAAAGATCGACCTAGTCAGTTAGACTACGGTCGTTCAAGCGCCCCTCCCCAACAGGCCCAGGCTAGACCGCCAGTATCAAGCCCGCCGCCAACATCCGGTACTCCCACCTCCGCAGCGTCCGCGCCAGTGCCCGCGTCCAAGCCCACATCTAAGCCTAGCCAAGGGCCTGCTTTTCGAGGCGATGGGTATTCCTCAGGGAAAGCAGAGCGACGATTGCGTAAGTTTCCGGTTTTTACCTTCTTCTGACCCTTTACCTTGACCTCACGATTGTACTAACTCCATCTTAGGTTGTCATGTAACGGGACAAATATATTGTGTCTGACATAGATTGGTTGCGGCTTTCTCACTTCTTATCATGATACCACTTTCTGTTGAGATGCCGACGAAATTTCCAACCCCTTTTTTTATCAAGATGGCGGATTGCGGGGAGGCATGGCTAGGCCAGGTCAAGCTGAGTCAAGCCGTCTGCTAGGTAGATGTAGGATGTCGACCTCTGGGATTTTTTTTTGCATGGTAGATCATGGCGTTTGCTTGGAGGCGAACCTATAGATGGATAGGTATTTATGCAGTAGGGTCTAGTAGGAAATAATCCTTGCTGAAGATGGTTGTATACTGGTTCGTCTGGTGTAAATACGGTACCTACTGATGGATCTTGCGTTGTGGATTTGACAATAGACTCGTTGCCATTATTTACATATCAGCGGGATATATTGTGTACTGTGTATTGTGGAAGGTATGAGAGATGAGATGGGAATAGCATTGGAAGTGTCCGTGTGTTGATCTGAGAACTTGCTCTCGTCGGTACGGATGAGTATAGATGTAGCTGACGAGAGGTGAGGAACTATGGTTAAAATCTTAGCAGCGCTAAGAAATCCGCTAAGTTATTTAAATCAAGTGTTGGTTATATTATGTATACCTCCATCTCAGCAGTCTAGAGGTGATTTATAAAACGTATCGACAAATACGATGGTAATTTAACCAAGATACCGTAGTTTCGTCTTATGTTCCTAAAACTACGTCTTCCTATAAAGACTCTTGGCCTCAGAAACATATAGATGCATGATGAATTGGAATGCTCTATCAGGTAACTATGTAGATCACCTTTGTAATAGCAAAAATAGTTAGATGGGATAGAGGCAAAGTCAATGAAATGGTAAGAAACCCTTCATAGTTAAGCAAATTTATCAAAATTACTTTCTAAACTTGATGGTTAACCAAGGTACTGTCCCTTCTATTTACAGTTTATCTACTTGATTGAAGACTTAACTTAACGACTATAACAGATTTGCTACTTTAGAATTAATAACATGATACCGTTGAGACCAGTACCGAATTGTACATTGTAGTATGAGGCCCTAAACTTGACATTAAGCATCCCGCGATATCTTTCAGTTTTTACTTAAAGATCGACAAGGTCATCACCTAGTTACCTTAGGTACCTGTTATACCTCTCATTTGCACCAACCCTCTATATATCAAAAATGCTGGCGTTGTCAACCACATGGTTACTTAGGCTTAACTCTCTTGAATTGTCGTTCCATCAAACAAACACACACACACACACACACACACAGGTAATAGTAAGAAAACCAATCCATCAACTAGATCTACAATATCCTCCACCCAAGTCAAAGACAAGCAAGACTAGCCCATCCAGAAGGCGACACGGTGTGGATTAAAGCGCGCAGTGTCCGGCGTGAGGGGGAAGTCGACCGGGTCGTTGAATCCGAGGCCGAGGCGCAGGATGTGGGAGTTAAGAATCCGCCAAAGGTACCTAAAGCTTCAACTCAGTTCTTTACATATCATAAAGAGGATAGTGAGTTATGATTTTGAGAGGAAAAGAGCAGGAGTGGGATCAAGCGCACAGAAGGTCGAAGGGAAGCTAATGTTTCACAAGTCCTCTTCAAGGATCAGCACGGCCATGATGTTGCACATAGCCCGGAGACGCTAGAGTATAAGTGAAGACAGTAATGATGCGTATGATTTAGGAGTGTTAGCCCTGCAGATTGCTATGTGTGAGGCAATAGTCTTATAGATACCTTGTTAGCCCCAGGAGTGTCACAATTTTATAGGAGCGGTAGAAGTAAACTTATACACACGAACTAACAAATGAGTTCAAATATCCGTCACACCATACTCTCATTAAGTACTCTCGTAAAGCCTCATGATACACTATATCGCCATGCAGCAAGCAAATCTACGAAGCGACGACGCCATGCCCTAACGCCATACCATTGCAAATGCCACAGACCAATCCTCCAGCGCCATTCTATCATGCCAAAACAGCGCCTCGCAAATCCCTCCTTCCTCCTTTCTAACAGCCACCTTAATGCGAGATATACTGGAACACAGCCGAAACCTCGTTCTCCCCACACTCCTGGCGCAGCAGCAAATCCTGTATAGGCTTGAGATCCTTATTGGAGAAATGATTCCAGGTACTCGTGTCTCCATACAATAGCGCCGGTGCCTTGATATACTGCCGTCCATCGGGTTTGCACCTCTTACACTTGAATGTATCGTGCGTATCACTTCGTGTATCTGGTCTGTACTGGAACAGCTCACGTAGACTGTCCAACGAGAAGTGGCGTTCTACATCTTCAGCCGAGTCAACGACGCACGACGACAAGGATTGCTTGTGGCTCTGGCGCTGGAAGATCTTCTCTTCGATAGTTCCGGTCGCGATGAACCGGTACACGAAACAGTCCTTCTTCTGCCCGTCACGCCATACACGGGCTAGCGCTTGCTGGTCGGCGGCGGGGTTCCAGTCGGGATCAAATAAGACGAGACGGTTGGCGCCGATAAGGTTGAGACCGCAACCACCAGCCTTGCTGGATAGCAGGAACACAAACTCGCCTCCGTCTGGATCATTAAACTTATCGACAAGCTTCTGTCGCTTGCTGACATTCATGGTACCATCGAGGCGTAGATGGCCATATCCGCGGTGTCGGCAGAGTTGGGAGAAGAGATCAAGGGTCTGCGTGTAATTGCTGATTAAGACGATCTTGTCATTCGTGTCTTGTCGGATACGCGCCAGCATACGGTCAAGCACTTGCATCTTCCCCGAGTACCATGGTTTAATGTCTCGATCGCGGCCGCGTGCATCTTTTGGCGCATAGTCCTCGGGCCAGAACTTCTCACACCCTGGTAAGTCTTCTGATAAATTGAGTAGGTCTGGGTGATTGCAAAGCTTTTGAGGAGGGTGATAGCCTTGAGGGGTTGACTTCCCTTGCCACGCAAGAGAGCTTGGATATCTGGACTCTTGATGAAGTAGTTATATAAATCTAGTTGGAATGGAGCAAGATTGCAGAATACGACGTGCTCGTATTTGACGGGGAGATACTTGGATAGAATATCGTTCGTTCGTCGGATAATAAACTTGTTGACGATGCCAAGTAACTCGCCCAGACACTCGTCACCTCTCTTACGATCATGCTCGCTTGCATCAGCATCGCGGCCTCGTAGAATAGGAAGCTCGAATCTCTTTCGGAATTCCAGTCGATTACCAAGCAAACCGGGATTTGCGAAGCTGATCAGAGAGAAATACTCGGAAAGATCGTTTTGAATAGGTGTACCAGAAAGGATGACTCTCCTCGTGACTTTGAGATTGTTTAGAGCCGTGAACGTTTGACTGTCTCCGTTCTTCAATCGATGGCCTTCATCGCACAACATCAGACCGATTTGAGTATTCTTAAGCTCCTCAACATTCAGCCGAAGTGTCTCGTAAGAAACTATGATTACTGGTCGCGTAACTGCGCGACCGCTTGAAATGGCCCATTGACGAAGCTGTCTAGTTAATTCCTCTTTCGAAGCCTTGCCGTCAATCGCAAAAGGGGTGATGGCGTCGGCGCCAAGCCACTTGGTAAGCTCGTTTGCCCAATTGCGGACTAAACTAGATGGGCAGGCGACAATAGCCTTCTGTATCGACGTCTTACCGGCGTCGGGTGATTGCTTCAGGAGAGTCCAGAGAAGTGTGATACATTGAAGCGTCTTTCCGAGACCCATTTCGTCAGCCATAATGCAGCCATTGGCCTTCTCGTCGATCATGCCAGTGACACATTTATACATAAACTTGACACCCTCGATCTGATGTGGTCGTAGCACTTTGGCGAGTCTCGGGTCGATGACGACAGGCACTCTAGGATGCTCATTGTCGACTTTCTTCTTGATGCCTAGAATCTCAGCTAGACTCTTGTGAACCAAGGGTGCATCAAGCTTTTCTTGAGTTGCATCCTTGGGTTCATCACCTTCTGATTTGCTAGTCACCTTCGGCTTATCGTCGACAGTCGGATCGTGGAGCACAATAGCAAACTCGCCAGTCGGATCGTGTAAAGGCTTGGCGACAAAAACAGCTCCCTGTCTTAAGCCGAGTGTTGGCGGAGCACGATTGGGGTTATAGGAACCGTTGTTCTTGTTGATTAGAGGTATGCTAAAAGCCTTCCTAAAGACCTTGTCTTTATCCTTAGGTTGGAAGACGGGGAAGCGGTTGACATCTCGATTTGCCAGAGCTAATCTATCGGCGTTTGTATAAGGCTTGTCTCCCGAGTCATCGCCATCAGCACCTTTATAATCAACCTTCCTCTTTTTCCGAACTGGGCGATCGATAGCTGGGGAACTAAGAGCAGCACCAGGACATCTGAACGGTTTAAATAGCTGGTCTTTTGATTGTTGCGAATGGAGGCGTTTCCCCGGGGTGTTGTTCGGCTTTACCAGCGGAGTAGTGGGTGCACTCGCCCTATATATAATATTAGTAGTTGATCAATTGTATTAGAAGAGCATAATTGAATATACATTTTCTCCTCCTCACACCTAGCAGTTACTCTGCAAGAAAGTGAGATATATTTTGAGGTATACAGTAGCGAATTAAATGATGTATAGAATTGGAGTTTGCCACTTGACGGCGACTTATTAGAAATCAATTAGGCATTTTGTTGACTTCAGGCAAGCGCGTCGCGCCTTCACCGGAACTGGCGGGGAACTAACACCAAATCACATGACTAGTTCGTCTGCCCCACATACTCTATTAATTGAATTCTCCATATTGCCATCTCTTTTTAGTAGCTCTTCTCTTATGTAACTTGTAATTGTCATATACATACAAAATTTCCTATTCTTATACCAATTCATCCTATTTATTCTGCAAATATTTTTAAGAGGTTGTCTTATATTCAAGGCTACTTTTTCTTTAGATGGTTTAAAAATCAGCTCCACTATGTTTTTAAAGTTATCCGCCGCCCCGCGTTGGCGCTTGATCAACTCTAGGGTTGACTGTTCCTTAATAGCGGGGTTTCTATTTGGTATATTCATCTCACTTACTGATCTCACTTGGTAGGCTTATCAAATCTAAGTCCTTAATGCGCTATTATATTCAGTAGAGATATAACATGAATTGTACTTTTCTTTTTTACTTTTTCGATAAGGACCTTTAACCCTCAAGTCCCCATGTCACTCCATATCCATGAAATTGTACATGGTTAAGAAGTGACAAGAATGAGATAATAGGCTCTTGTCTCCGAGACTTATAATTTAAAACTTCGAATCTTCATGAGAAACTAGTCGTGGTCTCATAAGATCAAGTGTTCTAGCTATGTCTGCAGACTTCTGGGCTGGCTATATCAGCGGAGCTGTTGGTATCTTAATCGGAAACCCCCTGGACCTTATTAAGGTGCGGCTGCAAGCGCGCGATGGCATACCTACTCAAACGGTCACATCATATGCACGGCAGTTCGAAAGCAAGTCTGCTCTACTAGCCGGAACTGCTGCACCTGTACTCGGCTATGGCGCTCTAAACGCTCTCCTCTTCGTCTCGTATAACCGCAGCGAAGCCGCTATCAATACTGCCCTGAACTGCCAGTCAAACCTCTGGACTACGTGGTTTGCTGGTGCTGTTGGTGGCCTAGCAACTTGGGCTGTAAGCACCCCAACTGAGCTGATCAAGTGCCGTGCTCAGTTGTCATCGCCTCCAGCGTCGAGCTGGAGCATTGCAAAACAGGTATTCAAGACCGAGGGTATTAAGGGGTTATATTTTGGCGGTGTTGTCACAGCGCTGAGAGATAGTATTGGATATGGATTCTATTTCTGGTCCTACGAACTGAGTAGTAAGTGGGTTGAGTCCAACCGACGGGGCGCCCCCGACTTCTCACAAGATGCAGCAAAGGTCTTGCTTTGTGGCGGTCTGGCTGGCATTGTCACCTGGGTTAGCATCTTTCCTCTTGATGTCATTAAGACCAGAGTTCAGGCACAAACTTCTGATGCTGCAAAAATGCCACTGCTTAACTCCCCTCCGTCAACCCAGAAGCGCCTAGGAGCAATTGAGGTTGCCAAAGCCGCATATAAAGAAGAAGGCATGCGAGTGTTCTTTAGAGGGTTAACTGTATGTAGTGTTAGGGCCTTCATTGTTAACGCGGTCCAATGGGCCGTTTACGAATGGATCATGCTCGAACTTGGTCAGGGAAGGCATAAAAAACTAGAGCCCATCTAGTCTAGTAGACTTGTTTGCTCACGATATGGGGTTTGAGTTGAGTCTATGATATTTTGATATCGCGGCTGAAACGAGTATATCAAAGTTAGACGAACCTTGGAAGTTAATATAACAAGTCAATTGTGACTAATTGTAGGCGACTACCTAAACTTGCAGGGGAACCTATTGGTCCGTTTGAAATCAACGAGTGAATAATAGGAGCGTCTCCTTTACAAAGATTGTGATGCCATAGCAAAGCTCTGATTGACAAAGTACTCAACTCCATCCTTACACCCCTGAACTATTAAGTCAAGTATTCTTTATCCCTCCGAATTCGATCAAGCTTTTGTTCCAGACAGCGTCATCTTCATCATCTTGATCTTGATCCAGCGCTTAAGGCGTAGGATGGTATGACGTCGTGGGCAGAACTCCTAGTCCTCCTTCTCACTGAGTCTGGCTTCTAGCATGCCGATGTGTTCTTGTAGAACGGCGTTCTCTCTCGCCAGCTTCTCGTTGACTTGGGTAGAGACATAGAGAGCCCAGTTACACTCCGAGAGCTTCTGGGTGGCCGTTTTGGTCTCGACTCGGAATTTTTTCAAATAATCCCTCATATCGTCGCACATTTCTCGACCTCCAGTATACCAGCAGCGGCAACCTTCAGTCCGCCACCAACTATACGAAGTTCATCTTGTAGATCGATGTGCTTCTCTCGGTCTGTCTTTTTGACCTTGGCGGGCTTCGCTGGGGAGGCCTCGTCGCCAGACTGGAATTATTTAGCATGCATAGCTTTTGAGATGGATAGAGAGGATGAAGGAAGAAAGAAGGAAAAACAGAAAGGCTTACCTCGGAGTGTGCATGTTTGAGAGCACCAGGGGACGACATAGTGTCGGACAAGTTATCAAAGTCCGAATCTGCTTTCATTAGACCATGAAGATACCTCTAAGAATAGGGTGGATTAACTTGCCTTGATCGTCTGAAGGACAGAGGGGCATTTCAACGAAGGGACGCGACATCTACGAGTGAAGAGATTCTGGCGTCGACAACGATTCGAAGTTGAAGTTGTAGATGAGAAGAAAATGAAGGCGCGACGGCGTTCACGCAAGGAATTTAACGGTGGATGCCTGCGTGAACGCGCGAACGTGAATGTGATATGTCTAAAGCTACATTGACTCGTAACTTTCTTATCTTGTTGGGGAATGATCAAAGCTCCAGCAGAATTAACAATCCAGCTGACGTGGACTGCATAAAAAGAAAAGAGGTAGAAAGAGGTGGAAAGTACGGACCCTACTGCAAAAAGATGAAGATGGTCACCCCGCGACGTGATGCTGCAAGTGCCAATATGTGAATTTTGATACATAGGTTAGGTACCTACCCCTTAATGTATCTACATGTATACCTTTTATCATGGGATGAATTAGCCGAACAATGTGCAAATCTGACAGCTGCCACATATTTTAAAGGGGTGCATTTGTAATATACAATTTGACAAGGGCTATGGGTTATATCATTGCTAGTCTTAGCTAGGGACATATGTAGCCTATGTATTGTAGGCTTTTGAAATTCAAAATACTGGTTGACCAGAAGTATGATATTTGAATCGAGTCAATGACTCGGAATATTTAAATATAGTAAGCAAAGTGATATGTGATATTTGGAGTAGACCGAGCTCTTAAGTCTTCGCGAGTGTTATACATTTGTTTCCATTACTCGTATCGTGAGGATAACCCCTCTTCTAACATGATTGGTTGGCTTAGTTTTTTATATTATACTTTATATATAGTGATTTCTGATATATACATTTATTATAACTTGAACTTAAAACCTCAGTCAACATATTGTTATAATCGCATAGATCTTGGTAGTTGATACTTAAGACATATATCCTGCTTAACTACCTAATGTGTGCCATCTGCATAAGCAGGGCATAAACAGGGCATGAATGAAGTGGCGGTGGCTTATTTTCTTTCAGTCGTGACACCAGGAGCTTGAAATTTTCGTGCAAACGTATGTTCTCTAGAAAAGTCTTACTGGGACATGTCAGGCATCAATCTGTGTAATTCCGACTTTGAAATTTAGTATCTCGCTTCTGAAATACAGCTAGATACGGGATCAATATCCTCCGCTAGATATTATTCGATATATCGCGTATCGTTTATTTAGTTGAGAAGCCATTCTCCTGAGCTGCGTGGGGCAGGGAAGAATGGCAGTTGGACGCCTATCGACTGCAGACCTCGTGTCTTCGCTACGAAACGCACTCCAGAAATGTAAAGAACTCCACGGCAGCAAATGTGAAGTTACGTTACCAAAACACATACCAAACTTCTGGATTATCGACACCGAAGAAAACTGCCTCGTGCCGGGTGATTCGGTTGACAAATATGTAGCTCTTAGCTATGTCTGGAGGTCTCCATTGGATGCCAGCAGCAACCAGGAACCTACACAGAGGTTGATGCTCCAATGGGACAAGTTGGATGATTTCAGAAAGCCTGGATTTCTATCTTCCGAGCCTGGGGTCGCTGAAAAATTACCTGAAGTGATCCAGGACTCGATGCTCTTCGTGCAACAATCCGGCGTGCGGTATCTCTGGGTTGATTGTCTCTGCATTCCCCAAAACGACAAGACCACCGGTGATAATGTCCTATCGATGAGGGACATATACTCTGGAGCCTATTTCACGATCATAGCAGCAGCAGGATCACCGGGGTTGTACGGGTCAGGAGCTGATATTGAGAGAGTTAAAAATGACAAAGGCGTTCCTGATGCGGGTAGCCTTCATGGCGCACTGCTCACAACACATTGGGCCACACGTGGATGGACGTTCCAGGAACAAATGCTTTCCATGCGGTCTTTTGTTTTTCTTGATGAAACGGCATTCTGGAATTGTCAGGACGCTGTTTGGTGGTCTGAGTCCTTGATCACCAACCAGGAAACAGGCGATAGCGAACAAAATACGCCAAAGGGGGACAATAGGCATTCAAGATTTATATCTCAAAGCAAAACAGACGGCATTGAAACAAGGATCTATGATGAAAATAGACAATTATCACAAAACCTTACGGTATTGTCTACGCCCGACTTTAGGCTTTACATAGAGCTGATATGTCGGTATAATTATCGCGATCTCACATATGCCCAGGATGCACTGCCATTTCTGGCGTGCTTGATGCCTTGACACGCGGGTTTTCGGGCGGCTTTATTAGTGGACTGCCGGCTATTTTTCTCGATTCTGCCCTTCTTTGGCAGCCACTTTTTAAGGCGAAGAGACGGGTTTGTTCTGATGAGAAACCTGAATCGTCCCCGGCGCTGCCGTCCTGGTCTTGGGCCGGGTGGCAATGCCTAATTGACCCGGCAAGCCTGGAGAGTGGTTTAGATTACGAGGTCCGAGATCGTGCATCAAGGGGAGGTTGGGGAAACCCCATGGATTCGTGGAGGACTAGAAAGCTTGTTGATTGGATTGGTTCGACCACCGTGGATGATGAATTCAAGATATTAGAACCGGGAATACTAGAGAAATATAAAGGGTTGCAGGATAACCCTTCCGATGAAAACTTGCCTGATGGATGGTCTCATAGGACAGAAGACACGGATTCTGCGAAAGGAGCAAAGCCGCATACGTCCGCAAACCGGCCAAATGACTGGTACTCCTATAATCCAGACGCCAAGTCTGTCTTTCGCTACCCTTTACCAATGACACATGTTCCATTAACCGTTGGGGGGCAAGGGTATAAACGCTTCCTCTCCTGCACGACATCTACAGCTAACTTCAACGTCCGGAGAGTTCTGTATCCTTACCAGAAGGAGGGTCGGATGAGAGGGAGGAGTGGTAGGATTTTTACCTCCGTTCTAGACACGGAACTATACAAGAATAAGCCTGATTTGGAGATGTGTTGTTCCGTGATAACCCTCGAAGATAAACAGGGGCGCTGGGCTGGGTTGCTCAGGGTAATGGACGACAATGAAAGTATTAAGACCTATAAAACAGTTGAAGTCGTAGCTATCTCGAGAGGTAGTACAAGTCGTATGGAAGCTGCTTCGGCGTACGAGGAGACAGTCGATAGACTGGCCTGCTACAAGTTTAGGGGCAATAATTATGCTGACTACTATTTCGCGTCGATTGAAAATTCCCAGCAGAAGATATGTGAGAAAGAATGATACCTCGGAAAAAATCTAGTGCTAACGATTTACCAGTGCATTGCCATAGAGATTCGAGATCTGAGTGTTATAAGAGTATGGAGAAAGAGGCTGGCGGCGGACGGGATCAGGGGCCATTCTTTCTTAGTGGCATGAGTTGTTCTGGTTTATTTCACCGCGGCCTACCAGAAGAGTGGCAGCACGAGAATTATGATTTCTACAACGTGCTCTGGGTCGAAAGGAGAGGCGATTTCATGGAAAGAAAGGCTGTGGGGCGAGTACCTAAAGCCATCTGGGAGCAGAACCAAGGAGGGCTGCAAAGCATCAAACTCGGTTGATGCTCTAGGCTGTATAGCAGGCTAGTTCGGGGGATCTACAAGGCCAAACAGCTTCAACTATCACTTAGTTGTGGCTTCGGTTATATCGGTGGGAGTTTATTTTGAAAAGGGGAAATAATATCTGGTAAGATTGACTTTTTAGGTTAACTATACGGCAAGTCTGAGTTGGTGTTTTGATTGTAGCTATTATTTGTGGTGATGCCTTGAGACTGGAAAGTATGGAAGTAGTAGTGATGGTATCTACTTCTTTTCCTAGTATAAAGTGAATAAGAGATGAGCATTTGATCTGATTGGAGATATTAGTTGGAGATATTACTTATATGTATGTAAGTTGTAGACGAGATGATAATTAAGAAGTGCCAAGTCAAGGTAAAGCACGTGGAAGGTGACTTGAATCACGTGGCCGGATCTCATCTCTTCAGTTTATGTGGGGCTTTGTGCCGGGCAGCCGGGTGTCATTATGTAAAACACCAATGACGTATGTTTCTTATTAGCAGACAAACTTCCTCTCCTATCTTTTCTAATTACTTCTAACTAGAGGAATTTGGGATAGGCGATAGATATAAGAAGACTATTCTAAATTATAGTCTGGTTCATTATTTCTATCAAAAAAATAATGGCCTCTTTTCTTCGAGGACGACAGGCAGGTATGCAAAATGACCTGTCTGCTAACATCATCCCAGGCTCTTTCATACCCGACGATCGCGCGCGTTACGGTATTAATTCTCAGATCAGGTACGCCATCAATTCTTACGCTGCTTTTCGTCATCATAATGTCATTCATACTACTATATCTTATAGATACTGAGGTTGGCTAACTATATTCATTCCATTCATTTAGTTGCATCGCCTATGAACCTATCCAATCTCTTCTTGCCATTGGAACGAATGAGTCTAAATATGGTAGTGGGAAGATATACGTCTTCGGCCAAAGCCGTGTTCAGAAACTTCTTGTTCCATCAAGATCATGTTCCTTTTCAGATATCCAATTCACCAATAATCGCTTGGTGAGCCTAGACACTAAAAAGCGAGGTTGTCATATGGGATCTAGATACTGGCAAGAAGATCGTTGGCTTTCGTGTGCCTGGAATTGTCTCTTGTATGATTACTGACCCCGTATTGGATTGGTGTTTTCTAGGCACGCAAACGGGGGAGGTACATACATATGATATTGACCGACAACGTATGGCACCGTTTCGAATTCCTAACCTATGGACTGAAAACGATCCTAGAGCTAGGGCGGTGGCTCTAGTCTCCATGCAGCTGCACCCGCGCGACATAGGTAAGCTGTTAATTGCTTACACGCATGGTATAGTGGTCTACTCGTTCAAGCAGAACATTCCGACCAAATTCTTTGAGTATCAGCTACCCCCAGGAGCTCCCGGAGGGTCAAGTCAGGCTGTCGAATCTACGAGGAAACCAAAGGTTACCGATGCGTTATGGCATCCTACTGGAACGTTTATACTGACTGCCCATGATGATGGAAGCTTGGTATTCTGGGATCCGAGAGATGGGCGCGTGGTATTGGCGCGGACTCTCTATGATATCAATATCAACCAACCTGTGCCAAATCCAGGCTCCTCAAGCCCCAAGCACCCGTACACTCGCATTGCTTGGTGCTGCAAGCAGAATCCAGAAGACAGCGGCTTGCTCATCGCAGGTGGCCGGAAGCTGGATGAATCCTCAAATGGTCTAACTTTTATCGACCTTGGAATTACGCCTAATTATGCAACTTCGTCGTGGCAGATCCTGTCAGATTACCTGAAAGGTAAGCACCATGATACTATACAGACGCCGGCTGGAGTTGGAATTGCAAATTTCTTTTTGATTCAACGCCTGTCACCTCATTTTGCCGGTGCTCAGGACCCTATTGCTATCATGACTCTACTCTCATCGGGAGAAATCCTCACGTTGAGTTTCCCGAGTGGCTATCCTATTTCCCCAACAAATCAGCTTCATCCGTCCGTATCGTTTGCCCACCCATTCGCGACGAAGTTTGGAGTTACTATACTCGATCGAGGGAGGTGGCTTGGAATGGTCGAAAGTAGGAACCAGGGTGAGCCATTGTTGAAAGGAGGTGCCGAGGCACCACGACCACGCCGGCGTTTCGAGGGGCGAACTATCATTCAAGTTGCACACGCAGATAGCACGGTACGAATTTGGGACGTGGGCCACGGTGACGAGATCGAAAATTCGTCCCAGCTTCAAGTTGATGTCGCTAGAGCTCTTGACCGCTACGAGGATGTAGAAATTACGGCTATGACTATGGCTTCTACCACCGGCGAATTCGCTGTTGGTACAAGCAAGGGTGAAGTTGTCATCTACCGATGGGGTGGTAATCCGTATTTTGGGAAACCTCCCGATCAACACATAGAATCAAACCCTGGCGGCATCACCAATATTAGCACCAGAGCTGAGCCGTCTCTAAAGAGTGGACTTCAGCCGCTATCATTATACGAAATGATGCAGGGTCCAATCAGCGTTATAAAGGCTTCAGACGCAGGTTTCCTTGCTGTTGGATCCGAGAATGGCTTCGTAAGCATCATTGATCTTCGAGGGCCTACGGTCATCTTCCAAGCGCCGATGACAGAATTTGTTAAACGTGAAAAACGTGCGTCATTTTTCAAAGGCCGGTCTAGCGTGTCGATGGCTAAAGAATGGCCCGTGGTGATTGAATTTGGTGTTATGACTCTTGACGAGGACAAATATTCCAGCATATGCTGCTTCGTTGGCACAAACTTAGGAAAGGTCATTACCTTCAAGATACTACCGTCAAGTACGGGATATACTGCTACACCAGCAGGTGTTGCACACCTAAACGACAAGGTAGTATCTATATGCCCTATCGTCGCGGCGGATGGAAAGCCCGCTCTTGCTACGGGCCAAGCTGTCGCTGGGCTCAGAGAAGGAAAACATGTTAACGGCCTACTCGTAGTTGGTAAGCTAACCAATATAGGGTAGTATTCGTACAAATGCTAATTATATTTTAGTTACGCAAAGCGAAGCTCGGATTTTCAAGCCGGCAACGGCTAAAGGGGCCTCGAAATCATTCGACGACTACCTTTGCAATGCCGCTGCGGTGACCGAATTCGAATTGCATGGAATGGCCTTGGTTGGTGTATTTGGAGACCTGACGACGAGAGCTTTTAGCCTACCAGGACTCAAGGAACTAGGAAGCTATCAACTTCCTATGATGGATGGTAGCCGATCTAGCGATGCGATAGTGACAGGAGGATGGCGATTATTCTGCTGGACAAGTCCATCCGAACTTGCAATTCTTCAGGCGTGGGGTACAGGTTTACCATTGGAGAATACGGCTGATCAGTTAATAAATCCTAACCTCGAAATACCCCCGAGGCCGACAATTTCAAATGTGCAATGGATCTCGGGCACACAATATGTCACACCGGCAGACCTGGACCTTTTGATCGGTGGCCCCGATCGACCTCTTAGTAAGCGCATGAACGCTTCAACGGCGGCGATCGAACGAGATCTAGGAGCGGGCCCCGGCTCAGGATCCGGTAGTCAAGAGGGTTGGGGCGATTATCTCACCAGGCAACTGAATGAGCGTACAGAGAAATTGAACCTCATGAACGACAGTCTGGATTCCGCCGCAGATAGTAGCCAAAGATGGGCTGATGATGTTAGTAAGTACGTCAGCCAACAGAAAAGAAAGATGATTTTTGGGAGCGTTGTGGGCAAGTTCTCGTAGATTGCATGTTTTTCTATATCCTAACTTTGCGGTTTGGACTTGAGTTATCAGGTACGTTGGAGTTACGAGAATAGGCTGGTAAAGATATTCCCAAAAGCATCGGCGATGTGTGGATTTTGAGGATTCATAGCTACTACTGCTATTTTATTGAATCTTATTACAGTATGATAGCTCACCCTGAGAAAATGTCAATTTGGAGATGCGGCTCATGCTCCAACCTTTGATTTTATCCTCCGACGGTAGATCTCCTGCATTCTGCCGCAAATGAACGACTCAATCAGGCAATACAACATTCGGTTCAAGTGAACCGAGAGCTTGCTCTGTTTATTTGTATATTGTTCTCCAGCGGGACCTTGCGTCTATGGCATATATATGCGGTAATTGGCTCCGCTTATAGATTCGAATGATGTGATTGCGGGCAGCTCGAATATGAAATAACAACCCTACCCTCATCTCTACTATTCTCTGAACCTCATAATACCCTTTGAGACCCTTATTGAGGTCGTAGATAGAGAAGGAGAAAATTTGAAATAAGCACGATGCGAATCTCAGCGGCGGTTCTTGTCTCCCTTGCTACCCTCGGCGGTGCTCAGAAGGCCACATTCGAGCTTTCGTACCCCTCGCCGTGGGGAACTGGTGGTCCGGGATGGGACGAAGCGTACGAGAAGGCTAGGGAGTTCGTTAGCAAGCTTACGCTGCTTGAAAAGGTTAACTTGACGACCGGGACTGGTAATCAGGCGGATTTATGTACGGGGAATACGGGGTCGGTGCCAAGACTCAATTTTCGCCATCTGTGCTTGCAGGATGGACCGGTGGGGGTTCGGTATAGTAAGTTGGCATATATCTCTAGCTGAAGAGGCGAATAAAAGGAGCGTGAAGAAACGTATTTCATTTTTTGGCTAGGAGAGTATGTGTTAACGAAGACCTGATTGTCGATAGCCGATCTCAACTCCGTGTTTCCGGCTGGCATCAGCGCAGCGGCAACATGGTCGCGATCTTTACTCCGGAAACGGGGCGAGGCGATTGGACAAGAATTCAGCGGTAAAGGCGTTGGTAAGCGCTCATTTCTCTCTCACCTCACTACCAGCAAGTAAATTAATTCTAAACCCCCCCATCTAGACGTTCACCTAGGTCCCGTAGTCGGCCCTCTAGGCCGAGACCCCGCGGCGGCCGCAACTTCGAAGCCTTCGGGCCAGACCCGTACCTCGCCGGCGTAGCAGTCGCCGAGACGATCATCGGGGCGCAGAGCGCGGGCGTGGTGGCCAGCGTCAAGCACTATGTCCTTAACGAGCAGGAACACTTCCGCAGCGGCATCAGCTCTAATCTTGATGATAAGACTATGCATGAGGTGTACCTGTGGCCGTTCGCGGACGCGGTGCGCGCGGGTGTGGGCAGTGTTATGTGCTCGTATAATCAGATCAATAATAGCTATGCGTGCGAGAACTCGTATGTGTTGAATAAGCTGTTGAAGAACGAGCTTGGGTTTCAGGGGTTCGGTGAGTCGTCTTCTTTTGGGAAGTTTTTAAGGGGGTTTAACAGCGGCAATTTAAAGGTTATGGAAACACGTGTGATTAACTGGACTTTGATGTAGTTGTTACCGATTGGGGCGCGCAGCACAGTGGTGTTGCTAGCGCACTCGCTGGCTTGGATATGACGATGCCTGGGGAGGGGTTCGGCGCGGGCACGTACGGATCGTACTGGGGCGGCGCTTTGACTGAAGCGGTGCTTAGCGGTGCGGTTCCACAGTGGCGACTCGACGACATGGTTATTCGTATTATGGCTGCTTTCTACAAGGTAGGGCGGGACACGAAGCAGGTCGATATTAACTACTCTTCCTGGACGAACGAGACCACTGGCTACCAGTATTGGGCTGCGAAGCAGGGAAACACGACGGTGAATTATCATGTCGACGTGCAGGCCGACCATGGAGAGCTCATCCGCGAGATGGGCGCAAAGGCGACGGTACTGTTTAAGAATGTTGGGAAAGCTTTACCCTTGGTTAAGCCCGAGAGTATTGCTGTGATTGGGGAAGATGCGCAGGATAACCCCGATGGGCCGAATGGTTGCGTAGACCGGATTTGCAATAACGGGACGCTTGCGATGGGCTGGGGTTCGGCGACGGGCCGAATACCCCTATTTGATCTCGCCGGCCACCGCGCTTGAGAAGCAGGCGGAGGCCGATGGTACAGTATTCACGAATGTAAAGGGGAATTTCGATCTTGATGCTGCCAAAGCGGCTGCAAGTAATGCCTCTGTTGCGATTGTCTTCGCTAATGCTGATTCGGGAGAGGGATATACGACGTTGGACGGTAACTTCGGAGACCGTAATAATCTTACGCTTTGGAAAGGTGGCGATGAATTGATTGAAGCAGTTTCGTCTGTTAACCCTAATACTGTAGTTGTTATTCACAGTGTCGGCCCGGTTCTAATCGATCATATCAAGACGAATCCAAACGTGACTGCCATCCTATGGGCTGGTCTCCCGGGTCAGGAGTCGGGTAACTCGCTGACGGACGTGTTGTACGGAAAGGTTAACCCGCAGGGTCGAACGCCCTTTACCTGGGGCAAAGGGGCGAAAGACTGGGGAGTATCTATCCTGTTCAACTCTACCTCGATGGAGCCACAGCAGGATTTCGCAGAGGGCCTCTTCATCGATTACCGATACTTCGACCGAGAGGAGATCGAACCTAGCTTCGAATTCGGCTTCGGACTTAGTTACACCAACTTCACGTACTCGAATTTGACAGCAGTTCACCACGACCCAGGAGTATATACACCAGCATATGGAACCACGCCCCCGGCACCAACGTACGGCGAGTTGGATTTAGACCCGAAGAATGCGATTACCCCCGAGGGCTTCTCCAAGATACCGAGGTTCATTTATCCGTATATCAATAACCCGACGATCCCAAACATAACCGCTGAGATTCCCCCGGGAGGCCACAATGCTTCTGCGCAGCCGATCCTGCCGGCGGGAGGTCCGTCAGGTGGAAATCCTGAGTTATACGAGGTACTCTATGTTATTAGTGCAGATATCACTAACAGCGGAGAGGTAGCTGGGACTGAGATCCCACAGCTTGTAAGTGATCGATCCCCGTATAATCTTGTCGATAGTTACATCTAATTAATGTGTCTGCTAGTACATCTCGCATGGCGGTCCGGCGGAACCAAATGTCGTGCTACGCGGTTTCGACGAGATATACCTCGAGCCGGAAGAGACGAAGACGGTGGTTTTTAATGTGACTTATCGTGACTTGAGCAATTGGAGCTCCGAGGAGGAAGATTGGCGTCTCACTGGGTATCCGAAGACAGCATATGTCGGGGCGAGTTCGAGGGATTTGAGGTTGCAGAAGGCGTTGCCGCTTCCGAGGTAAAGTTTTGAAGTTCGTGTAGAGTTCAGTGATGTTTTAGCTAGACCTGCTCTTGGATAGGGGAAATAGCCAAATATGTATCTTGGACATGATAAATTTTGTGTCGTTCTGGGATTCTAAAGGAATTTCACTGAAATATCTAACACAGAATCATGAAAATATACGTATATTATATTCTCGCTTGGATATTGTCGAATTACACATACTGTCTATCCTATGATACTACGCTACAGAATAAACGCTGATGGTAAGCATATCGACTCCTCTACATCTAACAGCTATTCGGTGCTCTCTAACTCTTTTAAATCACCTATATACCAATCCCAGGGTTGAATCTTTTTCTGAGTGTCTGGCGAAGGTATCTCTTGCTGCGTGCCGCCTGTGCAACCTCCCCATCGCGTGTTAGATGTGTTACCATAAATAGGAGGTTCATTTCGATCATGCCGGGTTTCTCGTCTGCGGCAATCGTTACCTTTTTGATCCGCGCGTGTTGTGATTCTCTGCGTATTCCCTAAGCATCTTCTGCTGGCCCTCGAGGAACGGGTTTCCGTTTACGAGTTTGGACCAGCCAATACTGTCGGGCTCGCTGTTATGTTATGTCTTAGTGCTCCTGACGGGCCGTATAGGGGTTATATGGTAAGAGTGCGAGTTAGACGGGCTTTTGTACTTACTGGATGAATATTAGCGATGGTACGTGAGGTTAGATGAGAAACGAAAAGCTATAGAAAGGAAAAGGGGTTGCGTACCAAATTGATTACCATACAGCCCTTATCTGGGAATTGTAATCCTCTCGCAGCAAACGCAGCCTCGATACAACCATAGGCTGACGTATTGGTAATAAAGCTGATGCCTATCCGTTGAAAAGTAGCCAAGTCCCCTCCTGCAGCCTTGTAGTTGTCGACTATCATGTCTCTATGTTTCATTCTTGGCTGTGGCATAAGGCCCATAGTGACCGAATGGATAACGTAGGCGAAGTTGGGTAGGGATATGCTATATGACGTGACGGTGCGGGCGCCCCAAGTTGACGAAGAGGCTTTCCCATACATTCGTCTCTGTGGCGTTCTCGACTTCCATGTATTTCAGCATATCGTCTAACCACAAGGGTCCGTTATAGAAGGGCTCCCTGGTGAGGTAGTATTGCTCGATACTTCTCCCGTGTGAAGACGACATGGTTACTTAGAAGCGTCGTGTATAAAAAGTTAATTATGTGTAGCTAGGAGTCGTTTGCGTAAGGTATAGTTAAATTTAGGATGTAAAATTGATGCTATACGGACATATTACTCGTAGGCATGTGGATTATTGGAATAGGAATTAAAAATGACAGTTGTTCCAAGTTGTGTTGATGATCTAGGGTGGAAGAAAGGTTGACTGGTAATGACGGCGGTTGGTGTTTCTGCTTAACCAGTACCTACCGCATCGTTCATATGCAATCGTATCTCTACTTCCATATTCAGGACATAGTTATTCTAATGCACGTCACAGCTTATCCCAACGCGACTTCCGGAATTCGTGAGAAAGAGATAAGGATTTGTCTACCATGGGTGATCCATAGTACAGTAGGCAAGCAAGATGACTCCTCTGTAAATTGTATGCAATAGTGTTAGGGCAAGGTCGATATGCTATCGATCGTAAATCTTACCTATTCTTCTTGCCATAGATCGCACAATATATTAAGGAGGGATTCGAATTTACTATGAGGCGAATGCAGATTTGACTTCTGGTATATTATAGCGCTGCACAGAAAGGCATTTGCATATTTGATTAAATTCTAGGCCGTAAGGATAGTTGCATATTAATAAAATGTAGAGAGGAGGCACTCAGTTCTAATGTAAAAAAAGGGGGATAGCAAAAAATAAAAAATAAAAAGAATTGCAAAAAAAGCTCGGCCTGTGTGTTGAACACAGAACCTACGAAAAACTACTTTGTAAATGTCGTACTGTCAAGTCACGGGCATACCGGTCCAGCATATGACACCACGGTGCAGTTTTCTCTAGCCTCCAGTCACCCAGGGATACTTCCTTTTTGCGGGGTCGGCTGAACGTTTGCAGTTTATTCAGATATATATGTCTTGTTGCCTGGGCCGGTACTTTGCCGGATATACTTCGTTGCTTAGAGACCAGAAGATCGAGTGGCAGCGACAGCGAGGGGCTGTCACGCACTGGCAAGCGTCCGCCAATATTACCAGCCGCGCAGCAGGTGTGAGTGAGCCCTCGCGATGCTTCGTGGCGTTGAGTGTAGAGAAAATTTAAGATTGTCTATGCGAGGCTCAACATCCTCTAAAACATTTACTACGAATTTTCATTTTAACAAGTATTTAACTAGTACATGTCTAATAGATTTTATTTAGAATCCTAGTGTTATTCGAAGATAATTCGGGCTGATAGATGTGAAAAAATATCGTACTACTTGTAAGGATAAGTACTGTCCTACTTATATCTAGAGTCATTAGCTTGGTGACAACTAATGACCTATGATACTGATAAGAGTAGTACAATATTATAATTTAGGACGAGGAACTGGGGTTTATTTCTTGAAGTTATTTTTATACGACTATAGTAACACATAGGGGTCACTCCTAAATTCCCTTCGGCAGGCTCGTTATGTCGAGTTTTTGCAAGCGAGTTAAACTCGAGGCATATGATTTCCAATTATCTAAGAGATACTAGAATAATCAGAAGCAAATAATTATCCGGCAAAGTTTCAGTACAGTTAATAAACAGTTAAAACCTGTTGAGCAACAACAAGTCACACCTACTAAGCCACCTTACCAACGTATTGGCTCATGGGTGCCCTTATTTGTCAATCTCTATATCAATATATTTTCTTTACTACCTTGTTCTGATATTAACAAAACTATGTAGAGAATTTATGCGGAAAAGGCTTGCTAATATTGATCCATTAGAGTAAATGGCTATTTAGGTAGTCACCCGGCTAAGAATTACATAATGTAATAAAGCAGAATGATCAGGCCAATATGAATACACAGACCGAGATTTATGAGCTACTGGACCCGTGATACACGTTAGACGTTGTGACATATCTAGGTAGACAAGTGTACATCTGAAGCCTTCATCCAAGACAGCTCTACGGGATATCCCATCGAAAGTAGGCTTGATACTATCACGAGTCACGTAACCCCCTCGCAAGTAACATTCAGGTATAAGGGTAGGAAATAATAGAGTAGTTTGGAATGGCATGAATCCCACACCCTTGATTAAAAAGGCCTAAGCTCCCCAATGTTATCGAAACACTTGAGGTACCCCTTTTCATTATAAATAAGTTCATCTGTTTCGAAAACTCGTCAGTCATCGCTCACGCGAATGGAACGATTTGCAGGATTTGCTCACCCAGATAGACGCCACTGTGCGTAAACTTCCCACCATGGGGACCGATGCAGTCACAGGCGTAGTAGGTTCGAGGGAGTTCGTAGCCGTTGCCGATGAAGCAATCTACCAGGGGCTGTAGCTTTGCGAAGTGTTCAACCCAATACCCCTGTCGGTGGGACCATGATGCCATCTTCGTTCGGGAGTAGCACCTAGAGATATTGCATTAGGGTGCGGGTTTACAGCTGGAAGAAAGGCAGTGCTTACAGGTTCAGATCAAGGCGCGTTTTGTAAGTAAAACCGTAGCCGTCATCACAGTCTCCCGTGAGGTATTGAGGGTTCATTGTTGCGTCGTCTCTGACTTCGCCGCAGGTATCGGGATAGCCGCCTTGCCGCTTCTCGAGCTTCGCAGAGGTTGAAGCTGCTAGGAGAACGAGAAACCCCAAAGCAATAGATACTTTCTGATGACTATTTGATGTCAATCTGGTTGGTATGAGAATTGGACTTGACGCTTATGAGTCTGGAACTAACGATGGTTATATATCAACAGTGGCAACTCATCGTAGAAGTAGCTCATATTAGCATCCAAATAGTTGGTGAATAAAGCATTTCCCGAAATAACTAGTCATAGTAAGCCAGACTGGAAGCGCGATAGTGATGTTGTAGTAAGTCGAGCAAGACCGAAGGTAAATAGAGATTGGCTCTCAAAACAAAGGCCGGTAATAAATCATATTTTGGTTATCTTGGACCATGGTAGCAACTACATTATCCTGCCGTGGCAACAGCTTGTTGTCGTAATAGGCTGTCGGCCTCTATTGCCTTTGATTGGCGGATTGCTATGAATTCTACTACGTTTTACTACGGCAGCAGAGTTGTAATCTACGAAATTATCTCTTCGAGAATATATGGTTTATAAGAAGTATTTATATAAACTACCTATGTATCTTTGAAAAGGTCCTTGTATTAGTCTCGTGGATCGTAGCTTTATCTAGAATTCGACACTACTGGTAGGGCTTGATGTTTCTCTTTATACTTTCCTCGGGCGCATGGGGTGCTTGGGATGGTATGGGGGTGCATTTGACAACTTCCCAGCAACCCTGCTTTATCGAATCAGAAACTATGCAGATGGTACCTAGGTAGGAGGAAAGCCGCAGCTCGGCTTTGAGGGTTACCTGAAGCGAATCTCGCATATTAGCACACAGTTGAATGTGTTAAATATTGTAACACAGATGCGTCCGAAGTGAAACCGTATCGGACATTGATTTTGCTCCTAAGAGACTAGTTTCGGCCCATAGACGTTCAATAGCCAACGACTTCAGAGGTATTGTGCGTAAAAGCCAATATGTAGCGCTCTGGGCGGTCTCATTCATCAAAACCATCGCGAAATATGTTAATTAGTACGCAGACCGGTAACTGCACATCCTCCGAAGGCAACAAACGATACGGTAAGCTTACGCCCACACCGACCTCTCCTTCAAAAAGCAATTCGAGACCTCGTGCTATGCCACCCTATACCACTGTCAACAACCCTGGGCAGCGTGCTCAAGAGGGCGGAGGCTGTCTTAGGGCCGACCAGGTTGATAGTCATCGTAGCTCGACCGCCTCCGATAACTCGTGTACGTACTCGACAAAGAATATCAAATGCGAGCGAAGGTTGGAAGCGAGATGGTAGGCCCTGGATTTTCGCGTCCTCGGGGGTTATTTGACCTTTATGGGAAAAGAAGATCACCACTGCTACCACTACATACATCTTCAAGCTTGGCCGGCTTAATATCCACCCAGCTACCATGCTCGGGGCGAGCGGATTGCTGCCAGAGCGTCCCGGTAGATGGACTTCCGACACGAATAGAAACTTTCCGCCGGCGAAGTCGACCAGTGTCGGTTTAGGCGAAAGGATTAGGGCCGTACGGCTGGGAGATGCTAAGCTATCCAACGGTCTAAGATGAAAGAGAAAGACTATACTAATTGGTAACCTGCTGTTTCTAAGTACTAGTGTATATACAAGACTAAACACTGAAATTCTATCTCTGCAATTGGACGAGTAAGAGGTCCCAAAAGAGGTCACGTCTCTGTGATAGCCACCCACGGTTCCTACTGCTTAAAAGTTCCTGGTTACATACAGAATTCTTGTTATACTATTGCCTTGAATATTTTACTAAGACGTGAATTTTGAGGAGACTCTGTAAATATTAGAGAAAAAATATTAAACACCGGTCAATAATATAAACCCAGTTGCGTTAAAACTATCACTGCTTAAAGATCAACGCCACACTCGTGCCCCGAACCCCTGAAGATATCACCTTTACGAATACCTGATATCTAGTTTAGATGCTTAAAATTTCAAAGCCTCTAGGAATGGCTGATCGAAATTTTGATTCTAAACAGCTAATCCGCGGGAGGTTGGAAATGCGGGACGCGGTATTCCCTCCTATTCAGAGGCTTACCGAAGGATATCCGATTAGACATACACGACTACATATTTCCGCGGAGCCTATTTTACTTATATGCTAAATCTTTTAATAGATATCACTCTGGAGGCCGGGGACTAGACATTCATAGATCCGTCTGCCGCCGCACAGACGTGTCGCGAAGCCTGGCACTTTACTAGGACTCGGTAGACTCGGTACCGGAGGAAATTGCCAAAACCCTGGTCTTAGACATCGTCGTCCTGAAGCCTGTGAAATACGCGGAACGATCCGGATCGACAGTCTACGATAAACAGAACTCTATGTAATTAGAGTTGCGCATTCTATGGCTGTTTGCTAGGATAGATGAGACGGTTGTCGTACGGCCTTCGTCCGGCGGGGGCAGACATTATTATGGGTTCAGCACGGACCAACACGCGCCTAAATACTCTGTCCAGCTCCTTGATGCCCTCACCACAGGTATGTAACTATCCTAATCCTACCCGGACTAGAAACCTAGTATATATCACGAATAAGAAACACAATACCCAAGCTCACTGGTACGTGGACGAGCCATATGTTGGCTTTACCGCGACCCCGAAACATCGCGTTGGCTACGATGACGTCTCCGAATTCGATACTATCAATATGTGGCTGCGCGCCGCGGATTACCTAGATTTATTTCAAATGTGTATCATTATCAGCATGCGACTTATTCCCAGATGTAAAGTCCGGTATGCATCATGCAATTCAAATCCTATCCGATGCGAACTTCCTCCTTCACATCCCCCCCTTCTCATCGCTACTCGCATCTCCCATCTGTCCTCAGAATGAATCGCGTTCCTACGGACTTATCACCTACTGAACGCATTTACACACTCTACTGCCGCAATATAAGACGTTATCCGTGTGTAGCGTCCCGTTGCTATTGCATCCGGCGTGGTAGTTGTTCTCGCACCACTTCGTCGTGTTTGGAGAGTGGCAGTCGAGCCTGTAGGTGGTTGATTCTTCTGCCTGGAAATGAGGCCGGTGTGGCGCGGCGACCGTGTAGGCGCTTAGCGCAAGGAGGAAGATGAAGATCTGAAGAAAGTATCTATTAGCATCTATCAAGATAAGTACCTAAGGTGTGTCGCAGATATGATTTCGTTACCTTCATTGTATCAAGTACCCAGGTTTGTCCGAGTCAAATATAGATGATATTCAGTAATCCTTGGTAGTTCGGATAATATCACCTCCCATATGGGATGTTGTGACTCGAAATTGCGTAAGTAAAACGACGATTCACTGCATGTGGTACGAGAGATAGAAACGAACGTGTAGGCTACGCAAACTTCGGGAAGTTGATTAAATACGTAGAAACTAGGTCGAGTAGCAACGAGTAAATTTGAGAAGGAAACAAGAACGTAATTAGTCCTACATATACACAGGCTAATAGCCACATTATTTTTTCCATCATCATAACGCAAACATAACAAGCCAAGCAAACTTAGAAAGAAATCCTATCATAACTTCTTCAACCTAACTCATAGCAAATCCACCTCGTTTGGACTTCAGCTTAGTAGGTCGCTGCCTATCAACCTTTCCAGGAGCCAAAGCCTCGGTGCTGGAGTCATCTTCCTCTTCGCCTACAGGGTGCAATTCAGACTCGTCGTATTCTATCGTGATATGCTCTTCATCATCTTGAACCTCTGCTGAAGGATCGTAGTTTCCTAGATCCATCATGTCTTCCGCTGCATCTCCCTCTTCGTCGTCGGCCTGGGCTGTTCCTACGGGTACTAAACCTTGACTACGTCGGATAGTATCCGCACGACGGAAGAAAGGACTATCCTCGGTTAATGGCTTCCCGCTGCTCAAGAATCCCATGGGGGTATGCGTAAAGTCCTGCCCGCGTCGCCGGACAGCTAAGTATTCCTGTGTGAACGTGTAAGGCTTTGACGTGAGAGTTGAATCTAAGCGCTTGGGTTTTTGGGGCTTCTCATTTAGTGGACTTTCGATAACTCTGTGTACCTCGTTGGAGCTTGGAGACGTCGCTACACTCGACTTCTCAGTGGTAGAACTTGTCTGCTGCTCAGTAGTATCCGTTTCTGAGCTGTCAAACTCATCAATCCCAGGCTTGGACACATCTATGCCCAGCATCCTACAGATGCTATCGTACTCGGAGAACTCGAAGTATAATCTTCCGGCGAAGAATCCGAGCTCAGTAGTGATCCATTCTGAGGGCTTCCAGTCCGGAGGAAGAGGTGGCATAGAATAGAAGCTTAGCTTATTGAAATGCATCATCCGTCGAGTAACAGGGGCTGCGTATGTTAGAAGTCGAGTTGGGCATCTCTGTTTCTCTTTCTCTGTTTCTTGGATGATCTGGATCAGATGCTCAGCTTCTTCGGGCGTGACAATAATTGCTGCTTCTGGAGAAGTTGCATAAAGAATCCACTGGACAGGGCGCTATTTTTCAAGAGTTAGTAAGATTAGTAAAATAAAAGAATAAGGGAATATTACCAGAAAATTGTCGTTTGCCGCTTCAAAGACCAACTTAACCGTCCGTTCAAATTCACTCGAGACAAATAGCTGGGAGGAGCTGACTTCGTGGTTTACCTTATGTTTCCTACCAAGCGCAGTCCTCGTAAGAGCTCGCATGACATGAACGAAAGTATCCGACCCGGCAGGAATCCTGGCTGTCCTAGCAAAAGTCTCTAGGTCCCTATGGAGCCCAGGGAATTTGAGAGCTGTGTACGACATGGGCTTTTTGACTTGGCGCACCGTCTCAACCTCATTTTCGGTCTCTCGCTCCTGTTCTACCTCTTGCAGGGCCGAAGCACGAACAGCCTGACCAGTGTCCTGGAAGTTTTTCTTGCGAGATTCGAGTTCCTTAGCGAAGCTTGCAATTTTGGCATTTGTTTTCACCGATACATTTGCCTTTGCTCTAGATTGAGTGCCGTAAAGCTGCTGCAGGGTTTGCCGTTCTTTATGTTTAACAGCATCAATGAACGCTATCCTATCCTCGTCCTTAACTAGGAAATCTGGAAAATCCTCTGCTGCTTGCATCCGGTTACAGAAATCTGTTCCTTGGGAGTAGAATAGCGGCTGCAGTTGTTCGATTCCATCACAGGTATTGTTGATGAGCCAGCGGATCCTACCACCGAGTTAGTTCTGCTTAATCATACGGGCGACAAGCCTAGGGTTTATTGTGGCGAGGAAATAGGTTGAACTTACACGTCGTATGAATCTACTCGGTGGTCGTCTTTTTTGCTACATAAATCTCGAATACTCTGGTTAACTTCGGGCGGCGCAAAGAATATAACAGACTGTGTCGTTCCGAGTTGCCGTAATCTCATTGCAGCTAAGTATTTTGCATTAGTTATACTTTCTAAATTGCTTATAATTCTAAAGGCCTCACCTTGCACCGTATGGTCTTTCGTCTGGCCTAAGCCAAGAGTGAGAGCTGCACAAGCTTTTGGGCCGAACTTGAGATCGGTCCCCCGAGTATGAGCCTGTGAAGAGAGAGAATTTAGATGATATATTCAATATTCGGTATACTTGTAAACGCACCTCGTCAAGATATACAAGTACTTCTTGAAGATTATCTGCATAGGGAGAGGCAAGTAATGGGGTCTTCGTATTCTGCTTAGAAAGGATGAATGGGCTATCTCCGTCGAAGTAGAGTGCGGCAGCTGCCCTTCCATCTATTCTGAGCCAATTCTCGGCCAGCTCCTTGTTGGATTGTTCGAGGATTTGGGCTCCAGAATCGATCAAGATACGGATACCGCCATTAAACTTTCTAAGCATTTGCAAGAATGCGATCTCGCTGAGACGCTTCTGATTATGATCAGCCATAACAACGTACTTCCTTGACCGTGGCTGCAGGAGATAGGTGAGTACCTCTGCATTCGTATGCGATAATGAGGGTAAGTCGTCTTGTTTAATAGTAAGTGGTAGAAGCGACTTGATGTCGTTTGTGCCTATTGTATAGAATATTATATTAGCACCTAAAGAAATATCATATCACCTCAGTAGAGCTGACAGAATGGGGAAAGAGGAAATAATAGGTTTATGAAGCTTACCGGAGAATCCAGTTGTAAGCCCTCGGGACTTGCTCAGCGACGTATTCTTGACCGACACATCAGATTGTGCATGAGAGAAAAGGGGTATGTCCCAGCCGTTGGATTGCAATCGAACTTGAACTGAACTGGTTTGCATACGGTGGGAAAACAAAATTATTCATAAAGTAGTCGATCACGGGAACTTTGAACCGAACACAACTCCAAATCTGACTCATCTGCTGAGTGTCGTCAACGTTGATTGAGTGCCAGTCCCTCAAGTAATCAGGGAAAGCCTCATCCTCGGTCCATTTATCGTATTCAGAAGCGGGATCGTCTGATTTCAAGACGGCCTCCAGAGCTTGGCGGGTTTGTGATAGATTAATACCACTGTAATAAAAGGCCAACGCAGTTAATAGGATAGCCACCTAAACCACATTAGTAGGTAGTTATAAAATAGGTTTATATGAAGCTCTAATCTATCTTCAAGCAGCACGGTAGCTGGAAATTAGTGAGCGCAACTTACATCAACATGTCCAAATTCCGATTGCTCGCTTGGAACCCCCTTTGCGTGGAAAGGGACCGCTACAGGCTTCCTAGAGGGATGTAATCCATATTGGACTCCGTATCGTTTTTTGAGTGCCATGATTAGAATGCGATGAATAAAAAGCCCTCGTAGTAGATGCACTGTCTGTCGAATATGTGGACGATCTGGGCATAAACGGTTGATGCGATCTAAACTGGAAGGACGAACCTTGCCGCCAGAGAGAAACTCTTTAATGGCTAGACGATCAGCCGGGTCGATTGTGTCTATTGGTAAAATACCTCTGGTACCACGGCAAACGTCGACTTTGAGCCGCTTGATCATTTCTTCCTCAACATCTGGCCGGAGGAAGAAAACAAAAGGGAAACCCCCGTGCGAACGTCTTACAACTTCGATTGATTGGGGGAAACTGGTAGCAAGATCGTATAGATGCATATCCATCAAAGCCAAGATCTGTTCGACTACAATCCAACGATGTGGATGTCCATCAACAGACATTTGCGACCCAGATGGGTAGATTAATTGTGTCTTTACCGCTAATGTGTGGTCACTCTCATCCAGTACGTCCCGGGCACAGGATTGTAACCACTTTTGCACGCGAACCATCATGCTAGCTTCGGGAATCCGCTGATCTAGAACCCGCTGAAGGCCGCTTAGCATGAATGACATTTGGTGCTCAGGAAGGCAAAGCATCACTCCACGTTTTCTCTGAATATCGCGATGTATCCTATGGAATAGCTTTATGTGATCTTCCTTGGTTGGCGTTTTTCGAGAAAATGGTACGTGGCTAATCTCTCTACCTACAAGGCCGCCTAAGCGCCCATGGAGTAGCTGCGCTGTTTGATGTAGAAGAGCTTTAGGTACGGAAACTCGCACAAGGTTCTTGCTATCAGCGAGTAGCACTGCAACCATCGGGATGATACAAGATGTCTTTCCCTGGCCCATGTTCAACTGAAGAACACTATTTGCTTGAGATTCCGGTGCGATTATTGCTAACGCGACTTCGACTTGAGTTTCACGAATAAGTAGGTTAGACTCAACCTCCAACAGGAGCCAGTCAGGGTACTCCTCGACGCGCCAGTTACGATGCCCCACGTTTAGTCTCTCTTCTTCGTATCGAGCATTTTCTTTCGAAAGCTGATATGACTGCATTCTCATCTTTCGTTGCAAGTTTGTGATTGATAAGGCAAAGTGAAGAATCCACTCCTTCGTGCCACTTCCAAATAGACGCTTAGTGGTCGTTCGGAGCTGTTCGAGTATAGTGATCGGAGTAATAGCAGGCCACAATTGCCCCTGTTGGAGCCACCAAATCTGCCTTCTGGAGTAGGTATCACTCGGCAGCTCTATAGCAGACTTAATGTCCCCGAGGCATCGTTTTACATTTTCCTGAAGATAAGATAACGTATACTCATTGTTTGAAGAACGATCCTGAGCGTGGTGCAGTCGGTATGCTACGGGCAAGAAATGCATTTAGACTTTCTTTTAGATCCCCGGCATACTTCTGCTGGATGATTGATTTTGATTTGGAAAAGGTTCCAATAATTTGATCCAACTCACGCGAAACCCCGAAATCTTGAAGACGACCATAAGAAGGTGCTTCGACTTGTGTTTTATGCCCTTTAAAATCATAAGAAGGGTTCTCGGGATACTCTCTAGCTTTGTTAATAGGCATCTTCATTAAATTGGTTCCAAGTTCAGGTAGTGTGTAGCCCGGTTGCTGAATAGTGTACGCCGTCTCAGATGATATAAAGTCTGCCCTTTGGAACCTTGCGTCTGAATGTTTTTGGCATAAAATCTTTTGAACTTCTTGGAGGTGATTATAGAACTCGTGATTATGGTATAGCCTCTCCCACTCAGGCTTCAATTTTTCTAAAGCCGCGGGTATATCCACTAGATGTACGTCGCTGATGTTTGCGCTCGGGGTTACAGTAGGCCATTTTGAAATCAAAGATTTTGCGAGCTTTTCGCAATCTTCTTTCGCTCTGCGAGCATGGACAGCTTTAGCTTGCCAGAGCTTCCTTTGATCCTTACTACTTGCAAACTCTATCAAAGGCGGATCCTCTGGCGGCGGCACTTGAAATGGCTCAATGAGCTTGACCAAAACGTCAAGCTGTGGTATTTGACGCGGTCGGAAACTGTGGTATTCCGCATGGTCCGGCAGATCTAGGGACTGGAGCTGGTCCCAATATGAAAATGCAATGAGAGTTCTGATCAGAGGCATATTCGCATCTGACCGAAATGATAGTATGCCTATGAAGAACATGAGCCTATACTGGTCGCGCGTTTCTTTTACCACATCAACTAATGGACCCCATTCACGGCGCACATCAGTACTAAGACGCTCTTGCAGTGTTATCTTTTCAAGAATCTGCTTATAACCCTTGATATGAAGTGATTGTGATAGATTAACTGCAAGATCTTCTACTGTGGACATAGTTGCAGGTTTGTCACGGATTATATAGAGCGCTTCGAGGACGTTTGAGTAACGCAAACTTGTAGCGTGAGGATTATGCCTAGCTTCGTAAACCGTATCGTCGGGATAATTTAATGGCAATTCATAGTTAGAACGCCTCTCATACTGTCGTCGGCGGTGCAAACTACGTAGGTTTAAGTCATGGTCGCCGGATGAAGGCAATTCCGGCATCTCAGGATTTTCAAGATCCTCTGTCCTGTGAGGGTGGAATGCTGCTAGCCTATTGGACTGTGAGATGATCTGGGAAACAATTATGCGAAACTCTTCCCGCTGAATCATCGTAGGTAAATGATGATCCCACATTTCCTTTTTCATAACTTTTATACCTGGAGGGTAGTATTCTCGATGCGGTGAGAGGTTCGAAATGGAATGTAGAATATTAGTTGGGAGGACCGTCAGAGGTGACCACGGCTGAGAGATCCCAGAAGTTAAAATCGCTAGAGCGCTCTCAACTCCCGTTAGACCTGTTAGAGGATCCGGGAGGATGAAAGATGTGAGCGCATGTATTTCTGCCTTCTTGTATACCAATGCGGGCTCAGCCCCAGACTCTATACGTCCAAGTGTTTTGTTAACCTTGAAGCGGAGATATACGGCTGTTGGCATATTGTGCAGCTGCACGCATACTTGAATATGGCAGCCCCTTTTTCTTGCCCTCAGAACGCCTAACGGAACGAGTACAAAACGCTCCAGGGGGTCCTTCAAGCTGCGACAAATAAGTTTGCTATCGAATCCATACCACGTGTCGATGGATTGGTAGGGATCTATTTCGGCCTGTAGATGGGAAGACTGTAGTGAATTGCTCTTGTTTACAAACCATTTCAACTGCATGCGGGGCATTTCTACGGTGAGCGCATGACCGCCGCCAGGTTGATAGATGGTTAAATGCATTGCGTGCTCGAACCATGCGAATATCTTCGACACACGCACGAACAGTGGACTGTAGGGGTCCACCAGAGTTTCTTTGTTCCTTTTTGGTGTAAATCGTGTACATATCGAAGTAGTAACATCCAATCTCCAGTTGTGTGGGTGCGAGCGCCAAATGTTTTTTGACTTTGGCCTGATTTCGATGATGCCGGATATCGGGTCACTGGTTTTGATCAGTTTTATCGTAAAGAACGCAGTTGAAAATTCAATGTAATAACTCACAGCCAATGAATACAATTATCAACTAGATGTGCGGGAAAGGTCGAATGAGTTTCCATCGCGAAATATCGTTCTCGGAACGAGTTCCAGAACTTGTGCGCCTTTAATGGCACGGATTATGGTCTCTCCTTCGTCGTACCCTATATGAGTATGGTAGCCTTCTTTTTTGAAGGCCAAGACTGAACATAGTTGAATATTAGCCGCATAATTTCTTTAGAATAACTATTGAAGCGCAAGACAACAATATGCCAAATAATACTTACCGTGCGTCATTCCTGGGCTGGATGATGGGTATTTCATGAGACTAGTCTGGCTCCCAAATAGTTCCTCGAGTATGATGGTACTCTCAGGATCCGTTGGGAGTCTCTGTGATTTCATACTTGTTAGTAGGGTGTATCCTGAATCCACGTGTGGCATGGTTACTTACACCAAGTGGTTGGCCATTTACTAGCAAGATGCCGAAAAGGTAGTTGTAGCTTGCAGTTTCAAATCCATGCTGATCAACTAATTCAACTTGAAGCCAGTTATCGGCTTGTAAGCTGACGTTATATATGTACTTTGATTCGGCAGCTGGCCACAGAACCTGCAATGTGGTAAGAAGAGCATCATTTCCATGAAGCTCTATGGACCTCCTTATTTGGTCCTTCAGCTTGTACATCATTCTCAAATCTCGAACAAATGAGTTCTTCATTATTTGCCCAAGAGAAGAAATATTGTCCGGAATATTGTCATAGACCGTTGCACTACATTCTAAAAATATAGAAAGTTCGTCCTTATTGAGATATTCGGTCGTTGACATCTGGAGAAAAGCAAATGTTCTCTTGCAGAGGATAGCGGCCCACAGTAGATATGACTGACAGTTTTGTGCGTTACCAAGGTCACTAGCACAATACATTTCCTTTCGTAGCATTCTAACCCATTGGAAAGTTATTTGTCTCGCACAAAAAGGAGAAATAGCGCTTTGGACGCCAGATAATTCGTATCTGTAAAAGGTGTTGTAAACGCGACTAGTCTCAGCGCCAACATGATGACAATCTCCATAAGGTGAGTTTCACGCCAATTGGAAGCGATGGCTTCTAACTTCATTCGGAGCTGTCCAAGTAGGCTTTCACAGAAAGAGGTATCTCGGAAAATATAGTGTACAGTTCCAAGAATTGTTTGGTGCTTGTCCGAGGGGCCGACCTGGTGTGCTAAGTGATCAAATAAGAGAACAGTCGCTTCCGTAGAAATGTTGAGATTTGAAGACCCAAGTTCTGTTAGAAGAGTCATCCACCGACGACGTTTTCCGGATAGGAGGAATTGGAATGCCATGTACTCGTGTATACTTAGGCTAGAAGGACAGGATGAATGAGACGCCGCAATCTCATAAGAAGTTGGCCCATTACCATATACATTAAAGCTTGGGGACTCTAGAAGTGGTGAAAATGGCGAGTCTTTGGGTAATTTTAGTTTACAATGGTGCTCGAAGGTTGTATGAATTTCTCTGCGACCGGGCCAAGAATGAGTAGCCTGGTCGAAGTACGCAAGCTTGAGGCCGTTTGGAAGGCAAACTTGATCAAGGTCAACTGGGAACTTCTTCCTCTCCTTGTAATGGGTCATCAGAACTACATTGTGTTAGTAGGCTATTGCTTTTGTGAAGGAGTATGCAATAACTCACAGGATTTGGTCGTTGATGCAAGGGTTATATGTCCGGGAACCTTTGCATACGATTGCAGCCCCGAATAATCTTCAAGGCAAAGCTTCGGTTCGACTCCCGACTCCTGTGTTTGCTTTGCGATGCGATACAAGATTGCCCATGTGGCGTCGCGATACTGAGCAAGAGCTTCAGGACACCTAAGCTCAAAAACTACAACCTTTGCCATGACAGGGTTTTCGGGTAATGGCGATTCGAAAGCTTTGATTACTATGCGAGATCTCCTTTTATCAAGTTGACATTTTGGACAGTAATGAGGTTCATGCTCCAAATGGAAGCCATCTTGTGATTGGATATAGAGGCATGTTGAAGACTCGTATTCTCTTGTCAGTTTTTCATATTCGGCACTCAAATTCCTCCACTCCTTTTCTTTCTCCTCTCTTCTTTCCATGGCGTCTGATTGTATTTCGGCAAGTATGTTTGTGAGCGCATCAGAACCGGGAGATTCGTCAAAATACCTTTCCGCGAAGCATCCTTTACACGGATCGTCAAAGAGCGTAGCCCGTGTGTTAGATTTAGAAACTCGATCTTGTATATACGACTCCACTTTCCTAACTCGCGAGATATCAGACAGGAGAGGACATCGAAGTACTTCCAACAATCGTGGAGTAAAGGCCGGATGAAAATGATTCAGAAGTGGGAACATGGAACACGCCGCTTCGTCAAGTGACATCCACGTCTCTAGTAGCGTAAGAAGCATAGCACTCTTCTGCTCTGCATTATTATCGTAACAACTGTCAACTTGGTCGATATATTCAAGAATCGCCTGGTGAAGCTGTCGGACCTGTGCCGAGAGACTTAGAGAGTATGTGGATATATTAGTAGAAGCAGCATGGAGTTGCCTCTCTTTCTCAAACAGTCCAAAGAGCTTGCTCCCAAAAGCTTGGATGTGTACCTTGGGCTGTTGTGGCGTTATGCGAGATGAAGGTGCTCTATGTGGAACGGCCGCTTGGAATCTTTTGCGCGCCTTATCCAGATACGGGCGACTTGAAGTCAGACTCAAACGCTGCTGTTCTCGAGGTGCTTCCCGAGGCAACGGGAGTATGGCCCTAGTCGTGTTTCGCTTCTCTTGTTCCCAAGCGCTATTGATCCTCGCTATTGTAGCATCAACTACTCTATTAAATCGAGGCGTCAAAGCTGTAGCTAATAACGTATAGGAGTCTTGAACTATTTGGGGTTGCTCAAGACGGTCCCGATCAAGCTTAAAGAGACGACGGCAAAGTTTAGCCTTAAGAAAGGCTTGGTCTTCCAAAGGAATGGTATCTCGAGTGTCGTTAAGTACCATACCATGGACAATGCACATCAGAAACTTGTAATGGATCCTACCATGGGCTCCATCAAGCATCAATGCTAGGTAACGCGAGATAGCGACCCGAAGTACAAGCCAATAAGGCAACCTTCGCCAAAGCGGTGCGCTACTGAACCAACACACGTCATCCCTGACCCTTTTTTGAAGAAGCGTAGGAGAAATGCGCTTCCCATTCGCTTCAAGAATTGCAGTGAGAAGAGATGTGACCGGAGCCGGATCCGAAGTTCCTCTATCCTCTGCTACTGCGTGTCCCGCCTTTCTACCGTATTCGGAAAATTTCTGAGTAGACTCAACTGATGCCTGTTCAAGAAAGGTGGATAGGCTTTCAAGGAACGTATCACTATAGAATACCGAGGAAGGTATCAGCACAGCAGTGCCAGGGAATGTCCATGACAGGGTTTGAGATGCCAGGACCGACTCGCGTCGAGGCGATGCCTCGAATGCTTCGAAGAGAATGTTTCCACTGAACTCAGGGCTAAATGCGCTCTGTCAGTCTCGATCGTATGGGTAATAGCAAAAGTAAACTTACTTCGTGGGCTTATAAATGAGAAGTCCTGCATTTGAGCCCCCACGTGAAGTATGACAAGGTCAGAATCTCGAAGTTGTTTGAGATACGAGGTGAGATGAGTTCTTTCCAACTTTCCGCCAACATTCAGGGTTTTGCAAGCCAGGAGTGAGCGCCTGACCGAGTTCCATATTTGCCAATGCGTGCTGTCTACAACGCTCTCCATGAGTTTAGCCGCGATTATTAGACGATCCAGAATTCCGCGCTCGATATCCTCAGTGTTAGATTCAGACCCTGGTGGTAGCATCGGAGGTAGTGCAATGTGATGGAACAGGGCTTTTAGAACCCCATCTGGGGTTCGAACCTCTTCGACATCCATCGTGTGTGGGTGGAGCCAACATAAACTTCGCAAAGCGAGTTCAATTGCTTTTCCCGAGGCAAGATTACATGGAAATCCAATGTAGAGGAAGCGTATTTTACAATATATTTCCTCTTTAAAACTCAATCTCTTCTCAGAAATAAAAGGTATGAATCGGAAATATTGAAAGAGAGGTATTTATTGAAATAGTATTCGCATCAATAAGTGGTTAGAGAGAAGTGGAAATGTGTAGGATAGTCAGAAGTACTATGGGAGAGGGAAACGGAGGAGGGAACATAAATAAATAGTGAATAAATAACTTAGGTAGTATCTTGCCGTGCGTTTGGAGTATAAAGTACCTAGGTTAGATACCTAAGGCGGGCTTCAAACACAAGCGAGATGCACTGCAATTAATATGACTTTTGTTGGTTCTGAGGTGATATATCATTAACTGGAACCACATGGCGCATCTTGAGATTTAACGAGAGCGAATCGATATTTTAGCGCCATTTATTTGGACCGAGATATCAATAGGCAACCGCGACAAGGCTGCCGAAATACATAAACACGCCTCGATACATACAAGGTAGGTGCTTCTCATGTATCCTTATTGCTAAGGTTTAAGTTGACGAATATTCATAGCCAATATCATCAGATGTTGCTTAAAAGGTTAGATACCTCATATCCTCAATATACATACCTAGGTACCTATACTAAAGCTAAGAGAATCCTAAAACCATTTATAACATTCGTGATTTTCATTTGGGAATGAATATTTGAACGTCTAGTGTTTAGGCACCTCCAATAGAAGCTCGGACCACCTATAAAACTACACCCTTTTAAAAGTACATCGCATGTACCTATGTATTAAAGTCTACGAAGTACGGCCATGTGAAATTGAGTAGGTTACGTGCATATTCCATCCGCCTCATCCGCACTTACATTTAAAAGCTTAAATTTCGGTTGCTTTTAATATTCCTAGAGACGCAAGTTTAAGAAAAATTCTCTCTAAAAATTACAAGCAACTAAAAACTATATAAAGTTCACCTGAGTAGTTTAATAGGTATTAGGTGCATAGCTACATAGTATTTAGAAAAAGCGCTGAAATATTATACTAATTGAAGATCAAGAAAATGTTGAAAAGTAGACGGGAAGACGGATTCGCATAGCCGTAGAAACGGGAAAATCAAACTTGCTTAGGTTAAGTGCCTATATGCACGTTTCCTTCAGCACCTACCTCCTACGCGTATAGTATTACATCATTTTAAGTATATAATTAAGCTATAACACCAATAGACTGTCCTTACCACCAGACTAATATAGGGACTATTTTATTATACACGTGGCTCAATCCTAAAGAGGTCCCTGATTATATTCTATATCAGTATAACTACCTTAATATTTCATTCTCGACGGCTTTACTTGTGACTACATCGTTGGTTAATGATTTACATTACAGCAAGAACTCAGATGATCAGTTCTTGATGCTAGTAGTTGAAAATCTTCAAATGTCATGTTGTATTTCTACCTTATATGTCTCCTTTAAATATGGCCCAAGAAAAGCGAAGCTGATGGCAAAGCTTACTTTAGGTTTTATAAGTGTAGTTATATAATTTAGTAACTAATTAAACGTTTTTTACCTTTGCTGGGAGTGAGTTCTAGGCCTATTTATAAATACGAATGAGATAATATACTAAAGGAATTATAATGTCGTCATCAAAGAGCCATGCAAAGTGAGAATATGGTTGAAGGATTACCTAAGTTGATGGTTACTTCAAGGTAGGTTAGGATATAGATATCAACTCGTACGAGTCAATTGGTTTGACATGGATAAGCTCCATTGTGGGAATAATAAACTTAAATCGGAGTCGGCATATCACATCTACTTACCCGAAGATCGCACGGGAAAGTCACCCGGTTGCTAAACCGGCGGCGAAATGACATGGGGGCAAAAGTACCCTGTTCGCTTAGACCTGCGTCTATACTACCTAAAACTCTCCGTGTTCTAATTATGTAAGCGGCGCATTCTTCAAGCTGTCGTAGTTTTGTCTTTATAGCCTCAAGTTCTGATGTGAGATATACACTTGGATATATCTTGACATCTATAGTGCTTAAGTAGTGTAACGTTAGTAAAGCGAGAAAGCTAACAATCCCAATGGTGGCTATATTCTCGTGTGGCTACGGCGCGGGTACTTTACCAAGCTTATTGACTCAGTTTATGTTGAACGGCACAAACGGAATCTCATGTTTACGAGCACGAAATACGTAAGCCGTGTTTCGTCATGGCTAGCGCTGCGGCTCAGCCGTGCCGCGCTTGTACCGCTAAAACATGACGATCTACTAGCGAGATCAACTTACCCGTTAGTCACATCGCATAGGAACAAATCCACTCTATAAACTCGCTTGCATTCTGGTTTATGACGTATTGGTCGCCGAGCCCGGCGATAAAATGCCATTTCCGCGTTAATAATCAATCATGGACCCCGAACGGCCGTTTTAGGGTCCCGATTAAAACCGACTAGGATATTTGGGATGCATGGGGACATAGCTGGGGTCCGTCGGCTCATAGGGCTGAAGTAGATCCACTAATGTGTAAAACATGCTTAAATTTTGAAGTAATTTCGCCTAATGATGACCAGCTTATGTAGGCCTTTATTAGCTATTCTCGAAGGAAATAGAAGGGAAATAGCCGCGTTGAGATTACAGCGTTTAGTATTTGCTTATTATTATTAATCTAGGTTAAGCGCCTTTACGCCACATCAATACAGCAAGTCTTCCAAGGGCCGAGACCTTTTGTGGTAACCCGGCATATGAAATCCACCTTGAAATGTGGAGTTTACCGATAATCGCTTAGGCGTACCCCCTGTAAGGAGGCGGGGGTGGGGATCAGGGGCAGTTCGTGATGCGGAACTATGTAAGGATTTAAATACGAAATATGATACATTACTTTAAAGTGCTTACACCCAATGTTATATTGTATTATAATTAACATAATCATAATTGATAGCTTTAAGACAGGTAAAATTTCTCATATGTAACTATTCAAAGAACGTAGTTAAGAAACCAAAAGAAGACGTTACATTGCTGTATATTTTAAGTACCTAGTCTATTGTAAATCATCGCTAACCTCTATCCCGCCATGCCAGCATGGACTAGGTAAATCTATAGCTCCCCAACTCCTACTCCTAGCTTTAATCCTAGCTCTAAACCCAGCTCCTATTTTCCCTCGTAGATTCGGTAGTTATTCATTCCTGACATGAATAGGTTCCATATAGTTATCCCTTAAACCAGCATAATATTTCTCGACGTGACGTAGATCGCTTTCACCGGGAACTTAGTTTTGATAGCATGAACAACATGATCGTTCGAAACATCTATAACAGGTAGTCTGCTGCTTGATGACCGACTTGCAAACCGAATTGCCGGGGTAGAGAAGGTAACATGCACCCCATCGCTAGAGTTTCTGTCGCCTTCTGGAATGTTGATTCTCTGTCGCATCTTGCCGGACCTGAGATCAACTTCAGCAATAAAGTCGTCGGTGGTGGTCCTCTCTCCGCGTCTTCTCCTCTGAGTTGGTTCGAAGCTGGTGACTATTCTAGACTCGAGGTCGATCCAAATAGCTCCTCCGTCGACGTAGACGTGGATATAAGTACATGATGCATCTAGTTCCATGCAGTGTGGCCCTACATAAGGGCCAATATCGATTGAACTCATAATTTCACCAGTTGAAATGTCAAAAATAAGAATTTCGTTAGACATCTCAATAGGCGCAAAGCTATGACCCTGTCGGTGTCGCTGACTAATGTATACTTTGATAATGATTGTTAGCAATAGCTCTATCCTATGAAAGGTCTTAAGGGGCCTAGCAATAACCCGAAGCAGAAAAGGGGGGAAAGTATCTTGATACTACTTACAAAGGTTCCGGCTCCAATCGTGGACAATCTCTTGCGGCTCTGCGAGGAGGTCGTCAAGAATGTAGACGCGATATGAAACTGCAATATCTGCAAATGTGCATGGCTGGCTCTCTGAGTGACTCATGTTGGAGCTGGTTTCGGACTCTGAAGATTTTTTTGAGTTGTTATTGTTGGTAGCGAAGAGACCTCGAGGGCGATCTGTACTTGGACGAGCTTGGATGATTCCAGTGTCTGACTTGACATCTTTCAATAGTGCCATGTCGGCGGGCGTCCTCGAGAAACTTATAGGGTTCTGAAGTGGCTATTCTTGAGAAGCCCTCCGGTATTACCTTTTCTCGTGTTGGTCGAAGGAACGTGCCGTAGAGAAAGACGGGTCACTGATTCACATCACGGAGAAGAATTTCTCTCTTACTTCGTCCACTCCGCCAGAGAATGATGAGGAAGGAAGAATAAGAGAAGGAATCCACCTGCTACGCCATCTCGATTTCCTATCATAGGACCTCCCGGCCGAAGTTAAGCCTCGCGGCTACGACGTGCATCGTACTGCCACGTGCCTAGCCGCCGTTTTCCAGAACGCCGGTAGTCTTCTCGTCCCGGTGATCATGGCTCCTGGAATAGTTTGTTAGGTCCTAGCTCCATACTTAGCCCGCCAATCATAATCCTGCGTATCCATGCATCTCGTAATTGGTAGCCAATCAAAATGTCTTGAAGCCGAACGCCGCTTCGAAACATCAACCAAATCGAGCCGACCAGTAGGATTCGGGGAGTTTCAAAACAGGATCCGAATAGGCACCATTTAAAGCGTAAAACCACTGAAATGGGAACTTAGATTCAGAGATCCCACCTAGCCAAAAGGGGACATTAATGTATGTCTTGGAAGAGCCATTTGCCCCACCCCGACCAAGCTCGGGGATAAAACAGATAGACTGTTTTTTGTCCTTATTGACTACGTTGCATCCGGAGTAAAATTACCTTAGGTAATGGATTGTGGGAACTACATTATTTCAAAACGCCCATCTCTCTGAGCCTCATGATTCATAAACCATGCACGCACAGTTGCTGAACTGTCGAAATTACCAGGTAGAGGAATGCTATTAAACTCTTGTTAATTCGGAAGTTTCTAACGAGAGATATAAATCGGGAATACGAAGAGAAATGATGCCATAGTTCACCGCTCCGGAAAACAACGTCGCGAACCCCCGAAGAGCAAGCTCCCCATCCTAAAATATGAGACATGACTACCTATCCAGAGGACAGGTAAAAGTTGACGTAGAAGGATCGTGAGATTCTTCGTATTCAATACAATAGAGGCAGGGTAGTTCTCAAGCTTCTGAAGTGTGTTCAATTTTATTTTTAAAATGCATAGCGTTGATGACACCATTCGTATGTCTGTGCCATCTAGAAATATAGACTTTCAGTGTTTGTTAAAAATCGAAACACTACACATAGATAAATCCTTAATCACGGTTAACTGGATCCTTCGCATTTAACCGCCTCATACGCAAACAGGGGGCTCTTAAGTCCTATATGTTTACCAACCTTCAACTTTACTGGGTATCTAGGTAGGCAATAATTCCTTGCGGGCACGGAAAGGAACCGAGATATACGGTATATAAATGTAATTTGTATCATGTCAGGCGCTTCAGAGGCAAAAATTATGGGCTGTGTCATGAAGTGGAACCAAACAGTATAGAAATAACTTCGTTATTCCGCATATAACTCTAACCTAACTACGAGTCTACGTCTGGGCATACTGAACATGTCCTTTATTCTAGATGTCTCATCTAGAGTCCTAACAGGCTGGGAGATAATTAGAGCTCAAGTCCTATGCTTCCTTCCAAGCCGGTTACACATAGATATCTTTCCGATATGCTTTCTCTTCTAATAACACCTACTTGCAACATCGTATAATTGACTGCGCGACTTCATAACTATTTGTATAGTTACCATACTATCACGGAGCTAGCCTCAGTAACTTGGCTCGTTGTATTGCATAATGAGCTAAGCCATTATATTAAGCGATATATAAACCGTACGTAGCGAAAATCGCTTCAAGTTCCTGAATTACCTAATACTGTTATACACTTATATATCATACTACGTGAGTCATGTATTGTCGTACGAGTCTTATTTTAGGCACCCAATGCCTGAGTCATTATGCTCACATCCTTTTGCTCACTTATCTCTCATTCTTATATTTAAACTAGTTAATCGTAAACTCTCGTAATTTATTTTATAGGCAACAGTCTTCTGTAAGGGCTGTTCATTTTCTACGAGACTTATCCTTCGTGAATAGGTTACCTCAGTTATATATAGTAATTTCTTTTGACTCCAAGAATAGCTCCCTACTAGACTGGTCTTAATATAGTATAGTGACGTGCGTAGGAGATTTGCCCTATGAGCTCTATGAAATGTTTTTGGTGGAAAATAGAAATTTCTTATCGGGGTTAGTAGTAGCATACGAAATTATTCTACATAATACTTTAGGTTCTTGCTTTTGTTAAGGGCAGCATCTGAAGAGAGTTTTGCATGTAGAAACGCGAATCACGTAGCCCTATGATAATGCATAGAATAGAAATATTGCGTGAATTATTTATCTGGTCATCTAGTACGGTTAATTGTAGTTGGACGCCTTGGATATATACCCCTTAGGTAATGACTATATATAAAGTGAGGTCATCGTTACCATGTGAAATCAAGGTCTTTCTAAGCAAATTTATGTGGATTTGATCCCAAATATGCAAAAGGCATCTAGATACCAACATCCATATAAGAGGTACTTATATCTTGCCATATACAATTCATCTAGGTACTCGTCTTGTTTTATGAGGCACGTTAGGTACATGGTACGTGAGGCAGTTACGCCAATGGTAAAGCAGGTACACTTAGCATCACACCGCGTACCTGCCTAATAAACTTCCTGCCTAAGGCAAGTGCAGGAAGGTACTTAACATGCCCACAAGATAGTTGAACCCTTATGAGGTACCTACCTTTTTAAATATCAGTTGTTTCCTTTCCTTCATCAAATGCATTTCTGCTTAGAGTTTTGAAAGGGTTCCAACATGGAATTTGTTTACCTTTTCGACACTCAATAACCTCCCCTTTCAACCATCATGTTCCATCTTTCTACAAGCATGCATCTTCTCTCCTGTAGTATCTTCTAGGCACCCTAAATAGTCTATTTTACCTTAAGGAATCGTGTTTGGTTCAAGGTCTAAGGGTCTAACATTAACCTTCTCTTGTGATCGTCATCTGTCAAGAAACCCAATATTTTGTTGCCAAGTGTTAGAGTTGGCATGGCGCCTTCGGGCATGTAAGTTGCCTTGTTTATTTACCTCCTATTTAGTAGGTTCCATGCTAATTCCTATAGACATCATCCGGCCCAATGCCGCTATGCCAACAAACCTGGTGGTTGCAAGCGCGGGGCCTCCTGTAAATTCTCGCATTCTGCACAAGACTCCCCTAGTGTCCAAAGTTCGAATACCCGCGCCGATATTACCATGTCGACATCTCGAGATGCAAATTATGAGGCTTCCTTTCATAAGTGGCGAAGAATGATCCCGAAGGCTTATGAGGGTAAGCCTTCAGCTTTTGGCTTTAAACTGCCTCAATTCTTTCAGATCGCTCGTGATTTAGTCCATGGCGACCTTGACGTGCTCCAAAAGACGATAACCGAGCTTGCGACGGATCCAGGAGTACTAGCAGTGCGAGAAATGATCGACGAGCAGATTCAATTTTGCAATACCGATGTCAAACGTATAACTCTCTGGCGTACTTGCGTTCTACCCTTTTTTCAAACACTCACTGAGCAACGAGTAAGCCATTCAGCCATCTTAGAAACGCATACAGGGACTATTTACAATGTTATTTTCGGCCATGATGCTTCTCGCCTGAGAATTCTCTTCGACTTCTTGATCGAACTCGCCGAAAAATGGACATCGCCGCTTATTAAAGACGATGACGGATCAAAAGATCAATTCCTGGAACTTTGTTCTGCAATATTAGCCAAGGCGATCAGTTACAACTCTCAAGCACTCGTGAACGAGAAAGTCCCGCCAATTGTTGGTCGAATATTGAAACTTGTTGATGGCATTGAACAGAGTGGTCGTAGCTTTTGGACCTTACAAGCGAAGAACCATCTCGAGTATATACAACGTCGTCTCGGCGTCATCAAAGAAGCCGCACAGGATGACACCCCAAAGCCCCAACCCCTTGGACATGCCAAGTTTGTGTTACGTCGGGATCTTCCTGGAAATTTGTCCCCAGAAGGTCCACGTCACGATAATGATCATGAGGATATAACCAAGATTCGGATTCTACCGACAATGTCAGAGATCATGTCCACCCGTTCAGATTACCGGCCGTTCCAAGATCCCTCACAACTACATTTGCCAGGGATCCAAGGATTAATTGACCGCCACTTCCGACTTCTTCGTGATGATATGGTTGGTCAGCTAAAAGACTGTATTAGCGAAGAGTTACGCCTTCTTGACCGTCCAGAGACCAAGGCTATCGTTTCCAATCCACAGAGTCGTATCCGGACAAACTCATATAATATCGTAGATATTATTGACATTAAATGCACACGCCGATGCGGATTGGAGTTTCATTTGAAAATCGACCAGCCATTTTCTACAGGAAGATTGGCAAGCGATGCACGAGCGGATTGGTGGAACCTATCGAGACGTTTAGAGGCAGGCGCTTTAGTGTGTCTCCTGGAAAAGGATACCGCCGTCTTTTGTGTGGTAGCCGAGTCTACCTTGAGACCAGATCCAACGCGCGTGCATACACAAAATACGAATAAGAATAGCACCGAGAAACGTGATCTTCACAGCAATAAGGATTTTGCATACGTGAATCTCAACTTAGCTGAACCGAATGAAGTCGATCTCAAGATTATGTTGTCGGCATCGCAGTCCAATGAACCTGTCAGGAGATCCTTAGTGGAATTTCCTGGGATCCTTCTACCCTCATTCAAGCCTACTCTATCAGCCCTCCAACAGATATTTAGGACTCTGGATCTCCCATTTGCCGAGTTACTTGCATCTAGTGCCGATGGGCCGACCGAAGTCAACATCCCACCTCCCCTATATGCAACGAAGTCTGGATTTGTTTTTAATCTGAGCTGTCTTACATCGGATGGAAACGAATTAAAATTTCCCCCCGAGGGCCCCATAAATCCTGAGGAGCTCTGTAGCAGATCAAGTTTAGATGAAGGCCAGGCTACAGCCCTTCTGAACTCGTTAAAAAGAAGCCTAGCACTCATCCAGGGACCTCCAGGCACAGGAAAAAGCTATACTGGAGAGGTAAGTAAATACCCAAATTCCAGACCCCTTCCTCCTATTCCAGTATAACAGAATAGCATGTTCAAAAATTCAATTTGCCGAAATATATAACGTGAGAATTAACCAGAATATGTACAGGCGATTATCAAAGTCCTTCTAGCAAACAAGGAGCAGGCTAGCATAGGTCCAATACTATGTGTCTGTTACACCAATCACGCTTTAGATCAACTCCTCGAACATCTCTTCAATGGCGGAGTAGAGCAGATTATTCGCATTGGCTCAAGATCGAAATCGGCTGTTCTTACCAATCTAAACTTGCGTACTGTGGGGATGGATATGGAGCGCACAAAATCGGAGAGGAATGCTTCATGGAAGTCGGCTGCAGGTTTAAAAAGGGCAGAGAACGAGATGAAAACATATCTAACAGAGCTAAAAGCCTCGACAATCCATAAGAAAATCAAGGAGCACATCAAGACCAATGAATCGCCCTTCTATGATGCCATATTTGGCATCGTAGACGAAGACTGGACGAAGGTTTCCCGTAAGGGCGACCTACCTTACTTCCTCGACTGGGTGAATGCAGGTTCCGTGTCAGCGAATTCAGTCGAAGATGTTGACACACTGAAAAAGCAGGGTCCAACGGTCTTAAGCCAGCAGGAAAGGTTTGCGCTTTTCAAATCCTGGGGTTCTGTAGTAGCTGCCGACTTAGGAGATGAATTTGTCTCTCTTCACTATGACTATCAAGAAGCGAAGAGAGAACATGACACTGTGCGCCGTGAGGTAGATCTTCGTGTTCTACAACAAGCCGATATCATTGGCGTCACAACAACTGGTTTGGCCAAGAATTTAGATCTGCTCCGAAAACTTGACAGCAAAGTCTTACTTTGTGAGGAGGCCGGCGAAGTCCTAGAGAGTCACATTCTCACAGCATTACTCCCGTCTGTGCAGCACGCTATTCTCATCGGAGATCATCTCCAACTACGCCCCCAAGTTTCAGACTATGATCTTTCTGCTGTAAATCCACGTGGACAGCAATATTCGTTAGATGTGTCACTTTTTGAGAGACTTGTTCAGCCACCACGACCCACAGACTTGAAATTGCCGTTCGATATGCTCGAAATACAAAGGAGAATGCATCCATCGATATCGAGACTAATTCGAGATACCATATATGAGACTCTTAAAGATGATGAGAAAGTCAATAACTATCCCGAAGTGGTCGGCATGAGAAAACGGCTATTTTGGTTCGACCATGATAAACCGGAAGCGCGATCAGATCCGAACTTCCCTACTAATACATCTCGGACAAACGATTTCGAAATCGAAGTTGTTTCCGCTCTCGTCTCCCATCTTGTACGCCAAGGAACGTACGGACGTGATGATATTGCTATCTTGACGCCTTACCTAGGCCAATTGCACAAGCTAAGAAAGAAGCTTCAAAGCTCATTCGAGCTTGTTGTCGAGGCTCGAGACCTCGAGAGCCTTCAAAAGGAAGGTTTAGATACCCCAATAGAGGCACATAAGCAAGCGTTGGGGAAATGCATACGGCTTGCGACCGTTGATAACTTTCAAGGTGAAGAAGCGAAAGTAATTGTTATTTCTCTAGTTCGAAGTAACTCGGAACGACAATGCGGATTCTTGAAGACTGCAAACAGGATTAACGTACTCCTCTCGCGAGCACAGCATGGAATGTATATCATTGGAAATTCCACAACTTATGGCGAGGTTGAGATGTGGTCAAAAGTTATTTCCATGTTAAACAAAAGCGGGTGCATCGGCACTAAACTGCCACTACAATGCCCAAGACACAAGCATACATCCATCGAAGTATCAGAACCTGATGATTTTATGCGATTGTCTCCAGAAGCTGGATGCAATCTTCAATGTTCTGAGAACCTTGACTGTGGTCACATTTGCCGTAGCAAATGTCACGCAAAGCCCTTGCATAGGGCAGTAAAATGTCCGGAACCATGCCTACGGCTAAAGACCTGTGGCCATAGTTGCCCTAGGCTTTGTGGAGATAACTGTGAAGAAAGGTGCTCTACTATACTCGAGGGGCACAAGGTTTCTCTTCCTTGTGGTCACACACTGACCTCACCTCGATGTTGGCAAGTTGAGCACCCAGACGAGGTCAGATGTATTACACGTGTAGAGAAAGATGTGCCGGGTTGCGGTCATCATGTTGATGTTCCCTGTTCTAAAGACATCACCGAGGATAGTTTTGTCTGCCCGGCACGATGTGGCCAACCTCTTCCCTGCGGACATGCCTGCAAAGATTCATGCAAAGTTTGCAAGACTCGTGGTGGGACTCCTTCACCATGCACATCAATCTGTGGTCGAAGCTACAGTACTTGCAAACACTCATGCGTCGATCAATGTCACCCAGGTGAGAACTGTGCTCCTTGCAGTATGCCTTGCGACAAACGGTGCACCCACACAGCATGTTCTAAACTATGCTCCGAGCCTTGTATCCCTTGCACGTTACCGTGCACATCTAGCTGTGTGCATAGCCAATGCTCTATGCCGTAAGTTTGCTATATGAAGCGATTATCTGGTTATATGTTTACTAAATACCTATTCTTGACAGGTGCTCTGCGCCATGCAATTGGACGACATGTTCCAACCGTTGCACCCAGCGCTTACTTTGCGGTCACCAGTGTAAGAACATATCATCTTTTTGTGGGACATACAGATCTGATTAGAGTATCTAGGTCCATCTCTTTGTGGCGAAACCTGCCCTGACATGAAGTTCTGTCAAATTTGCGCATCTAGAGAAATCAAGGCCACTGTAGTTGATACATTGCCTGCGCCCGAGCTACGCGAATATCATCAGATCAACTTGGACGCGGAGCCCTGCCTTTTTCTTGATTGCGGCCACATATTTACAGTATCGAGTATGGACAGATCGTTGGGAATAGTAGGCAGTTGTCGAAATGCCGAGAATACCTCTATTGTCAGCCATGCTTCGACGGGATCTTTCTCGGATGATATGATTTGTTCCTGCCCACATTGCAGAGGAAGCTTGCGAAATATCTCACGATATGGGATGATTGTTCGTCAGACTTTACTGACAGAGTCAACTAAGAAATTTATTATCTGGTCTCATACCCAGTCGATGGAACTGGAACGACAACTTATTGACGAGGAGGAGAAACTTATAACTCTCAAGAAATCTGACCGCCTTCAAGAGTCGATTAGCAGAGCAGGCAACGACTTTTACGTCAACGGAAGCCCTATCGATCAATTACTTGCTATTCACGACTGGGTTGGACATGATCGGTATAAGTCAATCATTGACCTTTATTTTACTATATTTGAATACGTCGATCGTGTTACGGCTATGGAGAAGTCATACCGCCAAGTGTATGATCTTATGGAAAACACCAATCAGGTTGATCATTCCACCGACAAGTCTAAGTTGATTTCTTCATATGTACACACGCGTGGCCAGGTCACCGCTCATATTTCTCTATTCCGGTGTTATTTAGTAGTCATAAGCGACTTTCTACATTTGAGAAGTCTGACTCGATGTCGCACAATCGTGAAGTTTAACCTCAAAAAGGCATTTGAGGAGTGCAAGCGGCTAGCTGAGCTCGCACACGAGGCAAAGTGTGTTCTACAAGAGGCTGAGGGCCATATTTTCTACTCAAAACTTTTTGCCCTCGCTCAACAAGCGAACCGTACTGTAGAGCCTGGTAATTCGAGCGGAGATGAGACCAATGTGAGCAACGCGCAACAGCATCTTTCCAAGGCAGAGGCCCTTATTCTCGAGTTACCATCAGCTGCACATCTACGAAAGGAGATTGACGCCGTAAGAAGAATGTTGATTGATGACATTTTCTTCCGTGGTTTCTCGGTAGAAGAAAGGCGTGCCAGTTGGAAAGCAATGGCTGAAGAAGTTGAGGGAGTTGATCACTGAAGTTCAACCTTCATTCATTATTGCATTCAAGGTTTTTCTAAAATTAGCATTGAATGTTGGCTATTGTAACCTGAGCTATATGTACACTAGCAAGAACAGATCTCTATGTCCAGTTATAATTCTTGGCATCTGGTAATCAACCCCTAATTAAGATTTGTGGGTCTAGATGACAAAAAGTCTCTTTTTTAGTCTTGAATTGATTGTAACTACCAGGTAGCTTATAAAAACCATGCTTGGATTCTTAAGTCTTTGCTGCAACACGTCTTAAGAGATAGGTAATGAAACGTTAACTCGCAAGTCTAATGTAACATTCTATCTACCGTTCGTAAGCCCAGCCATGCAATTTTCTATATCTATTAATTTTACTATCTTTCGGTTGGCCCACGCGCATTACGTTGAGAATACGAACGGCTAAAGAGTAAATATAACCTTGCCAATACCTACCTATGTAAATACTGTGCCCGTTCCTTCAAAAGACTCACGAGAATTTATAATGTTCGATTGAATCCAAAACGGACAAGAGGTACCGAGGTATATATCTTAGGTACCTACCTAGCTATCTTAGTAGATAAGCCACAAAATGGTATCCATAATATACTAACTACGGTGGACTATTAGTCCAACTGTGCCAAAATCAACAAAATAGGTGGGAGCTTTCCAAAAAGGGTAATTTAATAAGCAACGCTAGGTGCACAGTATCCCGAAATACCTGAGATATAAGACTTTTTATATTATTATTATTTTTATTATATATACATAACACGATATATACTCAAATAACTTTATGAATATGACGTTTCAAGTATTATAGTTGGTATCATTTTATAGCCTTAATCAATGCGAAAATAACAATCCAAGTTGCATGTTTATAAGATACATATTGAATAGTTGGCTTGTTGAAATATCTGCGGCTTTTTCAAGATGTTAATCTTGAAGGGTATCACGTGTTAGCCTTTCAACACCTATTTGATATTAATACTAGTATGATATGCCAGCCTAAAGAAATATACAGATGCAACTTGGATTGAAATTTTCGCATTAATTAAAGCTACAAAACGATACCAATTATAACTTTAAAGACGATATATTCGTAAAGTTATTTAAATGTATAAATTATATCATATACGTTTATGTATTTCGTATATATTTAAGGTTAAAGTACAAGTTAAATCTAATTGGTTGATATATAAAGAGGTAAACCGTACCTGATATATAAATCATAAATATCTTTACAAATATATGTTCAAATCTTTTATATAAAATATTAAAATTTTATTTAGAAAATTACGAAAATTATAGTCTAAGTCTCATATGATTTGACCTTGGATTCGTAAGGTTATTAGAGTATAAAAGGTATATATTACCTTATAAGTTGTGTATATAGTAGAAATACCCGACTTATACTGTACTTCCAATGTTACTATTACCTTATTAGATATAGTGCGACCGACTTTCTTGATTTTGGCACAGTTGGACTAATAGTCCACCGTACTAGCCACAAATTATATGATTAGGTATAATGACGGGACTGAGATCACCGTGACTGCGTGGCTTGGCAAACTGCCCGATTGTGGCAACTTTGTAATATTAAAATCCTCGTCTAATCTACAATCGAAATCTCGACGTCATCGAATCGAGAACACAAGCTTGAATCCTTGAGCATATTCGTTAACCCTTCTCCAATAGCATCTCATCATGTCGACTATTAGTCTTACGACAACGCTAACTTTTAGTTCCGGGTCAAGATCCATTAGCGATCGGTCTCGACCTCGGGCATCTCCGCTCGGCGCTAAGAACGACGCCACGAGAAAATCAAGACTGATGAGTTCTTTGGATCGGTAGTTGATACTACTTTTAAGATTATTCTTAATGTCCTACATACAAACATGACTGCGGCTGGCGTCGCGACGAGGCGTACCTCCAGTGTCAGCACCACAGAGTTGGCTAGACAGCGAGACCTTCATAAATATTATCAGCCATGGCTCGACTCCAAGAAGTTAAAAACTGTACCTGCGAATACGGGCCCGGATGAGACCCGAGAAGTACAATGTTCTCACGATACTACTCTGACTGCGCTTGCTCAGCTGGCTGCGTTGAGGTTGAACGTCAAACGCGCTATGGTATCTTTAATAGACGCCAACACGCAAATCATTCTCGCAGAAGCCACACAAACTTTGTCACTCATTGATGAGAGACGGCACGCTCCTGGGGATCACATATGGCTCGGTCATGTGTCCCTTCCGCGTCATGATTGTATGGACGAACATACCTTTGGATCCATAACTACCTACAAGGATGCCGAAGGTAAAGATGTTGACGTTCCTGCCTTCATCGTGAATGATACTTTAGAGGATGATCGGTTCAAATATTAGTGCTGTCTACACAAGTTTAACGTAGCACTTTTAAAGAAGTACTATATATTAATTAAGAAAATAGGCAATAATTAAGGATTTAATTAGAATATTTCCGTTTAAATATATTTCTTACCAAAAATTAAATAATATTAATTAAAATAATATTTTTAACTATTAAATATAAAAACTTTAAAATTTATTTATTAAAATATTAATTTAATATTATTAACTTTTAAATTTTTTTAAATAATTAAAAAATCTTTATAATTAAAAAATTATTAATTATTACTAAATTTATTTATTTAAAGGTTTATTTCTATTTAAAAGGTTATTTAACCCTTTTAAACCAATTTAAATTATATATTTTGGGGTTAAATTTTTATTAACACTTTTTAAACGCTATAAAAAGGTTTTATTATTATTAATTAAAATAAATTTATTATTTATAATACTTACCTAAACTAATTTAAAATAATTTAAATATATTAATTTACCTGTAATTTTAACATTTAAATTAACTATTAATTTATAATATTTAAAAGTTAATAAAAAAAATTTTAAAAGTAAATATTATTAAAAAAACTTTTTTAAATAATAACATTTAATAATTTTATTAAATTTAACTTTTATAATTTAAATATAACTATATATTATATACAATTTTGGTGTTTAAATTTTAAAAAATATATTAATTTTGTTTAATATAGCCTTAAATAGTTTTTAATTTTTATTTAATTTATAAATAATATATTTTACGATTAATATTTAACTACTTAAAAAATCCTCTTTTAAACCAATAGATTTATTAAATATAATTATATTAAAACTATTTAAATTTAATTTATTATATATATTTAAAGCCGTTTTTATACATTTTATATAAATAAAATATTTTTTTATAAGTATATTTTTAGGTATAAACATTTTTAACCCTTTTATTAACTATATTACTAATTTATTATAGGAGAAATAATTTATAATATTATTTTATACGTTACTACTATTTTTTACAACACTATTATTATTATTTTTACCTTTTTATAATTAGGTTAAATTTAAATTAAAATTATTAAATTTATAACTTTAAATAACTAATAACTTATTATTTATATTTCCAACATTATTATTACCTTATAAAAATAATAATAAAATATTACTTTAAATTATTTAATAACTTATAAAATTATTATATAATATTAATAAATTTATAAGTTTACTTTATAACGTTAAAATTATAAAAACATACCTATAATTAATATATACTAAATATTTATTAAAAAAAGCCTATTATATTATATTTAATATATTAATTTTTAATAATAAAATTTAAATATTAAAAATAAATTATAATTAAAAAAAATAATATATTTTAAATTAAATTAAAAAAGTTAAAACTTTTTCTATTATTAAAAAACGTTACTTTTTTAACAATTATCCCTTTTATATAAAATTAAATTATAATAGGCGTAAAATAAAGGTAAAATTATATATATTAATATATACGTTTAAAATAACGTATATATTTCTTTTAATAATTAAAACCTTTATTATACCTATTATTTTTTTTATTTATATTATTAACTTTTTATAATTATTAATAAAAAATTAAATATTACTATTATAATATAGGATTAATTTAAATAATTAAAAAATATTATCTTTAAAATAATAATATTATTTATTAATTAATTTAAATACCTATATTTTATAATAATTTTTTTTAATTTTTCGGGAAAATCTTTAAAAAAAAAAACCAAACCTAAACCTTCCCTTTTAATAATAATAATATAAAATAAAATCTTATAATAACTATATTATTTTAAAATTATTAATAATAATTTCTAAATTTACTATTTTTTATATTTAAAAAAGAAACAAGTAAATTTTAATTTAAAAAAAAAGTAATAAAAGAACTTACTTCTATTAATTTTCTTTTTAATATATTAATAAAACGTTTATTAATTAATAATTATATAATATTTAATAAAATATAATTTTATATAAATTTTATTTCTTTATATTAATTTATATAAAAAATAAAATTTTATTAAAAATTTAACTATCTCAAAAAATACTTTACTACTTAATTTTAAAAATCTAATAGTATATTTTTAAATTTACCCTTAAATAGTTAAATAATTTAATTGATTAATGTTTCTTTCTTATTTAAAATTATTAAACTACCATTATTCCTATAAAATAAATTATTAAAAATGTTTTTAATTAAAAAAACTTTTTGTAAACTTTACTTCTTCAGTTTAAACATACTTACTATTACTATTATTATTATTATTACTATTACTAATAGTAGTAATAATAATAATAACGTTATAACTAAAATAATTTATAAACATAATATTTAAAATATATTTAATTTCGATAAAAAAAATATTCCGTTATATATATTTATTAATAATTACATATATTATAAAATACGTTTATATAATTAACAAATATATAACTTTTTAAACTATATAAAAAATAGCTTAAAAAGTCTACGTTTATGTTGTTATTTTCTTGCGTTTTTTTTACAATAATACTTTTCCTTTATTAAATTTCTTTTCTTACTACTAACTTAAAAAAAATAACCGCTATATTAATTATACCAAACCTTTTTTAATTATTAACTAACGAGGTAATTATAAACCTTATAATATATAATTATATTAAAATATAATTAATATAAATTTAAAAAACATTTTAATTTTATATATTTAAATTTATAACTATTTATATATTAATAATTATTAATATAATTAATATATAAACGGTTATAACTTATAATAAAAATATATAATATTTCTAGCGGTAATATTAGGTTAAAATACTAACTTAATAAACAGTATTTACATTTGTTACTATTATAACGGTAATAGGGCGCGTTATTTTTTTATAAGTATATAAAACTTTTAATAATATAATATATTATATATATATATTAATTAAAGATTAATAATTTTACTAATATTAATATTAATATTTGGATTAATATTTGTTTTATTCTTTATTCTTACCTTATCTTTTACTTTTACCTTACTTTTCGTCCTTACATTGGTAAAGTTTATAACTATTATTACTAACCCAAAAATAACTTATTATATAAATTTATATAAATTTATATTTAAGTAAAAATAGGTTAATATTTGAATTAATTTTAAAAATAAATTAATAACGTTATTTACTATAAAAAAAAAAAAAAAAAAAGGTAATAATACACGTAATAACTGCTTTTAAAGAAAGAAAAAACGATAAAATTATTAATAATAAATAAGAAATTTTATTATATAATATGTTTAAGTTTACAAATAAAATAAATTAATTATAATTATTTATTAATATTTATAAAAATCTTTTAAATTATAAACTATAATTATATATGTAAATATGTATTTTAATAAATGTAATTATAATTATTATAATAAATATTTATAATAAATATAATTATAATATTTTTAAAATATATAAATATCTATTATAATTTAAATAATTATAATATTATAAATATATAAATATTTATTATAATTTAAATAATTATAATATTATAAATATGTAATTGCTTATTATAATTATAATTTATTTTTATACTATTTTTTTATATAATTATTAGGTATTATTAAATTAAAAATATAATATTAAAGTTTTTTATACGTATAAAAATTTTTTAAAAAAATAACCTTATATTTATTATAAAATAATATATTAAAATATATATTTTAATAATCAATTATTATTTAATAATAAAATAGTTAAAAATATAGTATGTTATTTAAAATAAAAAAAAAAAATTTAATTAAAATTTTATAAATTATAATAAGGTTTTTAATTATATAGAATAAAAATTAATATATATAATTATAAATTAATTTTTAAAATTTAATATATAAATGAATTTATCGGGATATTTCTACATATATAAAAGATATTAATACCATATTTTATATTTAATTAAGTTTAGTAGGTATATAAAAAAATAAAATAAAATAATTAAATTATTAAATATAAAATTAATAAAATTATTTAAATAAAAATAAATAATATTATTTATAAAACTTTTCTATATTTATATTTAATTTAATTTAATATTTATTTATATAATTTTACTTTTAACGTTTATAATTTTAACAATTATAATATAATAAGATTAGCGTTAAAAAATTACTTAAATAGATTTATATTTTATAAAAAGGTTTTTAATTATTAAAAACTTTAAATAAATATTGAAAACTTTTAAAAGTTAATTAAAGGTTATAATATTAAAAATTTTTAAGGATTAATTAGAGATTATAATACTAAGGGTTTTTAAGAGATTTAAAAATAAAATAAGAATATATCCATTAATTTTATAACTTTATTACTAATTTTAACAATAATATTACTTAATTAAGAAACCTTATTTTTTACGGAAATTTGTAAGGATTAAGGGTAATTATGTTATAAAAACATCAATAACTTAAATATTTAATATTTTTAATAGTTAAAATAAGGATATAAACCCTTCTTATTAATTTATTTATAATGTTATTTAATTTTTTATAATTATATTAATTAAAATCTAAATATATATTTATTATATTAATTAAAATCTTATATTTATATATAATATTAATTGTTAACCTATACCTTTATAGGTTTTTTTGTAAAAAGTTATATTAGTTTAGTGAAATCTTGCCGTTTTATATAAATTTTACATTTATTTATACCATTTTTTGCTGCCTTTTTCTTTTTACTGTTATTATAGCCTTATTTATTTATTTTAATTATTTCTTTATTTTTATAATTAAAGACAAATTTACGTTATATATAGTAATATATAAACTTTTAAAAAACGGAACAAAAAAATTCTAACATAATAGCGTTTATTATATTAATAATATAATATAAATTTAATCTTACTCTTTTTGTAAAACTTTAATATTATTTAAAAGATTTTTAAATATATCTGTTAACATATTATATTTTCCTACTTAAAAAACAAATATTTATTAATTAAAAAAAGATAAAATAGTTATATAATTTAATATCCTTAACGTTATTAAACCGGATTTACTATTGTTAAAAGTTTTTTATTTATTAAAAACCTCTGTTTTTATAATAGGTTATTTATAGAATATTTTAAATTTTAAAATTTAAAATAATAAAACCCAAGGTAGTAAGTTTATATGCCATATTTTTATTCTTTTTATTATATTAATAATATTAACTTTCCAAAATTATATATTAGAAATAAATTTAATAAAATTATAAAATCTTTACTAATTAATACGGGAATTTTTTATTTAAATTAATAAAAAAATTAAAAAAATAATAAATAATATATAAAAATAAAAATTATTTAATAATATAAAAATATAATATAATATTTATTTTTTATTAATATTTTTAATAATATATAAAAATATTATTTTTAATAATTTTAAAAATATTATAAGTTTTATAATAATAATATTATTGGTTATTATAAATAATTAAACTTTATGGCGGCGATAATTTTTACTACCTTTTATTAAAAAAGGTTTAATTTTATATAACCCAAAACCTAATTTACTTATTAAATATACCATTAAAATAATAGATTTTTTTTTAATAAATTAAAAAAATAAGAATTTTAATTTTTATTATTATATATAAAATATCTATTTTATTTTGTATTTAATTATAAAAAATAAAAGAAATTTAAGTTTTTAATTAATAAATAAAAACTAAATTTTTATTAATGGTTAAATTGTTTTGGATATAATTTGGTCAATTTTTTTATTATAAGATATAGTTTTTTTTTACATTTATTAACTAATATACGTTTTGATTTTTATAATATAGAAATTTATAAAAGTTACGTATAAAAAAATTAAAATTATTAATATATTAATTAAAAATCTTATTTATTATATTTAATATATTAAAAGATTTACCTTATTTTTATTTAAAGATTTTTTAAATTTATATTTAATAATATAAAATATTATATAATAAAAAATTAATATATAATTATTAAATATTAAGAAAAATTTTAAGATATAAAAATCTAATAGTTTTAAAAAGTATTTTTTTATATTAATTAAATGTTTTAATTTAAATTATAATAAAAATATTGCTATATTTAAAGAATATACTATTATATTTAATAAGAAAATTATAAAAATAAGAGTTTTGGAAAATATAGAAAATAGGGGTAAAGAAATATAAAGTTGAAATAAAATAAAGTAAACAATTTTTTTAATAAGATGTATTTATATTTTATTTTTAATAATTTTTATAAAATTTATTATATTTTAAATTTTATTAATAATATTTATTTAATATAATTTAATTAAAAGTTAATTTTATAGGTTTATTTAAATAACGATAAGATTTTAAATCTTAATTTTATAGTTATTAATATGGAATATATTTTTTTAATATTTTGCTTTTTTTATTTTTATTAAATATTATTATTTTAAATTATTTTTTTTTATTTTATTAATATTATTTTATTTAAAATATTTAAAATAATTTACGTAATTTATATAATAGATTTAATTATTAATATTAATAAGATATATATATATAATAGTTAAAATAAAATTATAAAAGTTTTAAAAAATTATATAAATTATAATATTTAACGTTAAAACTTTAATTATTTTTTTTTTTTTTATTTATATTTAATATTAATTATTATTATTTATTTATAAATTATATATTTTATTAATACTTTTTATATATTAATAATATAAATAATTTTAAAATTATTATAGCGTTTAAAGCAATAGTTAATACTTTTATTTTAATTTTAATTAATATTATTCTTATTTTTTTACCTATTATTTTTACTTTATTTATTATAATTTTTAATAATTTTACTAAAATTAGAATTTAATTAATAGTTTAGGCCTTTTTTAAAAACTAATTTAAATCGGTTAAAAATATTATTAAATATTTTAATGTATTATATAAGTATATTTTAAACCGATATAATAGATTTTACCTTTATAATAAAAATAATAGTAATAATATTATTTTTACTAGTTTTTAAAAAATAGTTTTTTATATATAATTTTATTAATTAATTAAAATTAGTTATTATATTAACGTAAATATTATTTAATATATTATTAATTAAATTATTTTATTTAATTATAATATATATTTTTATCTTAAGTATATTCAATAATAATAAATAGCTTGATTTTTAAAATAAAATTATTATATTTTTAAATAAATTTAAAATTAATTAATATTAATTGTTTATAAATTAATTTATAACATTATTACTATTATTTACTAATTTAATAAATTATATTGGATATAATAAAATCATTATATTAAATTTTAATATATATATAATATAAATAAAATTAATATAAAAATTGATTATTTAAATAAAATATAATTATAAATCTAAAATAATTTTTTAAAATTTTATTTAATTAATCTCAATTTTAAGATATTTATTATAATAATTGAGATTTATTTTATTATAAAAGTAATAATAACCTTATTTTTGGTTTTATTTAATTATTAAATATTAAAAAATTAAATATTTAATAAATTAATTAATAATATAATATTAATTATTAGTAAAAATGGTTGGATTAATAATATAATTAATTTAAATTAGTTTAAATATTTTAACTAATATATAACGCCGGAAAATCCTAATAAAAAATATTTTTTAATATTAAATAATTATAATAATTATTTAACGGTCCAATTTTATAAATAAATTATTAAATTAAAGATTATTATATTTTTTTTATTATTTTATTTTATGTATAAATTTTAATTATTTAATCTTAGATTTTTTAACATATTAAAATTAAAGTATTAGTAATAATTTATTTAAATTATTAAAATTAACGTATATAATTATATTAAAGTTAATTTTCTAATTGGATATTATTTTATCTATAATTGTACATTTATACGTAATAATATTAAAAATATCTAATGCAAATATAAAATATATTTTTATAAATTATAAATAATATTAAATTATTTTTAAAATTTATTATTATTAATTTTTATAATTACTTTATATTATAATAAATTTAATTATATAGTATTTATTTTTAATTAGAAAAATAAAGGCTTAATAATTTTATTTTTATATAAAAAAATTAATTAAGTAATTATATATATATTGATAATAAATTTATAAATTATTAATAAATTTTTTAAATTTATTTATTCTTATTTAAAAATCTTAAAAATTAATTAAATATTAATATTTCCTATTATAATATGCATTTATTAAAAGTTTAAAAAAATTATGTATATAATGGTTATAAACGGATTTACGATTACGAAAAAATTGTATAACTTATGTATAATAATTATTAAATAATAATAACGCTAGTTAAAAAAATATATTTTAGATTATATTAAATCATTTATGGTAAGAAACAGCCAATTCTGTTTTATTGTTAATAATATAAAACAACGCGGCTATTAACGCTAAATTATTAAAAAAAAAGAAAAAAGAATATAGTAATAGGAAGGTATTATATTATGTAAATAATTTGTTAATATTTAAATAATATTTAAAATATTTATAAATTTTAAAATATATAATTATTATAAACCTTTTTTAAATTATAATAATGTATTATAATTCCATTACCATTTCTAACGTAAGTTATAAAAAGATCTTCGCTTCCATAAAAATAACGTTATAAGGGTATATGTTATAAAATTTAATAGGTTTATTAAAAAATTAAAAATTAACCTAAATAAATTAAATTTAATAAATAGGGTAAAATTTAATAATTAATAAGAAAAATTTTTAAAAAATATCCCTATTTATTTATTATTTTATAAATTTAATCAATTTTTAATTAATAAAATTATTAAAAAATACTATTAAAAAATAATTATTTATACCTATTGGTATATTAAAATATTTTATTTTAAATAGTAAATAAATTTAGGAATTTTTAATTTTAATAAAATTAATTTAACTATATTAATATATAATAATATTTAGATTATTTTAAGGATTTTAATAGATAAAGATATTAGTAATTTCATTTTTAAAGAAATGTCAAAAAGGGAATTTAAAAAAGATTTAAAAGAAAAAAAACTTTAAAATAATTAAAAATAAATTTAAAAATATATATAGTTAATTATTATATATTATATAACTTTAAAATTATAATTAAAATCTATTTAAAACCCTTAATTTGTAATTAAAATCTATTTGAAACCCCTAACCTACAATTAGAATCTATTTAAAGCCTTTATATTGTAACTAAAGTTTGTTTGAAGCCTTTACACCATAACTAAAGTCTGTTTAAAGCCCTTAACCTGTAACTAAAGTCTATTTGAAACCTTTACACCGTAATTAGAATCTATTTAAAGCCCTTAATCTATAATTAAAATTTATTTGAAACCTTTAACCTATAATCAAAGCCTTTTATAATCATATTACCGTAATTAAAATCTTTTTAAAGGTTAATTATTAATTATTAACCTTTTATATATTTATTAAATATATTTAAATATATAATAAGGGAATAAGGGTTTAAATATGTAGAAATATTTTCTAATAAATTATATAATATAAAAATAAATTAAATTAAATATATAAATAGGTAAATAAATATTAAGATATAAATAATTATAATAAGTTAATATATAAATATATATTAAAATATAAAAGATTGGTATATAAATAGATATTAAAATATAAATAATTATAATAAATTAATAAAATATAAAGAATTATAATAAATTAATATGTAAATATGTATTAAAATATAAAAAATTAATATATAAGAAAATATTAAAATATAAATAATTATAATAAATTATAATAAGTTAATATATAAATATATATTAAAATATAAGAAATTAATACGTAAATAAATATTAAAATATAAATAATTATAATAAATTAGTAAAATATAAAAAATTATAATAAATTAATATATAAATATATATTATAATAAAAGTATAATATAATTATATAATTATATAAATTATAAAATATTATTATAAAGAAAATATATATATTAAAAAAGATATATTTAAATTATATGGGATTCTTAATAAAATTATATGTACAGGGTAAATCTCGGTTAAATCCTAAATTTTACCCGTTTCTTTAATCAATGCGTAGCATCCCCTTAGGGGTGCTACGTCGAACTTGTGTAGACAGCACTAATACCGGTCATACGTGACGTCTGGAGCTAGCGTCAGATTTTACGCAGGCGTACCGATAGTCACCAAACAAGGGCACGCAATTGGCGTTTATGCCGTTTCTGATATTCGACCACAACCCCAGGGCCTCAGTCTTGACGAAGCGCTGTTTATGGAAGATGTCGCTCAAATTGTTGCTGATCATCTTGAGAGGGTTAGTAAGTAGCCTAGAGAATTACCATCTATTCTACGGCATCTACTTCAGAAATAGATGTTCCCATCGCATGATCTTTCACTTACCCAACTTTCAAGTACATTCGATATAAGATTTACTAACCAAGTTTGCAGTGGATACAATGGGCCGCGTTTCAGAGAGAGATTTCATGAGGGGTATCTCTTACTTCTTGGAAGATTTATCTGAGTACAAGTTCCAACTGAGCAATACTGATCGCTCCATACAGGTGCCGAGCACCAAACACCAATTGGATGTGAGAGCAACCGACCCTCAAATAGATCCTCCACGAGGGCGGCCTAGAAAGCCGGGGTCAAATTTGGCGCACACTTCTATTTCCCCTACTAGGGATGCCTCTACGTATAGCGAGGCTCGAATGAACCGAGGGCCTCGATTCACTAGGGCTAGCGATTCTCAAGGCAAGGAAGCTCCCGACTCGTCGAAGGATAGCATGCGTAGGATTTTTACGCAGGCTTCGCAGTTATTATGCCAGCAAGCCAGAGCTACGGGATGTGTATTTACCGACGCTGCATCGGGCCTGTTCTTTGGTCAGTCTGAGGGAGTAATGTCGCCTCCAAATGGTACCGATCCAACCGCATCTTCGGATGTCAATTTCGAGTCAACAGAGGACGAAGAAGCCGACGCCGACAAGGAAGGAGAAGATGATTCATCTCCTGGACACGGATCCACATTATCTCAGATTGCTTTCGGCGATCGACTGGATGAAATGGCTGACGTCCTTGGCAGTGATGGCGACGGGTCTCCGCAGGGGATGATCAAGCGCAAAAATCTCAAGAAATTCATTATGCGCTATCCGTTTGGAAAATGTTTCTACTTGAATAAGGGACGCATCGTATCTCATCACAGCATGACGCTCGACGAAGTAGTTGTAGGTGGAGGCTCCAATTACACAGCTTTAAACACGTCAACACAGGATATAGAAGACCAACCCCATATGCTATTACCGCGAGAGCTTCTCAGCAGCATACCAAATGCGAAATGGCTGATATTCCTTCCCCTTTTCAATTACGCCCAAGGCCAATGGTTTGCGGCAGGCTTTATTTGGGGCGACGACTTCAAGATGGGCGATCCCGACGATGCATTGCCCTACTTTAAAACCTTTGGATCCTGCATGATGAGCGAGGTGGCGAGCATGGAGGTCTTAAACACGAATATTGCCAAGTCTACGTTCATTGCCTCCATCTCTCACGACTTGCGTTCTCCGCTACACGGAATGCTGGGAAGCCTAGAGTTCTTAGAAGATACTATGACTTCAGCGTACCAAACGAGTCTAATCGGCGCAATTGAAACATGTGGCAAGACACTGTTAGATACCATCGACCACCTCCTAGATTACGCAAAAATCAACAACTTGAACCGTGCGAGCGCGCGACTTAGCTCCCCAAAGGAAAGGAGAATATGGAAAGGATCGCGCGACGTTGGGGAACCTCTATCGACAAATTTCGATCTTGCCCTCCTTTTAGAGGAAGTCGTCGAAGCGGTCTTCGCCGGCCAGACATTTCGCAAAATCAACCTCCGACAACACGACCCTGTCGACGAGGCATCTGCGGAAATAAAGTCGATGAGTATCGATGATACATCGACAACTGAAGAACAGGTTCACTCTGGCAGTGTAAAATTCTCAGGAAAGGTCTTCTTGATACTTCATATCCAACGATTGGCATCTTGGCATCTGCAAGGACAAACGGGTGGCCTTAGGAGGGTGATAATGAATGTGGTCGGAAATGCTATCAAATACTGCAGAACCGGTAGCATCGACGTCTCATTGGAGGCAAAGGAAATCACGCCGTCGAATTACGAGGTGGATCTTTCTGTAAAGGATACCGGTATCGGTATGTCGAAGAACTTCCTCGCAAATCATATTTTCAAACCTTTTTCCCAAGAAGACTCATTTACACCGGGTACGGGACTTGGGCTCTCTATCACGTCACAAATCGTGAGAAACATGGATGGAAAGATCAAAATTGACAGCGAAAAGGGGGTTGGGACACACGTTAATATCACTATTCCGATGAAGACTGCTGACGCCAGTGGATCTTGCGGTGGAGTCCAAGATGATATCCAGCGCGAGGTTATGAAGGTTACGGCAGGGAAAAAGGTGTGCATTTTGGATCCCCTTCTTGGTACCCATATCAATGGAGAGCTGCCCAAACTGGAACTCTCCATCTCTAGTATCTGTCGGGAATGGTTCAACATGGATGTTATCGAAAGCAGGACTGTCGATACCGACCCAGACACAGCTATTTACATATATGCTGAGCCACCACCGATAGAACTCCTGGTAAGACAACACATCAAGCGAAAGGAGATGGGCTATACGGGTAAAGAAGCGGCTTTGCTTATCGTCTGCACGAACGCTTTCGAGGCCGCGGCCCTACGGGCTGCCGGCGTTAAGGATTTAATTTCTCTTGGCAGAATAGTCGAAGTTATTAGCCAACCCGTAGGCGTGCGCAAGCTAGGAAAAGTCCTCCTTCAGTGTCTCCAACGGGTGGAAGAAAGCTTAAAGCATCAGGATGAACTTGCACGGTCTAGGGCACCCTCGCCATCTCCCGAGAGCAGTCGAAATCGGGGATATAGTTCAGAGACTGGGTGGAATGCCTCAGCGGTCGTATATGACCAGACGGAAGGTCGATATAGGCCTTCGATCGAAGCTCTAAAATGGAAATCCGATCAGCAACAGTTAAAACTACCATTAGATCAGAGCATTCAGGCAGGATTTCTACATCCCGGTACGATCAGTAATCCATCCGCTTCCGCGACTATCCCGCACGGCCGTTCTCGATCTGGGAATCATATTAGACGATTACCTCGCGTCCTTCTAGTAGACGACAACACGATCAACCTCAAGCTCCTGGTGACATTCATGAAGAAGATCAAGTTGCCGTATGCCGAGGCCATGAACGGGCTCGAAGCCGTTACTCAATTCAAAGAAACTAAGGAACCTTTTGACTTTGTGCTGATGGACTTACAGATGCCTGTCATGGATGGGCTCGAAGCAACACGGCAAATCCGCGAGTTTGAACAGGAAAGAGCAGGGGAACTTACTGCTGCGCCACCGTCAACTATAATTGCCATAACGGGTGTCGGCAATGAGGCTACGCGCCAAGAGGCCATGGATGCGGGCATGTCGCAGTTTTTAACTAAACCTGTTAAGTTTAAGGCTTTACAGCAGATTTTGTTGGAGCAGGACCAGCCGTCTTGAGAGAGGGCGTATATACGATGTGTTTGAAACTTATCCTGATTGGGCGGGATAGAAGAGGTCACAATACTCGTCTGTCGGCTCTGGTCTGATTATTCGCCTGCACACTCCTATAGCGGATTGTACCGATCGAGCAACCTATTGTTGCCGCTGGTCTTTCAAGATGTGGGCAACGTTGAGCAACATACCGACAATATACAGTGGAGCATCATTTATGATTAGCCGCGAAGGGCTTCAAGCGCGAATACGATTCGGAGTGCTTTTAATATTCTGCAAATACCTGCTTTTTAACCTCATGATTATACGTTTTCGCCGAGCTAGGCGGTGCAACATACGGTCTCCGAGTGGCAGGCCTGGCTATATAGGGTACATAAAGAAGCTTAGGGGAGTATATTAAGGGCGGTTAAAGTGTGGTTCACTGTGTTGTTTCATAGGTTCCAACATCCGAATATGATAGCAAGCGGCTTTGGGTAGATTTTGCACTGCCCTTCGATTTTTAATAAAATAAATACGTACACGGCTAAGTGAACTTCCCTGATGTTGAATAGTGAAGGTTGATTTAACGTGTCTGTTATCATTCTTTGCTATGGTTGAATGAATGAATAGCATTGCAATAATTTAATAACTAATAACTTTATTGCATTAAAGAAAGTTGCATCTCGAAATTGCAAATCAATGTTTATTTGAATATATCATGTGAAAGTCACGTGATTAGACTGAGATATCTTTCCGACTTTACGTTTCGACCCGCTGTACGACCTAACCTCGATTTTAATCTTTCTATGCTTGTAAAATGAAGCAAACAGAACCCAAATGGCTTCGAATATGTAGTTTTCACGCGATGCTACTTAAATACTTATATGCAAGAAGGATATACGATAGCCAATAAAGTTAATGGAGCCAAGCCTCAAAGGACGGGTTCCTGCTTTAGGCGGCCGCAGGTAATTCTGCAGAAGCTTAAACGATTGGCTCAGAAATCTTGTAACCGCCAACCATCAATTGGCCGCTACCAACGCTACCAATAATACACAAGCGCGCGTCACCATCGTCAATTGACGAAACACCAAATGAACAAACTAAAAGTACCCCCCGACAGCGCTTAGCCAACCTTTCTTTAAACCCAATCTACATGCGATACGAAAATTAACTAGTAGTTTTGCCATGTCAAGGGTTATCCCAGTGGTCGGAACCACCTGGTCCAATACTATTCTATTGGACGATTTACCCCGATTCGTCTGGTCGTCTGGTCCTCTCGATAGGCCTCAATTTTATGTTACGAGCAGTTCGACATCTCATCTTGGCCGAAACTTTATCGAAACCTGGTCCCTTAACGTCATAATCGTGGACCCAACAGTAGGATTTTTATCGTAGGAACGGCCAGATGTGCATAATCAGTCCGTCTGGTGTTTAGTACAAGATGAGAGCTCCCCCTCCCTCCTGCGGGCGAAGATCGTCAATGCTTATAATCGTCCTTTCTAGATTTCGCTGGTCGTCCTTGTAAATTTGCGGCTCTTTATTTTCCGCTGCCTTTTCTTTGTCATCTGTTTTATTAACTATAACTATTGTCCTCTACTATTGTGCCGTATACTCAACCCCTTGTTCGGTTTTGAATGATACTTGGCATTCCTTTTAAGATCCTTAGGCTCTTTATCACATACACCAAATAATATGAGCCGCCGCTCCTCCATGCCTTCGGCGTCATAACCTATCTTTCGCCTTTTCGCTTAAATCATTTCCTTTTTCTTTTCCGATAGACTTTCATTTCACTTCAATCCAGAAAAGAAGAAAAAATCATACTCAAAATGCTCATTTTAGTTTTATTTTCACACCTCCTCTTATTCTCCGAGGCCTCGGCGGCAGGTCCGCTGAGGCGAGGAGAGAGGTACGTTATCGAAGATATAGAACGGCAAGATGGTGGCCGACTAATAACTTTTAGATTTAGATCGAGACAGCGTGATGCGCTAGGGTTTTCAAAGGTTTATAGGTTCGCGAATACCAGTAGCATCGCTACCACGACGACTACTCCCTTATCAACTGAGACCTCTTCGACCTTAATCACGAGCGAGACATCCCAAGCGTCAACGTTATCTTCATCTCAGTCATTGACATTTACAACATCAGCGCCTGGGTTGACTTCATCGTTGGTTGTGGTTACTTCAAGTGCGACTTCCACCTCAGGCCCGGTTGGGTCCAGCTCTTCTACTTCGATATCTCGGTCGTCTACATTAAGTGAGAGTAGTAGCATTCCAACCTTTGACTTCTTCCCATCTTCTACAGTTCCTATTGGTCCTCCCGCGTCTACTGCAGACTTGGCTGTTTCCAGTTCAACCGTGGTTGCTGCTCCGTCGAACTCGACTGGGAGCTCATCTCAGGAATCCACCGGGCTATCTCTGTCTACGTCATTGGCTCTTCCCCTTGCGCCAACATCTTCAGTAATATCTCTTACTAAGTCTCAATCGACGGCGACCGAGCAGAGCCAAACGACACAGTTGACGAGAAGCAGTTCTGCGGCTTCGGAGTCCACCACGTCCGTAAATTCTAACACAAATGCTGCAAGTCCTTCCACACTGGCAAGCAGTAAGAGTGCTAGTAGTCTAGAAAGTTCATCTGCATCAGCCACTACATCGGTCACCACATCCTCCCAACTGACTACTGCTTCATTCGCATCAGTTGTTAAATCATCTTATGTGTCTCATCCAGTAACGCCAACAGGGACATTAAATGACCAGGTTCCTACCATCATTAGCTCAATTCCGGCTTCGTCGACGACAGTTTCCCCCGAAGTACTTGCCAGAAACCTGGCCGATGCAAAGAGTTATAACAAGGTCTTCGCCGACCTGACTGAGGAATCTGCTTGCGCTGTTGGTCAAGTTGCCTGTGTTAATGGGAATATTGGAAAATGTTCTAGCGCCGGCGCATTTGAGATTACCCCTTGTGCAGACACTTTGACCTGTTATGCCTTGCCGATGACCACAGTTGAGGGCGTTCAGATTGGTTGCTGGGATGATGCTACCGTTCGTAAAGCTTTAGGCGGCGATGTACCTCCCGTAGGAAGCTCAACCTCTGCTGGCTCATCTACAGAAACTGAGACTTTTGATGGCACTCTAGTCACTGTAACAGTCACACCGACAGCCACCAGGACGGCTCAGACCACCATAAATCTCGGCTCATCTACACAAACCCCTTCAGAAACGAGCTCTTCAAAAACAAGTTCTTCAGAAACCAGTTCTTCAGTTCCTGCTCAACCGTCAGAGAAAACAGTAACAATTACCCATTACGTGCCGACCACTTTCAGCACCGCAACCCGGTCCTCAAGCTCTCCGTCACCTCCTAAAATAGTTACGGAAACTGTAACTGTAACGCCATCCAGCCCCCAAGTCTCGACCTCTTCACCAATTGAAACACCCCTGCCGCCCACGATTACAACGACAATAGTGCAAACTACCCCCACTGATTCTGGCCTCCACGTCATCCCAATCGAGACGGATATTATCGACTTTCCTGGTCTTGGGGACATCGGAGGTGATAGCGGGGATGATCCAAAGGGTGCACCCTTTTTCACGAAGCCTAATAACTTTGGCGTTACATCCATGACATCACCTACCCCCGCTACTGTCACTGTAACAGAGAAAGAGACGGTGACAACGATCACGACGGTAACGGATACGATTGTTACCACTATAAGAGATTAGATCGAGGATGGAAAGGAAATAGGTATTAAATATGTGTGTTGCATTTACAAATTCATTGAGCAGGGAGTTTAGGACATGTTGATAATTTGATATTTTTACCTATGTTATATTGCATACGACCAACGCAGGAAAAGTCGATACCCTTTTTTACCAATAGAAAATTTTAACTTTTCAAGTAACATTTTAATTATAAAATATTTTCGATTCTCAACAGAAGTCATAATCTTGACGATATATTGTGAACTTTGAGGCGATATTTATATTTCCTATGCCCGATGTATACTATATACTTGATAGATGAAGTTGTGTTGATTGGCCTCATGCGAAGAAGCGGGGTTGGTAGGCGTGTATAGGAGGGTGTATGGTGCAATGGTACTCGATACCAATCATATACTCATCTAGGGAAGATCTCGATTTATCCCGAAACTTATTTCAACTACCTCTCATTAATCCCACTGCCTACCTCTACCCTTCCCCCCCCCATTAATCTTAACGGCCTTCAAGTAAGTTGAAACATCCTATCGAGTCGCCAGTATCGAGCCGCCAGCCATGGTGTCTCATCCGCTTATTCGGGCCTCATCAAAGCATGCCGAGCATAACCCATCAGCAAAATACAACGCGGACGAAGAAAAGCGACTGGCGGATAAGTTCGCAGCACACAGACATCTAGTCCCACTAGTCTCTCAAAACGACGACGTCATATTCCTCAACGCGGCCTCCGCGCCGCCCTCGAACTTAATCGTCCACGAGGCCATCACGCGGTACTCGGCGCAGGCCTTATACGAGACGTACCCATACAACAGCTGGCGGGAGACGCGCGAAGAAGCGCGCAGCCTAGTCGCCCGGTGCATCAACGCCCACGACCCGTCCGCCATCGCCTTCACGCGCGACACCACCGAGGCCCTCGGCAGCTTCATCCGCTGCGTGCGCTTCCAGCCCGGCGACAACGTCGTCACCGTCGATTCCGAACACCCGAACCAGACGCTGTGCTGGCTCGCCCTGCGCGACTTCGGCCTCGAGGTCCGCCAGGTCCCCACTATTCCCGAGGCCGGGCGCACGGGCCGCGTCGATGTCGTCGATGCCGAGACCCTGCGGCCGTATGTGGATTCCCGGACCCGCGCTATTGGTGTTAGTTCGATTACGTTTGATGGCGGGCAGCACAACGACGTCAAGAGCATCTGCGCCGCGTACAGGCCCCGGGGGATCCATGTTTTGGCAGATGTGACGCAGCACGTGGGATTTTCGCCTATCGACGTCCGGGACTTGGGGGTGTCGGCTGCGGCGTTTAGTATGCATAAGGGGCTCAATGCGCCGACGGGGATCGGCGCTTTGTACGTGTCGCCCGAGGCTTTCCGGGAGCTAGGCGACCCGACGCCGCCGATTGTTAGTATGGAGGCTGTGAGGAATCTCGACGAGAGTCTGGTTGTCAAGGTGGATGAGCCGTTGGAGTTGCATCCGAATGCGCGCCGGTTCGAACATGCTAATATGAGCATGGTGGGCGTGGCGGCGGCGGCGGCGTTTACGCGGTTTTACCTGGATGTTTTGGGGGCGGCGGATGTCGAGGCGTATTTGTTTGGGCTGACGGATGCGTTGGAGAGGGAGTGTGATCGGTTGGGTATACGCGTGGTGAGTCCGAGGGAAAGGGGGAGACGCGCGCCGCATATTACTATTTTGGCGCTGCCGAAGGAGTGGGGGGCGTATTTTAGTGGTCCGGGGCGTGCGCGCGTTACGATGAATAGGTTGGGTGTGAGGGTGTCGTTTGGGTTTTATAGCTCGGTGGAGGATGTGAGGAGGTTTGTGAGGGTGTTGGAGTTGGGAATGGCTCAGGGGCTGCGGGTGTGAGGTTTGAGCGAATAGTTCTATCGTCTAGGGGTACATATTATTAGACACTGACTTGTATCCTCGGATGAATTTATTCATGTTATTAACGTGTTAGAGTTGGATGGGTAGGGTTATAAGATAAGTCTTGAGTTATAATATTAAAAACTCGTTAAGTTTTACGTGAAGTTGAAATCGGATTTTTGGGATTATACCTAGAAGCCGTTTCCACATAGTATTCTACTTCCCTACGAAGGTATCAGAATGGCCAGAACATAGCGCACTAACTGATTAATGTAATATAATATCTCCAATTATTATATTAGCATTTTGCTAATACTTCCACGTCCTAAAACTAGTCATACCACCATGGAATAATCAATTTAGTGCGTTTCCAATCACCAAAATCATCACCGTATGTGTCGCATACTTCCTCATCAACAGGACATAATGGATGTTCGGCATAGAAATGCCCGCAGCTCGAATATTCCCGCAACTTAGATTCTCCGATTATGCAGCTCGGGATATCGACGAACTCACGAAGGAGCTCTTCACTATTATCTTCCAAGGCTCTCCACAGCTTTTCCATATCGAAGTCAGTAGATAGCCAACCGTCATCTTCTCTTAGCCGACGATACGATAATAGCTCAGCCTGTATAGCTGCCCATATGTGGCCTAGCTGTCGATTATTGGAATATATTGGTCTGGGAATATGAAAACACCCGTCGAGATCCTCTTCGTCCGAATCCTCTTCGTCGTAATTCTTCTTCTCACGGTCTAGTCGTAGGATAGAAAGAAAAATCCCCCACCCACGATTAACTTCGTAGGTCCAAGATTCCTCTCTCTCTGAATGGATTTTTGATGCCAATTCTGCTGGGTTCATAGTTACATGTTGACACTTGTTCACTGATCCGCGTCCCAGTAACTCGGGAATTGAGACCTGCACAGAAGCGTATGGATCAGCGTGGTGAGTCAGCAAACATACAAGGCAACAGATCATGCCAAAAAGATTCTCCCCGGGCATTCCATCATTTGCCATGAAGAACGCTGTTAAGACCAAGGCATGAAGTGGCCCAAGTGTTAACTCTAGCCCACAACAGCTGCATCGCCTTTTGAACAATCCACTCGACGTATTAATATCTGGATGCCATTTAACTGAGAATATTGCCGATATAGAATGGCATATAGCCTGTACTGAAGTATGACAGAATACGTGCTTCCACTCATGTGGGATTTTCGAGCTTCCGGAATCGTACAATTGTCGAATACAAGGCGAATCCGCATCCCATCGACCACAGGGGTCAACCTCCTGTCCAGCGTATTGAGATTGACCGGCGGACTCGCCAGTCAGAATATCAAGCGAAACTTTGCTGTGCGACCGTAGGATTGTGACGAAAAGCGTATCCAGCACAGTAAGTCCAGAACTATCGATATAATTCATACCTATCGAGGATGAACCCTGTAGGCTATTTACAAGCTCGTGGAAGATGAGGCAGCAAGTCTTAGCGCCATCTAGGAATTTTGCTGCTAGATGGAATGGGAAGATGGTTGAGATGATTTCTGAATTCTTTCTCATGTAACTCCAGGCGATTGATGAAATGAAATCCACGTTACGTGACATGATAGCGAAAGCCAAAACATCTACCTCCAATTCATCCGGCGACTTCTCCACAGCCTTTAAAATTGAATCTATGGCGAATGGAAGTTCATTGATTTGAACTGGACTAAATTGGTTCTCTTGAAGTCCCCGAGCTAGTGTTCTTGTGAGATCTTGCATAGAGCTACTCGTTAACCACTTAGTCCATTTAGACTTATCATCAACATCAGATTGATCTTCAGAACTATCTATATCTGATAATATAGAATCATAGTCTGAGATACCATAGTGTATACTCCATCGACAGAGTTGCGTCAGGCCGTTGGCAATCGAATGAGATCTAGATGATAGATCAGATTCTAGACCTATAGAGGAATCTGTAGGTGATGGAGGAACCATGTCATTAAACGACTTGAAGTTAGTAGAGGACGGATTCTGGGTCTTTGGCCGCCCGTCCCAATACTTGACAGTTATGAAGGAGTATCTCCAAAAGTCGTGAAGCCATTCTATTATAGCACTAGAGCAGAAGAATTGGTTAGTACTTTATAGTGTGAGGTATCTAACGAATACCAACTTACTTTCTTTCATCCGTAGTTAGCTGTGCCATCAAGTCCTGATCTCTACCCTCCAAGAAAAGACGGGCTCTGTCTAATAGTGTCTTCCGGTTTATCAGCTGCATTGGCGGTGATAAGGCATCCTGGGGACCAGAAGTAGATGATTTCCCTTGTGGACTGTTTATAGTCAAACGTTCTGGAGTAAAAGTGCCAGCGCTGGACGGTGAAAAGCAGTTCTCCCCCTTTAGGCTGTGAATCAATGCGGCGTACGGGAGGTTATACCGAGCAAATCTAAAAGTAAGATCAGACTTTCGGCCTTTATAAAAATTTCGAATTTTACTTACATTCCGGGATAGAGTATTACTGGTTCATCTTTGCGGATACATTGGTCGAGATACCGCTTGAGCTGCTTTTTATCTATACCTTTTGTAAACTTACCTTGATTGACAAGTACACCCGAGGTGGTAACTCCATTTTGGTGAACAAGTTTTCCTAGAGCCCTAGTAACAGCATCCTTCTCTTTGGTGGTTGTTCTTTTCTTGATCTTCCATTTTGTAAAGTGGTATTGATATTGTCCGATTCTAACCATTGAGTAATTTCCATGTTACTAAGCACAACAAAATAGGCATAGATACCTTAGGTAGGTAGGTATATAATACTGACTGGGCATCAAAACTATACTCATTCTTCATTCGCTCTGCGACGCGTTTCATTTTGTTGTTCTCCCCCAAGTACATTTGAATGATAACAGGCTTCAAATACTCCCATCTTTGGTTATATGGGATATCCAAGAATTTATGGCCGTTGTCTGTTGAAAAGTTTGAGTAGTCCATTCTAATTTTTTATTGCCTCTTATAAAGGTGGTGATTTTTCGTGGAGTTTTGAAAAAGGGAAGAGATAGAAAATTAAGAATTAAATTTTTTTAGGCGGTGAAGCCTCTTTTATACAATCCGTCTCGCGTCTCAGGCCAGTCAGGCAACCAGTGGGATGTAGCTTGATGCATGTAAGACCGGCGCAAGACAAATGGTTGATGCCGTTTAATTAAATCATGGAGCGGATTTGCAACAAATAGCATGCGTCCAACAGTAGGGGCATATGATACCCAATCGTCACAGAGGTCGTGCGCATTCCTTGTTTGAGCAACCATTGACAGCACTGGCGGCAGCTTCGTAGCCTGCATAGAACCTACCTATTCATGCAGGCTACAGAGGAAAGAGTAAAATAGTAATTTTGAAGTATCTCCGTTACCGAACTTATGCACCTTTTTACAGCTCACCGGACGGATCCACTCTAATTTCATCTTCAACTACCTAGGTAAGTTCTCATAAAGTAAGTACCTGTTTATATCATATACATGACTAAAATAACGCTTTTCTGTGAGAGACGACAGCGCAAAATCAGCTTGTATCGAAAATTTTCCATGGCCGAAATAGGAAATATTTTTTCGCCCAAATGGATAAAAAAAAGGTAACTCAATGGGCAGTGATTGGCACATGCGCAATTATGTAAACTTGGGCATATTGTGTAGCCCGCAGGGCTGCATCCAATACAGTAGTAATTCAATATAACTTACCTTTTTCCGTAGCAGTAATAGCAGTAGGTAGCGGCAGAAAAAAAAGCGAAGATTTGCTACATGTTACAATGAGAAAAAGGTTTAGGTCGAGTCCTGGTTCGGTTGTTAACCCATAGCCCAATGGCGGGGGAGACTAAACATCAATTGACTGGGAAGTGGGCTGGGTATAAACTTCTTGTATTCAACCCTATTAACCTATCAGAGGTGAGATATTGTAAGATTTTATGCAAGGTTAATATAAGCCCAAAAATAGGAGGAGTTGATAGGTTCAGTTGGCTCGCATCCTACCTAGTGTTACACAACATCATGTACACCTATGGTGACACACGCCAAATATTATTCATAAAAGCCATACACAAAAATATAATAACCAATCAAAGAAAGCTGTTGTAGCCAATCACACAATGAAGCTATGAATATTTAAATATCGTATATACATTCAAGTAGGACCTCATGCCTATTATACCTATTAACCAGCGGAATGAAATAAGATTAACTCTAACATTCGGCTGCATATACCTCTTTCTTAGAGCTTATATATTCTCTCTAGACCTTCATAAACATATTCATCCTTTTCTCTACAATTAAAAACCATACAGTCACCAAACCTACCTATTCGATTATTCTTACTATCTCTACTACAGCCAAAGTCTAACTTATATATCCCGATACGTAAACAACTACACCCATCCACCTACCCGCACACACATACAATATATATATCACTACTCAATAACTTATAATGTCGCACACTTCGTCCTCTGGTGGCCAAGAGACCACTTCGTAAGCTTATCACTCATTCAGATAAACACAACCCCCCCCCTAGTACCTATGAATCAATTCTAATATTTTCGTGATTTTCTACATAGGTATGACAATTCTGGGATGACGAGTGATAGCACTGGGTCAACCAGGGGCTCGCCTGTGCCTGACCTACCAGACGCTCCGGGGTCTGACGACGCACCCGTAGACACACAGAACGACAACACCAACATTGACCAAGATCTACTAGGATTCGGAGCCCAGTTTGATGAGAAGAAATAAGACTGTTGGACCATGAGATATAAGAAGACATTAGTCCTACATGGATTACCATATGGCAGTCCGCGTATTAACCTATTCTCGGCCTCATAGTACCCTACTATGATGTGGGCAATGTTATGGCTAGCATAAGTATGCTATATTGACTCGTATGTGGAGAGATGGCACACATTCTTTTATATTACTATGGAATTCTGCTACACATTCATTAAGGCACGTGTTTGCCTAAGCTTTACGTATCTTGTCTATTTCGTCGTGGTCCTTATTTGGGACCATGCCCCGGTATCATGTGGTCTTTACTCAGTCAGTTGATGATTTAACGAAGCTTTCTTTTTCACATCTTAGTCTCACTACCAAGGACTTTTCATACAAGACTTTACTAGACATTAAAGATATGGAAATTGTTAGGGGATATAGGTTAAATGAAATTTCGTATTGGGTATGAGTGATACATTTCATAGCACAACTTTAATTCTGTGACAAACCTATACTTAGGTACGTTAAAGTATAGTATCGTTAGGTTCTTACTTTTAGGTAAACAGTAACAATACGAATCAAGGTCGTAAAACTGATAATGCTGAGTGTTCGTCAGGAAGGCTTGGAGTCCTTCCCCTAAGTAGTAAGTAGATACTAGGTTTAGGCTTAGATTGATAACTGTAGAATGAATGATACACAAGGAGATCTTCCCTTCTTATATTCATTCTTCCGTCCATATATTCTATTGAATAGTTTAGATCGCCAACTATCCAAAATATCTACGATAGTTCAGATGGCTGGCTATCCCAGCTATCTCAGGTAGATTCCATAGCTGACTTATTCAGTTATTAAGTCCCTTGATCCGAGGTTTACCCGTGATAGGTGCACTTCAGAGCACTTAGGTTTTGTTGATTGTATCGTAGGTCGTAACAAATTCATATCTACAAGTGAAATGCAATATTAAGTATCAATAGAAAAATTAAGAGATACTTCGATTGAATCACATTTTATCTACATTGAAGCTAGTAAATACACAGGATCCAAGTTTTGGGTTAGAGTTCTATTATAGTAATTCGGCTGATTATGTAATATAATGCGCTAGGCGCATTCTAAGACTATAAGCGCCCCCCGAGGCAGTACGCGTTGATGAATATAAATATTTTCGGACTTACATAAATATTTGATTCTGGAGCAGATAGAGCCCTGTCGATTGACAGTGGGGTTACATTTATGCCGTCTTGGGTCGGCCCCCTTATCTCAGTAAGCAACGGTATAGAACAAAAGACATACGGCAACAATATGGAAAGGTTCATATAAATAATTATTAACAAGCGTCATCATAATCATTTAATACGGCAGTGTCAGTAACTTGTCTGCTCATCTACGGCGCCTGAATCTACCCCCAAACCCAGACGGAGGTCCCTTTGCTCCATGATTCTTTAGCTTTAGCCTCTTGAAGTTGGCATGGGCTAGCTCGTTGACCTTCCTAGCAACCTTTTGGACTTTGCCATCCTTCTTTTCCGTCTTCTTTTTCTTCTCTCTACATGCTTCGTCTCCTTGGGCTCTTGACCTTCATCTTCTATGAAGTCGGATTCAGAGTCGGATCCCAAGTCTAGCGGTGGACTATCGCCACCCTTCGTCAGGTTTGCCTGCGTCTCAGGCACGACGTCGCCTTCATCATCTGTTCCCGGTTGTTCTTGCGCAGGCTGCTGTGGCCGTTTGCTCCTGGTTGGCCTCATGTTGACTTTTCGCGTAGTCCTCTTCTGTCCTTTCTTTTTGTATACCTTCAGGGGCTGTCCGCTACGCCCTACTTGCTCTTCAGGTGCACTATCGTAAAGATCCTCATCGTCAAATCCCCAAGAAGGCTGGGGCCTGACTATCTGGCTCGAGGATATCCTCCTTCTTCTTTACTGGCTTCGTAGTGGCTGATGAGTTGTCATCATTCTCTGCCTCGCGTAAGGCTTCGAGATCGTCATCTAGTGCTTCTTCCTCTAGCTTACGTAGACTCGCCACTGCGCTGCTGAGACTACGGCCTAGAGGCTTGCGTGGCAGGCGTAGGGGTGCAGGAGCTATGTAATCGCCGTTTTCGTCCACTGTTGCCAGGGGTGCCCTCCTGAGAAAAGATGGTGTAGTCAATTGCAACTTGCGGATCGAACTGGGAGTTCTGCCTAGAGGAGCATTGCTATCTCGTCGCGAAGGTGTCATAAAAAGTGTTGTGCGCTTGCCCGACACAGGAGTTTTATCCAGTTTGATAGCATCGCCGATATTCTCACTAGTAGCATTTTTGCTGGGAGTAGCTTGGATCGCACCATCTTTCAAAAATTCGCCAGTTCTATTTCTTGAAGGCGTGTTCTCGTCGTCTCTTCCAACAAATCAAATAAGCCCAGGATACGTCCATCTCTTTGGGGGGTAGGTCCAATTGAAGTAGGAACAGCAGGGCTAAACAGTTTCCGCGAGGATGGCGTCTCAAACATCTCGGGATCTATGATTCGTTCCCGTATATGGGAAGGTGTCTCAGCTGGCTTTGACCGTTTCGAGGGCGTCACTGCGAGAGCTTCTTCCGGCTCACGTTTCCGAGAACTTGATGATTCCTTCGCCTTTGCTTTGGCGGGAGGGAGTTTGCCAGCTAAGATATCACGGACTTGGTTGTACTTTTTATATTTTCGAGCTGAATAAGATACCAATTAGTTCTCATTCCCAATTGAAAGTCCATCATCCGGGTCAAATCTAACCTATTTCTGGATTTTTCTTAATATCCTCGCGCCCCGGCTTTGCACCGGCATTCTGGTTTGCCCAGTCGGCCTCGAAGTGCTTAAGGTCGACGCGTAGTTGCTTGCAAGTCTCTTCATATTGATGTCTTTCACTTTCATCCATCTTAACTAAGATATGAGTTTAAACAGTGCTATTCGTAAACGCTGCGTAAATTGTTAATAATTGTTGCAAAATAATGGATTTGAGAGTAGGGAATGTTTTTGATAGGGAAGGTTAATCCATTAAAACGCGACAAGCTTTAATGGAACGCGACGCGGGACAATCTAGTGGGGCACTTTAAATGATCTACCTTAGTACATGTACATACCCACCTTAAGGGGAAGTCATTACGTCAGCAATTCGGAATGCCGCTATAGTGGAAACCGAGCCATTGTTTGTACTCTTGTACTTTCGTATCTTGTTTATCCCTGTCAATCGCCATTTGTTTGTAACTAAATTGCCTCTAAACATCGAGGCTATTTTCAACTGGTTACAACATTCCGTACCTACTGCTCCTACTCACAGCATCACTTCCTATCTATATGGACGTAAATTTAGATGCGACCGATATACAATCTCAAATACTCCAAAATACTCTTGTAGAGGTAGCATTGTCAAAGAAACAACCCGAAGCCGATAATCCAAACGAAACATGCTGCGTCATCTGCCTCGATAGCATCACCGAGATCTGCGAGGCCAGGCCTTGCAGTCATCGGAACTTCGATTACCTCTGCCTTCTTAGTTGGCTAGAGCAGCAGAAGAAATGCCCTCTTTGCAAGAGCAATGTCGATGAGGTCTGGTACGATTTCGAAAACGATAGCCCTGATGCGAAAAGTAGGGTATACCTAGTTCCGCCCCCGAAGGCGTCATCAAAACAACCCCTACAGTCGCATGCTCAAATCTACCATCCACGAAATGCGTTTTCGAGACCAAACCGTCGACGATACGAAGAAGCGCCTCCGCGGCGGGTAACTGTTAACGAAGCTATTCTCCGCCGGCAAGATGTCTATCGCAATCAACTCTACTCCCTACACGTCGGATCGAACCAAAGATCGGGCTATCGAGATTTAACTCCACAAGTGTTCGAATCCGATCCCGAGATGATATCAAGGGCGCGAACATGGCTCAGGAGGGAACTACAAGTCTTTGAATTCCTTCGAACTCCACCCACCGCGCAATCCAGCGACGATGCGATGACGAGAAGACGTGCGAATAACGCCGAATTTCTGCTTGAGTATATAATCGCTATCCTAAAGACTGTAGATATTCAAGGAAGCCAAGGGCAAGCGGAAGAAATGTTGAAAGATTTCCTCGGTCGCGATAACACCAAGTTACTCCTTCACGAGCTCAAGAACTTTCTGCGCAGCCCCTGGTCGTTGGAGGCCTGGGATCGCAAAGTCCAGTATCCAACGGCGAGGAAGCGACCAGTTGAGGAAGGTGATGTTGAAAGTAATGCCCAAGCGAGCAACGCATCTCAGATTTGTAGCCGTTGAGAGCTAGACACGGAAGCGACGGGCTTGCGATTCCTATCGTCCTTCATACTCAACCCGTCACCATAATAGGAGATATAATACGAACCAATATACACCAGATTAAACCCCCTTACTATTATCAATTCTAATATTTGATACGTCGTGGCCTTGTATTCGAGTCTAGAACCAACAAGTTTGGCTCCTTCAATATGTCAGTGTGGGACTCTTGGATAATCATGCTCGAGTTTCTATAAGCACACTTCATAAAGTAGAACTTTTCACGAGTATCCGAGGCCGGTCGCTCAAGTCATGCCTAGGTGAGATAGCGCCGTCCGTTATACCTACCGACTTCCGAATTGGCTTGGGGTAGTATTTGAAGTAGTCGACGAGGTCTTCACATAATCATGCTCAAGATAATGAACCATTCAGACCCCCTGCTCGAGTTTGTGGGTGAATTACAGCTCATATATTAACCTTGACATATAAGAGATAACCGAATTGCTCACAAAACGAACTACTTCATGGGGGAAGACTCGCGGTGAGAAGTTAATGTGCATATGTGTATGCCCAAGAACATGGTTTAAAAGGGAATTGCTCAAAGTTAGTGATGGCACCCTTATGAGCCCTAATGTATTATATCTTACCATGTACCCTATGTCGTGCAAGATATTAGATGACATAGGCTCCAATCCGTCCAACTGACGTTATCTCACTAAGAGATCTGTCTTAGCTTTCTTGTAAGTGCGAGAAGTAACACTGAAGCCTCGGATCACGTGCATGTCTCTATTTATCTAACATACCAAAGTATGAAGAACGCATTTAACTCTAAATATTCAATGTACATGAGATACAATTAAAAGTTGAAAATATGTAGCTCCTTAGCGAAGGTTCGAATGTTGTCCAGGACGATCAAATAAAATACCTACCTAGGTACCTGGCCCTCGCTAGTGAATTAATTCCATTTCGGGATATGACAAGGATCTATGATTGGTCAGTTAATGCTGCAAAGCTTTAAGGTTCGAACCTTATCCCCAACCAGACCCACTGAAAGAGCCTCAAAGTCAAGATCAATATCAAAATCATCTATGAGGTACCTAACGTATCAAAATCAAGAAGAGGTACACGCGTACTTTCAAACGTAACTTTAGGAACCAACAGACCACAACCTTCGACTTAAAAGGCATGTCAGGAATAGTTCACATCAAACTGTAATTACACCGCCCAAATAGTATATATATTTGGACATCCCCTTTTACTCTCACATCCTTCGGCTACCCCTCCACCCATAGGCAGCCCTCCAATCCCCCATGCCTACCGATTACTCCTACAATCTTCGTGTTGTCCTTTCCAGCCATTTTGGATACATCGTACTACTTAGCTACCTCTTACTCTCACCTTCCGCTACTACTCACCTATCTATTAGCTCTCAGCTTAACCCCGGACACCATCCTCCGGCGATCGGCTGAGACTGCCTTTGGGAAGCGATGACGAGAACTTGGCCCGCCTTCCAACCCGCGAGTGACATACGAACACCAGCCAGAGGACCACATCGGCTAGCCCTCCACGTCTGCGACGGGTCTACTATTGGCTGACTTAGAGATCGAGGTTTAACCTACTCATGTTATTCGCTTCACTCTTGCACACTTAGAGTAAAATGGGAGTACCTATCTAGGTCAATGCAGTGGAACTTTTGCTATAGTTCTGACCTGCTAAAACCAAACTTTCCAACATTTCTCTCCATTGAGACAGGCATTGATATGATGTATATTGGAAAAAAGATACATTTCTAAATTTCTCCTTTGGTTACTTTATATTGGAGAAGAAGTTTAAATTTGGATAATTGGCGGCTATGTCAGACAGTTAAACTTTTATCATTACTCACCTACATAATACACGAATTTAAACGTAATATTAGTTGAGATCGATTCATTCCACAAGCATCCGAATATCTTTGTAGCTAATTTCTAAGTCCGTCTTTCATTTTGTAATCCTTTTGATAGTTTTGACAGACTTTTCTCCGCGACCTATCTGTATTAAGTCTTCCAGCTAATCCTGTGGTTCAGGAGCTCCCGATTAGGCTCTCAGTTGCTATTATTTTGTTCTCACTACGCACGGAAGGGTTTCACGATGATATCATCGGGGTTAGGAATGATGGGTACCGGATCATTTCACGGCATACCTACAGCGACAATGGTCCACCACACCTGCTCGAAATCTCGTTCTATGATATTAGGTACAAGCACAGATAGCCCCACAGCGTATATGGTAGCGTCATAAATACGATTTGAAATGCGACGGCCTGCGAGATGGATCGCTGGCGATGCAGGTGGTAAACTCACGAAGTTGTCTAGGATCGCAGTTCTAGTAGGAAAAGAAGGTTAGGCCCCTACGTACATTTGTAACAGGCTCGATACCTACCGTAGGTCCGTTACTCGGTGAGAAAATAAGGGGCTATACAAGTTCGATATTAGTAGTGATCAGGTAGATTAATTATTGAGAGTGTAAGATCTGAACTTGTGAACATTATTGAAGCCGAGAATGGCCAGCATGCATGCGCGAGTCTTCTCGATCCCCGCAAAATACACATGTCCAGCGACGGAACCCCCCTCCCCGCCCCCCTTTTCTCGCAATCATTAATTTGCCCTAGTAGGTCAAACTGATCGGATCAATCAATACTACGCCTTCTCTCAGCAATGTCGTGGCGATAATCATGAGGTAAGAGGCGGAAAATTAACATCACGCTTCTTCATGATAGGAGCCTAACCCCGCCGTGGCTTCGGCTATAGTCCTTAAATCATCATCATTGCCTACTCCGATTTGAATACATGAAGGTTATTTCCTATCGATATCGGATTGGGGTTGTGGTTCGAGTGAATAATGCTTAACATGCCGCGGGCCGGAGTAACTAACGAGATTTCAAGCCTAAGAAGGCTTGGTTGAGAGGCGAATAGTAGGGTAGGAATGACTGTACTATCACACTTGAATTCAAGCAGGCCAATCAGGGAGGGAAGCCATCTCCCTTGCAGTTTAGTACGTATACCCCAACTTGATCGTTTTAAGTTACATTTATATAAAGAATTATGGCGACGATATCATCAATATAGTATTTAGAGATATATCTCTCCTTAATTTTTAGGTGTTTTATAAGAGGACGTCATATGATTCAACCATGGAGCGCGGGCAGAGCCGCTAACACAAGGATTGAATAAGCCCAGGACAGTGTGAAGGTATTGTGAAATATCTAGTGAGAACAGCGATATACAAGTTGTATGAGTAACTAAATCACCTGACTGAGCTTCGTGGGGCAGGAGAGAAGCCAGGTAATGCATTGGGTAATAGTCTCTCAGCTATTTATTTCAACGATGTTCATAAACTAATCTCCTGAGACGTAACTAATGTTGTTTATCGGTTGTTTAAAGCTAAGGTATTGTAGTAGAACCACATAACACCATAATACCCGAGCCAGTACAATTCCCTTTCGGCAACAAGGTTATTGATATAACGATTATTTAAATTTGATATGCCTCCTTTATTTTTTTTATTATCTTCACCAACCATCACGATATACTCATCACAAATAGCATATCCGGTAATTTTATTTAATCATCATAACGCTGGTTACCAATCTCAGCAACCCTTTATACACCACCATATACGTATTCTAAGATGTGCCACTGCGACATGGCCCAAGTAATGTGTGGGACGTGCGGGAACGTATCGAAACACTACGGTAACTATAATTTCTGTGACAATCGATTGGCGTGTACTAGGTATTGTCCGAAACTAGAAGTCAATTTCTTGGGATCGAGGGTCCTGGATTGTGACAAGTGCAAGTTACTTTGGGACGTCTTCACTAACATAAACGAAAAGTATGACCAGGTAGAAGAAGGTGTGGAAACAGAGGAAGAAATGCAGAAGCAATTCGTGGAAGAGATGCTGGAGCAGGAGTATCAGCAACCGCAAGAAAGACGGGAAATACAGAAAGAACAGAAAGAAACCCCCAAGAAATAAGTCCTAGGGGTTGAAGTCAGAGCTTGGACTTGCTGGAACCTAAACCTGATTTCGGTGGTTCTACTATAGTTTATTATAAGTAATATGTTGTGTAGAGTAGTTTAGATATTCACTTTTAAGTATAGTAGCTAAGTATACGATAAGCTTACTATTGTAGGTAATTATACCTTTTTTTACTAAAAAAGTTTAAAGAAGCTGTTTTTTTCTTGTGTAAATCTATCTTCATCTACCAACTTCTGCATTCAAAATAGGCACCACGCACCCGAAAGCGTTCATGTTAAATTGCATAATTATTAAGCTTGGATTTACCTATAAGTTTAATGTACTATCAGTAATCTGGATTTTGACTCAATCGACGAATGATCTGGGCGTTTTTGCATTGGAGTCTACCCCGAGTAACTGGGATGTCTTGATGTGCTTCTTGGCGGTGGGCACGAGTAGCTCAACGAAACCTCGTAGATCATAGGAGTATTGATGTAATATTTAAGAATGCGCGGTGGTCTTTTTTAATCGAATTGGAGTTTTAAGACTGTTGAAGGTTGGAGTTAACTTATTGTTATCTGATATATAAAGACTAAGTTAAAGGTTTAAGGCTTGTAATTCTTTTCGTGTTTGAGCTTCTTTATCACTATTCGGAAGTAGCCTCGAACTGGATTGGTTGAATTGTAGCCAATTAAAAATTGGAAACATTTACGTCCTGCCAACCAAATGTAAGCCTTTAATTAATGTAGTACTGCGGGATCTGACAAGAAAGATAAGCCAAGTTTAAAGGGACATAATACTTATAACACTAGGCTATTATCGGAGGATGAGCTGACACAGCTTACTAACCAAATATTGGTGAAGTCCGAAACAATCATCAAATTGCAACATTTTAATTGGTTAAAAAGAATATTTTGGTGAGGAATCCCGATCCCTCCGATTACGATTCGCTATGTATAGACGCGGATACGGAGTTTTTGATAACATCATCCACCATCCACCATCCACCATCCACCATCCACTATCTCCCATCTACTATCACTCCTCTTGCCATTTACTTAACCACCTAACCACTTAACCACTTAATTACACTCTTAAAATAGCCCACCCTTCCCGCATAGACCATCCTCTTTCGTTACTTAAACCCTGACCAACGTTGATCAAAAAATCAACTACATTGCACTATGACGACTAAGCGTGAAGATACAACCTTGCATTTACCGCGCATCCTCTGTTTGCATGGCGGAGGAACCAATGCCCGTATCTTTAGAGCCCAATGCCGCGTAGTGTCGCGGACGCTAGAGCCTTATTTTCGCATGGTGTATGCCGAGGCGCCTTACGAGTCTGGCGCCGGTCCGGATGTGCTTTCGGTCTATGCAGAGCACGGGCCATTCAAAAGATGGCTCCGTTGGCTTCCCGAACATCCGGAATTAGAAGACGAAAGCGCAGTTGCAGACATTAACGCCTCTCTGAAAGACGCTATGGATGCTGATGACCTCGCGGGTGCCACCGGTCCTTGGATCGGGCTTCTCGGATTTAGCCAGGGTGCTAAGATTGCCGCAAGTATATTATATCGACAGCAGATCCGATCCGAGAAGCTGGGGTCGGCACAGGCGGGTTCCGACTGGAAGTTCGCCGTGCTTCTGGCCGGACGAGCACCCATAGTTAACCTAGACCCCGAAGTATTCAAGTCATCTATGTTAAGCCGGGCGTCAGAGGTCGGCCTCACAGGTGCACCAGACCTAATGGAAATGATGAGCGGGAACCACGTCTTAAAGCTTCCGACTATCCACGTTCACGGACTCAGCGACCCGGGTTTGAATTTGCATCGCGAATTATTGGAAGAGTACTGCGACCCAGGGACTGCTAGGTTGATTGAGTGGGACGGTGCGCATAGGGTGCCACTCAAAGGAACTGACGTGCAGCCGTTGGTGGAGCAGATATTAGATGTTGCAAGAAAGGAGGGTGTGTTGAAACGTTGATAGATCTCCTTATCGCAATTCTGAGTACGGTACAAGGGCGGCTATGAAACTCCTTAATGTTAAGATGAGAATTAATTTCATATCTACGCTTAATTGGAATAGAGGGGATATCATCCGAAAATTGAGATTGCCACCAAAGTAGACTTAGACAAACCAACACTAGTAGTCAGGGGACATCAGATATGACACATAGAGGTAATATGGAAACATGATGATTAACTACCTAAGGTACACATGTCTTGCTTGTGTATACCGAATGATACTTGCCTGCGTAATGACAGCAGGCCTCCCTCCAGTAGCATGTACTTACAATACAGCGAAATATACATAATTCCTCCCTAGAGAATATTCCGACTAATAAGGAACTCACCAAATACGAACCCAAGCATCTACTTCTAGAAACGTAGTAGACGAGAGACGTAGTAGACGACTCACCCAGACGTATCGGATGAAGAATGTGTCGTTTTTTAATTGCTATTAACCTACCTGTATCCCCACGTCTTGCAAACTAGAAGTCAATCGATATTGACGTATGAAATATAGGGATCGGTGTTGAAGATACAGTCATTACACCCGTCACGTCCACATCAAGCCAAGCTTCATACATGATGTGGTTCTACTCTAGGTACTATGGATGTTTTACTATATAAACATGTCCGGGTCCAAAACTCTCCTACCTTGCTTTATGTTTCCCTTAAACCCACAACAATTACTAACTCTTTACTTGCCAACAAGTACCTTTACCCTCCGCACCTTATCGACAAAAAACGTTTGCGACTTAACAACCAGCCAAGATGACGTTTTCAGGCGACATCCAGAACGTTGAAGACCTCAATACCGTTCTGGAAGAAATCAACGATCTTGAAAGCGAAGTCAACGGTAAGATCATCGATGACGAGATCCTGTCTACCAGGAAGAGGAAAGAGTATGAACGACACATCGATTACATACTCGAAGCCCACAAAAAGCTAAAGGATGCCGAGGACTTGGACGTCCTCCAGGGCAAAGAAGAGAAGAAGCGAATCGAAGCTGGAATCAACACGCTGAAGTCGATGGAAGCAAAGATCCAGTATGCGTTCGAGCGAAGCGACGAGCTCGAAGAGTCCGATTAGAATCGGGACAAAGGCCCAGTAAAAGAAGAGCGAGAATTCTTTCGGGTCAAAAAAAAAAAAAAAAAAAGAGTTGATGATATTGATACCCTACGCGTCTAGGCTGGTATAGCTAGACAACACGGCGCTGCTTTTCTATTGATTTTTTGCGCTGATCTACGCACTGAGTTACTGCGGTCTTTTATCACAGCTGGGAAGAGGTCATGATGCTTACCCGTACCCCCAGCTAGCAGAATTTAGTACTAAATATATTTTAAACCCTACATGAGGCACACAGAACGATCTTTACAGTGATAATATGACATAGTAGGCCAGTTTATATACCACAAGCTAACCGAGGTTGGCATATTTACTATCACGACATCGAATAGCGGAGTATGGTATGATAACTCCCTAATCCGAAAATAGGGGTCGTACCACGCTATTGGATATGCACCTGTAATTGAGTATCTTCAAGTCTTCAAGGTCTTGGATATTTTCAATTCTTCAAAACTCAGCTATTGGATGCGTATATTTATAAGCTACGGTCATCTTAATGCGCAAATCGGAAATCCAAACGCTTATTCCCCTCGTCAGTTGTCGTCGATAGATACTCTAATTTCTCCTCCGCACTCATGACATTCCATTTCTTATCCCTGTACCTATTCCTAAGGACGTAGTATACCTTAGTGAGGCAGTATATGCCGATATTTCCGGCCAGAATAGCTATGAGTTGTCGATTACCCCGGCGGTAGAGTGGCGCGTCGTCTACCCGATAGATATTCGATGCTATGATGCCACCGGCCTGGCAGAACATGTTGTAGCATGCAGCTGACACTGTACGAGATCGCACGGTATTGGAATTCCGCGAGTTCCAGGCGACTTGGATAGCATGGGCTAATAATCGATTGTGAGTAGATTCCCAAGAATACAGGATAGGGGTTCGAGGATGTACCATTTGGGTATGCTAGTAAGAGAGTTGTCACAGTCCAGATGACCCATCTACTTGCGCTCGCTGTATCGGCCACATTAAGATATATCAAGAAAGGCAGGATCCATAATTGTCCAATCATCGCGACGAAAGTGAGTTCCCCGAATATTTCAGCTGCGTATGTGTTTGCAAGCATCGTAAAGACTATATCGTGCAGTTAGCGGATTTATATCATTATAAAGGACACTTGGATTTTCTTACTGTGGATTACTGTATATGGAATGGATAATAGATTTGATGTGAAGGTGTCAAACTTCATCTGCCGGAGCGAGAGTGTCAAGTACTGCTGCTCTGGAACAGAGGGGATCTGAAAGGTAAGTCCGATGATGTACAGCGGCCAAAGATCGAAATCCTGGAGACATTTCCATAACAGCTTCGGAGTTATAGGCTGGCGATTGTGCATACCGCTCTTGCTCGGGTCTTCTCGAAGCACTCTATTCACGATGATAGTCTCTTCTCGGGGCGTAAACCAACCATTCTTTCCTCGAAACCAGCTAGCTGTCTGACAGGGGCCAGCCGGCATTAGGACGAATGAGAATAGCCCCACGATCAGAGTTATCAAGGCCTCCAGTAGGAACAACCAACGCCAGCCAGAATACCCGAGAACTCCTCTCATCTTCAGAAGACCGGCACCGATAAGCGCCGAGAGGATATCGGCGACACTCATCATAGTCCAGAAGAACCCAAGGCGAATGGTTAGTTCGTGGTGTTTGTAGAAGTATGAGAGGTATAGGATAACCTAGATAAACAGTCAGCATCAACTAAGTTAAAAGCTTCTGATATTGGCTACTCGCATCGGGGATAAACCCTCCCTGAATTATTCCTAGCAAAGCCCGCGTTGCCAAAAACGAGCTCCGACCCGAAAGCCAGAATTGCCCCCCGGCCGCGATAGACCACAGAACCATTTGACTCGGAATCCATCGATCGGGTCCCATCCACTTAGACACAAGCTGGGAGGGTAGTTCTGCAATCAAGAATGATAACTTGAACACGCTGTTTCCAAGATTGTAGTCTGACAACTCGTCAGCGCCATGGATATGAGTGTCACCTTACAGACTAGCCTTACCGTTCGTTGACAAATTAAGATCATTGAGAAAGTTGTCCGTCAGAGCTTGCGATATGTTCGCTCTATCCAACTCAAGCGCCATAAACATGACGCAGGCCCAGACCATAATCCTCCAGTCTATTTTCCGGACGATCGCATATTCCTCCGCCCACGTCCAACGTGCTTTCGGATCGAAACGGTGTACGTTTTCCCTATTTCCGGATGAGATTCCACAAGGTTTTTCAAATTCGATATGACGTACCAGTCATCGCGGGGTTGGTATTTCTCTACCGTCTGGGGATCGTCAAATACGCTGGGCTATGCACGTATATCTGTCAGTTATTCCTGTAGGCACTTCGTATGTTTGGTGTGAGATTATTACCTGTGTCGCGATCGCGTTGATGTCGAAGTCTTTGTTACGCTGGAACCAAAAGCGCTTCTCTTCCTTCGGTACTCCCAATGGCGGTATGCCGTCACTATCGAGCGAGATAGTTGACTCGGTAGGCGTCTTCTTGTCGCCAATATCTTGGGCGAGAACGGTTGCCATCTTGGCGCAGCATTCGCTTGGGAAGGTAGCTCTGGTCGATCTTATCGAAATAATCCCAGGATCTCGGGACTTACGCTTTATATACGCCTAGTAAGGGGCTAGGAGGAGGGAACCACGACGCCGGTGGAATGGTATCATTGATCATGATAATTAGCTATGTACTACCACCGGCCAGGGATCTAGCTCAAGGTCCCCGGGCGTGGGGGGTTCTAGGTCTGGACCCGGAAACTATTTTTTAAAGATCTCTAGCACGCTCAAATATATAGATCGAGACTTGTAACATGGCTGAATGGCGACTATGGTGTAATAGCTGATACGCACGCGCTAGCTTGGTCTAGAATAAGTCTCCTCGCCTTCAAAACAAGTTTCTCAAAGGCAAAAAGTTAAACAAGACTTATAACATGGGCTTCCTTATCTAGGATGTTGCCCCTCCTTACACGGGAGATGATGACATTTGATATGCAGTGATGGACATTGCAGAACGCCTTAGTATCACGGAGATAGCTCTCCATATTCGATACCACGGTCTCCAATGAAGCTATAGTATTTAAATCCTGCAGGTACAAATGGGTAGTGCAGCTGAGCATGTCACGTAGTTGATACATACAATTGAGTCTTTACCTGCGTATAAGTCGTCAACTACTAGGATTTGAAGCTTTAAACGCCAAGATATTTATTTATTAGCCAAGCAGTTTGTCATATTCAATTACAATAGCAACACTGCGTTAGAGAAAGTAAATGTTTAGGTAGAAAAGCAAAAATTCCAGAAAGTTATGTACGGTGTGTTCTACCGAGATTGATGATGACAATTGGAGATGGGATGTCGCGATGTGTCGCCATCGAGTCTTTTTCCGATTATCAGTTATTGCTCAACTCTGATTGGCTCTGTCGTGAACTGGTGTGTACCCATCCCAGCACCGAAAGGAATTCGGCAACCTGCTATCCTAGCATGATATTTCTGACAATGATGTTAAATCCGGCATATGTATCGCATTCATTAAGATTTTTCATACTTTAGGTGTTCATCAACGTCGACGGGGTACGCGATCAGTCATGATTTGGACCCACAACGATTTTCACACTATTGAAAACTTGACTCTTTAACTATTCACCAGGCAATTGCATATTAATATATTAGCAAATACCAATCTGTTTATAGTATTATAAAACCTACCTACGATAGTGATTATCCTAGATCCGGGCGCAATGGTTTGGTTTAGGCGAAATGATAAAATGGAAAAAGTTCGGAGTTACCAGAGATTATGATAACTTCGTATACCAGCACGAAAATAGGAGTAAGTTCCGGAATATATTTGGGATTTTGCAACGGTCCCACCCAACTCTGTCAATCAAGGAGGACGCCAGTTACTCTTGGGGAAAGTCTATTGACTTTAAATAGAGACTTAAATGGAAGGTCAAAGGTATAATTAAAACTATTCAGCCAGTTCATCCTAACCTACTTCGATAGCCAAGATTTCTAGGTACTAGACTTTCGATGAGCCATGGGGGGAACGTCTTAACGGGTAAAAGGTTACAATTGATAATAACTGCGAATTATTTCGGAGTATACAAGCATAACCCCAAGATTTTTACCTTGTGTCCTTGATATGCATAGGTTAGAGGGTAATCAGCCCTCGATGATGTCTATTGGAATGATAAGTATCGCGGTATTTGGGATGGATTTCGCAAGGTCTACTGAAACTGACCGGCCCGATCTCCAGATGAGAGTGCCCCCCCTTATAGGCTTCTAGAGGTAGTCCTTTTGCCATTTTTTAACCTCCGGGCTTCTGAGCTTTGGTGATAAGGTCGTAATTGAGGCGGGCGAAGGCGTAGCAAGATCCATCCGTGAGTGGTGGGTACGGGTTCGACACAAGGTACATGCTGGGTTATGGCAGTGGGTTTAGATGTTTGGCTTATTGATAACTAGGCAAACTGCGAATGAATCCTCAAATTTGCAGATGTTGTCAACTCTTCGAAGTCAACAGTTCATATCGGAATCAAGAATCTTTTCTTTTTCTTTTTGCTATTGAGGAAAACAGCAGTTTGTTTTTGACAATACAACAACGTTAAAAAATTGAATCCCTCCAAGTTTCAAGGTTCTATGAAAACCAAGTCTGAGAAAATTGACTGAATTTTTCATCTCATAGCAAACTAGTTACGTTTCTGAGTACCCAAGGTATACAACTGACTTAATAAGCACCTGGTCACATAGTTGGCTCTGTAATACGTTATCTTGTGTGATTTAACGTGATTAGGTGGCTTTTCTCGTAAAAGATTCTCCTAATTGTGAAATATGAAATATCAATATGCAAGTCATAATATCACGGCGATTGACAGTAACTCTGTTTTTGTCATAGATGAACTTGATACTATAGAATCATTAACAGTAGGTTTGTTGCAAGTAGAAAAATTTAAGGCATTTGGTAACCTCGTTTTCGAAAACAAGGTTACGGTTACCAAGGCGGAACATTATGTGAAAGATAAATGGTGAATATGCTATGTGTGGTTTTGGATGAGCAAATTCGAGTCACTGTAGATTGTTACGCCTTGGTGGTGAGTAGTGAATCAGCAACTGAAAAATCATTCAATTCATTCAAAAGGCGAACCTACTCGTAATTTAAACAAGTCATAAGTAAACCTTGTACTTGATACTATCATCCGTCTGGTATTGCAACGCAGCATCTATTTAAATCGGCCCACACCAGATATTTCTACCTCCTATAAACATACACTTTCTCGAACCAAACCATCTACACACCCTACTTATTTCCCTAATAAGTTGCGGATCGTCAAGGCAAATCAACACAAAACCAACTTCAACCTCTGTAGTTTCCACCATGGATAAGATTCACCCGTTGCCCGACATCGTCATTATAGATGAAGAGGATCTCGATGAACTAGTTAGAGCGATTTTAAACCTCCAGAGAGACCTTATGACCTACCCCGACAATCTCGGTCTATTATCCTCGAGGGAAGAAGAGGCCATTGATAAGCATCTTGACTATATTCTACTTGCACACGTTTCTCTATGGACGCCAAAACGCAGGAAGAGAAAAAGGCCGACCCCAACAGCAACCGTTTGCAAAAAATCAAGTTAGCCCGTGACACGTTGAGGGTCATAGAACTACATTTCGAAATAGTCATAGGTTGTAATGATAGGGTGAAAGCTACGCTTGGTAAATGAAGCGAACGAATAACGAGAAGTGGCTACCTTTTATTCTTACAAACCTGTTGTTATTCGAAGGGGTCGGATCTTGGATAGCTCATGGTTTTATTTAATCTAAAAAACGTTAAATACTAGGCCAACCGAAATCCTCCTCGATGGAATAAAAGCCGAGAGTTGATTAAACTAGACCTCGCCATTATCATCAAATGACCTTACCGTGCGCATGTCGTCGATGTCTCGAGAAACCTGGTCGCCGGACCAATCTTCCTACCGCCTTTCATGTCCGTTAGCCTAAGCGTCTCCGTTCCCTCAGTAGTTCTCGAAGCATTCGGGTACGAGCCAGAGCTGTCTGAATTTCCACCTTTCTTTTTTACAAACCCTAAGAACCGGCCAGAGAGTAGGTATTGTACCAACGATAATTATGACATGCATCTGAAACACATTAGTATGATATAAAATAGAACCTAGCACCATCGTTCAGGGGCTTTCTCCGTACCTCGCAGCTATTCCAAGTCAGTTAGATCCTCAAACGAAGACTCGGCTTTCAGAACTTACAGGTACCATATGGCGATGCTGCTCCAAGACCATGTTATGTCTCTATGATTGCCTAGATTATGGGAACGCATAAAATAGATCTTAGCAATAGTAGCTCCGGCAGCACTGCATACCGTTTAGTAAACTTAAGCAAGTAGAAAGTTATCAGAGGTATCTACAATATGCTACCCCCCATCAAGCAGCTGAGGCCTATCTTCATCTTGCGGTGAATGTTGAGTTGAGTTATTATAAGCGACGGGAAAACGGCTAGGAGGACATCCATGAATGCTGTATATGCCGACGGGATAATACCGCTATAAGAGCTTGACGATGATTTAGTGAGGAGCTATTCTTATCGATGAATTAACACTACGTACTGGAGTACGGGACTTATACAGCTCCCTTCAACTTCAGGCCTCCATTGTTTCTCGATAGGGATGCAGAAACGGAGGAGGACGACTATTGCGATAAAGTTTCCGATAACTAAGATGGTACCTAACGTCCAGAGGCAGGCTAGATGTAGTCGCGTAGCGGTAACTCCAATTAATCGAGTTAGAAATATTAAGATAGAGATCTTGCTAAGCGTCGACGATACGAGAGAAAATGAAGGTGCTATAATGGTATATTTTATTGCCATCTCTCTGTTGCGAGGATCGGTGATAGTGTCGATGTGCCTGCCGAGTCCGTAATGAACAGCGATCGTAACGAATATCGAGCAGATGATCGCGAATACCTATTTTAGACCGCAGTTAGGCTTGCCACATAGCTCAGATGATAAAAACGTACGGCAGATAAAGTCATGAAGATATCATCCCAGCTAGCTCGGTCCATTATCACTGAGAGAATTTAAGATTAACGAATGTCCTCTTAATGTTGACAGATCTGATGGATTGGACGAAAGATCGAATCGTAGGCACGTCGAAGGTAACCAAACAGACGTATTTTGACGCCCAACTTACTTTTTCTGGTCCAAAGTCTTGCAGCACATAAAATAATAACCAATGATCCGAGACCCCAGGCCAGGGCAATCAGTATGACTGAGTTACCATTTTCGGCCATTCCTTCATTTCCTTTATCAAGGCAATATAGGTGACCAGTTGGAGTTATGATAAGTATTGAGGGAAGGAAATGGTAGTAAATGAAGGCTTTGCTAGCTACCCTCAAAGGTTATTATGAAATAGGAAATAGGGTTAGAAAGTGACGTAGGATATAGGATATATATTTCCTTAATTAAAGCCATGTGATCTTTTATGTATGAGCCCCGTCAGTAAGGCCTTGGAATCATTAGCTAGGATAACTTAGCAAGTCCCCGCCCCCCAATTATTCCCAGTTCACGCCTCACTACGGTCACATACTATATTAGAGCTGAGTCCCTACCTCTCAATCCGTGCTATACAGTATCCTGATAAGTTGACCCGTTTACCCAGAAGAGTCGTACCGCACGAAAGGGGGCATCGCATGAAAGGGAGTATCATCTAATATAAGTACCTGTCAAGATCTAGTAATAATTGACGTATCTGTAACTTTATCTACTTTTCACTAAACTCTATGTGAGATGAGTATTGAAGACGTTACTGAAAAAGATTATGTGGATATTATTTAAAACGTAGTAGTAACCTTGTACCCAGATGACGATAGTCGTGCTTCAGTATGACGATAAAATCGAAGGTCTTCACTCTTCTAGACTCGTACGGCGAGATACTACATAGGTATGTTAGGGAGTACATCCTAGGATGACATGACAAGGTTATCCTGAGATACCAACGACGCCGGAACGATTCTCTCTATCCTTCTTTTGCTTTTCTAGCCTCGATTAGGGAGTACATAACATGGTGAGGCTATCCTAGATTATCACAGTAGCGTTGGATTCACGACCGCTTTATTAGCGGAAAGCTTATTTGTGTGGGACTTGGGCAAGGAATTAGTTCAGAGACCGCTCCAGAAAAGTATACTATCACTGAGGCTACCTAGAAGACTACCCAGAGGGCTACTAGAGGATTATGAGATAGAGGGGCTTTGTATAACCTCAAGAGTGAAGCCATGTTAAAGGGGGATCTATCACGATATAATAGAGGTACACCATAAGGTAGACGTTAGACATTAGTCCTATATAAGGATGTTATTCCGCCCCTTATTCTTGGAAAGTATTGGTCAACATTGCTAATAACTACATTAGTTAGATGATCCCCCGTCTCCCACTCTACACGGGACCCTATAATCTTTCCCAAACCAAAAACATATACGATTTGGTTACAGCTGATTCCTCACACCTGTGATAGGCTCATATCACGTGTCACGAAATCTCTATCGAGGATGATCGTTCTAATAGTATAGGGGCAGATTCGCTTCTACCGAGTCGTTGTAAATCTACGCCGCTTACATACCTCATGAAGACAACCCCCCTTTAAGTAACGAGTATTGCGCACAAGGTAGGATTGGTGAATGAGACTGAAAATAGACTCTTAAGAGAACAGCACTAACGTCTGCCATGGTCAGGTTAAGGAATTTCCCTCGGTCATATCCGTCTAATTTAAATACAAAGTGTGATTTTAGCACAACATTGGTAGGAGTACGCAACCCGAGAGATCCTTCAATTTATAGACCATCATTTCAACGACAACCCTCTAACATTTTCTTTTCCATTAACCTCTCCTAGGACCAAATGCAACAACTGTCTCGGAATTGCATCTTGTCATCAATATGCTTCCAGAATCTGAGAGGCTCGAAGCCCTCGAAATTGCTTCCGCGATCACCAAGACGCTATCAGGAAAGCCAGGATCAGATCTCTCTGAATCATCACGAGTGCAAGCTTTAGAAGCGATACGGAAGCTTCAGAACACCCTAGAAAAACCGGAAGATGGAATGTTGAAAGTCGCATTCGCTGTAAGATTGATCCTTGCAAATTTAAGCTCAAAGGTAATCTAATTCGCCACAGCCCATGATCTGGATGTGCATTCGGACTTGTCTTGAGCTGAACGTATTTCGTATGCTCGAAAGACAGGACGTAGTGTCGGCAGAGACGATCGCCAAAGAGAGCGGTGCTGATGAAATATTGATCCGTAGGTAGCGTAGAAACTCTTGTCTGCGTATGTTAACCATAAGACAGGACGACTTCTACGCATACTGACGGCATCAGGCTACGTCTCTGAGAAAGGCAACGGCCTATACGGATCAACTAAATGGTCAAGTCACCTAAGTCGACGAACTAGCGAAGGGATGGTAAAACACTTGTAAGTGAAATCTTATAAAAATTAGTATAACTAGATTTCTTTCTGATGGTTAAAAAGATTCGATTTATGTGCACCAGCCACTATCGAAGCACCCAATTGGTTCAAGAGGGCAGGATATCAACTCCCTACCGATCCGGCGAAGGGAATTCTCCAAACGACCCACGGCTTTGAAGAGCCTCTCTTCATTTGGTTTACGAAGCCGGAGGCTAAAGAAGCATGGGATAACGCAAACACCTTTTTCGAAGCCGATCGAGGCAGCAGCCCATCTTGGGTTTCTTGGTTCCCCGTGAAGGAGAAGTTACTCAAGGGTTATAACAAAGATCTGCCCGTGCTTGTGGACATTGGCGGCGGTCGCGGGCATGACATTGTAGAATTCTCCGAGAGGTTTCCAGACGTGGAGGGAGACCTTATCCTACAAGATCAGCAACTTGTACTTGATAGCCCTGTCGCTGACTTACCCGCCACGGTTAAGAAATACCCCATCGACTTCTTCAAAGAACCGCCTGTAAAAGGTAAAGTTGTTACGACCCATCTCAATAGACCCCAGGGGCTACATTACTAATTAAACTAGGCGCCCGAATCTACTATATGAAGTATGTCTTACATGACTGGCAAGACGATGCATGCCTTCAAATATTGAAAAATGTCTCGGCTGCCATGACGAAAGGTTATTCGTATCTTGTCATCAACGATATGATTCTACCCGAAGAAGGTTGTCCTCTTTTTCCGGCACTATGGGATGTTTTGATATTTATTGTCCTTTCATCTCAAGAAAGGGTAGTGAGTCAATGGAATGACCTCTTGCCTGCTGCCGGATTAGCTGTCGAAGGTTTGTACCAACCCCCGGGGGAAGGACTGGGTATCATCGTGGCCACGCTCAAATAAAGTGTATAAAACAGTCGGCAAGGAGTAATAAACCTATTGCAATGAACCTATAGTTAATGTGACTTGGTCAAGGTGCTGGGGTTTGCATATGGTAGATTTAGGTATACGATCACGGGTATATTCATCATTCATGCCAACTACAAGTCTCAAACTAAGAATTAGCACGCGTAATCATGAACTTAGGTTAGCATACCCCGTCGGGAATACCGTCGGAAGTATATTTAAACCTAGAGTAACTTCAGCTATCTTCATACAGCCGTAGCACCTCAATAGCGTTACCCCCCATAACCGCTCTCCCGCGGTCGGTCGCATCCCTAAGGCTTTCCTCACAGCCTCCGCGTTCCAAGTCACGCTCTCCCATTCGCCCTGCTCGTCGCTATTTAGCGGTGGAAAGAATGGATGGTCCGTGCCGAACATCAGTCTATCGGTCCCGCTAGCGTCGATCGCTGCTTTTAGCCCAACCTCAGAGTACACAACAGCATCTAGGTAGATCTGCTCCCGAAGGATCTGCCATATCGTCCGTCGGCCAGGCCCGCCTTGCCCTCCTGGACTAAATGACCATCGTGGACGATACAGCTTTCGATGCGGCCCGCTAAGAAAGGTAGCGTTCCGCCGCTATGCGCTAGTATCAAGCGCAACTCCGGCACTTGATCAAATACGCCTGCAAGGTACATCCTCGCCACCGCGATCGTCGTCTCCATGGGAAACCCTAGGGCCAGCGGAAGTACATGACCGTATTCTTCAGTAGCGGGGACCCCACACTTCGCTCGGCAGGCCATAATGCGGGTGTAGGAATATGGTCAGCTTGTTAGCGGCGAGCGCGGAGAAGACCGGCACTAAGGCCGGATCATCGAGTCCTTTTCCGAGCCCCGACGTTCCCAGAATCACCCCTCGGCAGTACTTCAGGCTGCGGATGTGTCCTATAGCTGCAAGAAGAGTTTCGGGAGGGGCAGTCAGCGGCAGAGTTGCGAAAAAGAACAGCCGGCCCGGAGTCGCGGCGCACATATCGGAAAATTCCTGGTTGATGGACTTGGCAGCAGTTTCTCCCCGTCCTCGGTAGCGACAAAGTCGAGCCATGGATTCGCAAGCGAGATGACCGAGATGTCAATTTTATGCGTGTCCATAAAATGAATCTTTTGACTAAGGGAGGAATAATGCGTCGTCACCGGTCGGCCGGGAAGGTGAGATGACGTCTTCTCCGGATTTTCCGATGTAATCTTGTCAAGCGATTCCGCTTCGGCGGGTAAGATGATGAGGCGGGGCTCCTTTGCGCCGGCGAACTTCCGGATTAGGGGTATGCTGTTTCGGGATTCCAGGAGTTGTACATATGCCGGGGGATACATATGAGTGTGGATATCCACTATCCTGTGTGTCGATGAGCTCATCGTAGCAATTTTACCACTGGACAAGTTGAGTTAAGAATAAGTATGTGATATGAGTACTTCTCAAGATGATGTGAGACTAAGATATGTGAACAATATTCCGACTTTGTAAAGTAACTCGAGTGAAATTTTGAAGCTTATCTCGAATCAGTAATAGAGATCTAGCCCATATGTCTAGGTAGTCTTCAAATCTTGGCCGATGCGAATCTCATGAATGATACCCCACATTTGGCACATTTGGCAGGTGATATTTGAAGGTGTCCACTCGAGCTATCTGGAATACATCACACCCCCTCTCTGGATTCTTATCTTATGCATGATCTATAGGGCAATCGCTTATCTACGCCGCGGGGTTTGTAGATATAGTTACGAACAGATGGAGAGTGATTGTTCTTACCTGATACCTCTTAATATAATTAGTCAAGTAATTGTGAACTTACTAGGTTCGAATAAATATCGAATGGTTTTCATCCTCTTCTAGTTTAGATTCCGTGTTCAGATGCAGTGATAATTTGATAAGATAGGTATTGTGCTCCGGATGAAAGATAAAATTCTTGCTTTAGAATACCGTCTCGCAAAGAAGTTAGAGAGTTTCGCTTTTCGTCGGATGTAGCCGAATTTCGTGGGTTCGTGTGCTTAGATAAAAAACAAGTTATCCTAGCTCGGTGTCACTTTGCCATGTGTACTTGTTGTAAGGATGTGTCTTTCTTCCTCATCGACTCGTCTTACTCTTTTTTCGATAAACCTATCCTCATCAACCTACCTAAGTTGACGTATACCAATTCTAAAGGCAAAGTGACAAGCGATCTTTAACATTTTCCAATTGAAAGAAGCAATGGAGGAAGCAGCTGTCAGAAGCGATGGCTTGTTCATCCCGGTAGGTTTCAGACTTGCACATGTAAAGCGCCTCGAGGACATATAGCTGAGCACTGTAAATCTTAGCTTATCGACTTTTCCCAATTTCTGAACGGTAACCCGGAACAGAGGAAGCAGACTGCCGATGCTATTCTTCGCGGGTTTCAAACATCCGGATTTATCTATCTGAAGGGTCTGCCCGTCAAGCCAGAGTACCGGAAGCACGTATTTGATACGTCGGCCAAGTACTTCAGGCTTCCCGTCGAGACCAAGATGTCTCACTGCTGGACCACACCCGAGGCGAACCGGGGTTACTCGGCGCCAGGCAGAGAGAAGAACACGGACCTGACGGACACGGACGCCATTAAGAAGTTGAGGGATGCAGTACCCGACCTAAAGGAAAGCCTAGAAATCGGGCGCGACGACGAGCCCGGTCACGCGAATCATTGGCCCGACGAAGAAGGCGAGCTGGTAGGCTTCAAGGAGACGATGCTCGACTTCCATAACAAGTGCAAAGAATTGCACATCGAAGTTATGCGCGCCATCGCTGTCGGCCTAGGTATCGAAGAATCATGGTTCGACAAGTACACCGACGTCGGGGATAATACCCTGAGGCTCCTTCACTACCCCGAAGTTAAGAGAGACGTGTTTAAAATTAATCCGGGACAGGTCCGCACCGGCGCGCACAGCGATTACGGCTCTATCACTTTGCTATTCCAGGATTCCCAGGGCGGTCTGCAGGTACAGAGTCCGACGGGTTCCTTTGTCGACGCGGCGCCCATCGAGGACACCTGCGTGGTAAACGCTGGCGATTTGCTAGCAAGGTGGAGCAACGATAATATCAAGTACCATTCATCGCGTCGTAGAACCCCCATCCCGTCGAGACGACATTTATCCGGCTAGATATAGTATAGCGTACGTACACGTGGAGTCTTGTCAAGCGTCCAAGTACGTGGCTAACAAAGTTTTTTACAGATACTTCTGCAATCCTAATTTCAAGGACTACATCGAGGCTATCCCTAACACTTACGCTACGGAGCAGGATAAAAATACGAGGGAATAAATAGCGGCCAGTATCTTGTCCAGAGGTTGACGGCTACTTATTAGTTAACGTGATTCGATTCGGAAGTTTCCAAGGTGATATCTCGTGCAGTTGCTTTATCTGACTGTCGTGGACGTCGGATATTGGATCGTAGGACATTTCTTTATTCGGCAATGGATCCTATCCTATCTGTAGCTTATCTGGAGGCTTCGAATTGGACGAACCAATTTTATGATTTTAAAGGTTGAGAATTGAAACTTTGGATTCCGTGATGCGCATGTGACTAAAGAGAACGGAACATTTTAAGAGGTCTAAATGATATGCTGGGGAATTGATAAGCGAAAAAAAAGCTCTCTATTAGGTGGGATTTACCTGCTGAAGAAACGTCATTTTGGAGCGAAGAACCGCCGGGGAATAGTAGAGCCCCACTGTAGCGTAGGACCCTCAGCGCCGATCCAACAGCCCCAAGCAAACTCAGCTAGGTACCCTACCTCCTAAGGTATCATGCGTTACGTGCCTACCTCCTTGCCGAGTCTGAAACTTCCCAACTTTTTTTTATCTTCCACTCAAATCTCTCTTTCGTACCCTCCTTTCGATGGGGACTCAAGATGAAGAAGACGTTGCTGTTGTGTTTTATTCACGGTTTCAAGGTGAGTCGTCGAAAATTTGCTTCTCTCCCATCCTAGTTACTTTCTAGGCAATGCCGTCTTTCTAACTGGATAATTCGATAATAGGGGGGTGACGACACCTTTGGCGAAAAGTCCGAGTTCGCCCAGCATCTCGCTGCTATCGTAGGTGCCGCGCTACCTAAAGTCTCGGTACGCGCTATCACATACCCTCAATATGAGACCCGCGGCGACTTACACGAGTGCGTCGCCCGCTTCCGCGACTGGTTGCTTAACAAGGTGATCGATATCGAGGTCGCCACCGGAACGCCTTCTCCAACCGTCGACCCTTCGGTTCGTACGATCCTAATCGGACATTCCATGGGTGGTATCGTCGCCGCCGAGACTGCCATCGGCCTCGCTTCCGAGGTACCCGTTACCCATACCAATAAAGCCAGTCATCGCGACAGCCTTACCGTTTTAGTCGGCGAGTCTCTAGGTCCTACGAGTCTCATGTTCCCCTACATCCAAGGAGTTCTCGCCTTTGACACTCCTTACCTCGGAATTTCTCCAGGAGTTGTTGCCCACGGTGCCGAGGGCCACTATAACAGCGTGAACGGCGCCTTGACCCAACTGAACGGACTATCCAGCATCTTCTGGAACAACTATAACCAAGCATCCGGAAATACCGGAGGCGCCAGCAAGAAGCCTACTGGTGCTCTACCCGCTCCCGAATCACCTCAGGACAAGAACAAGAAGCAGGGCGGAGGAGGATGGGGGTGGGGCCAGATCGCGGTGGTGGCCGGAGCGGCGGGGGTGCTCTGGCAGCTGGTGGTGCGGCGGCATATATGAACCGGGAGCATCTCACCTCGGGGTGGTCGTGGGTCAGTTCACATCTCGAATTTGTAGGATGTCTGGCTCGAGGTACAGAACTACGGGAGCGAGTAACGAAGTGGTAAAGTTGGATCAGGAAATGGGCATCGGCTTTGCGAACCTATAACGCGACTTGGAAAAGCCGCATCTGCGAAGGAGGTTAGCATGGTTGGAACCGTGATGGGTAACGAGCGTACTTTCTGCAATCTGCCTTCGCGCGACAAGCGAACAATGGGCCTGTGGAGGAAGCTATAAACGATAAGGCGAAGGACGAGATAGGGGCACATATGGGTAAGTCTTCTTGTTTGTCATTCCGTAGTAATTTGAATAGCTTAAGTGGGTACTGACGTTAGTATGCAGCAATGTTTGAGCCCAAGGAAAACCCCGGGTATCGCAAGTTATCGGATGACGCAAAGAACTTGATAGTACGCTGGTCTCGCAACGAATGGTATGAGACGAGCGGCGACATGCAATTGAATAGACAAGAATCGCTAAGCGGGGCGTGCAAGCTATTGTTTATAGGTGATTTTGTTTATACTTCTACATATATATTACCCTAAACCAATTACGTGGATCTTCATGAATATATTTATCTCTCCTACCAGGGTTTTGCAACTCGTTCCTTTCATTACGGTATTAGCGGTCATATGCGAATTCTACTTCGTGACCTTCTTTTGTGTCTTGGTCCCGAAAATCTTTCGTCTCTGAGCCATCATGTGCGTATACAAGAAATACGCAGCTAGAGGTATCATGTTAGCGTCTATTGTTCGGCAAAGCTAAGGGTACTCTACTTACACGGTGGGTAAACCAACGCGACGTATCCAAAAAGTACGGTTGAGTATAGCGGGCTTACACCGTCCTTGGCAGGCTCAACGGCGCGCCAGATCAGGTAAGCTTCGCTGGAAATACCTATAGGATACAGAATAAAGAAAGTATGGTAGCGCAGCCAGTGCAGTATCGAAGGTGGTTGCCCGCCCGACGAGAGCGATAATGCGAAGAACGAATATCGGATGACTTCGGTAACACCCCATGCTACTAGCATCGATGAGTACGCTAAGCTGCTGTAACCGTCACCGTTACCGCTTCCGAGGGCGAGCTCGGGGAATAATCCGGTAATCCCCCACACGATCGCGTATCTGCTGAAGACTTGCATGAAGGTTGTAAAGAACGGGGCGCGCACGACACCTATCAGCAATTAAGATGTTAGCTTTCTGGTCCATCCGAGAATTCAACTTTCCATAGGCTAGGATCTAATATAGAAACCCTCCTCTCCCTCCAATCATACGAACACAGTCTGTATACATAGAAAAGAGTAGCTGTGAATCCGAGATAACGTACCTAGTAGCGAGTGTAAAATCTCCATTCCAGCCAACGTCTGCGTCCACTTGCAAAACTCGCCAACAGTAGGGTAGACCGCCTGTGGAGTGCTATTCAGATTGACGATGACGACGCGGCTTAACACGGTGAGCCAGAGAGCGGCCGACACGGCATTATAGAGGATAAGATAACCATTCTTGATAGGTGAAGATTTCTTAACGGGCTTCTTAGTATCGGCCATTTTGCTTGTCGGTGCTCAATGGCTGTGGGAGACGGAGTGGTGAAGTTGGCAAGATAGGTAGTAAAGTATTGTAAATTTCGTGGGGAAAAAAGAGCTACGTATGTGCTTCCCTTGCTAGCTATAAGTGGGGCGAGAGCTAAGGATAGCCACTACGCGCGTAGCTTTGAATTTATTGGTAGTGTCCTCGATATGCTTTCTTCAATTACTCGGCCTGTCATAGAGATCGATTTTCTGTTATTAAATAATCTAGCAGAACAAATTCTACCTTTTAAACTTAGGTATGTTTGGTGAACTCCGATCAGTTGAGTCCAATTCAAACTTCTTTCCTCATAAGAAAAGGAGAGATAGAATGACAAAATCCAGAGATGATTAATACATCTTCAGTATCACATTAAATAGATCACATTTAATCATCCGTCAGATCAATAACTTCCTCTGGTATCTTCAGCGCGATTCGAGATAACTTTACGGGCCGCTTAACCTTGTCGCTCAAGTCGATGACTTCTTTGAATTCCCTTTTCAAAGTAGGCTTGCGCTCTTCCTTAATATTATCATCTCCCTAAACTTGGTTAGTAGGTAGACAGGGTAGCCAATCAGTATAGCTACGTACCTGCAACTGGACGAGTCGCTCTCCAGCTAACCGTTCTAGTTCAGCCCGCGACATTCGAGCGACTTCCCGCTTCGGCCCTGGGCTTGGCGATGGGGATCGAGGGATGACCATCTCGCGTTTTAGAGCATCTGGGATATTAGTATACGCAACTTTGAATATAATTACCGCCTGTTCTTCATACCTCTAGATCTATAATGGAATCGAAATATTGCAATTGGCTTATTAGGCCCGTCGATATATTTTTTATTACTCGACCTGGGAGCCCGTATACTTTCCCCTGATGACGAAAATCTTTATCAATTTATTATTAGCATAAGCTTCCTATACAAAGTATTGGGCCGAAAAGACGTACGAGGTTCCATGCGATATAGCTTTACCCTTAAGTGACTTCTCTGCGAGCTCCAGTTTATCGCTTGTGATGGGCTTCATGGGTGGGCATAAAAAAGATCCCAAATAAATACACCGATAAACTTTAACCTGAATCGTCCCGAGGTGCTTAGCTATCTTAATGTCATCTTCGATTCGATCCTTTTTCGCGTCGTCAACTTGATATTCTGTTAGCTCGCCGTTTCAGTATGGACAATTATATGAAGCATACCGACGTCAACGGCAGAGAACTGAAATCTTTGACGAAACCATCCCTTGGTACGAGTGCAATACATGCTGTGGCCTTTCACAATAACTTCTATTGCGACATCATTACCTATTTCCTCCTTTCTTATAACACAGCCCGTAATATCTTTACCGTCCACGTAAAATCTCCACATAAGAGCATCACACCGGTGGCTCCATTGGTAATCTCTAGTAACTCGTATCTTAATGGTAAACTTAGCCCCATCGATGCATTCGATATACTTAGTTGAAGTGGGACAAATCGCGTTTGTAGTATCTTGCTCCGACGCGTTGGGATCCTCGTACTCGGTAGCATCACTACCAGCAACCTGAACAACAGCTTCGATACCCGGAACATCCTCGAGGACGGCCATGTCGAGGCCCGTTCAGCTTTGATTTCCCTAGAATAAAGACTTGGAGTGTATGAATTGATTCAGTATAACTAGTTAGATTTGATACAAGTTAGGGGGTGGTAGAGAATCAATTAACCATGCATAGTACACAAAATAATGGCGTACCGCGATCGCACGGATAACATGCACTCTCGCACTTACCTCTATATAACCCGTGCCCAGATGCGAAGCACACTTATCAGGTACCTAGGTATATGAATATTTATTTTATTTCGTTGATACACGCACTTACCAACTCTGAATCTCTGAAAATGAAAGGTAAGGACTACCTGGTATAGGGATTCAATACTGTTACCTAACTTTATAATATACCTAGGTACCTACCTAAACTATCCGAAATAGCCCCACAGTAAAGTCAATTAGGTACCAATCAAATATGTATTTGTATCTGTTGCCTTTAGACTACTTCGTATGAAGTACATAAGTCTCAAATCTTAAACATTGACCTTTTAACTCCTTGTTATAGGTATTCTCTCTCCGATCGTATAGGTATGTATCTATCAGCTTTCTTTTAAGCTTCATCAGAAATCTCCATCCTCTCCTGATCAAGGAAATCGCGAAACAAGGCTAGATTTTCAAATTCTTCCGCCAAGTTCTCTGCCCTGGCCTGTTCGGGGTGTTTCAGTGCCAGATCCAGATCAACCATAAATGTAGCACGGGATTTATGTTCAAAATCTTCTCTTACACCATGTAGCCTTCCCTCTTTGAGTTCGTTGACTATTCTTTGCGCCTCGCTCCCTGACATGTCCGTCTCCTTTAGGGTCATGGACAATAAGCCTTGGACGATGACCTCGGAGATGCGGAACGGACGACTGAGACTTTCGTAGCCGTATAAGCAGAGCATCAGGTAGAGGTGCCGATCCGGGTCGCTCGTATCTTTCAGCATGGCGTTCGCTAGGTAAAGGAGTCCGGTATGCCAGAGGATCGAGCAGGTAGATTCCACAAACTTGCTACGATACTCGACGATAAGATTCTTAAGTTGACCGACCGACGCGGCGCAGGCCGCATCCGGAGAGCTATCAGACGCTGAGAAGGTCGTCAAACGTGGTCGTTCACCTTCTGATTTCCTGACGAAGGGTCGGAACACGTCTAGTATAGCGCAGTGAAGCCATATGCTATTCCTAGTTAGCAACGAACAAAACTCGAACAAAACTCGAACATGTAATTCTCTCGGGATACTCACTAAAGTAGAATAACATGATGGGTCTGGGCATCTGTTCGAATCAATGGTAAAGGCAGGGCTTCCGCCCAAGCGATTAGTTCACGAAACTTGTTTTCGGCGAGAGCCATCCTAAAGATATCAGGCGGGCGGTCTTCGGTTGAGGTATATATCCACGCGGCTCCATGGATTATCTGCCAAAAATGACAGAGCGCGGGGAAAATCATCTCTAGGAGGCCCTCGTCAGCCTGCAAATTCTCATTCATATCATCCTCTTGGTGTATAGGCGTCCTCTCGCCTGGTATGGGTAGTAAGGGAGCCGAGCTTGGGCTCTCGGCGCCCGGCTGCCGGTAAAACAGCGATACAAGTCTAGCATGTCAACACGCGTCAAGTCAACGAAGGCTATTTTCGTCGAACCATTTCACTTACACATTCCAATTGAATGTTCCCCATGCCGCGTAGCAGCGTGCCGTCTTATCCTCTTTCGACATATTCTCGTTTGATTGTGCTGGTCCTCTTTCGTCACCGCCGAAGAGCCCTAAATTCTGCCCTATTTGCATCGCTTCCTTTGCATAGAAGAGAATTGAGTGATCCTTACTATTTCCTATGAGAGATATGCTGAGCAATATAGCGCCCGCCATGGATGAATACGAGTCTGGCTCTTCTTTCCGCGCCTTTTGAGCTTCGTGGAGGAACTCGTCAGCAAACTGCATCGCATCCTTGTCAAAGGCGCTGTACATTTGCTGCGGCTTGTAAGCCTCGCTCGCGACTTTTTCAGAATCCTTTTCATACTTACACATCCCAGATACATTAACGCATGAAAAAGAAACCTCGAACAGAATCTATGTTGCCGATTAACCAGATCTGTGATAAAGAGGTACGGACTGAAAAGGCCTAAGATCGGGTGGTCAGTTTTGATGTAGAGAGAGATGACCTGCGCCGTAAACTCGTTGGTCACCATCACATTGGTCCAGAAATCGACCTGCAAATTATGAAGTCGTTCGTCGCAATAGCCGACTCCTCGTCTAGGACTTACGGGAGGAGGAAAGCGTCTGCCTTCCGAAGCAGCGTTGGCGGAAAATGAAGGGTTCCTACGATTCGGTAGATTAGCATCACGCGTCCTAACCGAGTTCCGATCGTTACGACGGTCGACTCACACCGGGTTAGCCTCTATAGATCGTTTCATAGGGCGTAAGAGATCACTCTTAGCCAAGACACGCGCGTCGATACGACGCAAGGGAAGAAACGACTTGGAATTATTGGCCATCAGCTCCAATTCGAGCATGTTTCGAGGAGTTAGTCCTCGGGCTTCCACATCTAAGAACGTAGACTGTCCCTCCGCGTCACCCTCTCTCAACATCGACAAGACAGCCGCCGGGTCCCCTTTATCTCGAAGCGAATTTAAGAGCCCGAACGCTTCGATCATAGGCAACGATTTTAGGAGCTCAAGCAGCTCCATCACCTCGGGTCCGGCTTTAACTTTATCAATGTAGACGCAAAATTTCACGGCTCGTCTCTCGCAATTAGTACACTTCGGTCGCACGCCATCGCACTGTACCCAGTTAACTAGAGCGATGCGGGACGGGTTGGATAAAAGCGTCAATCAAACTGCTTGCCTTGATCTTACGGCGTCTACATGTAGTGCAGGCACCAGGTCTTTGCCGTCGCGTACTTAGGCTAGGACCCGGGTCGGGATTCAACGGCTCATCCTCTTCCGGCAGAGGAACCGACGGGAGGATTGGCGGGTACCTTCTCGGCTGCATTGTTATAAAATGTGTAGGTGGTGGAGGAGTTTTTGGTCACTTAGCGCGTAGCGTTTGCAAACGTCATGATGACGATTAAAGCTAATTACTGAAATTTCCGTATATAGTAGTATAGTAGGTAGCTCATATATATATGCAAGTATTGATAGCGATAGAGATAAATACCCCACGTGATAGTCAGTTAATACTACTCCAATAACATGGCCAAGGTGAGGGACCAGAGGGCCACCCCCGCGTACATGTATCCATGATTCCTACATGTACCACTTAGGTAGCGTCTCTTCAGTGTTTAGGTATCTTTCAGGGCGTTTGGTGCTTTTAACTAAAAAGTCTAATTGGCTCAAACGATAAAGGCCCCTTTACTATAGCACCTAGACATCGAAAACTCTTCTACTCTCGCCAACCGTATTCCCCTATTCGCTATAATAATGGCAAATTGTCATAGGCGTAGGTACATGCAATTAATGCGAGATACGGGAACGACCAATGGGAGCTGAAATCGACGTTGTCAATTTCTCGGGCACTCCTAACGTAATCTCCCAATGTCACACACGGTGGCACGCTGTCGAGGATTCGACGGCATTGACAGCAGTGTTATTGCGGAAGCCAAGGGCTTCATTCGTCGTAACATATCATTAACAGGCGAGAAATACATGCGGACTCTCCACCGAGAAAGGCAGGTTTGTTTATGGAAAAGTCTAACCTGAAGACTTCAGCGGCTAAGAGAGCTGCAACTCAGCCACCATGTAAACGCGTCACCGCCCATCGAAGATTCGCCCAGATTAGTACGGTAACTATAGGTTAACTACCTAACATATGCAAAACGCTAAGAAAGCAGCCATCGTTAAACATGTCCGAATACGAGCCGCAGACTAAAGAGCAACGTTCCGTAAGATCCCGTCTTGGCGTAGGTTTCATCTCCGCCTCACGACGTCCACTGAACCTCGAAAGTCTTGAAATCGACCTTGAGCGAGCCGGTCGCGTTTTTCTCCGGCCGAGCCACCAGCGGGCTTACGTCTAGAAGCCATTCCTCGCCGCCGGCCTCGTCCTCGTCCGCGAGCACCCAGCAGATCTCCCGCAGGGGAATCTTCTCGACGACGCCGCCGTTCGCGTCCAGCACGAGCCGGTACACCCAGAAGCTCTTGCCGTGCTCGTCGCCCTCGCGCGCGATCTCGATGGTGACCCCGCCTACCTTCGCGGGATCGGGCTCTCCTTCCGAGAGCGTCAGGGGCGCCACGCTCCAGTCCGCAAAGCGGTCGGTGCTTACGGTGCTCAGCTGCGGCCGCCCAACGTAGTACTCGACGCCCGTCTTGATCCATTTCTCGGGCGGAGAGATGTGGGCGGACGAGCGCCGCTTGGGTACGAGGAGCAGACCTCCTTGGTCGTACCGCTCTGTCCAGTCAGCCCAGAAGGTGACGCGGGCCGATTTGAACTTCTTCAAGAGGCCCGAGGACGTGTGGGAGATGGGTGCTAGGAGGGGTTAGCTAAGAGTTAAAGGTATGACGAAGATAGGAACGTAGTACCGGTCCAAATATTCGTCGTCGGCGGCTTCTTCCAGATGTCGGTATTTGGTCCCGCCTCGAGAACGACGGATGTTTTAACTGTGGACATGATGAGCGGGTTGGGTCTATGAAATGTTTGATATATGCCTTTGTGTCTTTGGTCTTTCGCAGCTAATGGTTGACATACACATTCAAAAGTCAACTGGAACGGAGTTACCCCAAGTTTAAATATACTTCCGAGCTGAGAAATACGCCATATCTTGCATCCTGATCGTAACTTTACCGATGACGGCCCGGCGGCCCTAGGCGGCTAGTCTAGAGCTATCTCCGGAACTGCCGTGTTTGCTTGCTATTCGGTATGGATTATCACAGCGCATTGAAGGTATTCCGATGCATGTAATCCAATTACTTGGAGCTCGTCCTACTTGTAGCAAACTTGAATCCTTCGCAATCATGTTAGAAGCTTAGTCAAGACGTTATTGATGTCGGAGATACCTAAAAAAGACGAGATCCGCAGTGTCTTGGCTGCTGATGCAAGGAGATGGTACAGGCCAATTCCCCACAACCAAGTGCGGAGGTGCCTTTTATCGGTTCTCCGACGAGCCCCTTTGGACGTCAACTTGAGTAATTCATAGAAGACTTAGCTATTAGCAATATAGAATTGATTCTAATAGAAACAATACGTAAGTTCCTAGTCATAGAGGTGGACAATACTGTCCAATCAACTTGCTCGCTTCTACCTTCAACCTATACATATTGAGTACTCTACATATTTCCGCGACTTCTTGTAGCAGCTGTATCCGGTCTTCTATTACCCTTACTATAAGGTATATTACTTTAGGGTAGATAAAATAGTCCTTGCAGTCATCAACTACTCGTGGATGGATAAGAAAATTTACATCTATGCTTAAATGATGCTGGAAACTACGATTAGACTGGAAATAATATGTAGTTATTAGGCTTAACCTGGACCCGATCAACCTCGCATACGTTCGAGTATGAGAAAGTATTATTAAGGATAAGAAAAGAGAAGCTTTTGAATGAAAATGTACGTTGAACTAGAATACACAATACTCTCAGCCTGGGTACACGTACAATAAGGAGGCTGGTTACAGGACGTGGTTTCTTTACTGCATCGTTATGAGCTTTTGATATTTCTCTTAGAACAATCGTGTCAAAATATTTAGATGATTCTTTCGACGGTTCTTGTTTACTTTTATGATTACCCTTTCAAATCACGTCTAGAACCATTAGAAATTGAACTACTCGGTGCATCTCAGGTGCGAAATCTCAAGGACTGCCTTGGCAACGTAGTCATTTATAATTAAATCTTTAACCTCCTTCCTCGAATATCTTGCTGTCACCTGTATAGTACCTAGGGTATCCCCCCTCGCTATTGACGAATGAGCACTTAGATAGCCGACCAAATCATGACGGACCGGTAGCAAAAGTGAAGTCGCAACCAACACTTAAAAGGCAACGACGATGTAGTATAATAGCGCTCTAAGGAACTACGGGGGTTCCTTGCGATTAAAGTAAGGATAAAACTAATTTTACATGTAGGTTACTCTCACGATTCTCAACTTTGCAAGCTTTTGTCTAAAAATCCTTATGTTTCCCATCTAGACACAATAACTACTTGAAATATTTATCACAACGCTTTTTGATGGATCATCGTGAAATGAATTCTGTGTCCTGCGCAAATTGTGGCAAGCCAGCAACGACAAAATGCTCTGGTTGTCTGGCCGCACCGGAGTATCAACCTGGGGATGCGCCAACGACTGCCTACTGTGACTCCCAATGTCAACGAGAGCAATGGCCGACACACAAAGCGCAGTGTCGCATATTGAACAAGCGAAGAACGCTGCTAAGAATTGCAGAACTGTTAAAGACCACCTTGCTCGCCTATCGTGAATGCGTATATGACATCCCTCTGACCGGAGTCAAGTATGAAGAAGGTATCCTCCGCTTGCTGCTGGATCCTAGGAAGATCCCATACCGTCCCTGGCAGATACCCTTCCCAAGCGACCTGAATATTAGTCCTCAGCATAAGGAAGCCGTACTAGCAACCAACCAATGCACAACTGCCCAATGCCTTCTTGGCCCCTTGGCTCGCTATCTTCTCGCAGGTAAGATAACCCAACCCTGCGCATGAGGCTACGAGAATGAAGGCTCACGATAAGATAGGAATCAAATCGACATTCAAGATTGCCGAAGTAAATGCCGAGCCAATAGTCCCGTGGAAAATCGTATGGTTAAACGATTCTAAGGAGGAATCGCGAAGCTTCGACTGCGCCGCCGTGACGCACACCATCCTGCTTGTCTGGATAGGTGGCGAGGGATGGGTCGTCGATATAACAGGATGCCAATTCGGCTTTCAGGAGATCCTCGTCCCGTTGAACACTTACTTCAAGAAGAGGGTAAGGAGCATTTCCCGCGGACCATTCGCGTATACCGAGCACGAAACCAGCGACCTCGACGTCTTCGACTGCCAACTGGCTCTTAACGATACCGATAAGAAGCGTCTAAAAGCCGCGCACGAGCGAGCGGGCCGCTTGCACTTTGCAAAGTTTGTCAAGGAGCATTTCGACCGCTACGAATCTACACGTCCCTCGGAAGAGCTCCTCAGCGGTACTTCGGAGGAGTTCCAGGGTAAGCTCGCTCGGTTTGAGAGCAATTTGAAAGCACATATGACGAGTTTTGTGGACTTTGCTTTTGGAAAGGAACGTTTAAATTGGTCTGATTGACGCTTGAGTTTTCTTGTTAGCCTGTGGCGATATATGTACAGTCCCTGGGGTTTGAAGTACGCTTGAATAAGGTACCTACGAAGCAGATGAGCTTGAAATTCATTTACCTCGAATGGATCAAGGTACATCTACTTCTCCCGCTTAGTCGGTAGATCACGATCCGTGATGGTCAGACCTTATTCTCAGTTGAAGGGCAAAAGAAGCAGCTGTTTCTCGTCTATTGGCGAAAAAAATACAGTACCTAGGTAGTTATCTGAAGCGAATCATTTGTATAGAGGCAGTGGCGATTTGTGAAGAATTGTTAATAGTCTCGCCGGGTAATAGTTGATATGAGGTCTATATGAAGTGACCCATTAAGTTTAATCATCGCCCAAATTCTTTCGTCGAGCCTGAATCCTTCCTCAAGTCCACTGCTATTCTTTATCAACCAGAGTGTTTTCCGAATGCTCTTTATTGGGGCAAAGTCTCGGTCGAAGTTCATGACATTTGATGTCCTAATTGAAGCCTTTTAGATAGCATGCTTTTCTGTGCTAATTCCATTTCTAATCATCAGTCTAAGAACAGTCTTTCGTATATCTAAATTATCAACTTGAATAATATCATACTTAGTCACAAAGTTGGAGCCAATACCGTCCTCTAGTAGGGCGGCAGCAGTTCTTATATCTGTGGAAATTGAAGGGGTTGCTTCTAATAGGAGGGGTCATATTTTTGAATCTGATTCTGAAATTCTTTTTTGGCTCTGCAGAAGGTTAAGAGAGTTATATAAAGATTGTTTACCGGGAGTCGAAGGATGATATATTCCGATTATTCAATCTGCATGTACTAGGTAGGGCTTCCGTGACTTGGCAATTCATAGCAAGAGTATTGACGAAACACTGGTAACTACGTTAAAGTCTCCCCAAAGTTATCTGCGAATATAGTAATATATGGTCGAACATCGTAATAGCTTCTAATTCGTCTAGTATCTTCATTCTGCTTCGCACATTTTCTTCCCTGACCTTCGATGCAAATTTTAAGCATTGTAGGACAAGGGTTGTAGATTCCAAAATATATCGTATATCCCCTACCAGGTACCCGTCAGCTTTGTGCATGGATAGGTACCTAAGGACGCGGAGCACAGTTTGAGAGACGTGGTAAATTCGTCGATAATCTCTTTCTCAAAGCGCTATATCTTCCAAGCAAGATCGATAAATTTAGCACCGACGCCAAAGACATACATGATACTACTTTAAAGCATTAGAAAGATACGCGGGAGAAGTCTACCTTACAGCCGTACATATCAATGAACACTTGCCTTGCATACAACTCGTAATAATGAACACGTTTGTAAGGGTCACACAGACAAGTCCCCATCTATTCTAACTAATCTTACCGTTCCCCTACTAGGACACCCGCGGACTGCTTCTAAAAATATGAAGTCTTGATTACTATTTCTGAACCCGAACCTGAAAACTGGCAAAGTAGTTGATATTGATAATTCCATATGATGTAAGCTGGTAAGCTCTAACAGTTACGAGATCTAATTGGGTATAGTGCGTCCTACTAACCTTGACCTCCTACCCAAACCCTCCAGGGTAGCCCCCGTGGGACTTTTGGTATTTGAGCATAGTTCATGCCGAAACATATTACAAGCTTGACCCCCCTCCCTTATTTGCTCTCGCGATCCAGGATATATATAATCCTAGAGCACATTCACTCTCCTAAGATTTCGTAATCAATCCCAAATACTATGGGTTCTCTATATATTTGCCAGCTGTAAAGTACTCCTAAAGACTAGAAAGTTTCGCACCTAAGTACTCGAGGAAAGATAGGGATCAATAAATTTATGTTGAACTATCTTACAGTAGGTCTCCGTCAGGCCGATATCTAGAATTCTGCAATCCAATATAGGTTTAGCAAAGAGAACTAAACATCAATGCAGGGGGGAGGGGCTGGATCAAGAGAGTCACTACCAAGGGGTAGCCTGAAATAGAATAACGGCTGGCCTTGGTTAAGATTTACTGAACAACATGGCAGTAACGTAAATACATATAGAGATCGGAATCAAACCAGTATCCGGGATTGACTAGTAGAAAAATGGTGCGGTAACTTAGAAGAGTACAAACTACCTACTTACAGACTGATTTGACCCTCTTAGCAGCTGTAATCACTCAAGCAACCAACGACACTTGGTAACCCTAAGCTACAGTCTGATCCGGAGGAGTTCCCTTCTTATTTTTGTGTGCATAAAAATATCCCGCCCCTCCTACAGCTTTCTTCTTCTCTTCCTTCTCTTTTCTTTTCCTCTTCTCTTCATCATCATTCATCATCACAACTGTCTTTCCGCACCCTGCGCGAATACACACGATGAATTCCCAACCGAATAACAATATGAATCCACAAGATAATATGGCATCTCGACTCGAGGCTCCCTCGACGAGCTCTGCACACCCACCGATGACGCCTAACGCCACTATACCACAGCCGCTTGAGAACGCACTCGGTGGAGGAGCAGCTCCATATGATATCGCAACAGCAGGCGCATCTCGCCTCGCTCCCGCTAGCACTCATGCTCTCGCGCAGAGTCGCTTTGCCCCAAACAATATCCCAGATCAGACTCAAGATCAAGCTGCGCGTTCCGAAGCACCTCCGCCTCCCGTCCCAGCCCACCCCCCGCGCATCACTTGGCGCCGACGCAGAAGAAACATCGGAGGCAATAGTCAGACCAGACATGATCCCGCCTCCGCACCCCCTGGTGCTGACCTAGGGCAGCTGACTGGGCTGGGGGATAACAATACTTCTGCTGACGCAACCGGCTCAGCCCCCGTTTAAGGTGGAACACTGGAATGAATACTGACCTGCTGGCCAATCGACGAGGTTCTATTTCGATCACGGAGCGTAATGGCAACAGCGCCCAGATCCGCCAGGAAGTTAGAAGACTAGCAGACAATACCTATGGAGTCACTATGGCATCTGGGAGCTTCGACAGCTTCACGTTGAATATAAATAACATGCTTCCAATTCCAGCAGATCCTGAAGATGAAATAACTCTTTCAATAAAAATTAACAGACAGCGAGCTCGCCGGGAGGCTCATGCCGAAAGAAGATTAGAAGCAGACCAACGTCGGGAGGTAGCCAACCGCAGGCGTCCCCTCCAAGTTGAGGATACCGAACTTCAACAAGCTCAGCAGCTTCAGCAGCTTCAGGCTCAACAAGCTCAGATTGAACAACAGCTGCTCCAAGCTCGACAGTTTGAAGCCCGGGAAGCCCAACGGGTTCAACAGCTTCAAATTGAACAACAGCAACTACAAGCTCAACAGACTCAGCTTGACCAACAGCTGCTCCAAGCTCGTCAGCTCGAAGCCCAGCAAGCCCAACAGCTTCGACAGCTTCAACTTGAGCAACAACGGCTCCAAGCTCAGCAGGCACAGCTTCGGGGACAGCCGGGCGCTAGAGAATCACATAGCCCCAATACCAATCAGATACAAAGTCAAGATAACAATCAACCTGGACTAGGTGATGCGACGACAGACCAGCCTGAAGACTTACAGCTTCCAACATTCCCTACTTTCAGTGCTGATGGTTTCAACTCTGACAACCACTCGCCTGGTGCCCACGCAAGCGGATCAGAGAGAGAATCGCCGTTCCCGTTAAGGCCGGCTCACCATAACGTATCTGAAATCCCGAGCGCAGCGGAAACTTCTCGACAGGGATTCCTGAATGGTGACGAACTATACAAGTCCCACACAGAAGATCTATGGTGTGAAACCGAGCCAAAATCTGACACAGAAATGGACTAGTAGGATGTGTCGCAGACGTTGCAGTATGCTCCTGCAGGCACGTTGGTATAGGAAATTAGAACTATAGCTGATCAAATCAATAAGTCTTTGACCTATTCTAGGGACACTTAAAAAGTCCCCTTCTAGTCTTAAGATAGCTTTGTGAAATGCATACCAACTACACGTAGAAATTCTCCCTACTTAAAAATTGCAGTCTACCTAGTAAATTGTAAGTGATTAACTAAATTCGTAGCCAAGTTATCCTCATAAGTAACGTAACGGAATAATACCAGTTCTAAAATATCCTGGTATTCAAACATTACCGCTTCGTCTAGTCAACCCACAAGGTAACGCGGGCTGATTTGAATATTTTTTGAATCTGACTCTGCGATACTCCTAAGGTAGTTCGACGATGTGGCCAGATAAGCTTTAAGACTTCCTGTATATTTGTAGCCTTATCGTACCTGCTGCTTTGAATTTTCACCCGGAAGCCTCTTAATGTATCTTTGAAGATCTCTAATTCCTGCTCAAGTCCAACACATTCTTTACGGTCTTCTTATTTGACGCTTAGCAGCAACAGCTTCCACGTTCTCCATTATCTCTATCGAGATTCCCGAAAGTACCAGACGTCTAGGACATGGTTAGTACCTATGTATAACGCAGGCTTCCGTAGTTAGATTAGAGTTCCTTACCTACTGAATTGTTTCGACGCTCGTGATACCTCCGCAAGCTCCTAGGTAACCTAGAGAATTTGTTGGTTGTTCATTTCGCTCTTGAAGTTCTCTGATGTTCTTAAGGACAATCAGACATTCGAGAATTAAGGTATGAGCGTTGGAATCCTCGTCTCCTACTTGCTCATGTAGCTGACACCTCCGCAAGCTCATGGATAACATGGAGAATTTGCTGGCTGTTCGTTTCGTTCTTGAAGCTCTTTAATATTCTTAGAGACAGCCATATATTCGAGAATTGAAGTATGAGCATTGTACTCCTAATCTCCTACTTGCTTGTGTAATTGACACCTCTTCAGCCTCTAGAGCATCAACATCCATCTAACTTTGGCGCAGCGCACCTTAAAAGGCACTGTTTGCTCCAGCAGAAGACAGGATATTTAACAAGTGAAACCGTCTCCGTAATGTATCAGGAAGCTGGATAAAATAATGTGAATGAGTAGTGATAAGTGTAGGATAAATCCGACCTGTGGATCTAATTTATTAGAGTAGAGGCGATGTTGTTGTTGATTTGATTATTAGGATCCAGAGGTAGTTGTTTACCTATATATTCGGTGGCTGCATAAATTATTTAAATCGGTGCCTGTGCTGAACTCGTGTACAGCAAAATGGATCAACAGGAACTTTCAGGAAAACGCGGGTCTTGTTGTGAAAATTGAATCTTAATTGTAAGTACCTAGGTACATAGGTAGGCACCTACCATAGCGGCAAAAGGTGGTTTTGAGAAACAATTTCTCGACCGAGTACCGTACCTCCCATATGCATTATTCATTAGAGAGGCAACGTTATTTCTCAAAGAATTATTTCTCAACGAATAATCGTTTCTCGACGAATAATTATTTCTCGACAAATAATCGTTTCTCGAAAAAAAAAACTAAAATTTTCAATCCTTTTATTTTTTTATTTATTTATTTTTTTTTTTTTTTTTTACACTCGAACTGATTCGAACAGTAGATTTTGGACTTTGGACATATCACGGGATTTACAGGGGTTGCGGGTTTTATTACTAAACCAATTGGGGTTTATTTAACACATACACGCGAGAATATCTTATTATTCAGCATTATATACTTTATCTAATCAAAAAAAATCTTAATTTTAAATTGGAAAACAATTTTCTACCCGAAAATGATATTTTATAAGAAAATAATAATCTAGACAAAAACGATTTTTTTCAAGTAAATAATGTTAAGTATAAATAACCGTTTCTCAAAACCACCCTTTGCCGCTATGGTACCTAATCCGTCATCTATCCAGAGTAAGTACGCGGCAAGTACACGGCAGCTACTCAGCAGCTACCTACAGCAACAACACAGCAGTTACACAGCAACTGCGAAGCAAATACAATAACCCATGTGCATAACTACATGTACCTCATAATCATAGCCCATAGAAACAATTTCAGACTTGACTAAAATTTTAACTCTAGGTAGGTACATATGTACTAGTTAGGACAATAGGTACAAACCAGCCCACAGTCGCAACATCAACGGCAACCCTAGTCTTAAAATAGCCTACCACGGAAGTCATTTGTCCTGAAAAGCAAATGGGGATTACTTCTAATGTGGGAAAATGTGTGAACATACAAAACCTCTCAGCATTTGCTGCACTAAATTCGGCAAATAAGGACGTTGGTTAGTACGCCCGATACTGAACTTAGATTTATTCTTAAGTGAATGTGTAACTCTCGATTTTTATTTCCCACCTTCTTAAACCCCTTTCCAATCAAAACTCACAAGGTACTACTCTGTCAAGTATGCTATCGCAACAATTGAATATGACGGACCCTAGGGTCTCCGAGTCAAAACCTCTTGCAACACCTAGTTCTACTATTAGTTGTGTTAAATACAAGTAAAAGCTTCCTATTTCAGAAATATTCCTTGTTATCTTATGCGAATCTTCATACCTTAAAAGAATTACTAAAAGATAAAAATGATCTTGCCAAGGTATAAGTGACTTAGTGGTAGATTTAGGGTTAGATCTACAAGTATTGGGTATAAAACGCAGCGCCCCTGTAAGAGGGTAGAAAGGCAGACGTTACTAACTCTAGGTATAACATCCGTCAAGGGTGTGATATCTGACGAGAGTCAATATCCTCGTAGTCTGCAAGACGTCATGTCCGATCTGATCAATCTTATAGGATAGTTGCTAGTACTATCAGCCAGTCAATCAAGGTTAGCCAAACATATTTTTATCTAATTCTGTAACTTGTTGCTATGCCTACGATGGCGAACTTTTGTCGTCAATGGTCACTGTAGAACATAACGGTGCCCCACCTAAGTTCGAATGCTACAATTTGTATCAGCTGTAAGAAAGCGAGTGCCAAATTATTTTCGGACCGTTGGTTTTGGATTGGATGCCATTTGTCTAAGGTACAGCCTAAAATTCTGGTGTTTTTCTTTTCTTCACAAACACCTCCCTTCATCCTTCTTAACTACGTCCTTCAATTATATCTCTCCACAGCATTACGGCACAATGGACTTTCGAAAAAGAGAGTTCAAATATAGTGGGGGCGAGTTGACGAGTAAGCTTTCAGCCTGTTGGCCGGACGCTTTCGCTCGCTCTCTAGGCGAGCGGCACATATGCTCTGCTTTAGACATCATCCGATGGATGGCAGTGATACTAGGAAGAGATGGAAGTTTCTTTGACAGGAGCATATATCTAGGGCCTGTGCCACTTGCACTAGCCGACTTCCCAATTCCAGAATTTACTGATGCGCAAACCAGACGCGAACATGAAGAAGATATCACTTCAGTTTTTCGTCATCTTGCTAAGTTTGGAAGAAATGGCAATCATCCAGACCTATTGGATATCCTCGAGAGTAAGATGATGACTGAAAATTTCTGGTTTAACTCTCGCTACCGCCTCTACAAGACTACAGCTTATGAACATCGAGGCGAAAGTATACATGAGATTAAATTAAACGCCATGGAAATCGCCAAAGAGTGCCTTATACGAATAAGCTCTCCCGAAGCTCTCCCCGATGCCATCGCCAAAGTATTATCACCCTCCAGGTGCGAAAGCACGGGATTTTACCAGTTTCACGCCCCAATGCCGCCCTTGTTTATCCGCGTCCTTTGGGACAACACCTTGTCGGCTGCGTCCGATAAAAGATCTCCGTTCGAATCCTTGCAGCACCTGACAATAAGCTACGACGACGTACGGTATGAGAACAACACTCTTGTCTCATCCCAGGGCTCGGCCTCCTATCGTCTTATCTGTCTTGCTAGGGTTTGCCTACCTAATGAGGAACCTGTCGCGGTACACCTTTATAATTGTGATGGTAGCAATTTCTTACCTCCTTATGGGAATGATAAAGACCAGAACTGGTCGTGCAAGGAACCAGGAAAGTATTACGTAATGTATTACAAGTCTAACAGGGCACGATACTGGTTGGAAGCTGGCTGCCTAACCGAATGCAGAGCCCCACGGCCCAACCGTAAGGAAATACAGGAGTTGAGCGATTACTTCAGACGAGAACTCCTTTTAGAAAAACACCAGGAGAAGATACAGGCTGCCTCGAAAGTCGAACGGCACACCACTATACAAGCTCTACGAGTTGCATCGGCCGATAAATCGGCGCCTGATATTCGACCCACGATCGAACTCGAACAAGATCAGCCCGTAGCTAATGTTATGCAGATGAAAAAGGTAAAGATGATTGGTATCGCGCTTCCAGAGCATCACTCAGCGCCTCAGCTCACCGTAATGAGACCAATGCCTACTACTAAGTCTATAACTAGTCTAAAGCCAGTGCCGCATATAACGCCTGGCCCCCAGTTGATGGTGAAGCCAACTTCAGTGATGCATCCTGCGTCAGGCTCTCATGATGACAGCAGTACATCTGTAAAGTCTAATCGGATTCACCACAATTCCACTTTACATAATGACAAGCATGGTGTCCAGAAGCTTAAACAGCAGGACAATGTGTTCCATCAGAATATGCTTTCTAAATTACCACAGTCTCCGGCTCCTTCACGAACGGTCCGCGTAGTCCGGTTTGAAGATTTGGATGAAGCTGGGGAAGACAATGAAGACGAAGGAAAGGATGAAGGGGAGAGCCAAGGGGCTCAAATAGCTTTCGAGCAAGGTTTGCAGCAACCAGCAAGTTCACCGAAGAGAAGAGATTTGCCCGCGGTAAGGGCGGACGAAGAGGTCGCGGGAACATGCAACACGAGCCGAGCGATAGATACCGGCAAAGAGAACAGTCTAGGCCCAGAGAACGGCCAGAAACTGGAGGTCGATCAGGGACCCCAACTCCTAAAAAGGTTGACACGTACATTCCCAGGGACCGGTCTCATATTAGACCTTCTCGAGAATCATCATTAGGAGACCGGCGAGATCATGAAAGTCAAGCAAAATCCCGATCGCCGGCTCGTCGCCTGCCATCAAGATATCGTCCTCGTTCTCCGAGTACTCACTCATGTGGGCATAGGGACAGAGATCAGCGAGGGCACTACTCGCGATCTAGGTCGCCTTCTAGTTCTCCTAGTACTCATACCCGGCGACGTGGGGATAAAGACCAGCAAGAACAAGCAAAATCTCGTTCCCCGAGGGGTCGTCGCGCCGATCGCCCATACCGCGATTGATAATAACATACTCCCGGGCATTATTTTTAGATATAGTTACCTAGGTACTTAAATATTAAAGATAGGTAGCCTTTCTGAAAATGTGCAGTTTTATTAATTTCTGTTTATGTCTCCCTCGTAACTTTTCAATGTCCTATGTACATAGGTAAGGGTAAGTACCCAATAGTTTTGAGCGTAGATAACGTGTCCAAGTGAGGTACTTTATCCCTTATCTCGTAATTTCAGATACATATTCTCTTCTTAAATCCCAACTGATTTTCCTGTCAGCACAACTATATTTAGCAAAACCGTAACTTATCTCGAAACAAAATTTTAGCAACGAATAACCAACAACAAGATGGCAAATATATCCCGCTGGGGCATACAACCCCCCAAACACCCACAGCTACCATCGTGGGAGACTGTGAAGGGCGACCTTGAGCAGTTTCTTGGATCAAACCATAATGAGGCATCAGCCGCCCGACTTGCGCACGTCGAAGGCCGACATGGCTCAGGAAAGAGCACCGGAATGATAGAGTTTATCTGGGAGAAGATCCATGCCTCCGACCAAGACAATGTGGTTATCTACGTTCCGGCATTCGGCCTTGAAGCTTTGATGCTTTCTGCATACTTCGAGACGGAAGCGTCGCCATACCAGAAGCTGAAGCAGAATATCTGCGTCGGCCTTGAGAAACTCGAGTCAAAGCTCCACCTCGCAACTGCTACCCAACTCCGTAGCGCTCTTCGTGGTGTACTTCGGAAGGATACACCCCGTCGGGTCGTTCTCTTGATGGACCTAGAACTATCCCCCACAGCCGACGGCGAGCTCCTCCTCTCCGAGCTGGTAAAGTGGTATCGACTAACCCACAATTGCGACCTTACTCTGATCACCATGGCATCGTTTACGCGTCCGCCTGTGCATACATTTTTGGAGGCCTGGTTGAATACAAAATGCCGGCATATTACATGCGCCTTCACACAGATACCAGTTCTGACCAGCAAAGACTTACCGTTAAGTACCATCTGGTGGCAGGAACGCGATAGAAATCTACCCATTCTAATCTTAGATGCACTGCGTATCGCGATCCCCCCAACCCCGGAGTTATACTATAACCCAGAGGTGAAAATTGATATAGATGATAAGCTAAATGCTATGAGATCTCGCATGAAATACTTGGATAATGCCGCGGCTGCTACAGAAGCTACTAAGACTATTGAACAGTTTTCTCGCCTGACGGAAGGCTGTCCCTTAGGTCCGTGTGTCGTCGTGATTCAAAATAAAGAGGATTCCCACGGCATCGGCAAGATGCTGGATGAAGAACCCAGTTTCGTTAATGTCGCCGAATTCCGAGCTTGGCCGAAAATGACATTAGCAAATTGGCTGGAAGTGATTCTATATCCTGGCCCCAAGATAGTCTACATCGAACCCAATATGCCCGTCGTATTGCACCTCCCAAGAGTTACGGCTATAATATCCCTCTCTACTTATTATAGTAAGATGTTTGACCGTGAGACCTCTTCATTCGCCTGGACTAGTACGCCCAAATCACGCATGGAGCTCCTAAAAGAGCAGTCATATGCGAGAAAGACTTCCGTCGCCCAGGTTCCCACAACCCCAAGATTCTACTGCGTTGACAAGGATGACAGCCGCTTTTCGAGTGCCAACTTCGACAAATGGGCACTAGCCCCCCCGGCCCCCATACGAAGACCAGTTCATGCGCTTATGCTTCGAGGTCTGCGCCCCGTGGCCGGATGACAAAGACCCTATAGTTCCACTCCCTGCGGTATCCAGCCCGGACCACATGGGATGTGTATGGCAAAGCCTCATCAACATGGATTGTTTGAGCTACCCTCCGATAGGGAGTAGTCGGCCCGTGCTTAATGGGCCTCGAGCAAAGCGGGCTTTGGGCTTTTTGGATCCTAAGTACAACGATTTCGGGATCGTCCTCTGGCTTTTCAACTAGCAGGGATATGTGATGCCGAATCTAACGCGACAAAGCGCGTGCTAATTAGGATCGCCTCATTTATAAGCGAAGACCCAAAAGCCGTATACTTTTCGAAGCTACTCGAGGGCAAAATTGAACAGATCGAGCTATTAACCTACTCTCGGATAGCACATAAAAATGCTATTATAGATATTCACCAAATAATGGCTCAGGAATGCGTTGGAATAGGAGCGCGGGAGCTCGATCGCGGTGCTGTGTGGATGATACTCGGATTGTTCCTCAAGGCGGAAGTATCTCAAGCCAAAGGCGAAGACTTGGAGACGCAAGAAAAAAGTTGTAACGCGGGTATAAATCTTGAGATTTTCTTTACCATCCTCGAAAAGGTTCGCGGGCTGGAATCCATACACGGCATCCAGCCGTCCGAAGATCCCATTCGAGACACGACACTGAGCCCGGACGAAGTGAGTTACATTGAAACGAACCTGATGAAGGCTTGGTCGTCTCAGCTTGTCTACTACAATCGCAAGGCGGGGATAATCTGTAAAGATCTTACAACATGCAACGACGCATACTCAAGCGGATTTCCCTATATGAATCCATACGCGTTGTTTGATAAAGATACCTCACCCAGCAACGATATGATTTTTGCTTTCTATACAGATCGCATCATCTCAAATAATCATCGCTTCGTATTCAATCTAACCCGAGTCCCTGCTAAATTGGTTGTTGAATTGATTAGGAAAAAAGGACATAGATCCCTTATAACATATTGAGTAGTTTAGCTTTATGGAACGAACAAGTTTCCTTGCCGACATACCTAAGGGCTACCTAGGGATGTTGTGCTAAATGAGAATAAATACTTCCTATTTGAGAAATATGCCTTGCTACCTTGTGCGAGTTTTTCCCGTTTTATAGGAACCAGTAAGAGATAAGAAAGAATCTGGTCAGGGTATAAGTGACTTAGAAGTAGATTCAGGGGTATATCCACTATGACTGGGTGTAAAAAGCGCATAACGCTCTCCTAAGAGGACAGAGGATAGGCGTTAACAGTTCAATATATCGTGACATCCATCAAAAGTATGATATCTAATCAAGGGGCTTGAGACATTAACTACACGTTGAGTGGTCCACAAGGCAACCATGCAAACACAAAAGCTGAGTTAATTTAGGATTCATGCCTAAATGCAAATTGATAAGGAAATTATACGGGAGCCAACTAAAAAGGTAGTTTGATATACTAAATTCGGTAACTGTGAGATTAAGATACGCCTAGGTACTAAATAGCAATGTTTTTTTTAAAAAAGATTTAAATAGACCGTGAGGATGACCGCACCAGTGGAAGTCATAGAACTAAGCGGTAGCCAACCTCTATCTTAATTTTCCCTTCCAAAACCCATAAATTCAAACCGCGTTTCCGAACAAAAGCCAGTTATGGAAAGTGACTATATTCGATAATAATATAGCTACCTAGGTATGCATATGGTGACCAAAAGCTTTGCAGTCTGCGACACAATGCCTGATACAATCTTTATTTTACTTGCGTTACTCCTTAATTTGTTGCGTCGTATAATGTACTTCCCTATGTTGTGATTTCGTATAATTCAGGCCGGTATTAAAGCCAACTCTTGATATTCCTAATTTGACATTTCTGTTTAGCATAGCGAGAAACATAAATATTGAATTCTCTACTTCGAGATTAATATGGTAGATTCAAGTAGTTTTTCTATTGCAAGCAACCTCGACATCCGAAGATGATATATTATTGTAATTAAATGCATTTCTAATTTTCTTTATTTAATGGTCATGATAGGGCAATGCTGTGCTATTAACTAGAACACCGTAGAAACTATGAAATATATTGTTGCCTAGAGCCACCTTGATACTATTCAGTATGTACATGCAAGGTACCCACTCTTTTAGTGCCTTGTATCTCGTGAAGTATGCTGTCGCCTCGTAGCGCATGCCCCCCACGCACAAAATTTACCTTTAAAGATTTATTTTAAATTCAATTTCTTCTACTCTAAACATTTTCTTTCCGCACTTCAACTTCCACCTCACCATCATCACCAAATCCTGTTATCCATACACAGTAAGTTAAAAAAAATTGATTAAAATGACCGGAAGAGCTAGGAAACCTGGCGAAGGCCGCAGCAGCCAACCGCATAAGCAAACCAGCGCCCGTCGACTAGATTCGGCCAATCGAGGCCATCGATCACCTAGTCCAATTAGGGCAGCATCGCAACGACCTCATAAACGCCCGTTATGTCAGCAGCGAGAGCTCGTCGAGTGAAGAGCCAGAATCTTCCTCCGACTCCCATCGGCCACGACGGCCCCATAAACGCACCCGTTATGTTGACAGCGAGAGCTCGTTGAGTGAAGAGCCAGAATCTTCCTCCGACTCCCACCGACCGCGACACAAGAGCCATAGCTCGCAGTCGAAGTCTCGTCATCATTCAAGATCCCATCACTCTAGATCCCACCATTCTCGATCTAGTCATTCTCGAGCCAGACATTCAAGGCCCCCTCATCGCTCTGAATCTCGCCGACGTATCTCTAAGAGAACTACCAGAAGGGCTACTACATCTTCAGATGACGATCGCCAAGATTCCGAACGTCCAGACCCCTTGTCCTCCATCCGTAGCATATTAGACAAAGAAGAGGAACGCACTTCTAAAATCATGAAAGCATGCACCGATTGGATAAAGCTTCATAAACCATCTGTGAGTAAAGAACGGTTCATGGAACTAATTCCCAATATATACTTGGATGATACATTCACTCAAGATGACTATGATGAAGTAGGCCGTCAGTGGGATGCCGAGCCGACCAAGGCTCTTATCCTAGGGAAGCACACTGTAGATCATGTAACAGTACCAGGTCGCACGCCACCGAAGTACCCACGCCGGGCTGAGAGAGAGTCGTTCGAAATCATTTACCGTCTATTTCCTCGATTCTACGACTGCACGTTCGAAGAGTTTATGAGCCCAAAATACCAGCTCGAGCTCGATTGCAGTGAGAATTCTCGTGTCACCCTAGAAGATGGAGCACAGGTTCATGACCCTTTCCCATCTAAAGGCTTCTCCGAGAATATGAGATGCCTCATGACTCAAAATGTATGGATGGGAAATCTTGACCTACTAGCCACCTGCATTCAGTACGTGAAATCTTACGCACACGAGACATTCGGCCCTGGAGGCTGGTTAACTGTGATCCATCGAGCAAGTTCTTTGAGACTTGGCAAGACGTAATAAAAAGCGCACATCATGAGCAGAGTATCCAAGATATCTTTTCTCAAGTTAAAGATCTTCTGGACCAGAAGCCAGGGTTTTATGGTGCATTCTTTGAACAGATCGGCGAGTCCGTTCGTATCAATTGCCAGGACCGCGTGGCCTACAACTCAAAGCGTACACACGATGACGATCCGTATTTCATCCGGGTCATAGACCTAACCATCCTCATTCATGCGCTGGATAATGTTGGATTCTGGGGCATGCCATTCTTTCGTGGTGCCAGTTTATCCTCCGGGATTATTCAACAGGCAAAAAGGGGTAACGACTATCCGCCAGATAAGAAGTTCTCCAAGGCGAGAGAATACTCAGTGCTATCTCATAGGATAGTAAAAAGGGCGGCAGAGCTAGAAGCCGCAGCCCAGAGTGGAGCATCCGAGTCGTAAGGATTGCATGAGTTGTATTCCTCTACAGTGCTGGGGCCCGATGAAACTAGGCGTTAGTCTAGCAGAATATATTCTAACTTGAAGACCATCTTCATGCCCCCTTAAAAATGTGCTGTAGTTTCTCATTTTCTCCTCGTGATTTTCGTAACAGTACTATCATAACTATCTACCTCATAAACAGCGTCCTAAAATGCAGTTGAGCGAGATAGTGACGCTACTTCGAATACATTTCCAGAATTCGACCAACTCCGAGCAGGCTATGAGAAAATTGTAACACGATACTTCCATAATACATCCTAACTCTGTCATATTACGTTAAGCCAAGGCCAAGATATTTTTCAAATCCACCCACAGTAGCTTAGGTATCTAGCACTACACTACAACTTAATTGGGCATCAACGTAAACTAGTGAAACAAGGCCGTATCCTAACATTTTCTCCTAATTAAGGCAAGTAAATCACTATCTCTAGAAAAGGTGGCCTTATGAAATAGGGTAACAACCATACTGAATGAGTAGTACCTATCAGCCGGGAAAGTACGAGGATTTAATACTGGATACACTACATCTTAATAGACAAGGTCTAAATATATGGGCATTTGTCCCAAATGACTAAAGCTATCCGACCAACGTGTATGATACGCATTCTCATTCTCAACTTACTGCTCAACGAAGCGACAGCGTTTTTAGGAGTGATCTTTCGGACGCATCTCTCTTTAAAATGCCAATGTACAGTGAAGATCAGCTCTCCATATTATTGAACAACAAAATGCAACCTTACAGCATTAAATGTATCCGAATGTGGTATAAAGTCTACAAGGATATCCTCCAGCAGAACTCATACATATCGGACGACTTGATTGTCCTTCTGGATGATGTCGTGGAAGAGTTGCAAGACATGCGCTGTGTCTTTTATGAAGACGATCCTCACACCTGCAATCATTTTCACTCGGATGCTCTATTATAAAAACTGCAAGTTTCATCACATCTAATTATACTTTTCATCATTTCGCTAACAATGTTCTTAGGCAACACTTACCCTATTGCGAGTATATTCGCAGAACTATACTCGGACGACCGCATCTCGCAACTGCGGTCACATGCCGCGGCATGCAAAGACGAGACTCCCTGTCGACAACAGACTGATTATACAATTTAATAATTCGCTCCTAGCCAATAATCATTGTTCAGATCTCAGGATATCCTCATACCACCAACTCTGACATAACGAAAGGCTATATGGGATATGACTAAAGGGATACCGCGATATTCCTAGGCTGCCAGCTCTATGTCATCTGGCTACCGGCTAATGATTCTTAGCATAATCTATGCTATGTCCAACAGAAAGAGATTACACAAACGGTACAGAAATGTTTCAGTCTGATTCAACCCGTCATATGCTTTTCCTCAGACTCTCCCATGCGCAAAGATATCGTGCTCTGGATACGCCATGCTGAAGATTGGAACAAACTAGAAGCTCATTTAGTTCTAAAAGACCTATATGGTACTATGGTATCTTACAGCCTTGGGTTAAAGAGTGAAAAGTATAGCTTCATCTTTATCGAGTATCTAAGATTGCGATGCTGTAACTAAGCTATTAGGTGATAGCAGCCCCAAAGATGATCATATATTAAGAATGGAACTATAAACGCAGATTAGACGCGAATACTTGAATCATACTTCGTAATATCTTCATTGAGCCGAAGATAGATTAATTAATAAATATAATCATCTAAAATCTTGGATTATCAGACCTGTATGTAGTCCGTTTAGTCACGTGGAGCTGCACGTGATCGGTACTCTATATATGCATTTCTAGCATGTCGTGTCGCGTATTTACACCACCAACTTTTCTTTTGAACAATACCAGAATAAAAAAATCTAATCGTTTATTTTGAGATATTCATCTTTTAGTGACAGAAACTCTAACATGGCCACCTTCATTCTTGATTGGAAACCGTCGGACCCTCTCGGCCCCGATAAGAGAGTCCCGCTGCTCTCCGGGAGAAGACTAGAGATGTTCAAAGCTCTAGAAGACCATGATAACTACTATGAGTTATCTTTGATGTTCCCAGCGCTAGCCAATGATATGGAGAATTTCGGATCTAAGCTTCCGGCATCGCGCGAGGCATCGCTGCAGATTCACCAAGACCACGTTAACCAAAGACCGATGGGCATCTTACTCCACGCCATACCAAAAGACATGCTGAGGTCATTGATATTGGGCACCGTTGCCTTCGACCAGCTGAAGCTGACCAAAGCCAGCGCACTACGCAGACGGTCCAGGCGTGTATGTCACCGCGATGGCCATCGAACGACAACATGGGACATGGCTCGGCCGTAGCGATACTAGAGAACTTATCAATAAATTACTAAAGTATATCAAAGCCTATACTGCTTGGAAAAGCCATAAGGGTAAGCCGAGTAGCCTAGAAGACACTGTACTTGTTGTATTTGCCCGAGGTATTGATGCCCAATACGGAGGCAGAGATAGCGAGCAGCCGAACAAGATGCGCTTCTTGAGTAACGACGATGACGCTTCCAAGGTTGAGCTCTTCGTGAAATCCCTTGAGAAAAGATGCGATCCTTCACTTCCCGGCACAGACCAGACTTACCAAATATCCTCACTACTATACATCGGCTGCTCTCAACACATGGAAGATGAGATTACATGGTATCAACCAAATTCCGGCCTAAAGATGGTTAACAATTTATGGGGGCTCGTGTGTTGCGTCTTGGCATCCATGTACAAGCACCCGACAATCGTCGTATTACCAGTTATTCGTACTTGAAGGAATACTGATCTACCCCTTGCTGAGATTCTCGTCACGATGTTGGGGAGCTCACTAGTTACCCAGGATGGGTTCAACGGGCACGTTCCGGGAACTATCAACGACACTAGCTCTTCAAGCACCTTGATGGAAGCCGAGATATACGTTCTAGTTCACCAGCCACACCTTAATAACAACATAGAGGCCAGCGTGAAAGAGATAGCAAGCAGACGAACATATCTTGAGCGCATGGAACTCATAGCCCATTTTCTAAGCTTGGATGATCAAAGCTCATTGAGAGAACTCCAGGTGGCAGAGCAAAAGATACAAGCCCTTGATAAGCAGTGCACCGCCCTTGCCGAAAGTATCGATGCGGAAATGGCCAAGCAGGAACGCCAGAAAGAAGCCGTGGAGGATTACATAAGGCTATTAAGAGCGGTAACCCAGGTGTTCAGGACATTTCTCGGCCCCATACAGCAGAATGAATCTAAACAGGGGGGTGTATCCGAACAGGAGACTGAACCTAAACACGAGTGGTCGGATTAGATCAACATCACCAAAAACTCCTTGATGCTATTGGTATAATTTAGTGGAGGTGCAGCGGTTGGATTTGAATAAATTGCAAAGTTCCACGAGGCTTAGTAAGATTCCATAAGTGAAGGGAGGTTTCCGTAAGGTTTGGAGGATTTCCATAAATAAAGGAAGGTTTCCACAGATAGGGGAAGGTTTTTACAAATAGGGGAGGGTTTCTACAAATAAGGGAAAGTTTTTACAGATAGGGGAAGATTTCCATAAATAAGGGAAGGTTTCCATAGATAGGGGAAGATTTCTACAAATAGGGGAAGGTTTCTATTGTCAGGGTATAAGTGGGTAAGGAGGCCTACAGGGGTCTATCTACTATATAAGGGCGCGTAGCGCCCTCGAAAGAGAGTAGAAGCCAGGCGTTACTAGTTCAATATATAATCCTTTTGGTCTACCTATCCTAGATATTCACTCTGTGTATGACATCAATCACCTGGGTATAAACCCCCCCTGACATCTATAGATAGGGGAATATTTCTATAAATAGGGGAAGATTTCCACAGATAGGGAAAGGTTTTTACAAATAGGGGAAGGTTTTTACAAATAAGGGAAGATTTCCATAGATAGGGGAAAGTTTTCCCCACTTATGGAAATCTCCCAAATTTCAAGAAATCTTCCCCTATCTGTGGAAATCCCCCAAACCTTATGGAGGTTTCCCACCAAGATTGGAAATGTTCCAGTTGAGGTGGAAGGGCTCCGCTAAAAATAAATGAAATCCAAATTCACCAAAGCACCCTCGACAAGCTCTCCGACCAGATGGAAATTTAACATAAACATTGGAAAGCTTTCAAATATATTGGAGTTTTTCCAAAAGTGACGGGAAGTATCCAAAATCGCAGGAAAGTTTCCAAAAGGGTGGAAGGTTTCCAAAGGTGGTGGAGACTTTCTAAGAGTAGTGGAAAGTTTCCAAACACGGTGGAAACCCTCCATTATCGGTGGGATCCTTCCAAAGGCCTGTTAAAATATATTTTAGATATCTCCAACACCCGTAGACTTCTCTACTTGCTTTACAGACTACCGTGTCGTCCCAGAGAGATGTAGGTAGCTCTCGCCCGATCCTTAGATGTATTTTGTCGTTTGTAGAATCTGTCCAATAGAGTTGGAATTCCTCCCATTGGATTGGAAACTTTCCAATAGAGTTGGGAATCTTCCGTATGGACTGGAAAACCTCCAATGCCATAGTAAGGTTTCCTTAGGGATTGGAACTCTTACATAAGGATTGGAGGTTTTCCAACCCTATTGGGCGTATTCCAAAGGATATGCAGACAGCCTTTGAGAAATTCTTAAGGAACTCCCAGGATAGATAGATCCAACGCCTAAAACAACCAAGTGGTATCCCGGTATCTAATATGTGCCAAAAGTGCTAGGCTACGAAGCCGAATCAAAGTATGAGCTTCCGTTCGTCATGCTTATCTCTCCTGCCATAGGCGAATCCCCTACTTTAGATATCTTTTGATTGCGTCGCTACGTATTACGAAGCAGACTTAGGTTTCGTACGTCTGAATCTTGACTCTGATATAGACTGATAGCTTAAAAAATCTTCTAGATTTGCCATGCCTATCCCTCTCAGACGTCGCGTCTCAATCTGACTACACTGCATCGTTAAGGACCTCCAATACATGAAATCTACATATCGCTGTTGGATGTTACGTGGATGAACTTGACGACTCAAAGATGGTGTCAAGGACGGACACTCCCGTGTCTGCTCCCTCGTTGAGGTTGGGAGTGGTTCACATTACCCATTGTTGTCCGACTCAGGTTTATCCCCAGGCACTGCCGGCGCTGAGAGGAATTCCATTTCCTCTATAAGAAGGCTTGTTCGACGGTTTCCCTCCTGATCAAGTTGGCTACCTGGCACCGGCGCTAACTAGGTAAAGTAATGTTGTAGGCAGGTAGGGACTAAGGGTGCCATAGGCAGGACGTGGAGGATTTCTTATAACAGGATACTCTAGCTCTATTCTGAAAAAGAGGAGTACTCTAGACGTCTAAACGGCGCCATCGGTGCGCTCGTTGTAACTACCTAGCTGTAGACGTAAACGTTCCCATCACCATGTTCTCTTCGCCCAACCCAACAATTTCTGAAATTTTTCCATCAAGCATTGAACGCTTCCAATATGGTTGGATTCTTTCTAACAAGGGCGGGATACCTCCAATAGGGGTGGGAGATATCCGATACATTTGGAAAGTCTCTACTATCCCTGGAAGCCTTCCAGCTGGTTTAAGAATATTCCAATACTTATAGGGATTTTCACCATTATTGGGAGATTTTCATAGTATTTGAAAGATTTCCAAGGATGGTGGAATATTCCCACAAGTAGTGGAGGCCATCCGACTTTATCGGAAAGTTCCCGCAATAATGGAAAGATTACATCGCTAATGAAAGTTTTCCAATAAAGGTGGGATATTTCCAAGGATATTGGAAACTCTCCAATTCAGGTGGAAAGGTCCCGTAGAAAATGCAAAATCCCCATTATTCTTAGAAGTCTTCCATAGGCCTGGGCCAAGTTTTCAATTTCTAAAATATCTTTTGAAAATATCCCAGCATAATTGGAAAGTTTCCACCTTTATTGAAAGGCCTCCAAAGATTGTGGAAAAACTTTAAAAATAATGGGAAAATTCCAATAGCCCTGGGAAATCTTCCCGAGTATTGCAAACCCTCCGGGGTAATTGGAAAGTCTCCATCGAACGTGGGAACCTTCTACCATCCTGGGAATTCTTCCTCGAGCACTACAAACCCCTGATCGGTGATTTCCCCTCCCTCACTGAAACCCTTCCCCCATGGCCATCCTTGGGTTTTGCGTAGGCGGCATATACGAGCAATGTAACCAACCGAATCGCACCATATACAGCTATATCCAACGGCTTCTAAGGGCAAAACTCCGGTTGGGTGTTTTTGAGGATGACTAGTTAGACCAACGGCACCGATATAAGACCACATAGCCCAAGCGGTGTACTAGCGTTGTCACTCTGGAAGCGTCACAGTTACATTTAAAATGAAGAATATAAAGGGAGCCTTTTTTCTGCTTCATGATTTCTAATCGAAACAGATTAGAAGATGAAGAAGCTACCTATACCCTGGCTGGGATACAAAACCCCTTAAGATATACCTCCTCGTGACGTTAAAAGCTAAACGATTTCCCTGTTAGGAGGTAAGGCCTGGTGCTTGTGTCAGAAGAATCCCTTAGTGGATGTTATACGTAGAGTCAATGTCAGGATAAATATATTGAACTGGTAACGCCCGGATTCTATATTCTTACGAGGGCATTAGGCGCTTATTATATCGCCGTAACAAATTCCTATAGTAGTATATAATTCAAAGATGTAAGGGCTCTAGCGGCGTGAAGTTGTCCAGTAACCTTTCCGCCGTCTTCGAACTCCTGGATCTTCAACATGATGTTTAAATTGGCCTCTGGGAATAAGTTATGCTTTAAACCCACTAGTCTTGCTCACTATCTTTCAACTCGAGTCATAGCCATCATTCTTCAACTCAATTTGAACCATTCCGATGTATAGCAGATTTCAAGACATCCATAGGGCTTTCTACGGAGATTCCACACAGATTCCTGGACGTGCAAATGTTTAACGCCGGAAATTTCCATCAAGCGTGGAAAGTTTCCAAGGCTGTTTTCATCGCACAAAATCATTGGAAACTTTCCATCGATATTGGAAATCTTTACAAAAGCGGTTCCATTACATAAAATCATTGGAAAATTTCCACCTACTTTGGAAGGTTTCCAAGGGATTTCGAGGTTAAATAAAAAGTTGTCACGGTTAAGGGTCAGGAATCTTGATCTTTCATGTATATAGAGCCTTGTTGCAAGGCTTTTGGTGTTCTGGGTTCCCCAGAACTTTCCAATAAATTTCAACAATCAAAGCGCTATTGAATAACATTCCAAGGAATTTTGAGATTAAATTAAAGATGTTATTGGAAAGTTTCCAAAGCTATTTTCATTGCATAAAATCATTGGGAAATTTCCAAGATGAGTGGAAACATTCCAATGATTTTATGCAACGAAAACGTTATTGTAAAGGTTTCCAACGACGTTGGAAACTTTTCAAGGGATTTTAATACCAAATTAAAAAAAAGATTATTAACAAGTTTCCATTATACGTGGAATATTTCCAATGATTTTATGCAATGAAAACAGCTTTGGATAACATTCCACCTACAATGGGAAACTTTCCAATGAACTTAGTTTCCAGCACGAGTGAAACCTTCCAAGGATATTTGAAATTAGAATTTAAAAAGTTCAGTGGAAGGTTTCCAATATAGATGGAAGATTTTCCAATATTGTTTTCATTATATAAAATCGTTGGAGCGTTTCCATGTTTAAAGGGGACTTTCCAATGATTTTATATAATGAAAACGATGTTGGAAAATCTTCCACCTGTAGTGGAAACTTTTCAAGGGGTTTTACTACATGCCGCAACATAAGTGGGTTCGAATCCCACTGTGGTCAAACCAAAAATGGTCCGATTCAGGCTTTTCCCCTGGTTAAAGTCGGCTACTTAGCGCCGGCGCTAACCAAGTAGAATAATGCCGTAGGCAGGTAAGGGCTGAGGATGCTATAAGCAAGAAGTGGAGGATCTCTTATGTCAGGCGATACTTTAGCTCTATCTCTCCTTACGTAAAGAGGTGATACTCTAGACGTCTAATAAAGCCATTGATGCGTTCGTTATAGCTACCTAGCCATAGCACCAATAGATGTAAACATTCTCATCATCATCCAAGGGGTTTTATAAAAGATTATTAAAAGGTTTTCACCTGTCAGAGTATAAGTGGGTAAGGAGGCCTACAGGGGTCTGTCTACTATATAAGGGCGCGTAGCGCCCTCAAAGGAAAGTAGAAGCCAGGCGTTACTAGTTGAATATACTATACCTTTTAATCCACCTATCCCAGATATTCACTCTGTGTATAATATCAATTACCTGGGTATAAACCCCCCGACACCACCGGTATTGGAAACTTTCCAAAGTTGTTTTCATTGTTGAAAATCATTGGAAGTCTTCCGTCAAAGATGGAAGGTTTCCAAGGATACTTAAGATTAGATTTGAAAAAGATCAGTAGAAGATTTCTAACACAGGTGGAAGATTTTACAATAGTGTTTTCATTGCAAAAGATCATTGGAAATCTTCTACTTATTATGGAAACTTTTACAGTAACGTTTTAATTACATAAAATCATTGGAAATTTTCCAATGTTATTAAAAACCTTTACAACCTTGTTTTTATTATATAAAATCATTGAAAAATTTCCACCTATTATGGAAACCGTTACAATAGCGTTTTAATTACATAAAATCATTGGAAACTTTCCACTAATAACTACAGGAAATCTTTGCAACTTTATTTTCATTACATAAAACCATTGGAAATTTTTCACCAATATAGGAAACTTTTACAACAGTGTTTTTATTGTAAAAAATCATTGGAAATCTTCCACCTATTATGGAAACTTCTACAACCTTGTTTTCATTGAATAAAATAATTGGAAATTTTCCAACATCATTGGAAACCGTTACAATAGCGTTTTAATTGTATAAAATCATTGGAAACTTTTATAACCTTGTTTTATTGCATAAAATCATTGGAAACTTTCCATCGGCGTTGGAATTTCAATAGAATTAAACCTAATATTACGAATGGTGCGGTTAGCTACGGCAGGTAGGCACTTGCTACATCTTTTCTGTAGATACGACTAGTCATGCAGTGTTAGTTTTCTGTTTAAGACGTCTGAGTACTCTAAGTCTTTGGCTGCAGGCAGCTAGAATATCTTATAAGCCCACTCAAGACATCTGGAAAGAAGGCCTCGAAGCCCCATCCCCACCTGTAAATATATAAATACTTTATTATCTCTTATGTTGGGCGATGTTTACGAACCCCGAGTAAATGGAATATCGCCTTACTACTTGTCAGACAGCCGTGTCACCTACTAGATACCGGCCGCAAGCAGTCGAAATATCCTGTAAGTTGGCACGGGACGTTTGCAATTAGGAGTCGGGCTTTAAGCTCCGGCTGTGGATGGCGCGTCCCTCTCTGGCTCTTGAAATTTGAATTATGTTGTGTTGAGCGATGCTTTGGCTCTGCCTTGTAGGAAGAATTTCAGACATATCAGCGTGGTAGATATGCCTCTCGGCGATCTAGCGTGTAAATACCCATGCCTCTGAGAGTATGAAGATTGGTTAGCCTCCTAATCTGACGAGGTTGCCTAGGATCCTAGGTGCTCATGTACTTTACCCAGATCTCGAGATCTTGTAGGGTTGATACGGGGAACAGGATAGAATCTGCCTCTTCTGGGGCTTTTAGGATCCGTAGTCGGTTGAGGAGAAGTCTGAGCGGCTAGTACTTACTGCTCGCAGGAGCTTGTCGCAGATATGTACCACGATTACGTAGTCTACTAGCTTGGGAAGCTTTAGCAGCGCGATCCCGGTGTCGCCGAACACGTGGCCGTGCTGCTGGCATGCAGTTAGCATGCCCTGGTTGCCGCTTCCGCGTCCTAGAGCATCGTATATAGGCCGGCAGGGGGAGCGCTGCAGGTAAACTTTTAGCTTGGTTAGCGGAGATTCTCCTATGTCGATACCCCACCTAGCCTTCAGGAGTAGCACCAGCTGCCAGACGGCTATGGCGAAGAGGTCCGTAGGCAGGTCGTGATATGTCGGATGCGTTTCTATAGCCTTCTCGACGAGGTGTCGCAGGGATGCGTCCCTGACGCGGGTCTCGGTAGTAAGACTCTCGGTCAACGAGCCGTTGAGGCTGATGGATAAGTTGGTCCTCCTCTTGGTAGTGATTTCTCCGTAGAGGTGGGATACGAGGGTTGGGACGTGGCTAAGTCCGGGTTTCGAGATGAATGGGGGGAGGTTAGCGGGGAACCATGTCTGCAAGACGATCCACGGGCGAGGCTCTTCGTGGCCGAGCTGGCGATCGACAGGCTCTATTGAGACTGAGTCCTGCTGGGCGCTAGCGAACTCGAGCCAGAACTCGTAGTTAACGGCCGAAACTAGAGAATATGAGGCGAAGGCGCGAGCTGCAGCCAACCTCTCCTCGCCTAGGACTCTCTGTACCGAGTCGAGGGGTTTCTGTACCCCGTTCGCCCGAGACTCTGCGCGGTCGATATCACCACGCATCTTCTCTAGATTTTCTTTCCCCTCGCTGATTTGTTTCTCGAGTCTTTCGATCTCTTTGTTGGCATCTAGAATATCGTACTCGGCCTCGGTATTCTTGTCGTAGAGGGTGACTGTACTTAGCGTCTTCTCTTGGTCCAAGTCGCGCTTGTATTTATCTGTAGCATCCTGCAGAATCCGGAGCCTTAACTCTAAAGAAGCTATTTGGTCTTTTAGCTCTGTTACTGATGCGGCGTGATCAGTCACGAGCTGACTTTTCTCTTGTATTAGTTGGGCCTCGCTCTGTTTTAATGATTTTTTCTCATCCCGTAGCCGGTTTGTGGTATCCACCAGCGTATTCCCTTGCTTTTGAAGTAAAACCTTGTTCTCCTCTAGAGCTTCTACCTTATCTGATAGCTTCCTCACCTTTTCCTTTAATTGAGATTCGTTATTTCCGATATTCTGGATATTCTGTTTTAATTTGGTTTCGCTTTCTTTAAGCTTCTTCGTCTCTTCTTTTAAATCGGCCTCGCTTTGTTCCAGCCGGGTCTCTATACCTTGTAGCGTTTCTATCTGCCCCCTGAGCAAGATCTCGTTCTCTTTCAGCTCCTAGACTTGGGCTTCTAGATTCGCCTTAGTCGCCTCGAACATGATTATATTGGGGCTAGAACTAGCCTCTAAATTATCGAGGTTCTCTTGTAGCTGGTCGAAACGGTCCTGGTTCTCGTCTCGGTCGGCGCACGCCCTTTCGTATTTATCTTCCATCTTGTCGCGTACGATGCATAGCTTATCTTGGGCTATCTTCAATCGTTTAGCGAGGACCGAGTTCTCTAGGCAGAGCAGGGAAGAACTCTTCTGAGGGCTGAGGTTTCTCAGAGTCTCGAAAGAGCCGGTAATGGAGAGCACCAGGTCGAGCATGGGCTGAAAGGCGGTATCTTCCATAGATCCAGCGCGAGATGCGACGAATTCGGGATTTACGCCCTTTATCTTGTTATGATTTTTCAGGTAGTCACGGACTTCCGCCTCGAACAGGTTAACATCTTCGCAGACCGCGTCGAGTCCTGTTTCCATTATTTCGTAGTCGGTCGAGAATTTCTTGAGCGAATCGTCTTCATGGTGGTATCTGTAGATGCCAGCCTTGTCTTTGAGAATCTTCTAGATCTCATCTACCTCAGGGCGGAACTTTGCAAGCGTGACCTTAGGCTCGGATAGCCAGGCGATAACCTAAGCCACACTCGGCAGCAATATGTAGGGAATAGAATTACTACTCGATATTAAGTTAGAAACTAGGACTTCGTAGTTTTTCGTAACTATTACTCTTGTCAGATTTATTTTTATGATAATCGAAAATTTGGGGTTGGTAAGATTGATAGTCTGGCAAATTGATAAGGCACCATTCTTAATATAAGCTGTTGAGATATTCCAGCTGGTGCGCGGTCACGGGAATTTCTAAGATGCGGCGGCGAGTCTCTAAGAGAGCAGCTTTGCTTGCCATTGCCGGGTCTGTGGGTAGCGCTCTAGGGTCATTACGTGAGTAGTCGTGACTGTCAAATGTAGAAGGGGGGACGTTTCTAGCGTACGCTCGGGTCCACGGGTAAAACTCAGAACGTTCCCGGCTAGCTGCCATCCCAAGGTAATCTTGTCGGGTACTGATAGGAGCTCGACGGCCCCTAAGCAAGACTAGGTAGTAATACTTAAGGTTGTCACTCATGAGGCTCGCCCGAGGGCAATCGTCGAATGTATGGGCCGTGGTGTTGCAGCACGGACAACCGTGTAAAGCGCCATCGAGCCCCGGAGGTCCAACGCATATGGATAAGTCATGCCCAATGCGGTCGCAGTTTCCACATCGCCTCATATCGTGGAGAGGGACACTTGGAGGACCGCGACTGTTTAAAGATAACGGCGGCGGGGAATTCTCATGGGAGGACGAAAGGCTCGGCGCGGAGTGTGATTGAGGATGAGAGGCGATGGGTCTCTCGGAGTATGGCGGGAGTGATGCTCTCGTATACGCCTCTGGGTTGTATTCGGCTCGCAGGTTGCGCATCTCCTCTATCCTCCTTCCGGCGAGGATTTGCACGTCAATGGTATCTTCATTGCTCTGGGTAGCTGTGCTTCCAGTGGAGTCTAGCGAGTGGCTCATCGTGGCGGGGTCTTGCTCGTCGATTAACGAATCTAACGGCATGGTTTCTGTTAGGTTAAAGTGCAGAATAATTTCAAGATGAAACTTGGAATTATTAATGTGAAATGGTATGAATTGTGTACCTGCTTCGTAATGGATTGTGGTAAAATGAATAAGTTGGAAGGTGACCTGCACTCGCATTATCTGGAATTTAAGAATTAAGAACTTATTAAATCTAAGTATTGCCAGGTGACAGACGTTGTCGGGATAAGTTGCAGTTGCGGGTAGTTACAAGCAGTCGCAACTTCCTTGCCAGACATTGAGGCAGTTGCAAACAAACAATGAATTAAAAGCAGGAGCTCAACAACGATATCACCACTATTACGGGCCTAAAATCCATTATCAATCAGTGATACCTAGTACTAATTGCCTGTTCAGTTACGGCCTATAGCAATATATATCAAATACTAATTGCGTTTGCGCGAACAGGAGTCTTTTCACGCCACAGATAAATCGAGCCTCTGATTGGCTAGCCATAGTTTAGTGCACGTCGGTTGGACTTTTTGTAAAAGAAATATATATTTATTCACCTACTACATTGTTGTATAGGTATATGATGTAATAATTGATTTTATTTTCTTCATAGAGCATATTTTTTGACATTTTTGTTTTATTTTTATATGTTGTAAACCTTACGCGATAAAATGATGATGTTGTATTTACGGTTGACCAAACAAGGTATTGTACCAAAATGAAAAAAAAGATCGCGCATTAGACTAAAGTTGGTAAAAGGTCACGGACCACAATTTGATATATACTTTTAAGCCTCATACGGTTATTTTTATAATATATATCAATTAATTAAAAACAAACGTATACATACCTATATACCCATTTTTATATACACATATAAATTTAAAAATAGTTTTATAAATATTAATTTTAAAATAACATAATATATATAATTTAATAATTTAAATTAATGTAAAATAATGATATTAATTGTAATATTATATAATATAAATTAAGTATTATATAACTTATTTATAAATTATAATATTATATTAAAATTATTTTATTAACAATATTACGTGTTTATTTATAAAATATTTTTTTATTTTTATAAAATTTAAATAACATGTATTTAATTATTAAATAACATTATTTTAAGTTATTATTTTCGTATTAATTAAGTTATTTTTATATAATTATATTATTTAAAATTAATCATAATAATTATAAAATTAAAAAATTACATATATATAAAAGTTAATTTTTTCTTACTGTTTCCTATTTTAATCTCTATTTATCTCTAAATCTTTTAATTATCTTTCTTAAACCCAGTTTTTTATTTACGTAATCACGTGATATTTTTTTTAATTTTTTATATATTTATAAATCTTATATATATTTAATTAATATTATATAATATTATAACAATTAATATCGTTATTTTCGCATTAATTTAAGTTATTTAACGATATATATCATGTTATTTTAAAATAAATATTTAAAATTTAAAAAAACGCATGCATTTACAAGCTCGCGCAAACGTTTTTACGTGTTTATAACACGGTAAAATCCGTCGGAAACATTTAAATATCTTGTTAAATATCTTAATAAATCTCAGCCAATCATTTTTTTTATCAACTTATCAATTTTTTATTATTTATTAAAAAATTACTTATCAATTATTTATTAATTATTTATTAATTACTTATTAATTTCCTATAATAATTTTTAAAAATTTAAACGTAAAAAATGTTTTTAACAAATAAATTATTTTTAAATTTATAAATATAAATATAAATATAAAATTTTTAAATACAATTATATATATTACGTATAAAATATAAAATATATTTAAATAAATAAACTTTTTTCTCATTTTAAAGTGTAAAATACCGAGCTAATCGGATAAATCCGTGCTTAACTACCCGTTTAAGCTTAAATTTCATAATTTTTTCATTTTGGCACAGTACCCTGTTTGGTCAACCGTAGTATTCTTCAAGGGATTTTACGTGGGTTCTGTGGGAATATTACGTGCTCAAACAGACGACATACCACACACTTTGACTTTGGATTTCTACAATCTTTATAGGTTTTACAAATTTTCAGGCATCACACTGTTATTCTTAGGAATTTCACTACAGTTAACACTATTAGAAACCATACTGGTAACAGATAGAGGTGTTTGTGTATTTGTCTACCTATATTTCATCTAATCCATGAATGCAATATTCCACAGTTCATGGTATGACAACTTTAATCTCCAGAGTTTATGTAACTTTTTATTGAGTCTAACATGCGTACTCTATAATCCGCATTGTTTCTTTTTCATAAACGCGTTGCACTGATCGATTGTATTCTGACTAGTTATACGGAATATTCTTCTTTTCATAGATAAGAGTTGCACAGTATGACAGCATCACATTAAACGTTTTTTTGAGGCATAATTGAAAGCGTGGATCATTCTAGTCTTCGTTGTTGCATATTCCAAGCATAATCTCTCTACCTTGTGGTGCATCTGGAGCCTGTCGTATAAGGGGTTGAATCTTGGAGTATATATCCTGGACCGTTCGTGTTACATCCAGTTGCGAACCGAAGCAAGCCTCCCAGTCGAACTCCACGCTAGGTAGCCGTATAACGAATGATTCACAGCCCGAGAATAACTTAGAATTCCCACCTCGGATATCGTCCCAGATATATTGCCTCTGCACTAGATTTGATGGCGCTATTGTCAATGTTGATGATGCTAGTGCAGGTGCAAGTCCCGCGTTAGATGAATCTACGTGTTCTACGTTGGGTGAACTTATGGGTGCTACTTTCATGCGTGCAGTAGAAACTGGAAGCGGGAGTCGCGGGTCGGGAGAAGGCTGTCGAGCTGGACTGAATTCACGGTGCTATTCATAAGACCTGTAAGGCGGCTGATCAAAACCATCTCGGAATTCATATTCTGAGATGACCGACTGCCTCGATGGTGTTCGGTGATTCGGGTATCTTTGTGCAAAATCTTCTGCCTCAGGAACTGTGGTAGATATCTAGTTGGTGAGAAGCAGCGTAATATAAGCAAGATCTAAATAGCTTACAATGATCCTTGTATATATTCGCATTGGTCCGGTAGTCCACGGTATGATTATCAGCTAGGCTATTTTCGTACCACTCTAACACTTCGTCGAATAGGTATGGCGCATCGGGAGTTTTCTCTGGCACATCGCCATTCTACATCATATCTGAGGATTAAAGCTATTAAAGTTAAATACTTGTATAGCAAAGGGATAGGTATATCTTGGTTATGAATTCCCTATTTATCTTCGGCTTGCTATGTAGAGAATGCTTACGGAAGAGAAAAATTATACGAGAGCAAGTTGTAAAATGGTTAGCTTAAACAGTAAGATGGGACGTTTACAGTAAATATAGGATGGAAGAACTTTATTCTATTGACTAGTTCTGTCCTAACTACCTAGCTGCTGATACACCGGCAGGAGCTTATTGCAACATCTGCGATTATTATCAGTTAATCAGTCCCATCCATCTTGACCGGGGGCCAGTTGAGCAAGGGGTTGAAGTAATCTGTCACCTACTCACCGCCTGTAGATTGGTCTGGTGGCCTGGGCATCATAAAATTATTCTTCCTCGAACATCATCATAATATCCTGTTCCATATCGTCGTCGGCGTCGTGGTCATCAGTGACATGTCCCTGTGCAGGAGTGGCTCTGTACACATTCTCCGGCTGGTTATCGGTCTGATTGCTACCGCGCATATTGTTGGGGTGTCTCTCAGGGACGTAGCCTTGGTCGGGGAGGACATGAATATGGTCGAGGTCCCTGGTAGCAGGATCTAGGACTAGCTTATTCTTCTGTTTCTGAGCAGAAATGTTATAATCCCACCGGTTAAAATGAGTAGGTGGAAGCGATATCATCTTCATTCTGCTGATCGGGCCGGGAATTGAATGGTTCATTGCTATAGCGAGCTGGTTCCATCCTCGAGTTGATCTCAGAGGTGGTCGGCCAACACGGTTGACTACTTCGAGGTTGTATCTTGTAGCGTCGTCTATGGGCGGCTGGATCCGGCAGGTGTCAATAGTATGATTCATCCTGTTGCAGCGGTAACAACCCGGGATATCTCCTGCGGGTGTCCAATGCGTTACGCAATCTCTTAGGGCGTGGCCCACTATGTCGCAGTTTGCGCACACTAGAAGTCGGGGCTGGAGCTGGGGGGGAGGGTGTTGCTCCCTGGCGTTGTGTTCTCGAGGTAAGACTGTGGGGTGTCGAGGTACTAGTTGCTGTGCTTGTGGCTGTAAATCAGGCTGCACACGACGTTGGGCGGCCCGGAGAGCTATATGGCGACGTACGTGAGCTGCTTGGCTTAAGGGTTCGTTGGCGGACCGGATGTGCTGGCGTCTGTGATCAATCTGGAAGGACACTCTTGCGGTATCAGTGGGCTGTACTATCAGAGGAGCCATAGACGACATGTGATCTAGGACATCCATAAGCGATTGGGGGCCTGTTGTAGTGGCTCTTATGGTGTTGGTACCCAGACTGATAGCTGAGTTCTGCGCCGCGTTCATGTTTTCATTCCTTATAGCCATTGCACGTCTGCTATCGTAGGTCAGGTATCCACGCGCTTCGAGATTCCAGTTCGCACTGGTACTCAGGGCAGCGGTATTAGGTGCGTTGTTTCCAGCTCTGCCATCTCTTCGGCGTCTGTTGATTCGTGGTAAAACGGGAGGGCGGTTGCGTCTGGGAGCCTGATCTTCCTCGGTAGCCCAGCGGCTCTGACTGAGAGCGGCGGCCGATGCTGGGGTGAGTCGGGGCTGGTCATTCATTTGAATGTCTCCACCGGCGTTATCTCGATATGCCGGAGCTTCCTCTTGATTGAGGTTGGACTCAAACGGCTGTGGTGCGGTATTGGCAGAGCGTGCAGAGTGATCTCTGGGTCTCGATGCCTGGTCGTCTTGTAAGTTATTCATATTGTCTATAGGTTGTATATCCATCTTGAAAGTGCGCCCAGGTGTGGGAAGAAATTTCGCTGATGAATGATGAAAGAGAAAGAAGAGAAAAAAAATTTGGGGGGAGGGGGGGAGGATTCTTTTATACATGCACAGATGGGAGGGGAATTTCCAAGATCAGCCCGCAGCCTAAGGTTACCAAGTACTTTTGGTTGTTAGAGCAACTACGATCGTAGATTGGGTCAAAACCAGCCTGTACAAGCGGCTCGTACTCTTGTAATTGCTATTTTTATTTTCTATTGACGCACTTTGCCACCTGATTCTATTTTGCTGCCGGTTATTTTTCTGTTGATACAGTCTGCCACTTGACTCTGCCACTTGATTCTATTTTGTTGCTCTTTCCTTTTTTTTCTCTGTTGGTACATTCTGCCACCTGATTTTATTTTAATTACCGATTCTTTTTCTTGTTTTTTTTTCTAGGTAGGTAGATTTCTATTACTGATTTGATTTCGATTATCTATTTAACTCCATTCCCTACACTTGCTCTCGCCCCTGTATTATTAGCTGGTGATATGTTACTGTTAACTAAACCTTTCTATTCTATGCCACTGATTTTCAACTATCACATTCTGCTCTAACACCTTCCCTTTAGAGTACGTCAAGCTGAATACCCTCTTAATTCTAATCTATAATTCGAGATTTTAATATGCAACGATTGCTACTCACAGTAGATACCAAAGCCGTTTTAGTGATGCTTTATAGGTTAGGTACCTAGTTAACACATAGTTCAGTCCTCATTCTTCGGTGCTGATCGTAGATCGTACATGTTATTGTAGTTAATTACAGTCAGATTTAATGATAATTGGCTTAGCTAGTTAATACATGAGTACACTATGCACACCATTAAATTTTAAGGGTTAATCCTCCCAGGCTTCGGTAGCTGATCTACCATGCTGGAAGCCCAACCTTAGGAACGCGCATCAATAGGTTGACAGGTTCAATCTTATATAACATAGGCTAGAGTGAAAGATTTCATCAATATAATGAGAGTTTACTTCATAGCATAGGCTGTAAGTTCTACGTCAATTTTTAGACTACTAGAGTTGGATTAATATCAAGCAGTGGTGATAATTTGTATGCCTTGTCGAGAATGTTCTCTTGCTTATATCAAATTTGAATTTAAATTTGAGACTATGTCAACATATTATTTCAACAGCTAGTGTTAGAACCATAAAATCAACAATAAGTTTGGATTGACCACTGTTCTTGTCTCCTTGTGTTGGCTGTTGAAGTTCAATTTGGCACGTGAGCAGCTTAGCGGTATGTCATCATGTGATCCCGACAGTGCCCAAAAGTTTCACTTGATATTATGGTGCGAATAATACTATTCGCACAGTGTGGGTTCTTACATAAAGTAGGTACTCGTCAAGAGACCTTACCCTTTGTGTAACTATTCATTTTAAAAGTTAAAGGTGAATGATTGTTCCTAGCTAAAACATGACGACCTTTGCTCTTTTTACTATGCTGTGGAATGTAGCTACATACGAACGCGATTTTGTAACCTTAATACTTTGACATTTACATGTTACCCTCGATTTCAGAAAACTAGGATTCCACTCGAGAGCTAGAGAGCTATTGCAAGAACATCGGCTGAATGATCCGTTTTTCAAGGGTCATGTACCTGAGATGTAAACGACTTACAATAACTATTTAGGGACTCTAAATCCTACGAGAAAAGCTAAAGGCACAGCAAAGTTTTCAGGAACGAATGTTAGTAACTAGATCACTCCGCTTATTATTTATTAAGCATTCACAAAGCGAGTAACCGGGCAAGGATAAGAAGAAGGAAAAAAATGTTATCAAGAAGACGAGAGAAGCTTAATTAAGGTGAGTCTTAAGGGTTACGAGGTAATGATCCTAGTTACGGGCGAAGATGGGTTTTAGGCCCGACTGTATTCCATTAAACTATCATTGCTACCTATCTACCCGTCTGTCAAGCGAGTGTTGACGCCGTGGAGCTCTTAAAATCTAGCAGAGCGTGGTTTGGGGCTAGAATAGTCTTCTTCGAGAAGTTCTTCAGCTTTGGCCTGAAGCTCTGCAGCTCTTTGGTGGGTTCTTTCCGAGAGGACCGAGTAGCATCGCGCCTCAGAAAGATTCTCATCCGACGGATAGTCCTGACCCGGCTTTATCTGTTGGATGATGGCGGATGTGAGCTTGGTGCTTCGAAAAAGGGGGAAACCCCAAAAGCTCATATTGTCAAGAGCATCTATGAGTATGGTCATGTCGATGACGCGGATGAAGTAAGGATCTTGGTCGTTATGGCGTTTTGACTTGTATACCCGGGCTCCTCTACCTTGGGGAATCTTTGACTCGACGGACTTGGTGATCTGGTCGAAGAACGTCTGATAGAAACCTTTCTTGGGGCCAAGCTCTTGCTTCACTTGGGAGTATAGATCTTCCATAGTCGCCCGACCGGGGTTGCTCTCGACGACGCGTATCCACGTCTTGAAGAACATGCTCTCGGGGTCGCAGTCGACCAGCCTCCAAGGCCGGGCGTCATGAGTGCGTACTCGGTTTATATATTGGATGCACGTAGCTAGGAGCTTGAGGTTACCTAGCCAGATGTTCTGGGTGATAAGACATCTGAGGGCTTCCGAGAAGGCCTTGGACGGGAAAGGGTCGTTGATGCGTTTACCATTGTCCATAGTTACCAACGGATTCTCAGAGCAGTCGAGTGTCAATTGGTATTTCATGCCCATGAATTGATCATAGGTACAATCGTAATACCGAGGGAACAGACGGAAGACGGCTCCGAATGAATCTCGTCTGGCGCGATCTTCTACTGCTACATGTTCTACAGTATGCTGAGAGATGCGATTTGATTCGTCGTTATATGCGCGGTGAATGGAGGCAAATCCAGATTTTTCGTGGGGATACGTAGAACTACCCTCTTCAAAATCAGTGGGGCTTCTCTGCCTTTTCCGACCGGTGCTTTGGCTGGCTTTGGCATCCGAACGGGATTGCGAGCTTTGGTAGGATCTAGGACTCGGGCGTGTCTTTGAGTCTCGGCGAGAATACGAGCTTCCATGAGACCTCGAGCCCTTGTCCGACTTTGAGTAGGGTCGGGATTTTGAACTTCGTGGTCGATCAGACTCGGAGGAATAGAAGATAACAAACCTGTCAGACCTTGCTTCTTCACCCGAGGAATCTAAGAGGGGGGAAATCATGTCTTGATCCTCGTCCTCTTGGTATTCGTTGTCGCGGTTGTCGTAATCGCGGATGTCATCATCGTCGCGGTCATCATCGTCGCGGTCATCATCGCGGATGTCTTCATCATCGCGGATGTCTTCGTCGTCGTAGATGTCGTCGTCGTCGTAGATGTCGTCGTCGCGGTCGTCGCGGTCGTCGCGTAAAGGAGCTGATGTCCTGATTCGCTTGCTGGGGTGGAATAATGCTGCTTCGATCTGACCTGATCGACGGCTTGAACCAGCCGGATCTTGGTGACGGGCGCTACTCCAATTTGACGAATGGCCTTTATGGCCTCCGCCTTTTGCTCTTCCTGTCATCGTAAAAAAGTGGTTTCAAACTACTATGTATAGTAGTCGATGATAGTTGTGTGTGATGGGAGGGTTTGATGTTGAATGTGGGAGAAAAATAATTGTTTGCGAAGGATAGGGAACTTAGTTCTTAGCAAAAAGTTCGTGGGGCGGTGAACGCGACAGCACGGGTCACGAAAACTTGTTGCCTAGTGACGAACACCTGCCATTCATGCGGCCTTAGCTGCCATATGCCCTATTGTCCCTATGGCGACGCTGCCATCAGTGGTCGAGGGTCTGAAGCTACTATCATGCAGTACACCAAGCCCCCGCCGAGGCTTAGTAGGCAGCATAAGTACCTGGGTAGATATACTTTGATACATGAGAATAAAGATGCCAATTTGTACAAGCTATGTAACTAACTCCTAGCCCAATCCCCGGTATCATGCCAGAGCGATCACCACAACTATGCTCGGTAGTCCCACTAAGGCTTATCTTGTTTCCTGCGCCAATCCAGGAGTTCCACTTTAGCTCAAGTAAAGGTATTCTGCAAAGCTGCCAAAATATTTCGCAGTATTAAGCTGTATGTTGTAGCAGCTTCTGGGACTAAACAGAAAATTACCGAGGACATGGGTGACTGGCAGGTCCTACTCAACGCCAACGATAATGATAAATTGGTTTACGTCCAACGGCTCGAAGACTACCTAGGTAGATAAACGTATGCTCAGTCGCCTAAGTGCGTGTAGATGACTCTATGCGACGTTTAGAATGCTTCCTTAAAGCAAACAGAGCCAAAGTATCGACTATGAGGTCCTCTACAGCCTATCCATAGCATTCCATAGCATCACCTATCTATAGAGCTACTCTATCCAATTAGCGCCCGCCAGGTAGCCAGGAATGACTAGAGAAAAGCTTGCACCGGACTGGTGTTTCCTCAGTGGAATTCGACCTCATTTGCATAATATACGAGCCGCCCGTCAATATATTCTAATAGATACGGAAATTTCCCAGGAGATCAGGTCTTGGCGCGGTTGGCGTTCGTATGTAGCATATGACAAGGAAAAAACACCATGGCATGACTCCGAGAATCCTAATCTCTAGAGTATAGGGATTTTGGATGGTTTTGGACCAAGGGTTCGTTGGCCCTAAGATATCTTCAACTGTCTAGAAAAGAAGTACTAAAAGCGTGTAAGTTTAACATGTCGCCTTTGAAGTAGAATATGAATATATTTCGAAAGGTTATGGCAAACTTACAGAGTGGGGTACTTAGGGGCTAGAATCCCCGGAGGCAACTCTTAGGGTTAACCTTTTAAAAGTAAGAAACCTTGAGACCAAGATTGGAAATTTTCTAATAGGCTTCTTTGATATGAATAAAGAGAGGAATCCTAGATACTTACGTTGTTTCGTGTTCTATATCTTGATATGCCTCGGACGTGGAATCTGTGGATGAATTTACTGAAAAATGCGATTGAGGCCTCGTAACTGCTGCAGTCTCTGCCTTTATCGATGTAAGAGTCGTGAACGGATTCCGGTATTCCATAAGAAGAGCTGGGGGTTTAAAGTAAGATGGAAAACTCGCAAGGACTTGTCTAAAGGGGCTGTTCGGAAGATGTAGGAGTTTTTCGAGGGTAGGAAACCCACCAAAATAATTACAAAGCCCCTTGATATCCCCCAAAGTGTAAGCTTTTCGTTTAGTTTACCTCCTAGGACATCGATACTACCATAGCGTAACCTGTACTAACGTCTCAAAGGCTGTAGCTATCGAGTTTATCGAAATCGTTATTTGACGACAAGACATTTGACAGATTTCCAAATTCGTAATTAAGGATATACCCATCGTCTAGAAGTTCTATCGTATATTAATATCTGGAAGTAAATATATTTATCTACGCGAGTATTGTTACAATCCGTTACGGCTATAAGCCCCTAGCCTGACTTACTTCTACATACTTGGCATTATGCCACGAAGAAGATACATGAAACTAAAAGGAAGCAAAGCTGTAATCTATAGATGAGTTACAAATCCATTTCAAGTATCAGAAATAGCATGTAGAAGTAAGAAGCCTCTTTTACACGCACAATAGGGGAAATATCTGATAAGAAGCTTCAGCAACATAAATACAAATTTCAGGGAGCCTTCGCTCAAATTTTGGAGATAAAACTTGCTAAATGTTTCTAGTACGGACAGATCTCAGCGTACAAAGTTTCTAATGAAAAGATAGTCGGCTATCTACTTGGCCCCATGCAATATGCGCGTCCAAGAGGCAATATAAAACTCCTAGATGATATGTTGGTCAGAAGCGGCCACATTAGACCGTGTGGGAAGTCTTAGAAAGAAGGTGGCGCCGTGTGAAGCGGATACGCAACTCCGGATGGTTTCAAAGCCTACATCAACTAGCAAGTTTTTCTACATCGCATCCTATTTTCTAGAAGACGCATCGACAGTGATCTTTGGAACTAGAACAGCACCTATTCGTACGAAAGCTCTAGTACTAGAACATCGCCACTCGTAGTTACTTAACTAAGCATATATAAGCCTTCTACGCTATGTGCTTACCTCCCATCCGGCTATGTCACCCAGATCCTTCTTGCGCATTTCCAAGCTTTTGGCGCATATAGCGATCGGAGCTCGGGGTCCGCGTAGGCAGCAGAGAACAGCGAGGGAACATTTCGATGATGCTTCTAAGGGAAGAAGTATGCGACCCTCGGACTGTGAGAAATAAGCTTACACCGCTTAAGGTAAAATGAAACAGGGCGATTCCAGCCAAGATGAGAGCTGATAAATATGCTCGTTTACGTACCTAATAATTAGACGGCGTTGTACTACTCTGGGGATGTTTCCGTTGATTACAACATACAGCACTACCGGCTTATTTTCTTTCTCGGGTAACACGACCCCCCGACCAGAGGCACCAAGCTGCGAGAGCACCCACTAAGTGAGTTAACGTAGCTTTAGCTCCTCTTGTTACATCGCCGGTAGTTGGGAGGAGTTTATTCAACGCTTATTTGTGCTATACTTGGCCTGTACGACCTACACGTCACCATAGAAAACACTAGAGCTATCCCGCTTGCCTGTTTGCCAGACTAGGCGGCTACGGGGACTGGAGATAGACGGCTTTGAATGCGTCGGGTCTTGAATGGCTATAGTGGCCAGTCATGTCGCAACTGTTATGAAACATTTTGATGGTGGGATGAGGAGAGAACCGACTCATCCTCCCAAATATCTATCTCGACGAGATCCACACAGTAGTAATGCTGATGATTTTGATGGTATATACGGTCTTTCGCGACATCGTGTTTCGAAAATCGATGGGCCGGTATAAATAAAGTACCTAAGATAACATGATGGCAACTATATCGGTCGAGTAGATGTCGTACTTTTGTCCAGTTTTATTAAAAACTTGAATATTGTCGGCCTAAAAAGATTGGCGTATCTAGAAGGAATTCTGTGGAGGTCCACAAAGCTCGTTACGTAAAAGCAAGCTGAGCTTTAGTAACGATATCACAAAGTTATTAATAAAGAATCAAACGGATGGAATGAAACCCGGGTCTGGGGAACGTAAGCGTAGCGGGGGGGGAGGTGCCAAGACTCGCAAAGCCAGGCGCCCGGGATTTAAAGATTTGCTTCATACCCGATTCCCGCACGGGATGATCGAGATTACTGCTCCACTTGGGACGAAGCTGGTTTTATGCATATCCTACATCGCGGGTTCTATACAAGGAGGTATATATAAAGATGATATCTTAAGCCCGCCGACGGAGGTTAGACTCGGAGTTACGAAACAACGGTTAGATAGCTATAGTTAGAATTTGGTTTGTCTGACGTTATCGTAGTGGTTTTGACAGATTAAAAATAACAAGTGCGAAGATGCTAGCAGCTAGACTTGGCATTGCAGTTGATAAGTCTAATCCAGATCGGCCTGCTAGAACTGCGCTTCAGGTTCCTATAAATAATGTTTATACCATGTAGGGCAAACATGCGATTCTGCGAATAGCATCGATATCTGAGATTAAATTAGGCTTGGAGGGCTAAAAGCCGGGACCGACAACGACCCCAGCCGAAATTTTTAGATCAGCACCGGGACCGCGCGCATTCCAATCGTCAGGTACGATACACCCGTATATATCTTGATATTCTTACCCTCTTTGTACGAGTGACCTTTGGGATAGCTAAAGAATGAAATACAAGCACGGCGGTCGGTCACTAAAGAATTAGGATCGACAATACCAAAACAATCAATGACAGCAAGGCTGATGCAAATGCCCAGGTCTTGGCTGAAGCATTATGGGGGAGGAGGGGGGTAGCGCGGGGGCGGTCACGGCTGCATACGATCGACGAGCCTCTTGTATAACTCGGGCTGGTGTCACAAATACGTAAAATTGTTAAGCCAGGCTTATTAAACAGAAGAGACCTTGTTTAACTCAACAGTTGGTATGTGACAATTGTGCTAAGACGTGCAGCGAGTTGGGGTATACATGTTACACGATCATCTATGATAGGCGGTTGTCAAGAGGGGGTTAACTCGGCAGTAGACGGGTCGCTTACGTGCGTCAGAGGAGGAGAAGATGTCTGTTGAAAAGGAAGCTTCTTGGCTTGAGAAGGAAAGGGGAAGGAATCAAGATAAAGACTCGCCGTCGAGACTGCTATCTATCAAATAGTATACTGCAGCCAATAGATTTGGCTCTCAGCTGCGCGCATAAAAATAATAATAGGAGGTACGGTAAATGTACCCTACGCGAGGTCAAGTTCCACCTAGAAAACGCGGCTGTGTAAATCCTACGTCTTACGAGGTTTGTGTAACGCGAAGCAAAAGGTAACTAATAAGTCAGCATGGTAAGAGAAGGTGATAGGCGCGGACGTTTCGGTCATGTAGTCGGATCCGACGCGACAAAAAGGCCCGGCATAAGGTCGTTGCCACTGTGTGCAACCATCACGTAGCGCCTAACATCCGCCATCCGCCTGCACAATTCGTTCGGCACTAGATCCCCCTCGAGCATCCTTCGATTGAGGATGGAAGCCGTACGCACCCAGCTCGCGGGCTCGCGCCTACAGCTCCCGACGATATGGGTCATAAATAAGGTAGAGCACCAAGTCTTTCTAAACGCCATCGGGACCGGAGGCTGACGTCCCTCGTCACACACGCCGATATATGTATAGTCCTTTAAATTCCGCCTTGCTATTGCGTCCAGCTATGGCACTGCCTAGAGGCCCCCGAGGGCAGAGTATTGGCTAATAGAACTGTGGCTTGCTCCTGATGTGCGCTTAGAGATTTGATATCAGGCATTTCTTAAGCATGAAAGCATGATGTGGAAACAAGATTGGTCGGCGTACGACTTATCATTCGTGAGATATCCTCTAGGGTGTCTCGCAAAATAGCTGAGTAGGCTAAACTCGTGATAAATCGCCCCCGCGTAAGCTCTAAGGACAGACAACTACCAATTGCCGGCTATTCTTCAACAAAACATGGAACGTGAACGCTTCCGTAGGTGGCTTAACCTCGCGCATGTGAGAGAAGAAATTTTGTAAGTCGTAAGCTAGTTTGTTCGTCTACTGCCAGTCCCCAAGATTACTTGGCTGGCTCGTCTCAGCTACTCAGCAAATTTTTGCGTCTCGATCTCTAGGCCAGGTCTATCACATCTACCTTGCTCATCCCTGCGAGTCACGATCTCCAAGAGATTTGATGCCCTTTGAGCTCCAACCGGAATCTAAACCGGTCAAATTTGCGGCTGTCGAATACAAGAGACCCCACGTACTAGGGTTTTACTTTATGTGCTTCAACGGTTCGTGATGACATGCGTTGTCCTTGCTCGAGGCGCGCCGGTGGCGTTCTTCAATATTTTATGTGACACGTCGATAATGCCAAGAAAGCAGATGTCCATGTTTAGTTGAGGGTTAGGTAAACTAGGTACGACGCGTTCCCTCTAATGCCGTCGACACGTGAAATGTATGATTTCTTTGCCAGATTACGCTACGTCCGCATTTAAATCCTAGAGTAGGATCAGGCAGGTCGTCTATATCTCCGGGTGGCTCTCCAAACCGTCGGGAACCCCCCCAGGCTAGATGAACGTGCCGTAGGATGGATAAGCACTGCATCCCATCCTCCTATCTGTTCAGCTCCCTACTAGCTCGAGGTACATTGTTGTATCGATACTAGTTGAGCTACGTGACGAGCATAGTAAGCCTGATGGAAAGGGCCAGGAAGTAGCCTTTCGCCAGTTAGTTCCTACGGCAGAGAGCCGTGGATCGGATGTACCCCATACGCAGTATGCACAAATTCCAGTGTGCTGACAGCCAAGCCTTCTATCATGACTCTAATTTGTCTGATGTAGTAGACTGTGTCTAGAGTGCGATACTCCAACTGGCTAGAAAGCTTTGGAGCTGACTTTCTCATTGGCAAAGTGCATCAGCCGCGATAAAATCAGATCAGTGTCATCGGCTCGACTTGAGTTGCTAGCTCCCCATGTAATTTCCTACCAACTCTGCGACAATCCCTGTTTTCACGGTCGCTGCGGCCTTCTACTCGGGGAATTCTCGACCGTGAGCGATCGAACTAGGATAAGGGTTTTAATTTCTCCAATTTTAGAATACTCGAAGACCGTCGAAACCGGCAAGATTCTTCGTGGCCGATAGGTAGAGAGACAGAGAGTACGAATGATGGATTGCAGGATTAGAGGGAAAAGGATCGTATTTGTTAACTACGACGACCCAAACACCGGGGGACCGAAGACCTCTCGAATATCATGATTATTACTGCAAGCAACCAAACGGAGAAGCTTCCCCTGTCGTCTCTGCGTCCTTCGGTAGGTTAGAGCGAGCTGTCGTCATGGCCGATGCCACGTGCAGTAGGCAGTGTAACCGGACACGCTACGTTGATAGCTGTTTGCGCATATGAGTAATTCTAAGATCATGGCGACGTCGGCTGAAGTACGTAGCCTTGCGGCCTCGGGAGAACCACGTCCCGTTTACCGGCCAGGCTCAGTCCGTAATGTCGAGGGCCAATGTCTGCGAAGCCAAGCACACCTCCACGCTTGATGGTCAAAGCTGATGCCACGTGTAGTTCTCATCAAAAGAAAGTCGAGTGTCCGTTTCGAATTATTTTTGGAAACGATAGGCTTTCAAACTAAATCTTACGGTCGGCATGTTAATTTTATCGATGTCGAACGGATATTAAAACTAAATCCCCGTAGCCTCGAGACCCGATGCGTGCTCATGACGCTATATCCACGAGCCAGAGGAAGAGATGACAGCTCGTGTGCATTGCAGAATAAGAAAATATCTGCGGCGCTATTGGGAGTACCGACTGTGCGAATCCCGAAGAGGTGGTGGTAGCGGTGGGGAGAAATAATGAGTTAGGTCAAGGCGATTGGTCTGCTCTATTGGGGGGGATGTTGTAGACGATGTGATGGTCAAGGATTTGAGTTAATTCACCGTTGCACGAAAACGCCACTAGAACCTTCATCTCGCGCTGTCGAATCAAGCTTCGAAATAGTCGAAGAGCATCCACTGGCCCATACCCGCCATTTCGTCCCTACCTATAGTGTATTCATGTACTAGATACATCGTAGCTTTATCGGTGGCTGTTTTTCTGGCTCTACACCCCTGTTGACACAGCCCTACAGGGCGTCGAGGGCGTACGATATTTTCATGTCAGCGTGTGGCTGCAGGTCAGACCCACGGAAGCCCCCAGCAGACCTGTCGACCACGATCACACACCGCGACACGCAGGTAGGAGAATAATGAGTAATACAGGGGACGAACGATCCCCTGCGAACCGAATCGTATCGGTTCTTTACCAGGAGTCGGTTCGATTTTCCCGCGCGAATCCGTCGTGCTGATAGGGCACCCGTGGTTAAAACAAAAAGGTACATCTTGCTACCACGTACCAAGAGTCAGATCGATATTTCGAGAGTCAGAACCCCTTGGCGTTACTATACTTGTCTCTTCACGTCGATGATGGCTCGCTTCCTAACATAGACACGAGACCCCGGGCTAGTAGACTATTTGTAGATGCCGGAGCTAAGCCGCGTCGTGCAAGAATTTATGTACGGCTGATCGTCTCGAACTTGTGCATTGATACCTATCCTTGCAGGACCAATGTACCAACCCTAGAAATTCTTTATATCTCACGGGTTCCCACACCCAGTCCTACCTCTAAGGTTTGGCAAGTTTAGACGTATCGCAAACGACCTAAAGCTGTATCCACCTGACAGGTCTGTCCCCCAAGTTTCGGCAAGCCAATATTAGGCACGTATGATGTAATAAGGCAGGCGTTGTTTAGCGCGCTAACACGTCTTACAGAAATTGATATTCACCATGGTCGGCGTTCCTGGAAAGTACAAGGGCTGTAATACCTGCCGAGCTAGACGAGTCGCATGCGACAACGGGAGACCATTTTGCAAGAAATGCACAGATTATGGTCGCGAATGCGGCGGATACGAGAGGGAGGTTAGTAACTAAACTTCTAGCCCCTGGTCGGACCGAGGAATACACTCCCATAAATTTTGATGCCCAAGTCAGCTTTCCATATGCTCCCCGTCCCCGCATCCTAGTTGTTTTTAGAAATCGTGGAGATAAATGGCTGATAGTCGGATGCGAACTAGACCGTATTCATAGTCGGTACTCAAGACGACAAAGGGAGATGTTCGTCTCATCCGCCACGAAACCAGCAGGGCAAAAGAGCCAAAGGCAAGGAGATTCAGCAAGCAAATAAGTTAGATTTCATCGCTACCGAGCCATGGCAGCCCGCGTGGATCGACGTCATTTCGTTGTCGTCGGCTGCCGGATCGCATCGCGTTCGATTTGTCGCTCTTCAGACGGACCTCGACTCCGCGATTCGGCCGGGAAGCGGGTCGCCACGCAGAGACGACGATGTCAGGTTGTCGCTAAATGGTTTCCGCGCCCTCGACGTAAACCCCAAGTTCGGCCTCGACCCCTTTAGCATGAAGTCTCGCTGTCTCATCCAACTACCCCGAAGAGTGGCAATAGGCAGACGACTAGTACTAGCACGGAAGGGCTTTGCGTATTCTTATACGAGGTGCGTCGGAATTCCTCTAACCGACAAATTTGCTGAAATAGGGGTCTAGCAAAACTCCTCGGCCGCCTATGGTAGCGAGGCGCCTTGGAAAGGCTCGGCTACCCTTGCCGACCGGATCCGCGACCGGGGCCCCGCCGCGTACCAGTTCTTCCCGGAGCACCATTTCTTTGCTCGCGTCTATAGGCCCAGTGCAGTAAGTAAGCAACCGCTCGAGGGTATGCGGTTACTGATATCTGAGGTAGATTTGGGCGGCCTTGCTTAACCGTCAGCCGACCTTCCTTTGCTCTCCCGAGTGGACCGTCGTACCATGGGAACGACATCCTAGAACGCCGTTCGACGATCTACTAGACATAGTCGTTCTCTTACCATCGGTTTTCTCGCAAGCGAGCTGCATAACATCCCTAGACATAACATCACTAGATGTGTCTACTTTTCACCACCCAAAGGAAAAGGAGTTTTTGGACTACTGCGTCAGCATCGAGAACCAATTTGATATCTGGTATAGCATGCTGCGCCAGAGGGCCAACGAGTCGGGATCTATGCTATACTGGACGGCAGACGCGACACATTGCGACGCACATGTGCCCTTCTCCAACGTGTTCAACTTCCCTTCGCCGTTGATGGGGTTGGTTCACGTTTACTACTGGGCTGTTCTTATCAGATTTCATCAGTGCATATATACGATACTGAATACCATCGTCGAATCTGAGGGCAAGAGGTCGCCCGGCGGTCTCGGTATGCTGCGTGAGATACCTCTAGGGATAGATATACGGAAATATCAGCCTTCTCAGACGAGAATCCTTGTAGAAAACGTGTGCCGAAGTTTAGACTTCACCCTCGAAACCACGAGGCAGCCAGATCTTTTAGCTGCTCCCCTCTGGGTTGTGAACGAGTTTTATGATGAAATTGAACTTTTTGAAGACGTGGGATTAGAACGTCTATGGTGTACAGGCTTTAAGGGTAGATTGGAAGCAAAAGGCCGCGGAATAAGTTCATATTTACAAGAGAACAAATGGGTTGATGTCAAGCGGTTTGGATAGGTACGGTAACATTGGTAAAAGTAACTCTGGCGTAACGGAGACGGGACGGGGACTAAGGCACAGCCACGAATTTCCGTTAGACATGGATTTGTAAAATAGATAATGCCTTCCCATCTAGTGGCTAATTTTGGTGAGATCGTTCTATTAAGAAGACCAACTCTGTGTTATATAAAAGGAAATAAGGTCCAAAGTGTTTAGTTAAGCAAATTAGGAACACAAGTTTGATCACGTAATCAAAAATACTTTAGGTTGAGTGAGAGGTCAAATGTGGCGGTGCATACTACATATAGGTACATAGGTACCTTATTGTAGGTACGTACATGACCTAGCTTTCTCAAATCAGTGCTATCTGTGGCTTGAGCTTCAGGCGTCTCCATCTAGCGTTTGGCTGCAGGGAGCTTCGTAACTCTGGCAGCCTTGCGTACTCTCATAACTTGTAAACCATAAACCTCGCCAAATTCCCAGGTCATTCCTCGAGCTTTACCAAAGCTCCCCCACGTACCTTTACCTTTTCAGACTCCATTTACACCTTTTCGTTTTTAATACATTTCACCATGGCGTCAGGATACGACAGAGCCCTTTCCGGTAAGTTTCTTTTTCCCAACTAACGTTCATAACGACGAAGCAGCTTAGCTAATTATATATACCTACAGTATTCAGGTTCGTATTAAACGAGGGCACTACGTAGTATACCTTTCTGACACATATATAGTCCGGATGGACACGTCTTCCAGGTGGAATATGCGGGTGAAGCCGTCAAGCGAGGTACAAACACTACTAAGCAGCTCAATCGCTCGAAGCTAATGCCGTCCAGGTACCTGCGCGGTCGGTGTGAAGGGCGCAGATATCGTCGTGCTCGGTTGCGAGAAGAGGTCGGCTATGAAGCTACAAGACACACGCATTACTCCTTCTAAGATCGGTCTCATCGACACCCACGTCTGCCTCGCATTTGCCGGTCTGAATGCCGACGCTCGAATCCTAGTAGACAAGGCGCGACTAGAAGCGCAATCGCACCGCCTCACGGTTGAGGATCCCGTATCAATCGAGTACATCACCAAGTACGTCGCCGGCGTACAGCAGAGATATACGCAGAGCGGTGGTGTGCGACCCTTCGGAATCAGCACGATGATCGTAGGCTTCGACAAAAATAGCAAAGTACCCAGACTTTATCAGACCGAACCGAGCGGTATCTACTCCGCATGGTATGTTTATTCGTCTTCTACGATGGCGGCAGGGTAGGATATGTGCTAATACACTATACACAGGAAGGCAAATGCTATCGGCCGCTCGAGCAAGACGGTCAGAGAATTCTTAGAGCGCAACTACAAGGAAGACATGGATCGCGAGGCGACCATTCGACTAGCTATCAAGTCGCTACTAGAAGTCGTGCAGACGGGCGCAAAGAACATCGAAATCGCCATCATGGCTCCAGGAAAGACTCTGGAACTGCTACCGGTGGAAGATATCGAGGGTTACGTCAAGAACATCGAGCAAGAGAAGCAAGAGGAAGCCGCCAAGAAGAAGACCGGCCGGACACCAGGAACAGGTAGCGCGGCCATTTTGACTAGAGAGCAAGGTGGCAGTGATTAAACATGAGACGTAGCCAAAGCTTTACAGACCTCTAGAAAATAAATCATAGGGCATGTCACTATCTGTACACTACCCGCCCAGAAGCATGCATCATCCTCCGTCTCTTGTTGCCATTCTGTTGTCCTAGAAGTCTAAATGTGTGTGGTATCATGTAAATGCATCGCTCTGCAACCCAGAATCATGCTCGTCGTAATTTTCTAATTATAACCTGAGTCCCCCTTCTTCAACCGAGCTTATCCGCGTCGCTCTGGATGTCGAAAATAGTTCTGTTCTGATTTCCTTTTACCCGCTCGTCCTTGAGCATACGGTTATCCATCCGCATCCTCGCCTTCGACCGTTAAAGCGGGCTTCGGCACGACGGCATCGATGACGAAGTGGTTATCGCAGTGGGGGCAGTATTCGTCGGCCTCTTCGAACTCCTGGGCGTCCTTGCGGAAGCACTTCTTGCACTTCTTGCAGGCGAACGTCATCTCCAAGCTCTGCAGCAGCTGGTGCGACTCCTGCTCGTGGTGGCACTCTGCGCAGTCAAACCATTTTTTACCTAGGCAGGGGGCGTCAGTAGGCATCTAAAGCGGTGGGTGTAAACGATTAAGGCCATGAGGGGGTTCGTAGGTATGGCATGCGTAGACGAATATCTCAAGAACGTACAGCATGGCGAGCGGATCGCAACTTGAGCATTTAAGACGTGCTTGCTGTACGATGGTTAACCTTCATATTAGAAATTTATGTGTAAAATCCTAAGCTTACCACATCGTGAAGGGTTATCAAGTGTGACGGTGCACTAACAACAACTATTTTGGTAACTCACGAGCAGATTCGCTTTTTAATTTGTTACGCGTTATGAATTTTAGAGTAGGTTTCTAATCAGTTCCTTATCCCCTTATCCCCTTACTCTCTCTCCCCCCCGGTTGGAAAATGATTACCTTATTGCGGGGTCTTAGCGCAGTTAGTCCCTATCAATCAGCCTCTAGCGCATCTCCGAAATCCTGGCTATGAGATGTGAGGCTCAACTTATCTTTAACCACAGTGCACTCAGTTTATATATGAAGATTTACCCTTCTAATAAATTCAAATTTTTGAAAATATTCTTTATATAGTTCTCATAGTAAAAGGTTTGATAAAATAGAGTATACAATTTTCGACCTCGATGTACTCCAATGAAAGATGAAATCCATGACAACAGGTACAGCGACAGGTACAAGGATATCAAGTCTATAACATTCATTATATAGGTATCTCTGCCTAGGATCATAACAAGAATAACGTCACAAAGAACAGCCCACACAAGTTATCACCGCCAGAATTTATAAGCCATATATGCGAGTCCCAACTCCATTCTACCAAGTGTAATTATAAACCCTTCCGAAGCAGTTCGTCCCATGCACCCATACGTTATAGCAAATCCATTATCATTTCGTCGAAGGAATATCTTGCAAATTACTTCCTCCACCCCAACAACAGTATTTGAACGCAATACTGCTGTGAACCAGATTCAAGTCTCCTCCTAACTTATCCCATAACAAGTTCCTCATCTTTTATCCGTGAATATAATTAGGCCCTGAAGCAGTTGAACCTTCCAAAGCTGAACCGCCACGGTCCTCGACGTACGCCGTGTCGACCGGCAGTAACGTTGGTGCCGAAGTGGCGACCGCCGAAGTTCTTAGAGTAGAAAAGTGGCATTGTTGTGGTTTGTGTTTGTAGCTGTTGATCTGATAGGTGAGTCTATGGTTTGACTTGTCATACGTTGAATAGGACTTTTGGCTTACCTTTGGTTGTGTTTTATGATGTTTAGATGTAACGTCAATGACTTGGTAAGTTTATAATGATGTTCGGTGAGAAGTTGATATATACAGACGAGAAGTTTTCTATAACTAAGGTATTTAAATAAGGCGGTAATGAGTATTTAATGTTACATTCAATTCTTGGGAGATGTCTAATATCAAGGAATATTCATTTTAGCAGGGCTTGCTGGCTTTGATGGCAAGTCGTACGACAACTTGAACTTATACGAATTACGTCACACAAGAACACCGTCACCAAAACTAAGACTAGCAACTCTTTGTTGATTGGCTTTGGTGACCTTGGCGTGTTGCACGATTAGATAACTGGCATAAGAAGGCTTGGCAAAGCACATAGCCACAATATCTAACCTCGTTTGATCTAGCGCCACTTCTACTTAAAACTTCAATGTTCAATCTTCATCCGATTCCAATCTCGAACCCTTTTCGCTATTTCTCTCGTTCAACAATACTCTATTAGTAATATGATGAACCTATCTAGATCTCTTCCTTTCTTTCTTACTTCCTTCCTCTCTCTCCCCCAAACAACGGGTCCATCTCCTTCGTAATATATTCGGAAACCTACGCGCTCTCCACCAATTAAACTAACTCGGATGCTACATGCCGGTTTCTGATGAGCTGAACACGAAAATGGGAAATGATTGGCCTATATCCTAGCAATTTTTACTTAGTAAATACAAAAGAACTGATCTTTCGTACAGCCCTACATGTTTGACAGTAATACAAGGGTACGGCATTAATCATGTAACTAAAGAATCCTATAAGCCCCCTATCAGCCCATCCGTCGAAATGAAAATGATTTGCTCTTGAAACCTTCTACGCATCCGGAAAACACGACCAAGTATTCATACACGAACCCAAAGAATGTCCACCAGCGACTTTTCCGGCTGGGCCATTCGTAGAAACGGCTCTTGCGTTGGGGAAGTTGACTGCGGCGTTACTAGAAATCCCTTTCACGCCTGCTGCCCTTCTTCGACGGAATGTCCAAGCCAATACAACGTAGCTTGCTGCCCATTCGGCCAGAACTGCACAGCAGCAGCTGTCGAGACCCCGAAATGCGCCAATGGATCGTGGGCCATGTTTGATAACGCAGGCTTCTTCTGCTGCGAAAAGGGCTATATAGGCTACAACTATGGCGGGACCGACGGATGTTCTAAGTCTGGGGCAAGCTTACCGGATGGCGCATTGCCGCTTGCCGAGATTTCTCAAGGTACAACTATGTAAACCGTTAAATCTATCGAAACGACGGGCAAACTGATCTTACCCGCTCTATCTATAGCTAGCTTCTCCTCGAGCTCGACGACGTCGACAACAACACCGACGGCAACGCCTGCGCCAGACTCTCAATCAGACTCGCAATCAAACTCCGACTCCGATTCCAATTCGAGCAATTCTACCCCCGTGGGCCCAATAGTTGGGGGTGTGCTTGGAGGAGTAGCGTTTCTCGCACTTGTTATTTTATGTTTATGGTTTGTTCGCCGAAGAAAGGCCCGGGTCGAAGACGCTGCGCAGAGTTTTATGCTGAACCAAGAACCTCCGATCCCAATAAGAACTGAGAAGTATGCAGGAACAGCCGCGCCCGGTCGGGTAGAGATTGACGGTAATCCCCGGGTCGAATTATCGAATGACGCTGCTACGAAGACGTATGAGTTAGCTTAAAGTGTGTGCATAGGCGAAATCTGAGTTTTACGGGACGCGGGAGAGTCGGTAAAGCCAGTAGATTGGAATTTATAGACGCCACAGTTCCACGGAAGTGGAAGAAACTCTGTCACAAGTCGTTTAGAAAGATGTTACGTATCGCATTCTCGCAGAAAGAATATCATGTACATATCATAATCTTCATGTATAGAGTCATCGATTCTTAAGAATATTCTTAATATATAGAGGGTCATCAAAGACCGTATTTAATCACCTGTTGGACTTTGAGATCAATATAAATATTTCAACGTATTCAGACTTACAAAAGGCTCGAAGACCCCCACGTCTCCATGGTCAGCCTTAATTCAATGCTGCCAGTATTGCAATAGCTTGATACTGACCACCAAGGTATTATATCCTTAATTTTACCAACCCGTAGCAGGGTTAGTGAACAATGACTCTTCAAAAGCCGAGGGTGTAGAACGGGTTCTCGACCAACCCAACAACTTCACGGAAAACTTAAGTTAAGTTAACAAACTATGGGTGTGAAGATTCGAATTGAAAGAATGCTGCTGTCACTTTCTTTAGTTGTAGTTACACTTATAGTTCAACATGCCAATTTAGGACTAAACCTCGAAGAAGAACAAGAAGAAAAAGGCATAAGATAAATTATAAGTTATGAAAGGTGGTCTCTCGCGCGCAATGGATGAACAACTAGGTCTGTTGGATTGACTGGGGAATCGATTCAGTTACTTTGTATCACCAATTACCCTTGTAGTAAAAGTGATGTCCTATTGTATTGATTGATGATGAAAGAGGAAGATCTACGAAAAGTGGGGGAATCTAAATACAATTGGATTAGGGTGTGGGTGGGGCCCAACCCTTGGTCACATGACAATGCTAGGTGCCATTGTCACGTGACCATAATCCCAACAAGGTCCATTCCCTTTACAAAGACTGTGTTTATGGAGATGCTATAGTTGAGTCTTCGACTACTCAGGACCCTAAGCCAAAGGAAAGGGAATCATACCTCAGCACTAGAGACTATTTTCGCAATTATCTGCTAAATTTGAACTCTAGAAATTCCATCTATAAATTGAACTTTCCAACGACTCCAATTTCGACTTGGAGGAGGTCGTTGTTTCACAAAGGAATTCGTAGTCCTAACCAAGAGACTCGAATGATATGTCCTAAAGCATCAACAAAGACGAATTTTTCAGTCTGACCATAGACTAGATATCTACAATAATCCTCGCAACAACTGAATCATGCAAACAATTATATATATATATATATATACTAACCCCCAAGACGAATTGGTAGTTACTCGGACCCGAGGAGGCGCAAAGAATCCACTTCAAGTCCACTTCAAGAACGCCTTACGTGTGCCTCATTACGCGTAGCCATATACCCCAGCACGCAACCGCCAAATGTCTTTCTTACGTAGCAAATACCAGGCTGTTTATTCTAAGCTCGTCAAAAAAACAAAAACGAAATTACGTGACGAGTACCAGTGGGGATGAGTTAGGAAGATGAAAGGCATCTGGTGGCTCAGCTTCTAACACATTACGAATACCCACGGACCCGATTGAGCAGACGCCCATCAGCAAGCCACGGCGAATGTGACAGGCCGAGAGCAAACGGCATCCTTAATATATGGGACTCCCTTGACGAATTGGGGGGGTCGTACAAACCGGCACGGCAGAGCTGTCGGCTTCTTCCGTCTATTTATGTATTGGATGATATGATGTGCTGCATATAAGCCTGTCGCAGGATAATTGTTCAGTCGTTTGCGTATTATACGCGTAACAAGCCTCCTTGGTTTCAAATCCGCCTTTGGCGCAGCGATGGGGAGGTGGGTAGGATTGCGAAACTTCTTACGCTTGTCTTCTGAAAGTGCAAACAGATCGACGGGTGAGAGATGATGTAAAATTCTCCTTATAAACGTAGCGTCTTTCCACGATGGACTTTTCACTTGGTAGCAAACACATTTCTTATATCGTCGAACAAGGAACTTAACATAGTCTATAAAAATTTCGATCCGTCAAATCATCATCTTTCCGACTTTCAGACACCACCTTTTTCAACTACCATCTCAACAAAATGCTCTTCCAAACTCTCCCGCTCGCAGCCTTAGTTGCCGTCGTCCTCAGCTTGCCTGCTCCGCAGCAGCCCAGCATAAACCCGGGTTCGGTTCCGACAAGTCTACCTCAGCCAGGAGATTCAAACGGCAACCACCATATTCCTTCCGGTTTGACGCTACCTTTTGGTGTAGTTTTACCGGACCGCCGAGCGGCTTTCCGACTGATTTTCCTAGCGGCTTCCCGAGCGGATTCCCTAGTGTCTTTCCTAGCGGTCTTCCGAGTGGCTTCCCAAGCGACTTCGCCAACGGGCCCCCTAGTGGCTTCCCTACAAGCCGCCCAACTGGTCTTCCTGCTGGGTTCCCTACTGGGTTCCCTACTAGTGGTTTCCCTAACGGTGCTGTTCCTACTGGCCTCCCAACCGGCCTCCCTACCGGCTTTCCTACCGGCTTCCCTTCAGCTCCCTCTGGCTCACCTTAGGATTTACGATGATGAGGCAACGCTAAGGGTCATGGTGAAAAAGAATCTTTCCTTGATGAAGTAAGAGAAGCTTAAAGTTAGATATTATTTTACACGAACTTATCTCAAGAGCCCCTTTCGATACTTTCGTTTTCATCTACCTTTCCGGGTTTATTTCCGAAGGGTTATAGCATGGTCCATGGTCTTGATTCTTGGATTTCATTGGCCGTCATTCATTGTTGGGGTTATAGCTGGACATAAGCGGAGTTGGGGGCTGGTGTTGTCCGGAGCTAGTCTCGCAATATTAGTATCGCATTGCTAGTTCAAATAAAGAATATAGAATGATCTTCCAAATATACTCGTTGCATAGAAAATTATTTATATGTGACTGTTATATGCGACTGTATATGGTAGCTGATACGGATACTAGGGTATTGTTACTTACCCTAGATTCTGCTCAATGATACTTAGAGCCTCTGTCTAAGAGAAGAGAAGGAAAACGGATTAAGAGCTTACGAAGAGTTCAAGATTAGAAATATATATGAAGTAGCATAGAGGTCCATGTAGATGACGCCCGCGCCAAGTACAGCATGAAAAAGGGTTAGATATGAATAGTCCTACAGCTCTTGGCCGACGAATTGAATATGTCAAGGGAATATCATCCACGTCGCTTCCCTTTCTACTCTTATCCCATCCTACACACAATTTACCTTTATTGTCCTAACGTATTCGAGATAAATATTCGGCTTAGTAAGAAGGAAAACACCTAAGCACTATCGTCGCTAGGGGCTAATTTATAGGTCTTGTTGTGTCGCCACCAGGGCCAACTCGAAAGCTTCGGCGAAAGCGACACAGTCCTCGAACGAATTGTACAAGGGAGCGGGAGCGACGCGAACTACGTTTGGCTTCCTCTCGTCTACGATGACGCCGCTCGTCTCTAACTCCTTCATCACCGGGTCTAGGATATTGTCTGCCAGCAGCAGACTCAGCTGGGCACCGCGCTGGTCCGGGTCGGACGGCGTGATAATTCTGAAGAGCTGTTTGGCATCTTCCGATAGGAGGGAGAGGCACTGCTCGAGAAACGCCGTAAGCCTCTTAGATTTCTCTCGGAGGGGCGACACTCCGCCGGCAAGTTCGAAAACCTCGAGCGAGGCGCTTAGACTTGTGATGTCAAGGATGCTAGGGTTACTCAGCTGGAATCCGGCTGCTCCTTTTACGGGGTGGAACTTGGTCTCCATCCGGAAGCGAGTTGCTTTGTCGTTTCCCCACCAGCCTGACAATCGTTTACCGTATCCCCTCTCGGGTTCCTCGTCGGCGATCGTCGTGGTCACTAAGCTGTTGCGAGAGTTGATAAACATACCTCCTATGCAACCCGGGCCGCCGTTGAGGTACTTATACGTGCACCAGGCCGCGGCGTCTACGTCCCAGTCGTGCAGGTGAAGGGGAACGTTGCCCACCGCGTGGGCTAGGTCCCAGATGATGAAGATGTTGTGCTTGTGCGCATACGCGGTGATGGTCGGGATATCCAACAGCTGGCCGGTATAATACTGGATGCCGGGTAGTAGGATCAAGGCCGTGTCTGATGCGTGTTTCGAGATGATGGACTGGATGTCGTAGGTGGTGATGAGAGCGTCTTCCGAGTAGGGCGACTCTATGGTCACCATGGACGTGCTTGGGGAGAGACCATGATGGCGGATCTGGCTCAGCACGGCAAACTATCACGTCTCAGCGAACGCACGTTTGTCGTCATGCGGATCGTCTCTTACATGATCGCTTGGGAAAGCCTTGCTTTCTAGGATAATTTTGTGCTTCCCCTTTGGATCCGGACGGTAGAAAGCAGACATCAATAGATGCAAGTTCGCTGTCAGGGTCTGCATGACAGCTACTTCTGATTCATCCGCGCCGACTATGGAGGCCATCGATTTGGCAGCTCGAGCGTCAGCGTCGAGCCATGTCGGTAGAGGAGAATCTTCCAAGGGCTTAAAGTGCCCCTGGACGGCCTGAGTGGACCAGGTTTGGAGATACTGGTTGATGCGAGTTGCAGTTCTTTTGGGTTGCAGTCCGAGAGAATTCCCGCAGAGGTATGTACATGCGGTTGTCTCGTCGGCTGGGGCGGGATCGTTACGATCTAAGGAAGTTCAGTATGAGCTGACGGATCTCGGTTGCTGCAGACCGGAAAAGGCAGTTCACCTTGTTGGTTATGTTGCTGCGGCTGTTCTAATGTTGTTCGTTTAATATCAGCCTTAGTGGGGACTTGAAATTCGTCTCTCAAATGACGGAGTCCGTCTTCCCCATCTAAGATTTCAGCCTGAGCACGAAGATTCGAAAAGTGCGATTGGTCGGATGAGGCGTTCATTCTAAGTTAGGAATGGGGGAAAAAATAGTAATTGTGTTACTTTGTATAGAATTATGAAATGTGGTCCACGCGTGAACCAATTTGATGAATAATAGTCGTGATCGCGTTTGTTGAAGATTGTAAGTGGTAAGTGGTGAGTGGTGAGTTACTTCCCGTCAGTCCGACTTTGATTTTTCTCTCGATAAACCCCGCGATTTGACTCCAATCCTTGCGGTTTACGGCAGTGACAACCTTTCTGAACCTTGAACCTAAAGCCCAAATGTGGTAGGTGGGGTAGAAAAGACGGGATTGGGGCGATCTTACTGCAAGCAATTACGTCGTTTACCTAACGCATACCTAACGCATACCTAACTCGAGACCAACTTCGATTAAGCGAAGAATGAGTTTAGTCATGATGCATCTAAAAAGACAAATAGATCCAATTTACTTACGAAACAAAAATCCAACGAACCGACCTCAATGTAAAATGTAAATATCCGCAACGTGTCCAGACGCCGCAGATAGACCGCATATCGCATAGACAGACAGGTTCGGGTCGCACAAATTGGGTTAACAAGCTTCGTTAAGCTTTCTTGGACAGATCGGATATATTATTCTTCGGCATAAGGAGCGTGAAGGAGCATTTAGAAAATATGGAGATGGTATCAATTTCTGGATCGACGCTGCAATGCAACAACGGCTTGGCTTTTTCACTTCGAACTAACAAGAATCGCGAACAATGTTACGGCTAGAAACTAAATTGATAATACGAATTCTATTAGTTGCCTCTGAACTAATTGTGCAATTAACATCAACATTGCGTGGCCACTTCTCATCGCCCATCGGCAAATCCAACGCTGGCGGATAAGGCGTCGTACCCTTAACTTGGGGTGAACACCGGCAGAGCGGTTCCAATCGAGAACTGCGATTATTTGCATGTCCATTACGGGCCGTTCCTGGATTAATGAATACCACATGCTCTCTGTGGCTGTCTGGGTATGGTTAAATGTTGGGGTCAACTTCCAAGCCCCCCCCTAAACCGAAAGACAATGCATACATATGCACACCCCTCGGATCATACCGTGACGTGAGATTGTATCGATGATGGAAAGGAAAGAGACTTCTAGTCTACGGTCGAATAATAAAAAGAATAATAATAAGTTGAAAGGAAAAGGCTGATAAGGACTGAATGGTCCTCCCTCGTATTATCGACCGTTGGCCGTTTCACGAATCCACACTCGTGGCGGTGCTTATCTATAATTCAGGGGTATAGTGCGTATGCAGTACGTACAACTCCAGTTTTGATATGCGTATAGTCGTTGATAGGAGGCTACGGCTGTTACAGGGCGAAAACGTGGAAGAGAGTTTAAAAATAGCCCTGTTCCGGACCGTAATCATCGATCGATAAACGCTGCATACCTATCCCACAAACTGGTTTTCTCCGTGCCCCCGTATTGTTTGTGGAACTTTACTGTATCATAATGTTAGTTTTTTTTTTTGATTCTTTTCCCCTTTTTTCTCTCCTGTCAAGATTGCCACGAAGCAATATGACTAGGAACGAACCAGTAAGGCAGGCAATACGCTTGAGCTCCCCGTCTTAGAACTACCATTCTTGGAATTGCGGCAGAAGCTGCCGGCATAAGGTTGTTTACGTTAGTCAAAACGAACGAACGAACGCTGAACACAACTCCCTATCCTGGACGCGGCGATGGTAACAGATGATTGTCCCTGCAGTGTCACCTAGTACAGGAGTAGAGAGAAGAATTGTTCCACTCGGGCTCCGCAAAAAAAAGGAGACGATATTTTCATTTCGAGATCTCAACCGGTTCTCATGACGTTGATTTCGGAGGAGATGTCGCCATGAAAACTGAAGAAACCCCTTAACCTAAGAGGACGGGGCGCTGGACCACTAACCTCACGACAAGTTTAGTAATGAGAAGTCGAACCCTGGGACCGAGAATGTGCACCGGCAGGCCAAGAGAGAGTTGTTGAGCTATCACGAGGCCTTTCGAGTTGCCTGGCGTCAAATCGGCTGACCTCGTGCTGCTCCATTGGGTTCGATAGACGCTGCTATCAAGTAATAAGGGGGTAATAGAAAATAAGAATCGCAACATTTTTACGTGTGAGGTTCCTGGATGACACCGTCGAAATCGCGGGGCAGGTGGACCTAACCAAGTCACCCGAGAGGTTGTAGAGCTGGGGCTATAGCGCTATGCCCTATGGAGGTGTGCTAAAGAGCCGGTACGCGTTACTGCCATTTTTAACTTACGTACGAAGTACCCGTATGTATAGAAGTACCTGCTCACACTTGAATAGTACCTAATTCCATCATTTCTACCTGTAATTGTACTCCAAGCCAAGTACCCTAGACACCTACCTAGGTACGTAAGGTACATGTAATTTCTGTAACAAGGTCCGCTTCCAATTGATCATCAGCCGTCTTGAATTTTTTTCTGTCCTTTCAGCTTCCCGAAGCATCGAGAGCCAATTCCATCTCTGCGCTGTTTCATCATTCCTGAACTCAATAGCGATAGGTATTGCAACATGTATTGGGTCATTGGATATACTAGTTGCGCCACAGCCTGTCATTGGGTCTCCTATGTAAGAGGCGGTAAAGCTATGTTAGGTACACTCCATATGAGGTCTCATGGAAGTTAGAAGTTATTAATGCGCGAGCCTAGCGCGATGAGCCGCTATCTATTATCAGAATGGCACCTGGACATAACACCTGAACTACCCAGCTACGCTAGACAATAATCCCTTATTTAACAATGGCCAATATGATTCGTTCTAGCAACTCTCCTTAGGGGGTTAGGGGCTAGAAAGATAAGGAGAAAGAGAGGTGAGCTGGCGATTGATAGACGGGATCAACATGTAAAGACGAGACCCCTAGGATTATCACTCCGGTCAAACAAATGATTTGCATATTACCTTACCTAGGTACTTACCTACCCGGAGGAGGCGATCACATTGCCCATTCATGTAGGTAATTTGCAAGAGCTTACTCTTACTCATCTGCTGAGACGGATGGGGTCTGGCTCGATATCCTACATATCCGCCGGACAGCTAAGAAAAAAAAAAGTTGGGGACTTGTGTCGCGTTGTATGTCACGATGTATATCGCGTACCTACAAGGCGAGAGATACTTAGTCGACCCCAGAGAAGTTCAAAGAGGTACCTCGTGGTCTCGATGTCGAATTCCTCCTCGAATAGCCGTCGGTACTCGATACGGTCAATAGTCGCCTAGACTCGTCCAAGTTTGAGAAAAAAAACTCAGACCGTTGGATCGCATAGTAGATCCATCGCGATCCACTAAACCCCAGTCCGAGACGACATGTGATGCTGAAGTTGTTCTTCCAACGAGTTCTGGATGCTCGCCGCATGGCTATTCCCTTGGCTACGGGTGACCCGCGTCACCGCCAGGACCCAAGTACCGCGGCATACAACTTTATGTGACCCGGTACTCCAGCTATACGGATTTTCAGGTACCCAGACGGTTGGGCCAATAGGAGCGTAGCGTTCCGCCCGTTCCAGTTAGCTGCAGGGTTAGCCTCTCGTTTTGTTCCATTTGCGTTCACCGTGATGAAAGAATCTTCGATTGGTTTTCTTCTACTGGTCCCGTCAATGTCTTTCCCAATACTAAGTGGAATTGGGAATACCAAGCGATACCCTCAGATTTTGAGAACCGTATTGTACATGCCCCAGGAAACCCTGCGATACCCTGCGATGCTAAACTTGCTAACTGCAAGGATGTCCATCGCAGAAGCTGGAAAGAATCCTCGACGTACAGTGCACAGAGTACACTACGAGCACCGCCGCTGAAAACGTGATTCTCTTATGTGTAATAGTTGCTGACGGTTTTACTTCCTTGTTTTTAACGGTACAGTATATAAGAAGCCGGTAGCTCCCCTTTTTCTCAACTTCACGATCGTCATCAATTTGCTTTGGCTATGGACGAAACGACGAATTGAGTATGAATCGCACTTTCGACTCTGTTACAAAGTTTCTTCATCCTATTATTATCCTTATCTTGCGGATTTAGTTTACCGGAGTCCCCTATCGTGTTAGCTTATTCTCTAACCCCGTCATTATCTTTGCCGCCCACCGTCATCGTATACATATCAGCGCCGCAATAGGGCTGTGCGTTTATCTCTTTTACCTTTTCTTCAACACCCATCTCGGCCTAACCCAATATAGTCTATATTCTCGGAAAGTTCGAGGACGTGTGACCATCTACGGCAATATCGTATAACGAGGACTTTAGATTTAAACCTCGTTACCGCGCTATTTCCAACTCTGTTTAAAACCTTGAGGCATAGAGGTTTCTTGCATCATCTTTATTAAGGTACCACTTTCATTCCTGTAACCTATTCCGGCAGCCAAATCAACCAATCAGCCATTCGGTCAACCACACCTCCAAAGGTTGCCGTCGTCTTTTTGTACTTTTTGTAGTATTGCATATACAAGACCTACTTACAAGACCTCCTTACAAGACCTCCTTATACACACGCCTCCCTAACCGACCATCTGTATCTCCAACTCTAACTAACACGCGAGGGCAGATCTTGCAGTTCACTCTTTACGTCCACCAGTCTCCTATTGACTTAATAGTGGACCTGTGCGTTCGTTAAGTTAATTCCGGAGCAACCTTTCTAACGCTTTGTCGGTACGTCTCTTACTGTTCAGCCTGTTTATGTTATTAGTTTCCTTATCAAGGGGTATGGCTGTCGACATAACTCTACGCTACCCGAAGCATCGAGCGGTGAAGTTGACTCCATGCTATTTCTGGTCTGTACGATCCGAGACACGATAACGGCATTCGTATTTTCATATTCTAATATTGTGCTGAACTGGCCTCACTTGACCTGCCGGCGCTTTGCTACCCCCTTGTCAAGTGCAATATGGGATTTGAAAATTACCGAACCCGTTTCCTCTATCTCGTTATACTACAGTAATCTCATCTTGTCACTTACTTGTTCGTTGTACCTCGATGTCAATCTCTAGGGTAATCCCCTGAGCTCAGCAAGAGGATTGTCATTATACACGGCAATGACGCCTTCTGCGTTACCCTTCGGATCTTATTCTGTATAAGAGATCATCTCTTCCCCCCTTCGATCTCCCTACTGTTCTGTTCCTACCATATCCCTTTCTATGGTCCTGAGCCTTCCCGTGCGCCTTCATCTTTCTTTCATTCATTGTTTCTCCTCCCGAGTCACAAGCCGCTCAGTTTCTTGTCTCCGATATGGTGGTCAAGATGTTGACGCTTCAGACGACTGACCTGAATCTGGATAGGTTTCCCCAGTACTCGGATCCGTTTGAGCCGTTTGAGGTTTTGGAACCTAAAACTCAAATCATGACGACTAACGGCGTCGCTCCAGACCCGAACCCGGTCCCGGCCAACAAGCTGCTGGGCAAGGTTCAGGGTACTGACCAAGTCTCTCGACACCCTTCACCTCAACCAACCCACTTCTCAGTACCGCTGGGAACTCTTGGTGGTAATGGCCACAGGGTTCTACGCTCAGCCACTGTGGGATATATTGCGCCCGAGTTTAAGGGGCGTGATGAGCAGATAAAGCAAGGTCAGTCGGTAGCACTTACGATATCCTCAACTTCTCTAACATGTAGTAGTCAAGAGCCTTATCCTTAAGCAAGCATGGATCCCCGAATCGCATCTTGACGAGCAAGTCTCGTGGTTCTACAACGAGCTAGGCATCGACGATGTCTATTTCCAGATGGAGACCGTCGATGTTATTGCGACCCACATCACATCTATGTATGCTGCCAAAGTTGCTGCTTACGCTCGTGTGGACAAGCGCGAGGAGATCCGTCTGGACATGGAAGCTACTGACCACGCCATCTACATCGACACAAGCGAGCCTGGCAAGAGCTCGTTGCACGGTCCGCGGTTCGAAAACAGGCTCGAGTCGAAGTATCTCGACCACACCGACCCTAACAAACGCTTCAGGGTTGAGACATTCCGCTCCCCCGGTACCATCTCTAACGATCCTTCATCCAAGGCTTCTTTACGATGCTATTTCGTATACCAGTGTCAGTTTGTGGATGCGAACCCCGAGCCGGGTGAGACGCGTCTCGAGGTCATTAGCGATCGTATGTTCCTGACGAAGGCAACTAAGAACACCAAGCAGATCTACGATGACATTATCAAACTTGCTGTTACCAGGACCGGACCCGTCATCGAGGTCTTTGATATCGAAGGATCCGAGGAGAAGCGTCTCGTCATGGCTTTCCGTTCTCGTACTGCCAGGGGAATTTTCAGCGCTATGAGCGACCTTTACCATTACTATGGTGTCACAAGTACCAGGAAGTATGTAGAGCAATTCTCCAACGGAATCACAGTCATGAGTATCTACCTGAAGCCGGCGACAAACCTGGATACCAAGCCCATGCCGATCGAGCAATCGATTCATCAGATCACCAAAGAAATCTCCCTTCTGTACTGCATACCCCAGAACAAACTTCACTCCTTGTTTGCTTCTGGTGCGCTGAGCTTGCAGGAGACCGTCTATGGTCACTGCGTCTGGGTCTTTGTTCAGCACTTCCTCAACCGCCTTGGCACGGAGTACGTGTCTATCAAGCAAGCTTTGGATCCTAGGAACCCAGCTCATGTAGAGATCCTATCCAAGCTGAAGCGCCGTCTCCGTACGGAGACGTTCACACCGGATTACATCCTTGAAATTATCTCGTCCTACCCTAATTTAGTACGCCTGCTGTATGCCGCATTTGCTAGCATACATCTAAGCGTCGGTCCTGGTTTTGAGAAGAGCTTAATTGCGCCGACGCCGGCTGTAGAAGTACTTTCGGATGCTCGACTTAAGGAGGCGATCACCCGAGAAGTGTCTAATGAGCACGACGAAATGGTGATGACAGCCTTCCGCATCTTCAACAATGCCATCCTAAAGACCAACTACTTCACGCCCACGAAGGTGGCTCTCAGCTTCCGTCTCGATCCATCCTTCTTACCGGAGATTGAATATCCTCGACGTTTGTACGGCATGTTCCTCGTGATCAGTGCAGAAGCGCGCGGCTTTCATCTTCGCTTCAAGGATGTTGCCCGAGGCGGTATCCGAATTGTCAAGTCCCGCAGCAAAGAGGCTTACAGCATTAATGCTAGAAACCTCTTTGATGAGAACTATGCTCTCGCGAGTACTCAGCAGCGCAAGAACAAGGACATCCCCGAGGGCGGCTCGAAGGGTGTGGTCCTCCTCGACGCTAAGCAGCAGGATCGCGCTCGGGAGGCGTTTGAGAAGTACATTGATAGTATCTTGGACCTTCTCCTCCCTGCCGAGACCCCTGGTATCAAAAACCCTATTGTAGACCTTTACCGTAAAGAAGAGATTCTTTTCCTAGGTCCGGATGAGAACACTGCCGACCTCGTCGATTGGGCCACCGAGCACGCTCGCTCCCGGGGGGCGCCTTGGTGGAAATCCTTCTTCACTGGCAAGTCACCTAAACTTGGTGGCATCCCTCACGATGAATACGGCATGACTACTTTATCCGTTCGCGAGTATGTCAAGGGCATCTACCGAAAGATGAATTTGGACCCCTCCCAGGTGAGGAAGATGCAGACCGGAGGTCCGGACGGCGACCTTGGCAGCAACGAGATCATTCTAAGCAACGAGAAGTACACAGCCATCGTCGATGGATCTGGTGTGCTTGTCGATCCTAACGGTATCGACAAGGACGAGCTCGTACGCTTAGCCAAGAAACGTGTCATGGTCTCGCAGTTCGACCTCTCTAAACTATCTAAGGATGGCTTCAGAGTCCTATGTGATGATAGTAACGTCACATTGCCGACTGGCGAAGTTGTTCCTAACGGCACGTCCTTCCGTAACTTCTACCATCTCAGAGATACCGGCCTAACCGACGTCTTCGTTCCTTGCGGTGGCCGTCCCGAGTCGATCGACCTGTCTACAGTCTCCAAGCTGATTAAGGATGGAAGGACGGCGATTCCTTACATTGTTGAAGGCGCTAATCTATTCATTACCCAAGATGCCAAGTTACGTCTCGAGAAGGCTGGTTGCATTCTATTCAAGGATGCATCTGCTAACAAGGGTGGTGTGACCTCGTCATCTCTGGAAGTCCTCGCCTCGCTTAGCTTCGACGACAAAGGATTCGTCGAGAACATGTGCCACAACGCGAACGGCGAAGCCCCAGAATTCTACAAGGCGTACGTCAAGCAAGTACAAGCCACGATCTGCGAAAACGCTCGTCTCGAATTTGAGGCGATCTGGCGAGAGCACGAGCAGACTGGTGTACCGCGGTCTGTGCTTTCTGACTCGCTTTCCGTTGCTATTACGACTCTAGACGAAGAGCTTCAGACATCAGACCTATGGGAGAACCCTAAGATTCGGAGGTCCGTTCTTGCGGATGCTTTGCCCAAGTTGCTCATCGACAAGATCGGTCTAGACACCATCATCAGCCGCGTACCCGACTCGTACCTTCGTGCTATCTTCGGAAGCTACCTTGCTTCGCGCTTCGTGTATGAGTTTGGCAGCAGCCCTAGCCAATTTGCTTTCTATGATTTGTAAGTTTCCCCCGAGCCTCTAGCGATAGTATCTAAGCTAACATAACAATAGCATGTCTAAAAGGATGGCCCAGATCCAATGATTAATGACATCTGCATATTGCTGGCACGAAAAAAAAAAGGGGGGAATTCTAAAAGGGGGTTTGAAAATTTTGCATTTTTCATGGTTGGGGATATAATTATAAAAGACGTCTAGCAGACAACATGCGATGCCGTGTAGTAGGTTCGACGTGAACCGGGCGAAGACGGTTTCATGACTTATGAATTATCTCGAATTACATTTTATACGGAGTACGGGCGGGAACATCACATTTAATAGATAGGTCACGGTAGTACCTATTGGCTGCGAAAAACAGATCTTATAGATTCGATTTTTCTTATACAACTTTACTGTCTTTTTCGTCAGTCTAGTGAATTGTGAGGCTAGGTACCTAGCTATGGAATGTATAGTAAGTAGATTGTGAGATCGAGAACATCAACTAGAACAATCTTATCCTATAATAGATTGAAGTAAAATACAACCTAGATTAAAACTGTTAACAAAACTCAAGGATACGAATTAAATCCTCACAAGCCTACCCAAAACCAGACGCTCCTAATTCAGACGTCGGCCTACCTTCAACTAGCCTTCACCTCCTGAGGCTGGAACAGAATCCCCACTTCGCATTTCCCTACATCATCGAGGGACGGCTTGGAAATGGTATCGTCAGCAGGAGCGAAATTAGAAACTTTGCGATACCTCCTCCTATTCCCGCGATACAGCAACGCGAACCCAAAAAACGACATCACCGCCGTCGCGAAAGCAGCTCCCAGCAGGACCGCAGCCAGACATCTCGACGTCAGCATGTGGCCCCCAGGCGGTAGCAGCGCGGCCACCGGCTCCATTCTTCTATCCCGCGCCGCTGCCGCCGCCGCCGCCGTTCTCGGTGTCGGCTCCAGCGTAACGACTTCCGTCACCGTAACTACCACTGCTTCTGCCGTTGACGTTTCCGAGGTCCCGGCTCCCAGGCCAGGATTGTTGCTGTTGCCATTGCCGCTACTACTACTGCTCAGCACCAGGGGGAACACCTTCCGAAAGACAGTCGCGGCGTGCGTCGGGTCCGGCTCCCCGGGGACGTCGGCGGTCCAGGTGTACGCCTCGAAGAGGCTCGAGGTGGACCCGTCGGGGGTCTCGGTGTCGAACTCCGGGTCCCAGTACATCCAGATGTCGGTGCCCGTCGACCCGGTCAGGTAGCTCTGGCATAGGCGCTGGGGGGCCTGTCTGTCGCCTTCGGCGGTGCGGCGGTAGCGCAGGTCCATTGGCCGGGGGGACAGCACCATGCTTGGGGGTAGAGCTCGCGGACTTTTTCGTTGTCTGTGTTTTCGTTACTAGATTCATTTCTGTTGTTGTTGCTGCTGTTGTCTATATCCCCGCCCCCGGCCGTAATCGTCGTCGTACACGCCACCGTCCACCCCGCCAGACACTTATCCCCGGGAAACGCAGCCGTCGACGCGCTCCCTTCGTTGCCGCTCTTCGGCGCGCCGTTCAGTTCGCCCCACTCGTTGTCGAATAGCGCAGAAGTAGTTCTCCGGCCAGCACTCGGCGTTATACCCGACCCGGCGATCGGACGCGAGGTCCTGCACCGCGAGACAGTGTTGTCCCTCGAGGGGGTGCGGGTCGTGCGCGGCTGTGTTCATCGAGTATACGTAGTACGACAGGCTGCGGCAGTATACGGAGAAGGAACATGAGGATGGCATGGCTTGGCTTTGGGAGGGGGCGAAGGGGGTTGTCTGGGGAGGAAGATGGTACGTTAGGGTTGATTGTGTGCCGTCGGGGCCGCGTGTTGTTTTTGTGATGGCCGTCATGGTTAGGGAGGTATTTTCCTTGTGTAATAAGTGTGGTTTACTATTTTGATATACGACGATGTGTCAATGTAGGTAGGTAGTGTGTGTTAGGTATCTAAGAGCTAGACGATGCGGATTAGACGATGGCCATCGACAAAGCGGCGGATACATGGCGATAGGTGTCTAGTTATAACCCACTACCCATCCACTACCACTTACATAGTTTCAGGATAGATCACCTACGCCGGTACCCGAATCAGATCCGTAGATAGCTAGACCGACACGGCAGAGCAAACACGGGGGCGGACAAAGATTACACCAAATAGCGATCCAGTGCCACGATCAAGAGCCGAGATCTGGCGGTCCGTGTCCCAGCGTCTGCAACTTCGCGGACTGTCGTGAAACCTCAATAGACTATATCGTACCGAAAACGTGCGTCGGTATGCTGGAAGCAGAAATCATAGGCCGGTTCACGTTGTTCTATAACATGGAGAGGAAGCTTATGGCATGGTTGTCGAATGTAGGTAGTCATGTAATAGTCCACAAGTCTATCAACTCGAAGCAGTATCTGTCCTACCCCGTTGGAACACTCATTTCCGCTTCCTGCTAATATACCCGATCATGTCGAGTCCCGGCGTAGGACGTAAATACTCTTCATCCTTATTGGCATCATGCTTACGCGGCGTTATAGGGCAGCTGCCCCTATTCGTAGTCCATAGCTATGCACTGTACCTTTTTTCTAGAACGTAAGATTGGGAATGCCTCGATTAGTCGGGTATGCTTGTGATCATGTCTACATCGTACAGAATCCGACGCTTATCATCGCTAATATACACCATTGTACACTGAAGAACCCCTCGAAGCGAGAGCGCTTAGGGACTAGGCTCGGACTGGCCGTATCGTAGATCCCAAAATTGCGCGATGATTGCTTCTGAGAACCTCGTTGCTGTCGGAGGCGGCTAACCTAATTTCCTTACCGCTTACCTCTTACCTAGGCCCCATTTGTATATTCTATCCTGTATCTCTTCCCAAGACATCTGTTTTGTAGAGCTGAATGGGTGTTGGGCCTCTTGTAGCACCACGGTCGGAGCACCGCTTCCTCTACCGTTGTTTTGTACTAATCCCCCTACGATCTGTTTCGCCACCCGGCGTAAGTCGTTGATCGTGAGGCTCTCGATCTTACGGCACATCTCCTGGACCGGTACCTTGCGGCCGTGTACCTGGACTTGCCTGCCTAGATCTTCTAGCTCCACCATTCGACTCTCTAAGTTCATTAGGAGACTGGAACGTAGCTGATTCTTGGCGCGGTTAACTTCGGCATGGCCAAGAGCAGCAAACCCGGTGTCCACAGTAAGCGCCCTCAATTCTTGGCACATGACATCGAGCATGTGCTGTGTGCGGCCGGGGATGCATTGAGCAGAGATGCCGAACAGCCCGGAATCTGTGTAAGAATGGTTGAAAGCGATACAAGACTCTACCCAAGCGTGTTGGTTGAGCACGTTAGTGTACAGCCTTGAATACATGCCCTTCCCGGGTCCGCCGGCGGAGAAGGATCCACCGCCGCCGAGAAGCGTATTAAGCGTTGCCAACGCATAAATATCATCTGATGCGATAGGCAATCCCTCGAAGGCGAGGTGAATATGAGTAAATACAGGTTGGTTGGGATTAGTGGAAGGAGGTTGTGGTGGGAGCGCGACGAAACCACCAGTATAATGCGCGGGCATAGTAAGTTCTTCTAGCGATGGCGGGATGGCGGGAGTGGTAGAGACGGATGCGTTACGGCTTGCGGAAGTAGAGAGGTTTTTGAATAGGGGTAACTTGGACATTATACTAGATGTTGTTGATGAGGGAGATGACGACGCTGAGGAAAATGAAGAAGTTGTCGTGTCGGTGCTATCCGGCGACAGAGAATCGATAGAAGTTTCTGACCCCGTCCGGGACAGGAGAGGATGTCCAGAAGCTTGCATATCTCCGAAGAACTTGGATGCTAATTGCACCGCCTCGACATGCGGAACACCGGCAAAGGCGACAACGGTTCTCTCGGGACGGTAGAAAGTATCTCTGTACGTCTTAACTACCGAACTGTTGATTTCCGGTATCCTTTCCCGAGGACATAACAGAGGGTTACCAAGAGTGTTACCCTTGAATGCCGCCATATGCACCAACTCGGGCAGGATAAGCTCGGGCTTCTTCCATATCTCATTGATCTCATACTCTGCCGTCAGAAGTTCTCCGGCAACCTCTTCCTCGGTAATTCGGGGATTCCGTATCGTATCAGCAAGTAGCTCAGTCGCCGTTGGGATAGCCGAGTTGAAAGTGGCGGCTTGGTACATCATAGACTCCCGTGAGGATACGCATTGTACGTTCTCTAAGACTCTACTGTCTCTTGTATATCCTCTGCCGTTTTGTTTTCTGTAGAAAAAGGCTAGTCGATCAACGATGTGGCTCACCCCGCTCAAGTAATTATTCTCGAATCTCGATCCGCCCTCGATATATACGCCAACACCAGAGAAAGACCCCGGAAGAGCCTCTGATGCTACTCGGACTCCATTTGGTAATGTTGTTATTTGGTCAAGCTCTGTCGGTTCCTGTTTTATGTTAGTTTACAGGTTTATGAATATATGTTGAAGGTAGTAAGTTAAAGGAATAGTAAGTGAAAGGAAGGAGTCAAGGCAATGAAGACATGGGATTGTCAACACACCTTTGGACTTGGTACGTTCACACTGGCAAGTGTGCGAGTCTGAAGCGGTCGGAATGCCCTAGCGCATGATCTCGCATGAGAGGTAATACCTCTATTTAAATATCTAGATGAGCAAGCGCGAAACATACTGAGGGCATCGAATTTGCGACAGACGTTTACATGGAAGCTGAATAAGATTCGCCTCGCCCGTGACGACAGAAAAGTTTAGATGAATGACTCTTATCACTTATCGCTTATCGATCGCTTATATTTGATCCGTGCATTACCTTTTTTTATTTATCTCGGCCATGTATTTCATCTTATCTTATCTCAATCACCAGAGGGACATGACACCGCCTACCAATCTTGTACAATTTTGCCGTGTGCCCCTCCTTTATCCTCCCACTTCTAATTCTAAAAGTTAAAGATTGCGATTCTGATACTATCGTGAAGTGTGTAATTTGGGTCAAATCTAGAATAAAGCAATAATCATAGCTTCATAATTAAAAATGTCTCTCCTGCGTATATACTAGAGCTAATTGACTTATTTAAACCTCTACCATGTCCAAACCAACACACCTCGAGCCCTCCGAGCTGGGCACCAAGGAATAGTATGCCCACCTATTCTCCTTCAACCATCAACCCCTCCCTCTCTACTGCCCAGCCCAATTATCTAACGCCAAGCCAACAGCTGGGACAACCTCTACACAGCCGAAATCCTCCAACCACGCGCATAACCCCGCCGACACAGGCACCGTCTGGTTCGACGACTCGGACGCCGAAGCCAAGGTCATCGACTTTCTCTCCGACCCCGACTCCGAACTACACCTCTCCACAGAAGAATCCTCCTTCCTCGACCTCGGCACCGGCAACGGATCTCTCCTCTTCGGTCTGCGCGACGCCGGATGGCAAGGGCGTATGCTAGGCGTAGACTACTCACGACAGAGCGTCGAGTTCGCGCGGCGCATCGCAGAGTCGCGATCGCAAGACCCGGACACCGAAAGTGAAAAGCGGGTCGAGTTCCGCGAGCACGATATCCTTCAAACGCCGGCCTCTACGCTCTTGACTGATGCGCAACAACCGCAGGGCTGGGATGTCGTACTAGATAAGGGCACCTTCGATGCGATATCCTTGTCGTCAGAGACGGACCCTGCGAGCGGACGTCGTGTTAGTGAATCCTATAGAGCGCGGGTTGCGCCTCTCGTGCGCGATGGGGCTTTTTTCTCGTTACGAGTTGTAACTGGACCGAAGAGGAGTTGAAGAGCTGGTTCGAGGGTGCTAGAAAGGACGGAGAGGATGACGGCGACGCGAGAGGATGGCGGTTCGACTTAGTCGGTAGGGTTGAATACCCCAGCTTTAGTTTTGGCGGCGTAAAGGGACAGACCATTAGTAGTTTATGCTTTAAGAAAGTCAGGGATACTTAAAATTAACAACACGGGCGGTACGAACATAGACGTAGGAGTGCATTAACCTAGGAAAGATACCCCAGTACAGTACAACTAGAAGGATAGAACAGCATCACTGCAAACCTGTTTGACTGATATATTAAACTCATCATGCTCTTTTTTTCGTCTTTTATCATACACATATCAGGCAACTTCCAAAACAAGAGCGCCGGTTTGGGGCTCATGGCTCGAAGCCCTTCTATAGAAGTTTGTGCAGCTTTAAAGTCCCACGGGCCTCTATGCCGAGTAGGATACAAACCTCCAAAAAATGCATCTGACGACTGTGTGCGTGCTTTCCATACATCTACTCTACGGACCTTCAAAATTTCACCTTTTGAAGGACCCTTTGCACGAACTGACGCTGGACAATTCGGGACGGCTATCTCGCGAGAGATGCGACTAGGACACTCTAGTACATGGCTGCATGTTGAAAAGAGTTCTCTTCAATCTTTCATCTATGGCGATGTGTTCATAGGCTCCCCACCCATTCCGGGAATTCCTGCTACAGCGGTCGTCGCGAAGTAGCGTACATCCACGTCGTCGTCCTTCTGCAGCTTCTCCAGGCTCGGCAGGATGCGCTGCTGGATGAGCTCGGTTGCCCGAGGAGACGGCGTGGTCGTTGTCGTTCCGGCCTTCTCCAGACTGTAGACGGTACCCTCTTCGGGGAGTCGTTTTAAGACGTCGATGAGCACGGCGTACGTCTTCGCCACGTTGAAGCGTATATTAGGAATCTCGTCCTCCACAAGCTTTTCCAGCATAGGCAAAATCGACTTTCCAATCACGTCCAAACTGACAACAGTCGCGAGAGTCTACTGCTGGTTAGAATCTACAAAGAGCGCTGGGAAGCAGCAAGGAGACTTACCGAGATAGCGAAGCAAGTCGTCATCCGGTATAGGTAATTAGGATGAGAGCCCATAGCCATCACCTCGGGATGATAGCTTCGCTGGCCCATTCGACTCCAAACACTTCGGTGAGCTTCTTGAGGTTGTGAGTCGCAGCCTTCGGATCGGATCGGAAGACTCCCCTAGCCAGCCCATGCACAACGAGCTCAGCTTCTCGTCGAAGAACTGACACCGAGCTGACTGGCAAGGAGCGGGATATACTCGATGATAGCAAGTCGTACTCTCCATTGCTTATCTTCCGCGAGCTGCACGATCGCAGGCAGAGAGACTGGGAGAGTAGGTCGATAACCGATGACTGATAATGTTAACGACGCGAGCTTCTCGAGTGTTAGAGAGTACATACCTTGGTTGACGAGTTCGAGTTTCGAGATGATATGTAAACGAACTTCGGGAAATTCGTCCTTCAACATCTGCAAGAACATTGGAAGGAGGTGATCGATAGTTTCTAATAAAGGTCAACGGCTGGGATCCTATGATTTAGTAGATAGGCTCACTCTTGTTTGCCCCAAAATCGGGGCTAGACCGCTGATTTGCGTGCCTAGAGCGGCACGGACGTGCTGTGATGTGGAGACTAGGTCTTCGATGGAGCTCATGATATCGTTAAGTAGCGTAGTTCTATCGACCAGAGTGCAGAAGCCGGGGATCTGGCCGGCGATGGCAGTCCTCACTTCGGCCTCGTTATCCTTCAGTAGCTTGACAAACGAGGGTACAAGGTCTCGAGTGACCACCTCTTCGTCTACAGCTTTCGCGATCTGTGTTGCTTGCTATTAGCCTGGGCTATACAAAACATGAAGTAAGGGAGGGGCTCGATACCTTTTCAAATCTATCAGCAATCATGTATCGAACCCTCCAGCTCTTGTCCTCTATCAAATGTCGTAACGACGTGAGCAAAACGCCATGGCTACCCTGCTGTTCCTTGGGCACAACCTCGGCGATAGAAACCAGAATCTCTACTGTCAATAATCGCACGCTGTCTTGGTCATCCTGCGCGAGGTGCTGGAAAAGGGGTATCATCTCCTCCACAACAATAGCCGCGGGCATTTCTTTTACGAACTTGGCCATGTTGGTGGCGGACTGTCTTCGCACCATGGGGGTCTCATCATGTACTAGGTTGCCAAACTGTTGGCGAAGCTGTTCCTGGACGGGAGGAGACACCTTCGAGTAAGGAGCTGTGAGAGGCCGCATCCGGATACCTTAGAGGTAAACCAGTCTGCCTTAGATAGTCGGATAGTAAGAGGGATGAAGTACTCTTCGACCTGTTGGGGTGATAGCTCGCTGCAGATCTTGTTGAGGGACTCGACGGCCTACGACAAATAGTTAGTAGATGACGATAAGGATCCCCGCAAGGCTGTATGGACGGACCTTATCCCGGACGACGGGCTCTTCGATAGCTGCGAGGTTCTCGAGGGGGGAGAGGAGGACGTGGCCGTATTGGGGCCCGCCTACGTATTCGATGAAGCTGCCTAGCTCCTCGCTTAGGGCTACGAGAACTTCATCTTCGTCTTCGACCGACTCTGACGCTGAAGTTAGATTATGATTTGGTTTAGAGGCTGGGATCGGTATCTGACCATCTAGAAAAGGAATGAGTTCGTCACGAGTGCGCTCGGGACCTAAAGCGAGCGCGATTGTTGATAGACGATGGATAGCGTTCAATCGGAGCAGAACGTCATCGTGCTAAAAGCAAGGTTAGAGGATGAGGTCCTAATACGTGGTGATATATCAGTTGGAGTCACCGCCTTACCTTTAATTCATCTATGAGCACGGCGATAGGGTACAGCTCATCGTTCGCATTTGGCGCGTCAGCCATGGTGAGGTGTAATTATGCAGTAGTAAAATCGAAAGGTGGTAAAGGCGTTGAGGCCGGAAAGTTGAGAACCGGCTTGGGAATACGCTTGCTGATCGCGTGGGCGGTCTGGTGGAGTGATGCAATGAGTTAGGTCGATGTCGGGTCAATTTGGCGACTTGGAGACGAAACCGGGCAGAGATCAACTATCGCTAGCGCTCCGATAGCCCAAAAAAATATATGTTGGATAGGCGGAGTTGTAAATTTTGTAAATTTGATATGAGTCGTCTACTAGTGGTCTTCAGTTCGCCGTTGTATCGTGGATCAGGTCTTCCAAATTAGATCATCGAGGGGTATCATGGAAAGGTCGCTTTGGTGGATAGGATTGTGTTGTGACCAAGAGAAAGATGCTTTTGGTGGAAATAGGTTTAACGCGGGCTAGAGCTACTATGAATGTTAGGTACTTTGATAATTGTACCGTAATATTGTACCGGATTGCACCTACTTCAGGTTATTATCAGGCATGGGGCAACTGGGCAAGTAAAGGTAAGTGAGGTAACAAAGGGGGCTTGCCTTGACTTCTTAGTTCTGAAAATATTGTGGCTTAGGCGTTGTCTACCTCCAGTCTGCTAATCCTGTCTAGTCTCCTGGCTTGAGACAATGATGGAAATCTCTGCCTGGGTGCCACAGATGCCCCACATATCGTTTTTGTTCCCTTGTTCATCATGCTACGTACCTTGGAATTATGTATATTACATGCACTTCCCGCCCTAAATTCGATAGTTCTGTTACGCGTTGTACCCCTGACTTCATCTTTTACCTTTATTTTAGTGACCTTATCAGCTTCACATAGGTATTTTAGGTAGGGCCATATGTAGGTAATTTCTTATATACCTCTGATGTTGTCTTTAGCAACTTTTAGTTACCTGCCTAATGTTCTTAAACTTGTCTTATTTGGAAAACGAAGACGTCTCTTAATTCTTACCTTTTAGCAGATTTAAATCATATCAAATTAGCGCTTATATACATTTTAGGCCGGTATAGTGTTGTATAGCGTTGCTCAGCTTTAGGCTACGTATTGTGATCAAACATGTTCACGATGTGACCAAATGCAGTAAATAGAAGCAGTGATGTCACTCCAAAGCCCATTCGTTATGCCGCAGGCGATTTATAGGTCTGACAGCTTTAAATCATTGCTGGCTTACGAAATCCGGACAAAATGTTCAATTAAGTTGATTGGTGAAGTATAAGCTATCAGTTTCGCCCAAGGTCATGCAGCAGATAGTGTAACCTCTAGTATTACACTTGTAAAAAAAAATATTGTGTTATTGATTTCCATTTGATTTGTACTTATACTTGTATGAGGTAGTTTAGGTACCTGGTTATGTAAGGGCTATTGCATTTGATACAGCACTTAGAGCTTCAACTTCCGATTTGAAAATATCGCGCTAAAGTAGGTCGTACACCCGCTATTGCATAAAGCATATCTTATGGTGGGGTTGTACAACTGTAACCTAAATGAATTTCCAAAAGTCGACGGTGACTCAGGATCGACCAATTCCTCGAAATAACGAATTGCGCAAATACACCTGGCCTCTAGGCTCTGTTATACCCTCATAAGGGGCCATATATAAGATGCCTACCATATCAGTCAATAAATATGACCTCTACGAGGCTCTAGGTCAACAGTTCGTAGCATTCAACCCCTCCATGACCCTGAATATCATCCTGAATATTACCCCACTAACACACCATCATCCAGGTTCACTACCCCCGAGTTTGAAGAGTTATGTTTCGAGTTTGGTATCGAGCTAGACGAAGATACAGAGATGAAGAGAGACCTATCGTAGATGGTGTTCAGGAGCCTCCCCAGCTAAAGATCGAGATCCCCGCCAACCGATATGACTTACTCTGCTTCGAGGGTATAGCCCTCATGCTCAACATCTTCCGGGAGGCAACCCACTCCCAATATCAGATTAACCCAGCCCGTCTCGGGAACATGCATACCAAACTGTTCTTGAGATACTATGAAGGTACGGCCGCTAGTCGGTGGCGCGATCTTGCGCAATGTCAAGTTCACCCAGAAGAACTATGATTCCTTCATCGCCCTTCAAGACAAGCTACACCAGAACCTCGCCCGCCAGCGTACGTTAGTCGCCATCGGAACCCACGACTTGGATACTATCAAGGGACCCTTCACATACGAGGCGCGACCGCCGCAAGAAATTGTCTTCACGCCCCTCAACCAGACCAAGCAGATGAACGGGGAGGAACTGATGGCTTTCTACGAGAAGGATAAGAATATAGGTAAATACCTACACATCGTCCGGGACAATTCAGTTTATCCCGTCATCTACGATGCGAATAGGGTAGTCTGCTCGCTGCCACCCATCATCAACAGCGACCATTCCAAGATCTCTCTCAACACCAAGAACGTCTTTATAGAATGCACAGCAACGGACCAGACTAAGCTGGAAATCGTCATCAACATGATGGTCGCAATGTTCTCCGTCTATGCCGAGGAGCCTTTCACCGTCGAACCTATCAAGGTCATATCCGACCACAACGGCCAGACACGGATAACACCCAACCTAACACCACGAACAACGACTGTCGAGGTCGACTACTTGAACGGTTGCCTTGGCCTCTCCGAGTCCGCCGAGAATATCAGTAAACTCCTCTCAAAGATGGCCTTAGCAGCTAAGCCCTCAAGCGAGAACCCGAACGCCCTAATAGAAGTTACAATACCGCCGACGCGCGCCGACATACTCCAAAGATGTGATATCATGGAAGATCTCGGCATCGCATACGGATTCAACAAGCTCCCCAGGATGACCGTGACCAAGACAGTCGGTGCGCCCCTGACTCTTAACAAATTAGCCGACATCGTGCGCCTCGAGTCTGGCATGGCAGGCTGGTCCGAGGTCATGCCCCTGATCCTATGCAGCCACGACGAGAACTTCGCATGGTTGAACCGCAAGGACGACGGAACCAAAGCGGTCAGACTCGCCAACCCCAAGACCGCCGAGTACCAGATTGTGCGCACGTCGCTGCTCCCCGGCCTACTAAAGACCATCCGCGAAAACAAGGGCGTGGCCCTCCCGCTCCGCATCTTCGAGACCTCGGACGTCGTGTTCAAGGATCCTAGCGTGGAGCGAAAGGCCCGCAACGAGCGCCACTTCGCCGCTGCCTGGTACGGCAAGGCTTCCGGCTTCGAGGAAGTTCACGGCCTGCTGGACCGCGTCATGGCTATGCTGCGCCAGGCCTTCCTAACCCACGACGAAGGCCTCACCGGCAAGGACATCGATTTCAAAGTCACCCCCCAACACCTCAAGCGCGACGGCTACTGGCTCGAGCCTATCGACGACGAGGCTACTTTCTTCCCCGGCCGCGCTGCTGCCGTCTTCGCCCGCCTAAGCGGCAAGACGGCGCGGATCGGCGAGTTCGGCATCTTACATCCCTCTGTCCTCGAGAACTTCGAGCTCAAGTACCCCGTCAGTACGCTCGAAGTCAATCTCGAGGTCTTCTTATAAAGCGGCGGTGGAAACGAAACGCGACGAGACGAGACGAGAGGAAGTGAAGTGAGGACAGAGAAGATAGCTTAGAGCCAGACGGTGTTGCTATCTATGCCTATTTCCCTCGAGGAGGAAAGACTAGGAATAAAAAAAGAAAAACGCAGTTAGATGATGATGGGAGATTTAGGTAAAAAAAATACCTAGAGTAGGTTGATACGAAGAATTCCTAGCATAATCCAAACCTTTTAGCTTGGGAATTTCGTGATGTTTTAGTAGTACATAATTCTTTCCCTTGGACTGCCTACTACTTGCTCTCAAGACGTACACAGTAGATAGGTAGACCATGACTGATCTAAACATCAACAACGCTGATTGCCTTATTTTCATCGCTTCGTCGTCTCGTACCAACTACAAACCCCTCACCCCATCTAACCTCTTGCCCAAACCAAAACACCCTCCAAGAACCAAGACAGCACCATCAAACGAATGCCTGTACATAGGTATATATGCGTGGCATCAACATACCACGCAACTAGTGTTTCATTTCTTCTTTTGTTTATTCCCGTTCGTAGGGCACCTAGTAGTAACTCTTACAATGCTACACCATAACAATGCCCCTATCATAGCCAGGGAGGAAATACCTCCCGATCACACAATTTCCGTGCTCCCCTTCTCGCTCCCGGTTGGCATATCTGCCATCTCCTGTTCCCCCATTTTTACGCTTGCATCTTCGCCGATGCTCGCAGCGCTAGACCCCCCGAACATACCTCGTCCTATATCTAGCCCGGTCACCCCGTCCCTAATCTTAGCGAGATTTGTTGTGAATGCGTTGGGCGTGTCGGCGCTTGCGTTATGTTTTAGACTTGCCGGATTGCTAGTTACCGCCCGCTGCTCTGGCGTAAGTGCTTCGTGTGCAGATTCTACGCCCGTAAGTACGCTCTTGCTTAGAGATAAGCTCGGCGGCTGAGGACTTTGCGACGACGGCCGCGGCGATCTATTTGGGGAGCCCGTGAAGCCACCTGGCATGGATGGTGTCGTCGTGCCTAGGGCATAGCTGCCGAGTTTCTCGTCCCTTGCCGCAGCTAGATCGAGGTACTCGTTCATCTCCGCATCTGTCCTGCCGAAGAGCTGATGCCACCAGCGCACGTCAGAAAGTTTAGGGAATATGAGTCTCTCGTGGCCACTTTGCCGATCGTCGATTGTCGCGTCGTAGTCTCGGTTGATAAACTCTGGTTTTCGTGATAGGAAATAGTCCCATACCGATCTCGTTCTCTCGTTCGCTCGAGCGTCTTTGCGAGCCTTCTCGTTATTCCATAGGAATGTACCGTACTGTCCGGCATAAAGGTGGTAGAGAAGACGCCGTAGGAACCGCTCGTTGAACTCGAAGCGATTAGGATGCTGCCGCAAGATCTGGTACGTCGCGTCGAGGAATTGGTGGAAAACAGGGGATATTTCATTGGGTCGGGTAGCTTCGCTAGCTTCGGGAGTACCTGGTGCCGGTTTCTTGACTTGTGATGGATCATCGGCTGGTGAGGCCACACCGTCGCCGTCCGATTCTGCGTTGGCTTCGCTGCTACGGTTCTTGAAGAATCGCTTCGCGCTCGCGAGCGCATTCTCGAAGGCTTCACCCGCGCGGCCGTCCGACTCGCCGGGCTGTATAGCCGAACCAGCCAGGGAATCGCGTTCTACAGCGAACCACTTCTCGTGGTTGAGTAAGCCGGAACGTTGTTGGGAACATGTGTCCAAAGGATAACCAATCTTTCTCGATTAATACGATAAATCCTTCGATCGTGCGGTAATAAGGATCCAACATCAGCTGTGACAGGGCTGATAGCTGACTAGTACGGTCCCAACCGTCCGAACAGTGGATCAAGACGTGCGAGTGTCTTATACCAACTTGGCGTGCGATTAGGGCCGACCCGTCGAGTATACCAGTAATGTGTTTAAGCCAACCGCTCTTCGCGAGCAGTTCGCGATTAGGAGGTAGGCGAGAGATGTCTCCATCTTTCAAGGCTTCTATAACGGTGTTAAGAGATTCTCTCATAACATGAATATTCTCGATATTCAGATAGGCTTTCTTAGCGAATTTGTAATATTCCATATTTTCCGACCCCTTTCCCATTGCCTGCATTACGACTGCGTTGATGGTTGGTCGAGCATCCACGATGAGATTGCTCTGCTGTGCACCATAGACTAACCGCTTTCCCGTTTTCGTATCGTAATTGCTCTCGTCCCCCGCGATAAGCTCATCTTCAAGACGTTCCGTTTCTGAAGTTTCCGTGTCCAAAGTATCTCGGAGGTCTGCATGACTGGATGCTGGGCTGGGTTCCGTCGTGTCCGCTACTGGGGTCTCCATTCCATTAAACTCAACGGTGGCCGAAGCGGAGAAGCACGCGCTGACCAGCTTCTCGTCCTGTATGCTGCGGTTCCCCCTGAACCCGACCATAGGCTGAGAACTCCGCGTGATAGAGCAATTATTTAGGGAGTGAAGGTAGGTTAAGACAGGTATGCGCTGTCTCGATCGGTAAGAGCCGGCATACTTGATGACATTGTCGGATATCTTAGAGGGAACGACGAGAATGCCAGGGTAGGTCGGTGAGAAATTATAATCCTTATTTATTAAGGATACCCTCCATCCTCTATCGACAGACTTGGTGCTGATCCCTTGCCGTCGAAACTCGACTCTTGGGTCGTAGATATTCCATCCGTCGAATGGTTTCTCTAGTTTCAGGGGTTGATAGCTGAAGGCGTATAGCTTTTCTATCGAACCGAGCCGGCAAGTGCGGTTCCGGATATATTCAAACGCATCCCGCCCCTGAACCTCGTCCGAGAAGTTGAAGTTTATAAACATAAAATCGCGACATCGTAGCCGTATTGAGGATGGGCGCCCAGTCGCACTGGGACATGGTCGAAAGATGCAGTTGGCAATTATGGGATAGGCGATATAGACCTCGCGAGGTTTTGAGGCACTGGGTTGTGTTGGTGCTCCATCTGGTTGGGTACTAGGAAAGGAGAATATAATATGATGTTCTGTAAGATGCAGTTCACCAGAGTGTCTCTCGCCGCCCCTGATGGCATCAACATTGGGTATCTGTCAGGGTGGAATTAGTAATGGAGAGAGCAAACGGAGACTGCGGAAGAAGTATCTACCTTCTTGACTTGCATCTTGGAACCTTTTGCAAGTGTGGATTTACATCGAAGCAGTTAAAAGTGAAGTGACACTTGTTGTCGCATTTGCCCAGCGAAGGGAAACTTGAAGGCGCCCGAAAACCCGTAAGGTGTTAGATTTCAGCTCGACGAGGAGGATAGGCTTAGATAAACTACAGCTGATGAAAGAAAGGAACAATTGTTGCTAGTTACTGAGTTGGTATGCAAGAATACTACGGCTTAACCAGCTGCATCGTGGTGTATTATGAGTTGGCAGCGCATCATATGTTAAAGTCAGCCGTCACATTGTCCAAAGGTTGGTTCGAGTAAAGTTGTAGGTGCAGGTGCATTAGTAGATTAGGTAGACGTATAAACTTAGACCTTCCAGAATCACTGGGTTACTGGCGCTGCTAGAGCGTAAGATATACTTTTAGCGGCGGGGCAACCAGTTCAGGGCAAGAAGTACATCTACATACCTACCACTTTTACATGTACTAAACTATCCCTCTGCATTAGTTAGACCAAAAAGACGAAAGGCGAGGCTGAGAAATTGGAAATTGGGGAATCGCATGTGGCTGACACCGACGTCACACAAAAAGCAGAATGGAAGTGGAGTAGGTACAATTAATCAATACCTACCATATAGGCCCGTGCATAGGTACCTAATATAAATATCGCCAAGAATTAGATGCATCGCTACGAGATAATCCTTATCGATAATAACTCTCTAATCTAGCACACAATTCTCAACCCTAAGCCAAAAATTCATAACCAAAATCCAGACAGTGCATTCACCACTGTCGAACATCAATCCCACCATCGCCCCGAATTTTTGTGACGACTGTAAACTCCAACCCGGCAAGCTGAGAAATTCCCTCCCCAAGACACCTTCAACTACAGATCGATTCTCAGCAGTCATCATATACATCCAACAGTCAAGATGGCCGTCCCGGGTTCTCAAATGTAAGTATTATCTTTCTATTCTAATGAGATTGATCTAGCTAGCTCGTCCCAATCACTACTGCGATCTGCCCCTCTTCAATCAACCAAATCCAAGTTCCACGATGGCCTCAAATTATATTTCGTTTCCAACATGCTAACTTACTTTCTCTCTACAGTTCCAAGCGCAGAAAGTTCGTCGCTGACGGTGTCTTCTACGCCGAGCTGAACGAATTCTTCCAGCGCGAGCTTGCCGAGGAGGGCTACTCCGGTGTCGAAGTGCGCGTCACTCCCACTGTCACCGATATCATCATCCGCGCCACCCACCCCAGGAGGTTCTCGGAGAGCAGGGCCGCCGCATTCGTGAGCTCACCTCCCTCATCCAGAAGCGCTTCAAGTTCCCCGAGAACTCGGTGTCCCTCTACGCGCGCCAAGGTCCAGAACCGTGGTCTGTCCGCCGTCGCCCAGTGCGAGTCCCTGCGCTACAAGCTCCTCAACGGTCTCGCCGTCCGTCGTGCCTGCTATGGTGTCCTCCGTTTCATCATGGAGAGCGGCGCCAAGGGTTGCGAAGTCGTCGTTTCCGGTAAGCTACGTGCCGCCCGTGCCAAGTCCATGAAGTTCACCGACGGCTTCATGATCCACTCCGGTCAGCCCGCCCGCGACTTCATCGACAGCGCCACCCGTCACGTTCTCCTGCGCCAGGGTGTTCTCGGTATCAAGGTTAAGATCATGCGCGGCTCCGACCCCGAGGGCAAGGCCGGTCCCTCCAAGTCTCTACCCGACGCCGTCACCATCATCGAGCCCAAGGAAGAGTCCAGCATCGTGACGCCCATGAGCCAAGACTATGGCGCAAAGGCTGCCCAGATCCAGGCTCAGGCCGAAGCTGCTCGCGCTGCCGAGGAGGAAGGCGGCGAGGAGGCTGCCCCTGCTGAGGAATAAAGGATTGAGCAGTCGGTGCTGGACTCTTCAATCTGAACGGTGGGGAAAGAAAAACGGGGGGACGGAAATGGATGAATTCTAACGAGGAAATGCGGTCTGTCTTTTCTCGAGGGCAAGAGATTCTTCGGCGTCTTTGATCATCATTTGCATTGCAGGGACGGGAAATAACGGATGCTCTATTGTCGATTCTAGGCTGGCTAGATACGGCCTCTACTAGGGAGAGCTGTAGACTGCAAAATAGCAATCGTCACACAACATGTGGAAGTCCCTGTGAAAGGTGTTATATATGTTAATGTGAAATGCCTTGTTACTAGAAGTAATGAATACAGGTAATTAATACTTAAATCTGCTATTAGTTGGATATCTCGGTTATGGACCACTCAATGAACATGAAGATAATTCACATTTAATATCCTCAAGAATCGGCGTACACGCACCCTTCTCATTCTCGTAGGATAGGTAATTTGCCTAGCTAATACATGAGCACATGAACTTCCCTCCTCGGTACTAGATATCTACCGTACCGTAGTCTGGAGTAGATGTACTTGAAATTCGACACACATCTATGCCAGAGGATAGCGTTCATTAAATACTCGCCATCTCCTAACGGCCTATACGACCTAACAACTTGGCGGCGGCTATTCAGAGTCGCTTGTTAACCCATCAACCGTCGCTCCGATTCCGTTTGCCTACCTACCCATCCGGCACCAGATCCGGCGCAGTGCAGAAAGGACCATGCCGTTTATCGTCATCTCGCTTCCGCGCGTAGTAATTCAAACAGAGAAAAAAAAAGGAAATAGAAGGTTGATTCCTCTCAAATTCGATAATAGGGAAGGTACCGGTAGCTTGCTACCATTTCTCGCACCCTAATGAACCGGAACCGGAACCGGATCCCTCGCCTCTGTGCCGAATGTGCCGGAAGGTACTTCCAAAAATAACCTGTTTCTTCCCCGAAACGCCGCGGTGAGATAATCCCAACCAAGAACCCAAAAATGATGCTACCTCTAATACTCCTTTAGTGAGCCCGATATTCCCCTCCCCCCCGGCGGAGGAGAGGAGGGTTACTGCCATTTTACACCCTAAGTTCCAATCTGGAACTAGCAGCATGAGAATCCTTAATATGAATCGTGTCCACCTGTGGAATTCGATGATCTAATCTTTCGATGAAGAGAGCCCGCCGAATAGGAAAATATACAATGTGATCGTAGAGATGTTGAATAGGGACATATATGAGGACATATATGAGATATTAATCTTCTAATATGAAGCTAGTTTATTGCTCGGACGATCTCCGGTTCTGTAGTTCGATCGACTCGTGGCCTTTCTTTGAGCGTGCGGCTGTACCGTTCCTCCTTGACGACGGTTCGTCGTCGCTATCATCAGCAAGGTCGTTGAGGCTGAAATCGCCTGCTGCCTGTTCTAAATCGTATGCGCGCATGAGCCCTTCTCTATCGGAATGTCCCCGACTTCCTATGCTTATCCGCGAGCCGGTACTTCGTCGGGCTTGCATGCTAAGACGCGTCTGCAAACTCGATATCATGTCGGTACCAGCAGCATCGGTGCCTTGTCCGGCAAGAATCTTGGTCCCGTTGGGGTCTCGTCGGGATAAGTTCAAAAGATAGACGCCGGTGAAGGTTATGAGAAACCCGCTAAGCAAGGAGAGGGTATTGACCACGTCGGTGGTGTTGAAGCCGGAGAAGAGGATGAACGAGGCGCAAAGGGTGGCCGTAGTGAAGGTCACATAGTAAAGAGGGTTGACGCTACAAATAAGTCAGCTTTGTTAATGGATATATAGAGGAGGTAGTGGATCATACATCTGGGTGCTGAATTGGCTGAGCGCCTTGTTGAAATAATTCATCTGAGTAAGGATGCAAAGTGCAGTAAGGATCATGAAGACGTAGGTCGAAGCGTGGGTAAACTGGTTGTGGCCTGCGAAGGTGAGCTTCAGCGCAATGCCGAAGGCCTTCACAGACATGACTGATACGGAGCCGACGGTAGAGCAGATCGAAAGGTAGATCAGCGGGTTCTTCTTGCCGTGAAGCGGCGCGATCTTGTAGATCATGACGGTCGCGAAGATAGCTACAACGGCACAATATAGAAGGAAACCTAGCAGCCTCCATTAGCTCGTGTCCGGAAAAAATATCCTTGCGCTGGGGTTTAACTCACCGGGTCTGATCGCATAGTTAAGGATTTGGTCGATCGTCTGGATGTCCTCGTCGGGAGGCGCATGGAGGACGATGATAATAGCACCTAATAAGCAGATAGCACAACCAAGTTTCCCCAAAGTTCCTAGTTCCTCTTTCAAGAAGTATGATCCTAGAACAGCTCCGATCAGGACGGATAGAGCGCCCAGAGGCGTCACTAGAATGGCTGGAGCAAAGGCATATGCGGCGAAGTTGCAAATCTCTCCCGTAATCACTTTGAAGAATGGTTCGTCAGTTTACTAATTTACCAATAGTTTTGATGGGGAAATTCTTACTGGTTACCATTCCAGCCCACCATAAGGGGTTTCTTAGGTAGATGTAACCTTCGCCGGAGAAGCCATGCTTTTCTTCTGCTTGTATCAATCCCTATGTCGTATTAGAGTGTGCTCTCCCGACAAAGATCGAGGCAAAACTTGGCGCCGAATTCTTTGGGTTACGGTACCTTTTTCGTTATTACAAAACTCGTGCCTATAAAATAGGATGATGTTAGTTGATGTATCTTGGGGGTACGATATCTTCTCGCACTCTAGGGACATACCGATGGCTAAACTTGACGAGATAGCTAAAGCTAGTCCGATATATCTATTCAAAAACTCAAGTCAGTCCATTGTCGTCGAAGATAGCAACTCTCAGCGTAAGCTATCGAACGCATTGTCACGGCGGCGGGCCTCGAGGGGGTTTATCCGTACTTCTCGTCTAGCATCATCATTGCGATGGATCTACGGCCGCGACAGGAATCGCAGCTTCTAGTGAAAATGGGGGGTAATGGTAGAAGACAGAATTGAGGTCGTCGCAAGAGTAGATAGATGGCTCGCGCCGGGCGAGGGCAAGCAACGAAAGGGAGTGATCAGGTGGACCGATTTGCGCTTCGATCAGCGGAGATGCCACGAATACCCGAAGGGAATGATCGGATCGGTTGCGCGCCTAGTCAAAATGGCCGGTGGCTGAGGGTCGCACGTTTACAGCGTCGCTTAGTAGATGGAAACCGAAAGGCACGTGGATAATGTATAGGAACAATACGAAGGAATAAGCTTTTTTTTCTCTTTTAAAAAGAACGAATGGTATTTCGTAATGGGTTGAAGATTAGAATTCGGGGGGTTCGTGGTGATTCGTAGTGATTTACGGCGGAGTTGTGAAAGCTTGTTCTTTTTCTCTTTGACCTTTGACTTGCAACATTGGAACTGCAGCAACTCGAAGTGGGAGGCATGGGGTTTCAGAGAAAAAGTACGGGGTACTTCCAGGGAGGTTACTTAGGTACTTCATATGTAGCCGCTTGGAGATGCCCCAAACCAATATGTACCTAGCCACCCCTGGTTCTGCCGTGCGTAGGGGCGTCATCGTCCGTTGATTGTACATACATAGTAATTAGAGATGCGCTAACCGGAGTTTAAGCCCCGTATTTCGATCTTAGTATGCACTTAGCCCTGCCTAAGTGGAAGTTTAACCCGTACCTGGCTAGGTACATGTACGCAATCAGATGCACCAGATGTACCAGATGTACCAGATATATCAGATGTACATGATATTCAGCACCTTAGTTCTTCTTAAGAATAACTATCGAGATTGACTCTAATACCGAAAGGTTAGTTTGATCTGATGGATGAATTATGGATGAATTAAATGGGCTAAATGACACAAGGTAAAAAGTACTCGAGACAAGCCATAATATACATATTTTCGGGTCTTTGGCGGATCCTGAATGTATCTTAGACATATCTTGAAACCTTCTTAGACAGAATTTAACCCACAGCTAAGAACCTTGGAAGTTTGTATTTCTCTTAGAAGACCCACCAAGACGAGGCTGTGCCTCCCCTTGCCTCCCCTTGCATCCGCAGAACACGTACGCAAGAACCGCAAGAACCGCAAGAACCGCAAGAACCGCAAGAATCTAAGCATTCATAGTATCTGATTTCCGAATGGTAGAACTAGAATCTAAAACATGCCTCTTCCTTGCTTCTTAACTAACTATACTTAATCCTGACCATTTCCTGTTCCTGAAGGCTGATCATCTCCAATCTAATCCATCCCTCTATTAATTAAATGCCCAATTAGGGTTTAATATTGAAAAGGCTGGATACCAAATTCCAGTTTTGGATCCGACTTGTGTCTAACTTGTACATATAACTAAACCATTTTCGTATTTCATTATAAGAGGCACAATATGCTGACTGCAGAAACGCCTTCGTGAGATATGATTAACCACCTAAATATGCAAGTAGTTCAAGATTCAAATTGGACATGACGACGCGTCTCCACCTGACTCGTCTACACCTTTTTTTTCGTTCCCATCTCAAGCGAGTCGCTATATCATAACCACTTATACATACATACCTAAATACTAAAAACAACCTCTTCGCGAAAATAGGGGTAATGTATATTGCTACGGAATCTGCAACTGCATTATCAAAACCTAAGAGATTCCCAACCAAGCTTTAGAAGCTATAGCAACACAAGGCGTTGTCTATCCAGCTTATCAAGGTTTTAACTCGACTGGATTAGAATTGCCATTGTAGCTCAAGCCTCCTTCCATAATACACCTGCAACGCGACATGAAATCTTGACTCTTCTGTGGGCAGTCATATATCAGCAGCCACGCCGTGCTACTTCCTATTTATGACATTTGTACCGGAATTTCCATAGATTTTCCCTTGCCGAAACTCCTAAATATCTCCGGGACCTTGTATCCTTTTACACAGCACACACTCTCGCCGTGAACAGCTGATGAGCGCCGCGGGTATCAGAAAAGAAAAAGGGCCAAACAAAAATTCGAAGTAGAGGAGTCCTCGTCACCGTCTCGTTTCGTGACGAAGCCGCTTCGCGTATCCTTACGAGCTGTTCGTCTTTCGTTATTAAAGTAAACTTACCATTAAGAATGCTAAACCGGTTTAACACTTCTCGTACCTGTATGTTAGTATGCTGAAATCAAATCACGTCCCGTCGGGAACAGAATCGCGTATCTGTGGGTTGACTGCAAATATGCAAGTTCGACATCAGCTCATTAGTGATGCATTTGAACGTATTGCATGTCGGAGGGGAGAAAAAGGATAAAGAGAAAATCGGGTTGGAAAGTTCGGAGAAATCATGACGGACGACGACGCTTGACATCTGAAGCAAGTTAGCAAGATAGCCAGATATGTTAGTGTTCAAAGCCGATCACGTACCGCTACGTTCAGTTACGCCCTCGTCTAGGTCAGAATCTGACCGAGCGCGCTTCCCAGATACCGGTGACACTTGTACCGTTGCTTTGGAGGTTGTAACAGGTTCGTCTTGAGCATCTTCATCTTCTGACTCCCATGTGATCTCGTCGTTGATAGGCACCTTAAGGGTTGCCGACACGCTGATACCACTGTTGGATGTGACATCGTTGCCACCTGTAATCTCCTCTCCGTCATCATCCGAGTAGTCGATCTCGTCTTTATCGTCACCGTTCAGCGTGGCAGTAGCACTAGTAATGTTGGAGCTGGGGGCATCGGCTGTTCCGTTGATAGGTGATGAATGCTGGTTGGGATAACTACGTTCGGTAGCGGTAAAGGCATCATGCTCGTTCTGAATCTCATCTGTACGATCGTGGGGGGAACCGTTCGCTTGTTGATCTTGAAGTTGGTGAATGTTAGTAAATATTTGCAAATTCTCAAAAGATCGGAGTTGAGGAATGAAAAAGTGCTGTTCGGTAGGAGAGATTGTCGGCAGGTCAATATTGCTCCTGTGTAATTCGTACTTGAAAGGCTGATCAGCTCCGACGGAACTACCGGATGAGACTGATTTCAAGCTGTCAAGTTGCCAACTGGCTTCCATTCCCATAATTTCAACCGCAAAGCAATCGTCGCATATGCAGGTTTTAGTTCCAGTGCAACTGATGGGGACCAAGGGGCTGAAAAGAGAAGTTTGAGAATTACCCTGCTTCGTTGATGAAAGGTCGAGTTCGTCATCGGAGAAGTCGATCAAGCCGTCCGCTGTGGTCGCATCGGCACTCGCGTCTGCATTATTATCGTCGTTCTCTCCAGCTTCATCGGCGTCGTCGGCCTCATCAGCTTCGCTAGCTACGTCGGCCGCGTCGGCTTCAGCTGCTTCAACTGCTTCGCCTGTTGGATCTTCAGTGTTTGTACCTATGGCCGAGCCATGTACTGAGGGTGAGTTAGGCTCATCGTTGTTCTCGACTTCGCCTGCTTCACCTTGATCGGCTTCATCTTCCACGGCACCGCTTTCTTCATAGTCATAAGCCTCGTCTTCTTCTTCCCCAGAGGGCAAGGCGTACGGAGAGTGACTATCAAACTCGCCAGCTCCCTCACCATCAATGGGCGTATCTTCTCGAAAAATGGCAATTTCTGAAAGGCCACGGCCAGAATCTGCGCTATCTCGAAGCGCTATAAAGCGCTGCCTGCAATTAGGCCTTACCATGAGATACGTATAGAGGTCTGGCGGCGGTTCCGACCCGTCATTTTTTACCAATCTGTCATAAAGACCAAGAATGTCACCAAAAGTGAACTTTTCGAGTATTTCAGCCGTAGAGGACTATAATACAATTAGCTTATGTGAGGTTAATGTGAGGCCGTAATTAAACATACCTCAGAGAACTCCAGTCCCAGGACATCTACATGCATGACTAATTCATCCAGAGGAGAAAGCTCGTCTGAAATGACATCCCGCAGGCTGGACAACAACTGGCCGAGGGGAAACTCTAACGCTGCCATATCACTCAAAAAGTACTTGTTAGGATCATCGGCTTCGGACTTAGCGAATAGCCTGTAATCCGTATTACCATACGAGATATACATCTCATGGCGGGTAGCAACGGAGAGGGGGTGTTCTACAAAGGCTCTGGCCAGGGGTTTTCTCTGGTCGCCAGCAACGGCAGCTTCGAGGTCTTGTGTCCAGCATTATGTTGAATCCGACTGACTTTGCGTCTCATCGGCATCAGGGACTCCAGTCTCTTCCTTACTGTAGGTTTGATTACTAGATTCATGGTCATTGGCAGGCTCGTCGTGCAAGTTACTGCCTAACTGCTGCTCGATATCCCCTAGGTCGGTCGGATCTTGTTGGTTTACCCGCTCCTGCTCTTGTTCAACGTGATGTTCTGCCACGGATCCGTGATCAGATGCTACAGGAGCAGAAGGCTGTTCTCCATGCTGAAGGGAGTTATCATCGTTATCGTCACTATCGTATCCAATTTCGGATACATCATCGCCGCTAGCTTGATGCTGGACATCTTTGTGAGTTTCGTAGATATTGTTACCTTCACTGGCGTGTTTATCTGAGCGCGAATCATTCTCCTCGTGTTCCTGTTGCTCATGTTGCTCATCAACAACAGGCTCTTTTGTGGACTCTTGGAGGCTAGCATCAGCAGGTACATTTTGCTGTTCATCATACGCATTCTGTATCCTGCTTTCCGCTTCAATATTATTATTCTCACCGACATCAAGAGTCTCTGCATTGTCGCCTTCAGTCACGGCCAGTCCTAAGTCTTGGGAGGCTACATCGTCCTCTATAAGAACTTCACTATTTGGAAGTAGATTGTCGCCTGTTGCGTCAATTGTGCCAACATCAACCTGAGTGGCGTCTACTTCGTCGGGCTTGTTAATAGAGTAGGTTGATGCTTCCAACCAGCTACCTTGGCCAGTACCAACATTCTCGGTGTTGACATTGGCATTACCGACGTCAGTGGCTTCGACTATGTCGATTTCAACAACGGGCTCAAAATTCTCTTCAGGGGCGGCATTCTGTTGCCATAGACTCTCTTCGGGGTCGCCAAGATCGATCTCAATATCGTTCGAAGCTACTGCCACCTCGTTATTCTCAATGTCATCGGCGTCTATCATACCGTACGACGCATCATCCCCCTCAGCCATCAGCTCATCTCTCGTATCTGAGTTGAAATTCGGAATCTCCTGGACTTGATCAAAATCTGCAAGCTCCATATCCTCATCAGTCTGTCCGACTGCGAAATCTAGATCTATGTCGATATCTTCCCCAAATCCAGCTTGACCGAAATCGGTCGTTATCTCCATTTCTTCTCCAGGCATTGTGTATAGGATGCCTGGATACAATGCTATCTGCGAGGGAATCTATGGCAGAACCTAATAGAGAAATGACCCTGGAAAGGGAATAGTATTATTCTCGGATGTATCAAATTGGTATACCTTATAGGTTATCCAGTTTCTTAGTAGGGAGGCAGGAAATGACAAGTCCGTATCGAACAAAGCGGCTCAGGAAGTCGGGGTGAAGACTGCCTATTTCCGGAAAGAAAGGGTTTGTAAACTTCACTTGCTTGATGTTTGCTAGAGCCTACCCTCAAGTCTACAATAATTCGTCCCAATAGCTTCGCAAACGCAGGGCACGAGATGCGGTCGGAAACTTGATGAGGCCTGACGGTTCGCCACTACTCTTGAATGTGCTTCGCAGTCCTGCTATGCTGTGTTATCCGGACTAAAGGGTTGTCGATTGATGGCGAACGGCGTGTACAATACGAATAACTTGTATAAAAGTAAGAATCATTTGTGGTGACCGAAAGTTCACCCATTAAAGATTGATCTTGCTAAATTGTTGTGGTAGATGTGTGTAGTAGAGGCCTTGTGACGTAGGCTTTGGTTGAACTGCCTTCAAAGGCCGTAGTTCTTTGTTAAGTAGGAATTAGGTAGGAAAAATGTCGGAAGTCTTGGGCAAGTAGATCAGGTCAAGAATATTAAAGGTACGTAGGAAGGTACGTAATAGTTGGTCGTTGTTACAATGCTGTGTGGATAAATGCGAGGTAACAGGGATATCGTGGTGATTGTGTAAGATGCACGTCGCGTGGGTTTAGGCGGGATTTACGAAATGGGGGAAAGAAGGGCGATGCTGCCTTGTCGAAAATATGTCGAGAATATGACGGACTTAAATAGGATTATCGAAAAATTAGAAGATTAAAGTTTGTGGCTTTAACATTAAAGTAAGATCAATAGGCCGTGATTGATGAGACAAACATCGAGGGAAAGTAGGGCATTGAGTTGATGGAATATATGATCACTTTTTAGGTTAACAAAAGGTAGGCCGAGAAGGTGGACCGTAAAATAAGTTAGAAAGGTATTAAGGTAGGTATGTTAGGTAATTTTAGGTTGACAGGACCCCACCCCACCTGCCCGACAGCTGAAACCCAACGCATGCAGCAAGTTGGTGATGGTACATATGTACCTACATACATATTTCTACCTCTCCCTTTCGGATAAATATCGGCAATATCAAGGTAAAGTCAAACATGTGGCTTGACAGGGGATTAGTCCAGTATTACATTTTCTACGTACGGTGAATTGGCTTGATCGTTGGACAGCTGCTAGCCTTGGTACAATACCAACTCCCATTTCGTGGCATAACTCTACTTAGCATATCAATTCCCTTTAATTCTACAAAAGTTGCCTGTCCCTGTGGGCATAATACAGACAACATGGTAATAACATATTCCCAGATACCTAAGTAAGGTTCCCCAATGATCTCTAACTCGTATTAGGTCGTCTTAGCCGCATCTATTTGTACTCGAGGTGGGAAAGCTGTCCTCTCGAGGCAATTCCGGGAGATGCCCAGATCGCGAATCGAAGCCCTCCTAGCATCTTTTCCTAAGCTTGCCGATTCGGGCACTCAGCACACCACAGTTGAACAGGACAATGTTCGATTTGTCTACCAACCACTCGACGAGCTCTACATGGTCCTCATCACCAACCGCCAGTCCAACATCTTACAGGATATCGATTCCCTCCACCTGTTTGCGCAGGTAGTTACTAGCACATGCAGAAGCTTAGATGAGAGGGAGATATTGAAGAATGCCTATGAACTACTCAGCGCCTTTGACGAGTTGGTTTCTCTCGGCTATAGGGAAAACCTCACCATCAGTCAGATCAAGACTTTCTTGGAGATGGAGAGTCACGAAGAGCGCATCCAGGAGATTATTGCGCGAGTATGCTATCTACATACAAGGCTTTCCCATTGTCCTGCTAACAGCCGTACAGAACAAGGAATTGGAAGCAACCGAGGAGCGCAAACGAAAGGCCAAACAGCTGGAGTTGCAACGAAAGGAGTCTGCGAGGATGGGTCGTCCTGGTGCACCTCGAACCCCAGTATACCCAACTTATACACCACCTACGCGCCCCACGCCTGCAGATACCTACGATACCTACGAGGCTGAGAAGAACAAGACTCATAAGTACGAAATACCATAAATATATCAGACGCCAGGCTAACACAGAATTAGGACAACGGTTATGAAAGGCAAGGGAATGCAGTTGGGTAAGAAGTCTAAGACTACAGACATGTTTGAACGTGTCCGAGGAGACATGGGAGCCGAAGTAGACGATTCACCCCTGGTGCCCATCGCTCCCGCCCCGGCTGCCGAGCCTGCAGCTCCACGAATGTCTTCAACCCTAGACCGCGATGCGATCCACGTCACTATCAACGAGTCTATCGGTGCCAAACTATCGAGGGAGGGTTCTCTAAACTCCCTAGCCGTTACCGGCGATCTAAGTTTAAGAATCTCGGATCCCAGCTTGACCAAGATCAAGCTCAACCTTACGGCAAACGCCTCTCATGGCGTCCAGTTCCGTACACATCCCAACGTCGATCGTGGCCTATTTACGAGCTCCAAGACTATCCAGATGAGCAACGCCGCACGTGGTTTCCCAGTCAACAATTCTGTTGGAGTGTTAAGGTGGCGAGCTACGCCAAAGACGGACGACACCAGCGCTCTGCCTATTAGTTTTACCGTCTGGGTGAACAAGGGCTCGTCTGGAAACTATACGATAACAGTCGAGTATGAGCTTACTGGAAGTGACGCCCTGAAGGATGTTACCGTTGTCATTCCGTACGTTACTAGCGAACCATCCGTGTCTAGTTTCGATGCCACCTACGAAGTATCTGGCGACAGTCTCGAATGGACTATCGGAACCGTCAGCGACGACAATCCTAACGGCTCATTTGAATTCGATGCTCAGGCGGATGACGAGAACGAGTTTTTCCCTATGCAAGTACGATTCTCCAAGACGACACCGTTCATCGATGTTGATGTAAGTACTATACTCTCACCCTCAATCTAACATTTTCACCGTACTAACTATTTATATAGGTTACGTCAGTTTCATTGGTGGAAGAGAATGAAGAAGTGACTTTCTCTAAAGATATTAGGTCGGTGGCCGAATCCTATTTGGTCGAGTAACGATTTTTGAGCAGGATGTAATGAGTTCAGCATGGAGCAACGGCCACCAAAAGGGGATGAGACAGGATGTTATATGTTATATAGAGCAATGGCTAGATAGAGCATGCTAATTGATTGTGAATGATGCCATCAAGTATAGTTCTCTGCTATTGTGAATTCTAAGAACTCAGAAAATGTTATAAGATTGTATACAGTATATAAGTATAGAACATACTGTATTATGTACCTAATTTAGAGTGTTTTCAGTTGCGATCGCCCCGTTTTGGCGCACTGTGGACTCACTAACCTTCGTAAAATCGCAGCAGCAATAACAAGACAACTTCATGAGTGGATGTCTTTCTAAATAATAACAACGTCAACTTATAAAATGCTGTGCTATGATTAGAACTTTCCTAGATTAGGTACTCTCAAATCAAGTACCCAGTCTTAAAAGTAATCATGACTGAACCAATTGAGCTCACTCTACATAACGACTTACGTCTCGACCCTAAGCCGCACAACGGCCTTCTCACTTATAATCCGGTCATCGAACTCTTTGCCGGTGCGGTTGGGTCGAGAACGCTCCAGATATGGCGGTCAAATGGTCAAGCTGTTACTAAAAGTAGTCAACGTGGCGAGAGAGACACTGTCGAGGCTCTCCGCTGGAAAGCAGATGGTAGATTACTTCCGTTTTCATATTAGAATATCAACCCATAAACTAACGCGTATCAGGACAATTTCTAGCGGTAGGGTGGAGTGACGGGGAGTAGTGAGATTGATGGGTTTGGAGACGAACAAGGCTGTCCACCAGATGCCAGTATGCGAGGCGGGCAAGTCACGAATCACCTGTATCGGCTGGGCTCGTAACAACGCAGGGAAGCGTCAGAACCTAGCCTCGGAATCTTCTACAGTATCCTGGGAGGATATAATATCTCGCGATCTTTTTCCAAGCAGTAGGAAGACCGCCGTAGACCTTCCTCGGGAACTTACGTTTCTCGAAGTCGAGAGCGCTCTGCCAAAGCTCAGCCCTTTACCCGCATCGGGGGGTTCAGGGTAAGGAACACAGCCAAATTCATCGTAACAACTACCTGCTAACAAGGCCTTAAGGGATGACTCCTTCGTATTCACCACAAGGGCATCGCTGGAGTTCCTATTCCAACCCTTCGCTCCTCGTGACAGCGATAACGTCGATGTCATGATTGTTGGCACTGACGATGGGCAAATCCACGTTAGCATATATAATTCTTTTGTCATTGGCACGTTTAAGTACGCTCTACCGCAGCCCCTTGGGAAGAACGTCACCCTACAGTTATGCCATCACGCCTCCCATCCTGACTCGTCGACACATATGCTCGTGTTCAAGCCGTCTGGGGAAGTTAAGACGACAACTACTTATCTCGTACCAATAGACCTAACATTCGTTCACTCTTCACCTGAGAATTTATCCTTACTAGCCTCAAAAACCACGACACTACAAAAGCTGCTGAGGTATGTAAAACAAGTGCAGATACATATGATACACGAATGGCAGTCGACCCGAGAGCTTCCAACTCGATTTTTGAACAGCATTAACGAGACGCTACGCGAAACTGGTAACTACGGGGAGATGGGCATCGGGCAGGCCTTATATCACACTGTGGTGACGGGCCATACATTCCCAGAAGTCCGGGAATGGCTGGTCGACCAATTGGCGGAGCGGGTACGTATGCTTCCATTCATAGGTTCAGGTGGAATCATGAGGCTAAAGAATGAGACAGGGTCATAAACGGTGGGATAAGGCTGTTTTGTCAGGCCTCCATTCGCTTCGCAGCCTAGTGCACGAAAACTTCCTTCCGGCGCTCGAGCGCGTCGGTATTATCCTCAGCCGTTTATTCGGCATCGCGCGCTTCCACGAGTCAAAGGAGGAGCCCGGATTCACCAGCGCGCAGATTACCAGAGTCATGGATATCGTGTCCTGCCTGATGCTAGTAGGAAACAAGATTCTACTCATCGTCATGGAGGAGCTGGATCTGTTCCAGTCGTTTTCAATCTGGCTCCGACACGAGATCGACACACTGGCAGCTCCTTCGGCGGTAGAAGAGCTTTCCGAGAAAGATGCAACAATGGAGCACGGAAAGGTTCTTGCCTATATCCAACAGTATATGGCCGCGAGCCCCTTGAGGTACCATCTCAGCAACGTTCCAGGTGAAAGTTCGGATAGAAGTCGCCAGCAAGCTGAAGCTGGAAGCTCTCTATTGGAACTCCTTAGTAAACAGCTAAATAAACTAGACACTAAGCAGCCCGACGAAGATGCGTTCGCCCAGGTCGAATTCTTGTGCGGCTATTTGGATGGTAAGGCCAGTGCTATCTTTGAAGGCATCGCCGAGGCGGAAAAGCGAAGCGTGCGGTTCGGCCAGCCAACTGCTATCGAACTGGACAGTAGCATTGTGAAATTCGATGTCATAATGTCTGCTATATCTAATACGGTATGTCCACATCCAAGTCGTCTCTCATTCAACATTAACTGTCTCCTTTAGAATACGCCTCAGGCACCCACATATACAGCTCTGATAACGGAAAGCGACGAGCGCAGCGGTACGAATCACCAACAAGATTATCCACAACCTAGCACTGACTCTTCTCCAATAGTATACATATTCCGAACAACTACGAGCGTGTTGAATGGGATCAGCGGCTCTGTCACGACCGAGGTCTCATGCATGGTCCTTGGCGAAGGGAAGGTTCTCGATCTAAAATTCTTATACGACGATAATCTTCTCGTCTTATGGGCGCAGAGAGGTAATTTAAGCCCGCCCATTCAACACTTAATTATCGCTAATTCAAGCAGGCCAACCACTACGGATTATCAGAATACCACACAAATCTAACGACTTAGGGTATCGACCGTATTACTCAGGAGACAAGGTAACGCCACACGTCCTCAGCAACGACCAAATTACTAGCGCATTTATGAACGTGGTAGTACCCTGCGAGCCGAACTTCATACCGGCCCAGATGGAAGTGAGAGAAGCCAGTTCTGAGCGTGGCAAGGTACCTGTCAAGGTCTGTCTGCTTGGGAACGATATGCAGACATATAAAGTATTTTCCTTGCCAGAGGACTTATTCAAGCAGTTAACTACCTAAGGTAGTTATATAGTGATGGAATATCGGACTGGCAATATCTATATACCTTACAGACTAATGATAACCTATGATATCCAATGAGAAATTAGAAAAACCAATTGCTGCTTGATTGAATTCCCGAACGACCACCCCCTATTTACCCACTTCTAAAGTCTCCAATGTACCGTTGGTCTAGCTAGACCGCACCGATTCCAATCCAAGGTCCATTTTCCAAGACGATCCGGTTCCCTTTAGGTCAGCTATGGGCGGTATGGAAGCGCTCGTAGCCGAGGCAAGATGGACTAGCATGAACAATATGTCTCCTTATTTCTCACCCCATTCCCTTGTAGCTTCCTAATTTAAATTTTGATTGGTGCCTAGGCTTATGACCTATCTGATTATCGACCTACGCCATGAATCCGACTTGGATTTTACGGTCTCCAAGATATTCAGCTACAATTTAAATTCATCCCGTGCCGGAGATCAGTTCGCCTTCCCTTATTAGAGGCTCCTTCGCCCTAAGGCTGAGTTTAAGTATCAACCTACGATATCAGGACTTGTTAGTATTTTCGAACTGAACAAGGGAATTTTAATCGTGTGTATATGTAGATAACTTCCTCTTATAGCAGGTTATCTAAATCTAAGTTTACTTTTCTCTACAGCAGAGTGACCTTGAAATGCTCACCGGTCACTTGGTTTGAACTGCTTTATGATATACAAACTGCCTAATAACCCACTCTAGCCCTCCGGTTAGGAGCCATACACTTTGCACCATTCCTTCAAAGTAGGCTCATTCTTATCGGCATATCATCACTTCTTCCCTGTCTTCGCCCACTGCCTCAGGACGTTTTTCTGAATCTTCCCGGTACTCGTCTTAGGGAGCTCGTCGACTATCTCGACTTCCCGCGGGACCATAAACTTACTAATCGCGCTTTGAGTGCGAGCCCAGTTGATCATGTCTTGAGGCTCTAGCGTCTTTCCCTCCTGGACTGTTAGATACGCCTTGGGTCGCTCGCCCCAATGCGAGTCTGGTACGGCTACGACGCCTGCTTCGAGGACGTCCGGATGCTGGACCAGCATGGCCTCGAGTGCGACCGATGAAATATTCTCTCCGCCTTGACATGCGTAAGTTAGTACTCATGTCTGCAGATAAAATACATCTCTAGCAAGGGAAATGAGGCAAGCATACCGCTAATAATGATATCCTTAGCTCGGTCTTGAATCTGCGCGCTTCCATCCGGATGCCAGACAGCCAAATCACCAGAATGTTGTGCGCCCCCAGCAAAGAGCTTCCTCGTAGCTTCGGGGTCCTTATAGTAACCTTTGCAGCAAATATTACCGAAAAAAACGATTTCGCCAATCTCCTTGCCGTCCTTGGCGACGTCGATGAGAACACCTTCCGGCTGATCGGTCTTGACGACGCGGATTGGAAGACTGGTTATGAAGCCATGTCCCTGGCGAGCCATCTTGACATATCTCTCTGACTCTGGCAGGTCGTCCCATTGTGGGAGATGGTATCCCTTTGTTATTGGGCCGTAAGTTTCCGTTAGGCCGTATACATGGAGGGGGTGTAGATTTAAATCGGTCTGAATGGTTCTATTAGTAAGGATAAGGTCACTAGACGGACAGACATGTCTCATACCATCTGCTTAAAAAGGTGTGGCGTTGGTGGGCTTGCGGCTACAGTGACCTTTACAGGTTGTGGTAACCTCGCTGCTTCTTTCGAAGTGCAGAGCAAAGTATTCACCGTCGGCGCTGCACTGAAATTGGTGATGCCTTCTTCTTTCAGAAGTTTCCATATTAACGGATAGTCAACTCTCCTGAGGCAATAATGCGTGCCTCGAGCTGCGGTTACCGCCCACCTATAATAGGGGTGAGCACTTAACTTCAAAGTTGATGGTCGTTTGAGAAACTTACGGGAACGTCCAGCCTACGGCATGAAACCTGGAAATGTTAGCAACGAAAAGGATCATCTTGCGGAGTAGTCTTACATCGGTAATGTCCACAGATATTTACACCGCCCCTTGTCAGGACTCAATCCGGATTCAATGACGTTAGCTAGTGCTGCGAGATATGCGCCTCGGTGCGTATAGACGCATCCTTTCGGCCTCGAAGTCGTTCCCGATGTGAATGGAATGGCGATCATATCATCTTCATGAACACCCTGGACGTGCAGACCAGCCCACCCCTTGCTACCCTGTGCCTGGTCATATTTCAAACCTTCCAGCACTGCTTCGTCGAATGGTCCACAGAGCTCACCCTCAGTCGCATCGGTATCCTTTATTTGTTAACAGATTTATTCGATATCCAACATTAGATATAAGCTAGATGAGTCAGATAATATACTCACCAGATCAACGATGAAAGGCACATTCGGATGGCTCTCCTTAAAGCCGTCTAATAACGATAGATACTCGTTGTCTACGATGATAGAATCCACTTCAGCAAAATCGAAAATATAGGTGATATCATCGGGTTTTAAGCTATAAAATCGTCAGTATTCGGAGTATGCTTCAGCGGGGGTAGATGAATTTCCGGATCGCGTACCGATAATTCACAGGGACAATAACCCCGCCACCAGCTACAATTCCGAATATCGATTCCAGGAAAGCAGGCGTGTTAGTCGCCAGTACACCGACACGTTTATAACCGTGTTTTCGAAGGTAGTACGCTAACCCCCTGGCACGATCCGCGAACTCGCTATATGGTCTCCTCAGGACTTTGTTGTTAGCTGTAACATGATATATAGCGGGAGCATCGGGTTCGATAGCAGCGGCCCTCTCTAGAAAAAACGTTGGGGACAGCTGATGGATGTGATAGGTATGGTCAACGCCAACAGGTGACTTCGGGGTTGTCGGCCCTAGATGACCGAGTAAGTTCCTCAACCGTGACGTCGGTCCAGACATATTATTACAGATGCTGTAGCTAATGAAATGACAACTCCGTCTAAGTCTCAAGAGGTAGCGTCTAAACAAGACCGTACAGCTAATACGCAAGATATAGGTATTCTATACAGGTGTATGGTGGGTAGGGTATAATGCAAGTATGAAATGAACACGAAACAGAGCTATGTGAGATAAATGTCATCGAAGTTCAACATAAAACGCCGGCTGAGGAGGGTATCGAGACTTATAACAGTAGGTACAGAGGTACCTTAGGTATACAAAGCGGTGTCAGGGAAAAGGATGGTGCGCTAGTACTACCCCATAGACCCCGTAGTCCGTCCCCCATGCCGCCATGCCGCTAACCCCGGTCTTATTCGGTTAAGGACTAAGCATTACCGGGGAACCAAGGATTAAGCATACGGGTTTATTGATAAAAAGTAAGAGCTAAGGCGTTTTTAGCCCCTCGGAGTTGCGTCACAGTCACGACTTTTCCTACTTATTAAGAAGTAGAGTTTATTTAGAATAGTATAAGTCCCTTCGTAACTATTCCGACTAGTAAGGAAGTGAACATCCAAAGGATGTAGATTATCATATATTCGGCTTGACTCTTTAGCTCAAACTTTTATCAATGACAGCGGTACGAACTTGAGTAAGAAGGGAAATAGTATAAGTCTACATTTACTAACCTAAGGAGTTGATGAATGTTGGATCTCAAGTTTAGATGCTGGGTCCAACTCATTCATAAACTTCCACTTTGTAAACCCCATTTCGGGGTTAATATTCTACCGCCGACTAACCGATGAGCCGATTTCATAACTTTATGATAGTATAACTAACAGGTAGTATAAAATTCAAAATAGACGCTATAACTAACAGGATTATGATAAATTTCATAAACTTCAAAATAACACATCGGCTATGACATCCAGTTAAACTTTTCGAGCGACACAAATCCAAGCCAACATCCCCAGTATTCCCGTCTCCTTCTCTGTGTCACTCAGCTGTTTTCGGATCTCGCCATCCCAACGCCCTATTTCTTCCTAGTTCCATCCCTCCCAGAGTTTCGCCGTCCACATGGGCGAGCTGAGCGCTTTGACGGCTTCTTCCCCGGAACCACACTCCCAGTTCGGCTCGGCCTCGGAAATTTCAATTTGATCACCAGGAAATCTCCCAACCTCCATAACGCTAGAAAGCTTCTCTTTCGTCAACCACTCGGGAGACATGTACATGGGTTTTAACCCGCTGTTCGGCCGGATGGCATCCACCGCACCTTGAAGCACCTCGGCAGCCCGTCGAGTCTTCCACGTTGTGACTACTGCATAGCCGCCGGGTTTAAGTACACGATGCATCTCTGCAGCGCCGGCCACCGGGTCCTGGAGTGTAAATATGCCTAGGTTCATGACGATAGCGTCGAATTCGGCATCCTTGAACCGAGAAAGGTCCTCCGAATCTTGGACATAGGCGTCGGCTGTAGTCCAGTTTAGCGCGGCTTTGTTTGCCATGAAGTGTTCGATCATAGCGGGTGCGAAATCTATGCCAGTGACTCGGGGTGACGGAGAAACAGGCAGCCCAGGGACCGAGACGTCTGCTGGAGATGGCGATAGGAGGAGTTTAGCCACTATGCCCGGTCCGGCCGCCGAGTCTAAGATGTGGCTTGCTGAAGAATAGCTTAATAGCGGTAAGTGAGACAATGCGGCGGCTGCAAGGCGCGTACTGGTGCCACCTGCATGTTTTTCGTATGCAGAAGCATTTTTCTGGAAATGAACTTGTCCGGTTACCTTACCTAATGTCTCCGAGGTCATGTTGGCGATGAACGTCGTTGTTATCATGTGTGAAGAGTCGGTGGAAGATTTGAGATCTGCGAAACTGCGAAAGATAAGTTGGCGTCTGGTGGCATTTCTGAACATTGAATAATTACTCGAATACTACATGATTTAACTCAACGGAATGGTATATTTATGTCGCGTCGGATACATATTTTACTTCGCGAGGAGTCCCCGGAATGTCTCCGAGATACTTGTTTATGGAGACTTTACAGCTAAGGTCAAGTCACGGATTCCCAATTCCCGTAAACTATTGATCTTTTTATCTATTCGGAGATAATTCCTATAAATTTCCACGTCTGGCAATAGTACTGTCTTAGTTTATAATTTAAATCGTTCAGAACAGAACCGCCAAGTATTCGCCACTATATTTCACTCCACCAGATAACCCCTGAAGATACTGAGCCGGGTTTATTTTTGATATTCGTCTCGTGACATTTCGTTACATCACGTATCGGAACTATGCAACGTATTAGCGAATATGAAGTCTCGTAGATATCCTGGGACTTACATAGGGGTTCTCAAAGTCGGTGTGGTCTCGTTCGCCCATTTCCAAGCCAGCCTTGATTCTATCATCTTCCGACATTCCTAGCTCCCTCATCCGTCTGTCCCTACGCCCGTTGCGCATAACCAGGATGGTCCTCCATAAAATGATCAGTAGTATCTGGATTCCTAAGCATGTTATACAGCCAATCGTCCCTGGGGTGTATCTAGGCTAGAAATTGTTAGTATTAGGTATATCATTTTCTTTTAGGTTGACATACCGCATCCTTGGCCTGGAAAATCTGAGTGCCCACCATATTTCCAACGCAATATCCCACAAATGTGATTGATGATACGACAGTCCGCTTTGTTCGCCCGGCGATGTTTGACGGGATTAACGACCAAGCAAAGAACGTGGATACTATAAAAGGTGAAGTCATGAAAATCCCACCCCATTTCGTCCATTTGTATTGTGGCTCATTTGGAAGAAGAGCGATGATGAGAAAGCCAGCAATTGCCGGAAGTTGAGAGAGCCCCATGATCCACCTATATGCGAATTCGATTAGATCATATACAAATTAGGATATCATAGGTCTTACAATCGGAGGTTCTTCTTCTTCGAAACCAGTAGTCCTATCGCGAGGAAGAATAGCGCCGAGAAAATCATTTTCGGAATGTTCAACAGAATATTTTGTAAATTCGCTATACTGCCGTTAGTCAAAGTTATAAAGACTATAGTAAAATATGGGATACTTACTAAAACCATAGCTGGTGGTCAATATCCCCGAAAACGCCGTCAGGGCACCGTTTGGAACCGATCCTAGGAAGGCATTTGCACCAGCGATCCAGAACTAGTTTTAGGGGTTAGCTTCCTCAAGTCAAATAGGGCAACATCTAGGAGATAGTTATATGAACATACTATTGGATCTTGTAGACACTCTCTAACTTGTTCCCACTTCCAGTCCTTGACAGCTGTTTTATCGTGACCGGTGTTATTGGATAGGATGCGAGCTCTGGCTATCTTCTTTTCCTCTGCGGACAACCAACCCACTTCAGATGGTGTACCGAGGAGGAGAAAACAAGATAGTCCCGCGACAATTGTCAGACTACCGAGAAACTGTCACAATATTAGCCTACGGCCCGCTTTGTCATAGAAAAACTTACATAGGACATGTACCTCCACGCCTCGAAATTCGGGTTCCTGTGGGAGACGGTACCAATTCCATAATTTATGGATTCGGTGATAATGCTCACTCCGGAATAACCGCTTTGGAAGACCAAGGAGCGCGAAGGATGTTCTCGTGTAGTGTACCAGGTCCCAACTATCAAAAGGAATCCGGGACTTATAGAGCATTCAAAAACTCCTTGTAATGCTCGAAGAGTGACGAGATGCGCAAAATTCTGAGCAAACCCAATACTCAACACGACAAATCCCCAGCACACTATGTATATCGACAAGATCCGACCCATGGAGTATCTCTGCAGAAGAATGATAGATGGAATCTCGAAACACATATAAGTAAGATAGAAGACTGTTGTCAGCCATGAAAATTGCTGTCCAACGAGGCCCGTATCTTCACGTAACCCAAATGTAGCTTGAGTACCGACGCAGCCCTTGTCTACTTGCTGGAGTCCATGACAGAGCCACATACTATTGTAACAGAATTAGGATAACAGATTCGCCCAAGAACGGTTTTGTATAAGACTTACAGCGGGAGAAGGTACCTGTCCACTTTTCGTTTTAGACGATTACACTCCTCATCGGTATATTGAGGCGGGAGTTCCTCTTTGTGATCTATGACGACTTTGTCATCGTTTGAGAACTTAACGTTATCGTCTGACCCCATCTTAGCGAATACAGTCGGCAGTGCTCGGTGTCGTGAGTGTTGGTCCTCTTTTCATATGTTATATAGCTATGATCTCATAACTTCGCTTAGTGAGAGAGTATAGAGTCCTGGATTTCGTGCTGATAAACACAGCTATAAGTAGAAACTCGATGGTCGATAGAGATGGCTTGGAGTACAAGAAATAAGAATTAACGTCCACAATACCTAGGGATAGATAACTCCTGGAGTCTGGAAGGCCACATTGATCGAGCACGGAGTCTAGAACATCTAGGCAGGGCATATACCGGGAAGGCGCACGAATCAAAAAGGCAATCCAGAAGCAGATCTCGTCACAGGCATATCGAAGATTGCGTCCTTTCCACGACATTATCTCAATTTCTAGTTCTCAAGCCACAATTTCGGTACTCAGCAATCATACTAGATCCCGGGATTGCATTGTGTAATGTGATGTCTTAGTACGTAAGACAGAATGGTGGGAAGATACCATGCGTTATTACACGAATGCTGGCGTCTAAAGGGAAATTTTGCGTAACGTGTTAAGATGCAAGAAACACGAAAAAAATAAAGATCACAATATCGAAATGCCCAGCTTCGCTTCGTTGTAATATCTAGCCACGAGGCAAGGAACCTTTGAAGATCGTCATCCTTAGGCAACATATCGAATGATGATAAGGGATAGTGGATAATCTAGATACGCAATTTCCGCATGGCTTGAGAATGGTCTCGCAGACGATAACGTATCTGAGCGCGAGGGCTGGCTTGTGAGACAACAGCGGAAGACACGTTAGAGATTTCAACGTTGAGAATGACGGAAAGCCTCCTCAAAATTTGATGGTATGAAGCGGCACATCGTGACCACGAGCCTTTCACACGCCATGTGGCTATCCGTTTTAATTCGTCCTTAGATAGGGTACACCAATAGTTTCCACAGACCTCATATTTGCATGAGGTGGCTTGGGTTAATCCGGCAACAACAAACCGTGTCAATCTATTCTGGGAGAAGTTCCACAGCTACTCAAAGGGTCGGGCCGCGTCTAGCGGGATCAAGGGTATGGAATCGGGCTCTATGATTAACCCGAGCTATCTGGGGAATGTCTAAGGTCGTATCTTTGAGGGTTTAACAGGTAGGAGGTACCTATATAATCGTGAAGTGGAGGCTGAAACTGCTTAATATCAACCAGCCTCTGACTTCTGCATGATACATTAACTGGTGCTTAATAAACACTAGAGATCCAGATAAAATATTCATGCTATGCCGGGGCTAGGCATTCTATGTAGCGGAGGAGGTTTATCGTGCAAAACATGCGGATGCCATTCCCGCATGGAAGAGGGGGACACATCTCAATCTAGGGTCTGTGAACCTAGGGATAAACGCTTACAAATCTAGAAATCTTGTAGACCCCTTACACTAGTAAAGGGCTGTCTCGACAAGCCACAAAATGGTGACTGTAAATCTCTTCAATGAAGCTAGGTGCGGACTCGCGGTAAGAAGCTACTACATGGACACTCATTGACATGCTGGGCTAAGAGATAATATCTCTCAACAAGCAGAATTAGTATCCCTACAGCTAAAGGTTTCTAGGTAAGGAAGCTTTTACTATTCGATCTATCTATACAAGTATATCTAATAGTACGTAAGGGCTATTGATCAAACGCCAAGATTCTACCCAGATGAGACATCTGGAACAGAAGATGCTCTTGGTATCTAGATAGGTGGTTATAGGCAGTTACTTTTTGTGGTTTGGGTTTATAGTTTCCATCCCTTTGAGGGTTAGTCGCTTCTATGGTTGTTAGACTATTGAAACAATTTTACTCGGTTTACGTGTAATATCAAAAACTCTTGTATGTGATTCTTTAATCTCACAAAGTAACCACCGAGATCAAAGCTCTACCACTTTTATAATTCTATATCATAAATGATTATTTTCTCTATGTCAAATACATACCTAACTGACAAATAAACAAATACATATCCCGCTACGTAAGATGATGCTTATATACAGTGACATACAATGTCGCGCTTATACAATGTCATACATAAGCCAGATGATTATATACAATAATATCCTTGCACTGCAAAGACTACAAATACGACGCGCCTCTAAGATTGAACTGCAAACTTCGGTGCGCTCGCCGCCAACAGGCTCTGGACGGCTTCAAGAGCACTCAGCTCAACACCCAAGTCCGACTGGCCGTCAAAACCACCAGTGTACCATTGCACACCACACGTAGCATTGCCGTAGCCGGTGCAGCTAGAAGCAGCACCCTGAGCAGTAGCCTCGAGCAATGCGTCAATATCTGATTTCAAGCTAGGAACCAATACTGTCGTCTTTCCGAGCCAACGTGCCAGGCTGGCCTTGAAGCTAGTCTGGTCGATATTACACGCCGAGTCCAGTTCGCATTTCTGCTCATACATCACGTCGGTAGCGTTGGATGTAGGGCTAAAGAATGTACTCTGAGCCGTGCGAACTAGGCCCTGCACTCTCGATTCCCACGCTGAACTGTTGGTGAAGGCGTACATGTGAGCGGCACCATGGATGTAAGAGGCTATGTTATAGCTCCATTCATCCTTGTTGATCGCAGTGCAATTCGCATCCTTATCATCTCCCGCGCCGTCGAAAACGTGGAAATCGGGACTGACAAAGCCAACACTCGTAGACCAATCCCAGACCTTGGTAGCCCAATCACCAAATGTTTGGTTTCCGGTATACCGCGCAAGTCGAGCGGCAGTCTGGAAGAAGCCAGCATTGGTCACGGAGTTTTTGTAATAGTAGCCGTTGGCTGTCTCGACGAACTGCCATTTGAGACCACCCCCACAAGTTGTGCTGTCTTTATTCCATCGCGCCACAAAATCCTCGAAAGCGTTTGTGCCGATCGCAAGCCAAGAGTTGGCGCAATCCTCGCTTGCTTCAGTCTTGGACTTCTCACATGGTAGAGCTTGGAAGTTATACTCCAGCGCCGTAAGAGCGTTGTACACCCAGTAGACCTGATCGTCGTTCGCCTCCACGATCATGTTCGGTCGAACGAAGTCGTAATTCGGGCCCAGGTTCTTTGCCAGCGCGGACAGGATATCGGCTTGGTAGGTTGTGTCACCCGTGTATACGGTGTAGTCCATCAAGCCGTTCCATGCCGAACCCGATAACCACCAAAACCACGGTTCCGGTTGTTTAAACTGACCTGTCGTCGAGCTAGGATCATGATATACGTAAAGACCCTTTGCGACCTGGGCCGCATTCTCTTTGATAGAGGCCTGGTCTTTTAGGTTGAGGCTCAGAGAAGACGCGACAGGGACGAGCGTTGCCGCCGCAACAATCTTGGATAATCTCGTCATCTTGGATACCGATAATTCCCTAGATAAATTTCACACGGGTGAGAATAAAGAAAGAATCAATAAGCCACGACTCGAAGAGTCGAACACGCGTGTCGTCCGTCCATGCTGAAATATGTACATAACTGTACCCCTTTTTGAAGCAACGTTGCCCACCTAAGCTACCAACGGGTTGCAGGAGTGGGAGTGAGCTGTCGATCATTTCAGCATACAGCAAGTCAGTATGTGAGAGCGGCCACCAAATGAGAAAAAGGAAGTTGGATTACAAAGGCCAGGCACACGCGAGTGGCTGAGCCAATGAATCGACTACGACCCCGACGATCCTTGGCGGCTTTAAGCTATTTACAGTTACTGCAATAAAAGACAACTGCTTTTCGGCGTTTTTTTAGTACATTGTCATCGGATCAACCATCACCTGCATATGTTTTCGGACTTGTTTAGGAACATGTGAAGTTTTATATTTATAACTTCAAGAGCCTACGCATTGAGCTTTCAGGGACCTTGAGTATGATATGGTACGCGTGGTCAACACAAATAATGAGAGTCGATCTTTTCTTTGTTTACTCAATCAGGCGGTGATAATTGACAACCACAAGGGTTTCTAGGCTGGTGCTTAATATTCTATACAACGAAGGGGTTTGGTTGCACAGCTTAGAGGTAAGTTGAGTTGAAAATTACTTGATGAAAAGAGTATACGTCAAGAGAGAGGTTCTCCTGAATTGAACCTGGGGAATATTAGAATAACCCCGGGAATCGGATATTGGATGACACGTGCGCCAAGGAAATTAAAGGAGCAATATTCTTAAGAACGACCCAAGAGATCTTATCCTCGATTTACACATATCACCTTGATAGATTATATACTTTCTAATATCCCCTAGTAGATATTGACCCCATGAAAGGCACTCCTATAGCGAGACTATGAGGAGGAGGTAAATGCTTCCTAGCAATATCAAACTACTATACCACGTTAAGCTAGATGATTTACTTTATCGGATGCAACGATCCGATCTCTCACGGAACCCGCCGAGGGTTCCGGACGTTGAAGGGATGGGGAAAACACGATGATAGCTTCATAGAGAAATACTTAAACAGGTAGTACCCAGACGTCTTATAATAGACGTATTGTTCGTAGCTATCTTCTAAATTACTACCCGTAGCTATAATGGCTATATCGGCCAACAAAGACCATCGTCGATGACAAATTCAACACCATTCAAGACTGACTTTAAGAACTAAATGGTGAACGGCATGCGGACTAGACTCTCGTCGCTGGGTGTTAGCTGACCCGACAGACTGGGCAATCAGCTCGCTTAGATTCGAGGCATATCGCTTCTGATGTCAAATTAACCATCATGGTATAAACCAAGGCTTTTTCTGGCTAAGCGACGATAGCTTCCCCACATTCCCCAGACTGCCAGCGAAGCTTAGCTATCTACCCCAAATGCCTAGAAGCCAACTGGAACAAGGATCCTAGTTAAATAAATTGGACTTGGAGATTCGGTCAAGTCTACGCCGAAGAGCTTACTTGACAGAATATAATAAATACCAATATGAAAGAAGCACGGCACAGCTTCAGGATGAGTTATCAGAGGCTTACGGACATCTTTGGAGTTGACCCAATATGGCATACCTCTTGCTGCTTTCTCTGCTGCCGACGTTGGCCTTCGCGGCAATCGATAGGTGAGCTGTCGCCATCACGTCTGAGGCAAACTAAGACTAACATAACCAAAGACATGCCGTAGTCTCTCGATTCAATGTTGTCCGCTCAAACCTTCCAGAGGTGATAACCAACCAGACGACTCCTCTCCAGGTCGGGAACGGAGATTTCGCCTTCAATGTGGACAACACAGGCATGCAGACATTCATACCCTTCAATACGCTGTCAAGCTGGGGTTGGCACAATGACTCCTTACCGACAAACGGGTACGTATAGAGTACCACTGGATTTCCGCATACATCAGACTAACCGGCTTCTTTCCAGCGAAAAACTCGGTGATTATCACGGCGTCGAAGTGTTGACACACGGAAGAAACATTTCGTATGATCTAGAAGATCCTGATCTACCAGAAGTGTCTAAGTGGCTCACTGCGAACCCCAATCGTATTAACCTAGGTCGCATCGGTCTCAAGTATAAGGGCAATACTCTCGCGCAGTCGCTGATTACAGAACCGCGACAAGAATTAGACGTATGGAATGGTGTTATTACGTCGACTTTTAAGGTCGATGGGAAATATGTGAAGGTGGTAACCCAGGGAGATTTCGAGTCCGATGCTGTCGTCTTCCAGATCGACTCAGAGCTCATTTCAACCGGGGACTTACAAGTCGAATTTGATTTTCCTTATCCTCCGAAGCACAATGTGTCAGGATCGTCAGACTTCGAAATATTCATGGGCTCCTATGATTTTCCCTTAAATCACACGACGTCCATTGTGACACCACCTAACGGACCTAGGGATGGCATTGCACACATATATCACGAGATGCAGGAGACGACTTATTATGTCAACCTCCGGTGGCTTTGCAGATCACCATTGTCATTGACGCAAAATGAGCTCCAGGGTTCTAGCGCGGTGACAGCGCATCGGTACACGCTTTCACCAGCGGCTTCTTCCCGCTATGATCATCCGCCGACTTCGATCTCATTCACTGCTCATTTCTCCCTCGACCTTGAATTGCCTGCTTCGCCGTCGGTCATTCGGAGGCGTAATCCCACCGCTTGGAATCAGTACTGGAATGAAGGAGGCTTCGTCGATCTTACCGAGTCGTCTAACCCCAACGCTACTGAGCTTCAACGGCGTATTATCATGACGCAGTACTACATGAGGGTAAACAGTGCAGCTACAGGCCAAATCCCCCAGGAGAGTGGTCTCGTATATAACGGGTGGTGGGGGAAATTCCACCTCGAGATGGTCGTTTGGCACTGTGCGCACTGGGTCACATGGGGCAGACAGCAGTACTTCGATAGGATATTCCCCGCGATGTACGAGACATTGATGCCTACGTCAAAAGTAAGGGCTCAGCGTATGGGTTGGGATGGTGTTCGATGGCCGAAGATGACGGAGCTCGGAACGGGAGGTATCGCTCCGGGAGAGACCCGAGCGTATCTGATGTGGCAGCAACCCCATCCCATGTACTTGGCAAATCTTGCCTATCAAGCTAAGCCGACGCGACGGACATTGGAAGAATGGGATCGTGTCATCACGGCGACTGCTGACTACATGGCGTCCTTCGCATGGTACAATGAAACTACCGGACACTACGATCTTGGACCGCCATCAAAGGGCGTAACTGAGAACTCTTTCCCGCTTGAGACCCGTAATCTAGCTTATGAAATTGCCTACGTGAGTACCTAGTGTTGGAGACTCGCCCCCCTCCCCCTCTTTAGTACGTGATCGCTGACTCCTGCTGTCAAGTGGCGCTGGGGTTTAGATGCGGCAGCAAACTGGAAAAGAAAGCTGGGTCAACCTGTTCCTAAGAAATGGAGCACCGTCGCGGATAACTTAGCTCCTCCACCACAGATCGACGGGATGTATATCCCCTGGGAGGGTCGGGGCTGAACAGCTCGTGGTGGGAAGACCCGAAGCTCAGCAAAGACCCGCGTAGCGTTATCATGCTTCAGGGCATCCTTCCGAATACACCGGCGGTTAGTGACATTCTAATAACATCTATTTCCCTCTCCCGGATCTCGTTCGGCGAATGGAGTTACTGATTCAGAATTACAGGTCGATCCAGAAGTTGGCCTCAAGACCTCCAATAAGATGTGGGAGGTCTGGACCGACGAGAATATCCGAGGATGGGGACGATCCGTCCTTGCCATCAATTCTGCACGAATAGGGAACCCTGAGCGTGCCATCTACCATATGACAAATTATGCGTATTGGCCGTTTGACGACGCAGGAATGCCTACTCGATCCGGTCCTAGTAAGTTTTATCCTCCATTTATCACAAATTCTAATATTCGATCGTATATGTCTAACTCCTATAATCTAGACCCGTCACCACCGCCTTATTTCCCAGGTGGCGGTAGTTTCCTCTACGCGATCGGATATATGGTAGCAGGTTGGGAGGGTTCTGAAGGCGACGCTCCAGGGTTTCCCAAGGATGGAACTTGGATTGTCAAGCATGAGGGTTTGCTCAAAGCTCTTTGAGTGTAACTCTGTAGCACTAGATTATAATCAGCTGTGCGCAAAGCGTCAGAGATTGACACTCCTGTAGTAGCGAGAACCCCGTAATTATTTGCCACTCATCCCAATAAGACAAACAGTGAGACCAGTCTTGGTAGCATTTCAGTAATTTAAATACGTTGATTGGGGTCTTGTTTGCGTCCTAGGCCGTACGTGTTGGTTACGACGCTGTATCCATCGAGTAATTGGCCGCATGACGTAGAAAGGAGGGAAAGGGGTATAATGGTGACATCACGATAGCGACATCAAGGTGTTTACTTTTCTCTTTCCCTAAGGCCCTCAACTTATATCAGATTTTACTACTCTTGATTAAACATTCACAACAGTGTTACTTTTTAATATCACTGATACACGAATCTCGTATTCCTACCAACGTAATAAGCAAAATGTCGAAGAAAGGCGGAGATCTCAACGATATGGCCAAGGATGGCACTAGCAGTAAGGTAACCCTCATATGTTATCTTGGATCGCCATATTTCTTCTATTTTGTCCCTTTGATTGCTCTAGTCGTGTAACTAATAAGGCGAACCAGTTCCCGGAGATGCCGGAAAACAGAACACGATCCCATCAGTACCCAACCCAAGCCAAAAATCACAAGATGCTTCCGGCGGAATCGGCGGAGCCTCACTACACAGCGCGGCTGATAACCCTATCGGTGTAAGCAAGAACGCGGACGACAATGCGGTTACAGCGAGCGGACACGCAGTGCCCCAATCGACGGCCGCCAAGCCCAGCGGTAGCGGCGGCAAGGAGCGGGAACCCGTGAGGTTTCAGTAGACCACGGTGTTACACGAGATGAAAACGGCATTCTGGATATATTTAATAAATATAAATGAAAAATTTAATTGCGCTCCGTGCGAGGTGTAGATATGATATTTTCATATACAAGGCACACCAGGTATCTCGATCTCGAGCGATACCGGCGTATTATAATGTGATTCCAAACAAAATGGTTCCCCAAACGCCCCAGCTATGCGAAGCGGATATAATAATAGTAAGAGACTCGGAGTGTCTGTCCCACTCTAGTCCCCCTTTTTGAAGAATGATCCCATATCTTTCAGTTAATTAAATTCCCTCCATAATTTCCCTTGATTTCACGACCGGCCTAGGAGGTTGAGAAGATTGTCTCGCGGGTCCCCGTTGACCTCGACCTGTAGAGCGGCCTTTCGCGCTTTCTCGACTTCGGGCGTGTTCTGCTGGGAGAAGATGCGGTCCATGGTGCCGGCTTCGCGGTGGAGCTGCGAGCGGACGTAGGAACCCACTGTGTAAGCTGTTTTATGCCAATGTTAGTAAATGAGAACGAATAAAAACAAGTTAAATGTTATGTTAAGTAGGTAGGGTGAGACGGACCAACTCCGAGTACTACGAGGCTTGGTAGTATTCTATGCGAGATGTTAGCGTATATCCATAGTGATTCTAGACCAGAGTCAGGGGTTATGTTGGGTATGTTGGGGTATCCTTACCTTGATGATACAGGGCCGAGCTTGGGTGCTGCGACTGGAGCAGCTCTGGCGGCTGCGTGCATATGCGGGCGGAGACCTTGCGGGTGTGCGATGGCCATGGTTTTGATTGGGTGGATAGGGGCTTTGTGGTGAATTGGTGTCCTTAGTAGCGAGTAATGAAGGTACATGCAGTACTTGTAACTTTCAAATGAAGTTGTGTGGATGTAATATAGGCTTGATTGTGTTGCAGGCTGTGATGAAACATGAAGCAAGACGACAGGCTTAACGGCGACATTATAAGCTTCTTGATTTCCTCTATAGTCATTTTCGTTTCTTCCGTCTTCTCGTCGTGTAAGTCTAAGAGGTATTAAACGTGGGGTGATTCTATGTGGTCGATCACGATATGATGGGGTGATGTGGTGTCGACGGTCCTCACCGAAGCGCTGACGCCTGGCCGAATTCAGTAACGCTCGATCCGCCCAACGTCCACGCCGCACGAAATGAACAGACCAAAGCGAAAATCGAGCTGAATAAAATCATCCTCATATCCCATCAGGGCAGTTATGACACCATCAGATTCGCTCCGCCGGTTCATTATCGCTACCAACCACACTTCCTCCGCGCTGTCATCGCCGAAGGCCTGTTTCATCTGTTCATCTGTTCATCTGAAGGCTTCGGCCGGGAACCGATAATGAGACGGACCGCGGATTGAGAGATTATCAGCTGGCTAAGTCATCCTTCTGCCCATTTTCATATTGCACGTGAATAAGGAGGTCATCTCCGAGTAGCCTTATTGTTAAAGATCTTGAACCAATCACATCGTAGATAAATGTAACCTTTGTAGAATGGGCAAACAAGCTATTGGGGAGGGAGACTTCAGTTTGCATAGGGTAATGATTCTTCCTGGTGGTCCTCCGTGGTGCCAGGCTATACTAGTGTCCCATGTTGGCGGTATTACCGGCGGCGTGGGTGCGGGTCAAGCCAAGTGTGGTCTCTTATTACACCCTTGAGTTATAGCATCATGACGATATCAGACGGAACCGGACGTCACTGCCAACACGCCTTTCATCTTATGTTTAAACACCTCAGAGGATGTCCTAGAAGTAAGACGAAGAATATCATACAAAGTGAAGATTTGAGAAATCCGAAACCATCTCTACTCCTCGTACAGTCTACACGCAATCACAAAGCAACCAATGACAGCTCGTTTGCCTGCTGCACATTCCCGTATTGAAACCTCGCAATAACCAACATTCGAGTAGATTAAACTGTATATTGGTATTAGGAAATCTCACTACAAAGTATTGAAAAAAAAAAAAAAAAAGAGTGATATGCACTGAGTGGAATCCTCCTCCCTCCATTTCTCCTCTCTTCAAACTCATTATCATATATCAGTCATGATTCACCAATAGTTAACATACACTTAAGCCAGCAATTTCTTAACCCTCAACCACCATACCCCTATTCGAAGGTGACATATCTCATCCCTTTGAGAGAAACATCTAAGCGTATAGTTCCGGATATTCGGCCTTGATCATATCGGCGCCCTACAATCATTCAATTAGCTACAAACTCAAAGAAGAGGTTCGCTCGGTAATACATACCTTCTCGGCAATCGCATAGACCGAGTTCTGGATACGACAATCTGGGATCACCGGGATGACAGACGCATCGATGACTCTTAGGTTTTCAACACCAAACACCTTGAGTTTACCATCGACGACACCCTCCGCGATGCTAGGCGCCATGCGTGTGCTTCCGCAGGGGTGGAAGCCCGTCTGCGAGCGCTCGAGGATCATCTTGTCCATCGCCGCGTCCGAGGTCCGCGGCATCGGCCACGGGTAGTCCTCGCGGATCATGTCGCGCATGCCCTCGCCGTTCATCAACACGTCGTCTACCCAGCGGATGCCTTCGCGCATCGCCAAGATATCCAAGTCTTCGGCGAAGAAGTTCAGGTTGATCTTGGGTTGCACCAGCGGGTCTGCGCTGTTGAGCTCCACTGTGCCTGATCGGCTCTGGGGACGCAGCAGGTCCACGATGACTGTCATGTAGTCTCCTTTAGGGGGGTCGGGATGTGCCACTGGAAGGCATCGCTGAACATGGGAACAAAGTCGATTTCGAAATGTGGTTGACCCGCGGGACCAAAGGGATCGAGGCCTCCGTTGGCTTCTTTGGCGGCTACGTACTCGGGGTATTTCATCAGGCGCTCGTCGATACGTGGGAGTCCGACTAGTTCGAGTAGACCGGAAGTGTAGGGACCTTGGTTCCTCCATCGGTAAGAACTGACAGCTGCATCGTGCTCGAGACCGGCTCTAAGGAGGTGCTGGTCAAATCCGTTGCCATCTTCAATACGGAAGACGTGTGGGAGAATAGGATGGTCTAGTAGGTTCTGGCCGACATGTGGTGAATCGACGATTGTCTCGATGTTGAACTTAGCCAGCTCAGCCTTCGGGCCAATTCCGCTAAGCATAAGCAACTTCGGGCTCTCAAACACACCAGATGAGACGATAGTTTCGTACTTGGACTTGAAGCTGTGCGTCTCACCTGAGGGTAGAATTACCTCGACGCCGACACATTTCTTCGTGGCGTCGTCGATGAGTAGGCGTTTGGAATTAGTGCTAGAAAGTACAGTGACATTCGTCTTACCCTCAAGGTAAAGCCAACTCGAGGAACGCTTTCCATTGTATATGCTATTAGTGCATTTCCATAGGCCGCGCATGGTACCGTTGTGGACGTCGTCTGTCAACTCTCCGCCTTTACTAGTCCATGCCTGAGTCAGGGCATCTCGGAAGCCCTTTATCTCAGGAACCAGATCTGAATGAGACACGGGAATTGGTCCATTAGTACCGATGTACTTCAGCTCCTCACTGAACAGGGTCCTGTCGTCATGGTAGGTCGCCGGCTTATAAAGGTACTTCCGGATATTGTCCCACTTCCACTCATCTCCTCCGTAAGGAGCCCAGTCGTCGAAGGTTCCGGCCGAGCCGGGGATCCAAGTGTAATAGTTGAGACAGCTAGAACCGCCAAGGGTCTTTCCGCGTGTGTTGGGCTTCTCGACACGTGTGTAGTCGGGACGATCAATCATGGTTGTCTTATAAGCCCAGTCATACTTGCTATCGCGCAGCTCGAAAGCCCGAGCCGGCGTCGTAATAGCGTCGATATCTTTCGGGTTGCTAATACCAGCCTCGATGACTAGGACGCGGACGTTGGGAGATTCAGCTAGACGGCCGGCGACGGCGCAACCAGCAGTGCCTCCTATAGATGGTGTCAGTTGAGGATTCATGCCCCTTTTCATTATGTTAAACTCACCTCCGACGACGATGAAGTCGAATTGCTCGATGGACTGGACTTGATTGCTCATGTTGTAGGTGTTACTGATACTGATACTCGGTTTAGGTTCTGATATCCAGGGCGGTTGTTCAAGTTTTTATCTTAAGACTTTTTGAATAACTGCTGAAAGCTGATGGAAAGGCTATGATGCTCTTCTTGGTATCTTTGCTTAGTTGACTGATAATGCTGGTGAGGACAAATCTCTTCCATGATGGTTTCCATCTCACCCTCTTTATAGCCCGAAGACGATGCGGGACTTTCACCCTTCTCTATACCGACGTAGTATACTTCCTAGTACAATTCTATGCATGAATGGTTATGTACAATGAGTAAGCATCGATTGATGGATGTCTAGTATAGGGTTCCCGAAGCGCCAAAATTTGCTGTGTTACTTAGAACCGGTATACTACCGGATTGCTGACGCCAACGCCTATCTACGAAGACGAGGAGGAAACCGATCGGGTTCCTGATATGATTTCCTAATTTGGTAGTATACTGGAAGGGTTCTGCAAATGCGAGCCGCGCCGAGATGGGAGTTGGGATGTAATACCGGAGATGATCGGAATCTCGTCTAGTATCGCATTTTACTTATTCAATATGTGCAGCTTTCTTCCCTTGTTGCACGATAGACTTCAAAAAGAAACAATCCGAGCGAGTTAACCCCGTAGACCAAGATGCCGAGCTAAGTGCGGCATCTTTGGTTGCGGTCTTACAGTGCGGCTCGGTGAAAACCCGGAGATCTAGATATATTCAGAAACTTGACGTCGAGAAATTATCACAAGAGAAAATTTTATCCAAAACCTGTAAGAGCGTAAATCAAGAATCTGTAAATCAAGAAATTTATGATACTTTATGTTTGCGCCGTTCAAATGCAGTTTTGTGATGTGTTCTCTAGGCCTATGAATTCTCAAGTTAAACTGTTGACTCAGGTAAGACTACGGAGGTGCAGAGGGAACACATTAAAAAAACCCAAAATAATTATACCCACCCCCACATATAACCATAGGGGGGGAAAAGGATAAGCAAAGAAGATAAAAGAAAAGAAAGGAAGAAAAAGAAAGAGAAGAGAAGAAAGGGGAGAGAGAACGGGAAAGGAGGGAGAGAAAGGGGGAAAAAAGAGAAAAGGGGAGGGAGAGAGGGAGGGAGGGGAGGGAGGGGGAAAAAGAAAAGGGAGGAGGGAGAAAAGGAAGAAAGCAGGGGAAGAAAGGAAAAGAAGACAAGAAGAGAAAGGGGGGAAGGGAGACGGGAGGAGGAGAAAGAAAGAAAAAGAGGACAGAGAAGAGAAAAAAAGAGGAGAGAGAAGAAAGAAAGGAGGAGGAAGAAGAGGGAAGAGAGAGGGAAGGGGAAAGGAAAAGAGAGAAAAAGAGAGAGAAAAGAAAGAAAGGGAGCGGAGGGAAAGCAGAGAACCAACGGGGGGAGAGGAAGAAGGGGGGGGGGGGACAGAAGGAGAGAAGAGGAGAAAGGGAGGAGAGACAGGAAGGAAAAGGACAAGGGGAAAAGAGGGGAAAGAGAAGAAAAGGAAGGGGGGGAGAAGGGGGGCGGGGGGAGGGAGAGGAAAGGAAAGGAAGAAGGGGGGAGAAAAGAAGAAGAGACGGGGAAAAGAAAAAGGGAACAGGAAAGGAGAAGAGGAGAAAGGAAAGAAGGAGGAAGAGGAAGAGGAAGAAGCAAAAAGAAGAAAGAAAAAAAAAGGGGGAAAGGAAGAAGGGAAAGGGAGGAGGAAAGGAGGGAAAAAGAGAAGAAGGAAGGAAGAGAGAGAGGGGAAAAGAGAAAGGAGGAGGGGAGGGAAGAAGGGGGGGGGGAAAAGAGAGAGGGAGGGAGGGAAAGGAAGGAAAAAAAGAAGGAAGAGGAGGAGGGGAAAGGGAGGGAAGGGAAGGGGAGAAGCGGAGGAGAAGAGAAGGAAGAGGAAGAAAGAGGGGAAAGAGGGGAGGAAGAGGAAAGGGGAGGAGGAGAGGAAGGAAAGGAGGGGAGGGAGAAAGGGAGGAAAGAGGAGGAAGGGGGGAGGAGGGAGAAAAGGAGGAAAAGAAGAGAAGAGGAAGGAGGAAGGAAGGGGCGGGGAGGAGACGAAAGGGAAGAAAAGAGGGAGAGAAGAAAAAGAAAGGAAGAGAGAGAAGGAGAAAGAGGAGAAAAAAGGAAAGGGAGGAAAGAGGAAGAGGAGGAGGAGGGCAAGGAGGAGAAGGAGAGGAGAGGAGAGAGGAGGAGGGAAAGGGGAGGGAGGAAAAGAGGGGAAAGAAGGGAGGGAGAGGGGAGAAAAGGGGAAGAAAGGAAAGGAGGAAGGAGAAGAAAGAAGGGAGGAAGGAGAAGGGGAGGAAGAAGAAAAAGGGGAGAAGGGAGGGAAAAAGGAAAAGGCGGAGGAGGGAGAAAGAAGGGAGGAAGAAAGAAAAAAGCGGGAGGAGAAGAAAAGGGAAGGGAAGAGAGGAAAAACCGGAGAAGAAAGGAGGGAAGGAGGAGGAAAAGGAGGGAGGAAAGGGAGGAAGGGGAAGGGGAGGAAAGGGGGAAGAGGAAAGAAGGGGAGAGAGAGGAAAGAGGAGGGGAAAGGAAGAAAGGAAAAGGAGAGAAACGGGAGAAAGGGAGGAGAGAGAGGAGGAAAGAAGAGGAGGGGGGGGAAGGGAAAGGAAGAGGAGGGGGGGAGGGGAGGCGGGGGAAGAGAAAGAAAGAGGAGGAGGAGGAGGAAGGAAAAGAAGAGAGAGGAAAGAGGAAGAAAGAGGGGGAGGAAAAGAGAAGGGAAACGGGAGGGGAAAGGGGAGGGGCGGGAGGGGAGGGGCGGGAAAGGGAGGAAAGAGGGGAGGGAAGACCGGAAAGAGAGGAGGAAGGGAGAGGGGAAGGAAACGAAAGGAGGGAAAGAAGGGGAAGAGGAAAAAAGAGAAAGGAGAGAGGAAGAGAAGAGAGAAGGGGGGGGAAGAAGAGGGAAAAGAAAGGAGGGAGGAAGAGAGAGGAAGGGGAAGGAGGGGAGAGAAGAAGGGGAGAAGAAGCAGGAGAAGAGGGGGAAGAAAGGAAGGGGGAAAGGGAGGAAAGAAGGGAAGAAGAAGGAGAGAAGGGAAAGGAAGAGGAAGGAAAGAGAGAGGGAGAGAAGAGGAGAAAAGGAGAGAACGAGGCGAGGGAGGGGGGAGGAGAAGAAGAGAAAGAGAAGAAGAAGGGAGGAAGGAAAAGAGGAAAGGAAGAGGAAGAAGAGAAAGAGGGGGCGGGGGGGGAGGAGGAGAAGGGGAAAGAAGAAAGGAGAAGGGGGGAGAGAAGGGAGGAAGAGGGGGGCGGGGAAGGGGAGAAAGAAGGGAGAAGGGAAAAAGGAAAGAGGGGGAGAGGGGGGGGGAGGAGAGGGCGGAAAGAAAAAGAGGGGGGAGGGAAGAAAGGGGGAGGGGGGAGAGAGGGAAGGGCGGAAAGAAGGAGGGGAAAAGAAGAAGGGGGGGGGGGAAGAGAAGGAGAAGAAGAAGGGGAGAGGGGAGGGCGGGAAAAAAGAGAGAAAGGGGAGGAGAAAAAGGGAGGGAGGAAAAAGGAGGGGAGGGGGAAAAAAGGAGGGGGAGAAGGAGGGAAGGAGAAAGAGAGGAAGCGGAAGAAGAAAGGGAGGAGGAGGAGGAGAGGGAGGAAGGGAAGCGGGAGGGAGAAAAGGGAAAAGAGAAAGAAAGGGAGGGGAAAAAGAAAAGGGGAGAAGGAGAAGGGGAAAGGGAAGGAAGGGGCGAGGGAGGGGAAGAAGAGAGAGGGGAGGAGGGGAAAGAAGGAAGGGAGAAAAGGGAAGGGAAGGAGGAGGGGGAGAAGAAAGGGAGAGGGGAAAGGAAAAAGAGAAAGGGAAGAGAGGGAAGAGAGGGAAGGGAGGGGGAGAGCGAAGAGAGGAGGAAGGGACGAGGGAAGGGGAAAGGGAGAAAGGGGAGGGAGGAGGGGGGGAAGGAGGAGAAGGGAAGGAAGGAGGAAAAGAAAAGAGAAGAAAGGAGGGAGGAAGGGGAAAGAGAGGGGAAAGAGGAAGAAGAGGAAGAGGAAACCAGGGAAGGGGAGGAGAGGAGGAAGAAGGGGGAGAAGGAGGGAGAAAAGAGAAGAAAGAGGAAGGGAAAGGGGGAAAAAGCGGGGAAGAGGAGGGGAGAGAGGGGAGAAGAAGGGAGAAGAACGGGGAAGGGGGGGAAGGAAAGGAGAGAGGGGAAGAAAGAGGGGGGGAAGAAGGAGAAGAAGAGGGGGAGAGGGAAAAGAAAAGGAGGAAGGAGAAAAGGGAGAGGGAGAGGAAAAAGGAAAGGAGGAAAGAAGGGAAAAGAAAGAGGGAGGGAGAGGAGGGGGAAGAGAGGGGAAAGAGAGGGGAGGAGGAGAGGGGAAAAAAGGGGAGGAGGGAAAAGAAGAGAAGGGGAGGAAGAAGAGAGAAAAGGAAGGGAGGGGGAAGAGAGAGGAGAGGAAGAGAAAAGAGGAGAAGAAAAGGAAGAGGAGGGGGAGAAGAAAAGGGAAAGGGGGGAAGAGAGGAGAGAGAGGGAAGGGAAGAAGAAGAGGAGGAAGGCGGGGAAAAAAGAGGGAAGGGAAGGGAGGAGAGGGAAGGGGGGAAAAAACGGAGAAAAGAAAGGGAGAAGGAAAGAAGGAAAACGGGAGAGAGGGAGGAGACGGGGGGGGAAGGAAAGAAGAAGAGAGGAGGAGGGAGGGGGGAGGAGGAAAGAAAAAAGGAGAAAGAGCGGGAGGGGGAAAGAAGAAAAGAAGAGGGAGGGGGAGAGAGAAAAGAGGGGGGAGAGGAGGGAAAAAGAGGGGAAAGAAGGGAGAGGAGAAAAAGAGAAGAAAATAGAGAGGAAAAAAGAGAAGGGAAAAGGAGAGAAGGGGAAAGAAAAGAAAGAGAAGAAGAAGAGGAAGAGGGGGGGAGGAAGAGGAGGAGGAAAGGAGAAGAGAAGGGGGGAGGAGAAAGAGAGGGAAGGGAAGAGAAAAAGAGGAGAGAGGAGAAGACCGGAGGGAGAGGGGAGGGGGGAAGAAGAGGGGAAGGAGAGGGAGAGGAAAGAAAAGAGGGGAAAAAGAGAGAGAGAGAAGGAAGGGGGAAAAAAAAAAGAAAAAAGAAAGGGAAGAGGAGAGGAAGAAAGGAGGGAAGAGGGGGCCAAAAAGAGGAGGCGAAGAAAGAGAGAAAAAAGGAGGGAAGGGAGAAAAAGGGGAAGAAGGGAAAAAGGAAGGGGAGTAGAAGGGAGAAAAGAGGAAGAAAAAGAAGGAAAGGAAAGGAGGGGAGGAGGGAGGAGAGAGAGGAGAGAGAGGAGAAAGGAAAGGAGACGAGGGGAGGAGGAGGGGGAGGGGGAGAAGGAAAGGAGGGGGGGAGAAGGAAGAAAAAACGGGAGAAAGGGGGGGGAAGAGCGGCCAGGGGAGAGGGGAGACAGAGGAAGAGGAGGAAGGACAGGGAGGACGGGAGGGAGAGAGAGAAGGGAAGAAAGGAAGAAGGGAAGGGAGGAGAAAGAAAAGAGGGGGGCGGGGGAGAGGGAAGAGACGGGGAAGGAGGAAAACGGGAGGGGAGGGCGAGGAGGGAAGAAGAGGGGAAGGAGGGGAAGAAAAGGAAGGAAGAGAAGAGGAGGGGGGGGAGGGGAAAGGGAGGAAAAAGGGGGGAAGGAGAGGAGGGAGGAGGAGAGAAAAAGCGAGAGAAAGAGGGGGAAAGAGAGGGAAGGAGGAAAAAAAAAGAAAGAAAAAGAGGAAAGAGGGGGAGAGAAGAGAAGAGAAACCGGGGGGAAAAGAAACGGCGGGAAGAGAAGGAAGGAAGAAAGGGGGAGAAAGAGAGGAGAGGGAGAGAAGAAGAGGGGAAAAGAGGGAAAGAAGAGGGGGGAGAAGGAGGGGAGAGAAGAGGGGAAGGAGGAGAGGGGGGGAGGGAAAGAGAGAGAGGGAAAGGGGGGGAGGGAGAAAAAAAAACCGGGGAGGGGAGGAAGGAGGAGAGGAAAAGGAAAAGCGGGGGAGAGAAAAGAGGGAGAAAAAAAGGGGAAGAGGAGAAAGAGGAAGAGAGAAAGGGAAGCCGAGGGGAAAGGGAGAAGAAGAAAAGAAAAAAAGGGAAAGGGAGGGAGGGAAGAGGGGAGAGGGGGGAGGGGGAAAGGGAAAAGGAGGAGGAGGAGAGAAGGGAAGGAAGAGAAGAAAAAAGGAAAAGGAGAGAGGAGGGAGGGAGGGGGAGGGAGAAGAAAGAAGGGGCGAAGAAAGGGGGAGAGGAGGGGCAAAAAACCGGGGAGAGGGGGGAGAAAGGAAGGGGAGGAGAGAAAAGGAGGGAGGAGGAGGAAAAAGAGGGAAAGGAGGGAGAAGGAAAAAAGGAGGAGGGGGAGGAAAAGAGGGAAAGGGAGGAAAAGAGGGAAAAAAGGAAGGAAAAAGGGAGAAAGGAGAGGAAAGGAAAGGAGAGAAAGAGGGAGAGAAAAGGGGAGAGAAGGAGAAGGGAAAGAGGGAGAAGGGAAAGGAGGAAAAAGAAGGAGGGGAAGAAGAGGACCAGGAGGAAAGGGAAGGGAAGGAGAAGAGGCGGGAGGAGAAGGGGGAAGAAAGAGAGAGAGAGGAAAGGAAGGAGAAAGGGAAGGGAAAAAAAGAAAGGGGAAGAAAGGAAAGAGGGGGGGGGAAAAGAGAGGAAAAAGAAGGGGACGGGAAGAAGAGGGAGGAAGAGGGAAGAAGGAGGAAGGAGGGGGGGGACGGAAACGGGGGAAAAGAGAAGAGAGGGGGAAGGGGAAGAGAAAAGAAAGGGGGGAGGGAGGAAAAGAAAGGGGAAGGGAAGAGGAAAAGGAAGGGAAAAAGAGGAGGAAAAGGGGAGGAAGGAGAGGGGGAGGAGAAGGGGAGAGAGGGGGGGGAGAGAGAGGGGAAGGGAAACGAGGAAAAGGGGGAGAGAGGAGGAAGGAGAAAGGGGACGGGAAAGGCGGGAGGAGGAAGAGAGGGGGAGGAAGGAGGGGAGAGGGAGGGAAGGAGAGGAAAGAGAGAAGAGGAGAAGGAAAAGGAAGAAGAAGAGGAAGGAGGAGAAGAAAAAAGAGAAAGAAAAAAAAGAAGAAAAGAAAGAAGAGGAGGAGAGAGGGGGAGAAGGGGGAAAGAAGAGGAAGAAAGAAAAGGGGGAAAACAAAAGGAAAAAGGGGGAAAGAAAAGAGAAAAGGGAGGAAGAAAAGAAAAGGAGAAGAGAAGGGAGAAGAGGAGGAGGCGGGGGGAAGAAGGGAGAGAGGAGAAAGAAAAAGAGAGAAGAAACAGAGAAAGGAAGGAAGAAGAAAGGGGGGGAAAAGGAGGGAGGGAAGAAAGAAAAGGGGAAGAGACGGAGGGAGAGAGAAGAAAGAGAAAGGGAAAAGGGAAAAGGGAAGAGGGAAAGGAGGGGGGGGAGGGAAAAAGCGGAAAGGAAGAGAAGGGGGGGGAAAAGGAGAGAGAAAAGGAGAAAAAGCGGAAGGGGAAAAGGAGAGAGAAAAAGAGAAAAGCGGAAAAGGAGGGACGGGGGGGGAGGAAAAGGGAACAGAGAAAGGAGGGGGGCCGGGGGAAAGAGGGAAGGAAGGGGAAACGAAGGGAGGAGGAAGGAGGAAGGAAGAGGAAAGAAAGAAAAAGAGGAGAAGAAGAGAAAAAAAGGAGAGAGAGAAGAAAGAAAAGGGGAGGAAGAAGAGGGAGAGGAGAGGGGAAGCGGAAAGGAAAAGACGGAAAAAAGAGAGAAAAGAAAAAGGGGAGGGGACCGAAGGCAGAGAACCAACGGGGGACAGGAAGGAGGACGGAAGAGGAGGAAGGAGGGGGGAGGGGGGGAGAAAAAAGGGGGAAGGGAGGGAAGAGAAAGAAGAAAGAGGAGGGGAAAGGAAAGAGAAAAGGAAGAAAGGAGGGGAAGGGAGGAAAAGCAGGGGAGGAGGGAGGGAGGGGAGGGAGGGAGGGAGGGGAGGGAGGGAGGGAGGGGAGGGAGGGGAGGAGGAGGAGGGGAGGGAGGGAGGGAATATTTATTTATAATAAAATTTATAAAAAAGTTTTTTTATCATTAAATTTTATGCAATTAAAAACTTATTATTTAATACATATCATGGCTATAAACTTACCCTATTCATTTAAAGGCTTATATATAATAAACAATATAATTTTAATCGGTTTTATTTTGATTTACCCCCTTTACCCTTGGGGTCAGTCCAATAATTTTAGCGTTTTTTTAATGTGTTCCCTCTGCACCTCCGTATAAGACGAATCTGTACAATCATTCTTTACTTAGAGTATTCTCGAGAATTAGTCAAGAAATCACATTTTTAGACTGAAATACGGGAGTCCTATCAAAATTTCAAATTTACTATTGTCAGAAATATGAAAATGGAAAATACAGGTAGTCGAGAATATAAAGCTTTAATTCTTTTAAGGCAAGCCTTGGTGGAAATCTCTTTATTTTAGGTATCACCACTTTCTTGCACCTAACACTTCAAGATACGTACGGCTTCTATTCTAATAGTGTCTACCTACTATTAATATAATTTACAACTTGGATCGCCATACTACCACCAACGTACAGTTATCCCACGGACTTGAAATTCCATACCATATTATCAAAGTTATTCGCAGTCTTCCTATCCTTTTTTTCTTTTCGTAATTCTAAGCCATTTGAATTGTCACTACAGATCAGAATCGGAGTTTTTACGGCATATTACAAGCACCCTCTTCAGATATCATGCCGAGCATTCTTGCTCATGTGGCGAATCTTTTCACCATACTACCTAATGATCAGCTTGTTAATTTAGGAAAAGATTGCTGAATTAAACTTACCCGATAGAAGATGAAAGGAATAGGAATGAAGCAGATAGCAATACCGCCAAGGAGTGAATTACCGGGGCCAATACCGAGTTGGCGAAAGAGCTCTCGAGCCTAGGCGCATATACGTGTCAGACTTGGAGCAAGAGTTAACTCCGGTGTAAAACTTACAAAAAGAGGGAATGAAGCTCCAAACGAGGCTCGGAATAGTGCGTTCCCTGCGAATATCGACGCGACGTACGCAGGGTATGATATCCCTAGGTAGTTGAATACCGTATTGAATAGCGTGACCACACCGACGGTGAACAAGCTAGAACCTATAATAGGCAAGATCCAGTGTACGCTTTCCCGCGCCGTCCACCCATACCAGAAGAGGCAGACCGGAAGGGAAATGGCACCGACGAATGTTGGCGGGAGTACCATTTCCGGCTTAAAAGACGGCTTGTTGAATCTCGGAATTACGCCGTGTTTAATCCATAGCAAGAATGGAGGCACGGTGACAAGAGCGCCGATGAAGATCCCAAGGAAAGCCAACCCTTGCGCCCCAGCGCTAAACCCATAAATATCTCCAAACACGAGAGGGAACGACTCGAACCACAGGAATAAAATCCCGTAGAGAAGCGCCGAGTATAAATCCATGAAGAAAACAATAGGCTCAGAGAAAGTCAGCGTGAAAGCCCTACCTAAAACAATCAGATGGTCTTTTAGCTTGTGACGAGCAGCATCGATCTCAGACTGGCTCCTGAGTCGAGAATCACCCGTTATGCTTCTCAGCCTCTTCGCCCTCCTATACAAGATATTCGCAGCGCTAGTCTCAGGAAGCAAGAAGAACAGCAGGATCACCACCAACGCGCACAACCACGTGAATATCCAAATCGTCCACCGCCAGCCCTCCGCCGGCGCCGCAAACCCCCCGATTACCGGGCCGAATACAGGACCGAGGACGCCGAACGAGGATAATATGCAAATGCCGTATCCGGCGCTGCCTGGATCGTACATATCTATGATAGTGGCTCCGCCGGTTGCTAGAGGCGGACTGCCGACAAAACCGGTCAGGACGCGGAAGACGAGGAACATGGGCATGTTGACGGCAAAGCCTGTAGGGAGCTGGAGCAAGATGAAGGTGAGGAATGTCCAGAAATAAAGGGGGCTGCGGCCGAGTTGGGGGATTTCGGACATGGGAGACCAGAGCATGGGACCTAGCCCGTAACCACTAGTAATAGGTAATAGTATAAGTTAGTGCTGTTCTCTTGAGGGTTGAGGTTGAGATGGGGGTATTGGCAGTTCTCACAGCGTGAATAGGGAGAGTCCTAGCGTAGCCACGATTTCGTTGACGCCGAAGTCTTCCATGATGCTGGGTATACCGGGGACGTATATCGAGCTTGCAATGTAGAATGAGAAGTTGAGTATACACATGAGGAAAGCGACCAGTAACTTCCACTTGCTGGACCAGTTTTGAGGGTTCTGGATCGAGTATTAGCTTAAACACTTATATTCTTTTCTCGAGAGTTGAAGCTAATAGGGGCAAATACCTCTGGGTCATCAGGTCCATACCAGTCTATCAAATTGAATTCCTGATCGTTTTCACCGACATGAGGTGTGTTAGGACTCTGCTTGTCAACACCATGTGTCTCGTTAGCTTGCTCTGCCGGTAGTATGGGTGCTGGATCTGTATCGCCTTGTAAAGGTCTTTTCCATAGGGAAGGGTCAATTTCATCAGGGTATCGGAAGACTTTATTTCTAGATAGAAAGCGTACGAGGTGACCGAACTGCGTATCGCGGATCTGGGTGGCCATGCTGTTTCGTAAGAACGTGAAAACAAATTTGTAGTGTTTAGTTCTATCACCTTAGAGAATAAGTTCATGGAAGTCCTAGATAGATATTTATTGACCGTAGTTGTTTAGCTAATATATTTTAGGTACATCTATAATAGCCTCAGGGAGAAGACTCGTTCTTCATCTATTACCACCAATCTCATCTATGCTAGATATCCAATTACTCACTTAGTTCTCATGTACCCAGAGTATTTTCAGATACAAAAATTCAAGATATTAACCGCCACTGTGTACCTAGTGGGTAGACGTTCTGGCGGCTGGGACTGATAGAATGCAAGATCCGGAATTTGCATGGAGCTAGAGAGGTTATCCCCGAGGCACTCTCCTTTAATTCCAAAATCTGATAGACGGGATCAAAGCATCTGATAAACACAGCACCCCGACTTAGAAGACGTTAAATCCTAGCACCGAGATAGTCGGCAGTCAGCCGCATGCTGCTGACATGATGGCTTGCGATGCCTAGGAGGGTAAAGGGATTTTCATGTCCCGTCTTGGCATAGATCAGGTTGGTTAGGTAGTCTTTCAATGTGTTATATGATAATACTTTAACTTAAGTCATTGATAAGCTGCCGCTAGAGCCCCTTCACTCGAAATTTTATATTTCCGATCTGTGATGGGCGGTACTTGACTGACTTAGATATATAGGTACCTAGGTTTTGTAACGCTTTGTCCTTATTAAGAAATCTGGAGACCGGATGGTACATATCAGGTCTAAGACGTCCATCTATGGGTGATATCGTAATTTCTTAAAGGCGAGTATCGGAAGTCTAAGCCGATTATAACCGTAAATGACGTCTTCTTGTTGCTTCTCTTGATTGTCGGTTTATTGTTCTCATGCTTGGTTGACTTGGTTAAAAGGTAATTCGGTGTGATTGACTCAAGTCCCTAAACTTCCTCAAGAAATTCTAAAAGCTAACTAATTGCATCAGTTATAAGGTAGGCAAACTGCATAGAACTATATCGTTTCGTGGTTTACCGACTGAGACTTGATTTTAGCTTAAAGATTTACTTCTTTGTATTGTCTTGGTCTTCATATTAGCAGCTTACCCCTGGCACGTAAAGCTTGTCTGAACAACCCTGGTTATGGAGCCATATAAATCCACATATAAATCCACATATATGAAGACCATATCTTTAATTAGTAATCTATTTACTTAAGGTCTATAGAAAAGACGATATCGTTGCGCCTCGTTTTAAATACCCACGCCTATAAGCACAAATAATCATGTGGGACTTGGAGAATTCTATGATGATAAAATTAGCATCAGCTCGCATCGTAGGACTCGGCTGGGGAAGCGAAAGAATGCATAGATGTACCGTTATGGATTGCGGCTGTGTCGTTAGGGTTGAAGACGTGGCAGGGTTTATAAAATTACACAGTAGCATAGCAACTTGGCAACAGGCAACATCATCCTCTGCTTCTACCGAACTTTCAGCTATCTGTCTAAGATGTTATCGATTACGACGTTGCCCAATCGCTGTGTGTGGTGTGTGGTCGGCTCGTAGCCCTCGTCCACAGTAAGGATCGACAAGGAAACGTCGCAGCTGGATAAAGCAAGCTTAGCTAGAGCGCCGCGCCTCACAGTCGTGTCTTAAGCTACTCTAGTTTGCTTATTCCAAGCCTCTCTGTAAGACGTAATTACCTAATAATTAACGTCGCTCGTGTAAGACGGGAGAGGTATACATATACAATCGAGCCTGCCCTTCTTGCATGAGGTCTCTTGCTTTACACTTGTACCGACTATTCAAGACGAAAAGACACCACCATGGGGCACTCACTTGTACTTACGCAGGCGTTCCTCGCGTTTGCGACCTTGAGCTCGGCAATCACTGTGACTGTTCCAGGAGCGCCTACGCTAAAACTGACCGGGTCGAAGTCGATTCCCAAGAGAAGTGTGAAATCCAATTCGACGGATAGCATCTCGTGGGGACCATGTCCAGATTCCTTCCCCCCCAACATCACATGTGCGACCTACACCGTACCGTTAGACTGGGAGCATCCGCAGGGTAACGAGACGATAGAGCTAGGAATGGTCCGCATTGAGGCTCGCGACAAAAGTAACCGGATCGGAAACCTTTTCATTAACCCGGGCGGTCCAGGAGGACAGGCCACCAGTCTTGTCGCGGCATTGTCCACGGTGTCAGGCGTTGTAGACCCGCAGATTCTCGACCGTTTCGACGTGATCGGTCTAGACCCTCGAGGAGTCGGCCTCAGTACTCCAGTGCAGTGTGACGCAGCTGCGTACAATAAACGCATTACTTGGCTCCCTAAGACGCAGGACGAGTACGACGCGCTCGTCGCGTATAACAAGAACCTAGGCGAGAGCTGTCGTGCCAAGACGGGCCGCTTGATCGATTTTGTCGACACTATTAGCGCTGTCCGGGACCACGAGGCCGTGCGCAAGGCCCTAGGCGGCGAGAAGGCTAATTTCCTAGGCCTATCGTACGGCACGCAGTTGTTCAGTCAGTATGCAGAACTATTCCCGGACGGTATCCGCGCCTTAGTACTGGACGGCAATCTTCAGCACTCTCAATCAGAGTCTAGCAACCTTATCATCGAAGGCTCCACGTACGAGGACACACTCAAGAATTTCTTCACTTGGTGCGCTAATGCGTCTGAGGACGTGTGCCCGCTAAGCGGACAAGATGTCCAGGCCAAGTTCGAAAGCATAATAGCCAAGGCTACCAAATCTCCCATCCCGGCTCCTGGCTGTGACGACAAGGTCTGCCGCTCCAACGTGACTGTCGAAGATATACGGTTCAATATCCAGCCATACCTGATCTCCCCGTCATCATGGCCTTCCCTAGGCCAAGCCATCGCCGATGCCGACGCCGGCAACGCAACGCTGATCTCGCAGCAGCAACCCCTCGTAACAGGCGACACATACGAAGACTCTTCATTACTCGCCGGCACAGCAATCGCCTGCCAAGACTGGGCACACGCCTCGACCTCTCTCAGCGACGTGCAGGCTAAAGTAACCCTTGGCGCGATCTTCAATCCCTTAACCGGGGGCGTATGCCAGAGCTACAAGATCCAGACCTCATGCATCGGATGGCCGGCTGCCTTGACGAACCCGCCGAAGCCCGTATCATACAAAGGCGACGTAAAAGTCCTGACGCTGCAGTCCACATTCGATCCCTCGACAAGCTATGTTTGGGGACTAGGTCTGCACGCGGAGATCGGGAGCGACCGCTCTGTGCTGCTTACGCGCAACGGCACTGGCCACACGAGTTACCTGTTAGGTGGCACGACAGCAGCCGCGGCTAACGCGTACCTTTTGAACTTGACGCTACCAGAGCCAGGCACGGTTTTGCAGTCGTGAGCAAGACTGGTATAGTAGGTGGTGGTGTATGAGTTATGTATATGGTATAAGACGAAACCGGGCTTTACGGAATTTCAAGAGTATATACATTAGAAGAATACTAATAGAATACATATTTATTCTTAATAAGTGATCCTCTTGTCGTTAAGATGTTGGGACTATAAATCGTCCTATGTATGAACTGAATGTAAGATGTGTTTTTGGATCAAAATGAAAGCGGTAAGGTAGAGCACTATGAGGTTTAGGTATTAATAAATGGCTGTTTAGAACTGCTACGCCCTAGATTTTATGCTACGCATGGCTTAACTACTAAGCTTACCTCATACTACTCACCGCGCTTAACATTTTCTAATACTTACCCAAACCCAAAGTGCATCATAGGCGCCTAGGTAGCCGGATATAACACCGGAGTGTAACTGACAAGATAGCTACGTTGTAAAATATCACCAACTTGATAAAAAGACGATTGCATTTTCCGTACACCAATGTGTCAGTCCTACCTAAGGCGTGAACGAGGCGTATTATAAAAAAAAATTTCAGGCGCGAGCCAAAGCCTTCATAAGCAGTAAGCCATAAACGTTTCCTGCGTCCGGATCGCCTTACAGACAATGCAATATTCCGCCACCTTACCACACAGTTCCTTTAGGCCCCTCGCCTCTAGTAGTCTTTTTATAATTACATAGGGAGGTTGGCCAACCTCTTTCAGATATATCCACGAAATTCCTAATTCCTAGTCATGAGGATAGCAGCCGATATCGTTGATCCTATCAACAAACTATTGGCTCGGTTGGAGCATCCCCTGACTCGACTCGATCTCATTAATAGCCTCGTTAAAAACCCGGGTGACCGAGTTGAGCACTTTCATGCGGTTATTCTCGCCTCTCGTCCTCCAGAGCTCTACCATCATCTCGCGGTAGATCTGCTGCAGCTGCTCGATGGTGCAACCTGATGTGCGCTCGGTGAGCCTCTCCAAGAAGTAATAGGCCTGAGAATCGTCTAGCTCGACCTGCTGCGAAGCTGATGACACGCCTGACTGGCGCTGCGATTGCGATTGCGACTGCGATGGTTCGTCGAGGGGAGGGTCATTTAATAAGTTTGCCATACTCGGAGCATGTGATGATTTTCCACCTGCAGGCGATGCTTGTGCGCGAGACCCGTGGAACGACCCGGGCTGGGGGATATATCCTCGCAAGAGGCCGTGAGCCTGAGAGTGAGGCCACTGGTCGTCGCTGGACGTAGCCTGGCTATTTCCGGGATACGGTTGGGTATCTGGAAGGTTGTCACCAGGGCTGGAGTGTTCGTGATGAATCCCATTAGTAGCCTGTGTGCTGAAGTTGGATGATCGGTTGGAAGGATCCGATGTCTTCGTGGTGGACGCGTCGTTAATTAATGCTGACGGGGATACGCCCGGAGGAAGAGACTGAACAGCTGAGATCTGGGAGAACTGGTTCGTGCCCCCTGTCGTCGCTTGTATGGACGTGTGCAAGGATTGAACAGACATACGGGGCCACTGAGAGGGTGGCTGCATGGGCATGTTTAGGCCACCAGGCGGCGGCTGACTATCAATATCAGTCATGGTAGCATCGTCGTCCAAGACTCGCGACGCTGCGGATGTTCCGTTCGTATTGTCATGATTTAGTGAGCTCCCTCCATTCGTGATAGCTTCCTCGCCGATAACTTGGAAATGGGCTGTTGTCGTATGGGACTTTTGCAACTCTACCGGTTGAGGGTCCTGCAAGAATTTCCCCCCGGTTTGGTTGGCAAGCGCTTCTCTCTTGCGGGCTCGCTGTATTCGCTTCAGCTCCCTCTTCCGGAATTGCTCTCTCTTCCACTCTGCATCCCAATTGATTTTCTGGAGTTTATCATTAATATCAGAGACGTCCACGCTCACGTTAGTAGCAAGTTCGTCAGCCTTGAGCCAAAGGGCCTTGTCACCGAGGTTCTTTGCGTCACGCTCAAAAGACTTTACGTCCTTCAAGAACACCCATGGGTTAACATAGTAACCGTGAGCGAGCCTCGTCTCGATTGTCACCGTGTCGAGATTATAGTAAAACTTGCCCGTCGCCGTCTCGAGGAGGCCCGGGGCTCCCTCCGCATCCTGAGAAAGTACATAGGGGCGCGGCGGGGCATCTGCCACGTCGGGTCTGACAAAATTCGGATTTGCCTCGTCGAAAAGGTATTGATACTGCGATAGGGGTATGATAGGAGACCGGAAGACCTTATATTTGCGCTTGATCTGGTCCATGATAGGTTGCAGATGGATCTTCAACAAGTTGAGAGCTTTTCTGTACAGCAGATTTTCGGCATCAATCTCTTCCTGAGTCATCTGCTTAGGCGGAGGCGGCGGGGCAACGGGAAGCACTTCCAGCACTCTCTTTTTTCGATTAGTCGGTTCGGGAAAGTCCTTAGGGAGTCTTCGAATATGCCCCAGGATCCTGTCGAAGTATTCACGTCGATTCTCCTATGTTTTGTTAGCTTCGCGCTATCCATTATACATATAGGTTAGACTCACCTTCACTGGGCGGGCAATCTCCACAAAGTTGGAATTAGACCATCCAAAGAGATCGCGTTTGAGATCGGGACTGATCTGATCCAGCTCCTTCTCTGCGGTACCTACGACCATGATGGAATCCGTAGGCTGTATCGTCCTGAGCATGGACATGAACGCGGTGAGCGCCGGTCCAGCTAATGTCTCATACCACATGTCAACATGCGGGATAAAGATGACGCTCGGTTTTTGGCGTCTGGCTTCGGCGAAAAGCCCGAACAAAACTTGCTCGGCAGGCTATATATACAAGTTAGCTGCCAGCCCGAAAGAAATTTTTTATTTAAAGATGCCTTGCGCTACTTACCAAGGGATCACCAAGTATATTTGCTATGTCGAAGTTTTGAACGTGGACACCTTCGAGGTAGTGGAGGATAGCAGCACTGATATAAACCTGGCCCATTCCCTGCGAGCCGCAGATTAAAAGTCGCGGTCGGTAAACGCGAAATCTATGGAATTCCTGCTGTAGAGCCTCTCGACCGAAACCAAAGTCTTCATCGTCGTAAGGCTCGAACATGGCCTCGTCTAGGGCCGTCACTTTCTTCTTGCGCGGAAAGACACCATCTAAAAGATTGGTAATGGTGTTAAACTGGTCTCGAAGGAGAGGCTCGATAGGTTTCGGGAAGGGCGCGGCCCCGGATATCGCAGATCTCTCAGAAGAAGGCACAATCTTGTTTTTAGAGAGCATAAAGTCGGTCATGTGTATGTTGATCTTCTCCGGGTTGACGACAAGCTTCTCCTTGGACATATAAATCTGCGGATACGTTCGCTGGATTGCATTGAGAGCAGCCTCGGTGCACATAGCACGCAAGTCAGCACCGCCGTAACCCTTCGTGTCCTTAGCCAGAGACAGCTTGAACTCGTCGGTAAGTCCCCAATCCTTGGTGTGGATATCGATGATCGACTTGCGACCGTCTACGTCGGGTAGAGGGAAGTAGAACTCTCGATCAAAGCGACCCGGTCGGCGAAGGGCGGGATCCACGCTATCCGGTCGGTTGGTAGCACCAATGACTATCACCTGGCCGCGACCGTCCATGCCATCCATCAAAGCGAGTAAGGTAGATACTATCGACGCATGAATCTGCTCCTGCTTGCTTGACCGTACGGGGGCGAGTCCATCAATCTCGTCAAAGAAGATAATGCTAGGTTGTGTTCTTCTGGCTTCTTCGAACAGGAGACGCAGCTGTTTCTCAGCCTCTCCAACCCATTTGCTAAGGGCATCAGCACCCTTGCGCATATAGAAGGTGATCTTTCTGCCTCCAATGCCAGCCGTATTTGCGAGGGCTCGAGCCAGCAAAGTCTTTCCTGTTCCCGGTGGACCGTGGAATAACACACCTCTCGGCGGCGTAACGTGGAATCTAGTAAATAACTCCGGGTATAGTAGCGGCAGTTGTACCATCTCTTTCAGCTGATCGATGTGACTCTGTAAGCCACCGACGTGGCTGAAGTCGACGTTCATGTCCACGCCGAGGGGGTCTGCATCAGCAAGAGCCTTCGGGTTCTTAATTTTACCGACATTTGGCGCGGGCGTAAGGAGACCACCTCCCTCCGCATTTGCGAGCGACGGGCCAGGGGGAGCCGCCGAGGTTGGCGTCATACCGACCATTCCAGCCATTCCTGTTCGATTATTCATCTCATCGTCGCTGCTATCAGAATCCGCACCACCCGCGGCACCAGTACCCCACGGTCCGCCGAGCAGCGAGCCGACAAGACCAACGCCGCCTAAAGCGCCAGCAGTCGTGTGGAGACTGTGGTCCCAACCGCCGCCTCCGTTTACACGTCCACGTCGACGGGCTGGTGTCGGAGCCGGGTCGTCGTCGTCTTCTTCCTGCTCAACGGTGAATGCGTTGAGCGGCGCAATTGCATAATTTACCGGCTGACCTCTACGACGTCTAGTCTCGGCTTTCTTTTCAAAGAGGATTTGTGGCGAGCGGCGTTCTCTGCGCGAACGAGAATCTTGTCGGAGATCTCTGAGTTCTTCTGCTACTTCATTTTCGTCGACCTCGTCTTCATCTCCAGACTCGCCACGACGCTGCGATCTTCTTGCAGATCTTCTTCCCTTGCCTCTCGACGATCTTCGACCACGGGCACTAGGACTAGAGTTATCATCGTCATCACCGACATCCCCAACCTTGTGGGCTTCGAGACCAGATTCGTTATCTTCTGCAGACTCGTTCCCGGGCTCAAAATCACTGCTAGGCTCTTGGAGGGACTTTCCGAACCGAGATTTCCGAGTTAGTCGGCCGCGAGTTCTCTTAACGGGACTACCGTCATCAGCAGGAGCGTCTTCGGTAGCTGCTGCAGTTTGATTAGCTCTCGCGCTGCGCGTCTTACGTGCGACAGGGACATCGTCGTCTTCTTCATCCACTTCCATAGCATCATTTGTCTCCACCGTTTTTATAGGCTCTTCTTGATCTAGAACGGTATTTTCGATCACTTCATCATCTACTTGACCGATGGCATCTTCCTCAGCTGGATCGACATCTTGGACGATGGGGTCTTGTATAACTTCAGCTTCGGCTTCAGACGGTTTGCTCTCTTCCTGGGTATCCTCTTCAACTACAGTGGGAATCGTCATTTTGATACCTTTTCCGCTACGAGTCGGTCGGCCAACGATACCTAGGGTTTCCGGGCTCTTGCTCTTAGAACCTCGGGCCAGTCTCGTATGTCTACCCGAATTTGATAGCTCGACCAGTTCGTCTTCTGCTTCGGCTGTGCGTGCCCGAGTGACTCTCCTAATACTAATTGGAGCAGTCGCGTTGGAGGCCGTGCGCGTTTTGCGCGACTGCGACTGCGACTGCGACTGCGGGGGAACTTTGAGAGTAATCAATTTCCTCTGGCGGGGCGATTTCTTAGGTGGCTCCTTGATAAGATCGTCCTTTTCTTCGTCTGAATCCCGAATTAAATCGTCCTCGTCCGAACTCTCCTTATAATTCTGGTGTTTGGTAGCTGCTTTTCGAACGCGGCGACCGGTATTTTCGTTGATGGGAGGTTCGGGCTCCTCCTCTTCTATATCTTCTTCGCCAAATGAGTTCTCTTGCTCGCTATCTTCGAGCTCATCATCATCAATATCAGACCCTCGATATTTGATTCTCCTACTACGAGTAGTAGACTTGGTGGCTCCAGGCGGGCGAGTTTTCTTGCGTGAGCGGGGCCGGTCGACCTCGGGCTCGAAATTCTCGTCGTCGGAATCAGACTTGTTAGGGTCAAAGTCGAGGATATCCCGCTTTCGTTTGCCAGCCATTTTGAAGATTATGTCTTCAAGCAGCAGGCGGAGAAAGACTGCAAAAGAAGAGTTAGAAATATATGCTCAAAGTTGCCATGGTGTTTGCAAGTTTATTAAGAGAAAGTGGGGAAGGATAAGAGGGAGAAGATATAAAAACCAAGTCAGGCACTTGAGGGACCCGCGTGCCAAAACACAAGTGTAGTGCACAGCTGGTGAAATTGATGATGCGATGTGGTGGGATCAAGGGCTGTTAGCACTTACTTGAAGTGTCAAAATAAGCGGATACACGTTGTCGTGGCCTCAACCGGGAGCAACACAAAAAAAGCGAGACGAAGGCAGTAGGAGGCCTAAGCTTTGGAGTTCGAGGCGATTAGCATATATCCTAATACAATTAGAACAAGCAAATAAGTGACAGAGCAAACATACCTCGAGGTTATCTCGGAGGAGATAGACAGAGTTGAAAACTTACGTTGTTGTCAGCTTTTAAGGGGTTAGACTTAAAGCAGAAGGGGATGCTTCGGATTCTCTCCCCATCACCGAGCGAACGTACCTGGTAGCAACTCAAGGGTTAAGATGAATATAACGTCCAGAAGACCATCACCACCATTCACGTTGGAATGCGCCTAAAGCCCAAGACAGCAACAGGTTCCAGATATTCGGATCAAGGCATATGGTAACACGGTCAACCAAGTCGTCTAAGAGAGGCTGTCTGAGTGGTATAGGTTGTCTCTATCGACGTTCCAATAGCGTATCTAAGTTTATCCTATTCCACCCTATCAGACAAGGGGATCGACAAGGAATGGACTAATAAACTAAAGCCGAGACGCGGATTCGATGAAAAGTCACGGTAACGCGATAGATTCGGAAGGGCAGGACATAGAGAGTCGAGATCGGAGGACTGTTTGGGATGGATTATTTCGAAGTCTCTTCACGGCGATTGAAATCAATAACTATCTAGAAAATAATCGGACAACAGGTGTCTCGAATGGTATTATGCAAAAAGATGATCTATGGGGTAACGTGAAAGAAACACAGGGTCGCGTCAGACATTGACGGATATAAGACGAGGATGGAATTTACGTATCCGAGACGCGGTAAAGTGTAAGATTCGAATTTGTGGTGAAGAGAAAAAAAAAAGACGAGGCGTTGCGTGAAAAGCGCAAAGCTGAAAGGATGAAGGAGCTTCGGGGGTTTAGTAAGGTTTAGGTAGGTAGTCACTCGTCGCGCGTTTCTACTCCCCCCCTGCAACAGGCGGATACTATGCACGGTCCACTGCAAAACATGATTGTCCCACAGTGCAATAAATTTTATCCAATCAAGTTTCATCTGCCAAGAATTATCTGGCGTGTCATACCAAAAATTACCATAACAACTCCAACCCTGACAACTCCGATAATCTATTCATCTTCACTCCAATTTCTCAACATCGAAACTCGACATCTTCGAGATTCTAGATATCCTCCAGTCATGATGCCAAAACGCATTTTCTATGACCTTTTCTTGGATCGCCTACATTTATAGTATTCAATTGACTAATTTTCAACCCATCTACAGCCTATAACAGGTTTACGTAGAATCAAATGTGATTTATAACTTGATCAACTTCGACTTTAAATATCTCCAAGGTCCATCCCCAGATTTGCATCATATCAACGGCGCTACCATGCGGCTCAAAACTCAAGGTCAGCCCTATGAACCGTTGGAAAGGGGCCAGGGACGTGGTTGCGTGGGTACGGCTTGCTAGGTACATGTGTACGTGGCGGACCCAATCTTTTTATCTGCCTGAGGCATCTATAGTTTGAAGCAGCATTAATAATCAATTCAGTATGGATTATCTTATGTAGGTATCCTTCATATTACAGTGCTATCTTACAGTATTACATAACTTCAAGACAGTACAGAGACCCTAAGAATCAACACAACACTAACTAATACTAAGCTCTCCAACTTTAAACTACCTAGGTACTTACACAAATTAAATCAAAAGATATATCATTCAAGATTACAACCATTCATCACCTCATGGGACATATCTATACGTACCTATTTACATTCCCTTCAGGACAGAATGCAAGTATCAATCCGATATATGTAAGTCGTCTCAGGTATGAATCAAGAATCATCTACATAGGTAGATACCTACCTACCTTATAACAGGTATCTAGTATAAGATGGTTCTATTGGATAGAGCATTTCCGCTTCCCCACACTCTATTCGTATGGGAATTTCTTTAGCATTTCCTAGGCGTCAAGTGGTTCGCGAACTTCGAAGGAATCAAGCACATTAAGTCATTTATCCACAATGCGGACCGGCAAATTATCTATGTAGCTCATCTGCCCTGATCTAGTCATGAAAAGGTATTTCTGATGCTTCAAGTTACCAATCATATATACTTCCGCCATTTCGAATAAAGTAGCATATTGCGTTCATCGCATCTTATTTTCACCAGAATATCTCCGGCCCCTACAAACACTAGTGGTGTCCACCGATTACTCAATGTCTTGTCTCTAGGCAGGCCAAGTCTTCGACCACTTGAATCTTTGGAATGCCCCGCGCTCGTGTCGTTTCAGGCGAATTCAGGCGAACGAAATATTATCAGTTCGGTCAACACAGGGCAACTTATTCGAACATGGGATTTCGTTCAGGCAGCAAACGTGGGAACGTACAGACAAATCCCAACATTAAACCACTAACCAGGTTTCGATACCGACCTGATCAATATACTTACATACATGATGTCTTGGCTGCGTGTCACGGCACCGCAGATTTTAATAGGGCTGACTGGGCTTGTCCCACCTACAGCGGAAGATCACTTGCGGGGTGAGTAATAGCGGTGCTTCTGGCCTCAGTCATACACCGTTTGTTGCTCATTTCCCTTCCTTGCCCGCATTAGAGCCGCAGACCCATTGGCCACGAGGATAGATAGTTCATTCTTCAATTGGCCTTACAGAAGGCCGTCTAGCCGAGGACCCTGTCTTTTGTGCTCTATCCGCCTGTGCTTCTTGTACACACGCTAACCAGCGTTCTTCCCTACGTTGATATGTTGGGCCAAGTGATCCTTGACTTGAGCCGCCAAGCTCCCCTGTCAAGAATACATGTATATAAGGCCAACCCCAGGCAGAGAGGTTCTGTCTTTGATTCTCGAGACCCAAATCCGTTCCGAATAGCCGGACTTCTTCTAAGGTCATCATATAAATAACTGCACCAGGCGTGCGAGACAAGCTACCCTGGGGGGCATTCATTTTACATATTGTCCTTAACACAGCTGTCAAGTCGGCAGCCTTACTCGAGCTTGAAGCTTACTACATAATTACATACCTATATACGATTTAATTCAGACCCGACTCACTACAACATCCGGAGAACCTCATCCCGATAAACTCGTGTCTAGTGGAATTGCCAGTTATTTTGCATACAGCTCAGAATACCAATTCCCCAATCTTGGCCACCAATTCACACAAGCCTAAATTCAAGATGTCTCAAAGCGGATCTACAGCCAGGGACTCTGGCGAATCTACATATCGTCGTCAGGACAGCATCAGTTCTTACTATTCAGAGAAAGACAAGGTCGGTAGAGTTACTTGTTACGCAGTTATACGCTATCGCCTCCAAATCTAATTCTAACACCCCACAGGACGCCCCAAGGGACAGTCAGTCTGACGAGCGTCGCAAGTTATTGGCTGGCCATGAGTCGAACCACAAGTCTCATCACCCGAAGCATCACACGCCGACGGTAAATGTTTACACTCATTGCGGGCGACACACCGACCAGTACCTCTTTGGCGGTTGGTCAAACATTTTCAAGAAGCATTAGTCTACCTCTTCCGGATCGAGGTCAGCCCTGAGATAATCTTGTCGATAACTGCAGTTCTGTTTGATACAGTTTCTACTCTACGACTGCATGATTAGGATTTAATTGAAAGCGGCGGCGCAATTAGATAGTATGCGCGGGATAGATCATATTCAGAACAATACTTCATATAACTAATGATATAATTAGAATGAGAAATGAGATACGAATAAAACTTAGTCAAGCGCATCTCTTACCATTATCCCCTTTTCCCAACCATATATCAACCTAGTGACGCATCTTCACGGATACCCCGATTTCAAATACCCCCGGTCAGCGGACTCGGGTGCCGTCATAGCCGGCTAGCTGAGCACGTAGGGAAACGCACTCGTCCTATTGGTGATGAAGAATGCAATGGTCCTTTCACCAATTACCTCTAAGGAGTCGAGTATTACGTCGCCCCTAAGACTCTATTTAGCGCTAAAAAGGCGTAGGCGTAAAGAAGTAGTTAGATAGTAAGTTGCCTTGAAATTTCTCGGATATCGGCAGTGATGATTCGTGTTTATCGTCAAAACTTTCCGTTTGGTATTCAGTCACCAAACAAAGTCGTTATAATTAAAGACTAGACGTCATATCGTCTCTTCAGTTGGATTACATCATTTACTTAGGTTTTAAGAATTACACCGCTATGCTGTTGCGCATGTAAAAAGTTCGTGTACGTCCTGCAGTAAGAGGGTTTGAACATAGACTCGATCGTACCCAAAAGTGATATTTCAGGGGAATTCATCAAGCCATGAGATAGGGTAGTTTTAAAGTATTATGCTATGTGCTGCAGTACTAAACATAGTAAACCAAACGGTTAGGATTAGGGTAGAGACGCTACCGGGGGGTGAATGGGTAACTCTATTGCTGTAGACTTTGACTGCTATAATTACCTATAGACATACTACCCAGTACTATAATAAGGGCTATGGAGTAAATCGCTTGAAAGGTTTCTCATAACATCCCTCGGCAAGAGCATCGTGGTCATCAGAGCTGCGGCATGACCTAAGGGAATTCATACTCGGGACCGGAAGGCTACAGCTATCCATATTTTGGGGTTCAATCTCTTTCTGGGCTATTTTCCGTCGGTAATATATCTTATAAGGTATCTATCTTAAAATGAGGCTCGGCGGCATGCTTCTAAAAGTCGGTATTGTCGGGTGCCTACTACTTAGACCCCAGATACCAGCCGTTTTATGTGACACACGGTCGGTACTTGAAGGCGACAGACCGTAGCGGCGGATAGCTGCTCTCGATTCTAACTTAACCTATCTCCAAGCCTCGGCTTTTACTTACTTCTTTTACTTCCAACCTGCATGCTACTTGCGATCTAGGTGGGTTCGTACATACATGTATCCCTAAACCATCCTAATGCATATGAACCCGTGTAGATATTTTATCAATACTTCTCGTTGTACCTCTGGTATGACAAGGTCAAGGGTTTATCAACTTCCTGGTGAATCCAGAGCGTAGTAAATGCCCAACAGGTACATACCCCTCGAAATAACGCCCCGTGCTTAACTGCGGCCGATAAAGTGCTTATAGATTGGCTTATGGTCCTTACCAATGTAAAATATTGCCCATGGATCGGGGTCTGCCGGAATATGGCACCACGACGTCTTTTCTTACACTCCGAGGCCCGGTTCCCCGTGATCTGGTACCAGAAGCCATGGTCACGCCTACCAGTATCGACGCATGGCTGCCGCAAATTTATCTCCGATATAGCGTAGTTATGGGCCGTCAGTAACGGATGCTAGCATTCTATTAACGCACGCGCGGCAGGCGACACCATTCTTCATGCCCCTACCCGAGCCCCTGGTCCTGGAATACATCAGTACGTCTACTACGCGGACCCGACACTCGGGGCGAACCTCGAGAACAAAAAAAAGCAAAGGCTCGTCTGCGGTGCGATCTCGATGGGCGTTGCTATCGCGTGCGTGGATGAAATGAAACGAAACGAAACGGAAGCACACCAATCCAAGACGAAACGCGAAACTAGCGAAAAGGCCATATGCTGTTACAGTCCTTTCACACGGCTAGATTGAAGAGTCTGGGGCAACGTCGGATTCGGATAAGATATGTGGTGCTCCTCCATGCTGTACCCCAAGAATACAGAACGCGAAGGTCCGTAGAGCGACAGGATTATTCATGACCGAGTCACCGGCGTCGAGCCGTGACACTTTACTTAGCAAAACCCCCCATTTTGATCTCCGAGTGGCTGGAATACGTCGTGGTGATTCGAAAGGGTCTCGACTCCCAGATCGGGTTTTCCCCTTGGCCCAGTTGCACGAATTACTCCACCATGCAGAACTCCCGAGAATCCATGATCCCGAACCTTGGCGCGGGATATTCGTGGTGAGGGCCTAGATCGGATAGCCGAGTTGTTGTTCGCGAAGAGTCGCGGATGGCCTCATTTGCGGCTTACAATGGAGTGTCAACACAGAGCCACAAACACGATGGCCTTCACATGACTCGGGATCTAGAGAGGCAACTTGCGGTCAAAATTAAGGTTCGATTAAGCGTGGATCCCCTGTCTTAAGGTGCATTGCTTGCCGATTGAAGGGTTGAAATAATTGTTATGACGATGATAGAGTCAAATATATATGCTTGCTGTAAAACTATAAGCGACCAATGGGGCTACAGGAAGGTCATAAAAATTCCTGTGTAAGATCATTACGACCTTTGACATTCTAGATTGCATGAAAATTCTTAGCTCCCTGAATTGTAGACGTCGTCTTGTTACCGCCGCTGGAAGACCGTGACACCTGTAGTGGAAATATGGAAAGAAAATGAGCTATCAGACACCATAACATGGCTCAGATTTATGTAATCAGAGTGATCATGGAACCTTTATTAGAGTTTATTAGCAGAGCGTTAGACATGTCAGATTTCTCAATATAGACATAGGGGTCTTTACTAGGAAGACCCGTTTCCATATTCTTGGGATTAAGATAGCCGTTCTATTAGAGTTGTCTTGGGAAGCACTGCTTTACATTGGCCATAGATATGCGGGGGTGGAATTAGTTCCTATTTTCCCCCTGTATGTAATAAACTAGAACAAAGACTAGTCCTATAATAAGGATTGTGGTCGTTGTTAATAATTTAATCATTTGTGAGTGTTTGTCTATTCATCTCCGTACCCAGATTGCCTAAATAGATAAATATATGGAAGTGTATTATTTGATGACAATTCTGAAAGCATTAACTTGGCACCATCTTTGTCGCATGTCGCCAAGCTTAAAGTTACAGATATGTAGACCTTCCCTGCTGGAACGCTGAGTGGCGTCTTACTGGCTACTATTAATTTCACTTCTAAGACAAAGCTTTGGGTTACACTTGATACATCCAGAATGTCGAACTGCCGTTTCGAAAGTGACACCTTCTTTTTGAGGTAAATGAGATCGATATCTTCAACCACTGACGTGAATATATAACATTTGAATGTTTGATGTCGTAGGATTGTATTGTATCCTTACATCCATATAGGGATGGAGGCTCACTGGAAGGGATCGAGCTAAGGTAAGTAATCGAATATGCTTCCTTTCTTAAACTGGGAGACGCTATATCTGAATTGTATGATGTAATTAACTCACAGGCAGACAAGCTAACGATTAGAATAGACCGACAACTACTTACCTAGCTATACGATATACGAATTGGCACGTACTACTTGGTTAGTAGATCTTGCTCGTAAAAAAATAAATAGGGGCTCACTATATTAACTATTATAGATATCTACTTGGACGTGGGGAAAAAAGGGGGTCTCTCCACGGATGATGAAAACAGAAATCGACCCGTTTATGCTGGAGTCTTTTTTGCATCTAACCGATGTATGATAACGATTGGATCATATTGGCCTCTGCTTCTAATAGATCGTCAGATCGATGATCATATTGTAGTGGACCTACTGTTGACCATGTGGACACCTGTTTATGAATATACGGGAGAACATCGTCGCGATAGAGAGGTGATACTCTTTTCGAGAAGCATCTGCCTATTGTATTCTAGAACATAGACCAACTTGCTAGCTTGCAATGCTGTAGATATTATCGCATAGCTACAACTTCGGTAACTGTGCGGGTACCTCGGTTATTGAGGTGATGCTATGTATCTAAGGTGTCTTGTTATGAGTTGTCCGTGCCATTTCCATACCATTTTCATACAGTTGCGTCTGCATAATTCTTAGTCACCAGCTAAAACGAGTAGAGGATGGCGTTGATCGCCAGCGAGAGTTGGTTCCTGCGCTCCTTTTGGGCGCTTGAAATGAGTGATCTCCGCTGGGCCCGCGACTCCTAAATAACCCGTACGGTATTAAGAATCATCTGTGTTACTGTGCCCGCAGAAAACAGGGCACATTCAGGGCACATTCAAGACATGGGCTTTGAAATATGTATGGAGCGACCTATGTCGTGACCACTTCCAGTATCTGCTGTCGTAGATCTATCAAGATATCTCTTTTTTCTCCTGCTGATCCTTCATTACACTATTTGGGAATCTGTACCTGAATCGGTTGGGTGCATTCATTTCCTATTTTCCTTGGAGGAGGTTGGAAACTTTGCATGGAGTACCAGTAACAGGGCCGGCCCTTCAAAGTTTGGAGACTTTAGATGACACTGAACTTAATCGGTAGCGATGAAGGGGGCACAAAGCAACACAGTGTCGCAGAACGTAGATGTAAGCATACATACCTCTTACATCCATATACTGAGCCTCTATCGTGAGTGAGCTAGTGTATAAGCCTCCCACGTATGACAAGTCACGTCATTGCCCAGGATCGACATAATAAAGAAGTACGCTATGTCCACCGAGATTTCGATTCTTCTTGTACGACGCTGGTTGCTTGCTCCGAAAAGATCCAAATATTCTCGAAGCTCGCTAGGCTAGAGAAATCCACTCCCCACACTCCGACACGCCGACATAGTGGTCACAGTTCTTGATTTATGAGTAAATCGAACCATGGCTGCAGAATGATGTACGGCCAATTCTCTCCGGGGTTCCTTTATGTTTAAGTATTTTGTAAAAAGAAATAAAAATAAAATAAAAATATATTTCGTATGACTGCCGCGTCATGCTGTAAAAGCAGACCCGATTCCTTGTCATTCTTGTTTAGCGCGACTTAAACGACATGGTCGATAGCCAATCGCCATCTGATAGCTCCCCCTGTCTCATCAACAGAAGAATCCCGCCGGGGTGGAGGTTTAATGGCTAATTGACATACGAACTTAGACGAAAGCGGATTAGTAGCATGTCTAGAAGAGAGAGCCCTGCCAATCTAAGATAGCACGGTCGCGGTACCTAAAAGTATCAAACACGTATTTACTACAAACAAACAATAACAATGGCCCTTCAATTCAACGCTTGCTAGCGCACCCCTTATCATCTATATATTTGATGATCGTGCGTTAGGTACTCGGTAAAGTATTTGTAAAATATCGAATGAGCGGTGTTCGAATTTCAAAGGCTTTGTAGTTATAATATGTGTAATCCGTAATATGTCATGCAGTCAAAGCATTCATATCGGCCCATATCTACAGTGTTTTTTCTCCTCTTTCGTATAAGAATGTTGCGAGCTCACACACCTACACCTACATACATGCGTTGCTAATAGACCCTATGCCACTTTTTGAATCGCAGTAAAAAAGGGGAGCAAGGTGCTGCTGGTTTAAATTGTTAATTCAGTAGATGTTAGGTAGTTTTATTAACAAATTTAATGCTAACATAATCTATAAGTCAAAAACCTATATAAATTAAAAGTTTAAAAATATCTAAATTACCACCTTTTAATTTTAATAATTAATTATTTAATTAATTTATAATATTTTAACTATTTAAAAAAATTAAAATAAATTTAGTTTTTAATATTATAAAACGTAATAAAAATTTTAATATAAAACGCGTTATACGTATTTATAATATTTTATATAAAACGTTACGCGGTAGAATATATAGCCGTTAATAATGCGTAAATATAATAAAACCACGATAAAAATTAATTTAATATAAAAAAAATATTATTATTTAATATATTTTTAAATTAAATATTTAAACTTTTTTTCTTAAACTTTTTTACGTTAAAAAAATAGCTAATATATTATTATAAAAACGTAACGGAAAATTTATTGGAAAAAATTAAGCTATAAATTTTATATACCGGCAATTTAAGTTTAAAACGTATTTAAATTGTTAAATTAATTATTAAAAAGTTTTTTACAAAAATCTTAACGTTTATTACGCGTGGTATAAGTTAATTGTTAATATAATAAAAAAAAAAGGTATTTTATTTAAAAATATATATAATTTTAATAAAATCGAGTTTATAATAAGTATAATTATTATAAAAATAACTATTATAAGTTTAAATTAACGTTAAAAACTTTATTAAACTATATTTAAAAATAAAAAATAGTTTATAACTATTTAATTAATTAATTTATAAAATTAAGTTATATCGTTTTTTATTGTTATGGTAAATAAAATATATTTTATTTTATGGTATTGTAATAGTGGATTTTTACCCGATTAAATTATTAAACTATTTGAAAACGGTTAGATTATAAATAAAATTAATTTAAAATAGCTAATATATTTTAATAAATATATAAAAAAACGTATAAAAAATATTAAACGTCTTTTAATATTAAATGGTTATAAAAATTATATATTAATAAAATTTTATAAATATTATTGTAATAATAATATTATATTTTTTTATATATTTACCCACTTATTTTATAAATTTTAACCTTTAAATATAAACGTTTTTTTAATCTTAAAATGCGTATATAAAATAATTATTAAAAATTTAATATAATAAAGTTTAATTTATATTAAAAAAAAAGATTTTTTCCTAATTTTTTAACAAACTTATAATACCGTTTTTATTAAAAAAAATATATAAGCCAATTTCGAAGTTATTAAATTAATCTTTTTAAATTTTAATCAGGTTATTTTATAATTTAATATTATTAAAATTACACATTTTTTTACCTTAAACTTTAAACTATTTAATTTATTTTAAGTATTTAAAATATTAAAAAACATTAATAAAACCGTATTATAATTTATTTTTATATATAATAAAATTTTTACTTATTAATTTAATTTATTAATTAAGATTTTAAAAACTATTAATAAATTAAATAAAATTATGTATAAATTATTATATAAAATAGTTATATTAAAAAAAAAAAAGCTTTAAATTTTCGAAAAATAAATTACATATTTTTTAAATACCGATAAATAAAAAATAAATAATTATAAAAAAGAAAACTTTTTATTTAAAAAAAAAAAACGCATTATTAATTTAAAAAAATAATATTAACGTTAAAAATAATATTATAATTATTAAAAATAATTTTATAAAAAAGTAATAACAAAGTTAATAACATTATAACATTTATAATAATATAAATTATAACGCGTAAATTTATTAAATTAAATTAAAAACTTTTAATAATAAAAATTAAATTAATTTTTAATTAATTTTAAACATTATTATTATATAATAAATAATTTAATTAAATAGATGTAAAATTGTGGGTCTTTGATTTGTGTAGGCCTTTGATTTGTGAATCACGTTATAGTGTACCTAGGTCTTAATAGAAATATATATAACGGACTTAACTACCTAATACATTAAATACATCCGTTTTATACATACAGACATGGATATGTGCTTGTACAATTCCATGTCCCGGCTCGGGAAGCTAGATCCACTAAAACTGCTTGCGCTTGTAATGTAAGTACTTACGATAGAGGAAGCTGGTAGGTTGCCAGGTACTCGCTCTGGTCGTTGTCGGGCGTACTATGTACATACAAGCTAGTTCCTCTGGGCGAACCTGCAATTGCAACGCGTTCTAGCTTTGGCTATGACCCACATTTCAACTGTTCGCTACCTAATATGCTTGTAACTTGTATGCACACCCACCCCCATATCTTAGGTACATCCCTCCAGCTAATAATCCCTACGTACAGTAGTAGCAGTACTAACCCTAGGTACCTCCTACCTCCTACCTCCTACCTCCTAGTCGAATTGGCTTAGAATTGGATCCAACGCTACGTTTATGCTTCTATGTACGCTATCCGCTAGGTAGCTGGCACTGCCAGAAAGACAGAATTCGAACCTCAACTTCCAATCTTCTTTCCCTTTCTATCCCTATGCCCTTCTGAATATCATCAACTCTCTTTCCCCCCCTTTACTATCTCTCCTTCTTCCTATCCCCCTCGTCATATTCTCTATTTACTTAACTACATAGTACATAGCGTTATTCAGAAATTGCACTCTGATTTTTTTTTGTTGTCATCATCCCACGGTTCCCCTTTTGTCAACAGCCCTTTTTCTCCCATCCCTTTCCTTTTTTTTTTCTAGATTTTCTACGTCTAATTCGAGCCATCTCCTTTGCTGCTTGTCTTAGACTATCCAGCACCATCAAATTAGAAGGCTTTCGCATCTCTTAAAACAAGAAACTCCCCAAAAACAGGTTATCTCTTTTCTTGGCCGGCAGCACGGATAGGGTGATCGTGACATCTTCCCATGTCCTCCTACTAGAGTCTCGTTTATTCCCTCTTCGTGTCAATCGTGGCACCGAAACTCTATCGAACCCGAACCGGTCGCTCCTCCAGAACTAGTTGCCGTGAGATACTCGGCATTCTAGATATAAAAAAAAAGATAGCTCATGGTAATAGTGGGCTTCTTACTGGAGATCATCACTCGTTTTTCCCTGGTCGCAGGCGCCCTTCCGATTTCCCGACTTTAACCATCGTTAATATCCCATTACGCTTCTCGTCATCTCTCGACCGACATTTCTACGTACCTTAATTAAGCGTACAATTTGTGAGACGTCGATATTCTCAAGGTGTGCATTTTTCTACTTGGTGTTGACTATTCCCCTTGACCAACTTGGGCCTGGTAAAGTAGGAATTTGGATATCAGGATTTTTCGCTGTTCAATATAGCATTATTACGAGTTATCTTACCTGCTAACATGAATGCTACAGGGTCATCCTTTTACATGGTTCACGGGTAGCCTCTTCCCACCGAAGCCCCATCTAAGTTATAAAAAAAAAACAAGTTAGACAGGCGAATCGAATCGAATTACTTCGCTCGTTAGCCCATCCAATCGAGTGTTTGGGCCTTCAGTCTTTGAATATGGCTGCTCTGGTCCAAACTTACCCTCAGCAAAGTGGAACAGTAACGTTGCTTCAGACCAGACCCAACACGACTTCAGGAATAATGCCGCCGCCCTCGGGAAACCAGCCTAACCAGGCGTACATAAGCAACCAGCAGAGGAACAACTATCATACGTTGTCTGGTAGTGTTGGAGGAGGATCGAATACCTATCGTGGTAACGCACCAACTCCTGTTCAACCATACGCATTTACAGCTACGCCCAGTCTTGCTAATGGCGGACAACGGCCACAATACGGCGCTTATCGTTCATCATCGAGCGTACCCAATATGCAGATGGTAGATCCGAATGCCGCAGCTCGCTCTCGTTATCCCACAAACTCGAACTCGCCGGGTAGTAGCTCTAGTCAAGCTGTAATGTCTGGCGGACATCCTCATGATGACTCGCGGACTATATCTGCTTCTGGGCCCCGACCTCAATTACCTACGTTGAATCTTTCGGCTAACCAGCCGACATTCGCCCAAGTCGCTGCTGCGAAACCTTCACCGGAACGATATAGGCGGCCATCTCCAAGGTATACAGACTCGTCACCTAGTGTTCCGCAGGTGCAACAACCGCACGGTTCGGCAATGCCATCGGGCTCTGGCATGGCTACCGTTGTCCATCTTTATAATCCCCGAGCTATGCCAGATCGGAAAGCAGGGACGACTAGAAATCCCGTTTCACTTGCGAATAGGCCGCATAGTGCCTACGGTACCGGAGTAGCGATGGACGATATGCAGCTATACCGACATCCCACCGAAGAAGAAGCTAAAAGATACCGGCGGCGTAGCATACATTCAATCAATTCTTCCGATTACCCCAACCCCCTGACCCCGCAGGAATTCAAGAAGCAAGCGGAGGAGACATTCCGCCTGGAAGCACTAGCCGCCTCGAGGAAGCAGGGTGGGTTAGATAAGGATCAGAGAAATGCTGCACGGAGCAGTCCTAGTCTTTCTGTTGTTGATAAAAATACAGTGCGGACTAGCAACGGCAGTTCTGAAAGTCTCGTTTCGAGTGGGAGCAGCAGTTCTAGGCCATCTTCAGTGAGTTTTACACCATAAGGAGCGAAAAAAAAAAGTACTCAGGGATTACCCAATCAGGTAACGCCCAGGGGGAAAATTGCCACAGTGAGATGCTAACTGAAAGTGTTGCTATATAGTCTGCCAATCGAAGCTCCAATGCATCTGCCCCCACGGCCAGCCCCGCCTCCTCCACATCTACAGAAAGGAAATCTGGACAGGATCAATCAAAGCAGGTTAACATACCGCCTCGCGGCTCATCATCAACTGATGTCGGAAAACGAATTACAAATCCATCTCCGTTATCGAAGCCGGTAACCATGGCTCCCGGGTCCTCTTCTGATGACTCGGCAGCGCCTGCCCGTGCACCGGAGCCGGCTTCAACTAAGCCTTCAACGCCTTCTCCTAGTTTAATAACGGATAGTCCCGCAGCTAAGCATCTCGCTGCGATTAACGAGAAAGGCGGGAAGTCGAAGACCAAGACGTCGCGATTAAGACGAGCCTTTTCTTTTGGGAGCGCTGCCGAACTCCGCAAAGTTACCGGACAGGATATCACTTCTGACGCGGGAAAGACATCGCAAAATGAGCCGTCCAAGTTGCACAAGGATGCCCAGCCTGTGGACCTCTACGAGGCGGAACAAGCACGGATTGCACAGAAGCAGGAGGAGAGTGGTATCGGTAGTAGCATCTACGCCGGTACCAAACTATTCGCGGGATCAACGGATAACCTTTCGATTTCCTCGACAGCATCTTCTGCGTCGATTATGCTCCGCAAGATGGGACGGGGAATGAAGAAAAGCGGTAGATCGTTAGTTGGATTATTTAGGCCTAAATCGATTATCGGAGCGCCCGGTGAGGATATGACGATACCCGAGGGTTCTCAAGCGGCTGTGTCGATGGTTACGGTTGAAGCTGAGCGCGAGCGAGTCAATGCCAATTCCACCGCTTCGCAACTGGCCCCTACCTTGCCTCCTTTAGAGACTGGTAACGCGGAAATCTCTGTTGATGGTCATCCTTCCGACTATCTAGGGAACTCGAACCTTGACAATTCGGCCTCGAGGAAAAGCATTGTCGGCGGTGAGAGGGAGCGAGCCGAAGTCCTCGCTACTATCCGGAAGGGTATTCTGAAGAGTAGGTCTAATGCCAAAATTGTTAACTGCTTTATCTAACACGGTTGTAGCTCGTAGCAATTCACCTAGTTCTTCCGGAGGCCCCGGCCTCGATCTCCCAGGAATTCCCAACGTCTCTAACTCTCCTAGCTCTACCACTCCTAGTACTCCAAACGACGATCAGGGCCAAGCCCATAAGCGAAACGAAACTCTTACCATCGGCAACGAGGATTATTTTGTATCAGCGTTACGCCTTCGCCAAGACACGAAGAGTGCGCCGACGACGCCTCAAGGAATATCCGGCAAACGAAATGCTACCTTCAGCCCGCGGATCGTGTTCTACGACACGTGGCCGAGCGGAGAGTACGACCGCCGTGGTGATATTGCGACCTGCAATCGTCTAACGCCCATGCTCGCTCAGCAGATCAAGGAGGAGTTGAACACTTTCAAAATGGTAAGCAAGAACATAAACGTTCTGCAACTTTTCTTTTTGGAGTTTCGCTTACATGTAACTACAGGAAATGGAGGTTCATGAGACGTCCAAGGTCTATACGCACTTTTTCTAACGACGATGAGCGCTACACCACGATATTCCAGCAAAAATTGGGTTCCCTTCTCGATTAAAGGCCTATAGACCTGCGATCATGTATTTGTCACTCTCGAGTCTACGGCGTTTGCACACGGTCAGCATAGTAAGGTGTCGCGGCGTTTTTCGAATTTACATTATGGAGCTGTTTTCTGAGCACAAAAAGAACCTGTTCGTTACTATAATATCCAAATAGTACCGGTAACAGCGGGGACCTGATGGCTCTATTGAAGACATCACTTTCGTCGGAACATATTTGCATCAGGCATTCGCCCCTCCGGCCCTCACGTATTCAGGGGTAAAAAAAGCTGTGGCTTGGATTTGAGCTGATGGGAGTGTATTTGGTGTGGCAGGCGTATCACAGGAGGCGGTCAGACATCTGGAGGGTGACATCCCCAATAGGTAGAGATATGCTGACCCGAAAACACCTCGTGTCCTTCGGAGCGGAGGAGGAATACTGCAGCACTGGGGGGGCTAGCATGTGAAGACAAGGCAGATCGATCCCTTCAATGGATGGTCGATGACGATGGCAACCTATCTATCATCTCCCTTGCCTATCTGAACTAAAACTATAATTACCCCCCGACGACACAGCTAAGCAAGATCGATTTTTTGGAATCAATCATAGATTTATGTATCTATGTTGTATTCTGCCATTCTAATTTTTTAGCCAAGGGGGGAACATGAGGGAGTCATCATTTGAAGTTTGAACGAGAGAATAACAGTCTATTTTGTCTTATCGTTCACGACTTCCAGGTGTTATGATGATGTTTGCTCTAGTGGATGGAAGTAATGTACTATTAAGGAAAGATTTGATGGCCACGTATTTGAACCGGGACAAGAGTGAATATCAGTATCCAGCATTTTCCAAGTTCTTTTCGGCGCTATGCATACCGTATTCCTTGGTTTCTCCCCTTGACCAATATGTAGGTACTTGTTTTTCCAAGGGTCTTCCTCTCTTAGCAACGGCCTGGCCTAACCGGAGGGCGTTAGGATGTTGGCCAAGAGGTTGCAACGGCCAAGCGCGATCTCTCCAAGAGTAGAGGTACTCGGTCGATTAATACGAGATGTAGAGTGTACAAATGAGGCGCAGCGCTTCGGTTCCATTTTCCTGTGCCAAGATTATTCTTCTTATGCGAACTTTTTAGCCTCGGGGGTTTTTAGGGGTCTAATGCAATGCAAGGCTGAGATGATATCTGAGATCTGTTGTATTTTGTGGGAGTTATGTTTGTATGACGTGTTTGTGAGGTTGCTTATTTTTATTTATTTTATTTGGTTATATTAGTTGAATTCTTTAGGTATTGTCAACTGTTATTACCTGGGACTTTATTATGTAGGACTATAGTATACCTATAGATGCATACATATAGGTAGTAATGCTAACTATTAGGTAAGTATTCTTATATCATGATACTTGGCATTGGTAATTGTAAAGAAAGCGCAATCCGGACATTACCTAATACCTATACCGTATTTCGGAGCTAGATAAACCCCGCCAAAATTATCAATTATCGTAGATTTTCTTAGCTTTTCTTAGCTTAAGGTACCTAGGTTCAGGTACCTAAACCAAACATTTTTTTTATGCGAACTTCATCTTGCGATACTCTTCAATCGCAAGTTAGTAACCCTCGCAGTCGTCATCCTGGACATTGTTACGAAATTGCGTACGCGCTGGAATATTACCGGCCTTGGCTGGAAAATAATAACCAGAAAGTACGTCGCAATGGCTTCAACTACGACCAATGGGGCAACGACCGCGGCCAAGACCAAGTTACATGGGCGGGTATTCTATGAAAGCATAGGTAGTCCTAAGTTTGTACTTGCGCCTATGGTCGATCAGTCCGAGTTCGTATGTCTCCTATATAGTCATACTATAGTGATAATGTCGAATACTAACTGCCGTTCATCCTAGGCCTGGCGCATGCTTACTCGGTCGTTTCTCACTCCAGACGAGAACTCGAAACTCTTAGCTTATACTCCTATGTTCCATGCTCGATTATTTAAAGAAACAGCCAAATATAGAGAATCGCACTTCGAAGCGACTCGACCCTCTCCGTCTACTCCTGCTTCGACAACGTCGAATTCTACGCCTGCATCTACAAACACCGAACAATTACCCCCACTCCTAGATGGTAACCCGGCGTTCGATCGTCCTCTGTTCGTACAGTTCTGCGCCAATGATCCTGAACACTTACTGGGTGCAGCAACCTTGGCCGCGCCTTATTGCGACGCCGTCGACTTGAACTTAGGTTGTCCCCAGGGTATAGCGCGCAAAGGTCACTATGGCGCATTCTTGCAAGAGGACCAGGAACTCGTCTACAATTTGATCAATACCCTTCACAAGAACCTCCCCGTGCCTGTAACAGCAAAGATTCGTATATTGGAGACTAAGGAGGACACTCTAGCTTATGCTAAGAATGTGTTGGCTGCGGGAGCAAGTATCATTACCGTCCACGGACGAAGACGAGAGCAGAAGGGTCATATAACTGGTGTCGCAGACTGGGAATACCTACGCTATCTGAGAGAGAACCTACCTAAGGAAACGGTCATCTTCGCCAATGGCAATATTCTCCAGCACGGAGATCTGGAAAGATGTCTTGAGGCAACGGGCGCTGACGCCGTCATGAGCGCGGAGGGAAATCTGAGCGATCCGGCCATCTTTGCGCAACCACCACCTCCTGGACAAGAGGGACGAGAGTATTGGCGAGGCTTAGATGGAAAGGGCGGCTATCGAATAGACGCCGTGTTTAGACGTTATATGGATATCATACACAAACACGTCCTACAACGGGATCCGCCAGCGCGAAGGCCCTTATTTATTATTGGGGATGATGAGGGTTGGCTTACCGAAGGAAAAGATAAGGATCCAGAGCAGGAGGAGGGCCCGGCGCGCAAGAAACGGAAGAAGGATGGTGGCAGCAGGAACGAGAAATGCACCTCGCCGAATCTCCTTGCGGTCCGACCTCACTTATTTCATCTCTTGAGGCATTTCATATCGAAACACATAGATATCCGTGACGCTCTAGCAAAGTGTCACGCTGGCGACGTTCCAGCTATCGAAAATATTCTCGACATGGTAGAGCGGCGTGTAGCAGAAGGCCTTATCGAATACGAGAGGACTAGAGGCAAAAGCATAGAAGAACCAGAAGCACAACCCAAATCGGTAGAAAATAAAGAGTCGGCAGAATCGACAAAGACAGAAGACACCGAGAACGCAGAATTCGACCCGGAAAGCTCGATAGCAACGGTCAAGAAATGCAAGCGGCCGTGGTGGATTGCACAACCCATAGTGCGGCCACTTCCGAAAGAGGCCCTGGCGAACGGGAGCATAAGTCTAAGTAAGAAGGAGAAGAAAAAACAGGAACTAGAGGCCCAAACCGTGGCGGAAAAGGATGTAAACACGGTCGAAAAGGGGGTAGATGCAGAATTACCGAAGCCCGACGGCGTAACAGGGATTAAGGAACCCCCTATGGATGCGAAGAAGCCGGGACTTACGGCTGATGAGCTGGTCTGTGGGTAGAGGCTAGATATTGGGAATATATAAAAGTTACTATAGATCACGGCATAGCAAAAAGCGTGTGTTAGATATAGCTATATCCAAGGTTAGAATCCATAGAAATTTACAAGTCTAGCTAAATGCAAGGGGTGGCACCGCCACAAAACGAAACCATCGGATACTTTTAGTAGCGGTGAACGGATATTGTCTGCTTTGAGATTCGTAGGCTATCATACTAGCTGTATGTGACCTATTCATGCTAATTACTAGATGATAGGTATAAACGTCTATCTATTACAACGCCCACATGTTTTGACGATTCACTTTGCTACGTTAGGTAACCAGATATGTCTACCGCAGACCTGGAATACTCAGCAGACGGCGAAATCGCCACCTTCTTCGTCAAGACCTCCATCACCCGGGCCCAATGCGACGCCCGAGCGGCGGAACTCGCGGGGGGCGGCACCGTCGTTCCGGTCGGAATACAGGGGGTCTGTAGTTATTCCGTGTATGCCGGGCGAGACCAGGAGTACGTCGTACAGTTCCGGCTCCGGTCTCTGGGGCTTAAGATGGAGACTGCGGTGTTAGCGCGGGAGGTTTATGGAGAGTTGGTCCCGACGGTTTCGTTTGAAGGGCGGATGGGAGTGGATGGGGATGGGAAGGAAGGGGTTTGTGTGTATTTGATGAGTCGAGTGCGGGGGGTTACGTATTTGGATTTTACGCTGGCGTATGATGGACCTGATAATTCGCAGGAGTGGCTTCGTTGGCGGAGGGATTTGATGGTGGATATTGCGCGGTAGGCTGGATTTCTGTTTGCGATGGCTTCAGCTCGCTTAACTATCACGAATGAGCGTCTCTAACTTACTTCTTAGGTTCTTCGCCCGCTCGTGGAACGCCCCTCAGCTGGTCAGTCCAGAGGATCGTGAGAAGCTCCGCGGGACATACGTTAGAGAGTTACGGCTGTTATACTGTGCACTTCCGGATCGCTTTCGCCGTATTATCCAGAACTGCGTCGATTCCCTAGACGCTGTTATGTCCCTACCTATGGTGCTCCTACACCGTGACTTCGGCACGTGTAATATTATAGTCGACGAGACGTCGTGTCATCTCGTCGGCGTTGTCGATTGGGCTGAAGCCGAGATATGCCCCTTCGGGCTAAATCTTCATTTTCTCGAGGCTTTAACGGGGAAACTTCATCTTCGCGACGGCTGGAGCCGATATGGGGATTATGCCACTTTGCAAGATGTATTCTGGAGCACATTTACACAGCAAGTGGGAGGAGTGGATGAAGATACCGTCCGAACTATCAAACTTGCACGGATCACGGGCTTACTGCTTTCTGTCGGCTTCACTAGTCGTCTTGCGAACGAACCTGCTCCATTGCCTATTTGTGATGATGAAATTGGACGGTATAAGATGCTATCCCTAGATGGGTTTCTTATTAATCCAGAGACGAGGTTTCATGACCTTGCGGCATGAGCTGGGGATTGCGGTTATAGATTGAGACATCGCTCTATTGTAACTAATCACCCAAGATTGGGAAAACATGTTCGGTATTACGGTGTAAGCAATGATGATATAATAAAGTACAACTCTTTATGCCCACCTATAACTTTGTAGGATTAGACTCCTACCTGAGTACAGGCTTTTGATGTTTCATCTATGGAAGAGTTGCCTAGTACCTAGGTAGGTATACACTCCCTTTGGTTGATATCTCAGATGGCCGCAAGATGTAAGTATTTTCTTCTTGCTCATATCCAGGTACCCATGTAGTAATAGACCATGTTTATATCACCTAGGAGCTAGGAATTGGAGGACTTATCCCTTGCAGTTGTATTTTTCCATCATTGCGATGATATGTTCGATATCTATTGTCCTGCGGGACATTCTTTCATTATAATCCAATATGAGTTTTGCAGCAATCAACGGCGTTAAGCCATCATCGGCTTTTGAGTTGACGTCCACCTCCCCCGTCTTAAGTAACATTGAGATAAGGGCATCTATTTCATATATGGGGCCCTTTAAAGCCCATCGTAATGGGGTTCGTCCCTGGTTGTCTTTCGCGTCTCTGTCAACTTCTGGCTGGGCGAGTAGCTTTTCAACTATATTTGGCATGCAGAACTCAGCCGCGTAAGATAAGGGCGTACGACCTAAATCGTCTCTGGAGTTAGGATCTGCCCCTTTATTCAGGAGCATTTCCACCATCTCTGATTCGTGGGAACTGATTGCGTGCGAAAGTGCTGTTCTCCCTTCCACGTCCCGGAGGTCGAAATTGAGCCAACTATCATCTTCGAGAAATATACGGCAAATTCCGATATAACGTCCTCTACCTCTCGTTCTCCAATACGTTTTATAAAAAGGTGATGAGCAGGAATGTACTAACGCGGTCTGGCCCAACTTGTCCACAATATTCTTGTTAATGTTTTGATGCGACCAGAGCCATCGAACTACATTAGTAGATCCCCACATGCTAGCATGCATCAGAGGCGTCTGTCCTTTCTCGTCCAGTTGATTGATATCTTCTCCTAGTAGAACTAGTGCCCTCATGGCCACCACACAGTCCATCTGTGCTAAGCAGTTGAATAAGCTCAGCTCTGAAGGTCTATTCTCTGGTAGATCCATATAAATCTGGTCAATCTTCAGCTGTGAAAAGAACTCTTCTTCTTGCTGATTTATTTGAATATCGAGGCCTTGGTCTAAGAAAACTTGAAAGCCGAGATCTCGGGCAACTTGGCTGCAACCGCATGCTAATGCGGCGATTAAAGGTGTGCCGTAGATACCTCCCCTGATACTCGTGTGCTGTAATCTATAAGGGGATTGCTTGGCAAGATGGATGAAATCCTCACACGCAAAAACATATAATATGCTTACGTCGTGCCAATGCATTTTGAAAACGTCCGACCAAATATTGTGAAGCCTGATCCATGTAGGTAGCGGAAATTGCTCGATCCAATCCGACTGCTGTATTCCATAAGACTGCGCTTCGTTGGAGTGGAAGAGGACGTTGGAAACAGCATAGTGAAGAAATGGGTAGGCTTCTATTACCTTAACCCTCACTTCCCAATGGTAAATATCCATTGGATCAACATCAGGCACCCTGGTCGTTATTTCGTTAAAACAAGCCCATTTAATCGCATCTTGACTCTTGCCTATAAAGTTCGTACTCAGATGAGGCCAATATTGTTGGACTACGCTTCGCAGCCTATGACTGTCAAGTAGAAAAAACTCTCGAACAGATTCGTGGATGAATTGCATAGAAGATTTAGAATTAACGTAGACCTCCTCAACTAAACCTTTTGACGAGCTAAGAATATACCGGCGCATCGTATAATATTCTAGGAGAGAACTATGCGGGACCGGGTCATTGAGGCCGGCTCTGATGCCGCAGTAAAGTTCTTGTAAGCTCAATGGACAATTTGCAAGAAGTACGAGCTGGATACAGAGTAACATGGAATCGCAATTTTCCGAATCCCGCATTAGCATATCGTGGAATAGGAGGCTGAGCTCGGTTGGTAGTTCATGAAGTCGTTTATTTAAAGCAATTGACTTTCCCGAATCAAAGGCTTTGTTTAACATTGGAATTATCAGAGCTACCCAAAGGAAGGCACCTGAGGACTTTTCGAGGATCCGAGATTTGATATCTTCGCCGGATTGCGAAGAATCAACGACAAGAGTGGAGTCGATATAACGCTGGATATCGATCATATGACCGTCTTGACCGTCAATTACCAAGGTCAGCCCTTTTCTAATTGTTATATTTGGATAAGGCCGGCTTGAAAAGCATACGTTTAGGCGGTCGCCTTGTTTCATGGCCAGTCGACTGATCTCTTGGAAGAACGTGACCATGCTCCGCGCTTGTTCTTCTGGACATTCATCAAGCGCGTCAATGTAACAAACGAGTTTGCGACCTTTCAATATTCTAATGGCATATGAAATCAAGTTTTTTAGACTCTGTTCCTGCCAGCCATTTTGTTTGACCGGGGCGGGGTTAGTGAATCCGAGTTCAGCGAAGACTCTCTTAGTGTCTGGGAAGGTCTTCATGATTTGCGATAGAAGGGCTTGATATAACCCCTTCACTGTCCGTTCGAGTTCGTGTCCTCTCGCATTGAAAAAGAATGAAATGATGTCGAAACCAGGCATCTTAACCGCCGACTCTCCCAGGAGATAATTCATAAGTATAGATTTCCCTACACCTGGCTTTCCTTTGATCCAGAGTAATCCATGGTGGTGGCTGATTTCATATGGGTTAACCCAAGCCTTATATTCATGAGTATCCAGAATCCAACTACAAGTATCTGGGCTGGGGGACTGAAGGTTTTGTCGACGGGCATGAATTTGGTCGAACCATAACGATTCGAAAAGGATATCGTCGACTGGCTGATCTAGGCGAGCAGGGCTATGTTCACCCGTGGAACTACAAAACGTATGGCCATTGTGAACGCGGCTGTTGCCGGAAATAAATTGGAAATAGAATGGAGAACTCGCTTGCTCAGACATGAAGCCAGGTAGGGTTTATAGCGATATTGAGCTTTGTATGTGATAACGAGTTCTTTTAGAGTCGGGAAAGACTAGTAACTAAGGGAAATGGTTGGGTTTGTTTAGGCTCTTGCTCATCTATCAGTAAAGTGTACAGCTGAGATATTTTATTGGATACTGCATAGTTGCAACCTATGCGCCAGAATGGCACGTAAGCAACAGGGCTGAGCGATCAAAGCAATAAGGTAAAGCGGACAGATGCCTAAAATATTTGTATATACTAAGTCATCTATATTAAGCGCTTGAGAACCTTGGATTCATCTTCTGCTACTTAACCCGGATACGTTATAAGGCAAGCTTTAAAATGGCCGAAGTCTTTGGTATCGTAGCAGGCGCCGTAGGCCTCGCTTCAGCCCTAGGCGCGTGCATCGATGGAATTGGCAGCATCCAAGCCGGTCGCCATCTTGGATCTGATTTTCAGAACTTTCAATTACGGTTGAGAATGCTCGAACTGCGGCTCTCACGCTGGGGAGAAGCGTTAGGGGTCGACGAAGATCCACAATTGAGAAACCCATTAGCAAACAACGATCAAATTAGAACTGCAAAAGATGCGCTTATTCGAATCCTCGAACTTCTCGAGGAATCAAATAAGCTATCTCAAAAGTTCCGGCCATCATGTGACCAGACCGAAGATCATTCGGAACGGAATGAAGGAGGAGTAAAGAATGAACATTCTTTAAGCAGAAAAATCCGGGAGGTAGTTGCGCGGCGCAGACGAAATGGAACTAACCCGATGAAGACCACGCGCTGGGTGCTTTACAGTAGAGAACATGCGATGCAACTTATCAGCGATATCACATCGTTGATTGATTTGTTGCAGCAAATATATCCAATGCCCGATAAGGAGCAAGAACTGGCCAGAGAGGAAGTCAAACAGCTTACTTCAGCCATTGCCGATCAAGGGTCCACGATACGGCACTTGCAACAACTTGTACAAGGCATCGATAATGACATGAAAAAGGCGATTGAATCCGTCGAAAGAAAAGGCCACCAGTATGGAGACGTATCCATGGAAGAGAATGCCCGCATTCAGAATGGGCATACCTTCACTCGAGCTTGGGAGGGGACATCTTCTCTACCGGTAGGACCGAGCATGACTTTTACTCATATGAGAGCATCGGGCTCCTCGCGAGTTCGTAACGGAGATGTATACGTAGAGAAGGACGACTTTTGGTCGTAGGTCTAAATGACACGGCGACCAATGCCTTTCTCTATCGATGTGGAAGAGTACCTAAGGATGAGATTGAAAGTCTAACGAATAGGGTGACGATATATTTTGAAAGAATGAAGAATGCAAAATGCAGAATGTACCTAAGATGTCTTGTTCAATCGCCGATCTTAAATATACCTTATAGTAGAACTCGCACCTCCTTCGTATGAATTGTAGGTGCCTTCTCTCTGGGGAAATATTTATTTAAATAGGGTTACACGTATAACACCTCTAAAGCTGCCGTGTCACGCCAACTTACTGAAGAAGTTGCTTACCTTGCATAGTAGAATTTAGCTTCATTTTGAATGGCAGGTGTAGATGTGATAGGCTTGCAGGAAGAAAGGCAGATCTAGAAAGAACCCCACCTATTAAATTCCCCTCCGTTGGCCCTAACCCCGCAATCCTGCGGCAGTGGTATCCATATTATTTCCACGGCCGAAATCTGTCGATCGGGCGGCCGCATCTTGGCTTACAAAGTGTCCTGATGGTTGGCGAGAAATATTCGAATCGAAAGATAGGGACGTCCGATGCAAGGAATTAGTCATAAACTTGGTAATCTGCCCTTCCATTTTGAAAATATGTGCATATGTACGGTGATAGCGCCGCAGCATATGTAATTCTCTACCTATTTTAGTAGAGAGAAATACTTGATAAGCGGGATTTATCGAACCGGAGCGGACCCGTCTACCCGTCTTACACCCCCGAAGGAATGCACTTCTCTACCTTTAGGGAAAAGCTCTCTGCTCCTTAGGGGAAAGCACCTTAGGAGCGGCATTAAACGGACCGGTTCGGTCCCGTCTTCCCGTTCTTACACCCCCGTGAACGGATCTTATTTATAAGAGCTTACATGTACATATATTATCGCTCGCAATGTCTTGTCGTGTTGGAGAATATCGCAAATCTTGAGAAACTTAAACGAGAATCTAAGGTGTTCCTCCCATTCTTAGGCTTGTAGTTTGAGAGTTTGTAGTTGTGAATACAGCCCTACTACGTAATCCCTCATGGTAAGAATTCCCGCCCAGGTTATTATATAGTATACTCGAAACTGGGCTAACTTGTTGATAAAGGCGTCCCAAGGGAGGCTTGCGCTTTCCGCGCTTTTCTTGGGGATGGGACTCTTCGGAGTCATGGCTACCGACGGACAGCTTTTCGCAGGTCCGTTGGGTAAGCTGTTAAGAGCCATCGCCGGTGGGAGTGAAGAAGCCGTCGTCTTGATAGGTGGCCCGGTACCTTTCAAGTATAAGTACACCGGAATCGGGTTTGTGGACGCGATAATCTCGCATTGGACGGCCTTCGTGGCGGCGCTGATCGATGATCCTGAGCTCCGCTGGAATACCTGGGCGCTCTACATCGAGTCTATGGGCCAGTTCTGCGTCGGATGGGGTCTTCTCTTGCTCGAGTGTAGGCGAGCAGGAAACCGCGGTCTTGCTGTTAGTTGGGCTGGAACTCTAGGTGTGGTCTTCCAGGCGATCTCGTGGGCATTTTCTTTGCCGCTATACTTCGGATTGCATCTTCTCACTTCGCCTATCTCGAAGTTGGAAAGCAAGGGTGGCAGAATTACGGGCGAAGCTGCGAAGCTCCTATTCGTGGACCTCTGGGACTTAGCACTTATGCCTATCTCCCTGACCCTAGGAACCCTTATACCTACTCTCTTCATGAGCTTACCTTCGCTCTTCTCTTCTATCGGCCACTATAGCTGGATTGCGTTCTGGATTCCTTTCGGACCGGTAAGTAGATACAGATTATCCTACAACGTTCTAAATACTAATCATATTTTAGTGGACGGTGATTGCTATGGACCTATTCAAGAGTGTAGCCAACTCCACAGTTGGCGCTCTCGGCCCGAAGGACGCCAAAGGCAGGGCTACTACACCTGGCAAGGGTTTTTACGTGGCTGTGTCGACTGTATATCAATTCAATATGGCAGTTTCTGTGCTAACACACTTGCCATTCATGGCCACGTCTGTGCTACCCGGTCCCTTACGTTCCGCTCTTATTTACGCATTCCCCGGCTTTACTTCCTTCTTCACGGACATCACCTTCACTAAGACGTGGCTACCCCACCCCTTCCTCGGACAGCCGGCAATAGACCCGCTAGCCAACGGACCTGGTAGGTTCGGTCCCTTGGTCGCCGATTTCTACCTGTTCGATTTGTACCTAGGAAACGGAGCGATGCTTATATGGGCCTTGTACTTGTATCTTCAACAAACCGGATCCTCTCCGGCGAAGGCCATACAAACAGCCGCAAAGTGGTCTTTCCTTGGAGGCTTCGTAGCTGGTGCGTTTGCACTGCTCTGGGAGCGGGATGAGCTTGTCCAGGAAAGCGAGAACGACGCGAAGAGGAAATGAAGAGTCAGGGTGGAGAATCTCGATGGGAGTTAAAAGGGGGTGGGGATTTCCATCTCAATATTAGTTGGTTTTCGCTTAACCTGATCCTTGGAGACTTACTGTCTTGAAGAACTATAAGAGGAGAGTTGACTATGTGGACTGCTTGTTGGGCTGAATAGCGAAACAGCATCCACCAAAGAAGGTTGGATTGGGTTGGATTATGTCCTTATGAAGGTTATGGACATGAAATAATTGCCCAAAATCGTCTGTACAGAAGATGGGCGGTATTCTGAAATTCTACACGGCGGCAATTGGCATGCCAATTATTGAGAATTCACTAAGCGAGCGATAGAAGCACTTAGAGCATAGATAGTGTAAATGACAAGTGATATGGCATATTAAACACCACGTTCCTTCGATTCTAGGGCCTCCAAGTGCACCAGATAGATAGATAGATAGATTAGCGTAACTTCTTGGAACACTCATTATAAACTAGTGAATTGCTTTTAATCGCTCTCTAACTCCTTTAGCTGGCCCTTTCTCGCAAGATATGCAGCGCCAGAGTCGGCCCAGACCTGATAGCTAACGACTTTGTACTGATCATCGAATTTAAGCGCGTACGAGAAGACTTCATCCCAGCTCTCACCCGTAGCCGTCCACGTGAATTTGGCGGTGCCGCGAACTGCGACGCGATTCTCAACAGCATCGACAATGTAGTCTGCGAAGCACATATCCGCGTAGCTTAAACACGAAGAAATAGTGTGAAAATATTCCTGTACGCCGTCGTGCCCCCGGAATTCTCGACCGAGGAAAGGGGCGAGTTCCTTGAGTCCATGCTCGTATGCCCATATGTTGGCTGAGGATGAGAAATGGCTTAAAATCTCGTCGGGTGATTTTTTCTGCGCAAAGCTCTCGCAGAAAGCTATGGCGGCGTTAAGAAGATCTTCTCGTTTGTGGTGAGGCATGTCTGTATAAGCTTATGAAATCCCACTCAAAATATAGGTAGCGTAAACTTGTATAGTTCTCGTAGCTCTTTTGACTGAAGTCTTTAGGATCAATCTAAGAACATGCGAGGTACCTATATACTTGGGAATAATACGTCATTACTCGTAGGCTCCTACCAGCCCGTCAACGGCTGCCATTTGGGTTTTAAGTTGGATTCTACAGCTGTAGCCAATTTCATCTCATGTTAGAACATGTCGTCCACTTATACAAGCTATATTAATTCCAAATCATACGGCAAATATACTTTTCTTTTACTTCCCAATATTTCATTTCCTAACTAATTATATTCATAAAATATCTCAGCTGTCAAACTATACCTCTATGGTGTCTCCTAAAACAAGATACAAATTTAATATGTATCAGATAACCCCAAACTATAACATGAAGTGTTTACCCCCTTTATCACAATCAACAACTTCGATATTACAGAAAATCTATGATTCCTTTCTACTAAGGCTTCCCTTCCCTTCTCCCTGGAGGTGTAATTGGCGAAAACCATCCACTTATAGGCCCCCATTCGAGCCGCACTTTACGGAGGGCCAGTTGGTTCAAGAATCTTCAGGCAATGTGCTATATACCTCTTTGACTATTGAATCTTTTCAGGGGTCAATCAGTTCATAGGAAGCCAGAGGTTCCGCTTACCGTTTCTTGCGCAGTGTTTCGTGATGAAGATGAAAGTTTTCCTGACTTATTGCACGATAAGCCACGACCGTCCAAGAATGGTATCCCGCTAACACCACCAGAGATTCCGATGCGATAAATGATGGACAATTCTGGTATTCGATCACACATCACATAATAAACAAACTAATCCCCTAGGCATTGGCAGGCATCCCTTTAACCGATTCAGTTAGCCGTTCGCCGCCTGAAAAGAGATATGAGCTCGGAGTAATTATTCGTAGTTTTTTGACGAAATTTTGGCCTAGCGACGGATCTATCGGACATATACAAGTCTTGAGACCTGGAAGAGATTAGAGGCGACAAAGTGTTACTTCTTCGCCGCCCTTTCAAATACAAATGCCAGGCCATGTCTTAAGTATAGGGTATTCAGATTTACGCGGAGGAGACGAGGTCAGCCCCATAGATGCAAAAGTGAAGATACCTGAAAGTGAGTTTCTAGGGAATGAGACAACCGCCGGCTTGATTGTCTTGGGCTCTTTATATATAGCTAAGAGAATCCACGAGTGTATTCAATAGAAGATCGCAGTAACTGCGATTATACGCCTCTAGGGTTCATTGGTTGCCGCTACTTATATCTTAATTTGAAATTCATGGGCTAGGATAGTTGTCTCTCTTATCTCATAGTATACTAGGTTAATAGAGGTATAAAAGTCAAGGGCCTTATCACCTTGGCGGGGCCCACGTATCTTCTGCTCTATAAGAGACTAGGGTTATGAAATGGCGTTATGGCTTCTCTCGTGTTTATATTCGCTTTAGGTTATATTTATAGCGTGGCATTGTAATTCTGAACAGATTAGAGACTGGCTTATGATAATACTTCATTTTAAGCGCCAAGAATACATATCAGAGCATGTCCTTGAAGAGCTTCCCGAAACAGAAGTAAACGCCGATCTAGTTGAGAGTATGCTGCGGTAGCATTCGTATTATGCTAGCTATACTAGCTATAACAGCTGCAGATTTTAGCCGCTGGTGAAAACAAAAAGGCTTTAAGTGATCGTACCATTACCTTAAGAAAACTCGCTGCCCTTTTCCCCGGAAGCTTTGAATGCTACCATAAACCGGGGAAATATATTGCGCATGAGGTCTTCTGTAGTCTCGACCTTTGTATAGCTTGAATTAATACTATTTTAAAAGCAACACCCCGACGAGAAAAAAAGTATTTTAAACTGAAGAAGTGCGACAATCAGATTTGAATAATTATCACGACCAATACTTCGTCGAACACAAGCATTGCATAAGCTAATAGCGATGCTGTTCCACGTCTTGTTAAGAGCTCTACTATTTGAGCTTCTTTTCCAACATGCTTCCGCTGCTCCAGCTGCTTTAAATGCGGCCGCATCGGGTAGCATAAGGGCTATATACTTATTCAAAGACGTGCTCAAGTCAAACACCGAATCTCTAAAGACCTCAGGCTTCAACTCTGTTATCATATTCGGTGTCGGAATTCTCGAAAATGGCGACATCATGTACTACTCGAACACTCCAGGAAGCAATGACACACTGATCGCATCTAACGGTGGATATGTTGGGGGTACAGCGCTTTCCGATAAAGTCCGCTCATTTAAGACAGGCGACACGGGCATTAACCGGATCGAGATCTCGATGAATTCCCAGCACGTCCGCGAACTGACGAGCAGCCCGGGAACCGGTCCCGAGACGACTCTCTACCGCAACTTCGCGGCGCTAAAGACAGCATGGAGTCTCGACGCCGTTAACAATGACGACGAGTCTATATACCATGTCGCTAGTACTACCGCCTTTGCGAAAATGCTCGGCACGATAGGATATAAATATACCACTGCGCCGTATACAAACACAGGCTTCTGGAAAAGCGTCACGACGCAGATTAATAACGGTCTCCAAGAGCCGAACTTGTTACTAGATAGGGTATATCTGCAATGCTGTATGTAACATCGAACCCACCCCCTCTCTTCCCCCTTTCCACTTTTTAGGTTGTCTCGGGAGCCGACGTTTCATTGTCGAACTGACTAAGGGGTTGTTGCTCCCGTGACATATCCGACTTCATTTGACGTTTTACTAAGGGGGGAAATTGTTGACTCCTGTTGTAGATGATGGTGGTGCAGGTAACGATCCGGGGAGCTGGCAAAACACTTTGGGCATGAAGGTCGTACCGCTTATATGGGTTACAAACGACTCTAAGCCGTCGCAGGGGACAACGGCTACACAAGCACGGTCTAGGTTCACAGGTTGGAATTCACGAAGCGCCGTGGCTGGGGGAGGGTATTGGAACGACTACGACATTGAAAAAATGGGATTGTCATACACAGAATATGGAGGGGTTCTTACAAGTATTTTCCCATAAAAAGTTCCAGGTTAGCTATAGTTATAAGGAGAAAGAATATGACAGGTAACTGACTGACTGACTGACTCACTATAAGAAAAACAAAGATGAAAGATGAAAGAAAAAAAAAAGAAAAAAAAAGGAAAAATAAATGTATATATGATATGATACGATAGAACATGCAATAGTCCGGAATTACGTTACAGATGACGTAACTATTAGCATAACATACATGATGCAGACCGAGAGGCGTCAAGGTCTAAGCTTTTGATGTCTATAAACGTGACACCGCTTGTACACCGAGAAATTCTACCCCTCTACTATTCCCGACTTTAATCTCATACGCCAATTAAATATCAAGAGACTAAAGTAGAACAGCAATACAGAAACATATTTTTCGAGAGAAACCACGAATCATAAATTTCATGTAACACCTCCATAGGAACCCCCCCCCGACATTCGTAATTCGGCATCGTGCATATGGTCTTAGGACATCCGGTTTAAAAAAAAGGGCGTACAACTACTCCTACTCCTACAGCACGTGAGCCTGGAACCCATTCCCGGCCAATATAAAAACTCCATGTAAACCTCCCCGCACCCTACGGAAATCTTAGTAACTTGGATCTTGTCCTGGAATTCCATTGTCCGGACTGTCTTACAATTCGATAGCATCATACGTCTCGTCCCACCATGGTGAGCCAATCAAGCATCTTCCTCCGTCTCCCCTTGGAGATCCGTGAGGAGATCTACCTCCAACTGTTGTTCTTCCGCGACGACGTCGGTGTCCAATCTCTGACTCCCAAGCTCGACAGGTGGATCAAGGCGATGTGGGATGATCCCGAGTCGACGTTCTGTGGCGACGAGAATAACATCGTGCCTCGGGGAAGGACCAATATCCTTTGCGTATCTAAGCAAGTCGGAAAGGAGGCCCTTGATGTGTTGTACCAGCGCAATACCTTTGTCATACATACGCACGCTGATTCTTACGATAAATTTCTCAAGTTCGGAACCGCCAACATACGGCGCATCCGTTCCTTGAGACTTGTCACATACCCTCAAGAGCTTGGATACATGGAGCCTGTCAACTTCGACCCCATAATATGGGATCCGCTTCTCACAGACTTGACACATCTTTCCCTCGTTTTGCAACAGCCATGGAAGGCTCAGGGACATTGTGATTCATCTGGCAGTAAGGGGAAGTTCCAGAATTGTGTTGCGGAGGAACTACAGAAATGGCTTGCTTGGCTAGAACCGATCTTACAATACTTCGCCAACAACATTTCCGAGAAAACCACGGTTAGCATCGACGACAACGAGTTGGCGGAGACGAGCGAGGTCGTGCATAAATGCTTCCGTGCCGGTTACCGGAGAGTGCAGACTGAGATCGGAGACAGAATCTTCGAGAGGGCGTTGCCATCTGAGGAGTCTGAATACTGGTACGATGATTATGATATGGATTCTACATGTGGTGGCACGATCAACGAGTGGTCAGACTAGGATCGAAACAATCCTCTATTATCCAAGAGTCATTTTCAGAGTACAAGATGCGCCAAATTAACAGCACAATCCTTTTTAGCTATTCCATCTCTCTTAATAGTATTTCGGTTGGACCTTTTTTTATTTAGGCCAGTTCAGTTACATCTGGACTTGGATTCGGGGTTGGGAATTGGATATGGGGGAAGGGGGAAGGGGGGTCATGGTTGGTAATCACCACTCAATACTACTGGTTGTTGGTAGGCTGGAAAAACACTGGAAGACGCTATGATTCTAAAATAGGTGCGAAAAGGAGAACACTCAATGGAGTATTAGAATTAATGTGCAATCAGATATCTATAAGAATATATTTCTTCTACTTGGTGATATAGTCTTGAGATCATAAGTTACGCCTGACGTAAAAGAGTAACTTCACATAAGCGTTCCCTCTAATACCATGTGGGAAAAATGAAATCTAATACGGAATTAGCCCTTAAGGGCTGAAAGTACTGATTTAAGGCGCGAGCATCCCTAAATTTAAGCAAGAATTTAAGCAGGCTTACGAAAAGGGCTTAGTTATAGTAATAAACTTATGAGTTGCTTGGCTATGAATATAAGAATACAGAAAGGGAAGAATAAGGCTTATTGTTGCTTGTTAATAACTAGTATTATTTCCTAATAGACGCTGCTTGAGGTCCATATCTCCGATCTCATCTAGTCGACATTCCGGGTCTAACTTAGGTCCGGTAGATCATCAGTTAAGTCCGGACCGAACTGGGAAACACAAACTCCGGACGAGTGACGGTGTCTAGCAAGTATCTTTTAACTTATAATATTTCATGACTGGGTTGTTCATTTTCTGTAGATAAATATATCCAGCGTAGCACGTACCTTTCTATTGAAATGGCTATAGATAGCAAGCATAAGTCTTCACTTCCTAATACTGAGAAAAGACTAAGACAGTCATGACTGTAGAGTATGCTAAGGATCAGCCTGAGGGCTTCACCAACCGCATTGAGAAGGTTGCTATCGTGGGGGTACGTTGTATTTCAACTTTACTCTGCATAGGATAAAGATATCACTAACTAGGAGCAGGCTGGCGGTCAGATAGGGAGTGTCCTGACCGAGCACTTGCTCAAGAATGGGAAGCATACCTTAACAGCCATAACGCGACCTAACAGCACCAAAAAGCTTCCCGAAGGCCTCCGAGTTGCTCGTGTCGACTATAGTGGCGATGACGACACCGAACTTGTAGAAGCGCTTTGTGGGCAGCAGGTCTTGATCATTTCTATGTCGGTCCATGCTCCAAGGGATAGTGTTAGCAAGCTTGGTACGTAGCATTGATAACCCCTTTTAATGTATCGGAAACAAGCATCATTCGTAGTTTGAATTTTCCAATATCCTTCCGAATATATCCAGAGACGCCATTGGAAAGGATCAGCCCGGCTTTGAGAATCGTTTCTTTAACCGTATTTTCCTAATGAATCTCCAGCTCCCTCTAGGAAGTTCTTACTCGAAGTGATAGCCGCGGTACTAATTTTACTGTAATAGTACGCGCAGCCGCCAAGGCCGGTGTACCGTACATCCTACCCAACTGGTTCGGACACGACGCTGCCAACGACACGCTATGCGAAGATAGCATGCTAAAGGCCTCGCGGGACAGTATTACCTCTGAGATCAAAAGCCTTGGCGTCAGCTCATACATCCTTCTCGTGTGCAACTTCTGGTACGAGTTCAGCCTAGGCGGCGGACCCGACCGCTTCGGATTTGATTTTAACAAGCGCACGCTTGTCGAGTTCGGGGACGGCACGGTGCCCATCCGCACGAGCACATGGCCGCAGTGCGGGCGGGCCGTCGCCGCGCTTCTCAGTTTCAAGGAGCTCCCGGATGACGAGGCGGATACGTCGCCTACGCTATCGCGGTTCCGCAACGGCTGTGTGTATGTCTCAAGTTTCCGCCTCGCCCAGCGCGATATGTTCGAGAGCGTGAAGCGCGTCACCCGCACTGCTGATGCTGATTGGACTGTTACCCGTGAATCTGCCGAGGAGCGCTGGGGGCAGGGCAGGGCAGCTCTGCAGGAGGGGAACTGGAAGCTCTTTACTAAGATGCTGTATAGCCGTATGTTCTTCCAAAACGGTGACGGTGAATACAAAGGGGAGCTCCATAATGACTTGCTTGGTTTGCCTGTCGAGGACTTAGATGAGGCTACGGCCGTGGGCGTCCGGATGGGGAAAAGTGGCGAGGTGCCGTTTTCGCATTAAAGGGGGTGGTGTTTCTAGTAGTATGATGATATGTATCTCATAAACTTTTCGAGGTTAATAACAAGGGAGTAACTTTTATATAAGTACTTTACCATATGACTTTCTTTTATCTTGTTCAATATTCATTCGTAGTAAAACTGACCTTCCTGTCATTCCCCCTTATTTAGCATCTTCCGTGTCTCATACGTAGCTCTTATACGGGCAACACTTTAGTCGAATTAGAATATGGTCTCTCTTACCTGTCTTCAATTTATTGTTATATATATGAGCTTGAAATTGATTATAGATATGCAACTTCCTCACAAGAACTTATACTATCGTCATGAAGTTGACTCGCTAGATGTCAATTTCAAATAGACATATCTTACATCTCGAAGCTCTTAAATTTAGATTATCCTAGACCAATCAGATTAGACATCCAGAGTGTATTGGTGATTCAGTAGCGGAAGGCAATGTGGACTTTATTACGACTCGGAAAATAAGTCGGGTCTCTGGATACAGCGGGATCTTATATTACGTCTGGTAATGCTATGCCGGTATAGGAGTGAAATTCATCACATATCATTACTTATTATATTGTTAGGGTATGACACTGATAAAAATAAAAATAAAAAGTTTAAAAGACGAAATACTAAATAAATGATTGAAATGCGCGATATGCCTGCTCCTACTACCCACCTATAGAACATATTCTGGGTCAAGTGTGCACGACAGGTAGGAAACGGCCGTTTTAGTCCGCATGGATAGGGAGGTGCTTATCTATATTTGTAGTTTTCGCAAAAAACTCTTTAGAACGAGTGGGAAACGGGTAGATCGTGGGAGGGGAATACATACGTGATAGCACCTGTCAATCACGGACATGTGGCAGTCTAGGCCAATGGTTGGGCCACCGCGTAAGCAATGATACATCGACGTGTTCGAGCCTATGAAGTCGTTAATGAATTTTATATGGAGGCCGGTATAAAAAAAGCTGTTTGCGCGATATCGGGGTGCAGGTGTTGCTACTGTGTAATTGACGGGTGAGAAATCATAATATTAGAGTCGAAGATTTAAATACGGGTAGTATTAATATTTCATTTCTTATCGGCCGTTGCTAAGTTAAATCTTAAAATTCTGGCCTGTGGCTTCCGGGTACACGTAAATAGACATGTCGCCGCAGATGCCGTGCATTAGAAATGCGGCGCAGATTGGTTGCTCTCTAAGGCTCCTCTCTAAGGCTTGATTTCGGTCGGAGCTCTGGTGGTGGTTAGGTAAGTCTGGACAGGCACCAATTCGCAAACGTCACTCTTAGATGAGTGGATACCCGACGTAAGGTTGCCCCAGAAAAAGAGAAGTACCGAAAATACTTAATGTGTTGTGGAAAACTACGGCTAAAATCCTTGTACTATCAGGTCTAAGCTTTCGTACCTTTTCTTAGCGCAACTCGTCCTTTTCGGAGTACATCTTCAAGCTTCCTCTAGGGCTCCGGGGTCCGCTGAAGTCACCTAAATAGACCTAAATAATAGTAAAGCTTTAGGTACTTCAGCGGCTTCTTCGTTGGCTAATCAGGCGACAACTCTTTCCTCAGGGCTTTTTCACTTGCATCACTCTGACCAGTCTTGCTTGGAACTTGTGACTGAACAAACGACATCAATTTCCTCCCTTCTACTCTTTCCCTCTCTCATAATCAACCAATTTTAAAAAACTCCCTCAATCCAACCAAGTCTTCCGTTGCGTGTATCTATATCACGCACACCTCTTTTTCTCATTTGTTTTATTTAGACACCCAGTTTGTGTTTTTCCCGCTGCCAGCCGACCTCAAATCAGTTTAGATTCTTCCTGCAGGGTCTCTCAACCTGAGCGCGCTTCGCGATACTACCTGTCGGCTGTATCTAGTATCGTCATCGTCATCGACCCATTCGTCCATCAACGATCCCAGCCGACTTTCTCCTTTTCTAACTCCATTTTCCTTCTGCCGATATGCCAGGGAAAACGCCTCATTCAAACGGAAAAGAGCCGGTCGAGAACGGTATTAGGAACAACCAGGACGTTGACATGACCGACGAGAAGTCCTCGCTTAAGGGAAAGGGCAAGAAGGGTGTTAAGGAAGGCGAAGATATGACAGTTGTCGTCCCCCCTTCGAAGACCACAAAACAATCTTCTCAACCACCTCCGCCTGACGCTGATGGAGACATCGAAATGGACGTGGATAAGCCGGAGGATCTCGAGGTCAAGATCGACCCCGTCACTCAGGCCATCACAGGTATAGTTGATACCACCATCTAAATCAACTCGTGCATATAAGAATCTAACATATTATCTTCTGTTATAGATATTAAGAGTAATTTCGCCCTCCTCGACCGCGCAGTAGCTCTATTCGATGCCAGATTCTCGTTAAGGGCCTTAAGATCTATTTCTTCCCTTCGGAAGCGTCTCACACCGGATATCCTAGCCCAGGTTATCGCAGAGACTTTCTCGGTCTCGAGCACATCCGCCAACGTGGCTAAGCAACTTCTAGTTGCTATCGGAAAAGAAGATGTATCACTAGGTCGCCAGCCTAGTTCTGAGATGGAGATTGATAGCGAACCAAAGGCTCCCGCTAAGAACGGGAGCAAGAAGGAGAATAAGGAGGTCATTCCTGAGATCGATATCTTCCTGAGCATCTTGGTTCAAGTCTATCTATTTGACGCCAAGCAATTCCAGCAGGGAGCGGAATTTTCCAAATACCTTTCAGAGCGCATCCACTCTTTGAATCGCCGGACTCTAGATTCGCTTTCCGCAAAGGCCTACTTCTACTACTCTCTATTCTGCGAGCAGCTTGCACCTTTGCCCCCGTCTCCTCAGTCTCCGATCGTTGCGATCCGCCCGACCCTTTTGACTGCTCTCCGGACTGCCGTCTTACGAAAGGATATCGATATTCAAGCCTCGGTTATCGTACTCCTTCTCCGAAGCTATCTATTGACTTCCCACATCTCTCAAGCGGATCTCCTTGTATCTCACACTCAGTTCCCCGAGAATGCTGCCAACAACCAAGTTGCACGCTTCCTTTATTACCTCGGCCGGATCCGAGCCATTCAGTTGCGCTACACTGAGGCACATGAACATCTAACGGCAGCCACACGAAAAGCTCCGGCAAGCTCATGCGCCTTGGGTTTCGCGCAAACTGCGACAAAGCTTCTGCTCGTTGTGGAGCTGCTAATGGGTGATATCCCCGAACGTGCTACCTTCCGCGTTTCCAATATGGAGCAAGCCCTTCACCCATACTTCTTACTCGTCCAAGCTGTACGAGTAGGTAACTTGGAGGATTTTGAGGTGACGATCGCTGACCATGCCGACACCTTCCGCCGCGATGGGACATACTCGCTCATCCTACGCCTTCGCCAGAACGTCATCAAGACCGGCATCCGCATGATGAGCTTGAGCTACAGCCGTATCTCGCTGCGCGACATATGCATCCGCCTGCATCTTGGTAGTGAAGAGAGCGCGGAGTACATCGTCGCTAAGGCGATCCGCGACGGTGTCATTGAGGCGACCTTAGATCGGGAACGAGGTTTCATGAAGAGCAAGGAGGTTGGTGACGTTTACGCTACTAGGGAACCGGGAGAGGCGTTCCACGATCGTATCAGAGCTTGTCTTGCGCTACATGATGAAAGTGTGAAGGTATGTTGTTATCGATCATATTAACAACTTGAAATTCAGCCAGACTAACTCATTTATGAATAGGCCATGCGTTTCCCTATGAACCAGCACAGACTAGAGTTGAAGAACGCTCAGGAGGCGCGTGAACGAGAACGTGAGATGGCAAAGGAGATACAAGAAGGTGACCTGGACGAAGATGACCTCGGTGGAGACTTCGAGGGGATGTAACATAATTTAACCCGTGTATTCTGAAATGGGAAGGACTTCGGGCGCTACCTTTTTCGCCATTACTGGTCTATAGTGGTTTGGCACGCGAGAACGGGGGAGCCAGCTTATTTGCATCGGTGAAAGTTGTAGTTTGGTGACCGAGAGAAGTTAAGAGGTCGCAATATTGGCGCGGCTAAATATAAACAACGTCATTCGGCCTACTGTAATAGATATCAACAGAGAGAAAGCCTCGTTTTGTTGGCTGGGACAGAAGCGTGTGAGATAGTAGGGTTTTCTTAGCAAGCCAGGACACTTGACAGCAAATCCAAGCGCTAGCTAGGACCGCTCCCGTTTTTTAGCACGCGTTTGATAATTACACTGATATTGCTGTTCCATAGGTATTACATGATAGCTTATTTGATTTATGGTTTGCTCAGTGTGGTGTGGGTTTTGTCATGGTTGAGTTTGCATTTTACTATACTTTGACAATTACTCTTAGACTAGATTTTACATTAAGGTGGTGATTCGTTTGTGCTTCGATACAAGAGTTTTGTTGGTAGTATTCTTAGCTGATTTCTTTGTAACCATACTAACTACCTCTTGTGAATACCTAGGTATATATAGTACCTAGGTATGACCTACAAACAGATTCATGCCAAAGCCTGTTGGTATTTCGTTGATTATGCTAAGGGGTATCACGTGTAACGAATCTACCAAGGTACATAATGAGGGATACATGTACCTAGGTAAGCTTTAATGTAACTGGTTACGTAAGCACTTCATTGGCAGTGTCGCGACTGATGATGAACTTTAAACTATTCGTCTTTTATCTTTTTGTTAAAAGTTTAGGTATTCTTGACTTACGGAATATGGTTTAAGACAGTTTATATAAACGTTCCTTCCAAATAACTGGTCAATTCAAAATGGCGCCTCAGAAGCGCAAGATACCGCATGATGTCGAACCAGAGTTACCGCGTCGCGCGACTAGACAACATCCTGCGCCCAATAGCGACGAACATCTACTACGAAGCGGTCGTGTACGTGCCGGTTCGATTAAAAAGTCACACATGCTATCACATACAGACCAGATATTAGAAAAAAATGGGGAGGTCAAGAAGAGAGTAGGGAGACCACCTAGCAAACAAGACAGCGCCACAACGACTAGGCACGGCTTGGCGGACAATGTATCAAAAGAAAATATACAACCTAATAATAGTGACGAAGGAGAAGAGGAAACGCAATATTATGATAGAACAAATGAGCCGATTAATTCTCTAGAACATTCATCTCATGAAGAAAAGAAAGCGACGACGAGACGACCAACTACAAGTCCATCCCCTCCACAAACTAGACTTGTGCCACCCAAGCCACCATTACATCGAAAGCAACAGCAACAGCAAAGCCTAAATCAAACAAATACACATACAAAACCATCCGTGACATCGACGCCAAAGCGCCCTACTACTTCCGACAAGCTGCTAAAACCTCCCCCCACACCGCGCTCAGATCGCAACATCGATAAGGTCGTGTTAGGTAATATCTGTTTCAAGGCGTGGTACCCCTCGTACTATGGCAAGGAGGTGCTAGGCGACATATCGCATAATACCAACCCGGGTGGCAAGGATGGCAGGGACGGCGGCGGGAAGATGGGAGGTAGGATAGGTGGTAGCAAGAGACAACCACCGCCTATGCTCGAACGCTTGTATGTCTGCCCGTGCTGTTTCAAATATAGTAGAGAATTGGTCGCATGGTGGGAGCATGTTAGGTGCTGTGAGAAGACGTTCGAGATGCCTGGGCGGAAGGTGTATAAACATCCCAAAGGCTTAAGAACGCGGATGGTGAAGGTCCCTTCAGCATTCTCGAGTATTACTACGGCTACGGCTGCAGAGGTGGTTGGAAAGGGTAAGGGAAGGAAGAAGAGCGACGGAGGTGCAGGTGTGCCGACGGTAGAAGAAGTTGTTAGTGATGACGGCGAGTGGAGCGTATGGGAAGTTGACGGGGAGAAAGATAGGGTAAGCCATCATTTCCTTCAAACTTCGAGTTTTGTCACGACTTGATGCTAACTTGTTAATAGCTTTTCTGTCAGAATCTATCCCTGTTCGCGAAGCTATTCCTAGATAACAAATCGGTATTCTTCGATGTGACGGGGTTCAACTACTTTCTTCTCGTCTATACACCCCCACCAACTCCCGACCCACAAACGTTCCCTTCTCTCGCCCCTACGTTTACCGATATAATCCCAATTTCTCAATCATCTACAACAACTATTTCTAGTGCTTCCCAACATACCCCAACGTCGCAGACGAGACCGCAGGTAGTGGGCTTCTTCTCAAAAGAGAAGCTATCCTGGGATAATAATAATCTGGCGTGTATCTTAGTGTTCCCACCATGGCAGCGCAAGGGTCTGGGCGCCCTGCTCATGGGTGTATCGTATGAGATCTCCCGGCGCGAGGGCATTCTAGGCGGGCCCGAGAAACCTATATCCGAACTTGGTAGGAAGGGGTACAAACGATTCTGGGGAGGCGAGATTGCGCGGTGGCTTCTAGAGCTCAAAATACCGGAGGGGCAAGGAGAGGATGATACAGAAGGTGAGAGGGAGACGTTGATCACTGTGGAAGAAGTCTCCAAGGCCACTTGGATTGTGCCCGAGGACTGTCTCGCCGTACTCCGAGAGATGGGCGTTGTAGAAGACGCGAGTCCTACCCCCGCCGAGACAGCTACTGCCAACGGGTCAACCGAACGGCGCGGCGGTAGCGTCAGCGACGGGGATGTTGAAATAGAAGAGGCGAAGACGACTCCCCGCGTAAGGCTTGATAGGGAAGCTGTCAGGCGCTGGGTCAGCACGAATAAGATTGACCTTACCAAGACGTGCGACCCGGACGGCTTTGTTGAGGGGTACGCGGTTAGAGAGGGAGAGAGCGAGGAAGTGGATGAAGAATAGTAGTGTATCGGAGAAAGAAGAGTTGGATGGAAAAATATGAGATACCCCTTGTGCTTTAGGTTTTCAATGTATAACAGCTGAATATCGAATATTCGAATGCTAAAGTTATTCTGATGGTGTTTACGTATTCGCGTTTTTATAGTAATTGACCGCCGTGCTTACCAACACTTCCTATATCAAGTCTTGATAGATAGGTTATATTTGGGTTTTAGGAGAATAATTGTCGATGTGTTAACTTGGGGTATAATCACATACACGTAAACCAGGGGAGCGTTACCTAGTTGTTCTGTGTTGCTATACCTACCTACCTATACTAATAAATATTCCTAACAGGTACTCTATATACATATACCTAAGGTGTTCTCATTCTCGTTTGGATTCTACACTGGTGTATCATCTCGTTTTCTTGGTATATAGCGGTGTACTAGTCTATCTCAAGAGGGATATTGCTTGAATTCAGGATGGTCATTACGTAGAAACGTTTCGATGCTATGTTAGAAGATAATGAGAGGGGCAGATAGATGTATTCCGTTCGCTTTAGTGCCTGTATCTGAATAGGCTTGTGTAGTGTCTAGGAAGGGTAGGTTCTCATAGTAGTGACACGAAGCACTTGGTCACCAGGCTCATTAGTGTCACGTAGGGGTGGGAGTGAGCTTAAAGACCCCCTCCGCCGAGCATACCTCGAAAGAATAATACAGAATAAATCGCCAATTCCAAGGATTCCAAGGATATCTCACTGTATGTGCTACATCTAGGCTAGCACAGCTCAATACTAATCAAATGAAAACAACACATCAATAGCAGAACACTGATGGTTAAATACCGAAATTCTATTTATACCGAGAACAGGAACAGTATTTTTATGATTTGCTAAAATGTGCTATAAGAAGTGAAAGATACCCAGACGAGACCCGAGACCGAACCAAAGGGAAATATATATAGATGACCGATTCATGCAACCATTCAATCATATTTTTGAAAAAGACCGCCCGTTCATATCACTTGCTTCATTACTCGCTCGCTCGCTCGCTTGCTCATATTTGTCATAAAGGTAAAACGAAAAAAAAGAGAAAAGAAAAGGAAGAAAAAAAGCCCGCCCAATGTTGTGCCGTAGACATATGCTGTTGTTGTACCTACCTAGGTAGACATGTACCTATGCTGTCCTACATGTAACCAGTAGATGAATTTCAAAAAGCCCCATGCTTATTGTATGCAGACGTGTGTCCATGAGGCCATCATACTTTCATATCGTAATCATTTCCGATGTCGTTTCGTTCGTTTTTAATTTCTGTCGTATGGAGTTGTCATGAGATAGAGGTGGTTGTTAGGTGTTCGGTGTTAGATAAAGTAAAAGGTAGATGGAAAAAAAAAAAAGATGTGGTATAAAGTAGCAAGGTGATCCCTGCCACAGGGAAGAGACAAGCATGCGGATCCTCTATTTAACCTCGGATCCGTACAACGGCCTGCGTTTGCCGTCAAACTCATTAACAACTCTTCGAAAACGCCCGACCATCGACGGGGTCCCGTGCGGCGCGTGGCGGTGTGTACGCTTAGTGTATCCTTCGTCGCCAACGCAGCTGATGCTGTCGTCGGGCGCGATACTCTCCACGTCGTCATCGTCATCCCAGCCGGTGCGGCTCTCGGGGAGATCGAGATCCCGCGCCGAAACCCGGCTGTGCGACCGTGTGGGAGGGCGTGCCGTACTAACGGGTCGCTTGCTACGCGTTGAGACGTATGTCTCGGGTTGAGCCGGTCGGGAAGCTCTGGGTTTAGAGCTGCTTCGACCGCGGTATTCGGACTCCGCCGCGTATTTGGATGGTGTTGCGGTGTGCCTTGATGGGGCAGCTGAATACTTGGATGGCGCGTAACTGCGACGGTCATCTTCGCCCACCTGGCTACGATACTCCCTGTCCATTAGGAGCTTCTGTTCGTACTTGGTGCCGGCATTGCTTATGTACTCTACGTCGGTGGTCATGGCCGGCCGCCTTGTGGAGCCAGCCTCGCTGAGGCGACGAGATCGGCTGGCCGTGGTATAGTGGCCTGTGTGTCGGCTCGCGCGGTCGTCGAGGTCCTCTACTACCCTACTTCTTACGGGTGCCTCAATCTGGGCATACCGTGCTCCGTAACTAAGCGGTGGATACTTCTTGTCCTCGATGTACCTAGGTTGAACATTCTGGTGCGGGTCTGAATAAGATGCGCGCCGTTGTAATGCGGTTTCGTATTCTTGACGCGGGGTAGCACGCTGGCGGCCGTTACCCATAAAGGCATAGGTTAGAGCGCTACCTACGGCAACACCAACGGCTGCGGCCCCGAGGACCGTGCCCATCCCGGTGCCAGCGCCGAACCCTCCGGACGTCTCACGCGGCGGGGGTTCCACGGCGGAAGTAGTGGCACTCCGCTTCATCATGGCCCGAGGTTCTCGTGAAGCAATGGCAGCGCTGGAATTTGCACGTGCAAAGCTAGAACGGTATCCAGCGGAGCAGACAGCCTCTATTTTGTTTCCGTCAAAGTCTGTGACCTCTACGCGGCCCTCGTCGAATGTGTCGACTTGTATATCGGGCTCCGCCCGTAAGGCAGCGGTTCGAAAAGCAGATACAACCGAGGGTGATTGGGCGGAAAGGATTACGCGAGATGGTCTTAGATGTTGGCCGGGAGCAAGCCTCTTAACTTCTAAGACCGGAGCACCGGAAGCACTGTCACCGAAGACTATGGACGAAGCGTTGGCGGAGATATACCGGAGTTTGAGTGGTTGAACGATAGCGGCGTAGAAGGAGGCGGAAGAGGGGAGGTCCCTAACCTGAACCGGCTGCATACCTAAGGCACTTTTGGGTATATAATGCTAGCAATATTGGAAGAATGATAGGTACTGGATGATATAGAACTTTCGAAGAAGAGAAAGAACAAAATGTTATTGACTTGTATATTCGAAAATCATAAGACGGTGATGAACGGTTGGAGACAGGGCACCATAAGGCACCAGATACGCAGCTACACGTGTAACACACCGGGGTACCTTGTAACAGACACTAAGGGGTAAAATATGGTCCAAGCTCCTCGGGGGTAGGTAATCGTTGTATGTACACGTAGCTGGCTGGCCGGGGGTAGAAAACTCAACAGGATTACGGACCCAAGTAATGAGTTAATAACAATGAATCGAGATTTATGATAACTGATGTCTTATTTATTTCATCATTTGTAACCATACTCTTGAGATTGAAATTGAAACAATATCCAATTAAATGAAAAAGTTAACTGATGATCTTTAATAAAATTTAATACATACACTTGACAGGTTGGTTACATACGAAATAGTATTGGCGCATACAAGAAAAAGACTAACGAAGATGATGGAATCCGAATCGGTACTGGTAGGTAACTAATTCATAAGTCATGTGACTTTGCTTACCGCCGAATTGGATAAAATACTTTGGTACCTCAGACCGCAGGATATTCGGAAAATTCATGGTCCATACGTAGACCAGCGCATCACAAAACAGGTCACATGGAAAAAAAGATTTTTTTTGCGCCATCTCGCTTCAAGGCTTGAACGTTATCTCGATATACATAGAATTTCAATAATCAATTAAGAATTTCTGTTCATATCAATACTTACTTACTTATTAGTCAAAACCCCCTTTTTTCTTAAACTAGATTTAGACTGAATTAATATTATAGTCCATTCCGTTAGTGGTAAAAAGAAACTCGATGTTACTCAATACCTAACGTAAGGAAATATTGCATCCTGAGGCAATGAGGCTTAAAAAGCGCACCTTGCAGTACCGGCGTCCCGGGAACCTGAGTGGCTCGAAAAAGTTTTTCGCATTGTGCGACCCACAACTTCACATTCCCATGTATGTACCTACCTATCTACCTATGTATTCCCTCTCCCCCCCCAAAGAAATCCTTGCGGGAAATTCCCAACGGAAATTGGATACACACATTAGGTACCTGGCTGCAGGCATATGCTGTGCTGTAGGGGGCGGATGATATGTAAAAGCCGGTACGGTACCTTTCAAGCGGTGATCGGTATCAATCCTGGTGTCCCTGGTGTCCCAAGTAAGCGCTCCTATTGGCCACTGGACCAAAAATAAAAAAAGTTAGATCGAAGGTCGAAGCTGCAAGCAAGCAAGGAAGGTTAGGTAATCGGGCGGGATGCCGTTCGGTACAGTTTGCAGCGGTCGGGAAGCTTCAGCGTTGCAGCGTCGATAGTTAACCCGGTTGGCTTAGGTGAGTTCAAGGTAGGTCCAATATGTATATGGATGTACCTGTAGACACTAACAAGCTTAAAATCACCGAGGGAAAGAAGAAATTGACCTTTCCCTAGGTAAATCTTTAGCAAGTGCCGGAGTCCAAAAGAAATCTTTTGAAAAAGCTCCTTCCTCCCGGAATCCGAGGGTGCTTCGCGCCTTTTATCCTTTCTGTCCCGACTCTTTCCTGTTTGCTGTGTTCCCTTCATGCTCCACCTATGTGTTACTTGAGGTCTCAGGTATTGACGCTGATGACATGCAGTGGAGCTTTGGAGGTGGGGGTCACTTCTAGGTACCGTAAATCTCTTTTCTTATCTTACCTTTTTTTTTTCCTTTTTGCTGAGGAACCCTGTACAAGAAGGGTTTACAAAACGTCATTAAAGAATTTCAGATGGTTAAGAAATTACATTTCAGTCAAGATAAATATATACACCCATTGTAAATAACATACCTGTTCAACTTGAGAATATTATTAAAAAGACTTACAAGGAAGTCCTTGATTATAGAATCCGCCAAGCGGTAATGAAAAAAAGCCTCAAGCTTTTTTTATAAAATGTGTCCGGGATGCCGGTATAGGATGACCCGGTATTGCCCGAAAGATCTCGCTTTGTTTAACCTAACCGTCAAAAATTATCGCCAGTCTTGTCCTGATCGGGTAGTCCTCTACTACACAGTAGAAAAAAATTGTAAACGAGTTTAGACCAATTCTTAGATCAAGCCGTCCCACTTCTCTATCCACTTGTCTTGTGGGCTTCGAGTTGTAGTAGTCTTCTCTTAGTTACCATACCTACCTGAACAGTTGAAGGTACTTCTGTTCTTAAGAAACTTCCTAAAGAACACCTTCATGCCAGCTGTTGCACTGTGTCCCCCTAAGGTACCCAGCTGTTAACTAACAACCAAGCAACCAAGTAACCAAGTAACCGCCAACCCGGACGATTCTGTTCCTCTCGTTTCTTCCGAAGCTCTCCCTTCCTTTTCTTCCTTTTCCACTCACACACCAGTCAGCAAGCTCAATTTTTTTTCTCTCCTTCGAACGATTTGGACCAGCTCCTCCCTCCCATCTTCTTTTTATCAGTCATATTTGGTCTTTGCAACCAACACCTCTCCCCTCCATCTCACATCCACGTCTATCACAATGGCCTCCGCTCGCGTTGTCGCCTCCAGGCTCGCCTCCTCCATGGGCACCAAGGTCGCTCGACCTGCCATGCGAGCTCAATTGACCAGCGTTGCTGCTAAGCGAACCATCAGTATGTTTAAACTTTTAATTTAACTCATTGATACCTGAAGAAGTATCAAAAATATTATAATGCTATCAATTGATACTTCAATTGAGGCGTGAAAAAATTTTCGTTTGTTGTTTGTGCGCTTGCTAACATATATTAACCTCAGGCAATGCTACTCCCTTCCAGGCCGTCAAGCGCCAGCAAGCCTCCAAGATCCTGAGCGCCACTACCCGCCAGGTTTTCCAGCAGACTCCCCGCCGAGCTTACTCCTCTGAGATCGCCCAGGCTATGGTCGAGGTCTCCAAGAACTTGGGTATGGGTTCCGCCGCCATCGGTCTGACTGGTGCTGGTATCGGTATCGGTCTCGTCTTCGCTGCTCTCCTTAACGGTGTTGCCCGCAACCCCGCTCTCCGTGGCCAGCTCTTCTCTTACGCCATTCTGGGTTTCGCTTTCGTCGAAGCCATCGGTCTTTTCGATCTTATGGTTGCTCTCATGGCCAAGTTCGTACGTAATATCCGAAAAATCCCTCAACAAATTTTTTTTTTCGTCTTCAAGTAATACTAACATACGGGAAATAGACTTAAGCAACTTAACCTCCATACTTACGGAGGCTGGGATTCACACTACGGTCTGGAAAATGTGAATGAGCAAATTCGGAGTGAGGGGTACACCGCGATGGTTTCGTGCCTTCACCATGTTCAATAGGAGAACCAGCATTAGAGTAATTAGAGGTCCATAGACTCCCGTGGATAGTGGAAAAAACCTAGGGGAGGGTTTGCATTGCATTGAGGCATGTAAAGATGGGAGAAAACTAAGGCCACCTTTGGTTGGCGTCTGTAAAATACAAACACCATCTTCACCAACATCACTGAGGCTTTCCTTTTTGTTTTTATGTCTGATGACGAGAAACGAATTCGTGAATTGTCCCGAATGGACTAATCAAAAGAAATTCCACTCACCAATTTATCATGATATCTTGCCTATATCGTGATATGTCTGTAAGAAATACTCGTAGCAGAGCTCCTGGTCACTTGACCATCCCCACGATTTGTGATTTGCGCGGTTTTCCCGCTTAAGATCTGATCCACCGAGTTCGCTTGATTCCCTGGCCAGGGTCAAGACACGATTGTATCTGTATCTCGACTAGCTTCTGCACAACTTTGTACAGATTGTGCAACACATCCCGTTAAGCCGTACAATGGCCCACTTAGACGGTTTAGTTTGCCATCTTCTAGCTGTCTTCGCATCGATAAAACCCCCACCACGTCTCCCCTACCTCTCCCGAAGCCGCCAATCAGGAAGAGTAATTGGGAAACATGTGGACTCTCTGGCTGGGGAATTAAAAGGGAGCGGAGACGACTAGCCTTTCCTTGACTGGTCTGGGGGGGATGGCGAGAGTACTGTACGTTGCGGAGTAAAAGAGATAATTTAGCTGTTTGGACTAGCTTCTTCGGGCAGGTATAAGATAATGAGGTCAGATCGATGGCTTAATAGAAGCTTGATAGGCAGCTAGGTTCGTTAGGGTTAAGGTTAGAGTTCGACTTGAAGTTTCGTTGTCTTGATTGTGGACCGACCCGATGTGCTAACAGGGAAGGATGTCCTGATAATGATTTAAGGTACTGTGTATATGTATTAGTTGATCCCCGGTGTTGATGCTGACAGAAGCTTCCCCTGGTATCGTTTCCTTTTATAAAATATTTTTGAACTAATAACCGCCGTTGACTATTAGACATATTCGAAGATGTCTTCTTTGAATATGACGATTGTCCAAACATCATTTCAAGACAGGAACCGATAACTGGTCTGGTATCCTCGCCATCCTCCTTGCCGCAACGGATACCACGAATAGGTCAATGTGGCTCAAGGCTCATGGCTCATGACTCTGACGGGTTGACAACAAGAGGGATAACGTCGTTATATTATGCACCCATGACACAACGACAACGCGTAGTTGATGGACTCGGCTAGATACCATTAAGAGGAAACTTCAACGATGAAGACTATGTTATAATTCCTTGATAACAACTTCGAAGAAGCAGGCAACACTGATGGATCGTTGGTCGGGCACACTGGGCCTATAGCCTGCCACAAGCCAATCCAAGGAGAGCCAAGGAGAGTTGCCCTCGAGGCTTTCGGTTTACTCTCCTTACGGAGACAATCCAGGAATAATCTATAAAGATTGCTGAAATTTAGGGCTGAGCATCCGAATTGCTTAATTGCACCAGGGATTGGCCCGTAGGGGTTCAATTAGAAGCGACAGCGACTAGCGAGGCATTGACGCTGTGTGGTCGAATCAGCTACCGATGCTATTGGAGTGAACTCGTTACGTGATACAAGTTGATCTTGCCGTGGTCACTCCCCTTGATCTCCTTGAGTATCGAATATCAATATGAGGCTCCCACATGACCTATATTGGGTGGCATGCTGATTAAATTATGGGTTCTGCTCCGGTTGATGTCGCTCCTACTTGGGCTTGAAAATCAAGAATAAGAGGTCATAATATCGTCGTTATAGGCCTATTTATGATATGGGATTGGAGGATTTGGTGCCATGTTGCAATCGTGAATTATAGGAATGTCCGAATGGATTCGGCATCAAAACATTCTGTCTCGTGTTGAGCAGCGTCTCCACAACGTATCGGTCCGTGCCAACGCCTCAGCTTGGATATTTCGGTTCTACCCGAAGCCTTATTATACTCTTGAGGGATCCAAACGAAAAGCACCGAGAGTACCACTCGATTCTCAGCGGCGCTGAAAGATGTCAATGGCATATTTTCGCCTAGGATGTTGCTGTTTGGAAAAGCCAAGACCGTTTCGAGTTGCGTGTCATCCAGAGTCGATTGTTCGCTTTTATACGGATTGAGGAAACAATTTCGTGTGTAAGAGACAAGCAACAAATCAGAAAGAAAATACCGCGTTCTAATAAACTATCACGCAAGGGAATAATCCCCAGAGAAGACATTCTGGGCTTATAAGTTACGGGTACGAATGAGCGGTCGGCTCTAAGTGCTAAGAATTCACCCCTGACGGCGTCTTTTAACAATTTAGTGTTTTGGATACAAAAATGAAGGATAGTAGGAAGCAAAAGATGAAGTTAGCTTCTTGGGTGAAGTCAAAATAAGGATTACAAAGGGAATTTGGTTGTGGTCGACGCACCTCAGGCTTTCGAGTGGCATGTTTCTCTACTCCTTTTCCCCTCACGAATCACATGACAACCTTCCTCTTCAATGCAGACCAATACTACCCCAGACTTTTCCCCCAGACCAAAACCCCGGACTTTTATTACTTCCCCGCCTTTCTTATTCGTTCACGTCCTACACCGCTATGCCATATTTATCCATTGTCCGACGATCGAGGTAGGAGTCCATGGTACGAACTCGCAGACTCGTCAGCTCGTTATATATTATGCGTACATTAATAGCTAGTGATAAGCAGGCGGTGCAAGAAGAGTGCAGGCCAACCATAGTCGTCCACATTGTACACACTGCATTGACGATTACCAGTTGTTGCTCCGAAGGGTTCTGAGGACCGTGCTTGTTTGCGTTTCATTGCATCCGTTTCGTAACCTCGCGCTTTCACGAAACACGAAGTCAATCCTAGTAGCAACGTTGTCAACCGTATCACAATGTTCAATATCGAACGCAGCTCTTCGAGGTCAAAGACTTACTACATCGTCATTCGCCAAATCTAAGCGGTTCGTCATATTTAAGTCACGTTCAAGTAGAAACCAACGAAGTGGGATATCGAAATACATGGTGTATTATTAAATTAGGGGGTATGCAGGAAAATACCTCTGGAATATGGCTCACGATGACTACCTGCTATTTATCCATCCTCCTAACTATTTACTAGATCTAGATCTTAACTAATGCGGTCCATATGCTGCGAATTGTTTCATGCCGACATATTCTTAACCTCGAGCGACATAGTCGATGACGCCGTCCTAAACTCTCCCTAATATACATCGTCAGTTCAAGTACGCTTTTCGACTACGAGAAAGCTCCTTCTCCGTCTAACCTAGGATCGACCTACCTACTGAGCATTACCGGCCTAAAAAGCACTATGAGAGTGGCCACCACTGATCAGTGGGGTGACGAGGGTGAATAAAGTAATCACGGTCGGGAGGGAAGTTGGCCAGGTTCGGGAGATTCTCGTCAATTTCGCCTGGGACAGCCGTACCCCATCCCTCAGACTCATTACGAGATTCGCGTTCACTTTCCCATTCCTGGTTGCTTAGCCAGGTGTATCGCTCATCGTGGGAATCGTATCCCTCGTCGTAATACCCCGGAGACCCCACGGAATCGGAGTCCCAATAGTACCGGAAGTCCCAGTCGTACAGTTTGTTGTTCACCCTTTCGATCATGATCGGGAACCACCACCAAGAATACGTGTCCGCTGTGACTAGTTGGCTCATTTTAGGCCGTATTTCCCAGGACTCTTCCTGATAGTCGGCGTAGTAGGCATTTAGTTCACGCGTGTCGTAACTACGACCGTAATAAACGTCATCGTAGTCTATAGGGGATTCGATAGGTATGGTGATATTGTCGTGCTGTTGTGAAGGGGGTTGCTGGTATCCTTGGTCGGATTCCTCATCGTGATCTCGAGCAAGCTGACTCGAAACCTCTTCATCCATGTTGTCGACGTCGACGTCTTGAGGGTCACCCTCTTCGTCGCTGTTGCTCCACACAGGATGTAAGCCGTCCTCGAACCAGTTAATATCATAATAAAGAATCCTCGGCATGGTAAGTTTGACCTACGATGACGTCGTATATCGCGACTTTGACACTGGCGTCAGGGCGATCGGTCTGGATACCTGTGCTAAGGATTGCTCCAAAGTTCACAGATTGGATTATTATACGCCCCACAGGGAAGTGCTAATTCGGAGTAGTCAAAGCAAGGTATGGCGGGATTTGTAAATTATTTAAGAGGAAGAAGCCGAGGGGTTATTAGGGGGTTCTTGACTGAGTGGCGACGTGACGTGGAGGTAAGTCGGATCGTGAAATACGCACTTTGGTAGGTCAGTTATCTTCATCCGAATTCAGAAGTGTAGAGTCAGGCAAGTGTTACCTTAATACAGTTTATAAAAGCGTATTCAGAAGGATGACTATGTGATTTAGTCCGGAGAGGGATAAGTGTCGTCTCTTGAGCTGGGCTAAGAGTTACGTTGCGTTGGTCACTACCTACCTATACTTAATTGTATATTTATTGCGAGTAGTGAACAGTACAATTCGGAAATCTACCTACCTCTCTACTAAGATATAGTTGTTGGCGCGACAATGCCTAGTAACAAACAGTTTGTGATTCCTTAGGAAGCAATCGCCACGAACAATGCCTTTCAGGCCGCCCCTAATTTTACAGCCCCTGTACGTGTAAGGCGACTCAGGCTTCCTTTTACAAAGGATAAACAGTTGATACTACTCGTTGCTGAAAGCTGATTCCTTTGTGTAAAGTACCTAGGTAATTACTAGGTCGTGACCAATATCGAATGAACTCACTTTATCTATGGTGAAAAAAGAATCCTCCCTCTTCTGTCCTTAGACTTTTGCGACTTAGATCCATTTGAGAAAAAGCCGTTTTGATGCCTTTCTGAGGAATTCGTGAGTGTTATAGATTCCATAGCTACCTAGGTATCTATTTAGTAGTACCTAAGTAGTCTAACCGGTGCTGGCAGTCGTCTTCGATATGCTACACTTGAGAAAGGGGCACATTGACCCTAAATCAGGGAAAGGGGTTATTTGAGATCATGTAAACATAAGAAACTACTGTATAGCTAGATAGAAGGAGCACACATTGATAATACAGATTGCTTTAAAAAAAACTTTCTGGATAGGTAGTCATTAAACATGCTTCAATAGCCTTACATTATGCATCACCCACGAATCCAAGCCTGGTACCTTTTCTATACTCCCGAAAATGCCTAACACACATAGCGGTTCCATAATAGCCGAAAGTTATAAACCATTCCCACCTCTATTCTCTAAGAGACTCTAGCAAACGAATAAAACCACTGCTTTAAGCAACGCCGAGCTTCCAGAAAGTCTCAAGGTTAGAGTGCGTAGCCTCGTCCACGTACTCGTGTGGCGGGCGCAGCGTCACACTGTTGCCGTGGATCTCGGCTACGGCACCATTAATCTTGGGCTCCTCGATGAGCTGCGCGATGCCCTTGATGAGCGTCTCCTGTGGCGTGACGATCATTTCTTCGAATAAGGCTTTTGATGGAGCCAGACCACTTTCTATATTGCTTTGTTAGCCTAGTCAACGAGATTTTGATGATGCGTGTGTAGCTTTGAATCAGCCGAAAGGGGCTATGAGAGGTAAATATAAGAGGGAGGCTCTTACCGAGGACTGCGGGTGCTAATGCGTTGATGCGGATGTTGACGCGTTCGAGAACCCTTGCTAGGGATCGAACGAGCCCGATAACGCCGGCTTTTGAGGCAGCATACATGGGAGCTACGGGGAATGGGTATAGACCCGCATTTGAAGAAGTGCAGATGATAGTACCCCGTGATCCGGTTGTGGGATCTGGCTTGTTCTTCCTAATGTAGTGTGCTGCAAGTTTGACAGCTGCCGTACTAGTTAGTAAAAGTGTAGATTTTCGCACGAGGATCGATGAAACTCACTGTATATCACACCCGTTAGATTTACATCTAGCGTCCTGAGTCTTGGCTGCGACGGCTCTTCCTCGTCGACGAGCGTTAGACTGCTAGCACCCTGTTCCGAGATACCGGCGTTGGCCATGACGATATCGACGGCCCCGCGCTGCTGGTAGACCTCCCTAAACGCTGTGTCTAGGTCTGACCATGATGTGACGTCCACACGCTTGAAGCTGATGGATGATTGCGGATACTCTGATCCTATGTCGGTCACCACCTTATGGCCCAAGGCGGTGTTGACGTCGAGAATACTGACGGCATAACCCAGAGAAGCAAAGTACTTTGTCATCGTGGCTCCAAGCCCGCTCGAGCCGCCGGTCACGATGACACTTAGCGGTCGGGTTTGTGTTGAGTTGCCGTTCATTGTAGTTTTTGTAAGTGTAGGTTTGGTGTAAGCCAACTTTAATCAAGAAGTGTCGAGGAAACTTGTACGATGTTTCTCTAATACTTTGACTAGGTGTTTATGAGGATAGTATAAAGTATTTATATTGTCGAGACTAGTTAACGTCTTGTATATATAAGATGAAGTAAGGATATAAGTCAAGTAGTCGACGAAGGAAGCGGGGAATATATAGGTGCCAACTTCCGAGGCGCAAGAGAACCGCAGTACAGACTTTTTGAGTCTAATTGGATAAAGTCCGTACATCATTGCTTAACCAGAAATGTACCAAGCCTTCGTTGAATCCCGACTTGCTAAAATCGATGGAAAAACGTACAGTAGTGTTTTGCACCTCAGGGGGGATAGCCTGTGGATCAGGCTACTAAACTCGGCAGTTGGTCATCCTATGAGTGGGGTACGGCGTCAGGAGATTTCCGTTTTGAAGGATTTCGTATCGTGAGGTAAGAAACTAGGCGGCTTTTTAAAGCGAAGTTGACCTTTGGACTTAATAATAACAGTGATGCTACATAACTTGATACTTAAATAATCCGAAATCTTTCTTCTCTTCTGACCATCTTTTGAGTTTTATAAAATTTACCTCATACTGCGTGTTAACTTCTGTAAAATATCACAATGGATTAATGCAGAAACAACTCCGAACTCAGTTCAGCTGAGTTGCAGGCGAATTCCGACTATTTACTTCGTATAGTCGACGCAAGCTGTATATTAAATACATGTCGGATTGACTGGAGGAAAGAAGTCCTGGTTTACCAAGGGCCACAATTGAGACGATTTCGATATATGGAAGACTGAATAGGGAAATATGGATATCTTGATATAAACTATAGTTATGGTCACACTAAAACACCGTGGTTATCCTCTCGATCAAAAAGAGATGTTAGGAGTCTTGGGTATCCTTCTTAGGAACTGTTATTTGGTTAGCCTACCAACAGAACTGGAACAGCGAATATGGTGTCTGGTCGGTTCTTGGCGGAACGTGCCCAGGCCGGTGCTTACCTTGATTCTTCTCCCACTGCTTCGGCATTCCCTTATAGTGCGTGGGCAAATGTCTTGTCGGTCTCGACTGCGAAGTGGAGCTGGAATCGGACGTGGCGGCATTCTCCGTCTTGTTGTCGCCGGAGTCCGTTTGGGTTGTATTCTCCGATCCTGGGTCCACCTTCTTGGTGTCCTCTCCGGAAATGACTACGGTCTTGTCTTGTGACTTATTATCGGCCATTTTCTATAAGTTGGGAGGTGGATGTACGAAATAGACAGATGATTATTGTAAGTTGATGAAGGTGTAATGGGATGTTCTGAGTAAAAAGAAAAGTAGTGGCCTAATTGTCGGTCGGTCCCCGATAAGAATAACATCCGAATCGAATAATCAGGTGATTGATCGGCCACTATAATTCGTAATGCGGAGGTGACGTCAATGGTGTATCAGGTATCTAATGTACCTCCGACCTATATGTGAGGTACCTAATACATATAACTACATCTACAAACCTCAACCTTCTCAACTTCATCCTACAAACACAGACCCTTAAATTTTCTTGCTTCAAGTCAACTTTTCTCTTGTGTATGTTTATGCAACTAAGTAAATGTCTCAGTTAATTTTAATTAACAATTAAGTCTTTGTCAAACGATGAATAAGTCTTACCAGGATATCTTGCCATGTAGGTACGTTACACAGCATAACATATCGCTTAATTTAACGAATCGTAATTTGAAACTATCGCCATCTCTTTTGCTTTTTACAGCAAAGGGCTTTTTTTTAAGTAGGGTTCTTCAAATTGCCCCTAGCAGTTAGGAAGCACCCCCGAATTTAAGAGGGTGCACAAACCAGCAATACCTGGAATCTTGAGACCCCTCTAAAAATATCACTTCAGCGCGTTTTAAATCTTTGAATTGCTCGTGTTTGCCATATGCTTGTTCGTGTTATACTTCTTTATAAAATATATGTAGTATATAGAGCCCCTTGATGTTTCGACGGCTTTGGCTGGGGCTACGTAGCCCAGTCACCACCAACATCTCTACAAGATGGCCACATCCGCGATCTCCAACCTCCCTTTTCACGCCGAGGACAGCCTATCGACAATATGGCTCAAGAACTCGCCAGTCACAGTTTAAAACCTTGCATGCAGGGATATACGGCACTATATTTCTATCGATTGGCTTGCTGGTGACAGATACATCCTTGGACCTTAAAGAAAGGGTAGATCTCGCTATCCAGATCGTCAGTCATATATGTCGTGCGCCGGACGAAGCTACTATGATCCAACGCTACTGGAATATAGGTCGCTCACTTCTTGAGAAGTACTCAGAGGCCGATGTAGAAGACCATGGTCATATAAGACTGGGCCAGTGGAGGGATGATGAACTTGAAGCCCGATTGATGGTCACGTCTGATCCTGACGTTTCGGGGGGGTCCTTCGTCCTTTGTCAAGCTGTGCTCTTTGAAGGAAAAAATCCGAAGAATATATCGTCTAGAACGAAAAACAACTGCTGTCTGCTATAGAAGCCTTCGCGCAGCATCGCGGCGGGCTAGTGCGTGGTGTGCTGTTGTTCATGGATATGAATACTGGGTGGGTGAACATCTACTTCGATGGGAAGAGGTGGTTTAACGTTGTGTACTTGCAGTCTATGACGACGCGGGATATATAAGTGATGGTAGGAATTGTTGCTTCATCATGTCTTGCCTAACTTATTGACTTCGCGGTATAATGACATTGTATTTCACAGGGGCGTCATGTATACAAACAGTAGGTAAAATGAAAAAAAGGGGTTAGTTATAATATGCTACTTATCTACCTTAGGTAGTTATTTCTATGATAGCTATATGATTTTACTATATTAGGCCGTAATAACTAGGCGTAACTAATTAAAACAGCCGCACACGTCGCAAGGACGATTGTTCATAAGGTTCTCGTACCGTAGCTTGCTGCCGCAAGCGTAGCATTCTGGTCCTGATTGCAAAGCCTCCATGCCTTTCGATCTTTTTCTTGATCCATTTGCCATACGTTCATCCTTCCCCGGATTGACCTTCCACTTCTTGCCTTCCTCATACCAAAATTCCTCTAGAGTACACGTCCCGTCGCCGTTAGCATCCCGAGTGTTCCTTCTTACCTTGCGCGTTTTAGAACCTATCCCTTGCTCGTCTTCCTCTTTCAGAAGAATATCCGAGGTTGATGGGTCCTGCGGTGGGTTAGAAGGGTTGCTGGACGCTGGCATAGCAGGCATGGTGAACTCACGCGGCGTTGGGGGATACAGAGCATCCATGCCGGGGACGTGTTCTACCTCCAGCGGTGTCACGAACGCAGGAAGATTCAATTTCTGTGCGGAAGATGCATTGTAGGCTGATCGTTCGTCATCGTTAATTGATTGTCCACCGTCAGTCGACCGTAAATAATCTGAAATCAATTCCATCTCGATATTCCTATCAAAATTCTCCGAGGTTGACATCTTGAATCGTAAGATCTGGTTTAATACTTTCCTAGAAACTTTACTAACCTACCTCAGATGAATGGCCTTTTCGAGATTATTAGATGTGAAAATGGTTGCAATCTTGGAACTTGGATAGTTGATGATCGATGATCGAGGGAAGATCGTCTAAAATACACAATAGCATCCTCTGAGCTAGATACATTCTGCCTTTGTCTAAATAGACGACTGATTCATAACACTTAGAATTGTACAATGAACAATTCTCTAAACAATTTTATTGTCAAAAGCGTTATGATAAGCCAATATGATTGTTCGTATGTTATGTTGTCGGGTAAACAGTTTCTTTCTTCTATTGCTTCCAGTATGCCAGTAAATAGCTACCTAATTTTAGTAACCGAAATCGTTGTATGGGCTGTTATCTTTCTGGATAAATTAAGTACTAATTTAGATTGGGTACATCCCGGACCCTTTCATTGGGTGAGGGGATGTATTTTAATAGTAATACATATTCTATACACTATATCTTACCATATACGTCATTAGTTGTTACTATTAAATACGATGATAGTGCTTGGGAACACGTTAACGTTTTGCGAATAGTCCGCGAGCTTGGTAGTATCCCTATACACCATCCCATAAGCACCGACGGTATTCAGGCCGTAAATCCAGAATCCCTTGGTATTTGCCGAGTCGTACTGAACAATTCCGGTCTGGCATAGCGAGCTAGCACCTTTAGCAGAGCAGGCTGTGTTAAAGTTGTTAAAGAACGAATATAAGCTGCGGTACGTTAGCTAATTGCAACGACCAAGTTGGAGTTACATGTCGCGAGGTTGAAGAATTTGACTCACCCAGCACCATATACGAGAACGCTCTTGCTGGCGCTAACACGAAGCCCCCATGATTCGGAGCAGGTGCTTGGCGATGAGCCTTGAGGGCATAGGATATCGAAGTTCGGGTCGTCGATGGTCAAGTTCAGGGGGAACGGCTGTCGCGCACCTGGATTGGGTTGGTAGTATGGTGTTTCGCTTTGGATTTGACCGGCGAAAATGTTCTGCGTTTTGCTGAACTGGTACTGGTATCGCACGTGGTGCTCGATGCTGGTGCCCACAAGCCAGATTGTTCCAACCGTTGACTCGACCAGCAGGCCTCGACCAGCATATACTTTAATCTGCGTTAATGCGCTGTTGTCTACATCGTGGTCTGCAACCCATAACCATACGTTCTCGGCATAGATTCCTGCGGCTGATTTTGATATGTGCATAGACATATAGCCTGAGACGCATTGGCTATTGACGGTTGTGGATGATGGTGTCGACGGGCAATTGGCCAAAGAGAGATTGGAGCCTGTGGTACCTCCGATTCGGGTGTGGACATCCCACATTCCGCTTGGCGAGCCGGCTGGCGATGCGATATTCCACCGGATGAGAATTGCACCAGCTTGAGCGCCCTGTGTAGACACGATCATATCACTCCACTCTACTGTCCCGGTGTCGCCAGCGTTACCAATCTGTACTACAACTTGTGGCGAGTTGACATTACTAAAATAGGACCCGCTGGACATAATGACGGGGTAGCCTTCGCCAACGATTTTACTGCCGGCTGGAATAAGTAACGTCTTAGTTACTTTGTAAGTCCCGGCATCGAAGTAAACGACACGACCGGCACTGGCAGCCGCGGTTATAACACGCTGTAGAGCTGCAGTATCGTCGGTCGTACCATCGCCCTTAGCGCCACCGGTTCGGACGGAGGAGAATGATGACGAGGCGAGATTGGCATATGATGGTTTCGACCGCTCATAGAATTTACCATTGCTCACGAGAGTAGCTGGGCGGGTAGGAGGAGTGATAGAACCAGCTGTAGTCTTAGGGCCGGTGGGATTATACACATTGCCGCTCACCCAACTGGCGATTGTCGTCGACCCTGTGGTGCCCGCAAGTAGGGTGCTTTTGGTTGGGCCGTATTGGATAGCGGTCGGTACATTTTTTAGGGAGACATTCTCAATTGCAAGACTGCCACCTGTTGTCGGCTGGGACTTTGCGGATCGCGAGATATTGAATGCGATTTTCGTGTTCGTAAACGAGCTGTCAAAGAAGGTGACAGATCCTACAGTTTCGCCGCTCGTGTCGCGGGTGGCCATATCAAGGCCAACCGTACAGTTATCTACATCATGTTAGCCCTATGTATTCACATGATAGGTACCTTAGGTAAGAAACGAAAATGAAATGCCATTCTTGTTCAGTATGCTGCTTTGCAAAGGCCTGCGGCGGACGTAGGTCCAACAAGGGCTTGGCCAGGAGGTACTCACTGTTTTTCTATTAGCAGATGTAAAAACAAATGAGTGAAATTTAAAGAGGAAAAGGGGTCATTCGATTGGTACGTACCTGACAGATATGCTCTTATAAGTCCAACCCCAATCCCAGAGTTGGTAGATAGCGGTAACTGCGTTGTTAAATGTGAGGTTTCGTACGGTGAACTGTTGGTTTCCAAATACGGCTCCATACAAACCGCCGTTAAACACAAGATCGTTTAAGATACCTCCAGAGCCCGACTCGATAAAGACTCCTTGGTGCTTGGTACCCGCATTGCTAGACATCTTGAATACGATATTCTGTAAACTGGTCGCCTGCGCCGTAGGCCAATGGACCCCCGTCGCCTCAGTTGCTGCTGGAATAGCCGTCAGGTCAATGACGAAGTTTCTAACCTGACGCCAGAATATATTTGTCGCTCCGTAAGGTAAAGCTCCGCCGTCCTGGTACTTAGCACCGTCTATGACACCGAATCCAGAAAACCCGGACGTCGCTTTCAAAATAGGCATATTGTTCGGGTCGCCGATAATATTTGTTGCATAATAGCTAACGATCGAAGAAGAAACTACATAGGTTCCTGCAGGCACGTAGACAACAGCATTGGTTGTGCTGGACGAAGAGCATGATCCTGGAGCGCACCTATTGCCATCGCTGATCGCCCTATTGATAGCGGCTGTATCGTCGGTTTTGCCGTCTCTGTTCTTCCTATTAGTACTTCACTACTTCACTTAAAGAGGTAAGCTGCCCATACCCTTTGGCGCCATAGTCCTTAACGTTGCGGTAGACTTTGTAGGTTGCCCGGTTCGAGTTGAAGGCTGATATGCCTTGATGAGAGATCGTCTCGTACCAGTAAGTGCTGGTGGCTCGCTCTTCGATTTTCTTTACTTCGGAGCCCGAACCGATCGGTGAGACATCGCTGACTACGGCCGAACCATATTCGCCTGTATACCCACCGAATTCTGCTAGCTGCGCGTTCACTGCACTTTGTACCTCTGGGATAACTAGCTTCTCTCCTAGAATAGCCGGTAGGAATAGAATGGCTGCCAAGAAACGCATATTGAATTGGACAGCGCTATCTAACACTGAAGGCCAAAGGATATGTAATAACGAAACGCATCACTTACAAAAAAGACTGAATAGATGCAAGCTGGGCATGACAAGTATTAGTAGGTAGCTGACCACCTTAGTGCTTAACACTCAACCGAGGCCAAATGGAAGAAGTCATGATTAGTAGCTTAGGAAAGCTTGAGAAAGCTTAGAAAATGAGAGCGATCGAGACCAGGGAAAGGGTCGATAGGTGAGGCTGGAATGTATCGCGGCCGCGCATCATTCTTGCCGAAAATGTCTTAGAGTTCGCTTCAGCTGAGACTGAGTCGACCAACTTGATCTAAAAGAGCTAGACATGCTGAATAGCGGCGTTGAATCAAGACTAAGTAACGACTTTAGTTTTGCTTAGAGCTGTAAACTTGATGAAACTAAGACGGCCTAGACCCTTGAAGCTCAAGGTCGATTTCTCCAGATTGTAATCAGCCGCATACTTTTTTAACTTGGGTTTTGATGATCTTGGTGTGTATTCTTTATGAATACCGAAGGTACTGGCTGGGATTACCTTGTAACCACTCGGCTACTTTAAGTGCAGTTAATGTGGTTGAGTTTAACAAGATCTTTCTAATACGGCCGGTAGCGATTGACTAGTCTTCTGATATATATCTGTATAGGTTCTCATGTGTTTAAAATTGAAGCGCTAAGCTGACGAAAGGTTGATGCACTGAGAGTACTGGGCTCTTCCAATCAGGTATTCGTCAACTTTGCACGTTAGGAGGTCAGTCGACTATAAGAGAGATCGCGTTTATCTTTGGAGATATGATGCGATAAGAACGCGTATAATCACCCTTATAGGGGTTATCTAATATTAGATTAAATTCCTTCTTGTTGGATTTTAAACCTCGAATGTTTGTTCTAAGGATTTCGAGCTACTTGCACTCTACTGATCCTTTTCGCATCTGTTTATTGTCTTGGCATTGCGTGCTGCAAGAATGCGAACACCGAATTAAACTATCGCCAAGTTGTCATCTGAAGTCGCGTCAATAAAAGGTCTTTGCTATTCCAGTCAATCGAGATTCCTGATTGATAGCGAAAAGATTCATATCTTTTTAGTTGAAAATGTTTGAAAATAACAAGAATTAAATGATTCTAGTTATGCACCAAATAACTTAAAGAGTCAGGTACCGGTAGATTTTCGGGGCTGACATGCTATGAGGTACACTGTTACTTGTTACTGTGCACGGTTAGGTGAGGTACGTGAGGTACGATAAGATGTGTGTAACTCGAACCGCCTCCCTTTCTCCAAAATCCTTATTTGACCAATGTTACTTCACATGTATTTTTAGAGTAGTAAGCTGAGGTACCAATTTTATTAACTTTCGTTCTGTAACCAACAGCTCTTCACCGTTTATTCTTCTTTTTTTCAGTAGACTGCTTACCTACCCTAGATATAGTGGTCTAGTCGCCATAATCCATAATCGGAAAACCAGGTACCATCTATTATACTTATATTGGTATAGATCGACAATAAAACCAGCAGTATAAATATACTACGAGGTATTCTTGTGAATGCCAATATTTCATCTTATTGGTCAGGATCTATGTTTGTGGCTGAGACATCATGAAGTCGCTTTTAACACAACTGCGGCACTCGGGAAGCACGCGTACATCGTCTTCAAGCTCGAGAAATATGAAGCTCGATATCGTTAGTCGTCTTCCCTTTGAGATGCACGCTTTGATTATTGTCTATCTCGAGCCAAAAGACATAGACGCCGGTCTCAGTGCATGCCGTTATTGGCGTAGTGTTTGGCTGAGCGACGAAATATGGCCTAAACTTGCTCAACGGTGGTTCCCAGGCTTGGAGAATCACATCCGAAGTTCAGCTACAGATGATCAAGATTTGGGCGAGATGTTCAGACGCATTTTACATAAAATTCAGAGGAGAGTGAGTGGCAGATTCGCCTCCGCCTTGCATCATGAGATGTGTCTGGGCTCCGACCGGTTCTTCACCCTAAGCAAAGACGTCCCCGAGCTGGAAGGAGGTATACATTGTTACGAGAATGTCGATGATTTGGAATTTGATCCTGGGACTTATTTCCCACGTTTTATGATGTACAATAATGGCCGAATAGCGTGGTGGCCCGAAGCGTATGTCCTCCCTTACTTCGCCGTTGTGGATGATTTACGCACGAGAAAGAGACGGGCATACTTATTTCCGAATCACCGAGGAGAGAAGCAGGGTTTCAAGACAGCTATGAGTGGTAAACTACTTCTCATGGGGCGCGGAAAGACTCTACATGCATGGCATCTCGAACTGGATAGACTCCACTCTACTAGAGTCCCAGAGGAGTTCGTTCGATGTATCGCGGAAGGAGAAACTGTTCTTATCGTTACTAAGAATGCAGAACTCTTTATTTGGAGATTTGATCGAGAACCAGAACATATTGATGTAACTGGCTGCTACATTAAGGGGCCCCTTGGTACATCTCATATATACGACTTTACTCCCGGACAGCTTGTCTCTTCTCATAATGCCGGATCACGCCTCGTTCAAAGCGGAATGCTTCTAGATTTTATTATTTCTCCAACAGAGGATAATATCTTCTTTGTCATTACCCTTACCCCTGCTCCCGAGAAGCAGCTCCGAGTACACGAAATTCGCGACGGCGTACTTATAGAGACTTATTATTTAGACCGAAATACTTGTCCCGAGTCTACCATGGAGTCCCTTGATTTTACGAACCTCCGTTGGGAAAAGGTAGATTCTTACGGCGGATATTGCCTAATGCAGGCTATATTTCCGGCTACTCAGAATTTAGATACAACCACGCACGAGCCCGCGTGTTATCCTATGGGCGACAGCCTTATATCAGTGTGTTTTAATATTTATACGAAGTCTTTCTCAATTCCCCATTATCATCATAGCAGCCATAGGAGTGCCTGCCAAATCTGGAACGGTCGAATAGCCGTAACCGACACGGATAACGCACGAGGTCCTATCTTATCACTTCCACCCTGTCGCGGCGCTGCGCATCCTTGCGACAAGTCACATATTCCTCCCATCTATTCAACAATACCCAGTGGAAGGGGTGGTCTGTATCGGAGACGGCGAGTATGTTCTGAGAAGCATGGTTTTGAATCCCTCGGTGCAGACTTCGCACTTGATTCCAACCAACAATACGGCAGGGGTCCCGTCGATAGCACTCCCGCTATCTCCCCACTGCTTCCCGGCGTTAAGAGACTAGTAGGCGATGATGACTTCTTGGTTCTAATAATCAGACAGTCATATACTGCTTGGAGTTTCGGAAATGAAATATCTGGAAAGACTTCAGAACGCGGGCGGAAGTTATGGCGCAATCTAATCCATTGAATGCCTCTATCGCTACCAAGTAATATAGGTGCTATAACATGAAATTTTACTGCAATAACTATACCGAACCCCCCAACCTTAGAATTTGAAACAAGAAAATTGAAAATCGTTATGTGACAAATGAAATATTTCGTAAGGTAATATCGCAAGGACGTGCGTGAGCTAATCGCCGAATAAATCCTCAGACCCAACTCCATCGCTGTATCTCCTTAGGCCCAAACCCCTAAAAACAACTTCTTTATCCGGGCCTTCTCATTTAAAACTCGATAGTTGCAACCTAACCAGACTTTTTGTCTAGAATTGGTTCGAGGAGAGTTTCGAACAGCTAGAAGGTCATGCGGTTAGCCTCTTTTGATAGACTCAGGGGGGAATATTAGTGGGGATTCTTACCCAAGCCTCGAGATCCTTCTCGTTCTTCCTGAGCTCTCGGAACTTCGAGTCAAGTTGTTCTGATAATTTGAATTAGTAGATAATCACCATGTTATTGGCATGTACAACTCACGTGCTGTAATGTACACGTTCTCTAGATTCTCTTCCTTCAAGCTTTGCAGGAATTCTTTAGAGTTCTTGTCGCTACCAATCTGACTGATTTGGAAGACCACAGCTTCGAAGCAGGTCAGTAAGGAGTCTATGAATATGGGAGTTACGAATAACTTACTTCGCGATGGAAGGCCGTTCTCAAGCAGGTACTCCTGACATTTCTTGATTTCGTCCCGGAGCGTGTTTCGCGTCTCGGGTGATCTGCCTCCACCGTATGGGATTCCGTCGGTGATGATTGAAATGAAGAGCGGCCGCCTTAGGCTCTTAACGTTCTCGTTGTACTGGGAATATAAGAGAGGTTGAAGGATCCGGTTGCGGAGCTGAGTTCCGATCTCCGTGCATCCTAAAGGTCTGACTTGCTTCATAATGTTCTGGATTTCATCCATCCTCAGGTTGTCAATATTCTCCGGCTCGTTGTTTATGAACCGAAGGTGGACACCAAGCTCATCGGGTACTATCCTAGTGCATATAGAGGCAACTCGATTCACTAGATCCCGCTGATCCCCCATACGGTTTTCCCCGTCATTGTTGCCCATCGGGTCCATGGACCCACTGTCGTCTGTAAATATTGTTAGCTCGTAACCATGGCTAACTCGTAGGGCTCATGTTCATACCGCAGTAAATGACAGGCTGGTAAAGAGCGAGCTTAATGAGGTTATCGCTATTCTCCGGTTGGCCCAAGACTGAGGTATCATCCCCTTGCAGCTCAACAGCCTTGGCGGCAATACCCTCTAGTAGTTGTTGGCTATCCTCCCTGAAGAACTTTCCCAACTTGTGCTTAGCTACGAAATCGCTAATGTTCTTCTCGAAATCTTCCTTGGTCTTGGGAGGTGATAGCCCCTATAAGAGAAAATTAGGTTGTGAACGGGGCAAAATAGGGGTTCATAGATTGTCTGTGTTGTCGTACCTTGCCCACTGTATCTACCATTGACCTTTCCATACGGCCACTGATTGGATACCTCTGCAAGACGCTTCGAGCTGCAAGAGCTGCAGTGTGGACCCAGCTGAAGATGTATAGTATGACGGCGAGTATAAGGCTAACGATAGTTTCGAGAACATTGACTCCCTGCTTGGAGGGTTCCATGATATCATTGATCTCGGGTATTCCTAGACTGGCTGCTAAGGTTATAACGTTATCTGTCTTGCCGCCATTCTGGACCAGAAGCTGAATCACTTCACGATCCTTCTGCTGCTTGAGCTCGTTCTCGAGTGGTGTCGAGCCGTTTTGGAGAGTCGGGAGAGAGTATTTAGGGTCTGCCCCATATCTTAGCAAAAGCTGAACTATCTCGGCTCGGTTGTCACCCTGTCCCCGCGCAGTCACAATCCACAACGGTGAACGGAGCTGCGATGAGAGAGCATCCACCGCGGCCCCTTTCTCAAGGAGGAGCCTGACAGTATCAGCGTGTCCATTTCGCGCGGCCAATGCAAGGGGTGTTAGACCGATGGTACCATTCCCATTCTCAGTGCTGGGTTCGTTGATTTTGCAAGTATTTAAGTAGTTATTTAGCGTTGCATGCGTGAGGACGCCAGCTGCAGCATCATTATGAAGAGACATTTTGGAGAAAGTCGTATATAATTGATTGGAAAACTTGAAGATAGAAATTTTATTTTGCTCCTGAGGCCATATTATAATGCTGAATAGCAGCCATATAAATATACATCGCGATTCTTGAGCCGCAAGCCGACTAAGTCGTGAAATTCTCGATTCCTGCCTTTCTTACCTCTCTTGCCTTCATTTTGAGCCTCATTTTCCAGACACTATGAGTTCCAATATCCAACTAAGCATCTGGTAAAACTCTGATACATTAGTCGACACCTATAAAACTGCTATATGTCAATCATTGATCCCATTGTGGCTGCAGGCTACCAGGTGAGACGGTGATGTAACCCACGCCTTAGCATTGGGCGTTGATCTCGGTGTATGGAGGACTGATTACTGAGTCGACAGATGCCGATAAAAAAGCCCCCATACAGATTTCCTTTGTTGTACACGTGGTTGTCATTTTGTCGTCTCTTGGAGTATTTGCAGCTAGACGTCACATTGACCCAAATGGTTGATATCTCGTCTCGCGGGGGGACTCTCCTTGCGTAGGAGTCAGCAAACATAGGCTATTCGGGCTGAATGGAGCCCTGTGAGCCTAATGAAAAAAAATATATGCCCAACGACGCCCACGTAGCCAATGCTAGTTTTTAGAACCCTATACACGATAGCTCACTTTCAAATCCCGACTTAGCCGGCGACCAACACTTTCTACGCATTTCTATTCATTGCGTACGAAATTCTTGTCCGTAAACAATTCCTACCCAAAGAAGTCTCCCAAAGAGCCTCAGTATATCATTTGTAATACGTGCGTTACATGTGTCGTACGTTCAGCTTCACGATCTTCCCTAAAAGGGAACAGTGGGGGTATTTTTCAGCTGGCTACTTCGCCAATTAAGAATGTTGGTATGTAAATAGACATACCCCCACGCGAACGTCATTATCTTAATAGGGTAATATTCTTTTAAGAAACCACGAGGCTCAATTTGGAGACTGGGTGGTGAATCTAGTTATAAATGCGAGGACATTACTGTAGTAGCGATAAGTGTATTGAGACAAGATAGTGTAGACCCAACATTAGTTCCACAATCTTAATCATGAGTGTCCAAGAACTTGCTCGTTCCCTTGTTTCCGCTGGTTCAATCAAGCTTCCAGGTGATGAAGGTGAAGGGATTTATGTCCTAAGTGTGAGAGACGGAGACCTCGTCGAAAAGTACTGGGTGGGCGAGTCGGTAGAAGACGAGAATGTCATTGCTTCAGGCGTAAGAAATGATACTTCGGCCTCATATCTGCCCAGCTCTGAGCAAATGCCTGTACGTTGGGCCTCGCCCCCACGCAGAACCGTTGGTAGCCTTGCTGACCCAATACTGTATGTCTGCAGCGCCTTGTTATTTTTATCGACCAGGAGAATTCCGTGAGATGCTATGCATACGAAGAGGATATGGAAGAGTGGGAAGAGACACCACTTGGTGACAAATGGAACATTACGACCAGCCCAAAGAGTAAGCTCAGTGCAATCATGGGCCCAGAGGGAGAGATGGTAGTCTCTTACCAGGACGAAACCGACCATCTAGCCGTCATAATGAGTGCGGGTGAGAATGAGTGGACTTCCTTCGGACCCCTTGAGGGTGATCCCATCGTGGGAACGCCGCAGTGTCTTGAGATTATCAACAATAAGCTTCATCTCTTCTACGTGGAGAAGGGATCTGGGATCGGTTACCTCGTTTTCAACTCTAGTACTGGTAGCTGGAAAGGTGAGACCTCGAAATGAAACCCTTGATATCCTGTTGTTGAAGTACATTTGCTAACCAGGGGGATATCCCGTTCCATATACTAGCCAGCGTGCTTGAAAACACCAAGTTCAATACTGTTATCGATAATTTTATCGTTGCCGAAGACCCCGAAACTAGTTCTCTTCAGAGCTACTTCCTTACTGATGGCTCCTTGTGGAATGTCAGTGGAGGGAAAGAAAAGACATTCTTGGGCGAGGTGAATGATGATGGTAAGCTTGTTCCTTCAGGCAGGGCGCAGGCTGGATGGAGGGTTAAATGGAAAGGGGCTCGGAAAGTAAAGGTTTATAAGAGAAAGATTGTTATTTGGTATTGATATTGTGGAGTGAGAATAAATGTTTACGGGATCTGTAGCAGTCGGCCTCCTGGTGTAGGCCTAGATACTGAAATGATAACGAATTACCCCATAGCCCCGATCAGCTACCTAGATTACTGTAATTAATATTATCAAGCTAACAGAGGTGTATAAATTCTATTGGTGTAATGGAATTGTACTATGCAAGTTGGTGTACCTGAACGCATGCAGTGTCAGTTGGGTCGTTGGGAGACGGTAGGACGCCACGAAATTAGACATAAGCAGAGTTAAATCGCATATGTAAAAATGAAGCCCAACGCACCCTTTATTAAGTTGGTATTTCACCTTGATGTTCAGACGATACTACCTATGTAATTGTGCCTACAGATTTCTAATATCAATATCGAATCTAATACTATTTTAACTACGAAAAAGCCGAGATTTTGAAATATACGTAGCTATGGGAAACGATAAACAGCAAGACTTCACAGATTTCGATCTGGAAAACTTCCAGGTCCCCGTACAATACTGGCATCCTACTCAACAGAGAGATGACACATGTATGGCCGAGCGTTTTGGAACAGACTTGTCCACACCAGCACGCCGGTGGGAAAATTGGGTAGTTAAACTGACCTTTGAGAAGCTTGGTAGTGAGTGAATACCTGATGTTGTAAATTCCTTGAGATATGTAAGAGCTGACGCAAACATTCGGTATTAATTGGTAAAGGTGAAAAACATGGCAATGGTTTCTATGTCAATGTTCCTAACGCCGCCTACGATGTAATCCTTACAGCTGGACACAACCTCGTTGACAAACCAGAACACTACTGCTCTAATATTAAGATTGTTCAAGACCCTTCTGAAGAAAAGGATATTGATGTAAAACCAGAAATGATTCGTGTTTGCCGAAAGTACTTTGAGGATCCAGATGAGCTAAAGGAGATCTACGATTACGGGGCTATCCTCCTAAGACGACCCTCACCCAAGCGACATCGCGGCTTTGGATTTCATCTTATGCTGGGCCTTCCACCACAACTAGGAAAAGGCGCAGCTTATACCGAAGACGAAGACAAGGACATTCTCCGGGGTGAAAAGGTGAATGTCTGCGGATATACACCCGAGGACTCACCACCTGATAAATCAAATCCTAATAACTCGCCACGGAAATCGGAGGGCAGATGTATTGGAACAAACTTACACCAACTTCGTTACGATGCTGATACTAAACCGGGAATGAGCGGTGGACCTGTCTGGGTGGGATTTCGTGGGGTTGAAACAATTGTAGCGATTCAGTAAGTTTACTACCACTGTTAAAATTCTTCCTTTTTTCACGACTTATTATTTACTTCCTCCTCGATGGTATTACATCTATCTAAACTATTAGGCGTTGTTTTGTTACGTCTATAGCCCTTAACAACGTAGATACTAACATACACTAAGCACTTACGGAGAAGCGAAGGACACCGCAGGTAATAGGGGAACACGCATGAATCCGGTACGTGTAAAAATACTCTGTCGTTGCTTTCAACCTCCCTATTATAGAATGACACCTACACTACCTCCTTTGGGTACACAGTGACTGACGTTTAATAGTAAGTGATAACCTTATCATTTTGACTTAAAAGGAACAGGAAAGATCCTATAACTATAGGATTGTAAAGCTGATACAGAATGATTTATATATCAGAAATATCTGGTGCGACATATTTAAATGGGTTAACGTTGGTTGGCATGGAAAGTCACTTCATTGCTGTAACCCTTCAACCTACAATATGCACCTTCACTTGGCACAGGAAAATACTACCGGCCCTGACGAGGCTCGAGTCCGGGTAGGCAAGCCTGGCAAAGTGGAAACATTATTTGATATTGTACCTGTAGCCGCAAAACCAACTGTCAAAGATTCAAGTGCTGGCTACGGATTTCTTCTGAGGCCTACTGGCCTCAACATTAAGGATACCTGGCCTGCCAGCGTTACATCTCCATGGGTGAGATGGGATCCTAAGAAGAACAAAGTCTCGCGTTCGAACCGCTTTAATGCACAGTGCGAAGTCAAGATCCCTGGGCTGATTAAAAACACAGAGAAGTCCTTTGAGATACGAACACAGGAGGGAAATGATTGGAAGCAAGTACAGATGGAAATGAAATTTCTCGACGAGGGAGACCTCGAGCTGTTAGAAGAAAACCCCCAGAGTTTCGAGGATACGTCGGAAATTTCATTCGGGCCAATTGCCAAGAACAAGAACAAGGTTAGCTACCTCTTAACCCCTTAGCCCCCTTTCCTAGTTGAAGGGAAAAAGTAAATATGATCTAACAGCATCTATAGCTATTCCGATTCAAATGAGCGTAGTAAGGTTTTGGTTACAGCTATCCAAGTAATTGGCATGTTGAAATTGGACTTCGATGGTCAGCTAGGAATGAAATAGATCTTGCGCTTGGGTTATAAGCAGCGTATTTGTCTAAGGAGTTATATTACCGCCTATCTAAATTATATTCGTATATCCTCTTGAAGAGTTATTTAATTGTTTACTATCGCTAAGGTTAGAACACTGTGAAATACACATTGTGTGTCTGGGTATATTTTCTACGCCTAGGCTTATACGAATAAATATTAGCTTAAGCAAGTTACTGCATATGCAAGTACTCATTTCTTTGCTCATTGACTGGCTGCGTATGTATTACTACCTAAAATCCAACAAGGCTGGGAGGTATCTAGGTAAGGGTACCTAAGTTACATGCAGTCATGCAGGCTATGATTTCGGCGAGACAAAATAGGTAGGCATCGCGAGAATTCCTAGGCTCAGCGCCCCGCTATTCTATCACGCTTACATATAAAAGACACAGCAGGGTTGGCAAAGATCACAGGTGAAAATCCATCATCTACAATATCATAACTATATCATAATCATATCTTAGCAGATATTAAACCTCAAGATTTCTTGGTTGAAAATGCCCGAAGCGCGACCTTTAGATCCATTCCGTTCGGAACGTCTTGTATACCGTGCTGTTAACGACCAACCGCAAGATATAGCCTTCATCCACTCAATTCAGCGGGATGCAGAGGCTCAATCCGGCTCTAGCTACGCGCTCTTGAGGCCCGAAAGCATAAAGGCGAGCACCGAATTTAAGGATCGTATCGAAAAATGTCTCCTTGGTGCTCTTATCTGTCTACCAGTCACAGGTCTCGCCGAGAAGGACTCGGAAACTCTACCTATTGGTATCATTTGTCTCAAAGCCACCCCACTAAGCCATGCACATCATAGAAATTCGGATATCAGTATTGATATCGCGAAAGAGTACCGTGGGCAGGGATACGGTGGCGAGGCTATTCGATGGGCGCTGTGGTATGGTTTCCAGATGGCGGGCTTGCATCGCATCTCGATTGAGACATTCTCGTTTAATGAGGGCGCGATGAAGCTGTATGAAAGACTGGGATTTACGTGTGAAGGCAAACATCGTGAAGCCATGTGGTTTAATGGCCGTTGGCATGATGATGTCGTGTACGGCATGTTGGAGGATGAGTGGCGGGAGGAGCAAAGGAAAGCCGGTAACGACGTATGATAATAGTCATGGTTTTAAAACTTACTAGTCATATAATATGTTGCTTAGGCTATACTTATTGATATCTAGTAATAACTCGGAAGAAGCTTAGTGTCGAGTATCAATTATTGATACCTACTTCTATGTCCAATTTCACCTTGAGATAGTTTCTACAAAATGACGTCTAATGTCTAGCTACTGTTACATCGCCCTTCCAACGGATATCTCTGGAAGATGCTATAAAAAGATATTAATAGTTAAATATTATGGCAAAGTCGACATCGTAATTGATAGCATCTAATACGAACCCCACGATAATCTAGCAATCTCATATTATTATACTAGGTTGTTTCGCCAAGAGATCTAAATGGGAGTGTTGGTTTGCAACTACTGCAAATCATCTACCGCTTGGCCACGTTGTGGCACGTACTTATAGGATTTGGTCTTTCTCAAAAACCGAAATGGGTAGCCTTGCATCGCACTTTGAGCGAAAGGAAGAATCCTTCAAGTTTCCTTTAGATAACCTTTAGCCTTAGCCCCACGCAGTGGAGTTATTAGACGAAGGATTAGTTAAAGGTTTTTTTTAATTCTATAAAAATACATTTTTAGTTTTTAAGAGGGGTGAATATGCGAGCTAAGATCTCTAACCTAGTATGATTATAGTCTATGAGTTGTGATATTGGGTCTTCTGGGCACTTTATCGTCAACTTTATAACAAAAACGTCTCTTATTGTAAGATATGTATATCCGATTCAAGTAAATGATCGACCCAAGCCCTTGGTAAATAACCTCTAATCCTTCTATGTATATGTAATTTAATCTAGATGACGTAGTGAAACTGCCGGCGATGTTATTTGGTCGAGCAAGCACTAATGCGGCGTTGAAATCAATTCATATATCTTCATATATGTCTTCATAACTATATGTATATGGTAAAGTAGAGCTGAAGGCTCGGCGCGACCGCATCTCCGGCCGAAAAAAGTGTTACCCCCCGTTGAAACAAATCCGTTTCAAGATAAAAGCTGAGCCCTAGAAGTAGATCAATGATTGGCGCCGTGCCACCCGCCGATAGCCTTAGCTCCGTACCCCGGTCCATGTTTTCTACCCTTGCGACGATGCCCCGGATCTACATTTAACAATAATTGCCCGGAAGTACTACAACAGCCCACTATCATGTCGTACATAACTCTTAGGGGCGGTTGGTAGTTACAATAAAACTTTTAAGAGGCGTTGGCCTGACTTAACTTGATTAAGGCTTGTTTCATTTATGTTCGGATGCGGCAGACTCTTCAAAGTCGAAAAGGGGTTATGTTGGCTTTCATAGGCTCGATCCGGTAGGTAAAAATCCGGCACCTGCAGGAACAAGGTAGCATCGCGAATGGGGCTGGCGGGAGAATAACACGACTGGTCAAACAAGCAGAAACGAATTACCATTTATTTATATGTCGTCTCCTTCCTGAACACTGATGGTTGTTGGCGATCATTATCTCACGTGCTGTGGCTTCGACCATCCTGCTTGTCCCATACAGATCTCGAGAGATATACCATATACCGGCTTACGTGGACCGAATTATTAAGGAGGGATTTCACACTTAGTCCCGATTTTTTCTTTTTGACGAATGAACTTTTGTAATCCCACTCATATAGATATCTCTTAAAATATTTTATACTAGGAACTTAAACCTACACGCCTTTCCCAGTCACACAGAGTTGCACTACGCTCCTGTATACAGCGGCGCCTTATGGGTGATACTCGTGCGTTGTGGATACCGGGCGTAGCTACGGCTCGGTGTCTAAATATAGTAAGGCGGAGGGAGGTTGAATGCTTGTTTCCCGTCACCCATTGTCAGGGTAGGTATGCTTATACTGTCGATGATAGCCCAAATTGACTTGACAAGTCGACAAAATAGTAACTAACCTTGTCAAACCTGTATAGCATCGACATCTGGAGATGATCGGCAGTGCAAGTTAATGGCGGTGGCGCATAAGACATCGGATGAGAGCTATGCCTAACTACCTGGGTAAGTAAATAGGAGACTGGGATCAGAGGCCTTCAGATGTCGCGCCGACATGGCCGTTCCCGAGGCTGCAGTCTGAGCTTTTCTATACTACGTAGTAGAGTACATCCATTAGCCAGATGAACGACCATTCTTTTTCAAAGTTTACCAAATAATAATCCATGCTCCTCCCCAATGGGATACATTCATATCCACCATCGGGCTGACTTTGCTGTAGACAGTAAGTCGAGCATTTGAAATCAGATTGCTTGCATCTGAGATCCTACTTCACTGATGATCACGCGCTCTGCTCGGCCTAACATGCACGCCGACGAGTAATCTCAAGAAAGGCTATTCGGAATGTATCAGTCTGTTAAACGGCAAGACCGCCATGATTGCAGTTAAGATGACTACTTTTTTCAGTAGGTCACAGAGCCGGGGAATGCACGTTGATGAAATAATTACTCTTCTTCAAGATTGAACGGGCTTTAATTAGTCTAGGTATAGCTATATGTAAGTATGCATACCTATACTATATAAACTTCTATATTGATGCATCTAAGGCGTCATATACAAGTAGATAAAACCCTGTAAATCCTAATTCTACGATCGGTAAAAGTAGCCAGTTGGCGTAGATTTTACAATTCCTATATGATAGAATTTCAACATTTTGAAACTCATCGTAAAGTCCATCATTATATCACATGCCTCCAATCAGGATGTTTATTTCTGTAGGAGGCGTTGGAGTAGGCTGGTTCATGCGAATACCTACAATAGTCAATCTAGGATTCTTATTGGTTAAATAGCGGTTTGGAAATTGGTTTTGGTAATTAAGGGAAGGTAAAGTGTTAGAGAGAGGCGCTTCTACGGAGGTTCTGCGGACTAAAAGTTCAGATCCTGGCTCCTGGACCAACTCTTTTTTTCTCCAACTTTGGAACAACATTTAGATCCCCCCCCCACTCCCCTGGCCCCCTACAACATCCTTCGGAAATAAAGCCCTTGTCTAGTGTAGAAGATGGATAAACCTTACTCTATGCACAAAAAAAGCCATATTCGCCTTACTTGCAGCATTGTTCTCCATGAGGTTAGTTTCAGGGCCATTGATAGATCCTCTTTGACCTTAAAGGGAAGGTCATCGAGGTGCTATGTGCACTTCATGGTCCGTGTAAGCTCTATAAGTCGGATGTAACTAAGTAACAAGAGGATCGTAACGTTTCTTGTAAGTTAATAGGCATCACTAACGATTAGGACATCGTTACGTATATAATTCTTCACGGGCCCGGCTCCTCGTGTTATGGTCTCCTCCGTAGTATAACCCCGTAGGTGTACAGCAAGTATCTTCCGGTTCTCTTTTGGAACTGTTCACTCTCTTTTCGCTGAAGCCACAGGCAATAGGCGTCCATTCCTTAGTTCGATGCGCATACACTCATTATTACCAAACGATCGTTATCGAAAGTAACTCTGCTTCTAGCCAGACATCGGAATACAACCAATCCATCATGCGTGCTTTTTTCAACTTGGCTGTAGCTTCTGCTACGGCGTTCTTTGCTCAGACTATTGCAGCACCAATGCCTATAGTTGTAAGCCCCGGAGGAAAAGGAGATCTGATTATTACTCAACAGAATACTGTTAACCACACCTTTCACGGCCTATCCCAAAATATGACTATAAAAGAATATAACCCGCTTAAGATCTCTCTTGTTAACAACTTTGGAGGAGGGCAACTGAATGTCTACGTGAGTGGTAACGACCCCTCCGGCGCCGTCGTTATGCTCTCGGCCGATGGTACTTGGTATCGCCCGGACGCTGCTGGCAGTGAAGTGCCCGTACCTATCGCCGGCAACGTCGCCCTCCCTATGAACGCCCAAGGACAAACTACCGAGTTCACTCTACCCGATTATATTAGCTCCGGTCGTATTTGGATTGCCGAAGGTGAACTTCAGTTCTTCGCCGTTCTCGCCGGCGACGGAACATCACAGCTTGTCGAACCCGCTGCCGCAAACCCTTCGGACCCTTCAGCGGCGGTCAACTGGGGCTTTGTCGAACTTACCAACACTGAGGAGGGAGGTATCTACGCCAATATCTCATTCGTTGATTTTGTCGGTCTAGTGATGGGTATGACCTTGACTCTTGGTACCGGTGAGACTCAAGAGGTGAAGGGTCTCCAGCAGGACTCTCTCGCCACTATCTGTCAGGAATTGAGGGACCAGGCGGCAGCTGATGGTCAGCCCTGGGACAAGTTGTGTGTTACGGACGCCAACGGCAACCCGCTACGCATTCTCGCCCCCAACCTATACCAGTCCATCGATCCCACCGCCCAGGCCAACTACTACGACGACTACATTGAGCAGGTCTGGCAGAAGTACACTAACGAGGATCTTATCATCAACACACAAGCTGCCGCAGGAAATGTTGCTTGCCGCGTCAACGGCGACGAGCTCACCTGTGCCGGGGACAACCGCGGATACCCTCGACCCGCTGTCGCCGATATCTGGGGCTGCAACTCGGGTCCCTTCGGCATCCAAGACATCGACAACGATGTTCACAGAGCAATTGTTCCTAGGCTATGTGCTGCTTTCTTCCGCACCACTCTGCTCCTTGACGGTGGCAACGTGCAGCCTTCGATGGCCAGTGACAGCTACTACACTGTAGACCCGACGAACCACTACTCTCGCATTCTTCACAAGCACGAGATCGACGGAAAGGGATATACCTTCTCGTACGACGACGTCAACCCTGATGGCGAGAACCAAGCCGGTGTTGTCGCCGGACTTCAGCCGCAGGTCTTACAGCTCACCGTCGGCGGATTTCCTTCCTAAGGAAAACCCGTAGACGATGAGACGTGTAAGAGCTTGAGGCAGTATCTACTGCCATATATTACCATCATCTCTCATCTAACAAAGATCTCATAGTAGCAACATAAGCTATGAATCTCCGCACTGTATATATCACTTTTTTCGTGTACATAGTACTTGTTGATAGCATTTTCAAGGTATATGGGTACCATGTACATACAAACCACGCTCGTTTCGCAAACTCTGTTTTTGATTTGAAAAGATTGTGCACTTTATTTTGGAGCTTAAGTGTGTATCTCGCAAACTGGTTAATTTTAGCTGTGCTAGAAATCCAGTTACACCAGAGGTCTGGTGTGGGTCAACCCCTATTGTCCTTTGCTCACTCATATGGTAGACTGAGTGGTGGTTACTTAAAATACAAAATGTAAAATTATCATCATAAAAGTTTTAAGATTAGCTTCATTACGCTTCCGACCTGGCAGTTTATAAGTTACATATCGCTTAAATATTGGTGTTCGTGCTCTCATCAGCCTATAAACGTTTCATAAGTAGAATATTGCTTTCTATGTATTCGTCTCACAATCAACACTTATACAATAAAAGACTATCTAGGTACCTAGGTACTCAGTCGTTTATATGCAGGTTACAAACTTTGAAGTAATTGGTTGAATAGTGACTTGACTAGGAGTTGCTAGCGTCATCCGAGGAGATGGCCCTGGTGCCCAACTAAAACGTAGTATCAACGAAACTGGTAACACAATACGAACTTCTTCTGCTAATAAAGTTGGCGCTTATGTACCTACATGCATCGTGTTTATAATAAGGTTAGACACTGCAGCTATTGCATGAACCTAAACTTTCATTTAACGTCTTCACTATAAGATCTCGATTTATGCCGTCATGTTACATTAGGTACCTTTAGGTAGGTACCTATGCTGATCTCGTATATTTTCGGTCCCGTAGTGTAAAACTTAAAATTTACGAGGTATTTAGAAGTTCATTTTTATTAAATCTATTACTAGGTATTTATTTCATGATGGTCGCTGTTGTATGGCCCGCTGCCAATTATGCCAGGGTGTAAGTGGGTTAGGGTAGATTCAGGGGTACATCTACTAGGATTAGGTGTATAAAGGTGCGCAACACCCTCGTAAAAAGGTGAAGGGCAAGGCTTCAATAATTCAATCTATCTACCTATACAAACATTATGTATAACTTGAAACAATAATTTAAAATATTATAAAATTGGGCTGCGGTGTAAACCTTAGTGACCTTCAGTATATCATTGATGTTATTCAATTACACACAGGTGCATCTCGATAATGAGAAATGCCGTGGTTACAATTACATGAAAGAACTACTATTAAGGTAAATGATCTCTTTTCATATATCAGTCAATTCGTATACCTCAACTGTTTGTTGAAAGAAGCTATTTCGAATGAATCGTTTATGATCTTGTCCGTAGCATTTCGCCCCTGCGGAAATATATACATACAAGCTGCCTCGGTTTCTTTCAACTCACATCTACTATATTCATCGATATACGGTCCGTATTTCAATCGTACAACCCGGAAAGCTTCAACCCCGAACAACCCAAGTTAGCGCTTTACCCCCAATTTTTCAACCCAAGAGTTGAATTGCGCTGATTTCGCAGCCGCCAAGTCCAATGTGAAAATTCCGTGCTCGGAGTGGATGCCAATAGGGGATGACGGATCGGTAGGGTCAATCGGAGGTGTTGCGGACGCGGCGAACGCGAAGCTTGCAGCCGTCGCGCCGGGATCTAAAGTCTCTTTCGCACCTCCGTTATGGATCCACGTGCTACATCCCTGACAGAGAGTAGTTAGGGTCCAGTGAGTTGCATTCGTCGTTGACCCCTGAAGTGTAGTGTGATTTGCCGACTCGTATATCTCCGGTTGAACATGGGCCCTAAGGCAAACATTAATCCTGTCTTTTAGTTAGGATGATTTAACTCACGTCGCGAATCGAGCTGCTGGAACAGTGCTATCTCCATTCGCCCAGCCTAGAGAGATGGGGTTATACAGCATGCCACCTCCCCAGGCGATACCAGCCCATCCGACTGACTTCGGCGCAACAATTTGGAGAAGAATATCGAAAGGGCCCTCTGTCACTTCTGGAATAGCAATACGCCAGACGATAGGGGCTACTCCGATTGAGATTTCAGAATAGCAGACACCAGTGGGCTCATCGCAGTACTTGGCGCTGGCTGAGACTGGAGCTGTAAGGCCATGGCCTATGAGGAGGGCCGCGGCTGTAGCAAATCGAGAAATAAAGCCCATCGTGCGTTTCTTGACAATTCAAACTCCCGGCTAACTTATGAGTGTGCTCGAGCTGCTGCAAGCTACTCAATAAGCGAGTAAGCGCCTTATATATCTTGATTTTGTCATGGCACTGGCCATTTCTGGTACTCCATCCGCTCTCATCAACCGCCACAAGCGCCATCCCTCGCCTATCTACTATAGATATCGGCAGTTGTCGTTTTCACGAGGCAGCGGAACGTGAAGAGGAGCGAACCAAGTTTTTGGTAATAGAAAGAAGTAGATTACCCGATTGCTGATTGGTCCCCACACGTGTGTCTACGCAATGGTAAATGCACCCCGGCCTACCTGGATCCGTACGGTTACATCTATTTAGACTAAAGCGGCTGAAGTCAGTGACACAGCGGAGCTTACTACGTCGAGATTCTATCTGTACCTATTTGGCAAGATGATGGAACGCAACAGGGCTACGATATGAAAAATAGCCATGAAATCTTCCCAACATGTTCAAATCTAGCAGATCCGTGATCGTTTATGGTTAGCACGACCAGCTGAAATGGACCACGAGTTCAGTCCATGAAGCGGTTAATGGGCTCCTGGAGGTCCATGCTCCTCACAAGATTCCAAAGACTGCCTTCGTATTTATTTATGCCAGCGAGGTTTACATATGGATATAGAGGAAATATATTAAATTAGAACCAATTTCATAACTTTACTAAAATTTTCATATTTCGTTAATGAGCATCTAATTCTAGGCTTGTCTTCCTATTCCGGATGTCCGACTTTCGTAGGTGAGCCAAGAAACGTGGGGTTACAGACTAACTCCGATCATCACTCGTTCAGGGGAGTAATGGTAAGTTAAGTATGGCGTGTTCTAATTCAAGCAAGTTAAGGGATGGATGGATGAAATGCCGGAGTCACAGGAAAGGCGAAAATACTACTCAGCTTTTTAAGGGAATATTAAAGAATGACCTCACTATAATTCACCCTGACGATCTCTTCACGTTCTCATGTGAGCTAACGTAGGAATTCATACATCAAGGCTACCTATGGTAGATGTAGTACGTGTCCAAGAGATCTTGAAGATTGCTTGCATAGCTTAGCAGTAGCATCAAGATCATTTATAGATATGTGACTTGGTGACGATCCGACGTAATACCAAATTAGGCATCTAACCTAATGAGAAATAAATTCAGCGCAAAAGACAGACAATATTAGTACATTGTTTCTCCCCACAAAAGGACGGGATCATATCCATCTTGTGCCCTTCCAATCATCTTAAGTTCCTCAACCGTGCTTTCAGAAGGTTGCCACTCGTCTACATAGAAATAGACTCTCCACAAGCTCATGTCATGCGCGGGCATTGGTTTGCTTCTTGGGAACGGCATACGCGGAACCAGACACCCCACCTCATATTGCCAAATATCCCTACCCATACATACTACTTCTAAAGAAGCCTCTTTTAGCTTTGGTAAGCGGCAGCACGCTCGTGCGAAAGCTGTGAACAAAGCGTTCATCTCGGTATCATTTGGTATAACCCTCTCAGGCTCGTCGGGTGGACTTGGTTCGACCATGTGTTGGTAATAATATTTCTCGCGTTCGTTCAACTCCTCCTCCGTATCTCCATAGCCAGGTGGAAGTTGATCAAGTGTAATTAAGGTGTCCTGATCTTCATCAACGTCGTCTTCAAGTTCAAACAACCACTTTCCTTCAGGGTTATACATGTAGACTGTGGCTGTTAAAGTCTCTAAATTATTCCAACACTCCCCAACCTCATTTAGCACACCCGCTGGAGGATCAAAAAGTGTGGAATGCATCGGACCTATGATATGGACATCGGTACAGTATCTTGTAAGGTGTCGAAGGGCGCAACTGACAGGGTCATAATCACCTGGAGTGATGAATCGGGGTAGGAGCATTTGCCGATTATCAGCCCACGGCCTAATTATATCACAAGAAAAACTCGTGGTAGATGCTGGAAGATCCGCTGACATGATACTCTGAACAAGATCGTTTCGGTATCTTTGATCTATGCTGTAGTACCGACCCCAATCTTCTTCGGGACGTTCTAGGTTCCAATTGATCTTCTTAGCTTTTACCATCTTGGTAGATAGAAGCATTGCGACACGGGGGCTCCATCTGCGACGCGCGTCACTGATGGTGAACTCTCGAACACAAAGTAAAGGTGGGAAGTCGGACATATCGGATGTAAGATCAAGCAGCGAGAATCTATAACGCTCAGCATTAAGATCGAATCTAATACGATCTGCACGATTGGAGGGACCTATGGTAGGAACGGTTTTATTCCTCCTGTCCGAGGGTGAACATGGCCCAAAGATATCTAAATTGAGCATTGGTGTTATATTGTAATCATGGTCAAAAAAGGTCGAAATCAGACAGAAGGCTCGCTTTAATGCTGCGGTAGTCGCCTCATTATTGGCTCTGCGATCCTGGTCTGTTTCGAACTCGGTAAAATATTCAGAAGGGTATGGTGGTAGGACCGTACTGATAGAAAGATTTCGTAGAAAGCTACGGCGCCGCGGGGTTAAAATATGTGTCAGCTCGTCTAGCCTTGGACTAGGAGTAGTGAATTTTATACTTCGGAAGGTATGGCGTTCAACGGAGTTTTGAAACTTGCGGGACACAGTTGCGAGTGCCAGGAAAGCCGAAGGAAAATGAAATATTCCTTTTAGATAGGAGGAGACGACACGGTCATAAAGCTCTTGAGGCCATTTATCCATGGTGGCAAGTTTTTGTTATTGACTTAGTAAAGTCCACACAGATGAGAGAAGTGAGCGTTAGAAGTTGAAGAGAAAAATATGAACTTGACGATAATATACTATGTAGCAAGTGGAGTGTATTTTAGCGGGGTCTTCATCTTAGAGTATGCCTGTTAGGCAGCAAGTATAGCATGTCTCTAATACATTAGATCGAGTTAAACATTTAGAGATGTGTTAGTCGTGTAGTTCCGATCTTAGAGTTATGACTCATTTTTACCAACACTTTTAGACCAACCTGTTTAAATCAGGAAATTGTAACATCTAGCTCTACCCCTTGGCTAAGAAGAGAAAGGAGATATATCCTCTAAGTTAAATAGTTGAATATGAGGTCATATTGATTTTCCTTCATCGCTTAAACTCCTCTGCTAACCCCCGTAGAATCTCTAACTCCACCTCAAATCACTTCGCTCTCCTAGTCGATCCCGAATACCTTGTGATTCCAGAATTTCTAAAGCTTAACGAAACTTGAAGAGGCGGGGCGCGTAAACATGCTTTACGTATGAAATAGTGACAAGTATATCCTTCTCGTGGCTCATAAAGTAATCGGGAAATATCGTGCCTTGGAATTTCCGCTCCTCGCCTTCCATAAGTCTAATTAGTGTGAATACATAGTCTCCAGTTCTGAGTTCATGAGATAACATATAAGCTCGCCTAGTGGTCTCCCACATTTCTGAGTATATTATCTCCCAACAGCAATATACCAAGTTTACAGCGGCACTGTGTCTCCATTGTGATTTTCTGAACGTAGACCGGGCTTGCAGTATACCCTTAACTCCTTAACGCCTTCCCAAGGCAGGCGGAAGTGCCCGTATAGGAGAATAGATTTCTTGATGAGGATAAGCTCTCAGTTTAGATAGACAACTATGATAACTATGAGAACTCATCTTTAAGCTCAGGCTCCAATTGAAGAATCCACACATTGTCTTTAAATAGTGATTAATAGTAAAATTAATCTATTGCATGCATTTGAACTTATTATCTATACACTTTTCTTCATACAATGAGCTTGCAATGAAGCTTTATATAAATGCCATCAATTGTATAGCACTTCATGATGAGTACATGTTGAAATTTCAATATATCTTACGCTAGTCATACTACATTGTATAGAATTTCATCATCATTTAATTATGTTGTTTGTCTCTCATACTTGAGCGAAATTGATGGAACTGTGACATGAGACTTGAGTGCAAGGAAACTTCCAACATAACCACGAAAATATTTATGATTGCAGTATTGAAGATATATTTTTGCATTCCATTTAGGCGTTATACTTACCAAATATTACTTCATATATACTACTTTTCCTTACTTCTAAAGGCTCTTGGTACGGCATAGCCTTCGGAATATCACCAAAAGGAGCCAATTTCCTGCCAATTTGAAGTCTCCAAGTTTGAATCAAACGGAAAAGGTAGCCGCAACTTTCTAGGACATATAACTGCCTGCTTACCTCTTAGACTTTTCATATATTAAAAATCACAGAAGCCTACTCGTTTTTTATTATCAATTCATCTCTATGTGCTTAATCTGTAGATATTCTAGAATTCTTTCAACCTTTCGCTCCTTGAATTTGCCTGGCAAAATCATTTTCACGTGTAAGCTCGTCTTGCATGAAGTAACTGCTTTTGTTTAGTTCGTACAGTATGAATTAGAGATAATAGATCAGTTCGCACTCCAAAATTCAATACGCGTATTGTACGAGAAAGAAAGTTAGATGAGAGAAGGTTTTCATCTTGCCAAATTCTTCTAATTGTCGATGACAGCGCTGAAATTCCCATGTCTTGAAATTTGACCATTTTCCAATGAACAAATACGTCGCGTCATACATCCGCTGTAAGTAGTTTATTTCTCATTGTTCTTCGCTTTCGCTCATCATGAATCGGCGATTGGCGCTGCAAATCAATCTAGAGGCATAGACTGATACAGCGGCGCCGGCCGGCTGCGTAATGCTCTAGACTGTAAACGGAGCTAGATTGTCTTTCGAGCTACGGCAAAATATTATCATTCGTTAGGTCGTAATCCTCAACGTGTTGATCGCAGGTTCTCGCATCTGGTAAAAATGGCCACAACGCTCAAGAATTGGGTCTTATCAGTAAAAACTATACGCCTACTGGTTATTCCAAGGTTGAAAAACACTAGGCGTACATGAAGCCTCCGAAATAGGTTCCAAGATGAAGAGAGTTGCAATGGAAATTAGGCGCTGAGTGTTAACATACCATCCCAAGAAGAAGTATCACGGGAGCAATGAAATTTTACCATAAGCCGCGGTGCTCGGCGCTCAACATGAGAAGCTATACAGATCTCCAGCTCAATCCAATGATTTCTCTTGGGTCGTATGTTTAATCGCTGATTAATTCCTTGTCTTTGGTGCTTACCTACATTTGGGCGATTAAACAAATGGTAAATCGGCCCGTGAGTTATAGGAAGACGAGGGCTTGTCTCCGTCTCTCTAATGTCATTCTAGAAGCAAAAAGGTCGCAGATCTCCTACGGCCGGTGTTCAGGATAAGAAGTTATTCATAAAGGCCAGTCCAGATAGGTATAGTAACTAGTTTCTAATCCTAGTCGAATCATCAAAGTCGACTGATACTCGCAGGGAATGCAAGTATCTCAGCCAACGTGTTCCTTAAAAACAGTCAAGGATGGGAATCTAGATGGGATTGTTAGGAACTGGATGGGCTAGAACCATACCACTTTAGGACCCTAGAGGGGGTAGAGGGGTAGAAGGTAAGCAATATGGTTGGTTGATGCTAACGCAGAAGAAGTAAATAGGACAAAATAAAGAGAAAAAAAAAAATGGAGGGGGAACCCGGAAAGTCGGCTTTGGGGTAAGGATTACAACCGATAAAAGAAAAAGTGCATTGCATAAACGAGAGAAGTCGTCTCCAAGACCATGGGCTCGCGGCCTTGACGGATGGGATAGAGAAGGGAAAAAAAGGAAAAAAGTGTATGACGTATAAGGAATTTAGAGAATAGAAATCAGCCCACCGTCGACCCATTATACCGAATCAACCACTAAGATACCGCATTCCACATGCAACTTGTCTATCAGCCACTGTTCTCGCCGCCTAGAACAGCTATGGAACATGCTCACTATACCATCTATCAGGCTATTACCACGCTATAATGTCATAATTGCACGTTACTCGCGCCTCGGTTACATACCCGGTGCCTTGGGTTCGCTTCCCACCGAGTCCAATGATAACATGCACATGCATCCAGTCTAAGCGGTATCACTCACATGAATCAACTGTCCATGCGACATTTTGCGGATGTTACAGGCGTTGCGGAACCTAGAGAACCCAGCTACCACCTTAGAGTAGTAGTTCTCAGTAATTGTCAACACATCGAGTGTGTTCTCTTATAAGTATTCGCCATCATCAACACTATCCTCTCCATCCCACTAGTAAACCATCATCATAACACCTCTTCTTTATATATAAATATAATAGCTTGAGCTACTCAGTGCACCTTACTACTGAGACTCAAGCTTCTTCTAAGTGTCTTTTGACTGAAAAGTCCCACCCCACCTTTACCAAATACGCTTATAAGTCGAAGACAACAAAACAAAATGACAGATACTCACCAAGCCGAGATCGATGAGATCCGGCCATTCGGCAAGGCTCGCTCCACGGTGAAGGGCGAGCCTCTATCCAAGGAAGAAATCGAAAAGTATAATGACTTTTTCAAGGCCAGCTTATATCTTAGTCTTGGCATGATCTACCTGAAAGAGAATCCTCTCCTCCGAGAACCTTTAAAGGTTGAGCATATCAAAGGCCGCCAGCTAGGTCACTTCGGATCTGCCCCTGGCCAAATTTTCACATATATGCACTTCAACCGATTGATCAAGAAGTACGATCTCGATGCCCTCTTCGTCTCCGGCCCGGGCCATGGCGCTCCCGCCGTCATCTCCCAGGCTTACCTTGAGGGTACTTATTCTGAAGTATACCCTCAGAAGTCTGAGGACCCTGCGGGCATGCAGGTATTCTTCAAGCAGTTCAGTTTCCCGGGAGGTGTAGGGTCACATGCCACCCCAGAGACCCCCGGTAGCATCCACGAAGGTGGCGAGCTTGGTTATTCCATCTCCCATGCCTTTGGTACCGTTTTTGACAATCCCAATCTGATCACCTTAACAATGGTTGGTGATGGCGAAGCCGAGACTGGTCCATTGGCTACGGCCTGGCACAGCACTAAGTTTCTGAACCCCATCTGCGACGGTGCCGTTCTCCCAGTGCTGCACCTGAATGGCTACAAGATTAACAACCCGACTGTGCTTGCTCGTATCTCACACAAGGAACTTGAGCAACTCTTCTACGGCTACGGCTGGCATCCATACTTCGTCGAAGGTGACGATATTGAAACGATGCACCAAGCTATGGCCGCCACTCTCGAACACTGTGTTCAAGAAATTCGCAAGTACCAGAAGGAAGCTCGTGACTCTGGAAAGCCCTTCCGCCCACGGTGGCCTATGATTGTCCTACGCACACCAAAGGGTTGGACTGCGCCGCGCAAGGTTGATGGCCACTACCTCAGTGGTTTCTGGCGCTCTCATCAAGTGCCCATTACCGGTACTACAACAAACCCAGCAGATCTCAAGACCCTCGAAGAATGGATGCGTGGCTACGAACCCGAGCGCCTCTTCGGCGAAGACGGCAAAATATCCCCCGAACTGAAAGCCTTGTGCCCTACCGGCAACAGGCGCATGAGCGCGAACCCAGTTGCTAACGGTGGACTATTATCGATACCACTCAAGATGCCCGACTTCAGAGATTACGCCATCAAAGTGGACAAGTCTGGCGCCACTGTAGAAGGCAGCATGGCAAACTTCGCCAAATTCCTACGTGACATCATCAAGAACAACCCTCATAACTTCCGTCTAATGGGCCCTGACGAGACCGAATCCAACAAGCTAGCAGCCGTGTACGAGGCTGGTAAGAAGGTATGGATGGGCGAGTATTTCGAGGAGGATGAAGATGGCGGAAATCTATCTCCTTTCGGAAGAGTTATGGAAATCTTGTCCGAGCATACTTGCGAAGGATGGCTCGAAGGCTATGTCCTGAGTGGCCGACACGGAATGCTTAACAGCTACGAACCCTTCATCCATGTTATCGACTCCATGGTAAACCAGGTAAGTCTATTCATGTGACCCCCTCGTTTTAACTAAATAATTACTGACACTTTGTGCAGCACTGTAAATGGATTGAGAAATGCTTAGAAGTCGAGTGGCGTGTCAAGGTTCCATCACTAAACATTCTCTTGACTGCTGTCGTCTGGAGGCAAGACCACAACGGCTTTACCCACCAAGATCCTGGCTTCCTTGACGTTATCTGCAACAAGAGCCCGGAAGTAGTCCGCATCTACCTCCCGCCTGATGGAAACTGTCTCCTTTCGGTCATGGACCACTGCTTCCAGTCTCAGAACTACGTGAACGTCGTCGTAGCAGACAAGCAACCTCATATCCAATACCTCACAATGGAACAGGCAATCGCGCACTGCACAAAGGGTATCGGCATCTGGCCCCAGTTCTCCACCGACGCAGGTGAAGAACCCGACGTCGTCATGGCCAGCTGCGGTGACGTCTCGACCAACGAGTCGCTAGCCGCCATCGATCTCCTACTGCAACACTTCCCCGACCTCAAGATCCGCTGCGTCAACGTCGTCGATCTCTTCAAGCTGATCCACCACACCGACCACCCGCACGGCCTCACAGATAAAGAATGGGTCGCCCTATTCACAGATAACAAGCCCGTCATCTTCAACTTCCACTCGTACCCCTGGCTCGTCCACCGTCTAACATACAAGCGACCGGGCAGCGCAAACATCCACGTCCGCGGCTACAAGGAGAAGGGCAACATCGACACCCCGCTCGAGCTCGCCATCCGCAACCAGACAGACCGTTTCAGTCTAGCCATGGACGCCATCGACCGCATGCCCACCCTCGGCAACCGCGGCGCAGCTGCTCGCGATGCCCTCAAGAGCCAGCAAGTCTCGGCTTCCAACTATTCGTTCGAGCACGGCGTCGACCCCCAGTTCCTGAGCGATTGGTCGTGGCCTCAGGAGGGCGTGAAGGAGAAGCTGCAGAAGCTTAATATTGTTAGCTGAGAGAGCGAGGTGCATTTATAACAAACGAGGCGAATGGATAAGGTTGGGGTTTAATGAAAAGGGGTTGGGTTTTTGGATCGCATGAGTGGGATGATGGTGGTGTTTCCTGGGTCTGATTTTGATTTTTCTTGGTTTGGCGTGGGTTTGTTTATGTGAGATAACTCGATCAGAGTCTTTTGCGATTTGTCTGTTATGATAGATATGCTTATGAGATGTGCGGTATGGAAAATTATTATATGAATTTACTTTAATGAATTATCCTTTGATGCTTATTCAAATGCTGATGTGCTTTCACTTTAATCGTCGCGTTATAGCCATAGGTTAGGCCCAAACCCAAACAAGGGGTTTAGGATGCATGGCTTTGATTTATTGTTTTGCGATCTATTTCTTCAGCTAACACGTATTGGCAGCATAGATATTCTTGAGTGGCTACCTCCTGGGTTTGCTAGAGACCCCCAACTCAGTTATGAATCAGAGCATGTAGCCCGGGCAAGATTTCCAAGTCCTTCTTCTCGTACTCATATTTTCCATCGGTAGAAATCTTGGCGCTGACACGAGGTCGCTGCTGTTGAGTCTGTCGTACCTTAACCCATTGCTCAGTGGTCAAATGCTGTCCCAGCTCTGTGAAGGCATTGCTGGTCAACCCAAGTCGGTTTAGTAGAGGGCTATTCGCGATCGGATCCAACACAACGTGGTTATTCGGACGCGCAAAGTACAACACGCCTAGGCGGTCAATATGTGCTTGGTCCGCAGGTGGTGCATGCACTCGGTGCACGCTGGACTTGATCAACCCGCCCGTCAGTGCGGTGAGCGCGTCGCATGTGTTGATCGTGATAGTGCCGTCTTGTGGCTTCACCCACTTCCACTCTCCTGCCGAGTTTAGAATTTGCAGCGCAACCACTGGTTGTCTAAAAAGGAGGGTCACTGTGCCAAGATCCGTGTGGCCCGGCCCGTACAGGTTAGCTACCTTGGCGTTCTCTTCTTGGCTTCGTGCTGCGTAGTGCATGTACCGCAGATGGTCTTCGCCTCTAACGTCATAGAGATGGTCCCGAACTAGCTGGTCCTCATCAGGGAGCTCGAGTAAGATCGCAAAGAGGCGCAGGAGCTTAACAACCACTTCCTCGTGGCATTTCTGTTACGTTTTGGTAAGCACATATATATGGACAGATGGGGTTTATCGTTTACTTACCCTTGAGAATGCTTCGATCTCCTTGATATTACTCTGGAGAATAGGTGGTTGTTGGCGCTGGTGGAAGCCATCGAACTTGGGTATGTTGTATACTTGGACGTTATCCTTCACGCCATTTCCAAGGCTACAAAAATGATATATCAGTCATAATCTCAGGTACTTAAATTTACTCCCCTTAAGATCAAGGTAGCAAACTTGTCAGATGACGTACATTCGATGGCCCGCTGGCCTATACCCATTATATTCGCCGCTTTCGAGATCATGCTTGTTATGATACTTCAACTTCTCCTCTAGAGGGAGCGAGTAAAACTCCCTTCCGAGAGCAAACTGGCGGTCGACTTCTTCCTGGGATATGTTGAAGTTCTTCACGTAAAAAAATCCTATGATAAACACGTGAGAACTTGTGCTCCTAGAGGTGTCGGCTAGGAATTTCCAACGTACCAACATTTCGAACCGCGTGGTCAAGCTGCTTTACCAGCTCTTCTTTACCTCCTGGCTGCTCATACAGACTTAGGTCCAATGTGATGAGATCGGCCCAGTCAACTATAGTAACAGAGTTATTAACAAGAAATAGTGAATATATATCAATATGGCCTCTGGCTTACGGTCTTCCTGCGTTACAGGTACGTGCTCGTAGCGATCGATTATACGTCCCGGCATCTTGAAAATTGATTACAAATGTAAATACTGATATTCTCAATGTCGGCGAGCTCGGATGAGCATCAATACGCGGGGTATATCTACATTTTAAATAATCACTAGTTGCGGGACTCAGCATGTGTAAACTGAAACTCTTATTAATACTCTTTACAATTATTTTCTCGTAGTCCTAACTGGTTAAATATCAGATTCGTACGTTAAAGAGTTGGTGGGGGTTGCAGTCTATCGATAGACTATATATCTACCAATCGACGCGATCTGTGAGTATGGCGCAACTTGGAGAAGGAATTATGTATGCGGGGACAAGGCATTATACGCGTTGCTCATGGTATTATCAAGTTCTAGCATACCATCAGCCTCCACATGTTTCCAGCATATGGCCAGCACGCCATCGCACATCATCAGACCCTATCGCAAGTAATGTAACACTGTTAAGACACAGCGGAGATAATCTGATAAAACAAGTAGATTACCGCCGTTAGACCAGACTACACCTATCTCCTTGGCAATATTAGGACAGGGACATTTCTTAAAACCTTGTGCTAGGTTTACTTATCGTTCAAGTTAGAATTGCGAAATCTCGCCTTAAAATAAGAACAAGTGCCCATCGGCCCTATGAATTATGGTTGTAACTAGACTAATAAGTAACCTGTCTGTTCCCGCGTAACTCAGGAGTGACAATCTTCTCCGTAAGCTTTGAGCAGTCTTGTTCGGCTCAACGTTATAATGACGGTAACAAAGCAAAGCCAGGGGTACTCCCTATATGGCCTTATCAAAGAGATCTTCAATTGGTACCCTTCTAATTACCCTGCAGCAGAGAGGAAGTAAGTCTACGCATCTACTTGGATATGACCTATTTCTCATTGAAATTTTCACACTGACAATATACAGACTTCTATTCAAACTTGACTTGTCTATCCTAATATTCGCCTGTCTATGTTGTAAGTACGCCTTTCCCAAGTTCTTGATAGCTTGAATCTAACAATTTACAGTCTTCGTAAAATTTCTAGGTTAGCCCCTATTCCATCCAAGCACTATTTTTGCACGAGCTTACAAGGACTACATCTCGAAGACCAAACAAACATCAGCAATGCCTACGTCAGCGGCCTCAAGGAAGAATTCGGGTTATACGGCAATGAACTCAACTATTTCAATGTGTGCTACTATGTGGCTTATGTGATTTTTCAAATCCCCGGCATGTTACTTATGTCGCGACCTCAATTGTGTGTAATGACTCAAGAAATCTGCTTGTTGATCAATAACTTGGTAACTATGCTAATAAATATAGAGCACGCTGGTTGCTACCAACTCTTGAGGTTCTCTGGGGTATATGCACTTTCGCACAGAGTCGTGTTACGAATGTTCACCAACTCTATGCGTGCCGATTCCTAGTAGGCATGTTGGAGGCTCCAGTATTTGCCGGGACACACTTCATCTTAGGTACCTATACGAGATGACCCATCTCTCTGTCTCTCAATTCTTCGAATCTTTGGCTAACCAGACATTAGGATCATGGTATAGTGGTCCTGAATTGTTTAAGCGAGCCGGGACTTGGTTCATATGTAACCCCCTGGGCACCATGGTGAGCGGGTATTTGCAAGCAGCGGCGTACACCAATCTGTCTGGTGTAGGTGGGATGCCTGGATGGAGGTAAGAAACTCTTGAACACCACCCTTACGTTTTAAGTCCCGAACTATAATAGAATGCTAAGTGTTGATGTCTCATCAAGGTGGCTGTTCATTATTGATGGCATATTTACCCTTCCAATTGCAGTAGCTGGATTCCTGGTCTTCCCGGGGATTCCGGATTCGCCAAAGCCATTCTACTTCACTGATGAGGATATCGCTCTCGCAAAGGCAAGGTTAGAACGGGCTAAGATCCGCAAGCCGGGGAAGCTAGGGCTTGACGTGTTCAAACGCACACTTGGACGCTGGCATATTTGGGTTTTTGTGTTTTGTTACATGTAAGTTACTCACATCAAAATGACCCAAGAAAAGGGTTCAAGCCATACCTATCGTTATGCTATAAGTCTAATCATCTGTCAGCTGCATGATCATCTCCGGCTATCCAGACTCGTATATGAATCTCTGGCTGAAAGAACAAGGCTTCTCCGTTATTCAGATCAACCAGCTGCCTACTGTCACGTACGCCATCAACATCGTCGCTTCTTGGCTGGGTACTACCTTGGCTGCGATATACCCTTCATGGACTGTTTATAGCAGTGCGACGATATGTATCGTGTTCTCGTCAATCTGTATGATTATTTGGGATATTCCGAAACCTCTGAAGTGTGTAACCTCTTTATGTCGATGACTCTCTGTATCTTTATAAGGTTCGTTCTATTCGCTAACAAGAACCTATAGATTTGTCGCGTGGTACTTCTTCGGCGTATCAGGGTGTCTAAGTCCGGTTTTATACTCGACGGTTAATACAGTTGTGAAGGGTGACTCGGAAGAGAGAGCTCTAATTTTGGTGAGTGGATCCATCTACCCCTTACAAGAGGGGAATTGCAAACCACGGTAAATGATAAAGAGTGAATACGAAGGCTTACCGGAATTATTTTAGGGTGCAATGATGACTTTTGGTTACTCATTCAACATTTGGGTGCCCCTTTTGCTCTTCCCAACTGCCGGCCCCAACGGTGCTCCAAGATGGCGTATCGGATGGCCTGTCGCGTTAACTTTCCACGTGCTACTATGGGCTGGGTTTATTGTTGCGATCTTATTGTATCGCAGAGAGTGAGTTTCGTCCTATCTTCAATTTGATTAGCTGCTAATATCAATATTTAGCTCCAAAAGATCGAGAGATGCACAAGAGGAAGATTCCTCGTCTGGGGAGGAACCAGTTCTTGTCCCAACCGAAGCGCACATAAAAGATTAACATCAAGAATTTGGTCACATTGACGCTGGGTCGGGAAACCCGAGGGTGTTGATGTAATACATAGATTAATTGTGATATAGTCCATACATTGCTCTATATTATCGATATTATAACACATGTGAAGCTTTCGATAGGATGAGGGCCGAAATCAGGAATTAGCTTAACGATATAAACTAACCGTTGGATATGAAGGGGTATCATAAATCAACATTGCGAATGCGATTATCGTATCGTCCAAGAAAGCGTCATTTCTAGAGATTGGCTTCCTTAGGGACGTATCCGCTCAATGACACTCTACATGGAAACTCTCCGCGTGGGTGTGCAGAACCGTGCTCTATCAGGTATGCTTTCTCATTGTCCACAGTCGTCAGATCCAGCTTCTCTCCGGCATAGACCTCGTCATAGCATTCCTGGAAGTTAAATTCTCTGCATATAATAGCGAGGAAGGCCTTTACTTCCTTTAAGACGAAAGCCTGACCGGTACAATTTCGAATGCCATACTCGAAGGTACGCCAAGCACCTTTCTCCGGGTAGAGTTCGTGTTCTGGTCCTACGAGAAATCGCTCGGGTAAAAACTCGAGTGGTCGCGGCCAACAGTCGGGGTTCCGATGGACGCTAAAGTGACTCGTCTGCACGGCACAGCCCTCAGTAGGATACTCAGTGCCATCGCGACCTTTCAAGACCAGATCCTTACATCCCATTCGAATGCCGTTTGCGGGAGGGAAGAGTCGTAGCGCCTCTTTTATTACGGCGAGGGTATACGGAAGAGAGTTGAGAACAGATGGGTTCTCGGTGATCATGTCCGGACACGCTGCAATATTTCGCCCAAAAACTTCATCATGTTCAGCGCGGAGTTTAGCCAAGACCTCCGGATGCTTCCAAATCAGGTAACAGCTGGTAACCATTGTGCTTGCGGTAGAATCGTATCCAGCAAAGAAAAACATACGCAGCTGTGCGCATAAGGAATCCATGAATTGCTTGTCAATTGGGTCAGACAACTCCCGGCCGGGCTGGGAGTAGTATGTCTCGAGAGCTTGATCTAGGATTGAATTGAAAGCCGACTGTTCGTGACGTGTCTTAGCATTGCGAAATGCGTTAACCCGCTTTGCAATTTGAGTGCGAATGTGCTGGTTCAAGATACGACTATTATTCCAGATGCTGAAGATCCTGAATGGATTAAGCTGACCGATGTTATCCATAACATTGTTCGCACCAAACTTCAATCCCAGTTGGCGGAGCATAGTCTTCGAAAGAGGGTGAGAACCGGATGTCTGATTGCCTAGCTCAGCGTTAAACACTACGAGCCCAATAATATCGTTCATAAGCGATAACGCCAACGGTTCAAGACGAAACAGATCTCCTTTCCGGGCTTCCTCCCGGAGAAGTTCGCGGAAAACGAGCATCTGCTCAATAACCACAGGCAGAGTAGCATCGAGGTTGCTATTGTTGAAGAAGGGTAGGAATAGATCGTGGTCATGTTTCCATTCTTGACCATTTTGAGTAAATAGGTTGATGCCTCCTTTTCCTGAGATAGGTGCAAACCATTCTGTAAGTGTAAAAGGCTTTTCGGCCGATACCCAAGGATGATTGGTCGCTTGGTTGGCGATATAAGGGTCTCTTACCATAAGCATAGGAACGCTCACAGGATAACTGTCAAAATAATATGCTGGGGGTCCATTTCCTCCATCTAGCTTCCTAGCTATTCGATCAAGAATATAAGTGCTGTGCGCACCCGGCGGAAGCTCGTCAGTAGCAGTCTTGGCCGCCATGAGATGACCCAAGAGAATACTATGCTCGGGCATCGGCTGCCAATGTATTAGTTTACACGTAGGTTCAACTGAATACCTGATAAAGGGGTAAGTAACTTACCTTTCCCATTTCTTTCAGCTTCTTCATCAGGCTTCTACAACGCCAAAATTCAGTTGCGAATGTAATGGTTCGCACAACCACGACAGCCAACAAGAAACCGCCACAGGCGTTCAACAGCTGCCAAAGAAAATCCATGCTGTTGCGAAGAAGCTGAGCCAATATCAAAGATGCTGTGAATGTTTGATTTAAAGGGTTAGAGCACTGCGCTTCCATATGAGGCACCTCAGATATTTAGGTATGGCGGTAAGGGGTTAATTCGTCATTCATGCCCCTTGCTTAAATCATTTCTGTTCCACTAGGGCTGAAGTTTACCTAGAAGCATTAAGTGCTTAAGATACGTATAATTAGGTCTTTATAAATATCTAGGTTATGAAAGAATAGAGATCAAGATGTGATTCTACCAATAACAAAGTGGGAATAATAAAGTACCTAAAGGATAGATGCAATTGGTTAATTTACTTTAGGTATTCCGTACCTTAAATATTATACAAACACGATAGCAGTACGTGTTAGCGATAGGTATTAAACTGACCATGCAGCCGTGCCACAGCTAAATCTTACCAATCATATTAGCGCCTAAAGCAACCTTGTCAAAATCATCATCACCTAGATCTAAAAGAATAAAATGTGTTTTAGTTATATTAATAATCATATCTCAACTAAATTTCAGGTTAGGAGGTAACATGAAAATCTATATTTGATGTTAACTTATGAGACGTAATATGTATACACTGACTTTAACGCAAAAGATTGCTCAAATCAAAGTTGTTTAATGAAATATGAGTTTTACATATTGAGCTGCAGGTCAAAATCGTTTGCTGCAATAAGGGTCTCGGCGCCAAGAGGCTAATGCATGCTACTATAAGAACGCTAAGATAAGATCCTTATCAGTTAGAAACCTCCAAAAAATTATTTTGGCGACTTTTGCGCTTGAAGTCATATTATCACCAACAATCGTCAACTTAATTCAAGATTCGTAACGTCGAAATATCCACAATGCCGAAGCCACGGACGAAACGACAGGCAATTCGCGACGAAAGAAAGGCCAAGCGACGCGAAAAGGCAATAGCTGCTCAAGAAGTCAGTAAAAGTACGAAAAGGCGACGGTTGAACGATGAAGATGGCGATGATGGTGCTGTCCAACAAGAAGCTACATTTCAAGATGGATATGATCAGGCCGAGAATCGAATTGGTGGACCGCCACAGGCCGATCGAGAGTTCTTTGGAATGCTGTCGGATCAAGAACAGGAATATTTTCGCTCCGTTGACGAGCAGCTCGACATAGACGACTTCCCTTCCCAAGAAGAACGGCAACTATATCTCGCCAGTGTCTTTGCCGAGGCACAGGGAAAGGAACTTAAGCTAGCATGCAGTCAGTCATGCTCGCGATTAATGGAGAGGTTAATCTTGATGTCCAACACGAGACAGAAGAAGAAACTATTCGGCCAATTTAGTAGTCACTTTTTAAACCTCATTCAGCACCGCTTTGCAAGTCATTGCTGTGAAACCCTATTCCTACAATCTGCACCCATCGTCACTAGAGAACTTGGAGGTGCCCGCGATGATGCTCCTACGGATCAAGACGATCCGAACGAAGAACCCTTACCCTATATGGAAGAACTATTTCTTCTCGCCCTTGACGAACTCGAGGGTCACCTCGGTTATCTACTTGCCGACAAATTTGCTTCTCACACTCTCCGTGTGCTCCTAATCATTCTGTCTGGGCGCCCCTTAGAACAATCACAGACCAAGTCCCTCATCCACAGCAAGAAGAAGGAAAAGATATCAGTTCCTTGGACATCTGATGGACCAACTGAGTCAAATTCTCAATTACGGGCCGTACCTATGTCATTCAACCTGGCCGCAAAAAAAATTATCGCCGACTCGGTTTCAAGCCTAAGTACCACAGAGCTCCGGGTATTGGCTACGCATCCTACTGGAAATCCAGTTCTACAACTACTCTTAGAACTAGACATTAGTCTAAACTCGAAGGCGACCGAAGACGGCTCTGAAGACATGATGTTACTATGGAAACTTCTACCTGATGCACCTTCTTCGTTAAAAGACGCAACCACACCGGCATCAGATTTTATCAACTCGATGTTATACGATCATATTGGCTCACGCCTCCTTGAGACTCTCATTACTCATTGTCCTGGAAAAGTGTTCAAGGCTCTATATAGACACATCTTTGGGAGCCGGATCCACAGTCTTCTACGTAATGATATCGCGTCTTATCCCGCTATTCGTATCCTCAATCGACTTAGTAAAGAAGATCTAGTAGTCGCCATCCAAAAGACTTTACCGGAATTCAGCAAACTTGTCGCGTTGTCAAGATTCAACGTGATCAAAACCCTGTTCGAACGGTGCCAAGCGCGCCAAGCCATCAGCGAGATAGATAGTTTAACGAAAGCTTTAGTTGAAGCGCTCGGGTCAGATCCCAAGTTTCTAGTCCCTAAGCTTTGCCTTCTACAGCCATTGGAAACCGACGATAAGAAGGATCAAGAACTCCCCCAAAAGAACCGTTCAGCCTTAGTCTCACACGGCTCTCATTTGACAACAACGATGCTTTCTATACCCGGGTATCCTTCCAGCACAGTTCAAAAATCCATAACCGCTCTTCCGGAAGAGCTCATTCTTCAACTCGCGACATCATCAGCGCCGACATCCTACGTGTTAGTCAATGCGTTATCAACACCATCGCGAAATAAAGCCTTCCACAAAACCTTAGTCGTAGCGCTACGATCACACTCATTCCAGTTAGCTATGTCCGAGTATGGAAACAAAGTCCTTAATTCAATTATTTCTATTCCCTCTAAAGGTGACGGGATATCCATACCTTTCCACTTCAAGGAATTTATCATAGAACAGTTGGGCCAACATGAGCAAGAATTACGGGAGTCGTTTGAAGGTCGACGCACCTGGAGAACTTGGAAGGGTGATCTGTGGAGGAACAGAAGGACAGATTGGATCTCCTGGGCTAAGGAACTCGATTCTTCAACGGAGCATGCGGCGACCGCGCCTCCGAGATGGAGCGGTGCTAACGGTTATAGTATTAGAGATACGACAAAGGATGATGATTATATAAAGAAACGAAAGAGAAGCCTAGATAATGCGTTATAGTGTGTTGTCACCCGGTTAACTCGCACAGTTTTGTAACTAGCAATAGTCAGAGTGAGTCCCTTGAAGGAAAATAAAATACCCAACACTGTTCCCCAGGCGATGTTCCTTTTCAACATCACACAGTTGGCAGTTGTGACTGCAGTTATGACTGTATTCCAAGTCATGTTTGCTCTGCTCTGTTTTAATTATCAGGTACTTTCTCCTAACCTACCTTAAGCCTGCCATCCACTTAATGTCTTTCTTTTAACCATACTTCTTTAACAATCTTGTCTACTTAAAAGTATTCCTACCTACCTTTTATTCTACTCTAGTCCATGAGTGACCATCACTCCTCATGACGTTTATCTTCCATTCTATCATCCTCAGTTAGAGCCCTTAAATCCTCAGGCATCTTTACACTTTCTTGCAGCTGCTGAGCCTACAGATAGGCATCTTTATCCTCTATGATGGTTGATAGCTTCCCTAACACAAAATGCCTAGTCGTCGAGGCTACGATCTATCTAACCTCTGCAAGAAAACTCGACAATATGGACGAGGACCCACAGAACAACCCGATTCTCCCCTCAACACTACCCTAGTCATTAACAATACTCAAGGCAATAACAAGAACAATTATGTAACGTCTACCCAGTCGCAAGTACTTCATAGCCAACATGAGCAGCAACCACAACAGCCACGCTTAAGCCCCGGGTATACAAGAAGCTCTGGTCAGTATACACTCTATAACGAACAGACTAGCCGCGGATGGAAGCGCATCATTCAAGCAACGAGCTCTACTCATACATTTTCTATTGCGACTCCAACTACGTCTAATACGGCCATGAATCCCGACGATAACAATGTCAGCTCAAACCCTACTGACCTTTCACCATCGGAGGGGGGCCGCATCCGCAATAGAGGTATTAGAAAGTTAAAGAAGCGCATAACATCCATAACACAGCGCGCAATTCAAGTTTCGCAGAACGCAAAGCGGTTCCTAACACCGCCCTTTTCACACCGCGCTATCAACCTGCAGTCTAGTACGCTGGTGGTTAACCCTGCTGAAACCGCAACCCCTAAACGTGCGACCTGTAGGCAACAAGCGGATCAGACTTCTATTAACACTCAACCACCTCTACTACTTCCGCAGATTATCGTCACCTCGCCATCAGGTGAAGACAAGGATGTGCAACAGGCCTGAAGTGGGTTTAATACGGTAAAAAAGACAAGTCAAACTTGTCGACATATACTGTCGACCGCACGATACCAAGGGTAGAAGAACTCGCTACATAATAACCGTACTATGTCGAAGTAATATGAGCAAAGAACAGTGGTGTTGAAGGAAACGCATAGGAAACGCATATATGTGGTATTCATACGTCTTAAATAACCACGTTTCGTCCACATAACTTTGACGATACGCTCTTCGACCTTGAAGAGACTAGCCAATATCCAGTTGTATATTCGAGATTCAAGGTTAGCCATTCTTATTCCCCAGCCCCTACTACCCGCTTCTTTTACATATAGTATTTGCATATCTACCCAGACTACCCTCATATATTAACTAACGTCTCTCTAGCAGATCCTTGGGATACAAGAAAATACACAGAACCACAACGCAATTGACATGTTTCTTGATGATGGAAGATAGTTACCCAGACGGCTGGCCATGATAGGTGTTTGCGATTAGTTGTGCTAGGGCTCTAAGACTCGGAATATTATACGATACCTACGGTATTCCATGGCAGCTTCCCGGGATCTGTCTTACGCAGTCTCACTCGTTTCTATATAGATTGCTTTAATTTTAATTGACACTTGATTAAACAAAGACTAATGTTCAGCCTATTAGGGCAATAATAACCCAAGGTGACTAGCCTCTTCAATTCGAGAGCGGCTCGAAGGCGTCATTAAATCTAGCATTGAGAACGAATATTTATCATCACGTAAAGATGTATGTTCAGTACCTAGGTACGTACGTACGTAACTGAACAGCTTACTATAGGTATGTGTTGTTGTTAACCCTAATGCGGGACGGATATCTCGGCTTCGAATAAGACCCAGAAAGCGGCATGTTTCCCGAAGTCTTAAACTTAAACCCGCGCGAACTAAGACGCGCGTAAAGCCTAAGTGTGTAGAGAAAGGTAAAAACACGCGATCTGGACGTGGAATTCGGTATATGGGACGGATGGCTTACGTTGTTAATAACATGTACTCGGTTACCCAGATGGGGAAATTTGAGGGAGTTCTAATAATACCCGATGTCATTCTCATCCAGGTTGATTAGGGAGGGGGAGAGGACATATGAGCCTACCTGTCGACAACTGGCCATGTGTCTAGTATGGGATGACGTTCGATCTTCACTTTCAAGTCACACCGTATTTGAACTATCAACCTTGTGGAAGGATCTATAGTGATAATTAATTCGACGTTACGCATTTAAGTGCGTATGGTCGCATGATAGCTACACTACATTACTAGTCCCCCTTTTTTGTTATTTTCCCCTATTTTTGTGACTGGAAGTTGCGTGATTCATGCTAAGGCAAAAAAGTAGATATTGGTATTCATCTCCCTCTTCAATTCAAAGTAGTGCCACCCAATCCGTAGAGAAGTTCTTGTATTTATTTTTCTTTACCACTTCATTCTAAACGAATAGCTAGCATCAGCCGATTCTAGAATAATAGTTGGCCATACTAGCCAACTTAGTCTTCGTAGCGCTCGCTATATTCCAACAGGCTTTCTTCAAGTCCCGCGATGCCATTAAGTCGAAGAGTGCACTCGCCTCTTGTAATGACACTTGCTCGTATGCTTGCAACATGACTAAAAAATATTGGAATACCGTCATGTATCCATATCAAGTCATATGTAGTAGACTCGTCCCCATTGAAGCATATCTTCTCCTCCACATTGTCCGAATATTAAACATTGTAATACGTTATGGGATAAGCGACAAATACCTCCTCCCCCCCTCGGACACAACCGTTTGCGTGAAAGAACCAAAATTCAGAACGCTAGCCCAGGATACAAACAACGCTTTCATGCAAACCAACCCAGTGCTAAAACCCTAAGAGGCGCAAATCGTGCATGGCGCGTGGTATCTCCGGCGATATTGGCGCCAGAGGAATCCGGCAAACCCTTTTATATGCGAAAGTATTGTTAAGACATATACAAGACGCATCTTTAGATGTTCATACTTCATAATGAGATATTGACGCATTATTGCTCAGATCCGAAATCAACGAAACTCTCCCAGGTGTCACCCCCTGTCCCACCAGCTGGTGTACCTAGGCGGCTATAGTTATCAATAGAAACATCTGAAAGTCCCATGGTACCCTCTATTGAGGTGGGGAAGTAGTCTTCTTGAAGAGGATTGCTATATGGCGAGAATGTTTCGGCCCCTTGGTCTACTGTACTGGTCTTAGCGCTGTTATCTTGTGTTGAAATTTCGCTCGGGTAGGGTCCAAACATCTGGTAGGTCGAAGGATTCTCATCCATGAAGTGCATCGCCATTGGATCGCTCATGTCAATATTGGCCATCATCTTCACCTCATTTGAAAGTTCGGATGTGAATATGGAAGAGGATGTAGACTGCTGCGCCAGTTGTGGATCTAGATGAAGATTTGGGAAGGCAGAGGGAGTCTGATAAGGTGTACTCTTTGAGTCAGACATATCTGCATCCGTTGACGACGCAGGCGTTAATGCTGGCGGGGACGATGTTGTTGTAGCTGGAGTGTGTATCGGGGTCCCAGTCGTAATAGAATCCCTCCTGTCGAACTGCGACTGAGATGAGACTGACTGGGTTCTGGTTGCTGGAGATCCTTGAGCAGACCCCGATGTGGATAGCCGATGGGAAAAGTTAGCGTCGCTGTTCATGAGCGGCGCCATATACATGGAATTGCCCAGATTCTGCTGGTAAGTCATAGCGGTTGGAAATGATTCGCTAAAAAGTCGATTGACTTCGTTGTATCTGGCCATGGTGGCCATCGCTGCTTGGGTAGTGATGTACGCGTTCACACGATGGTTCATATCCGGCGAGTTCGTTTGTAAATGGGCAGTGAGGTACTTGTAATGGCGGGGAATTTCGTCCTCCTCTTCCTCGTACATTTCTTCCTTTAATACGATCTCCTCGCTCACTTTGAGACCTCGGCCCGTCCGTCGTCGATGAATTTCGGATGCTTGGCGGGCGGACTGCACTCTAGCCTCTAAGCTCCGGTCGGCTCGTCTGGACGCGGCAATGTAGGCCCTTTCCTGGTTTTCTTCGTGGGATCGTTCGGTCTGTAACAAAAGTTAGGGGTTTTCTGGTAAACATGGTAATTATGAGGAGGGTAAAGAGCTTACCTTTTGTACCTTGACAGGCGGGACTCGTTCGCTACCCGGCATGGCGTCTGAGATGTCTAAGGATCGCTTCGGCATGGGTTGAAATGTATATTGAACCTTATTGCTGAAGGTAGAACTGACGATAGAATCACCTCTGTACTGGTGATACGTCAAATTATCCAATAAAATAATATAATCCAAATAAGGGTCTTTGCGAAGATATATCAGAAGTCGGTTGTACTATATAGTCTCAAAGGGAAAGATTCATAAGCTGAATGTGGGGTGTTTCGGGCCTCGTTGGCATCTGCAACCACGAAGGCAAACAAAGTTGTGTGCTGGTTAACTTAAGTTGACAGTAACCCGTAGCACAGTATTCCTGGAGATGACTGCAAGTCACAGTGGGTCGTGAGATGCAAGTTATAGTTTGGGTGGAAGCTTCTGTATAAGTCGGCTCTTCTGTTTGAAGTTTCAAGTCTCTGAGTCTCTTCACGTGCTGTCTATCCTTGTGTTTATGTCGAAGCTATGCTCTTATTGCGGGCTGTCGACTTATATGAAGTCTTTATGGTATGGTTAGACGGATATGTGGTATGTAAGTCTCGTTCCTAAGTTGTGTATCTGACACTTCCGGGCTCCTATCTGGGATGGGAGCAGATGGATGAGATAAAGAGACGGGATATTGCTTGGGAGATGTTAATTGGTCTGCTGACAAAGGAGGTCGTTAGAAGGGGGGAGCAGAAGCTCAAGCTCAAGCTTAAGGTAAGGTAAGGTTAGGTAAGATGATGGTCATAAGAGGAGTATAGTAACAAGAAAACAGGAATTTGAGCTCGGAGAAAGACAAACACAATAGGTATACATATACATATACAATAATGGGATTTCTTTAAGTTCGGAATCGCGAAATGATGGAAAGTACATGATATGCAAAGCCCCATTGCGTAACAAGGCCGCAACGGAGCATACCATGTTAAGGTACCTGGCCTGGAAACCAATGGCTTCGATCGAAGACTAGAACAAGGATTCAACATATTCCCTGATGCGGGAGAATGCCCAAGTGGCGATCGATCGCGATGAGAAGCGCTTGGGACCAATGAAATAACTAGTAAGTCCTGAGACCGAGCAGGGATTAAGCCGTTGTGGCCTGGTGATAGTGCTTCAAGTAGTCCCCTAATAGGACTAGCATGAATAGCTCTCTGAGTCCTGGGTTCATAGCTCCCCGCTTTTTGTTATACGTACCATCCGAGCTGATCTATCTAGCAATGGATCTTTCATAATACGACAGCTAGAGCTTAGGTACGGCTATTTACCTAGGTAGGTACATGCGTAGGAACGTACCTAAGCTAATATCATACCTACATGTACATAGCTCAAGATATTAAAGTTGTTTATTAGCTTTCATATAATACTAAGATATACTAGCAAACTAGATTCTGTAAAGGTTGGGGCAAGTTTACCGAGAAGCGATGAGTTTGTATATTGTACCCAAGTACGTAAATCCTGTTGAATACTTAAATAGATTCGCTTGAACTTCACCAAATGATGTAAGCTAGCCGCGATCGACAACACTATAATGCTGGCAGCACGTTTCTGATATCATATAAGTAACTACTTAAAAGCTTTAGCAAACTAAATGTCGGCTCTGGGATCCGATTAAGTATAGATATACTGCGAAAGATTTTCTAATAACTACAAATGATAGACAAGAACAGATAATATCTGGGGACTCTAGGCTATTTGGTGTGAGGGGAAATTATAAAGATATGATGAACATATAAACGAATAGGTTCGCAATAACGTATGAATTGAATACGACGCAATTGTTACCTAAATTTAACGTCAATTCTCCCCCACACCTCACAACACTTTTCGAAAGATATTGTATATAGATTTATGTATAATGCTTTAAATAAGCGCCATCTCAAAGATGCACTTAAAAGTTTAACTCGTCTCCGCCCACCCGCTCTCTATCCGCCTCGATCCGCTATTAGCAGATTAGGTAGATTAGGTAGAGGTAGCTAATAAACTTGGTACCTCTTAGCTGGCCGGGTTTGCGGCATAGAAAATTTCTCTTTGTTGGCTACAAAATTTTATTTTTGTTTTTTTTTTGTTTTTGTTTTTGGCTTTTGCTTTTTTGTCCCCATAGGAAAGTTATCAGTAAGAGGTACCTACCTAATTGCTCCTCGGAAAATAGAAAATCAACATTATTTGTAATAAAAGAAATAAAAAATAAAATCTCATAGCCGCGTCCGGACCTCATTTCCGCTAGAGGCATCCCAACTTCCTCGTTACTCGTTTTACATGCCAAAGGAATCGAGATAGATTATGTGTCACCTTGGTATCGAATCATATCGACTTCTATCACCGTTACAGTCGGAGCTTTTGCTACGCGTTTATCATATTCCCATACGAGATACCGCTGAGAACGGTTAGAATTTTGCAAGACAACAACCTGCAAGCAACTGATTCTTTTTGATTCCCGCTCAGATCTTTGTTTAGTTAGAACTTTGTAGAACTTCATAGTTGACATTCAATCTTGGTCCAAACCAATTATAAGTCACTGTTGGAAAAGACATGGCAGCGATAACTCCACTAGGACCCGGCACAGCTGCATTTATCTAGCTTAATTCATCCAATCACCGCCAAAATAGTTTCACCATGCATCTGCGGACGGTAGCGTGTGTGTGTCCCGCATGAGATGCTGGGTAAGAACCAGTTCCATTGTCAGGTGAGAGATTCGATCAAGGATATATTTTAACGATTGCCGTCATATTTTTCGATTAGTGACAATCAGCGGTTGAATCTGTGAGCGGATCCAGTCGACTTGAAACAGACGAACCATAAGAGAGATGAGATTCTCCTATATTTGCTCTTTTCCTGTTTTGGGGAGGGTTGTGACTCTTTGAATCTTAGGTTGTCTTCATATTCCGGAGCAAAATGTCCGTCCCCTGAGCCCTTAGTGGCGGCTCACCTTGGGTACTTAGAGCCTTAACAATTTCTCAAAACCTCAGCTTCCAATCACATAGATATATATGGATCCTTTCTAGAGCACTTGCATGAGCCATACGTGGCGCTGTGGCTAATACTAATTAATCCCTTGGCGTTCTTTGCTCATTTCTCTTCTTTCCTAGTACCATTGACGCACATAGCTCCTCATACCTCACTGTGAACAAATTCTTTTGACCGAAAACAAGCTTAAGTGGTCAGCCGTTCGACCAAAAGGCCTAAAACGAACTGGTATGTCTTTCCCCGCAGTAGATCTTGACCTAGAATCCGAACACGACAACGTAACTATCGCATAACTATGGGATTCGGATCTCAGTCTCTCAAAATGCCATCCTGACGTATATGGGATTTGCTTTCGCCCCATCCGATACCAAGCATTTTTGATTAATTGTCATCTTACCACACGCAACGTCCCCTTTGCCACTATGTACAGTCAACATGGCAAATTCTATTGTACATATCCAATGGAACTCGCTCCGACCGTACTGACCAAATAGCTTTCCTAGTCGGTTGATCTAATGTTTTTTTAATGCAGTACTTCTTGTGAATTAGTACCTGAAAACCGCTCCCCTCTAATGTAAGCAGTCAGTCCCTTGCGTGACGCGGCATTTTCAAAGTCGACGGAGGGACTTCGGTCGGTGGGATCTAGTGTTTGCAAATTACGTCTATCCCTTTCAACCTGTACGAGTAGTTGAGGTATTGTTCATTCTCGCAAGCCTTTTCTAAGCTATTGCCTTCTCGCTCATCAATTGCGGACCACTACTTCAGCTGTCTCGCGCTATATGCTATTAGGAATCCCATTGGGCCAATTATCTAGGTATGGATCGCCATACAATTTCTATGGAGTTCAGCGTGTCCGGACCCAAGCACTACTAGTATCTAAATTCATACATGAAGCTATTTAGGGATTTATCTACCAGGATACAAACCGTTCCAAGATATCCGGTAGATCTTATGGGGCAGATCTCGTTATACCGAAAAGGGTAATTCTCTAGCATAAGGTGGCCAATTTTACCTACCAAGTTCTGTAAACCTTCTTCACAAGCTGGACCCTAAGCTACGCTCTATTTCCCCAAACCTAGAAGAACCGATAGCCCTATAAGGTAAAGAGTTTTATTAGGTTATGGTAATCGTTGTCGGTGGATATATGAAGAATGATCCTGTTGTGTCTAGGTCATTCAGAACCTTATTTAAAGACTCCCCCGCTGTATAATATTGGAAGGAGTATCGTTATTATTGCTGACAGTGAACAGGACTCATTATAGAGGCATATTTCACGCCTATCCATATCCTCCACGGCTTTGACGATAAATGTAAAAAATTATGAGGCCAGTATGACTTGCAGAGACAGTTACCTTAGGACAAAAGAAGGGAGGGCTAGGCATGAAATGGCTTAGGAAACAACACCTTGACGTTTATGATCTAACGTTCTCTCACGATCATTTAGTATCTTTGATTCAGTGTCTCTAGAGCTATTACTCTATGCTTTACTTGTGTTAACATTCCGACAATAGGACGGCCGCACCCTTTTCTGAACCCAAGAAAGATAGTACTCTGATGCTGCGTGCTAGCAGTAGCTTGAACTATCTTGACTCAAACCCGAGAACAACCAGAGAACACTAAGACGCACCAGTCTCCCACGATCATTCGCCCCTTATACAAGCCCGTCTCCGTAAGGAGCAATGTCCATCGAATGAGAGAACGTATGTTATTTTCTAAAGTATGAAAGACAACTTTTCGTCTTCCAGTAGGCTGGTCGATCTTCACTCTTAGCATTGGCGCCAAAAGTTCCTTCAGATCGCCCTGACTATGTTCGTATGAAATAGTGTCCGGTAGATCGGCTTAGGGCCTTGGTGGACCCCAACAACTCGGCCTTCAACATTTCTAATGTCGGTCTAGTAACTACCTGACTTTAGGTTTGGTCCCAATCGGTGTTCTTGGTATCTCCCTGCTCGTTCAATCTATATTCGCGAAGTTTAACATCAGAACTTCTACATAACTCGCGGTCCCGGTTCTATACTATTGGTTTGCGCTGGCAACGCAATGACACCGTAGGTTCTTGTGGGTCTATATTATCCGTACGATCTCCCGGCATCGTGATCCACAATCACGGCTGGGACCCGTGAGGCGCTATCCAGGTAGCATAGCTATGCCCTTGCCATTTGAGGTCTAGCTACTAACGCTTAAGCCTCCTATAACGGGGTCTCGGGAAGCTAGGACCCCGAGGATACTCAACCCAAGGCGACAGCTTAGCGTTGGATATTACGTTACTTTGATATCCCAATGTTATCGTCAAAGGCTAAGAGGAATTGTTGGAACCAAATCAACTGCCTCCACGAGATCCTATCTGAGTTTGAAGATATAGTCCCCCCCGGCTTATTGTAACTAAATCTAGCCTCATCAACCTGATGACCATGACGCGTGATGAGGTTCGCGTGAAGTTGTCCAGAGGGACGGACATATGAGCTTGGTCGCTCGAGTCTTTCAAAAACGTATACTCGCATTTTCCTGCGCTATCAACGTCTTATTCCTCTGTGTCCGACTACTAAGGTAGTTTACGATATGAGAGCCACGATAGTCTCCTGAAAGTCCACAGAACATGCATCAGCTGAGAAGCGATACATCCCACCCATACCGAATTTTACACGTTTTCTTTTTTGCTCCAGTCCCCCTATTTCAAAGTAGCCACCCAGGTTCTTGCACGTTACCTTTGCGGTCTCCTCCTTAGCAGGAATTTTATTCTACATGGAACAATGGCCTACAATGTAGATAGCTACATTCTATATCAACTGTGTTTTATTTTTCTGTGTTTACCCCTCCAAATTCAAGGATCTAATGGCACCACAGCAACCCCGCGGGACACCAAGGACCCCTCACCGCCCCGGTTTCCAAGGGGTGAGCATGGGAATAGGAGGCGACCTATTCCAATTTCAAACCATCTATAGCTGCAAGAGTCTTGGATATATTCTAAATCGGGTCGTTTTGACCGCTTGGCCGCATTGACCTTCCTCCAACCTATTTCCCGACTCCGACGCGTGCCGTCGTCGTACGTTCTCACGGTAGGCATGCATGCAAATCCGCACGTGGTCCGGGATCAGAGAGCATCTCACTTGAAGATCCCGGTCCTCTATCATGTCAATCATCCCGACACCCCAACGATGCCAGCTCCAGTTTCTATGCTGTTACTTCTGGGGCCTTTATACTAAATGGTGATGGTATGCTTCACACCGCTCCTATTGTGGGCGAGTCTAGTTAATCGAGGTTGCAATGTATTACTTGTTGATCTTAGAAATATGCATGGGTTGGTTTTCAGCGGTGCCGAGCCGTAGGGGTAACTGACGAATCAGATACGCGCCTGTTCTGTGATCTCGCTCGCTACCAAAGCAATTAAATCAGATATGTGTCTTTAAAAGAGCTTTTCATGCAACCAGACCGTTCGTCTATAGGGGTTGATACAACATACTGCCGCATGTTGGCTGGTTCGTGCATGAAGTTTCATTGTAACAGGAGCCAGCATATTTTCATGCCCTGTCTGTGCCGTACCCATGCAGATTCGCAAGCGCACATGGTATAACCCTAGCTTCTATAGATATCGAAATCCCAGGAGGTTGGAATATTTATATGCAGGATACTGGCCATGAATTTATGTCGAAGTCTAGCTATCTAGTTATCAAAATCTAAAAGCTGTATATAAGGATCCTACTTGGATCATAGCAGAACGAATTTCAAACAATCACTACCCACCCATATCATTAAGAAAGAGACATCATGGCAGCATCACAGCCAGGGCATTCCCTCAAGTACGACCCCGAGTTTGGGGCGTTTTGGGCAAAACTTGGCGGTGCAGTCCAACCGGCACCCGACCAGCCGATAGCTGAGCTACGTGAAGCCAACGACGGCTTCATGCGTGCTATGTTTGCTCAGTTCCCAGCGCAGCCTCACGTCGTCAGAACCAAGCACACAACTAAGTCATACGATGGCACCGAGGTCGATGTCTACCGGTATGCCACCGAGGAACAGAGATCAAGCAAGACGCCACTACCGGCAGTCTTGCACATACACGGCGGAGGTATGATGGCTGGAACCGTTGATATCTTCGCACCTTATATCGCTGGCCTTGTCAACGACACGGGCGTCCAATTCTTCGCTGTCGAGTACCGCCTCGCGCCCGAGCACCCCGACCCTACTCCGATCGAAGATAGCTATGCGTCCCTAAAGTGGCTCATAGAGCACGCCGCCGAATTCAATGTCGATGCCACACGGCTCGGTGTTATGGGCGACAGCGCTGGTGCCGGTCTTGCAGCAGGGACGGCGCTCCTAGCTCGCGACCGTGGCTTAAAACCTTCTCTAAAGAAGCAGATCCTTATCTATCCCATGCTTGACGACAGAACCATCACAGCCTACCACGCTCCCGACTACAAGAATCCACTAAAGGATTTCGTAGTCCTCCCCACAGACACTCTCATCCGCTGCTGGGAGTTCTATCTTGGCAAGGACAAAGCGGGCAAGCCCGAAGCCGATGTAAGCCCTTATGCAGCGCCATCGCGAGCAAAGGACTTAAGTGGACTCCCCCCTGCATATATCGAAGTCGGCAACCTCGACTGGTTCAGAGACGAGTCGATCGACTACACCACACGATTGACCAACGCGCACATTGAAGTTGAATTCCACATCTTCCCTGGTGTACCTCACGGGTTCGAGGTAGCTGGTCCCATCAGCACGACCAAGAAAGCTGTTGAGCTACGAACTAAGGCCATACAAGACCTGTAAATAATGAGATAGATGAAAAATCACTCGAGTAAAAAAAAAACTACGTCGAGAAAATAAGAGTCAATGTTAATTCTCACCAACTTTATTGCTGGACCTATGTGCCTAATGCCGATGATATGAAATTGTAATTAAAATCTTGGTCATGAAGCTTGTAGAAGCACAGTGCAAGTTAAGCAAGTCAAAATGTGACGATTCAACTCCACCCGTGATGTTTCGGCAACCAGGTCGCAACGTGGACGCCCTGTTTCGTGAGCGGTATTTCTTATTACACAAAAATAACTTGCAAATAAACCCGCCGTATGCCCGCCCTACGTAGGGGTGTTTAATGTATAAGTGGAGTGAGTGGATGATTGCCAAGTTAGAAAAAGCAAAAACATCAGCATGACATATGCACGTAAAAATCAGTTTGGCATTTGACGATCCGAGAGTTGTGGGCTAACGGTGGCGGATATCTACCCCGCCAAAGCCGGGACAGGTAAAAAGATGGAAAAGAACAAAGTAAGAGGGGAAAGGGAACATAGAAAATCATGAAGAGATTGGGTAAAGGGAAAATAATAAAGAAGAAAAAAAGATAAAGGATAAAAAGAATGAAAAAAGAAAAGAAAAAGAAAGAAAAAAATAGAGGCTGCTGATCCCATTTAACTGGGAAGCATCAGGAATTGAGCCCGATGCGGGGGTCGAACCTTTGAGGTGATGTTAGCATTGATCATATAAATCTCAGATATTGAGTATTGACTTACCCGCAACCTTGAGATTAAGAGTCTCACGCTCTACCGATTGAGCTAACCGGGCGTAAAAGATGGTTCGAATTTGAGGTATATATTTTGTAGGACGTTCGTGTGCGAGCCATCGGAAAACTACCCGGTACCTACCTAACCAATCATGATTCTAGTTTGAAGTGGGCACTGTATTATTCCTCGGCCACATAAAATCGCGTACATAATTCGATCAAATATAAAAAAGCCGAAATATAATAAGGGGAAATCAACAGTAGATCGAAGAATTAAGCGCAAGGTAATATTAAAAAGATGAAAGCTGGTGAGATTTATCTCGTAGAACATAGAGCAGAGCGGAACTTGGTGGTATTGATTAATAGTTATATCTCATTCTAACCAACATACTTGTAAGACTATCAAAGTAACGGTCACTACGTATGTCTTATTCGAGCTTAAGCATCCTACTTACCTATAACCCCTTACATATGTACAAGTATATGCTAAGTACTGCTATCCGAGGATCTATTTTATACCGCTAGTATCTAAACTCTCCTTAGAAGTCATAAGCACCAAGATACTTAGGTACCTATAGTGATGATCTACACATTTTAATATGATAGCTTTATATCTCTTAATGCTAATATAGATATGGTTAGCATAATATTATTTCGTTTGACGTGAAGTTATCTAATGCATGTATGACTTAGAAACCTAATGGATATGGAACACCAAACTACCTACCTAGACAAATCTAATAGTCTCACGAGGCTCTTCACATGTACGGCAACATGACAGGTAGCTTCAGAGTATTGCTTAAAACTGTGGGCTTATCGCAGAGATTCATATATCGAAATAAAAGCTATGTTTTAAGCCGCCACATATATATGACTTTCGTACCAACGTGGGTTAGTTGAACTCAAGAGTAAACCCATACTTTCAACTAAATATATCGAATAAGTCGATCGTTTAATAGGCTTTATTTAAGAGTGATATCCAAAAGACCCTATCCAGTATCGTGACTATGGAGATGTAAAGTTACACCGTAAAATATAATTTCTTCGACTTCGTTTAGTGATACGATATTAAGAGTACCCTCTAAGCTCTCCCTAAGCTTTCCTATAACGAGATATTTCTTGTTTGAACATACTGACAGTCATGCCGATAGTTATATTTATTAATTCCTTGATGTTTATACTAGGGATACTAGGTAGTATCTGTTACTTAGCAACTGATACTTTCAGCAATGTATGTCTCCAAAGCCTCAAGCCTAGAGTTGTGGCCACGAAAAAAACGTGCTAGTTCAAGATGGAACGACCTCCTTCCCTACCTCTCGTAATGCTTTCACAAGTCCCTCCACAGTACTCCTCAGGGTCTGAGTGTTCACTACCACGCGGAAGAGGCTACCCTTTGGGCCAGGTGCGTAGTCTACCATGAAGCCCCTCGGCACAAGCTTCGCGACCATCTCGCTGGTTCGCCGCGTGGTCTCCTCTTGGTCGTCGGGTAACGCACCGCCCGGAGCATAGTAGAAACACACCTGTAGACATGGTGGTGGGTTGCTGGATAGGAGGTAAAAGTCGCCTGAATCTTGTATGAGCGTTGCAAGGTACGCTGCGGTGTTGAACGCGTGGTCAATACGCTTCTCGAACCCCTTATCACCATAGTAGATCCACGAGAGTGCCAAATTCAACGCGTCGCCACGACGGCCACATTGGAGCGTCAGATCTGCTAGATCCCATATTTCGTCTTCGGCGCCTGCATCATGAAATAGGTATCCCGCACGCAGAGTGTTAGCGCGCTGGAAGACCGTGACATCGTTAGTGAGCAGAAAAGAGCAGGGTATGGGCACATTGAGCATCTTGTGCGGGTTAATGGTCACGGAATTGGCATGCTGTGACCCGGCTAGCTTATGTCTCTGCTTTGCCGAGAAGATTGCTGGTCCGCCCCACGAGGCATCGATGTGTAGCCAGATGCCAAATTCCTTGCAAATGGGCGCTATCTCGGCGAATGGATCATATGATCCCCATACAGTTGTTCCGGCAGTTGCGTTGACATATAGGGGCGTCTTGCCCTCGTCCTTAGCACGAAGGATAGCTGTACGAAGCGCCGATGGGATTATCTGACCGGCTGAGTCGACTGAAACCGTGATGACGCTGTTAGAACCGAGACCGCATGTGACAGCTGCCTTCTCAACCGAGTAATGTCCGTGTTCACTGGTGAAGAGTGCGAATTGGCGGCCTTGGTTACCGGAGGTCTTCACATCGGGGAACAAGGCGTTTCGGGCGATGACAAGGGAAGTCAGGTTTGAAGCACTGCCTCCTTGACAAGTAACGCCACCTGCTCCGGGGCCAGTAAACCCAAATAGATTTGCTAGTTTACGTGCGGCTGTCTTTTCGATGATCGTCAGTGCTGGAGAGGTTTTCCAGACATGCACCTGCATTGTATTAGAGACCCGAAAGAATTAAGGGGTAAGAGGACTTACATTGGTGTTTAGTACTGTAAGGACGAGCTCTGATGCCACGCCAACCTATTTAGCTATATAAGCTTATATTTTTAAGAGGTTTTGTGCTTCTTTATGATCATTTAGGGGGTAGCTTACTGGATTGATGCTTGAGTATAGCTTGTCCATAAATCCCTGATCCCACGTATTTACGCTGTATCGTAGGATAGTTTGGATGATATCTAGTAGACCTTCTTTCCCTACTCCTTCCTCTGGAATTGATATGCGTAATTTCTTTACCAACTCCTCTGGTTTATGCGAATCAACTAGGACATTTTTACCCGGTGTCCCTTGAACATCTGCAGCTATAAAGCCGCTAGCTCGACTTGGAGCGGCTTTGTCTGCATCCCTGATAAATGGTACGAGAAGAGATTTTACTGCGTCGATTAACTGGTTATGATTTAGCTATGTAACATAATATTACTATATGTTGTGTACTAGAATTAACTTACATCTTCGACCTCATCGGCTCTGTTTAACTTCTGCTCGTCGGCGCCGTTACGCTCATCGACTTGGATATTTGTAGACATATTTGACGATCGTGCAATGGTTAAATTGACGTCGTGGATTTGGAGGTTTCTAGAGGTTTAAGTAAATCTCGTTTATAAAATCATTTGTCTTGGTTAAAGCTTCCCGTGTTTGACTATCTAATATCTTAGAAGTATCCAGGTGCTTGAAATTTTTCGGCTACCCTTTCCATGAAGATGCTTTCTGCAAATGTAATTGCCGAGACCCACTGCGTAGGGTAGTTCTCGGAGCTACCATTCGGTGTAAGCGATCGCGTGCTTCCCGGAGTTTTAGTGCAATGATCGGAAAAGGAAGCATTGCGATAGTGTTAGTCAATCCATGAGGAAACCACATCCTATTTTTCTACCGCATAGAGGTAGCTAGCTAACTTATAACTTAACCCTGTATAAAGTGAGAAAAATCGAATTATCAGATTACGTGTAATGGCGTTATCGCCTCTGTTACAATACCATCTTACAATACCGGGACATCACAAAATGTCTTGTCACAATATTCCGCCGAATGAAATGGGTATACTTGGACAAATCCCTTTTGATAGCCTGTGATGTCACGCCAATTTCATCCTACCTCTTACAAACGCCATAATTCCCGGAGCCTTGCCAAACAACTGAATCCAGCTTATGCCATGTAAGTGAACATGTTTTATGTTTACCTCTGAGGAAAAGGTATCATTCAATCCGTCCATCCGTTGCATCGTGTTCTCGTAACGCTCTCAGTCGACTCGTTTCTTGGTGTCGATTGTTTCTCCCCCGTTTTGCTCGGTCGTTTTACCATTACTAACACCTATATCGCCATCATCTTCACCCTCATCCCATGCGTCCACGGCGTTCTCGTCCCAGTTGTCGACTTCTTCTTCGAGTGTGCTAGCCCTTTCATTTTCAGCTGCTGTCATGACACCCTCCTCTTGAGCCTCGATATCCTCATCAAGTTCGAGATCTGTAGGGTCCTCACCCGGAACAGCGTTGTATTGTCTACGGGAACGTTTCCTCTCTAGCATTCTTAAGTGGTACCAGGAACACAACCCGAGCCCCACCAAGCTGCCCACAATATTGGCGGCAATGTCGAAGGGGTCAAACTCTCGTCCGTTAGGAAGAAACCCTTGGAGGAATTCGGAGCCGACACCGAGGCCTATGGTACATACAACCACGGTGAAGTTGAGGGTACGGCGACGGTTCGTGTCGATGATCCAGTAGAAAGCGACGGTCAAGAGGAAAAAAGTTAAGAAGTGTAGGACTTTGTCATTGATAACGGTGTCGAGCTGTAGGGACGAGAGTCCTGCGTAGCCTGCAAGGAGACATAGCAGGAAGAAAACTCCTATAGATGTTTCGTTAACTTATGATCTTCACAGGGGCCGTGATGTAAAGCTTGAGCGATTGTCGGAGATCGTCATAGCAAGTCCGGGAGCCTCTTAACTATGGAACGGAGCATATTAGGCAACAAAGAAAAGAAACTAGGGAACAAACCTGCAAAAGGTAGGCGAATTCGCATGTTGGAGTTTATAAGAGTTTAAACGGGGATAGTATGTATGGGCATGGTTTCACACGGGGGTATTGTTAATTGTTGTAGATTGTAAAAATCTTATGATGCTTAACAAAAAAAAAAGATGTCGCTGAAGTGAAGAAAGTTGGCCCGGGTGAGCTTCACTTCGGGTTTCCAGTGATGGAAAGCAGACGGGGTTCCACTTCTTTCGTCACCTAGCCCACCCACCTGGTCCTGGTTGCTGAAAAGATTTGGGGCTTCGACTGATAGGCAGATACATAGGTTGTACAATGGTTGAGCTGAATTACATAAGCGACCTAGACTTATTTGGTGTACATACCTAAGTTACATATACGTATTAGGTACCTTATGTAACTGGAAACCTGCATGGACTTTATTATCTGCAGCTGGCCGCCTGCCCGCCGCCTGGGGTCAGCTAGGGACTTAGATATTCCCCACTAGCCACTTATCAGATCACATAACTCTCCACACTTTCTAATGTCGGGGTTTCGGAATATGCAGGTCGGGGCTGAGCTGAATTGGTATATATAGGTAGTCATTTTTTAGAGATCTATAGATTTGAGACAGCCTAAGTCCCGGATGCTGTGCTACTATATGATGTACTTTGTTGTATTACTAAAGCCCGAATAGGATATTCCTGACATTAAAAAAATGTGGCTGTGAGACGAAAATTTTGTGGCCGCTGACTTTCAGCCATATGTAATGCTTAGCACGTGACGAGTATGATTATCTAAACGAGATCATTCGATTGGAAATTCGGTTGCTTGCGGGGGCTTTGAATATGTACCTGATGTATACTTTCCGTCACGTCTTCAATATACATTGAACGTGTATGTGTCTCTTTGAGAAACAAGATATTCTAATACTATAATTGAGGACGTAATAGGATAATTAACTGAAAATGAAAAATCATTATATTTAGTATGAACTTAATAGTGCAACTATAAATTTTGTTAAGCTAGGTATCTTCTACTGTTGTTTGATGAGTGCCCAGTCCGTCTTCATAAATGCAGCGGGTTGTCATCGCAAATGCGCAATAGCAGGCAGATAGAGACCTAAGGTGCTGATTTAACAAGTTATGGCGGGTTCTCAGGGGCACATTACTTGGATTGGTCAGGTGCGGTTAGTGGTTATCTAGGTACCTAAGGTTAGGTACTTATAGTTACTACTATAAAAGTAGAGAATAGAAGGTACCTTAAGAGGTAGTGTATTATTCATTGTACATGTAATAGGTAGTTCAATGTACCGCGGTACCCCCATCAAGTCATAGTACTAGGGATCCGCTCAAAACCTCCTTCGCCATAACCTCACCCTTTGAATATACGCGAAATCGCCTTGAACAAGACGCATCAAGGTATCACCATTCTTATCAAATTTTCTTCTAAAACAACTTCTGTCATCTAATTCGATGTCGCTCAATTTTATACTATCAATTTAGGGACCTTAAACACCCTATTCCCGTATCGACGCGACTGTAATTTCTTCCCGCATGGCTCCCGCCACCATTTCATCACTTTAACACGCCTATAAGGCCATCATGTCTATCATGAACGGCCAGCATGCCTGGCCACCGCCGCAACATCATCAAGTCATTGGAAAACGTCCCTTTCATAGTCCTACTGATGCTTTGACACAATCCAACGATATTATGGATAATTCCGCCGCGTCGGTGCCTGAGGCATCAGATATCGACGAGGACCGCGTGAGGGCCCACTTTCGTGAATTGTATCACCAAAATGAAGCTCGCATTGCGCAGATGTTCGCCCCGGATGGTTCTATTAATCGTGCCGCTATAGAATCATGGAGGCGACCAGTTACACCTTCTACGGCCCCTCCTCCAACTACCGACCATACCGCCGTACAAGAACGTCCTGCCAAGAGAGTCAAAAGAGCGATCGATGAAGACGACTACGGGGACGACGATGAGGATGAGGATGAAGACGACGAAGACATTAATAATAACACTAATATATCTTCACTTAAATCTAAAGTTGCCACCGCCACCGCTGCCGCAAAAGGCCTCCCGTCTCCTTCTAAGTCAGGAAGCTCTCCTATCGCGTCCGTGCCGTCACCTTATAAACTTGACGATAGAACGAAAGATGATAGCCAGTCGGGGTCGCATGGATCGCAGTCGCAAGCCAACAATTCGGAAGACGCGCGCAAGCAGTTGGAAGAAGCGCGGAAAGATACCGAAGAAGCTGCCAAGCGTAGTTTCTATACTACCTTTTATACACTTGAGAATGATCGGGCTGCTATGTTAGAACAACAGCAGCTCGAAGAATCTGAGAAGCAGCTTCAGGCCGAGATGGATAAGAATACCAGCGGCAATACGAGCGTAGGCACGTCCGGGGAAAATCATGGATCGCTCAGTAGCGCAAACCTAGGCGCATCCAGTTTAACCCTCAAGCATCTTATTGCGCGTATAGATATGAAGCGCGATATGGTGCGCGCATCAGATGCCGAGTTGCGCCTCCTTATGAACGAAGTTCGTAAAAATAGAAGCAAGTGGGCTAGCGAAGAGAACGTTAACCAGGAAGATCTATACGAGGCTTTAGAAAAGGTCTTGACCGAACTCAAGGCACATACCGAATATTCAACCCCATTCCTCCAGAGGGTTAACAAAAAAGACGCTCCCGATTACTATAATTGTAAGTTTCGCGCGACCACCGAGGTTCGATTACGTTAACTGACACTGTCGTAAAGTCATCAAGCAGCCCATGGATCTCGGCACGATGACTAAAAAATTAAAGTCGCTGACTTACAAGTCCAAGTCCGACTTCGTTATAGACCTTAATTTAATTTGGGACAACTGTCTGCGCTATAACCAGGACATGGGCCACCCATTGAGGCGAATGGCCAACGGAATGCGCAAGGAAGCTGAGAAGCTCATTCCATTAATCCCGGACCTTGTTATCCGCCCTCGTGCTGAAGTCGAGGCTGAAGAGAGACGGAAGCAGAATGGTGGCGATGATGACGGTGGTGATGATTCGGATGACGAGCCGATAATGTCGTCTCGCGGCCGAATCACCGGTGGAGCGAAGGGATCAAAAGCTAGGAAGACACATTCTAGCCAGAAGGAAATGACTCCCGGCGTCGAACAGAAGCCAGTGCTGCAGCTAAATGGATTGTTAGCAAAAGCTCATAGAGAAGGTTCCGAACTCGATGGAAGTAACGGGTTTGGAACCCCTCCTATTGCGGGCTCTATGACACCTAGTGGGATGAATGGCCATTCAGGCATGGGTAGCAACGTGGATGCCATGGACATTGACGGCCCGGAATTGAACGGCATGGCATTAGGACAGGCGCTGAATGAAGCCGCCCAACAAGCTTATGAAGACGAGGAACACAAAATCTGGAAGCAAGTGACCAAGAAAGACCGCGCGCTAATTACCAAGAGTCGGTTTCAACTTTTTAACAATAATAAGTTGAATGTCGACGAGCCTGCATTGCTTCGAACTAAGGCTGGCATGCGTCGATTCCTACGTGGTCAGCAACAAGCGGAAACTATGGGCTTGGTTGGTTACACTCAGGATCCGTCAGCTAGTCTAGGCAAGGAAACAAAAGCAACTGAAACCCTCGCAGAGGGTATGGAAGAGGATGAAGAAAAGGCTATCCCCGACTATTATGACATCCAAAGCATCGTACCTGATGTCTCGCCAGCCCTCCAGTGGGTCGAGGACACCGAAGGCCATGTCATTAACCAGCATGAGGAATTTCTCCAAGCCTTGCCGCAGGGCTACTTCACGGCACCTAAGAGTAGCCTAACGCAGAAATTCGATGCCAATATTCGACAGATGCAGGAGACGAGAAAGATCTGCTCCAAGATTGGTGTCATAAAGCAGATGCAGCTCCAGACCCAGGTATAAACTACATTTCTAATACCATCGTACTTGCATCATTAACTAACTGATGTCTCTTAGGTTTATGCGAACCAATTTCCGAAATATAACCCCGAGCCGTTCCAAGAAGCCGATGTTGAACCGCATGTTACGTGTGGTGATAACATCGTAATGGCGCCCGAGGTTTGCAGAGCGGGGATGCAACGGTCTGTTGCGAAGATCTTCTACCATGCGGGTTTTGAAGAACTCCAGCCGTCTGCCATGGACGCTATCACTGACATCGCTGCTGACTACTTCGGAAAGGTGGTACAGACTGTCAAAAGCTACACCGAGATTGAAAAGAAAGACCCCTCTGCCGAAGACCTCCAACGTGGTTTAACAGCTCGGTCCCGTTATACCCCTGAAGAGGCTCTGCTCCATACGCTCAATGAGAGTGGCTATTCGATTGAATCGCTTGAGAGTTATGCGAAGGACGAGGTCGAGAGGCTTGGCCATAAATTAGTTGGCATTCACGAGCGTATGAAGTCTCACTTGGGTGATCTTTTGCGTCCCGCGGTAACCGAGGCGGGTCAGGACGGGGCCGCCGCCTTCAATGATGGAAGCGAGCAGTTCGTTGGGGGTGATTTCGCCGAGGAACTTGGCGAAGATTTCTTTGGATTCAAAGAACTCGGTCTCGCCGGGGAGATGGGCGGTGTACTCTCAGTTCCTCTTCATCTCCTCCAATCGAGGGTTCGTAGCCAATACCAGGTCCAGAACCCAACGCAAGGTACTTCCGATGAGGTCCTCTTTGAGGATCTCTCACCTCCTGAACCCATTACCAAGGAGAATATCCAGGAGCAGATTGGCCTTGTCAAGAACTTCTTCCTCGCTAAGCTGCACGCTAATGGCGACTCACCTTTGGTGGAAGATGAAGACTTGCCTGTCAAGCAGCGACGACCTCGGCCACGTCTTGGTGCTACTGGCAAGATTGTTTCACCTCAGAAGCGACCCCCCAAAGAGCAGAACGCCATCAACAAGAAGAAAAAGAAATTAGAGGCCCAAGCAGCCGAAGCTAGCAAGGCGACAAATAACAGTCCTGAAAAAGGCGGCTCGAAGAAGAAGAGTCTGTCCATGCCCAACGGTAACAGCCTTGCGAATGGTTCATCTCTACCTCCCACTGCTCCTCCTATGGAACGTGGGGGGAGTACACAAAGCCAAGGCAATAACAGCCAGACGGATAAAGAGGACAATGGTATGATGAGCCCAGAGAGTATGGAGCGTTAGAGAACCGTACACCAAGAGCTTGTCGGCCCTTATACTGACCAGCCATGGTGCTACTCTTCTCATCATCTACCCTTTCGGAAAAGTAGTAACGCAGTGTTTGATTAACCTTTCCCATCCCTATTCTATACTCTATTTAGCGGGATATCCATTTTTCCTTTCAGGTTTTCCTTAGACGTAGCCTGGAACCCAAGGGAGGGTGCGCGGCGTATGTTAGTGCATGGGGGCGTTTTGTTCAGAGGGATGCCGATGAATATTCACCCTTTCTCAAGTGGACATGGTTCTATATTTGGCTCGTGTTCTTGCTAATGATTTTTTTTTTTTTTTTGGTACGACTTGCATATATCTGGATGGATGGACGATGACTGAGGAGACAGACAGGACGGCATATGGATGAGTCACGCAGGATCGATCGACAGGGCACCCGAGATGCACACCATGTACATAGTTCTCCCCCGCCACACACACGTTACCTTATTCCACCACCACACATCTAGCTATATGAGCTACCCTGTATCATACTGAATCTGACAGGCACTCCTGAGCCTCAATTTCAGCATTCGCGACTAGTAACGTCAAGCAATGGTTCTTATTGAACGTGTTGGTCTATTGTAGATATGTAAATTAGCTAACCTTGACTCTTCGCTGTATTAGTTGCCAATAGGGATTTTTTTAATAAGCTTTATTATGAAGCCCTTTCTCTTTATATCCCCTTAAATACTTACAACCCAAGGCAAGGTTCTCTATGAGACCTAGTTCCAATATCTAGGTATATTTCTAATATTCTCATTTCAAACCCTAGCTCGTAAGTGCCAAGTACCAATTCAAACAGCAAAGGCGAATTGTGTGATATCCAAAGCATCCATCCAACTCTTATTTAAATTAAGCGTCTATCTCGACCGGAGCCGGCACTCCCTCGCGAGCATTCATCCTCTTCCGAAGACCTTTCGCAAATCCCCTCAGTGCACTGGCCCGGGTACCCTGTCGCACGAACGCCTGGTCGATCTCGCCAAGACTTAAACCACGGGTCTCGGGCATGAAAACAAAGCACACGGCGGCAGTAAGCAGGGCACAGCCGCCAAACAGGAAGTACGCCCCGTAGCTAGTGCGGGCGAGTAGTGTGGGTGTTACGAGCGCCACTAGGAAGTTACTCAGCCAATTGCTGCCGTGGGCGATACTGGTTGCAGACGCTCGGGTTCGTTGCGGCTGGATCTCCGCTGCGTAGATCTTGATCCCGACTGCCCATGATAGCGCATAGATCACCGCAAATAAGTAGATACATACTATTACTACCCATCGCCCAGCGCCAGTACTGGCATGTACTGCGTCTCCTGCGTATAATGAGCCCACTGAAGATGTATAAGTTAGTAATTAGGTATTTGCTTCAAACTGGTAATGTGAGTGTGTCTTAGGCAACCACTCTAGTATGAATTCCATTAAAGAGTTCTCGAATATACATACTGAGGAACATGGTTATGGCCATACCCAGACCACCGAGGATAGTGTTGGCGCGTCGGCCCCATTTGTCTGCCAAGATGGCGGCTGGGATAGTGACGGCGAAGATAACAATGGCCGAGACGCCAGAGGCGAGAAACGTGGATTCGTTTGAGGATAACCCGGCTTGTTGGAAAAGGAGGGGTGCGTACTAGATCAGGGTTAGCTTTTACATTTGATAAAGACACATGCTATAACTTAAAGGATAACTTACATAAAGAACGCCGTCAATGCCACTCAGCTGTTGCATACCCATAAGGAAGACCGCTAAGAAGAGACGCGGCCGAGCATCCGAGGAGAACACGTCAAGCAATTCTGTCTTCTTCGACTTCGAAGCGGCAGCAGTGGTAGAAGTAACCTGCACAGCGCCTGTGCCACCACTTGCATCAGGAATAGCAGTTTCTATTACCGAAGCATCGTATTGGTCGAGAATCTTCTCTCGATCGGCGGCAGGGACGTCAAGTTTCTCCCAAGCCGCAGATGCTTCTTTCGTTTTCCCGTGAAGTGTGAGCCATCGCGGAGACGCAGGAAGCCACATAAGAACGGCGACCGAGAATACAATGGAATAAGCGGCGAGTAAGATAAATGGTAGACGCCATGAAAACGATGACTGTATATTAGCAGTACCGTAACAGGTGAAGAACCCCGTAACTAATCCAAGAGTGATGAGCAACTGGGGTCCGGTAGTCAGAGCGCCGCGGTTTCTCGGAGGGGATATTTCGCAGATGTAACTAGATTCCAGATAGAATAAGACTCTGTTTATTCTCATCGATCGTTGTAGTGTAACTTACACTACTAATACACTAAGATAGAGGCCTTCGCCGATTCCTTCGATGACACGGCCGACTATGAACATAGCAATATGAATCGAGGCACCTTCGAGAGCGGCACCGGCGCCGAAAATAAGAGAGCCAATAGCAATCGCATAAGGGCGACCAAGCACGTCTGCTACCCTCCCAGCGAAGAAGGACGAGATCGCAGCGGGAATAAGGATGGAAGAGACTATCAGACCGTGTATTGTTGGGGAAGGGTTACCGACATATGCTGTGAAGTCCTCCATTACGGTTACAGGGCCGATGATGCCGGTGTCAATGCCGAATAGGAAACCACCCAAAGAGCAGATAATGCTGGCGAGAACATAGCCCGGGGGCTTTTGGAATGAGCTGAGTAACTGCATATTTTCCGCACGCAATGTCTAACCTCTCTCCAAGAACTCGTTATTATGGATTTAAGTTTAAAAATGTCTAACCGGAGCTAAAGTGTAATGCTTATTATTTTATATTACAGGTACCTACCTAGGTAGTTATATAAAGGACAAAGAAATAAGAGAATACACTAGCCGTCAGCTATTTGAACAAGAGAAATGCTATCAGCAGAGGCGGGGGCATGATGCAGGTGATGGTTTTTAAAGTACGGGGTGTCGTTTTCTGGCTAGTCGATTTGCCCTTTGTGGTATCGTGGGTCCTTCCGGCGTTAATCGGAGGGCGTTCGGGGTGGGGACTAAAGGGCGCGGAAGACAGCCGGAATGTGGAGGTACATGTAAGGAACGACTATTCGCTCTTGCCTAATGAAATGCTCCCGTATAATCCACTTTCCTTAATACATGGACCTATATGCATTTTAGGGACTAGGAATAAGTATAACTACTAGGTAGCATTTAGACCTCGGGTTATCAGTTTACGCGAGAGACTGCCGGTACATTTATATAAAATACCTACATGACGTTAAATGCACGTTATATGAAGTGAAATGTGAGATGAATGCAATCTGTAAATGTTGAGATATTATTAAATATCATACAGAGCCAATATATCCAATTTCTGTGAGTATTTATAATAATACATAGATCTAGGAAAGGCTCTTAATTACTAATTATACAAGATACGAGTAAGTTGAAAGTATCGCACGGCCAAAATTATACATTCGATATCACCTCGTATTTGTCCTGCTCCTCGTTGTAGTTAGGGTGCTACGGGAATATATCTTCTCCTAGTTCCACTGTATTCCAAGGCCGCATCAGTTTGTCTTCAGGAAATGTTGGGACTGATAGAGAGGATGGATCTAGATCGAGACTTGTCGTATTCTGGTTTCTGTCAATCAAATGTTGGAGGATCTTATAATCCTGTGGGAACTATAACTCTACAAGATCTCGAAGAGTAATCTCCCAATTGCGTTGTTCTGCAAAGATTGCAAGGGCGCAAGATCTTGACACAACCCCCCAGGATAAATGATCATTTGTAACACTAGTATAATCTGCTCTGACTTTTAAAACGACTTCGTTATTGTGCTTGTTACGGTATACGGGGCTAAAACATAATCTAAATTGTACCCTGGCACCATACCGAAGACACAGGTCAAGTAAACGTAATGGTTGTATGAAGGTTTCAGGAGACAGAACTTGGTGATCATACTGAATAATGTACCCATAACAGAATATATATGTCCGGAGTATTAGTTCAAATAACGATAGCCCCTGAAATCCAAGTCCGGGTGATCCCTCGAACTTTGGACTGCCGTAGTTGGGAGATATTCCTTGCGAGAAGCACAATTCAAGCATTCTACATTGTCGAGTATAGCAGAGCCTCATTGGTAAAACGTGATAACCAATGTCACCCATCAGAAGTGACATGAACTCCGTGGCAATGTCATCTTCTTTGATTGGAGAGGCTTTGCTAACAGTTGACATCAAATAATTTGTATCAGACGCTCGAATGAACTCATGTAGTTGCCAGCATATGGCAAAGGTTTGAATATGGGTATCTGGTTGAGTGCAACCATAATAAATGTCGGCTATGGCGTAACCCGCGATTACGCCAACAGATGTGCAGTTATTTATTGGATTTGATTGTAATCTTATAGTAGCTACTATTTCGAGTTCGGTTAAGAAATCAAGGAAACGATCATGAAGCTGGCGTGTGCCACCATCGGAAAGGAAGACAGACGTATTGAAAGCTGCAAAATACAAAATAGAGCTTAGCTCCTGATCAGAAGGAGAGCTGAAATGCATCTTTCCACAATGGAAGTACCAAACTTGATTAGTGAACTTAGTAAATGCAAGGAATCTTTGACAGATACGATCGAAAAAGTCGATATGTCCCACGGCATGATCGATGGCTTCCCTTATGAGATCATCCTCTAGAAACTCATATGCAGTACTATGCATGAATGTGACTTCGCCATCATCGGGTAGAGGCGGATGCGGATGTAGGGAATTACCTTGTAAGATCTTTATTGGGCAAACGTTCAGGAGACCTTTGCAGCGTCCATATATTTGCCTCCGAGTGATTTGTAGTAGCCGCGTAATATTTTCGTCCGGCATATTCCTGATCTCCATTTCCATCGCATAGTTTTGATCGTCTATAACCTCATTGAGGAAGAAGAACCGAAGTAGGGGTAATTTTGGTCCATGTCTCATATCTTGTGTCAATCTTACCATTCTCAAAGCCTCAAAAACCTTGGGACGATCTGTATAGTGAATTGAATCGAACAAGTGCTGATAAAGAGCCTGAAGCTCACTTGGGAATGTGTCAATTTTTGATCTGAGGTCTGAGACGCCACCGCCATCGAGTATACCATCCTCGACGGCGGTGAGCACAAGCCGTACCCGGAGAAAGACTCCTTCTGCTTTATTAACAATTTTCTCGACAACAGATCTTATGTCTTCGCGATCAACCAATGTTCGAAAGTGTGAAACATGCTTGAGATGATCACTAACAAACATAGTGATATCCCGATGTGTGCAATCATGTATGTGTAGTTGAGGGCATTCGGAAAACCCAACCACGAACTCGTTCAATTCTCTACTAGAAACACAAATCTTCAAATTATCCGCATTTAGAGATGCCCAGCTAATAAGCTTGCTGACGAGCTCGACGTGGCAACCTTGATACTCATCTAGGCCGTCCATGAAGAACACCAACTTGTGTCTTTTGAAAGTTGCTTGGCTCGTTAAGAGAATTTCAAATGCATGCTCAACTCAAGTTGGACCCCACCAGTTCCATACGAATTGGTCTGTGCCCAAAGAGAGTGGAAAGAACTTGATAAAGAGAGCGAATAAGTCCAATAAGACTTTTTTGCGTGTCACTACCAAGCCTCCAGAAAAAAGTCTTGGCAAATACGAGAACTTTCCCGTTTGACCAGTGCTTGAGATGACATCTTGTTAACGGGTTCATACATAGAAATTTCACCAACGTCGACTTTCCAGCCCCCGGTTTACCGGATATGTGAAATATTCCATTTCCATATTGGAGCTAGTTGGTGAAACGATCTCGCACCATCTTTCTGAAATTAGTTACCTGATGATTTGAATGGCCCATCTTTGGCTCGTTAAGTCCCCCCGCGGATGCATTATCGTGACCGGGGTCGTCCTTAAGAATCCATTCAAACGTCGTTGCGTGGGCGAGCTCCACATAATAGAATCGATCCTCCATCCCCTCATACTTTAACGCATCTAAGAGTAGCTTTCGCTTAGATGCCAATAGAGTTTCATCTGATAGGCGCAGGGTATCTTGCAGCCTCTGTACGAACTGAGAATCGATATTGGCTAGTTATCTGTCCTGGTAACGATTGCCGAAATGATTATATAGCATGCTTTATGTTCGTCAGATCCTGGTTAGTTGAATTTGCTGATGTGATTAATTCTCGAAGCTCTCTAATGATATCTGACCTATCATAGTCATTCAACTAATGCCGTGGAATCTCGACATAGAATCTTCTTGCTTCTATACCTACCTAGACATACTCGCTATCTGGAGGTCGAGCTGTCTCCGACAACTGTTGAGGCCACTTTCAAGTCGACCCCTCTCGTGTCTCATCCTGTGATTCCGTAAAGCTGCTCTAAATGCTTCGAACCTGCTGTTGGGATTTTCGTTCTTCAGGCAGTCGAGTAGTGCAAGCATATCATTAGACCACCTTCTGCACTCCGCGATTAGTCTCCGTAGAGCCTCTTCTTCGTCTGTCATCCATAGCGTCGGGAACTGTTCCTCTAAGCTTTGACCTAGTCGTTTCATCTCCCTGGTGATAAACTAGACATCCTTATTTGACTGGCTCGATTCGTTGCCGGCTCCATAGATATCCTTTGATGCGGATAATACCCTATATCCCATGCTGACGAATTGGAGGACGTTGCTGACCAGCCCGACTGCAGCCCGGGCTTCCATTTCGGCACCATGCAGTCTCAATAATGACGCTAACCGGTTTTCATTAGCCGTCCCGCTGTCAATAGTTGAGAAATCAAATCTCGATCCGCACGATTTGACGGGATAGGAATAGGAGTAGGATGAGGGGAGGACGGGCTATCTACAGAAAAATGTCAATACCTTGAGAGGCGGGACGGATGGGGGGATGGGGTAACTGATGGAGAAACAGATCTGCAGTGCTGCCTAAACTGCTAACATGATTGGTTGCAAGTTAAGGCCTTTTCCAGCTCCGTCTTATCTGCAGACGGGAGTGTTGCATCCCCCTCTTACCATGACTGAGGCTCGGGATAACCCGACTATTACAAGGTGGTTCATGGTTCTGGAAATGGAATGGTGGTTCGGCTTATTTTGTTAGTGGGCCGTGGTAAGAAGAAAAGACCCAAAACCTCGCGCGCGGGTTAGTGAGAGTCCCGGTTATAATCCCAATTATACTATCGTATACTGTTGTAGTCCCCGTTGAGTGGATTGGATGTGTGGCTACTTCAGTCATGTGATGCCAATAAAACATTGAGAATGCAAGGAACGGCCGACGATGTCCGCCCGTCATGTCCGCTCAAGGAAATACAAGGGGCGGCCGACGATGCCCGCGCTTCCTACGTCCCTTAGGTAGGTACAAACCTTAACTAACTAAGTTGGTTATAGTATAAGCGCTTAGAATAATGAGAATCATGTTAATTCTTATTGGTTAATAGTCTATAGATTCTCTATCTGAGCCGTGGTGGTACTATTCAAGCCCTATACGATTTATGACATTTACTATATTGGTCAAAATGAAGGTTCATAGGTTATGAGGAGTAGCAGTGTAAAAGGATATCAAAACAACTCATACAAATACGACGTTATGACGGCAGTGGCTACCAAAAAATATGTATCTTCGGGTCTCAAGTCTTTGATGCCTGGAACGTATTTGTTGTATAGACGAGTTGGATAGGTAGTTAATTGCAGATCTGCAGATGCAGAATTTATTGCCTATAATACTACACAACCAGAGTTAATACCATTTTGGGATGATCTATGCAAGTTTAGAAACCATGCTGGCCAGTACCGATTGTGAGATAGACCTTGTGTCGTGAGACGTCCTGCAGCACGCTACAACATGTTGCATAATTCCGCAAGTGGCGATCGGCTTCAAACCCGCACCTCTTATCCGCGCCTGTCCCGACCTACTCGGTTGATGATCCGTAGATGATCCATTGGCTTATAAAAGGATGAAGCTTCCACTGACGAGTTGTTTCTATTGTGCGTAGAACAAACCCAACGATTTCCGAGAACTTCACACTCGATTCAAGTTTCCGCGGTTCAAAGCAACACGCGTCGAAAGATCTTTTATCGAAACAACGCCATCCAGAAACCAGCTGCTTCATTTCAGCAATGGCGGTGTCATCAAGTGAGCCGCAGGGCGGCGTCATGACCCAGATCGCCCGATCGGTGGGCTTCTCGAAGAGCTACAACTTCTGGCTATGGGCTGTATTCGGCGGCGTTCTGCTCGGATTTTCCGTATCTCGGTTACCGTACCTTGACTTCTACGGCGTCTTTTGCAGTGGTCCGGGAATGGCCAAGGGTAACATGGGAGCCGCCACACCTGGCGAGTGCTTCTATTACTTGAACCTCACCCTCGGTGGCCTCGCCATCAGAACACACTTGTGGTGTGTACTGCCCGCGGCTCTGCTCGCCTTCGGACAGTTTGTCCCCATATTCCGACGCAAGGCTCTATGGCTCCACCGAATCAACGGTTGGATCTCGACCGTTCTATCTCTCGTCGGTGCCTTTTCCGCCTTACCGATGTTGAAGCACACGATGGGTGGCAGTACCGAAACCCAGTCGATGAACCTCCTGCTGCTTATCATCTTCGTCACTGCGGTCTACAAGGGAATTGTTGCCGCTAAGAACCACAAGATTCAAGAGCACCGCGACTACATGCTACGCGCTTGGGTTTATGTAAGTTCCATAATGGCCCCTCTTTCCATGCTCATTCTTATCGGATGAGTATAACCAACTTCGAACAAAGTGCTGATTCGGTTTTCTTTTAGGGTGGATCTGTCATTACCCTCCGACTTATCATGTTGGCCACTTCCATCATGATGTCGTACAGTGGTAACTGGTATGTCGCTATACCATGCGACAAGATCGAGTACTTGATGGACGCTCAAAATGCCACCATGGCTGAGTACCAAGCCAAGTACCCTGACTGCGCACCTCAGTGGTCTGGAGAGGACCCGAACCGCCACATTGCTGTTCGTGTATACGTCCTCGACGACGACCCAGTGGGTGTTGCTGCCGCCCACTCCCACTGCTTCGGCATGTCGGGTTATGTAGCCATCATTCTGCACTTCGTGGCAGCTGAAGCCTACGTAAGTCAAGTCTCAAATCATGTATATACTTGATATCTCGTTTCAACTATAACTAACACATTGTTCGTTAGATCTACTGGACTTCGCCCGAGCGCAAAGTCTCGAAAGCCATCCGAGCTACCGAGACTAACCACGCTGCTAAGAAGGTGGAATAAAGCTCACGCAAAGAGCTCCTGGAAATATAATCCCCGCCTCTGTGAAGTAAAGGTTTGGTATCGGAACAGTTGTCATGAATTTAGCGGAATATTCGATACTCTTTAAGAGGCGGGGCTAGACAACAGGGTTAACACAATGTACCTTATATCATATTACCCGTTTCCATCCGTACGGGTAGAATCTAGGATAAGGGGTCGGGGTCGGCGTGGGGGTTATGCATATCATGATATGGTCTAGTACGCAAGTATAGAAGACCAAGGAAGGAAAATATAAGATAGTGAGAAAGATGCTCCTTATATACATACCCTTTAGATCATTAAATGATGTCCGCAAGTTCTTAGTGCACGGCCTTAATCTGACAGTTATCATATTAGCACATTATTTTTATATGTAGTTCATATAAGTTTGAGCTATAATGCCGGGATAGTATTGACTATGATACAGAGGCATGTGAGGGAGGAGCAGTCGAAGTAGTCGATGCTGTGGCTTGGCCCTTATTGTCCGCTTTCATAATGCTTCCGTTTTCCTCATCTCGTGCTGCTAGGACAGCTTGTTCCCCATCGATCCGAGCTTCATCGACAAGAATAACTTTATCGCCGAAGGCTTGTGCAATCTCCTCGAGGGTCTTTCGCCGTGTCTCTGGGAAATAGAGATACGCAATGACTAAGAAGAACAATGTGCACCCAACAAAGACGTAGTAGTAATTTTCGCGGATATTGGCGAAGGCGCTCGGGCCGGCTTCAGTGACGGCAACATTGACGATGAAATGACCTGCCGCTGCAAGACCCATCACCTTGCTGCGCAGCGCAATTGGCAATACTTCTGCGCCATATAGCCAAGTTGTAGAGTTGATCATTGCTTTGGTATTGAAGTTAGAATATTATTTTTGGGGGTGGGGGAAGGGGGCGCTGTTGATAAATAATTCAGGGGCTAGACTGAAGCTCGCCAAAATATCAAAACGCCCGTTGATACGTAAAAGGGGTTCGGGACACCACTCACCATAGTACCACGCCACGTATAAATATATACCTAACACTGCAAAACCTTTGCCGATCCTGTTTTCGCTATCCTGGAAAATGCGCTGCATCACGGCAGAGTATATCATGGTTAATATGAGACCAGATAAACCTGCCAATATCATCTTTCGGCGACCCCATTGATCTGTTAGGTATCGCGTAGTAATGGAATTTGATAGGAATGCAACTGTTCCGTATACACCTGCCAACGCAAGTATAGTCTGCTGTTGGATTCCTAGGGATTTATACTACAGTAAGAGGTTAACAAGAGCTGACTAGACTTAGGACTGGGATTATACGAAAAAAAAAAAAAAAAAAAAAAAAAAAAACCAAAGCCGAGCCAATAGAGAAGGGTACACTTGCAAGTGTCGTCTGATAATATTGTATAACATTTATACCAGTAAGACTTGTCATAGTTTGAACAACTATGGATACCATGGCTCGACGGCCGAAAAGTGTGAAAACCTCGCGGTATGACTGGATCTCGCGCGACATTTCAAATTCGATTTGTGCCTGCATCAAGGCGAATTCCTCGTGTACTTCGTGCGGCTGGAGTTCCCGTCGGACCCTAGCAAACTCGCGTCGGGCCGCCTCGATTTTACCGTTGCGGATGAGTTGTCGCGGAGAGTCGGGCATGAACGTCGCTAAGCCGATGAACATAATGACGCCCCAGGGTATTTGGATACCCAGGGGTAAACGCCATTGTGTAGCACCATAGGGTGCATACGAGCATGCAAAACCCACCCAGTTAGACATCATAGTACCAAAGGAAATACCACATCCTGATATGCCTCCAATCAGGCCTCGTGAATCTGGTGCCGAGATCTCACTCAGATAGATAGGCACAGTAGCAACCATAGCACCCACAGCCATACCCGCAATGGCACGACCCGCTAAGAACATTCCGATGTTAACTGATGCCGTCTGGATCGTCGTACCGATCGTTACAATGATGCACAGCAACTGCATAAATCGAATACGACCCAGTCTGTCTCCTATAAAAGTTTGACCCAGAGCACCGACAGCTTCACCCGCAATATATACGGCTACTACTGCTCCTGTGATGCCATTGGAAGGGTGGTGCATGTAATCGATCCAACTTTGATGCGCGATCGCTAATTAGTACTTGGTTAGCAGATCATTCCCAGCGATATCTCCCCGTTTTCAGCTTAAAACTCACTCGTTGTAGCAATGCCGGTATCGAATCCCTATTGTAGAAAGTATAGGTTAGTATAGTAACATATAATAATGAGATATAATGAAAGAAACATACGAAGAGAAATGTGCCCATCGCGGCGAAGAAGGCGACTCCGAGAGAATACCAACTCGCCATGGTCTGTGTTTTTTTTTTCCTTTCGGTCCCCGTTTAGTCTATAGCTTTGCAAGTAAGAGGGGATGTTGAACAAAAGTTCTAACAAGGATGTAAGACTATTTTCAACGGGGAGTATAAGACCTTTATTTCTACCTTCTCCTCTCTCGGCTACTAGGTTTTTAAGACACTAGAAAGCTGCGAAAGCTACCGGCCGCCATGGCAGGCCATGGTTGGAATGACGCGCATAGCCTGAATCTCCGCGTTGGGCCAGGAGACCGTGCGTTTAGGAGATCATAACACATTGGGGAAGCCCCACGAACATTTCTTTGCCCCTTGTCACTACATATGTGCAGGTGTACCCGCAACTCCCGCTGTCCAGTCGAACAATGACCCAAACAAAAAGAGAGCCAATATTAAATTGTAAAAGTCTCATCCACTCGATCCGTAGTTTACTCCCGGTCTCGGAAAGTTCCCGACCGGTCTATGGCTACGACCTCGGCTTACATAGTATGCGCATGTTGCTAACGTGCGTCAACGACGATGAATAATATAGCGATGGTGGGAAATATAACTAACCTGGTCGTTTCTCACCGCCTGTAAAAGTTAACGAACTTCCCTTTTCTCTCTCTTTCTGTTGTACATTGCACCATGCCTTCGGTGTTTATACTAACTACCTCTAACTTTTGATAGTTATGAGATTATCTCGCGAAGTTTCCTTGTGGATACCTGACCGTATATCTTGCAATGGGGAAGGTAAAGCCGATTATATTACAGACTTCGACTGTCGGTGGATAATATAACGAGCTAGGCGACGCGTCTTTCCTAGGCCATATCCACCCCCCGTCGATAAAACCCGTCACGACGGTGCTAATAATTTACCCCAACGCCGATACTACTGGACCGCTGGCGTGCCAAGTTTAGGGCGTTATGCTGGGCGCTCATCTTAACCCCAGATTATGCTGAAGCTGGGGAAGTGGAGGTAGCTCAAGTTGCCGAGCCTGAGCTAAATATTTTCTATTTGATAAAACATTTATTTAGTTACATCATTGTCTCTTCAACAGAGAACGGGAAAAATGTCGGTATGAGTTTTCAACTCATTTCGGTTCAGCTTTCGGCCGAATTAATCCGTCATTTATGGCTTCAAGTATCTCCGTCTCTCTTTAGCTATACATCTTTACACCCATACGTAAAACTAACGACGTAATTGTAAAGGGATATGAGATTTAATTACAACAAATTTTAGGTATTTAACTCAATTATTTATATTAATGAGTATTCTTAATTGCACCCTGCGCGGCTTCTACAATCATGTTTACAAGTTCATCCGTCTTGTTAAGCATTGGAGAGTGCCCTGAGTTGATTCTAAGCATAACAGAACCTGCGTTTTTGCCCCACATCTCCTGGTACAGCGGCGGCGGACCTTGGTCATTCTCGCATACTACGTAGGTTGATGATATATAGCGGTATGCGGCGCGGGTAAGCTTAGTAGTTTGGACGGCATAGGACTGATCGATTATCTTGGATGTCCAGTACTCGGCTTCTTCGGTAGGTAAGTCACTGTACAAGACTTGTGCGGGGTTCTTGACGCGGAGACGACCACCGGGACGGATCTCATTGTTAGGAGACTCTCCGAATGCGCTTAACACCGATTGGCCTATATTAATACCGTAAATGTTTTGTTTTATTATAGAAAAGAGAAGCAGGAGGCTCACCTTCCGCAAGAACAAAGGCGGCGAAGAAGAACAGATGGATAACTCCACCGCTTAGACCCCGGTCTTTACGCTTATTCCAGTTGAATTCCTCCAAGACTGCCTCGCTTCCTACGAGACCTCCATAAGAGTGCATAAGAACCAACACGGTTCGCGATTCATCCTCAATAAGGCGTCGAAGCACTGACTGTACAGCATTTGCGTCGGTAGAAAGAGACTTTGAAGCAAAGTCAGGCTTGTCCGGATCCACTAAGCTTGGAAGAAGAGGGTGGATAACAGGATAGCCTTTTGCTTCGAGGGCTTTTGTTAACTTCCCATACACTTCTGGTAGCTGAAAAGAGCCCTGAATTAGTACGATGGTAAGCTGAGTTGAGGGTGTTGAATCCATGATGATATCATGAGGTTATTATCTTAAAATGGTGAGGTCCTTTACTAGATTGTGAGAGGGAGGAGGGGAGAGGGGCGCAGTTAGCCCCCAGCTATAGACAGTCATCTCTCTTTTGCGCCTAACCATTTAGCTTATGGCAAAAGTTATTCCACAGTATAAGTCCTTCGTGAAAACAACCTATCAAAGCAATCAGACGACATAGGAAAACAGATATATATCTAGGTAGCCATGAAAAAATTAATTATTAGAGTTGAACTGAAAGGACATTCTTCAGTTGCATCCCCGGTACGCCCGCACCTCACTTGCATAACGATCCGCAGAGAGAGAAGCCGCCAATACCGGAAGAGGGAATAAATTGTACACGCCTAGCGCTGATTTTCATGAATATATATTCCTGCCTTAATTCAATATAGCAAGCACCTACTTTCATCAATCTCAACTCGTCTGCAATTAACATATAAATCTAACGTGACTGGTTAGTATTAGAGGATTCATGCGACGTTTCAGACAGCTGCGGTTGTGATACACGTACAGATTCGTATACTTCCGCATCTTGGTAATATCGAAGGATTGTTGTAATACCATACTATATTCTTGTAATACAGATATATGCATATCATCCCATGGAGGCCGAAGTGGTGGAAATGGGCTGTACTACTTAATCTTCCTACAACACAACGAATAAAGTAAAGACTGTCTAAGACCAGATCTCTCTAATGGTAAAGAGAATATAGAGGAGTTTCGTAAATATACCTTATCTAAATCGAGGTGGGAACATTCGGACAATAAACCCGAAATTTTCGTGCGATCCTGGTCGGTAGAAATGCGTATTTTAATATATGTATCGAGATAATATGCAACGCGTATATGCTACACAGATTGGGGGTAGACATTCTGCTCTAGGATAGGGGTAGGTAAGCGCCTGGAAAGGTTGCACAACCCATCCATACCCTAGGTAGTTAATATGGCTCGGTATATTTAAACTATATTTTACGAGTTCTGTCTCCGAGCTTTGTTATCTTTTCTCTAGGAATCGAATTTACCTATTATACAAATGTCAAATCTCGGGCCTCTCACTACGGCTTACCAGGGCCATGGCACTGGTTGCCACTCGATACATATGGGCTCTGTCCCCAATGGGATATGGTTAGAGTATGGAACCGCCAGCGACTGTTTCCCGTCAAATTATCAACCTTATGATGGCTACTACTATTTTCCAGGCGTTTGTCCAGAGGGATATATCTATGCTTGTATAACGGGCGTTGTAACTGGCACGTTAAGTGTTTCTGCTGCTACATGTTGTCCTAGGTGAGTGCGATCGTATGGGCTATATGGAGGATACTTAGGGTGATATGGAATAGACAGTGTACTGATAAGTTAATCGGTAAATAGCGATTATATCTGTAGCACCAAAGATGACAGCGATACCAATTTCTGCCAATCTACTATGTTGTCACCTAGCTCCTATATCGTGGACGTATTATCGTATTCAGGGGATTCTGTAACAAAGATTGGTACGACTGCTACCTTTTTTAATGGTGGCAACACGGTATTTGCTAGGGGGCTCGTTGTATGGAGAGCCAGCAATGACGCCGAATGGTTTGCGTCAGCTACTCTAAGCTCAGTTACGGATGAAACCACATTTCTAACAACACTAAGCACGCCAACCACGACAGTTAATGTGCCAAATACGACACCTACACCAGTAGCCGAAACTAACAATCTTAGTATCGGTGCAAAAGTAGGTATTGGCCTCGGCGTATCACTCGGTGTGCTTTTCTTTATCGGCACTATTTTGGCAGCATACGTAATTGGCAGACGGAAGAGTCGTCGAGTGGGTAAACTTCCAGAATCAAATATCAACAATAACGAAGGAAAACACGGCTCTAGGGTCCCAGAGGAGCAGTTTAATGGACAGAGGGGCATGGTAGAGCTGACTGCTGATAGAGAGCCAGCGGAACTAATGGGTTTATAGCGCTAGCCGGCTTTTGTTTAAATTTTTTGATGTTATCATTCAAGTTCTAGTTGAAATGTTACCTTAGGTACTGGTTCGGTTCATGTCGTTCAGTAATACTGTTATACAGTTTTTTAATAATATACTATTGAAGTTGTTGGACCTTATTATATCTTTATACAAGTTTAAATCTAAAACGCAATACATGCTTATACACTACCCTTTCTAGCCTATATACTAAGTACTACAAGAAGTTGGGAATGTCTCTCCTTGATCCCACTATTCAGAATATAAGGTCAATATTTGATTGTTTAGGTACTTTGGCTTGATTGGACTTTAAAGGGGCTGGTAAAAGGGGAGTCGTTAACGTACGTGCTCAATAATACAACCATCTTCCCAGCGGAATCGATCCACAATCTCGCCAAAGGAGTTCTTGTAGTTAAGCCAGGACATCTCACCCCCAAATTTAGTACGGAGAACTGTTATCGACTGGTTTCCCCAGATCGGACCGAGGATGTCCAAAGCGTTCTGAGCTCCGTCTTCAGCGAGGGGGTTGTGATTCTATAAATAATTAGTTTAATCGGTTTTGAAGTTATATTGCATAATGTCTATTCCACAAACGTACAATATATTCAGGAAGAATATATTCAAAAGCCTTGTAAACATCTTTCTTAACCAGGAAAAGATCGGCGAATTCATTGAACCTCTTCTCGGTCTCCTCTGCAGAGGGCGCTGGCGTGATTCGCGTGCAGAACTTAGAGGTTCCTTGTCGTTCAATGACAACTGGGACGGCTAGTGTCATGAGAGGTGCCGACACAACGGCAAACAGAGTAGAGGCGCGCATGTTGATTAGAAGAAATCTGTGAAAATGATCAATAATACTTCGGAACTCCCGGGTAGAACTACAATGGGAATTAAAGATCTGTTTATAAGCAAATACCATAAGTTTTAAGGTACCATTATGACATATATCCTAGTAACACCTCGTTCCCAAGTTATATTACTGTGGAGAGGCCAAGCGTAGCTTCAGCAAGAATATTTTCAAGGTTTCTTCCTTGGGTGGCAGTGAACTCATATGATTGGTACCTTTTAGGTGTCAATTGGAAATATGCTACGAACATATAACACATTAACCGCTATCGGCTAATTACTAACGCTAAATTTCAAGTATCCTACCTACCTACCTAGGTAGTGATGTCTATCTTTGCCAAGCCATGGCTACTTATCTATACACTACCTCTTGGCGTCAGTTCTAGATGGCAAACTCCGAGCGGCATCTGAGAGGTTACATAGGTCGTATGAAGTCGTGAAACGTCAACAAAGATAGAAAGAAAGAAGTATAGTTATCAGATAGAGAGTCGAGTGTTCTAGACTTATTAACTTGAACTTGAGGCGAATTTAGACTACTGTGACAATCATTTAGAGACCTTTGCTTGTGTAGTAAGAAGGTAACTCCTGAAAGCCCCGCTGTTAGCAGCTTATTAATGATACTCTTCGATATTGAATAAGAGTAAACGTATTTTATTGGTATTATGGTCCTTTTATTCATGTAATATAACAGGCAATCTCCATCGATCTAAAGCTTGCTGGAATGTGGCGGCGGAATAACAGAACCCAATAGACACTAAGATGTCTAGACACTAAGAGGTCGAGACACTCGCGAGAACCAGGATGTCACCTGTACTTCAAACCAACCTCTGGTGCCTTTATTTTATCGTCTGGGGCCGTCGTAAATGTGCACTTCCCAATCCCATCCTTTATTTCTACTACTCCCCACCGGACTGGTAATAGATAGGCCTCTTCACGATCTTCCTCTAAGGTATGGCACGCAGCACTGATTGCCATACTATTAGTAGATACCATGCTCATCGTCCCATCGTATGTGCGAAACCCCATAGCTGCAATAGATAGAATGATCAAGCCCCCGACAATCAATGCTGTTAGTTGTTAGATAAACCCATGAAGGTATGATATTGTTGTAATGTACATACTGATAAAAAGGGCAAAGGGGCTATGCCCACATGTAGAGAATGAGTTGACATTGTCGACTTGGCCACCGGGACAACTCTTAGGAGAACCATCCCCACATATAGCCGTTATCCTAGCTAGAAAAAAGCTCTGTGATACCAGCCAGTGCATTATGCTGGAAGTCGTATATAGGGGTATGCCATAGCGAAGTGGAACGGAAATAAAATAACTGGACCTCTGGATCCCAACGGGTTCCGAAACCCGAAGCGGTTTCCGTCGTTTTGAATGCATGCGACTAAATTCGCGTTGAACAAGAAAAGTACTCAGCATAGCATTGTAGAAGATATAAAGAAACGATAGTGCTATCTGCGGAAGATTGGCTAGGATCACATGCGAAATTAAACCTGCGGGATCCTCCCGTGGTAATCCGGCAACAAGGTAGGTATATGGAGTGAGAGTGCCGAAACCCAACTGCCGAAGCCCGGAAATTGTCGTAGGGAGGTTTCGGAGATGAAGGCTTTTGAAAGAGAACCCGAGTAGAATTCCAGCTATCAAGATAACAAGGCAGCATCTCGAAGTAAGTCAGCTCCTTCATATCCTAGCCTTAAAGGGATTAAATATTGTTAGTCTCTGCATATTGTAGGTACTCACGAAAATAGTAGCACAAACCACCGCCGTTTCCTAGCAGCCATAAACCAAAACTTTCGTTGTCCTTCCCATTCCCTTGGTTCTCGGTTTAGAGTAAAGGGTTGTTCCACGAGATTAGACTTCCACGACCGGCGTCGTATAAAGTCATCCTTGGTAGCAAGACACATATCAACCGTTGTCGGGTCCGGATTCCGCATAAAAGAAGCAATTGCGTCGCCAAGGGTATACAGAACCGACCCGTCTGCGTCGTCACGCATTGGCTGTTGCCATTTCCTCATAGCCCAGATGCAGAGCATCACGAGTATCTTGGTAAAGTTCAGCGCACATACGGTGAACATAATAGGAGGAGAGTACTGGAAACGACATTTGTTGGTGATCGTACTGGGAGATTGAACTCGGCAGTATGATACTTCGTATCTCTTGGGCCCCAGAAACCAGTTGGTTACTGGAAGTTCTGGCTGCTTAGCTACGAAATCCCGTGTACCATTGCTAATAGCCCACATATTCTTTGCCCAATTGTCCCAACGCGGTATGATGGAGACGTACATCAATAGGCTGTCGTCGTCTGAGTCGGTGTCGTCCTTGATGAATATAACAGCATTACCTTGGGGGGCGAAGTAATCGTTATACAATGCGAAACAAGCAGAAATGTTCATTTTCTCCCATCTGGCACTCAGCATATCTCGTTGCATCGTTTGGATAATTTCCGTGTAGTTATAGGTATCTGGGTTTACTCTGGTGTCTTCCCACCCAAAATCTCCTGCTCGGTTAATTTCCGCTGTAGTGAGATCCCAAGTACTGCCGTTTGCAAAGGAGTTCTTTACGACAGCAATGGTATAATCATTTGATGCAAGTGATTGAAAAACGGCAGAGTTATACCTATGGGTTTAAGATTTAGCTTATATATTCACGGAGATGAACATTCTAACTTACATCAGATGGATAGGAAGGGATGTTAGAGCTAAGAGATACCAGCCCAGTCGCCTCCATTTATTGATATGTTGGAGGTTTCGTAAACTTGGCACACCAATATCGAGCCATTGTCCCTCTTGGTGTTTTCGATCTTTCTTATGAGAACCAGCTTGATGAGCGCGATCGATATCTGTTCGAGTAGGGGCCGCTTGGAGTTGCATGCAGTAATTTGATGCTGAAAGCATACCAGTCCCAAGGCAGTTGATTAAAAGATGAGACCACTGATCCAGAGCTTTAACCTCGCCACAGTCACCTTCATAGATAGTCCCCACGCCGTTTTGGCTATCATATCGAGTAATTGTAAATAGTGTCAAGGAAAGATTAGTAATAAATATAACACTAATCAGAAGTATTTGCATCAAGATTGCTCGCCCTCTTCTTGAGAAGTATATGCGCTTACTGTTACTTTCATTATCTTGGACTTGAGGGAACCATTGAGAAAGGGTACTCTTCTTTGCAAAACAACTAGCACGGAAGTCCTGTTGTTGTGCCGGCTGGTCGGTATTCTCTCCGGGGGTGCCCTCTAATTGACTAATAGGCTCTCCTTCAGGAACACTGCTGGGTATTAGTCTTTTAATCAATGGTAAATGAAAGTTACTTACAGTGGCTCCACGGGGAAAACTTCTACCATATTTCGCAACCTAATAGTCTGCCGAGGCGTAATACCTATAGCTTGATCCCCATGTTAAAAGCGGGAAAACGTTCTTTCTTGTTTATCTTCCAATAAATAGTCATCGTAATTGTCGACAAGGCTCCGCCCAAGAGCTGAAAAGCCTTGCCGCGCAAGCAGTCAAATAGGGGTTACGCAGAATCATAGCCACTACAACAATCCTATTCACAGTTTCAAATATGGTCCTATTTGACTTTCCATTATGTTGTAATACAAGCGTCAGGACTTTGGGGGGGGGGGCGCAAAGGTCTTGGCCTCTAGTATAGATTGATATACCGAAAGAATATGTCTGTACTTTTGTAGACTAGTAGTAGTTGATAACATTTTGACATGTGATATCAAGTCTACAAAGGGCCTATCATACTATTTTTCAATACCGAGTTAGTAATAAGCTCGCTACCTTATGATAGAAACGATCATTAACTTATATAAACTATCTCGTGACATACGGGTAGAAAATCAACTACTCGGGGAGAAATCTGAGAATCAAATGTCTTAATTTTTAAGATAGATACCTTGGTAATAGGGCACTCACTGTGTTAACAAAAGCCACCTGAAACGATGGGCTTAGCTGTTGTACATTCAAGATTGGGGGCAGGATAAGAGCGGTGATTCGTCCAAGCAATCGGTCTATGGGCTGTACATACTGTTGGCATACCAGCCCCTTCATTACCTAATTGTCAGCTGGTTCTTTTTCTCGTACGTAAGTATGACTTGAAGTTGACCGGAAGGATCCAAATTAAATGATGCTAATTAACTAATCATATTCAAGATTGCTCGGAGTTTCCAACGCCCTTGATGCCAAGAAGCCACAAAGTATGCCTTATCGGGAGTCCGCAATTTTTCATATAGTTACCTAATTACCCCTGAGTGTAATTATATCTAAGACATCCGGAAATATCCCTATGTACATAATCATCACAACACTCGTAGTTCGCTATCCACAGTGTTCCGGTGGACAAGGTAGTCCATAACTATAAGCATTATAGATACCAATTGGGCAGTCGTCCGTATTTGGAAGAAACTTGAAGGTAGTATCATTGGACGAAGTCACTGTACTCACGTTAACAGCCTGAACTTATCACTCATAGGGGAGTTCTGACTTACTCCCAGCCACACACGTCCCAGCAGCAAACATACAAGGGCCAACGTCAATGGTATCTAATATATGAAAACATTCCACATTAGATTCTCAATCCTCTAGTTCTAGGATACCCACGACTCCTTTACAAACGAGTCAAAATAATAGGGATTGTCGAACTTACTACTGAGCGTTAGTCATTGTATGCCTAATGAATGCAGTTTGGGAATATTTTGGAATAGGGCTAACAAAATAAGGATATGGGACATTTTAATACATACCAAGCGTAGCCAGGTTCCATATGGATAGGCGGAAAGGGAGGGAAAGTACCAGCGGTCGGCTGGTTATTGAACGTAGTCTCGGGGCCAGGGCAGCTACCTGCCAAATACCCCGTGAATAAAAAGGAGCCTTCGCCCTTATAGGTAAAAGAAGAACTGCTAAGCTGATCCCTGCGGGGGAAGAGAAACTCGAGCGTGCAGTTGGCATCGACACGCGACTCGGGAATATCAAAATTGAAGATAGATGAGATGCCATTGGGCGTGATAAGACCAGTTCTCTGTGGACCAAAAGCTCTGTCAGGCTCGCACCGTGAAATATGTGTTATGTAGCTTGGGGACTCGAATTCGCCATCTTCAAGATAGGCTGGGCAGCCATCGTCCTTATTGCGTACCCATTGGTGGTCACCAAGCGAGCGCTTCGAAATGAGTTTGAATGGCGTAGCTCCGACTACGCTCAGATATGCTACAATAAGGGGCAAAGTATACATTATGACTTGAGGAAGGGAGTTGGACTAGCGAATGTGAGCAGTCTTATCGACGCTTAGTATCTAGAAGGGAGAGGATAATATAAGACAAGCAGGGAGAATGTTCTATCTAGTCATAGATATCCACGGGGGATCAAAGCTCTTATACTATCTCTTCAGCTGATTCAAGAGATACTCGCGTATTCGCGTATTCGTGTACTGGCGTACTTGCAATTTGCATTATGAATCAAAATTTGTTGATTGGATTTGCAGAACGCCTCCAGGTATAAGTGGCTGGAATCTAAATCCGTCCTCTCCAAAAAGCATCGTGCATCAATAGTCTGTTAGGAGGAATACGATGCAAGTAAAATTGTGGTCGCCGGAAAATTTTCCCGATGTATTAATGCAGGTGAGGCCAAAGCTGGACTAATAAGAGTTTGTATAGCTAACCTGTGATAGACTCTAGCATAAGGAGCTGCTGTGCCTAGCCTACTAGTCATTGCATGTGTCGCACAAGAAACAGGGAATACCCTCGCGATCTGTGTCTTTCAAGCAAGTTTTCGCGAGGAAATTCAAGGATTCAAATGTCATCAAATTTCCACTGTCGCCGGAAGACACGTTCTCGTTGTTTCACGACAACAGTCTCTGCTGTGCTAATCTGCAATGCAAACGTCCTTCTGACTTACGTCTATCGTCTATCTGGCGGGATCCTGCCGTAGTAAATCTTATTTAGGCATGCATAGATGGCTTTATCCCTAATAGGACGGAGTTCAGGAGTTCAACAGCAGCAAGGATATTTACCCATTCATACTGTTTCTTCGTTAAAAGGCTCGAATAAAATGAAGCCACAATTGTGCCATTTCCATTGCAAGGAGTATCTAAGGTGAGGGGTTCTTATAAATCCATCGTAGATAACTCAGAAGGTATGGTCTCTTCATCGACGAAGTTTGATCCTGACCAGAGTCTAAGGGGAAAATATATAAAATAATCACGGGACGCCCCTACCAGCTCTTGTAGCTTTAGCCAACTCCGACTGTGCCATGTCATCTGCGTAGCGCTTATAGATTGGCACATAGTGTTCATGATCACTCGTCGTATTTTTAACACTGTCTCTGCTCGAAACCGCGTCTAGCCACCTACGCCACCAACCCCAGGCCTCTTCCTCTGGTCCACCCTGCCCAGGCTCCGGGATACGCAAGCCGCCCTTAAATTCCTCGAATACCCAAAGGCGAACCTGCACGTGTCAGATGGTTAGAAAAGCGTTATTCCAGGGGCGAGTAATGATAAACGATGAAAGGAAATTAGGCTTACCGCCCAAGGAACTATAACAATATCCACAAGGCTCAAATCTGGGCCAAAAAAGAACGGCCCCTGGGGATCTATCTCCTTTGAGAACTCAAGAAGGTGTGATTTGAACTCCCGCCGCAGCTCATCGAGCCTCTTCTCCCCATCTTCATGCTTATACGGCTGAAACTGCAGAAATCGGTGAAACGCAGGTATCACTCGGCTCGTCACGTAGTCGGTCCAGATACGGGCCTTAGCGCGAGTATAATCATCCTTTCCCACCTCAGGCAAGACTATCCACACAGACACGATAACCCATTAGATATGATCATTGAATCAATGGCTAACCGAATATAAAGGGCTTACCATGCGGCTTGTGACCAGGATAGTGTTCCTCGAGATACTCGCATAACACAGTACTCTCGTACAAGGACTTGCCTGGTGCAACTTCAAGTGTTGGAACGAGGCCGCGTGGATTGGCGCGCAAGACTTTGAATGGCTTAGCGAGGTATTACTCTCATGTGTTAGAAAAATAGAGGGAGTTGAAGAACGCTTTGCCCACGATAGCTCCTTAGTGATTCCAGTCACATATAAATCATAGAAAAGGGGGAAGTAGAAGAACCTTCAAGACTACATACGTTCGGGTCCCTTGTTGTAAGGGTTAATCTCGATATACTGATACGGGATGCCTTTCTCCTCAAGTGTAATCCATGCTCGTTGTACGAAAGGGCAGAACCAGCCCGCAAACAACTTCAATGTCTGTTCGGCCGAGTGTTTCTGCGTGTAGCCACGTTAGCACAGGATATATCCATCTGAATTCTCTTCCTATCCGCTTATAGCCGTAAAAACCCATAGGCTCACTCGGTACGTACGTCAACTGTTTTCTTAGCCAGGCCCGTCGCGACGGGATGTAAGTTGGCATCTGGATGAGACATGTCGATTAGTTACTTATTTATTTGAAGATCTATACTCTTTTCTAGGATATTTGTAAAGACGGTGAGTATGGGGAAGTAAACTACTAAATATGTTTGTGTATTTGTAATAAGTGTAGCGAAGACCAGCGATTATTGGATGACGTGATAGTTGGGGAACTTGGGCATGACGCATTACAACTGGTTCTGCTTTTGAAGTTTTCCGACATGGTCGATATTAGATTAATGCTACGGCCGCACAGCTACACCGATGTGTAAAGATTCATGTATTGCGTTGATATTCGCCCTGATGCGAGTATCCTAGCCACTTTATTATCTACACATAAAACACCGAATGGATATAAGTTCCCTATAATGTACTGCGTTGAAGCAGTGCTACCGATGACCCAGACCCTAGAGCTATACCAAACTCCGGAGCTCTTATGATATTTGCAACGCCTGATGAATGCATGCAACTGTCCTGTTTTGTCATCCCGTTTTCCGTAATGAAGCCTATCCCGTTTCCACAAACTAGAGAAAAGTTGAGTTGCCCCTCTTTCGCCCTCAAATCTATATGTTGAACAATAACTCCCCGGTTCATCGTAATTCATCCACTTATGTGATATACTAGATGCCTGCATCCAGTCTCCATCCCTCAACGGGAAGAGGGAAAGTCAGGGACCAGGAAGAGATTTCCTTCTTGAGATCGTCAATCCTAGCATTACCGCCTTCAAAGAGCTTAGCTCTGAAATCCTTGAGCTTGTTAGCTTCCTTAGGCAAACTAGTCTGGATCTCCTTAGCAATTTTGATGCTCTCGTCAATGTAGCCAGCAACACGCTCGAAGTCTTGCTCTCCAAAGCCACGCGAGGTCATGGCTGGTGTTCCAATACGGATACCGAAAGGCGTCAAGGCAGACTTGTCGCCTGGGGTGGCGTTCTTGTTGCAAGCGATGTTGATCTGCTCTAGGACAGCTTCAATACGAGCGCCATCCACGGCCTGGGGTCTCAAGTCTAGGAGAACCATGTGTGAGTCGGTACCGTCGGATACCAACTTATAGCCGAGAGCCTTGAACTTGTTCTCTAGCGTCTTGGCGTTGGACACAACCTTCTCCTGGTATGCCTTGAATTCAGGAGTCTGGGCCTGCTTCAAGGCAACGGTAAGAGCAGTGATAGTGTGGTTGTGGGGACCGCCCTGGTGGCCGGGGAAGACTGAGAAGTTAATGGCCGGCTCCAAGTCGTAGAGGGTCTGTTTGCCGGTCTTGGGGTCGGTGCTACGAACACCTTTTCGGAAGAAGATCATGGCACCACGGGGTCCACGGAGTGATTTGTGTGTTGTGGTAGTAACTATATCGGCGTGGGGGAAGGGAGACTTGATAACCTCAGCTGCGATTAGGCCAGAGATATGGGCCATATCAACGACAAGGTAAGCTCCGACTGAATCAGCAATCTTCCTCATGCGCGCATAGTCGATCTCACGGCAGTACGCCGAGGTACCGGCTACGAGGACCTTGGGGCGGAACAGTTGAGCGTTCTCCTCGAGTCTGTCGTAGTCAATGATGCCAGTGTCAAGGTTTACTCGGTATGGCATTGTCTCGAAATAAGTAGAGACTGCCGAGATTCTATAAGTAGCGAGGTTAGTCATTGGAACTCAGATCAAACTAACCAAGGTAGAAACTTACTTTCGGGAGGGAGTCTGGTATCCGTGACTCAAATGACCACCGTGGGGCAGATCTAAGCCCATCAACCGGCCTCCGGGAGGCATGATAGCCTGGTAGACCTGTAAGTTTGCGGGACTACCACTGAGGCACTGGACATTGACACCCCATTGTTCCGGATCTAGGTGGAAGGTTTGGAGAGCACGCTTCTGGCAGAGAAGCTCAATCTGGTCTATGTGCTGGTTTCCACCGTAGTATCGAGCGCCGGGGTAACCTTCGGAGTACTTGTTGGACATAGGAGAGCCAAGGGCGTCGAAGACAGCACGTGAAGTAACATTTTCAGAGGCAATCAAGATGATAGACTCCCGCTGTCGTTGAATTTCCTTTTTCTATAGTAACAATTGAGTTAGTTGCAAGGTCAATCAGCTTATGGCAAGAAACTTACCATAATCTCCGCAACCTCCGGATCAGAGTCGAGGAGAGACCTCTCGAGCAACTAAATATGAGTCAGCATGATTATTTTTGTGAAAACGAAGCAAATACTGAAGTGATATTACTGACATCCTTGTGCTCTTGGGATAGAGCATAGGTAGAACCGTTAGCAGCCATTGTATGAGAATGGAATGTCAATTGAACTACAAGTTCAGAAAAATAATGTGCAATAAAAGATTCTCTCACTCCGGTAAGGGTTGGTACGAAGTTTTTTGTTTTTTAGTAGACTGAGGAGAGGTTTAATAAATAATAAGAGGAAGAGGGATGACGGAAGGCAGGAAAGCGAAGAGAGGGAATAATAATTTTTTCTCTCCTCCAATTGGGGTTTGGTGGGGTTCCTCTTAAGTAAAAAGTAAAAAGTCTAGATGGTCAACCAAGAGCGGGGTGATAGTGGGCGAATTCCTATCTGCTTACGCTCCTGATTGCTTACTCTAGCTGTCCAGGGACCTACCTAACCTTAAGGATCCGGAGTTATTGGCGGAGTAGCTTAGTGTCCACCACGCTAGTAGGGCTAACTCGTTAGTGTTTACACTGGAGGATCCATACCGAAGTCGGCGAATCGGCGTAACCATCAAGGTCCTAATATTTACTGTTACGACGCGTAACTTTTTAGCTTCACAATATTCATTATGCTTTTGCTATTTGCTGATGCAAATGATATCATGATAAAAGCCTAGATTTGGCAAGTTCACAATTATACTATATACAATTAATGGACAAAAATACCGCACATTTTATTCCAACACTTACACATTTCAAAAATTAATAACTTTACAAATAAATTAGCTAAAAATATACGGTCTTTAATTTGATATTATTTAGAATATATATTTAATAATTATAATTTTTATTATTATCATATATCATAAATAACTATTATAATATATTAAATAAAAATATAATAATTATATATAAATTAATTAATTTATAAATATTTTAATAATTATATTATTTAATATTTAATATTTTTAATAAATAAAGTAGCCATTTATTAGTTTATTAATATTAATTATATATTTATATTTTATAAATTGATAAAGTTATAAATTTTTAAAATATATATATTTTATAGAATTTTAATATAAAATAACGTTTTTTTATTAAATTTACTATTTTTAAAATATTATAACTTTACCAATATCGATCGTATAAATTTTAAAATAATATTTTTATATAGTTAAATAAAAGCTATTTTTAATAATGTTGGATTGACTGGGGAATCGATTCAGTTACTTTGTATCACCAATTACCCTTGTAGTAAAAGTAATGTCCTATTGTATTAATTGATGATAAAAGAGGAAGATCTACGAAAAGTGGGGGAATTTAAATACAATTGGATTAGGGTGTGGGTGGGGCCCAACCCTTGGTCACATGACAATGCTAGGTGCCATTGTCACGTGACCATAATCCCAACAAATAAAAAATGAAAAAAATTAAAAATCAAATAATTTCAGTTAAAATGTAGGTTTAAAATATTTAATAAATAATAATATAAATATGTATTTTTTTATATTTTTAAATATTACTTTTTCCAAAATCTAAAATTAAAATTAAATATAAAAAATAAAATAAATATTAGTTTATATATATTATTTTTTTAATATAATATTATTAAGCGTTATAAATTTAAATGAAGTTTAATATATTAAGATTTAAAATGTTCGGTTTTTTTGTCCATAAATTGTAGGTACTTACCTACCTAATCTTATCTTCCTATATGATAGCCATGCATTTCTTTTTTCCTTTGGTTATTCACCTACTTCCAGTTGGATTAGTTGATAGGATGAAGCTGTAGGATTTCGATAACTGACGTAAGCACATATAGCATGTCTGCATGCTTGGCCAGGACAGATTCGAAGGAGCTAGTACATCATTAGCGATACGATAAGTGATATTCAAGTAATCTGTAAGGGTCTACGAGTTTGATCATAATTGCAGAGCTCCCTCCGTCTGTCTATTATCATACGCATCTCTCTATATAGTCACACTTTAGCTAATACACTTAAGTATCTTGTTAAAAATTCGAAGAGATTTTAACGCTCCTCAGCTTTTAAGCTCCGTTTCTATGCATATCAGCATATGTGGAAAAAGGCCGACTATATTACCTTACCTTGTTAGGACATGTTGATTTCGTATCACGTAACCTGTGTCTCATCAATAACAATAATATTCAATATTATCATTCAGAAATTTAATAATAGGTAACTACCTAGGTGATAATAAAAATGAATTTGCTGAGATATGATCTTACAAGGTAGGTATCTAGGTAACAATTTTATTAAAAAAGCCAGCCAAACAGCTTATTGTTATAATATAAGGTGGGTAGTCAAATGGAAAGACTATACTTCATTAACAACACTGTGTTCTTGGTAAGACACGGAATTCCCAATTCTCTAATAGTACTCTATATATAATATATAAGGCTTTAGTTGTATAATGCTGAATGAGTTCATTTTGGCTTTGACCGCGGTAATATGACTTTTAATAAACCTTCTATACAGTCATTGTCCTGATAGTGAGTCTTTGATGAGAAATTGAGGTTGGGGATATACACTTCAGCATAGCTACGTCTGAGTGTAAATGTATCATCCCCTAACATATTAAAGACGTTACTATGATCGCATTGCGTACTCGAATCTAGTCATATCCTTTCTTACATAAGAATAGGAATGGGGTAACAGTGAAGTTCTCACATACTAACACGCGAACGTAGATATTGGGTCACATGTTATTCTTCATCTTGGAAATATTGATTGATTTGTACAGTACAAACCCTCCTCTATATTTTAAGTACCTCTTTAAGTGCTACGGAACGGATTAATATGGACATACCACATTTTATTGGATGTAATGCAACCCGCCCGGGTGGCGTTGAGTCTTGTACCTGCTTGTGTCATCAGCGGTTGCTGCCTCAAGCATTTGGTTGCCCGGAACAGTTGGAACATATGGGATCCACATTCGCGAATCCACCTGCGTCATTGGGTGGACTCGGACGATTTTAAGCAGGGAGTGCTTTGTTACAAGTCGTCATGGGAAAGGACGTAGAGGGGATGTACTGTACAATCTAGGCTGTATTTATCTTGCACGAGACTAAGTCCCCACTCCACCCCCAGAAAATTACCTAGATAGGTTAAGTGTCTGCCTGCATGCACATTTCCGCCTTCCCCCCAAACAGAGACGTGCGCTGATTGATTAGAGGAGCTCAACCGTTATCTTCCAGTCTCTCAGCAACATCATCGGTCATTCCTCCTTCTCCTAACTATTTACAACACTCAACTCATCAATCATCAACTTTCATCTATATTTCCCTCCATATCAAGAATTTCAACTTGTTCGGATATCCCTTGTCTACCCTTTCGTTTTGTTAAGAATTTTATTATTTTAATTAGTCGATACCGATCGGAGTTGCCCATGATGAAGGGAGCTCTACTTACCGCAGCTGTGCTGCTAGGTTCCGCCCAGGCCGGCGGCGTCCACAAGATGAAGCTCAAGAAGATTCCTCTGGCTGAGCAACTGGTTCGTATTTCCCTTAGCTAGCTGACGCGACATAGTATTAATGATTTATAATAGGAGAGCATCCCGATTGAGCAGCAAATGCGCGGTCTTGGACAGAAGTACATGGGTGCTCGACCTGAAACTCAGAGCCAGGCCGTATTCCAAGATACATCCATCCATATGGATAAGGACCATCCTGTTCCCATCTCCAACTTCATGAATGCTCAATGTATGTGTATCTATCTTCGCGCGCGGAATTTCTTTGAGTCCAGTTGCTAATAAATATGGCTAGACTTTTCTGAGATCAGCATCGGCACTCCCCCCCAAGATTTCAAAGTCATTCTTGACACCGGTAGCTCCAACCTCTGGGTCCCCTCATCATCCTGCGGTAGTATCGCTTGCTACCTCCACTCCAAGTACGACTCGTCCTCTTCTTCGACGTACAAGCAAAATGGCACTGAGTTCGAGATTCGTTACGGATCTGGCAGCTTGAGCGGTTTCGTATCTCAAGATACCTTGACTATTGGTGACCTTACGGTTAAGAACCAAGATTTTGCCGAGGCTACGAGTGAGCCTGGTTTGGCTTTTGCCTTTGGTCGATTTGATGGCATTCTCGGATTAGGCTTTGACCGCCTCTCCGTGAACGGCATCGTTCCTCCATTCTACCAGTTGGTTAACCAGAAGTTGATTGATGATGCCGTCTTTGCCTTCTATCTCAGCAGCGAGAATGGAGATGATGCCTCGGAGGTTGTTTTCGGTGGCGTCGACAAGGATCACTACACTGGTAAGATCACTGAGATCCCGTTACGCCGCAAGGCTTACTGGGAGGTCGACTTCGATTCCATTTCTTTCGGTGACGAGACTGCTGAGCTTGAGAACACCGGAGTTATCCTTGACACCGGCACTTCCCTTATTGCCCTTCCTTCCGATCTTGCTGAGCTACTCAACAAGGAGATTGGCGCTAAGAAGAGCTTCAACGGCCAGTACACTGTCGACTGCTCTGTCCGTGACTCGCTTCCTGACATCAGCTTCAAGCTAAGCGGTTACGACTTCGCTATTGGACCTTACGACTACATTCTCGAGGTTCAGGGCAGCTGTATCTCTACCTTCATGGGCATGGACTTCCCTGCTCCTGTTGGCCCTCTTGCCATTCTCGGTGACGCATTCCTCCGAAGATGGTACTCTATCTATGACCTTGGAAAGGGCACTGTTGGACTAGCTAAGGCCAAATAGATGCAGTCTAACAGGGATTGAAAGGGGATGTATGAATGACCTCGCGGGGCTAATGAGACGTAACATGGAAATTGAACTGGCTAAACCATAATTCGAGGGCGATAACGGTTTTAAGTGCATTTCGAACCGGTTCCTGACCTGGGAACTTTTTTTTCTTTGGGTATTGCCGTTGAAACTTGGTCATTGAGCATGATGAGACGTCGTCTCCGTTGTAAATTACATACCTACAGCACGTATTCGTTTAGCATGCCACTATTTTCATACTGTTTTTGCCAACTCTAACAGTGTCTTATTCGTCTAATGATTTGTTCGTCCAGTAAACTTTTTATCGAATTAATTATTGGTGTATAGGCGAGTATCTCTGAAGTTCGTCTAGTAGTATTTGGGAACACGTTCATTTTCATACACAACCTACCTACATGTAGGTATGTATCTGTATAGGGTACCTACATTCGGCGGTGTGCATTATGTACATGCTAATAGTCTGATCTATCTTTAAATGAGTGGTGCTACTACTGGACGCGAAATTCTTCATATCCCTATTTGTAAATAGATGACCAAAGAAACCCTCGTCCTCAACATTGTAACATCTCGTTGTCAAAAGATAAAAGCATGTTTACCAAGTGGAAGGATTCTGTAGAAATTGCTTACTCGAGGAATTCGTAGTTGGAGTTAATGAAGTACGCATGTAGTAAGGTCGTATGCATCTTTTCCGGTCCGAGCAAGACTTACATGTTAGAAATGCCCGAGCGAGTTGCGGTAGCAATCCTATACTCAGTATCGTATGAAATAAATACGAGATGTAATATATACTTGCAGACCCCGTGTGACTATAATTATAAAATTTATCATAATAATCCAATGCCCATGATTTTAATTGTGTTTGTTCTCCTCAACAAGAAAAATACGCTTGTACCTATGTATACTCAGGTACTTTGTCAATCACGTGTGGATGATAATTGGTGGCTCGTGCTAATGGGGCTAATACATAATAGGCCTAGCTTAGACCCATAGCGTGGACCATCATTTGCAGGCAAGTCAGGACAGACAGATTCATTTCATTGTCGCAGCCTCTTCCCTCCCTCTCAAAAAGTGATAAATGCAGTTTCGAGGAAGAAAATTGCTAAACTAAAATTGCGTGCATTCAATAGCATATCCATTTTAAACCGATTCCTTAATATCGCCGAATGGTTTTTTCGTGGTGGACTTGGTTTAAAAAAAACTTTTGTTACTTTTTTCTGTTCTTATTACATACTTCCATCTATTAGTTTACCGGATGGTGCGTCCTGTCCATTCAGCCATTTCTACTGCCCTTGCAAGAATTTTGTGGTCCTATTCTAGGTACCTCCTTACCTACGGGAATACCTGCTGAAGTCAAGTGCAGTAGGGGCAGTTTCTAGTACCTGACGACCTGGTCTTGCCTTGGGTCCTTTTTTGGGGGGGTCCAAAAGTCTGGGAGGTCGCGGTCGCACCAGCAAGCAACCACAAAATTCCAAGTCCCTTTCAATCGCGACCGACAGGCCGTGCAGCGCGACGGAGCCGCCAATTTCTTAGCAAGCCCATCGACATCAACCGCCGCATCTTGCATACGACAGACGGCAACAATAAAAATAAAATAAAATTTACATTACAACTAGGCAAAAATGGCCTCGCCAGCCATAGCACTCCCCAACGGCCTCACTGCGCCTATGCAGCTCAGCAACAACAACAGCAATAGTAATAACAATAACACCACCGACGTCGACATCAATTCCAATGCTAATAGTCCCGATACTGGGGCTGATTCCGATGTCAATACCGCGCAATCTATCGCTAGTAGCTCCATCAAGCGCAAACGCGAATCCTCAGATGTTGGCGAGAAACCACCAAATGGTCTTACCATTGATCGCATCACTCCTACAGCAACTAATGATGCTGCTCCTCTTCCAAGCGCGACAAAGGTTGACCAGCCTACAATACGTAATTACTATGAAGTTCTTCAAAGGTATATAATGTTTCTCTGCCCTACGCAGCCGTAAATATTCTTTCCGAATCATATGCGCATTTCCCCCCCACACGATTTCTTTCTCCACGCGTAATAGATAAATGTATTCCAGTGCTCACTATTCGCGATTTATAGGCTTGACCCAACACCCTCTGTTCTCAAACGCCCCCTTCCCGACCCTGAAGATTCCGGTGAACCCCAAGCAAAACGAAAGAAGCCTGACGATGAAACACCGTTACTTTCTATTGCCGACAAGGTAGCTCGAGAACATTATGATGACCTTGTTAATGTCATTACCGACGTCAAAACCGCTATCATCGACCACCTAGCCGAGCTACGAAATATACAACCTGGACAAGACGCCAAAGTAAACGACGAAGCAATTGCTAAGGTTATCGAATTCAAGCGACAGGCCTATAACATTTTCAAGCGGGAGTTATCATATCCTTATAACCCCCGCGTTTCTGATGTGCTCCACGATCTCAATCTGATCAACGATTTGCAGTCGAATGCCAGTGGAAACACGGTGCTAACGATTATTGGAGAGCCCATGAGGGGGAAGCCTCTGTACTCGAGTCTGCAACAGCCTATCCTCGAACGCGACGGTGCAGAAACGACTATTCGATCATTGAGGGAAGATGGCTTACCTAGCGGCGTTAAAATTGCTAAGGCCATACCTTACACCTTTTCTTCCGCCATTGAGAAGGACAAGAAATCTAAGACGTTAGGGGAGCTATTCCCAGCTCCGCGCAACCTGCCGTCGCTTCAACCCCCTAAGGCACCAAAGAGCACCACCAAAGGGGTCCAGGTCGGCTGGCATCGCCCTGAATTGACTGAGAAGTCTAAGTACCGAGCCGGGTCGTACTTTAGTCAGTCCATATCTACTGGACGTTGGCTAGATTACAGCAATGCCGCCCCTCCCTCACAAATCATGACAAAGCAACGCGAGCGCGCTCTAAGCCTGGCTGGAAACAAGCCATCTTCCTCAGACCTCGAGATGTCCGAGATGGAAGCCCTATTCCGTGGCGCATTCTCCAGTTTTGCCCCCTCGAAGGACGATTCGGCTGCCATGATCTCGTCGGGTTTAATTAGCCACACCATGTGGTGGCAAAAAGTAGGAAGACGTAGCTTCGATCGTTTAATAGAGACCGAACTACCGGAAGACACCCCCGAGGAAACAGAAGATGTCACTACTGCCCCCGCTGAGGAGATAGACGAAGAACTAATCAAGGAGGCTCTAGAAAATTGGGATGATTCTATGGTGGACCCCAGCCTTGAACAGGCCTGTTGTCCAAAGAAATCTGATGAGGAGAAAGATGTTGATGACATCCTTCAAGACGTATCTGACATGATCCAAACATTGGTATCATACCAGAAGAATCGCAATTTAACCCTTCCGACCGCATCCAGTCAGAGTCGATATGCGGCGGATCCGTCTCACAGCGATATGCTCACTAACGGAACACCGGTGCAACCCGGCGAAGAAGAGACGGCTACTTACCAGGCCCTAAAAGCACAATTAGCTCTTGTTATTCAAATGCTCCCGCCTTATGCCGTTGCACGCCTAAACTCGGATAAGCTGGATGAATTGAACATATCAACCAAGATTGAAGTTCGTACCGATGAATATCAAGGTCTAATGGAGGAAGACGAGGCAGCTGCTCGTGCCAGAGCTGCACAGGCTCCCGTAAATCCCCGGCCAGTCGTGCATCGCTCTTCAAGTTCTTCGAACAACTTGCAGTATAGTCAACAGTATCACGCCAACCGTGCCCCGATGCCCAACCCACCGTTTTACGGCACGCAAACACCGATACGACCCCCTCAGCCTACGATACAAAGGCCACCCCAGTCAATGCCGGCCGCTTATCCCCAGCGGCCCCCATCAAACACGGGCTACCGGCCTCCTAATCATTATCCCAATACCGGTTATCCTCAACAATTCAACAAACCTCCACCATTCCCACAGCCCGGTCCTTACGGAGGCACGCCGACACAAGCTCGGCCCCCATTCCAACCCATGCCCGGCTATCCTAACATGGGTAGCCAAACACCCCAAGCTCGTTTCCCTCCATACCCACCGGCCGCTCAAACACCTAATTATCATCCTCAACCTTATCAGCCACAACATCCACCTCAGCAGCATGGTACTCCAACGCACCAACCGTATAGCCAATATGTAAATGGGGCAGTTGGCGTCCCTCAAAGGACGGCATCCCCGCATATCTCCCACCAACCATCGCAACACCAGCCTATCCCTCACCACCCGGGGTATAACCAGGCTGCAACACCTACAAGGCAACCATATGGCAGTCAGCCAAACATAGGCAATGATCCATCAAGACGTTTCTATCCCCCAGCTGGCTCGCCTGCGGTACCAAATAACCAGCTCAACCAGCACGGGCAGCAGAATTCAAATCCCCAAACTCCGGGTACCTCGTCATTCCATACGTCCCTCAACCCCCACCAGGTCCAGCAAGCCATGGACCAAGCCAAAGCTCGCTTTGATGCGACCAAGAGTGCTCAGAGGACGAATGAGGGTATTAGAAATTCGATGTCCGGTCAAGGACAGGTTGGTGCACCAGTTGGCTTAGGTGGTATTGGTCTGGGAGGGGATCCAGCAAGGTTAGCAGCAGTTAGAGCAGGTGTGCCTAACTATCCAGCCTCTAGCCAAAGCCCTAAACACATGCCTGTAGTTAATGGCAGCCCCGCGATGGGACCTGCAGTTCCGACGGCAAATGGTGGCCAGCCAGCTCCCGGTAGAGAAGCCTAGAAACCTTCTATACCACAAATTCACCATCGTTATGTGGCAGATACTATATTACGCCAACCCATCTATGGCGCGGGTAGTGTTTACTCGCATAACCCGCCAAGGGCTAGCGTCCCAGCATCGAGACCCGATTTGGAAACCAGACGAGTTAGCGAGAACATGTCCAGATAAAAGTCGTATTGGCGTTGGTTCTTGATCATCAAGGTTGCATATTGAATTAGGAAGCAGCCGCAGCTCCTAAACAGAGGGGTGATGTAATGGAGTATGAGGAGCGCAGGTGACGATGCTCTTCCACAGTAGAAAAAGGCATCGAGTTCTTCTGCTTAGAACGAAAGGACTAAGAACGGGTGTTTCCCTTGTTCTCTTCCCCCTGATTCGTTGGCCTCCCTTTAGAATGGTTGTCAACGCTGGAGAAACGGAGTTAGCGAAGTGGAAATACGGAGGATTCCCCCTTAGGGCAAATGGACGGGTAGGAAATACGTAGACGGCTTCATTAATATTTTTTGTTGCGTTCCTTCCGCCTCTCGGGATAGAAAAGCTTCATCTTGTTTCGTGTGCGTTTCTCCCCTGCCGCCCATCTAGCAGATAGGCGTGCATTTCGATACAAGCAAGGTTTATCGTCGCCGCCACTTTGTTGTGCTATGGTGCGCTGCGTAGCCTTCGTGTATAAAACAGTATTGTAGAGATGTCAGGTAGTTGATAAGTAGAGGGTTGAGATAATTCAAAGGTTGACGTAGCTGACTTAATCGATGATGATATATTTTACTGATTAAATTTGTCTTGTGCTGTGATACTAGTAGGTCTGTGTTGTTGTAGTGTTTCTGGTTTGAAGCGGTTTCGCTATTGAAGATATATTGGTTACCTGTCATGGTGGGGATCCCGCTGTCGTGGAGGTTATCATGTTGTTGTAAGTATTAAATAGGCAGTGTAAGACCTTTGCTGATTTCTCCCCGGGTTCTAGTGCGCAGCTTCTAGGACTTGTGGCGGGGGGTGGGGCTCAACTGTGTGGTGTTGTTGACCAGGAAAGTTGAGGATGGTACAGAGAACTTAATAAACCTGTATCTGAGAAGAAGCTATCGCCGGTTTCAGCGGCGAGTAGATAAGTAGTCGTGGTTTGTCGAAATTGCAGAATCGTTCATGGCGATATGATCTATCTTCAAGGGAGTAAATGCCTTTGTCAAGTAGGTAGATAACTACCCAGTTAGGTTGGTTAGGAAGGAGTTGTGATAGCGTTTGGGAGAAGAGAGTGAAAGAAAAATTGTGAGAGGGGAATGGATTAAGAAGATGAAATACTTAAATGGGGTTGGAGGGTAAACAATACGGGGCTAGTCGGGGGAAAGAGGGAGGAGGAGGTAACTCTAGCAATGGACTCGATGGACTCGACTGGCTGGAATATTACTCGGAGCTTAGTTCCATAAAAAGTGACAAGCTTTGCTTGTCCACCTTGAGGATACCGCAGTGACGAGGAAGTCCCCTCATAGATATCAATCGAATCCTATTTTAGTTTATTTCCGCCGTACGAGGGTTGACTGTTTTAGTAGTTTGTATTAGCCCGCTAACTATTCACCGAGTCAACGAAGTTCAAACTCGGAGAATATAATAGCGCTTCTATGGCTAGCTTTATTTATCTATTCTCTAGTAAATATACACGAAAACTGACTCTATTCCTAGGTCCGCTGGTGACCACACTGGCCATCTGATTACGAACCAGCCCGAAAGCTGTGTACAACCAACGCTATATCCGTGCGGACCTCCTATCCACTCAACCATAACAGATGCAATTCTAAGGCTATAAAGAAGTCTTATCTTCAGATCTTATATGAGCTATGCTCATTCCCCTGAGCGTATATATTGACGTTGATCCAAATAGGTTGGTGTTCGGAAACTGAAATACATCATACGCCTTGGCGAGTAAACGAACGCGGGGTGTATCGAAATCCGGAACACGATAGCTATGTTAACGATATGGTAAGCATATGTTCTCCAAGAAATTATTTAACAAGTATGATATAGAATAACAAGTTAGGTAACGAGAGACACATACTTCCAGGTGGACGTGATATAGTCCCCGAAGGTAACACGCTGACGGACCCTGCTTGAAATATCGGCTTCTGCCGGTGTCGAAACCGTGCCCCAAAACATAGCTGCGGGTTTTGCGATATCCGCTACGATCTCCTTGAGGCAGAAGTCCGAGGGGGGAGCAAACACGAACGTCTTGTCGTCGATCTCGGCGAGTCCGCCTGCTCCATATTGACCTACGACGGAGAAACCATTTTTGAATAGGACTGCCGCGCAGTTAGGGGTATAGTTAACGTCCTGCGCGAAAATTTGTATTTGACGGCCAAATCGCTTGAACAGTATCTCGGCGACGGTAACTACAGCCGCATGCCTTAACATAGCAAGACTCAGCATGCCGGGGTTCTCATCACCGCTACGCGGGGCGATAAAGTTGCCGAGTCCGATGCATACAATCTTGTTGATATATGGCGGTAACGGAAGTCTCATGAAGGTCGAGTAAAAGTGCTGCCCTATCGGGTTTTCATCCCAGGTATCTTGGCATTGGGTAAATAGTTCTTTCTGTTCGTCAAGGTCCTTGGGTACGAAGGTGTATGTTGTCTTCTCGCTAATGGTCATAGGGCTGTATGGCATCCCTTCGGGCCGCGTTACAGGCGGAAAAGCCATAGCTCGGTAACCATGAAAATCGACCTTGTATAAACGCCTATTCGAGCATGTTAGTCTACTCGAAAGGAAGCATAAATTTGTGAAGCTTCGGACCCCATATCCTTTTGAGCAGTATAATTCCCTCGTCCGGCATAGAGCGAGGTGCGCACTATGCCGCCATTGCCTGCAATCATATTTTCTATGCCGAGGAGCTTCTCTTTAGTCCACAGTCTAACTCCCGCTTCGTACTTTTCAATGACCTCACGTTGGAGCTTGAGTTCCTCATCCGACCACCTTTTGAATATGGGAAGCTGTGGGACAGCCTTGGCTAGTATGTCCGTACTAGACATTGTACCCTCAGAACAGGTGCTGGAATCTTCACTAATTTCACAGGTATCCCATTCATGCACGGATGGGTTTTCACTGTCGTTCAGAGGGCCAGCTTTTGACTCCGTAAGGCCCGTTGAGCTTGAGGTACGTTGAGAGCTGTTACTGTCGCCATCACCGCCGCTGGGTTCACTCTTAACCGGGATTACAACGCTGGGTTTCTATTCCAATGACTCGGACAGTGGGTCAGACAAAAGTTCAAGTTGTAATTCAGACGTTAGTGAACATGACGACGCCGATTGACTGCGGCTCAACTTTCTTTTTAAATCCCCAAACTTCTGGCGCATACTGTAAGTCTTCGAGATAAATCTTAGACATTGCAGATGCAACGGATCGAAATTGGAGGTCTGAGTGCCAGCATCGACACGTCCTGGGGTGTTCATTGGCATTTTGAAGTAAAACAATAGAAGTAAAAAAAAAAAAAAAAACTTTTTGAGGACTTGATCCGATTTTCAAAAGATGTGTAAATAGTCTAGTTTAAGAACCTGTTAGAAAGAAATATCCCAACATCCACGGATTAATCGAAGTGGTATTAATCTGGAAAGATAATGTGATGTTAATGGAAAGTCTGAGGGCACATAGAAGTGGATTTAAAAGTGCACCTGAATCTCGTTTCATTTTGTAGTGCAACTTCCTTTAGAGTTGGTCAACATCTCGAGATGTTGAACAGGATCGATGGGCGTAGTAGCTTATTTATAGGATATGAGGTATGTTCATATGAAGGCAGTACTTCCTTGTAGTTTCCTGTAAACGCGTATCGCGATTAGGTGTCGTTATTGAGAAAGCACCAGAATCTAACATAGACTTATCTCATAGTTATCCTAACGTTGAATAGTTTAGTATAATTTTCAAGTTTTTCAATTACTTAGAATTAATGGCAATACCTTGTCCGTCCACTTGTGCATAATGCGTCATAGATGTACCTACAACTATCTCCCGAAGAGTTAAGTCTATCTAACTGCCCAGGTGCTCGGAACTCAAGGTAACACAGCGTATGCAATAAGAAATGAAAAGGACGTTGCAGTTAAGATTCGGTCAAATGCATAACTCCAAAAGTCTTCTTCCTGTTTTGGAAGGTTTATAGTGGATTATCTCATACGTCACAGCGTTTAGTTTCGGTATGCTTCTAAGCCATTGACCATACATTATATAAAAGCCAGGGGATATTTAATCCACAACTTCTGACACTGAAATAAAGTCGTTTCAGCGTAGGCAGGATAGAAGATGCACACGTTTATATTATCATCAGCCATCAAAACGAAACATATTTGCGTTCTTTAAAGTTCCCGCGTTGACGATCTCCCCGTAGTTTAAATACCGGAGAAAAAAAGGGAGAAATGATACATCTCTCTACAGCAAGATTTCAGATAAATATGTGGAGTAGATTGCGTGTACGCCGAAACATTATCTCTCGTCTTTAAAAGCCTGAAATACATTAACCTACCTCAGATAGATCATAGCATATTAATAGATATGATCCTTCTTCCTAGGAACTTCTTTCTCCGGCTGTTAACCTTGACTGATTAAACAGATCCCCTTTAATATTTAATGGCCGGTAGGCTCACTCAGAAGATCCTAGGCCATCTGGGCCCCCTATTAAGCGGCGATTCCAGTAACAACACAGCATCTTCACCTGTCCACTGGAAAGTCGGCACTAATGAGACTATCTTACACCCCGCAGGCGGGACATACCCTCGCCTGTGCCGGCTCTCAGACGGTGATTTATTATGTTTAACAACGGGATTCCAAGGCCCCGGCCGTCGCGAACACGTCCTCCAAGTTTCACGCAGTGTGGATGGCGGTCGCACCTTTAGCCCGCATGGAGAAGTCACCCGCGGAATAGGCGATATTGACAACGGCTTCTTAATCGAAGTGCCAGCTTCGGCCCCCGGGAATAGTGGACCGGTTGTTCTCGCCGCATTCCGGAACCACGACCGCAAGCCCGGCAGCCGACCCTCGCATTTCCGCATCGTGAGTACTAATCCCAATTAAGACTCCATTAAACCTTTTTTTTCGTCTTATTATTTTTATCATCGTAATGAAACACCTTCTGACCCATCGTAGACGGTATGCCGCAGCGAAGACGGCGGGCGTTCGTGGAGATTCGCCTCCCAGGCCGTGGAGCAGAGCGCAGCCAGCAGTCATGGTTTAGGATTATGGGAGCCGTTTATGCGACTTGGCGGCAAGGACGGGCAGGAAATACAACTTACATTTTCGCGCGAGCTAGCGCACAATGACCAGGAAACCTTCCGCGTAGATTCTAGAGACGGAGGGGCGACTTGGAGCGGCCCGCCTCGGTGTCTGCGCTGCCATCCGTCGCATGAGAATCTACGCGACGGCATGCAGGGCATTGTAAGCGTGCGCGACACAGGAGGTGTGGCGGCGAATGGACAACAGCAGGACGTCAATGCGCTTGTTGTAGTATTTGAGACCACGAGACATGGCACATTCAGCGTTGAATACGCTGTTTCATACGATGAAGGACTCACGTGGGGATCGAGAGGCGTGGTGTACCGCCCTAAACCTGGTCGCAATGCGGGCGCGCCGCAGATCGAGCGCTACGGAGATCAAGGAATGGCTGTCGTGTTTATGTCAGATGAGGAGGCGGATGTACCATCATGGCCCGGAAAAGCTGCCATAAAAACAGTATTCGCTGAGGGTTTAGAAGGAGGCATGATACGTTGGGGCCAGCCCGTGCTTATCCATAAAGCACCTTCTTTCTGGCCCTCGATCATCAGTCTTGGCCAAGATGAACTTTTGGCTGTCTACGAGCATGGAGGAAGACCTCTCGGGAAACGCATACAAAGAGGCTAATGGGTCGATTAGGGCGTGTGGTGGTAAAGACAAATTGTTTGATTGAGATATTTTTAGATAGAGAAGAACCTCTCATAACTAATCAACTGGCCAATACTAATCAATACTAAGTATATCATACCAGGCGGAAGAGGAGTGGTCGAGTTGGTTACTATTCTCTTGCTTACCTTTTTAGGCCCAAGAGGTTCTTCGTCTCTATGGCCTATTATCACTACTCTTGTATCGTCATGCGGACGAGTTTACCTTTAGATTTGAATGTGTAACGAAGGAGTACTGCAGTGGGTAAGGACTTGACGGATTGGTATATCTGAATACTGAGTTACGAAAGTTGCCCATTATTCTATCTTATGAGTGTAGTGTTATATATTGGCGTCTTCTCCTTTACTACCGTCGTTACTATTGACTTACTATAGCTTATTTTCATGGACGGGTAACCCACTCATTCAGATAAGTGATCAGCCTGATATACTCTTCTGCCAGTAACTTACAGGGAACTCATACATTGGCTTAGAAGGCGCGTGGTATTTTCGTATGTTTGAAGCTTGTATGGAAAAGTACCATAAACATGGACTGAGTGGTGTTCTTAAGTATCCCTTAGGTAGCTTTCCTTCCTACCTACCTACCTACGTATAAAGGTACGCAGGACATTTGATATCTAGTCTGAGCTTGCTTCGCTTATGCTCTCACGATATACCCTTCTCAGTTCAAACAGGACTTCGATGGCAATAAGGAATATGATGATCCACTCCAGCCGGTGGCCGTACTTTTCGCTAACCATCTCTCTTAAGACACTTACGTTCTCAAACCCGTAGTCAATCTTCTTATTTAGAATCCCAATACGTTGCCGTATATCTAGAACAGTACTGATCTGGTTGTAATAATTCTCTAGGTTCGACTCGGAATCCCAGAACATATCGGGGAGCTGGTCTGTTATGTCGGAGTAGTGGTTTAACTGCGATCTCAAGCTAAGGAGCTTGCCAGTCATCTTCAAGACGGCGCTGCGCTTCAGCTTATGCTCGAAGCCTCCCTCAAGAAAGTCAAGACTATTCTTAGAGTTTTCAAAATAGTCAATAGCTTGGTTTTCGAGCATTGCTAGCTTAGGACTCCTAGCTAGGCCGCTCGAGAAGGCGATTTTGGCAAGGGTCGTATCTAATCTGTGATTCTCTAGCTCTTGTGCCCTTGTGCCCAGGACAACAACTTCACCCCTCATATAACTAGTGTCGCGAGATTCATCCGGTATGAATTCGAGCTCTTCCATCTCGAGGCGATTAAGATGGGGCAGCTGGGCGGCTCGAATCAGCTGCTTAGTGGCAAGGGTCATGAGGGCGTCGGTGGGTACGGACCAAGCCACCACGGTTCCTGAGGGGAAGACAAATATGTCCCCATTATTGATACCCCTCGCATGTACAACACCGGTAGGGTCGAATTCGGTACCGTCGGGATCTAGTTCGAATGCGTGAAAGCGCAATATTTCCTGTACAGCTTCCATATCGAAAGATTGGGCAACGCATATAGAGGTTATAGTTCGACGGTAGTCCATCTCAGAATCGGTGTTATCCTTCCTCGGAATAGTGGTGCGCTGAGGCGGTTTGGTAGTAAGTCCTAAGCGCAAAGTCTTCGCCGCCGAGACACGAACGGGTTTGCGCTTGGGGGCCGGGGTTCGGTTTTGTTGTTGTGTTTCCGAATTGTTGGCAGTGTCATCTTCCAATGATGTAGAAACGCCATCTTTTGTAGAATTCGCAAGCAACTGATTTGAAGTAAAGAAACTACGCTTTCGCGGTAGAGAGGCGAAGGTGGTTTGGTGGAAGCATCGTTGTGGTCTTGGGAGAGGGGCTACTGTATGCAGTCCTCGAAATGTGGAAGCTATTACTTTTTGCAATGAGGGTCGCATGGTTAAATTAATTGGGCCATCGAATGTGGATTAATAGCCCACGAATATATTTTCAATCAACTTCAGTGGGATGTAAATGTTTATCGTGGATTCAAATAATTGAATGATTTTATTTTATTATCTTACATTGATAACCTTGATAACCTTGATAGCCTTGATAGCGCAACCTTTAAAGCTCACGCTAAGGACATCAGCTAGCCAGGGGAATACTTCGGTACGTATTGCCTTGTACCTTTAGATATAGGTGCATCTAATCGATAAGAGTTTTTGGAAGATGAATGTCCAAATATTCTAATTCTATTCTAAAATATATTCACAAGGATACCTATCTCAACTACTCTAACTCCTCAATATCTTATTATCATGTTTACAAGACTACGGTGACGCGAATAGCAACATGTCGGACTTACTAGACCATCTACTACGTGGAGTCTATAAGTCACATGTAGGTACTCATTCGGATTCGAGAGTACCACAGAGCGGCCAGACAACTTCTACATTTCCAACAATTATCTCTGCATAGTTGAGAGAGGTAGGCAGTCTGTCAGCTTAAGCAAGCTCAAGTTCTTAATACCTAGGTACCTAAAATATTGGCATAATGTCTGCCTTGCCTGTGGTGTCGTTAGCCAAGTCTGGAGCCAAGTCTGGCTCTATTTTGTCATCTCAACCGACTTGGAGTCAAACGCTTTCGCGATTGACTAGCTCGAGACGGCATCGTTATCCTCGGCTACGAACATCTCCTAGTCGTATAATTGCCCTGTGGATGCGTAGCAAGACTGAGAGGCAAAAGAAGTCATATCATCCAGCCTTTCAATTCGCCGCTCAACAGCGGACCGATCGATTACCCCTATTGATGTTACAAGCCTGGATGGCAAATCAAGATATTAAGAATGAGCCTGAATTATTCAAGTCTATAAACTCCATCACTTCGTCTGAGTGGGCTGACCGCTTCCAGAGCTTGGCTACCAGAGGTTGGTCGAAGGAAGACGTAAATCATTGGATATGGATACTATCTGGGGAGAACGGCGACGTTCGCGTTCAACGTTTGATTTCAACTGAAAATCCTAAACCTATTTTTCTTACCACGCTTATGTCACGTAGTAACGAGACATTTCGCCAAGCGACATCTTTATTATCCCTGATGGAATATATATTGAAACACTATATCAATATTGGATCTCCATCATTGGATAACAATGGAGCCCTATCCGGGCGTGAAATGAACCCTACAATAACCCAATTTTTGCTACTACTTCGCCGTCTTATTAACCATGTTCAAAGATCATGGCCCAGATTAATTGTCACGGTCTCACGGTTCACGATGGACTACATTCAAGCACTACCCTCCGATGACTATCATGGTAAATGTGAAGTCTTCAATTCGGCTTTGCAATTGTTTAAGCGACCGGCTGCAAACCAACCAGTCGCAAATATGGAATTCAATTGGAGAGCGCAGAGGCTCCTGCTAGCTATGTCCGATAATATGGACAGCCCCTTAATCATTAACAAAGCTAGCTATAGAGCTATCCGAGAGGTTATGATTGGGCTAAAGAAGTCAAAAACGGAGAAAGCAGTTGCTGTAAGATACTCGAAATCCTGGCCGCCATATCGGCAAGATTTTGATGGATTTGATGCGAAAAGAACGGTAGAAGATGACTACTCGAGAAGCGTAAAGGCTGGCGTTCTCATGAAGGAATCTGGGTATCATGATGACAAGTACGATCAGGCACTTGGTGTTCTTGGTGGGTTAGGCTGTGATTCTCCTACCGTGCAGACTCGCAGTCTTGCACCAAAAGAGTGGAAAGGTGAAGAACAAGATCGAAACATATATTCGCGCTGGGCTACGATGATACGCGCAACCCGCAACCGCCAGGAGGCATGGAAAGTTTTCAACGACCTTGCTTTCGAAACAGGCAAACCTCCTAACACCCAAGTTTACGCCGAGATGTTTATGAAGCTACAAGCTCGCCTCATCCCCGAAACCTCAACTTCCTTGCCAGGCGAAACCCGAGAAAACTTTCCAATCCATGACGCCAATTATAGTGAATACGAGCTAGCTAGGCTTTCACCCCCTACAGTTAGCGAGTTATATGATCAAATGATCAGTCAAGGTGTAAAACCGGAGGGTTACTGTCTTAATACTTTGCTGAGCAACGCCAGCTCCCTCCAAGAGGGGACTCGCTTTCTTCGTGACAGTGGCATTAACCCTGCTAGTATCAACGCGCTGGGTGTTTTTAAACAACCATCTTATGAGGCACTACGACGAATCCCTCTGTTAGTTTTTAAGAGCTATGTACAACTTCTTTGTAGATTGCAGCCTAATCGTCAGGGTCAAGAAAAGCTCCATCTTGAACAACTTTTTCGCATCCGACATGCTATTAACCTCGTCAAGTTTCGACTAAGACCGGGAACTACCGAAGGCTCTACTTTTCGACCGCCTTGGGCTATCATTTTAAGGACACTAGCGCGACCACACGTATGCGTGATAAATGGCACGCAGGCGAGCAATGATGCGGCGGCTCTATCGATGTCTATGGATGTTATCCCATCCGTACAGAAAACAGCAGGACTAGACCCGGATATTTTTTTATATATATGTCGTACGGTCCAAAAAGCGGCTGTATCCCGACTGGAATCTCGAGATCCATCAGCAATCGAAAACAGTACGATTGAGATTCCTTTAATACATCATTCTTATGATGTACTAGAAAAATTAAGGTCGCTATTCTCTCAACTCACTATGCCGATAGGGATATCCAGAACAGAGTCTAAGAGGCTCGAAGTACCTCAGTTTATACATAACGTAGGCCCTGCTCATCTTCACGCATATATGCGCGCTCTAGCTTTCCTAGAGGACATAGCTACGATGAAAGAACTGTTACAGTGGATATTAACACAAAGGGCTTATGTTGACGAAGAAGCTGAGAGGATAGAAAGTCGTGGGTATGCACTGATAGCGAAGACGCTATGCGCCTTTCAAGCTTTTGCCGGTCCGAGTCTTACGCATAAAGAGAAGGAAGATCTGATATCCCGGATGGAAAATACTACAGATACCAGAGGCTCATGGAGATGGCCAACACCGGAAGAGGTCGACACCTATGTACAGTCCGATTTACGGGGCGGTTCATGGAGACTTCAGCAGAGGATTTTAGCCAAGCTGTGGCATAAATCCTCACAGGAGGAGAGTGAAAAGGAAATGGGCTAAATATCCACATAAATAAATGTACAGTATCAATATTAAAAATACCCTATCATGATATATATCAACATACTATATTTCTGCTTAGAGTTACGTTGTATAAGAACAATACTGTTGCTCATAAACTAGTCTCTAACTTTTAACTTATACTCCGCTGTTTAGATGTCGTTCTCAAACAATACTACTACGAATAGAAGTATATAATAACCACTACATCCGTGGTTACGAATTAATTTCAAACCGAAGACATCACCAAAAAATTGCAATTAGCATTTTCGTGAATACTTACATAAAATACCATAACTACTAATATCTTAAGAAAGAACCTTTATTGGGAATAAACATCCTTTAAAACGCAACCATGAGTGATAGATATACGAGCTATCCGATTGTTTACCCCCACTTTCCTGGTGGCCATGGAGGAGTGAACAACTCAACACGCACGCAAATGTTTGGTAACCCAATTCCATATCGTCCTGGTGTTGAAACGCCTTTAGGACAATTGCTTTCAACGCATGCGAGCCTGAGGAACGTACACCTATCAGAACTATCTTTCCGTAATCCGATGGAGGAACGAAGTTTACTAGGAGTACCGAATAGGCTGGCTCTACAATCCAGCCAGGACTCCGACACGGAAACCCTGTTCTCCGACCCAGGGGGACTCTTCCGAAGAGCTGTTATACGAAGTGCTTTCGTCCAAGCCCGCAATGTCAGCGACAAAGAAGAGAGTCCGTCCGAGGAAGGTAGAGCAAGCCAGAAATCCGACAATGACACGGGTGTTATAACTCGTAGCGGTATTACCTTATACGGCGAAGTCCGCGACCTTTTTGAACATGAACCTGATCCCGAGGTGTTGGAGCCCGAAGTACATGTTATCATAAAATGTCCAATTTGTTCGGAAAAACTTAGATTCTTCCATCCAACTAATCCTGATAGGTTCCCTGATTCCTTGAATGGTGGGGAGCAGCTTACTGTCCTCGCTTGTGGACACATGATAGGCATTCATTGTCTGCTAGGATGGATGACGGAATGTGCTCAGAGGGGACGTGAACCTACTTGCCCCATGTGCCGCTTTAATTTGCTACATCCTCTTCGTGTCTGCAGACATGTCATAGGTTTTGGTATGGTTACATTAGGGGAGCCCCTCCCGCCATTGACTATACCAGAAGGAGGCAGGGTACCTGCTATGTGCAAACCATGTTACCGTGATGCACATGAGCGAGTTTATGATAGGACAGTATGGGGATTATGATAGGGCAGCGTTGAGATTCTAGCAATAGATAGGTATGTACCATTAGATAAAGTTATTTAAATCTAGTAGTATCTCAAGTGAGATATTTATTAGTTAATTCCTATCATGACCTCTTTTACATGATTACCTGTATCAAATATAGTGAATTATCAAGGACTAAGGAGTCGTTTATAATAATATTGTTGTTGTCTTTCAACTAAATAGTTAAAAGAATGATAGACTCTTACACGTCAAAATGTATACAAATTTATTGTAACTCTTTCTCCGATATAGCTCTTCGCTTGTGGAATCGAAATGGAATGTGGTAATTTCACTGACACTTCGAAGCTTTCCGAAAGTGGGTAGATGATCTTGAGTTAGGTACTTAGCCCAGTGTTGATGTATTGGTATTCACAGACGCTGTACTTATATGTAACGAAACATATTCTATTATACTTAGGGTTAGCTGCCTAAGTTTAAACTCGTAGGGGTTTAACAATAGACCTTTTTTATTGACTACGTATTAAAGAGGACACTCACATCTCTCACGCCTCGCTTCATCGCCACTGGCTTCCCATCCTCGTATTCTATTCCGGCCTCTCCACCGTCGCCGGAAAGTCCCGACATCTTTCGTTGTAATTCAGCATCTATTTCTGCCATAGTCTTCTTCTTTCCTTGGCTCTTAATTGTTGTCGCGCTTGCTCGGTCTATTGAAATTGAATTTTGCTTTTGTTCTTGATACTGTGAATGGGATTGAGAACTGGCCGATCGCTGACCGAAAGTGAGCAATCTGGACAGTGGAAACACCAGGGAACTCCGAGCTCCGAGTAGACGCATTTTTAAATTAATAATAATAAATTAAAGAACAATTTCTCGATTATACGTGTTGAAATAGTATTATACTTGTTTTATATATTTATAAGGCAGAGTAGTTCTTAAACTACCTTGATGATGAATACTGTTCCTGGTACACATTCATCCATATGACGACATGTATTCTATATTCTTTCTATATTCTTTTCACGTCATTAAGCGGGTCCAACCCCTATTCTAAGAATTTATGCCATACATCTATTCATATCATACTACTGTATAAATACATATATCAGGAGCGGTTAAATACATACCCCCTGACCTGGCAACCCTTCATCTACAACCACTATCACGAAAGGAACAAGATGATATCAAATCAAATATAAAATAATCAAGCATATAAAGTACCATATATCAAATGTGCCTTTGGGGTTAAGCTGGGATTTTATTACTTTATGGAAGATACTATTCCATCTAAAGTCCAGTCCATGCTTTTATGTTATGCACATCCCAGTCTAATATTAATAGCCTCGATCATCATGTGCTTCAACAAAGGAGACTGCAATGGCGACTAGTCGTATCAATGGGCCGAATAAGCCAAATGTGCTCAAGTTGTAAGCGTTACTATTTTGTCACCATTATAAGCGGTATGGAGATAAGTAGATGAAGCGATTATGGAGAGAAACCCGGCGGAGGAGCGCAAGGGTCGACGCCAAAGTAGACATAGACTTCCCTCCAGTTTTGAGTATCGAGCTCAGACAAGTCCGTTCGGGTCTTCTCTCGCGCAATCGACTGGCGCGCAGACTCGGCTTGGCAACGAAAGCTTCCAAAGCGCCACTCCTGACGAGTGTACAAGCTGTTAATAGACAATGTCAGGACGGCCTCTAGCTCATAGTTGAATTTAGACCGGAAGAAGGCGTGTAGGAACCGCTCGTTCACGATGCAGTTAGGGCCTTCGATGTGTAGGACGCGACAGTGCGGGCTTGGGTCGCGCGGTGCCGATCTAATACGGTTCATCTTAATCTTAGGAACATAGCCTTCAACTGAAAATTCGCCTGCCTCTGACTTAGCGAGAAGATTGTCGACGCCAGAACGGTCGAAGAAGACTAGCTTAGACGCCGAGGTTGTATGAGGAGCTCGCTGTCTGAATCGGTTAGTAGACTCGCTGGGCGGGTTGATGACTGCGGCAAATATCTTCCCGCAGTTGCGGATAGCGCCTAGGAGCATCTGATGAGTGCACTTAGGCGGAAGATTAGTTAACCAGAGCGAAGTGCTTTCGTTCTCGGGTACATTTGCGGATTGATTAGAGGGCAGGAAAATATTGCCTCCGTAGTTCTCCGATATACCAGTGATGGCGAGCTGTTGATCCCGTACGCTTGGAGGGACTTGGTTTCTAGCGAGCCAGGAATTCCCTTGACCCATAGGAATATATCCTCCGTTAGTTCCCCAACCTCCCCCACTCGATGGTGTACTGAAGAACCGGGATGTAGATATTGGGTGGATCGACGGGGATGGGAAGACTGGATCGAAGTATGTAAGTCCTTGGTTGGCTGTATTATCTTCTAGCCAGAAAGAGCGGCTGTTATTATGATCTGGAGGATGAGTTCCAAAAGTAGGAGCGGTCGAACTAATCAAGCCATTTTGAAACCAGGGAGACGAAGGCGTTTCCGCACGCGCGCCATACGAACAGCGCCCGTATTGAGAAGACGCCTCGCTAGAGGAGGCATTTTGGTAGTTATCGGAAGCGTTGATGTATCGCATTGTGGATGAAGACAAGTTGGAGTTTAAAAATACGTGTGGAGGAGCGTGTTGCCTAGTTAGTAAACTCTTAGTTAGTATTCGTATATAAATAACTATCCCAGAAGATAGAGAAGGGCCGTAGGATAAGTAGCTGTAGGCGAATTGATGGGTGTCATGGCGGTGCCGGTGTTAGGTATAAGGACTTTAGAATAGTTTAGAGATATACTCCAATGTTGGATCATTTGGTAGATAGGCCTAGTAATGTTGAAAAATCATTGATGAAATTACAATGAAATTAATTTAAGTTAGTCTTGGAGGTATTGGGTCTTGGTGTTGTTGTTATTGATGATGTATTAGATATTGATGGAAGATGTGTTGGATTAGGCTATTGGAAAGTAGGAAATATTTAAAACCTTCCTACCTTCTATTGGCAAATGTTGTATGTGTTACTGATGTTGTGTATTGTGTAGAGATGGTTTGTGGAAGTTGAAGTTTGAATGCGTTGAGAAATATCTGGAAGGGGGATTAAATAAGTTTTTTTGTGGTTGCTGTAGCTGAGAGTTGTGTCTTCCTCGGGGCTGAATCGACTTTTATTTGTGCCTAAGGAAAATTACTGTTACCACGACGATCAATGTGAAAAGGCTTGGGTATCCGTATTTTCGTGAAGTAACTAAAGTAACAGTTTCTACGCAGCAGGCAACTACCTTAGAGGCTGGGGGCAACTGAAAGTAAGGAACTGGGCAATGAACTTATCATGGAGACCAAATAGATGCCTAATTGGCAACCTAATGAACCCTTTAAATTTTCTAAGACAGCCTTTCCATTACTACCAATACAAGATGAATGGACTTAATTGCATCAAAGACAAGTGATTTCACCATCAGAGTCGAGAGCATCTTCTTACAGTGAAAACATTATTTATAATAAAACAATCTGCGAGTTGAACTTATATAAGGAAAAAAAGGAAAATAAAGACAGAAACCATGATATCTGTGCTATATGAACCATCATATTATGTATCTAGCGGAGCCCCTGAAGTCACACAGCACACACCGAGTAACGGTGAGGGTCTTGTCAAGTACCCCCTATTTAGACTAAGAGTAGAGAAATCATCTACTGGGTATCGATAAGGTATAGCTGCATCGAAGAAGCCCTTATAAAGAGACTCATTGGACCAAGAGTGAAACCTAGTGCTGGGAATAGATATAATAGAAGACCAAACTAGTGGATAAAGGCTAAGACCACTGACCAAGTATAAAGGGAACAGTTTGAAATTAATGAGGTAGGCAAATAGTTGCGATACTTAAACTCGGTTTCGATTTTACTTGACTTGACAGGTAGTAATGTTGCGGAACTGATGGTAATAGAAGCGCAATGTGAAAAATCACAAGTATTATGCTAAGGTATCTCTAGCTAGACCTATTGAAATATAACTCAAACAGGCATAAAAAAACAAACCGAACAACTTCACATAGGTTATAACTAATAAATATGATTAGATTTATCATATTGAAGAAACTCCAAAATAGAATAGGCCTTGTGATGACAAGGCAGTCTTCTAACTGTACTTGATATGGCAAGACTCACCTCATTTCAAGGGGAGCACTTTGGCCCAACCATTGACATCCATACGATGGCTATAGAATCTCTCACATGCAAGTATAAGACCTCGGGAACTTAACATGCTGTTAACTACTGCAACTACTTTTCTAAGGGAATTAATTTGCTTATCGTATTGACACGCATGATCATCGTAGTCGAGTAGTCAATCCACTCCTCACGGGTAACTCTGCAAGGGGACCTCTTCATCAACATATCGAAGGATGGAGCTGTCACGAGCTCGACGGGATGCTGAACTTCAGGTTCACAGCTGACAGCTAACTCAAATTTGACAAACTTCATCAAAATATTGAAATGTGATAATAATAAATAGGCACCTATTGAGTTGCAACTCGAAGCCTCGAATTTCCATGCAAAACCTGGAACGCACCATCCGAATTTCCCATTCATGCGCCCATCTTCGTACACAAAAGGAACAAAAAACTGTCCCGTATATACATATCGTAACTCTTCTTCCCCTTCTTACAGTTTCATACCCGACATCTTAGCGACTCTTAAGCTCTGTCTCATGCTGAGGTCAAGCATAATCTCTTCGCTACCACCAGGAATAGCGTACGCGCGTACGTCGCGGTACAATCGCTCGACCTTGCCGCCTTGGCCACCTCGCGAGTAACTCAGACCACCAAAAATTTGGCTGGCCTCGCGCGCACAGAACTCAAAGGTGAGCGTGCTCTGGGCCTTGAGACCAGCGATAGGTCCACCGAGTCTGAGCATAGCCTCTGTCTCGCCCATCTTCTGGCATTGATAGATAAGGTTCTCTAGCCAATTGTAAGAGGCCTCGATCTGCCTCGCCATATGCGCTAGCTTCATGCGGATCACAGGGTGCTCGATCAACTTCTTGCCAAACGTTCGTCGCTTGTTCGCGTATTTGACGGATTCCTCGTAGCAGACACGGGAGAAGCGCAGGCATTGGATGATGATACCCATACGTTCGTGGTTGAAGTTGGTCATAATGACTGGATTCAAAATTAGTAACCCTAATCAGGAATTGATGTTGAGGCTTGCTTACCCTTGAAACCCTGGTTCTCCTTGCCAATGAGGTTCTCAACAGGCACCTTAACATCTTCGAAAGTGATGTACGTAGTACCAGACGACCATACACCCTGGCAGTCCATCCGTCTTGTGCTTACACCACCGAAGTCACGCTCGATAAGGAGTAAGGAGACACCGGTCATACCCTCGCCACCTGTCCGTACGGCGACAGTGAAGTAATCACACCAGATACCATTCGTAATCCATTTCTTTTCACCGTTAACAATGTAATGTTTTCCGTCTTCGCTCAGTTTGGCTTCGCAAGTTAGGTTAGCAACATCACTTCCCGCGTCGGGTTCCGTAATTGCTAAGCAAATCCGCTTCTCTCCCGTAAGAAGTCCAGGTAGAATGCGGTCTTTCAGGGCCTTCTTGCCGAACTTGACGAGTGGCGGGCAACCAATACCGAAGCCACCGAGAATGTTCCAGACGAAGCCGCCAGATCCGACACGTGATAGTTCATCAGTGACGACCAATTCATGGAACAGATCCCATTGTTCCGGTGCTACCGACTTCACAGTATTTTTCGTGTACTCTTTAGGGTAATGTACACCTAGCAGGCCAGCAAGATAACCACGACGACCTGCCTCGAGGAAGATCTCGCGTGGAACCTCTTTCTTTTCGTCCCATTCTGTAACATTCGGCTCGATATCGCGTTCGACCCATTCGCGAATTTCGGCTCGGAGAGCGACGTGGGATTCGTTGAAATAAGGAGAGTGGAACTACGAGCAAATAATTAGCAAGGATAATTGAGACATTCAACTGGGCTAAGGCGAAGACATACACCCTGGTACCAACTGGGATCCGCAAATGGAATAAGAGCACCGAATGGTTCCAGCGCCTCAGTCTCTTGTTGCGCAGTAGAGGGAACAACGGCTTTCTTAGTCTCCTTCGTCGGCTGAGGAGCAGCGTAGGTCTTGGAAGGCTCTGGTGTTGGTTCGGACTTGGGCTTGGTATCTAACGAGCCGATTTGGAGTGATGGCTTGTACTTCTTGAGAATACCCTCATTATGATATTTCCAAAATTGCTTGGACGCGTCCTTTCCAGCAACTCGGGTTAGGATCTTCTTCCCACCTATACGGCAATGAGACTATGGTTAGCTATTTTGACTTGAGCCTGTTTGATTTAGATAAATGCATTGCGCTGAGCTCTCAACATCCCGGGAGTCGCATCGTGATGATGTAAAATAATCTAAAGAGGTCAAGTGAGGACATACCAGGGTGATCATCTTGAAATTTAGTTAGGTCGTAGACATCGTCATCGACAACGATCCATAGAGAATCGCCTTTGTTATGCGACGCGACGTCGCTCTTGGAAAATGTCTTGGACATACTGAAGGAAAACTCTGGGTATATAGAAATAGAATATCTATTTGGAATTATAGCAGTAACGTAAAATGGGTAAAAGTACAAGTGAGGAAAAAGGAAAGATATCTTTTAAAGGGAAGAGGAATTAAAAAGTTAGGTATGTTTGGCGCGAAGCCATTCTAATAGCTTTAAAGGCTCGGCGATTAGACTTTCTTACCGAGCCTATGCTCTCGTACTGTAACGTCTTACGGCTAAGAGCTGCTTGTAAGCTCAACATGTGATTCTGGAAAGGGACCCTGTAATGTTCGGCCTATTCTGGAACCTATACCGCAAGCAGCTACTGTTTAGCTCCTTACAAATGCACTAACACGTCTTCTAAGCCACTCAATGCTTCGCTATTGGCAATGAGAATCTGCGACATTGCTCTCAACATGGGGCCGAACTCCACAATAATAACCTAGGTAGGCGGAGCGGACCTACGCGTAAGAGTCAAATAGAAATTCCGGGGGATTCGTGGGGAAAGGAATACATACCTTAGTGTACATCTATGACTTGGGATGTTTTAGTGTTCCCTCGCCATTACTCGTGTCATGTGTACGTCTTAACTTAAGATATTGTTGGCATGTGATTCAAAGTTTCCTCCCTACTTGGAGCTGAGAATGTGGGGGATATAGTAAAGGGAATGATGAGGTCATGCCTAAGATCTCTTAATTATGACCAATTGGAGAAGTTGGAGATTGAAAGTACCGGGGTTACACACTGCCGAGGTACGCTTAGAGGATCCACAGTAAGTCGCCCGCACCGGACTGCAAGAGCTGTAAGAAACTTGAGACTTCTCTTGCCGACTCTATGCTATCACTACAAGATTTTCGGGGCAAGCACATGGCATCCGCCTCCAGTTTCCCCGGGATAATCTATCCGCTTATAACAGGTAGGTATGTTTCTGCATTGCCATATATCAATTTAGCGAGCCGATTCTTTCTCAATTTTATGTTTCCGACGTTAATCTATTCTATGGTGATGGAATAGAAACAGTCGACTCAGATTATCGACATATGAAATTAAACAAGAGCAAATGTTTAAGGGGGCCTTCTACAATGCCCAAGATATTCCAAATCTTCCGCAATGACACATTACTTCCTCGCAAATAATAGTTACATGTTAAAAGTTTGGCAGTTGTAAGTTTTAGTATTGCCTTATGCTACAAGTTATTCGTCATATTACTATGGGTAAATTGTAGCGTAGAACCATAGCTGGTGTACAGTCCGAGTTTCGCTCTTTGACACGTCTCTCAACACGTCTCTCGCTACAGTCAACATATCATCACTAAACACTGTACGTTGTGTTACCTGTAACGAACAGAGTTACGTCAGATTGTTTCGAGATTGAAAAAACAGTCCCTTTTGTACGTGATGGTTCAATTATACAAGAACCACCACGATGGATCGCCGCGCCTATTAGCGCTGTCATAATTTCATACTCAAGCCTGAGATGGGTTATTAAGCGCCTGCGTCTCAAGCTGGACGGCACCATAGCCAGTCATTCTTTTTGTTACCGCTGGACAAGGGACAAAACCACAAGCACAGACCACTGTCGATTAGGTCCTTGATTGGCCAACAGCACTTCAATTGGGAAACTCCCGATTTAGAAGCCTTTCGAACTGACCTGCGACTGAAAGCTCAAAGGCCAGTTGACCATCTTTGTTGGCCCTGTTGTATCAACTTACGCAGTATTGGGCGCTTGTTTGTCAATGGATTCACAGATTCAAATATAGCTGTGTTTCCATTGTTTTCATATTTAAATATCATTCAATGTTCCTCAAGGACTGAGTCTACTTTCTTGTACACATGTTTCCTTCGTCACTACTCTAACACATACGACACTGGATGTCTTTGATTCACTCTGCATTCATTTAGCATCATTAGCATATAATTACTTAACAGTCTTTTAACTGAAGGTTTCTACGGTTTACCATTTATCGTTTATTTGCCTAGATTATCTTGGAATCATATACAGCCTCAGCAAAATTTCATATACATACCTAATAGCCAGACGAGAAAAAGCAAAGGGAAATAATGGCTATCAAATCCCTCATCACACGATTTGGCAAAGGTGCCGCCACCAAGCAGATGTACATCTACGAGACATGGCTACGTTGGGTCGTCCGCGGAATCCAGTTCGTACTCGCCGTCGTTGTCTGTGGTCTATATGGACGTCGCGTCGACCATGATCATAGGCACGGGAACGGTCAGTCAGCCGCGTGGATTTACGCGCTATTCGTCGCCGGGTTTTCATGCATCACCTGTCTTTTATACTCTATCCCCAACCCGTTCGGCCGCCTGCAGTCCCACCGCCTCTTTGCCTGGGACCTTATCCTCTTCGTCCTTTGGGTTGCCCTCTTCGGCACCTTTGCCGCCATCTTCCTCAAACGTGAGGAAGATGAGTACGAGGGCACCAGCGTCGCACTAATGAAGTGCGCTGTCTGGATTGATCTCGTGAATTGCGTTTTCTGGCTCTGCACCGGCCTTTACGGCTGCTTCCGTACTTTTGTCGGCAGGAAGGTGAATGGGAAGATCGATGAGTATTCTAACAAGGTTGAGGATGGAATCAACGCCAAGGTGGACCAATACGCGGGTTCCGCAAAGAACAACTTCAGTATGAAACTTAATCCTTTGCGCAACGAGACAGTATGAGCTAGGAATACGTGGGAAGAGCTGGTTACCTCATACGTTGAATAACGATACTCACGGCTGTATGATAGGATTGGGTTATGGGGGTGTTTTTCATGCATAGCATTACGGGCGGTTGCATATAGACTACTAGACGGGCTTCATCAGTTAGAAGCGATGTCTCAGACTGGTCCCCTTGGGTTCCATTTTTCGGGAACCACCAAGGGCATCCATTAATAATATTATTGTCTTTTACATCACCATATATTCCTTACAATAAATATGATTTGTATTGGATTTTAACTTTGCACGAACTAGATATTGTGTCCTAGGTGACACCTCTGGCCCTCTAACCACTTCTACAGTAGCCAAAGGAAGACTAAATCAAGCTTCAAATATATCGTAACACTACCTCCTAAGAATTATTTTATAGTTATAACTTCCTTGTATATACTTCTCTACCTCTGGTTCGTTCATTCATACTCTAATCTTGTTTGAAATGTCTTTGTTTAACTAGTATATTATATCTAGCTGAGTATCTCAGGTAAGTAGGTCAGAAGGTAGTTATCACGGTTTTCCAATACCTTCTCATCCATATGTCTTCAATATGCCTAATTCTTCTATGATAAATATGCTCTACCATCCATATATTGGTTCAGGAGCTATGCTGCCACGGCGATGAACTTCTAGCTAATCAAAACTTTCTAGCCCAGCGATTTGGCACTACAACAACTAGTCGTAACAAAGTGATGCTTTGGAGAGGTCGTATAGGCAACTCCTATGTATAGATGTTCTAGACCACCATGCTATATTAAGATACAAAAGAAATCATAATTTAGCAATGCCACTTTTTATCAAAAGCATTATTCAACATTTCCCTTGTTATGTATCTACTTCCTTTGATGAACTATACAAACCATGTAATCAGATGTCGATATAATCCCCCGTTCCTCTAACTAGATAGCGAAATTTGATCCACACAAATCCTTTACAGTCAATATTGTTTCAAACCAATTCTTTCTCCGATTTTAACCCTAATCTAAGCAAAATGTCTACTAAGGATACTCGCCTTACACACAAATCCCTCCCACGACTTATAATTCCATCAGGGAGTCGTCGGGCGGAGCCTGAGGAGATTACTGTGAGTCGTGTCGAGGACTTCCTAGACTACTGTATCAAGCACAAAAAGGCACCTATCACGCGGCTCCCAGATATCGCCTTTATCCCCCCTCCGGGCTCTCTGGGCTCGAGTTCGGATAATACAGAAGACCAGAGGAAGGTAAAGGAGCCCGAAAAGAAGCCCAGCAGTCATGAAGATCTGGAAGATCCGCGTACTCTCGCATTTACAGATTGTGAATACGACTTGTTAGATGCGTTGCAAGCACAGCTTGCTGGGGTGAAGGTGTTGCATCATAATTTATATCACGAGACGACCGTCGACCCGGATAATAAGGAAGCAATGGCGAAGTGCAAAAAAGCTAGAACTGAGCGGGAGCAGATTAATAACGAGATCTCGGAAATTTATCGAAAAAGGGGTATTCGCCGAGACTTTAGACGGGATGCTAACCACCCTAAAGGCATACTGAATTGGTGATTGCCTAGGCGGGCGAGTATTAGGGGATATCAATGGGCGACTATGGAAAGGGGGTAAGTGCGCGAAACCTCCTTTGTTAATGATTTTTATGATGTTTATGATTGCTACGATTATCGGTATACCAATGAAGTCGCACAGGATGTGACATTTCTGCACTATGTAAAATAGGGGAGGAAGGCTAGGAATAATAAACAAAACAATAATTCTTCAACTTGCTCTCTTATTATCGTCGAGGTTGTTCCTAGCGATATTTCAAGCACTTTAGGTAATATCTTGAGTTTCGACTTTGAGCCTCAAAATTGGCCTTGAAAATAAGTAATGGGTTTCCACATGGCCATAAACCCTTAAGATTATTGTTTGGAAACTACATGGACTTAGTAGAATCTCAAGCATATCGATGAGTAATCTAACTAGGCTGCAAAGAATGTAAGTTGGTGAACAATGAGAGTGTTCCCGAACAGCTGAGAAGTTCACAAACAATCTCTTTGTTTCCATTGCTTGAGTAAATTGAATTGTTCCAACAGAAACATAAATATATGCGACTTCGCGCACAAGGTCATTCATCGATCTATGAACAACAAAGGACATAACATAGTATCTAAGTTGGCTATCTCAATATAAATTCGTGAACATTTCAACTTGCAAATCCAACGCAGATCTCACATATCCAATCCTTAAAATACCAATATCTAAGTTATTCAGGCCAAAACTAAAAAAAAGATCTTATCGAATACAACTTTCACTTTACATACTATGTCTAGCCAAGGTTCGTTAAGAAAAGGCTCGTTCAGAGAACACGCTGAACAAGAGATGTCGACTCGAGGGCAGGCAACCACGGGCCAGTCTCAAAACGAGGAGACGCCCTTAAAAAGCCCCTCACGGAAACTCTCCTATGAGTTACTTCCCGAGATTCTCTCCGTGATTAGGGCAGCCCCGCCGGTCTTGACGAAGGGCGATGGGAATGTGGTGGTGCTAGATCCTCTAGGCAATCTACCTGACCATCAAGATTCAAACCAGGTAGGACAAAACACATTGGGACCGAAACCGACGCTCCTTAGACGCAACGCGCTCTGCCGACGCGTGACAGCGCCCGTGGGGTTTAAAAAAGAGATTCCTGACGATGACAGTGGTCCAAAGGACTACTTTTCTTTCCCATTCGTGGAACCCCCTCCGCCGTGCTCACCTGCGGCAGAGGAACTTCGCAACGCATGGGAGAGCCTTCAAAGGCCTATCCGAGCTCACTCGTTGCCCTCGCGTCAATTCCACAAACCTGAGAATTCTCGCAGCTAGTAATTGTACGTGACCGGGGAGTATTGCGGGAGGCCGGTCTATGCATATTTTAAAAAAAACACCAAGTTGTATATAAAGGAAGAGAGAGAGGTGATGTGGAGTAGACGTGTTTCCCTTGTTTCGCTATTTATTTCCCTGTTTATTTCTAAATGTTTTCTGGGGTTAGGAGTTAGAATTAGCAATGTTATGAGAATCAATCCTCTAACATGAAGCGTAAATGTTTCTACAACCATAGTAAGTCTTAGACCCCCGAGTGTGGGGATTCGTCCATAGACTAAAAGAGGTAGCAATGCAATAAAGTGAATAACGGCTTCGGCTCGGGTTTGGCCTAGCGTAGCCTAATTAAAGAGTTTGTCGATTGCTTAACCTACTACAGTTTAGTAAAGCTGCGTGACCATAGATGATCGGCGTAGCGGTAATGGTGATAAACAGAACCATGAAGTACATAAGTGGCCATAGCTTATAGATATCGATAGATATCTTGGATTGACCCATGGGGGAACTCCTAGGAGGGGTTTCAGTACTTGGTAAGTGCGGGAGACTCGATTTCTTTTTTTAGATAGATATCAAGTCTGTGCCCTTCAGAGCGTTGGTACATAGACAAGGGGATGGGATAATCAATAAGTAGAACTGTATGATGATTCCCGTGTTCGGAAAGAAGAGTCTTTTATTTTATTTTTATTTTTTGAGACCTCGTAAAGGTTAAATGAGCGTACAATAAAAATTTCAGCATCGCTTTTGACATTGTAACTGTAGTATAGTAGTTAAATACTGAGTTGTTATGATGAATGCTGTTAATGTTACTCTATTAGGATGTTGTTGGCTACGTTCATGATATCTTGGGCACCACCAGCACTAGTTGCACTTAGGAGTGGTATGTAAGTTTGCTTTCTCGTGTGAATTGGCATTTTCAGCTTAGACTAGCCCAGCCAACAAATAACCACCCTACCATGTAGTCATTTCTATCATAATGTAGAGACGACTTTAGGACCTAGGTTTCCTGGGACGGGAAATGGATTCAACAATGCGTCAAATAAATCGCCCCTTGTGGAAATTCTGCAGTATTTATGGTCGCCGACTAACAAAAACGACGAAGTGATCGATCTAGTCGGGTTAAGACGCCATGGCAAACGGTGGCTGAGGCTACTTTTCCCGGCGAAATGGACGGTTGATGGAGATCGACAAGGGTACCGGCTCGTAAAGCTGAGAGCTGAGAGAACAGACAAAGAAATTCGTAAATATTGCATCACATGAGCATAAGTGATGTAGGTATATGGAATACAAGATTGTCGAGTGACAGCATATGAAACCGATATCATATCAAGAGCTGCCTGTCCCCGGAATAGCGGTGCAGAGCTTGTATACGTGGTGGACGGGTGTCACTACGTCACAACTGTCAAACAGTAATATGTGTTATCAGATCTGGTGAACATTAGACCTGTCATATGCAAGGCTAAGGTTCCTCCTGGCTCGTCATACGAAGCACATGTACGCAGGTATGCGCTGCATCCATGCGAGGAAGCAGGAGGATCTTTGGACGATGTTTCGAGATTTCTGCAGTCATCAAAATTCCAGCACGAGACTAGTAACGCTGAAAGGATAACGGCATCGCCCCGACGTGCTGGTATTGGGTACGCATTTGAGAATCGATTCGCTACCCAACGGCGTTCCTGCGTCGGCGGATGGCATTGCAGCACTAAAGTGTATGCAGCCCTGTCTCCCGATCAATGTACGTATGTACTAGGCTAGGTTGAGCTGACAATGGACATACCCGACATAGTCACGATGGTCAAGAGGACGGTCGTAATTCTAAAATACTCCGAAACCCCAGAAGTACCGGGAACAAGCGCGCTAAATAAGTGCATCTTGGTCTATTCCCACGAATGAAATTCATCTGGGGTGATCGTAGTGGGAGCTTTTTGGTTCTTGGCATGTGTTTGATGGTTTACCTTTGATTATCAGTATGTAGTTCATCCCGAGAGTCTGGAGCCCCTAAGCGTTGAAGTATCTCTCATTTAATATCGAATACTAATGACTGGATTTGAAAAAGCAAGGGAGAAATATGCAATAGACTTATTATTCTCTCAAGGATGGAATTAATGGTAAACCATACAGTAAATGTAGCTGACGATGGGTAAGAAACAATACCCTTGCTACTGCTTATCTTGACTTGATCGCCTTTCTTGGCGGATCGTGGATTTGTGGTAACCCAAGCTTGGAATAGGGCGAACAAACGAACGGATCTCGCAAACATGTGGTAGGCTAAGCATACCTTGGTCGAGGATTGTTATCGCCTGCCTGGTCGCCTGGACCCTAGGTTTGGTACCTAACGTAATGTACATACTCACGGGAAACTCGTTGGTAGATCGTGAAAGCAGAACAGATTTCCACGTGTCGAATCTACATAGCGACACCAGGGTTCAACAATTCGATACGGAATGCCAATCTAACAGCTTCAACCTAACCTAATAAGTTGCAGTAACTCGCAGTAACTTGCAGCGGTAGCGTCGACGCAAAGCTCGTCCCCGCAAAGCGGCTAACCTATGTTGGTATCCTTTATACAATGTCTATACCTATTCGTATAATGTACCTAATTTGTACAATACGTAGACATTTGGTACTGAGATGTATGTTAAGTGCCTAACATATTTAGAAAGCCATTCGCAGACGGGTGGAATCTTGGCTTTATTTACTGCATGATGATGGATAACGGTTTACACGGTGGCGGCCGAATCAGAGTTAATCCCCCCTTCCGGACAGCAGAGAAATACACTACGGTATCTCTTGGTGAGCGTTTCATCAACTACTTTGGGTTTCTTAGAAAATAGGTGGCTGAAGCTGACGGGGTGACATGGTTGGTTTGCCGTCGAGTTATCCCTTTCTGTCCTAGTCATGTCTTCATGACGTTTCTAAGCGCCCATGTTAATAATACTTCATGCGTTGAAACAAAACAAGACAGCTGTGGGCTGCCTTATTTTCGAGATGCCAAATTAGAAAATGCGACACTGCCGCCCGCTTAAGAGGATAGAAAATTTCTTTTTCTCGACGCTTTATGCACAACATATCCATAAAGTAAGTAATTTTAGGCAGATGGGATATGTCTAATCTGATTCGTACGAGACGGGAATTTTGTTTCGAGCAGAGACCGAGAGTCATCCTTTTAGCATTTGTCTTTTATTGGTGAGCACTTCATAAATTGCATTATCTCGATAACTTACAAGTCTAAGTTACGTGGAGTCGGAAAGTTTGCGCCGACAACCTTTTCTCATTAGTTTGGTGGAACCCTTTGCACTCTCTGAGTTCTTTACCCCTGGTTCCCCCTGTCAGACAAAGCCTTTATTGGTTGGCAAATGGATGATGTTCCTGGATAAGTGGAGAGCCATGAAAAGGAATACATTACCTATGTACAACGACATACTTGTTAAAGTTTAGATAACTAATGCTAATATATACGCTAGAACTAATATAGTAATGTATCCAGATGCATGGATGTATAGATGAATTTAATCCTATGGAGAAACGGAATCCTCATAAAACTTAACAATGGGACTCCTTCACTCCGAGTCTTTTTCACTTTGTTTCGAAACGGCATAATGATACGAGTTATGGTTAATAAATCTTATACATAAGGATTAGTCGCCTTATTGTTGACTATATCATACCATAGTAAAGTTCCCTCGGAGAGACCGATGCGAAGAAACACGCTTCTTTACTTACACCAAACCCTGTTTATGTTTCATATCAACTCTGTGCCGTAATGCTTGTTAATCATCACGAAGTATTTCATGGAATAATGTATCTTAAATATATTGATAGTTATAGCTTCTTAGCCAAATATCTTAGGATTTAATCCGTCTTCACTACCGTGTATGCTACATAACATCCATCCTCTCAAATAGTTCCAACAATATATTACTCGTAATAAAGATTGGGATAGCTATTTGTTTTGATTTGTTTCCATGCCATTGAAAATGTATCGGGATGATACTATGACTTCTCGGACTCGCAAACAAATTCCCATGGCTTGATTATCATCGTTATTATATAAATTTATGAACAGGGTTAGAGGTGATGTTGATGTTATGTTAATTAGCGCCTACGCGGAGTACATACTTCATACAGTCTAAGTGATAACGTTAAAATGTACACTAATGCAACCGTTCCCGACGGAGTCGACCCATAATCGCTTCCCCCACCTCCAAGGTTCTTATTTTCCGCTTACAATGGATATATCCTTAACCTAATATATACATAACTCTATAATACATATCTACATACATAGAAGAGAGATTTTAAAAATAAACATATTATAGTGACTTGTGCGACCGCTAGACCGCTAGACAGAAAACAGCCCATCCCTGACAGCGACCGGCATTGACATGCACAAATACGGTACAGTACACACCCATCTCGACGTTATCTGACTCTCTCATTCGTCTAAGAGGGAAGATGAAAAAGAAAGAAGAACGAAAAAAAAAAAAAAAGGATCGAGGCTACAACTACCTATGTATTTTGACCTTACATACTTTAACTGACATCTATTTTTTATCTTGATTTCACAATTGAATTTTTATCTTCGACGTCTATCATTTAAGCATTTACGGAATATAGGTACATTTCACATTATTAAATAATACTTACTAAATACCTTTTACGGTATCTTCATGTTCCTTCCCCCTTTACAGCTATTATATACTGTTAGTGTTACCTAGACCCAGGTCACTTCCGGATTAATCGATAGCGTCAAGCCTTTCCTTCTGCTTTTGTACATGCAGCCGACTATCTAACCGAATTATCACCTTTTTATTATTATTTTATCAACGTGGCTGTGGTACCTATAGGCGTACCTACTACATACATCTACATTCACCCACTTTACCTACATACACTCTCGAGTTTCCCCCCCCAAAGGCCCCCCCCAAAAAAGTGTTTCTACCCATCCACCATCCCGCAGTTATCCAAGACAAGAACTTCCCACCCCTTTATTATTGTACACCACACAATCGTACACCCCGACCATCTTGCGCCCTGTCGCAGCCCAGTCATTGAGCGCCGACCCCTCTCTCGCCTTCTTCGTCTTAGTCAATTTCCAACCAATTCCGTGCAACATCTAGCATAACCTCTTGAGGACCCTATGTCTTGAGACTTATCCGTGTGTACGACTTAATTCTTCCAATTCTGCGGCTAGTTTTGTCGCAGCGCAACCCAGCGCAGCCCTTTCATCGTCCGTTCAGACCGGCCCTACGTTGTCAGACCTTCAGTAGCAGACCAACCGAAAATTGTCGATATAATCCGGGACGGGAAACTTATCACGATACCCGCTCTCCGTAATTGGTGATAGACCACAAGACTCCCGATTGTCTTATTTAATCGCAGTCGATTCTTGGCTTTATACGTATATCCATCCATACGCATTCGCCCACCTTGTTGGCCGATCGATAAGCAGTCAGAAGAAACCTCCCTTGCGGGAATCTAAATCAACTACCCGAAAATCGAAACATTTCCGGTTTAACCACGTTTAATCTGGCCCTCGCTGGATCGTTGTGCCTTCCTCGACCCCGATCTATTCTACGCATTGGCGGAATAATTCACGCCCACGTATATCGATTGTAGATCGAGCAATTCAACATAAATCTAGCATTACGCGATCGATGAGACAATTTCTCGACTGTTTCTACTACTGCCTCTTGTAGAGTATACTTATCGAAGTCCGATAGATTGTAAATATAACGACAGTGCAGGTTCGATAAAGGCGTGTCTCGGTGTTGAGTTGGATGTTTTGGTATTTTGGAATGATCGCAATTCGTTGTTGTGCTTAGCTTGCTACTATAGTGTTGTCAGCGAGCGGCATTAACGCCATTGAACGATTGAAACTAAGTTATTACTCTCGAACATGTCAGTCATGTTACAAACACCATCTAGGGCGTCGACGGCCTCGTCTTCCTCCTTCCAACCGATATCGCGTCAAAACACCATGTCTTCCTATGAGGGCTCGCGCTCGGCGCGACAGTCTAAGCGAATGTCTATGTCAGCTCTGTACCTATCTATGTCGGCAAACGAGTCGGATTTAGAAATTGAAGATGATCTCGCAAAAGGTAAGAGGGTCACGAGAGTTGATTTCGGTGAGATGGTACAATGCTAACATTGGGGGTGGATTACAGCACAGAAGATACTGCGCGAGTTGAAGTCTAAAATCTCTTCGCAGTCGAAGAAGAACTTTGTCCTTGAAAAGGATGTTCGGTATCTCGACTCTCGAATTGCTTTACTTATTCAAAATCGAATGGCATTAGAAGAGGTTTGTCAAATTTCCTGTCCTATAAATACCATCGCGACTAAACGGATATCTAGCAAAACGAAGTGGCCAGCCATCTCGAAGACGCGACCGACTTACAGGAGGGCGCGTTTCCTAACGACGACAAAACGCAGAAATATGGTAATCTTCTGTTCTTGTTGCAATCTGAGCCCAGGCATATTGCACATCTCTGCAGATTGGTTTCTATGTCTGAGATCGACTCGCTTCTGCAGACAGTTATGTTTACTATATATGGAAACCAGTATGAAAGCCGAGAAGAACATCTCCTCTTGACTATGTTTCAAGTAAGTCGATAACCATCCCCTCGTGATGGCGTGGTTCTGATTAACTGTATCCAGTCTGTCCTTACCTACCAATTTGATACGACTCCCGAATATTCATCTCTTCTCCGAGCCAATACGCCGGTTTCTCGTATGATGACCACCTACACTAGGCGTGGGCCGGGGCAGAGCTTCTTGCGATCGGTATTGGCACAGAGAATCAACAGCCTAATCGAGTTAACAGATCTAGATCTTGAGATCAATCCTTTGAAAGTCTACGAACGCATGTGTCAACAGATCGAGGAGGATACCGGTAGCCTTCCGCCATCACTTCCTAGGGGGATCACTGGCGAACAAGCAGCGGAAAATCCTCAGGTACAGAAAATTATAGAGCCGCGTTTGACAATGTTAACGGAAATCGCCAACGGTTTCCTACAAACAATCATTGATGGGCTTGACGAGGCCCCCTATGGGATCCGATGGATATGTAAACAGATTCGAAGTTTGACCAAACGAAAGTATCCCGACGCGAACGATCAGGTTATCTGCACGTTGATCGGTGGTTTTTTCTTCCTACGTTTCATCAATCCCGCCATCGTCACACCGAAATCATACATGCTCATCGATGGAGTGCCGTCTGATCGACCACGCCGAACTCTCACATTGGTCGCTAAGATGCTACAGAACCTGGCTAATAAGCCATCGTATGCAAAAGAACCATACATGGCCAAGTTACAGCCATTCATCCAACAGAACAAGGACCGCGTCAACAAGTTCATGTTGGATCTCTGTGAAGTCCAAGATTTTTATGAGAGTCTCGAGATGGATAATTACGTAGCGCTGTCGAAGAAGGACCTTGAGCTTTCTATTACCCTAAACGAGATATATGCCATGCACTCTTTGATCGAAAAGCATTGTGGGGAACTGTGTAAGGACGAAAATTCACACTTGGCTCAAATTATATCCGAATTAGGTCACGCACCTACACAAGTACCTCGAAAGGAGAATAGGGCTATCAACCTTCCCCTATTTAGCCGATGGGAGACAGCCATAGACGATCTGACTGCCGCCCTAGACATCACGCAGGAGGAAGTCTACTTTATGGAAGCCAAGTCCATCTTCGTACAAGTTATGCGCTCTATCCCTGCTACCAGCTCAGTCGCCCGGCGGCCCCTGCGTCTAGAGAGAATTGCGGATGCGGCGGCTACGTCAAGAAATGACGCGGTGATGGTTCGGAAAGGTATCCGTGCCATGGAACTACTTAGTCAACTTCAAGAGATGAAGGTTATTGATAAGTCCGACCAATTTGGCTTATTAAGGGATGAGGTCGAACAGGAGCTACAACATCTAGGCTCCTTGAAAGACGGTGTAATCGCTGAGACAGCTAAACTCGAAGAAGTCTACAAGACTATCAGAGATCATAACGCGTACCTTGTTGGCCAACTCGAGACATACAAGAGTTATCTTCACAACGTACGAAGTCAATCCGAAGGCACGAGACGAAAGCAGCAGAAGCAGCAAGTTCTTGGACCATACAAATTTACTCACCAACAGCTAGAAAAGGAAGGTGTCATCCAGAAGAGCAATGTTCCCGACAATAGGAGAGCTAACATCTACTTCAATTTCACAAGTCCTCTACCGGGGACCTTTGTCATTTCGCTACATTATAAAGGTTAGTTATAATAAGCCTGGCTCATTTTGTTCCCCAGCTAATTGGCATATAGGGCGCAACCGTGGTCTATTAGAACTTGACCTGAAGCTTGACGACCTGTTAGAAATGCAGAAGGACAACCAAGACGACTTGGATCTGGAATACGTGCAATTCAATGTCACGAAGGTACTGGCCTTGCTAAATAAGCGCTTTGCCAGGAAGAAAGGCTGGTGATCAGTTGACACTACGTCTTAGTGAATTCGCCTCTGGACTCATCTGGTTTATTCACATTATCAACTTGCAACACGTTTGTTTACAGGACCTGGCGCGGCGTTTATGGCTCATTACGACTTGATACCATTTTCTTTGCTATATCATAGTATTGCACCCATCCCAGACGAGATTTGCGACTTATTATTGTAGGCACAGCTCCTTGGGCGCCAGTTGCGAAAACTTAATACTAGTCGGGCATTTCAAATGACTACCTAAGGCAATATCTATCTTGCCAATAGAGTTAGCTACGCCACTATGGGGCAATGACTTGGTCCGCAGTCTTGACTGCAAGCCTACATGCCGCATATGTCAACACTGTTAGGAACATGTCGTTCCTAGCATTTCTATTATATGTTACCGTCTGAGAACGGTCTATCCAACGCGAAATGGTTTCCTAGTTCAGGGAGTTTCCAGAATAATAATTGTCAATCCTCCCTTTAGGGAGTTGGAGGGGACGGGCGCAAGGTTGTGTGGTTCTAATGTTGCCGTATCGTTGGAGGCAAGTTGGGGGGAGGTGGTAGGCGTCGTTACCTAGGTTGTCGAATGTTGTTGTTATTGTCGAACAGAGGGTGTGAAACAAGCGAGGGATTATCCCTCGAATCCGTGTTGCTTAGCTGTTATTTCCTCGGCTGGTCCGGCGGCTATTGCCAATGCTATTTCTAAAGCGTCTATCTCCTCGAGCTTTCTAGCAGGGATTGTAGAGCAATGTAGCATTTAGTTTTGGGGGCTTGGTATACATATATGAATGGAAGAGCCTGGAAGGTCAAATTTGACTGGTATGAAAGGCGCATGTGGAAATACAAGTTGGGGGGTAACACTTCTAACGTATGACAATCAACTCGCAGTGTCAACATACAGAGCCTACATTGTTAGAGCTCATGATACCTCGGGTTCTATATACTTTGTATCAATATCATTCATTCCTCCAACCTCTTTAATCTAGTATCGTCATACTAGACTTATTGCACAGGAACTATCAATCTGTCAATATCAGGTCCCCATCCATCGTTTATGCCTTCAATGACTATCTCATTTGTACTGCCGGACTTAAGATCGACGTGTAGTGTGCTACTAGACACACTGCTGCCTGTTGGTAGGAATGCTAATTTCTGCGCAGCGGCACCGTTCACTCGCACGTTTGCATATCGCGCCGAGCTGTCTCCGTTCACGTAACGTATGCGCACGGTTGTGCGCGCATTCGCGTCGCTTCGTATTCCCCGGAACGTCACGGTTCCCTTATCCGGACCTCCCACATAGCCTGCCGCCGTCTGTCCAGAACACCCGCTGCAGCTTACGTTGCGCGTCTTGCCACCATATACAGCGGCTTCGCCTTCATACGCTGTCTCCGACGGCTTGGCTTTCGATGAGGAAGACGATGTCGAGGATAGGTCTGGAACCCAGGACTCGGCGTTGGCCATGGTCACGGTGGTCCCGCTGATGGTTAGGGGTAGCCATACGTATGTCGATGCCATGAGATTCTTGCTCACCCACCGGTCGCCGAGGTAGATGGCGGCGTTGCTGCCGACTGGTAGCACGTAGTTGGTCTGTGAGGTGTATGTTTTACTGCCGGCGTCGGCGAATGTCTTCCACGCGCTCCACCCCGAGGTCAGAGATGTCGAAGTGCTGTACACATTATCGTTGGGGTCCCAGCCGGTGAGCTTCGAGCCGAACATGTAGTAGCGTCCATTCAGCTTAAGCAGAGCCGGAGCTTCGATGCTGTCAGACCACAGGTACGTGCTACTCGCCACGGTGAGGTAGTCATCGGATAACCTCATGATGCGCAGGCCGTTCTGGCGGTCTTCGCTTAACAAGTAACCCGCGCCGTCATCGTCGACGAATAGACCCATGTCACGGCTCTGGTGGCTAAGTGGCTGATACGAGTTGACGTACGTGTACTTGCCGCACACGGAGTCACCAGTCGCCACGCCAACCTTGGCTTCCCCGTAGTTGGATGAGTCGATGTGCATGTACAACACGTACTTGCCCGTCTTGGCGTTATGAACGACCTTCGGTCGCTCTACGACCCTGCTCGGGCCTAAGTCGCCGCTGGCGGTACGCGAGAGGAGCGCGCCGACATAGGTCCATTGCACCAAGTCTGGGGAAGAGTAGCAGTTGACGTTCTGAAAGGCACTTCCCTCCGTCTTGTCTTCGCCGATTAGGTAGTATGTAGAGCCGACCTTGATGACACCGGCACCGTGGGCTTGCAAGTGCTCATTGTTTGACTATACGAGGATATGTTAGCGGCTGAGTGCCTATACAGCAGGTTGTGTTTGGTGTGGAGCTGTTGTGGAGTTGAAGATGGGATTGAAAAAGGGGTTAGCAAGGGGAAAATAGGGGGGAATAGGGGTTATGCTACGACGATTTGTATTTTAGGATTGAAAAGGTTGTACCGTAGTCCAAGTAGCGCCGGGTACTACTTGTAAGCTCGCCTCGGCGAGCGACGACAGAGTCGCAAAGAGTAAAGCTCGGAGGTAATGCATCTCGAGGTAAGATAAGCGGCTAGGTTAGTTAGTTAGATGCAACCAACCGAAGTGTGCATGCGGGATCGACATGCAATTCGAACGAGCGTGCGATATGTCCAGGTACGCACCGGCGAGCTGTCTTGTTCATATAATGAGCGAGAACCAGGGGTAAAGCCTCTCACCCGCTGTGGAGAAGCAATATGGATATCCGGATTTCTGGGGTAAGATCTCCCGCGACATACAATTGAAATACGAGTCGAGGCCCGCGACGGAGACAAGCGCACCAAAGACAGCTTGTGCCGTTCTCCCACTCATGTATTTTATTTGGGGTCAGATCCATATCCGCAGGCAAAGCTTTTCTCCTTAAGGAATAAAGCCGATACTACGTTAAGGGCCTTCGTGTTATTAACATGCTACTCTTCATGTTTATTGACGCGTAAATATTTATACGCTAGTAGCCCGGTTTTGATGTATCGCCCCCTATATACTCGCTGCCGTGCTGGCTATAGGGGCGGTTAAAGCTAGTTTTCGGCCATGCAGGTTTTCTGCAGTCCGGCCAGGTCCCCGTTGACCTGCTGTAGGATCGGATGAGACCCTATATGTCAGTTGATAGACGAACCCAATGCCAAGACGTGCCAACTGCATAATAAGTTGCATTCTTCATGCAGGTAGGTCGTATTGAGTCGAATGACATAAAATTTCAAATACTATCTCAACTAATTAAGTCAAGTGTATTTCTTCATGCGTATTACAAGACTTTTGAATTTATACTAACTTTATTCTGTGCCATTTGTACCGTACTCACACCAACCTATCGCAAATAGCACAAAGCGCCCAGTGAGTATTTACCTTGGGTACCAAGGCAACGCGGGACGGAAAATTAAATTCCACCATTTGGAAGAACTTCGTCAAGAATTCCTTAATTGTTCAAACTGAAGGTCAGAATCTAGCTTCATGACTCTAGTACTTTAGAGTCTTCGTTATAGAAGCCATTATCCGTAACTATAACAATACCGTGAAAAGTCCATATGGATCACCGAGCCAAGTAGATGTCAGATCAGAGTTTATTAAACTTGCCGTCAAACCATCCTATCCCATATATATATCCTACTACTGGATGAGTTTAGATATTAGTATAGGTTATTTAAGCTATAGCATACCCAAGATCCATAACCAGTATGATCTTAGGAGGATGGGGGAAGTAGAGAAACTAACTGATTTGATGTTTTCTAGACTCAATTATTTCCTTGCGCAAGTACTGTCAAGTTGTCCGTGACGTTGATAACTCATTGAATACTTTTAACCCTGAGAATAGCCACCTAGATAGTTATATTATATTATATTTTTTTGAACATTCGAAGCTTATCAGGTGCATTTCTCGCTATTAGAAAATCTAGGTCATTGCTATGTTCTTTAGTAACTACACCTTATTTTGAATTTATATCTGTCTTACCAATATATCATACCTCGCCATACGTTGAGTACTTTCGCAGACATTTATCCTATCTTCTAAGTAGTGTATTTCATTATATCCCCACAACGAAAGTTTACCTAGTTGGCATTATCTCAATACTCGCGGCCTTTACTCTACAGACACTTAATAACTACCTCTTATCTATCAATTCAAGACGTGGTTTCATACTTGATACCTACATGATAAGGATCACAGGTAAGGGTATTAAAATATGATGGCCTTGCTAAGAGATTAGGTCTATGCGCTGTGTAGTACAGTCACAGGTGACGTTATCCTACAATAATTTAGGAAACAGCCAAGACAGTTAAATAATGATTCAAAAACAATCAATTAGGCTTAAGTAATGAGCGACTCTAATACCGGATTGGTTAAGATACTGGAGTAAATCTAACTACTAGGATACATTTAACACTTATTCACTGATTTAGATCTATTAATCCACTGATAGTGACTTGAACCCTTAGAAGATAAAATTGAATTCACTAACATTAACAATTAGATTCATGGTACATATGATCTGAATTGTTGGTGTGCGACACACGATGCAAGGCTATGAGTTGGCCTCAGCCTCCTGCCTACACGATGCCTACACGAGTGTGCGCAACTCCAACCAATGTGACTGAAATTCTTGAATCACGAAGCACCAAGGCAAATCTATCATTATGACCGTTTAAGAAAATTATATATATCAATTTCAAATGCGCTATAGCGTCAAATACAGTAAAACTTCGGTCGCTCGACCTCAGCCCGCAATAATATGGATGTGCCTGTGTTCGCTATCAGCTGCACCGTATTCATTATCAGCCTGGTCGCAGTTGGGCTACGTTTCCATTGCAGGATATTGACGAAAGGTATTGGATGGGACGATGGGTTTATCCTGATTGCTGTTGTTCTGGAGGTTGCATTATTTGCGGTCTCTATCTATTGTATGTCAAGTTCTCACCTTAGAGGCGGCTCTGCTAACCTTTAATTAGTATGGAATGGAGGATATTATCGTGTTTCGCCAGACCGAATCGACAGGGGTATTCTCTGTGTAAGTATATTTATTTGAGGGTTACTTAAATCCTTATGAGATATGCTAATACATTTATACTAGATACTCCTTGTTTTCGAATCCCTCTATTTGACTTCCATGTGCTTCACAAAACTCAGCGCCATATATTTATACATGAGAATATTTATCCATAGGTCGTTCCGAGTACTCTGCCTGATCATCAGTTTTCTCATATTACTGGCGTATATATCAGTATATGTACAAGTCTTCACCCTTTCGGAGGTCGCGTCAGACGTCTGGGGAAAGCCAGTATTCGGTCACGTTGTGGATAATAAGAAGATCGACATTGGAAATGCAGTTTTCAATGTAATCACAAATGCCGTCGTCCTACTTCTACCCATACGGCCTATCTGGACGCTGAAGATGAGGATTAGGTCTAAGATAAATCTGACGATACTATTTGGTCTGGGAATGTGGTAAGTTAGCCGTCCGATAAATTATATGTCACAGGAATTAATGTCAATCCCAGCGTCACTGTGGTCTCCTGCATCCGAATACACGCTCTTCTACGTGCAGACAAGTCTATAACGGCTACAGTAGTCTCCTACGGCAGTCGTGATATGCACCTCCGTGTCCTAGAGCCTGAATTAGCCATCTTCTCGCTCTGCCTTCCTGTTCTGCGTCCATTCTGGCTCAAAGTGCGAGAAAGCTACGGTTACGTTGCGGAGCAGCTTCGCAGCGGCTGTCAGTCTAGTAAGCTGGCCCCGGGCAAGACGGATGATGAGGGACATCTATTAGATTGGGAATCAACCTCCAACACTGTTACCAGCATCATTACCGGTACGCCGACAACGCCAGTAGCTGACATAGGCGTGTATGACTTACTTAAACAAAAGTCTAAGTCTCTATTCTCTGGAAGCTCAGTGCAACGACCGAAGCCTGCAATTATAAAAGTAGAAAGAACTTAGGAGGTTTCCTACTTAGCAGCTGTGGATTCTCGCTGATGTTTGCTATTAGCGATGCTATTTGTTATGCTTTAGTATGTACCTAATTAATAATATTTATATTTCGTCTACATTGAACATGGCGTTGTGGATGGTTGGTACCTGGGTATATTCGTTGTCGAGTACTACTACTCGAGGTATAGAATAGTTGCTTCGGTAATGAGGGCCATGGTGAAAGGTTATTCCGATATATTGTCGATTTGTACCTCAAGCTTACTACCGTTATAGCCGTCTTCCTTAGCTCCGGCGGCTAGGGAATCTACTACTCAGTGTTAAGACGATAGGCCATTCTAAGAACAGGGTGCTAATATGATTGATTCTTAGAGTAGTAGCCCCTAACAAAAGTTGAAACGAGGTGTGAGAGGAATTCTTAAGTTAATAACAGTTAAGATATATATGAATGCACGATGTCAACCAATCTGGACGAAATTTGGTGCAGTAGTTTTGAGTGGATGATATAATATATCAACCCCCATTCTGGTTTTATCCTAAGATAGAACTAGATGACTAGCTTGATCGAAACTACATAAAGAATCCACTCTACTTCTTAATTTTATCCTTGTTAGACTGCCATTCGTAACCCAAGTCCCTGGGCCGGGTTTTAGTTCGCTAGTTCGGAGACTATCTACTCATCAGGGCATAATATCGGGACAATAAGACAGCATGCATTCTTTGGGACCGCGGCTTGTCAGTAGAACAAGAGACTGGTGTTGCCTTCATCGTCGGGATTTCCCGAAATCTAACTAGATTGTAGATGAACTCCACGATCCGAGTCCCTGGTACGAGACCGATAATGCTGGCTACAACATTATTACCGTGCCATGTTACGTTAAATTACGTGAACCTAGTGTAAGATATACGACATCTACCTCGGACTAATCCTAGAACTGACCGAATCGAGAAATACCAAAGGTATTTTGATTAGTGATATCTGAATCGATCCGTGCGGTGATGGTAAGATACGAGTTTTGATATGACCCAAAAGACACATTAAATTTTTTATAATACAGCTACGTTTAAGATACAATTTTCTGCTTTCATAAACCCTTAAGTATTTTATAAACCTCGGCCCTTGTCTTATAATATTTGAACCTCACGTGTGAGATCAAAGCACCCCTGATACAAGGGTTATCCCGATATGGTCTCACCCTAGAGTAAATCACTACGTACATAACATGGAATGAAACCTGATCTGTCTGAAGACCGTGCGTTACTAGTCAGTGGGTTTATCTGAAAGCGTATCATTTTCCTTAGTCGCTAATCTAGGAATGGACTTTCTCCTCATTCATCAACGAAACCGGCCAATGAAAACGACTATGCCGGCACATTTATGACGCTAAGCTTCTTTTTCTTCCAGTATGTTGGACTTCGAGCAACATTAATGCGCTTCGATGGATCCAGACATTCCGAGAGCCCACTATGTCAGGCGAGGGAAGTCTGGAGAACTTACCATGTAACGGCCTCGGCGTTGAGGCGGCGTTCGCAGAGCAAGCTGAGCGTAGAAAAAAATAAAATAAAATCAGGTGATGGAAGTGGTTCTGGAATCCTGATAAACGTTTGGCTCAACGGTCGAGTGGAACTACGTTTATTTCCTCGCTACGCCGCAAATTTCATATCGCTTCTCCAATGACTGCGGCACAATTGAGTACAACAAGGATATTGATTTCTTTCGTAATATACCTTAACACGGAGTTTCGCGATAATTATACGATTTATCCTATGGATACGGTGTCTAAGTGAGAGTTAGGCAACGGTCCGGCGGTTCCAAGACTTTATCATACAATCACAAGGCCACACTAGCCACGATGCGCAGGGTCATATCTTCGGCAACTACCAGCAGTAGCTGGCGGAGTAGAGATGTTACATTACCTATAGGTAGTAGGACGATGTCTACCAGTAGCTGGACTACAGAAAGCGTATCGGAAAGTGATGGCTTGTTCTTTACCTCGCTTAATTCTCTTGCGCCCATTACGATCGTGATGCTACACGTCTTGTTGAGCTCTCATCTTGAATGGCAACATTGTTGGCCCAAGCTTTCCGAATACCATCTTCTCATACCCGATTTACCGGAGCACTCGCGCTCACGTCATGTTAAACCTTTCTCATTCGTCTTAGCTGCTGATCTCGTGGCCCAAATAATCCGGGAACATGCTCACGACGGACGGGCACATCTCGTTGGATTGTCAACGGGTGGATTTATAGCAATGGAAATAATAAAACGACATCCAGATGTTGTTATGAGTGCCTTCTTGTCAGGCGCTACTCCAGTCAACGATTTATGGAAGAGCCTAAACTCCCAGCCGAAGCTTGTACATATGGGGCTATCGGTTCTACTATATAGCCCGAGAAGCTGGTTGTTCAAAGCAACAGGATGGGCCCCGGAGTATCAAAATGAAGACCTTGTGAAAGAAATTAAGCGAAATAATAAATCACAATTGTTCGAAGCAGGGACTCGTGATACGGGTAATTGGAGCAGAGATGACATGGTAGAGGTTGGAAAGAAAGATAAAAGGATCGCCCTGGTCGCCGGAGGCAAGCAGGATAATGTCGAGGGTATGCGAGAAATGGGTCAGTTATTGGAGTCATTGGGCACAAACGAAGGCAGGGGGTCCCGCGCGTTTGTAGTAAGAGAAGCTATTCACGCGTGGAATTTGCAGGATCCTGTTCTGTTCGCTAAAGGGATACGAGCGTGGGTTGAAAAGACCCCATTACCATCGGTGTTTGAGCTACTCGAGCCACAAGTCACCATGATAGAGACGAAATAATAGCGAAAGGACCATTGACATTAACGATATCGAATCTAGCCGAGTCCCTAACATCAAATCAAGTATGGACTTAGCTGTAGCTTGATTTTGGTTGACATCACCCGACCAAATTTTAGTAGCAAATCAAAACGCAGCTTAGCGCCCCTATATGGGCGACAGTGTCGAGAAGACGGTCGATACATTACGATGTAGGATAGTTGGATTAGGGTAGTTGACCATCGTTAACTACTTGCTCAACTCTCGCCATAGTCGACCTACTCACCACCCCCCCTGGGTACCTATCTGGTAGGTAGTCAGAGTTCTTATCCGTCAAATCCAGTTAGAGCTTTATAACAACTTTCATATCATAGATACCCTATTTATAGAACCCTAGCATATCATCGACATGACACTCAGATAGAAAATAAATCGATGATACTGAACGTACCGACCGAGTCTTCGAGGAATCGGAAATGCCTCATGATCCCTTCCTTAACATGATTAGAAAAGAAAGCGATTATAGCAAAGCGTTTTGACCTGAGCTACCTAGTACCTCTTTCATGAACCGAAGCTTATCTATAACGTGTTTCTTGAACATTATTCGCATCCGAGACGTAACAGAAGCTTGAGACTCCCCTCTGTACATCGGCTGCTCTACCTCGTCTGCGCGAAGACATATCTCCACGGTATCGTGGTGGTAATCTCCAAATTCACATATAACTTTCACCAGATACTCAGAGTCCTTGGATATCGATGTACTTTTGCTTTCTTCGGCATTATCATCCGATAAATCTAGTAGTCTCCTCCGTACGTTTCGTAAGTTATTAAGTTCCCCTGTCGCTAAGTCTTCGATGTTTAAGATCGTCTCAATAGGCTTCCGTAAAGCAATTTATATGATAACAACACCCAAGCTATATACGTCGTACAATTTATAGTAGAGATTATTTCCCCTGCCAAACTGCGTGGAGATGCTGATAAGTGTCAGTCGATGGACAAAGGGGGGTTTCCCAGTCGTTTCGGGTATGTCGCTTAGTCGGGAAAGGTCATAGCCTGTAACGTACGGCGAGCTAAGGTTTGGTTCAATAAGTCCCGTGTCGAAGAATATAATATTGTCGCTTCTGAGTCCCTTGTGCATCCAGTCTATTGTGTGGAGGCTAAACAGATAGTCGCCAAGGGCGTTGGAAAGTGATGTTCTCGTCGTTATGGTTAGCTTCGGGCAGCTACTCAATAGGTGGCGAAGCGTTACCAGGTTCGAATCTCCATTCGGTCCAGGGTTCTCAAAGATGATCCCAAAGTCTACTTCACCTAGCTCTCTTTGATATTTAGTATAACCTAGACATCGAGGGGCTCGAAAAGCCGGTGGCATTTCCTCATGGAGCGGGTTTGCCACGTGCTTCCGTGAATCACTAGAAGGCTTTTCGGACCATTCAATCCAGACCTCGCGGCTGTTCCATGCCGCTATCACCCGCTGTGTCTGATCATATGGCTCAGCAGACCGAGGATATCTAAATGTAGAGAAATCCAACAAAACATTAGATTTGGTTGAATTTGGAGATCCACGAGTTTCTTGAGGCTGGTAGAATTCAATGTGGCTCGTCTTTATTTTTGCTAGACTTTGGAAATACTGCCTTTTCAACTCATCGGATCGGTTTTAATCACCGCAGATTCAACAAGAGAGGTTGGGTGGGAAATATAGGAGGGCTGGATTGCGATTCTATGACGTTTAACAATATACCAACTCAGAGCTTCAACCAAAGCTTTTTCTTCTGTTTTCCCCAAGAAGTCCGCTAAGAAATGAATAGAGGTCTCTAAACGTATCTAGGAGTATTTACAATTCTTCTTTATCAATGCTCATACAGACCAAGGTTTCAAGCCTCATAGCTTCTCGCAAGCATCACAATACTAAGACAAAACAATTCAAGTGAATCATATCTGTATTTAAAAAGAGGAGTAATTAAGATATTTTAAAATCAAAATAACCTAGTGTAGGTTTTTATGGTTTACATTATGTTCATCTTAACTAGGTACTTTCCTAGTAAGCTTTTATCGCTAACTATTCACTCATGAGGAAGTTAAGTCTATTAACCAAATCACTAAAACTGTTCATAGGACGTCTGCTTTCGTAGTTGGACCATTCACTAGAGATAAGTTTTCTAACATACCTACTAACCAACCTATTATTAGTAAGAAGTTATGGATAAAGGACTGATGTGTGCCTAAGTCGATAGTCTAAGAACATACGCTAATGTCATGGTATATGTCAGTTATGAGACGAAATCAAAGACAAAGGCGCACCATGAAATTGAGCCTGTCATTCCTTAGTTTGATTTACGGGTCGTCATGATGATAAACCATGATTCCTGTAGTATCAAACTCATACACAACACCTTTTTAAATCCATCTTCAATCACAATGGCAATCTCGCAAGGAAACTCTACAAGTAAAATTGCTGGATTGGCCCAATGTAGCGAAGGAGGCACGGCAAGCCAACAAGCTAATTCAATTGGCTCCGGCAGCTCATCTACTGCTGGAAAGGTAACTAATCTAGTTTAGTACCTGTACTTCTAATGCAACTCATGCTAATCTAACTATTTCCAATCGTAGGCTCCAGGCAAGCGTTGCCCAAAATGCCTAACATCGGGTTCCGTAATATGGGTTTTCTCTGGGCGTGACTGCCCATACTGCGGAACTTACATCCCATAGATTCGATTGCAAGGGGGATAGGGGGTCATGTATTCTGCCGATAATTTCTGAGCTGTAGGGCAGAAGCGAGCTTGCTCAGGTGATACTTACACGCCCGATGACCCAAACAACAATTCTAGTTCTCTGTGCTATCTACGTTCGTAGTTAATAGTTAGTATCTGAGATGTTTTGCTCACATTATCTTCTCTTTTCGTTAATAGTACAGATGTGACTCGAGAGTACTGAAATATACTTACGGTATATGTGTCGTATGTTATATATTGACCTTGCCTATCAACAATATGAGTGAGGAGGGGAGTCCTTATATGTACCTAAGGTATATATTCCACGCCAAGACACCACGCACTGTACCCGAAAGTAGTCCCTCAACCACTCATTTCAACAGAGAGAAGGGCTTATCAATCCACTAACGAATGATTGTCAACTACCATTCATTATAAATGGGCCTAGCGTGAGTATGACTGCGGCTGCTTGATGATTCAAGGCCAAATACCTATATAACAGCTACGTTTCGAGAAATCTTATGCAGACTTAGAACCGAGGTTATTTTCCGTCATGCTATACCTGGTGGCGAATCCGAAAGCATACCTAGGTATACATGTATTGTTGTGTCAACTGTACCCGCTATGACATGAGTTACATACTTCAGTATACCGGTTAACTAAAGTATTCGCGCCATGAAGGTATTAGGAGGTAAGTTAGATTTGGAACTCTATATATTAGGTATCACTTATCAGAAACCTATAGATTTTATATATCGTTAACCGAGAATGGATGGTAATAGTTATTATGATGTTAGGTAGTAAGAAATAGCTGGCCCACTTCGCACCCTGGGTATTTTATCTTTAATATAGGATACATAGTGCAATATGCAAGTGGAATGCCCTTTGATTAAGGGGCCTTATCTAGTCCTTGGGCGTGCCGAATTTTCTCCTGTTCCACTTGCGCCGCTTCGAGAGCAGCGAAATCTACATCCTGAGTTTGACTTCCCTGAAACAAGCTGTCAGGGAGTGCATTCAGAGCTTCCTCTTCGCGATCCAAGCTCGCGAAGTTGTACCAAAACCCAACACCGCCCAGGGCTGAGATAATAGCAATCGTCATGTATAACCATACGAGGTTGGGGTCAGTAGCGAGAGGAACGAAGGCCTGGCCAATGGCAGATGCGAAAGCTTGAGAGAACCAAAAGATACCAGTGACAAAACCTCGCATATTCTTCGGCGCCTTCGTGAAAGCATACTCGAGACCGGTAATCGACGAGCAGATCTCAGCCAGTGCCAAAATGACATATGCAGGCGTCTGAATCCAGACTGACAGATTAGGTTTATATAAAGACTCTGGAGCATCAGCTGGAAGTCCGAGATGCGCCCTGCAGTCATCGACATATCCGTAACCATCTCGGCTTCGGCACGGGCTTTGCATATATATGTAATGTTGGATAATAGCGGCAACCGTCATCGCTAAAGTTCCCAGGGCAAAACCGGTCGTGATTTTCTTGATAGGGGTAAAATGGATACCAGCGCGTCTCATGGCGGGGTAAATCAACTTGTCGCAGATAGGGATGAAGATTAGTAGGGCGAAAGGATCGAGGTTGAAAACCACGTCGTTCGGCACTCCTCCAAGATGCATTGTTGCAGCTTGGGAGACGAGGTTATTGTTTAATTGGTTATAGGAAAGCCAGTAGATCGGATACCAGACGAAAACGCTGCAAGCTTTGAAACCACGGCGTACCTCATCGACCCAATGGTCATCAAATGTCATCCAGGCTGGGCGCTCGGACTCAGGTATATTGCTCGGCTTAACCCTCTCGAAAAAACCGGGCTCACGAATGTGTTTGATAGTGGTGATAGGATTTAAAGACCAACGCCCCTTCATCGATAAACCAACCAGGGCGATTGATTTACTAAGAACTGAGCCTGTTGGTGGATGACGAACGTACTTGGCCTTGAAAGCAACCAAGACGATGGGGCAGAGAATGAATAGGCCTGTAGGCAAAACAAAGGAGAGCCAAAACCCGACATACTTCTCGGCGTACACCATCGCAATAGAGCCAATCAATGATCCGACATTGATGAAAAAGTAGTATCGCATATAGATAATAGAAATTGTCAAGACGGGATCGACTACGACGCGTTCGCCGCTCTTTAAAGTCTTGACAATAGCTCTCGGTTGCGTGCTTTCATACTGCTCAGCGATCATAGGAGAGATGTTAGCTTTGAAAAGACCAACACCAATTCCGAAGAAAATCAAGCCGACAGAGAAACAACCGAGCGCGCCTCTCGGATTAGCGATCACTGGCGGCAGTGCTGAAACGATGAGAATAATATGGCCAAACAGAGCTACCACGACAGCAACGTGGATTGTCTTATATTTGCCCCAATATGTATCGGCCAACCAACCACCTATAACACAAGAGTTTAACGTCAGCCATAATTATATTCGATGCTATAATGTCACTTACCAAGCAAAGGCATTAGATAAGACCAGAAAGAATTGAACAGCACTAAACCGGTCGAAGCTTGCTGACCCTGGTCAAGAGCACCAGCTTGTAGGTCCGTGCCGCCGGCTCCGGTGGTAGAACCGGTAGGGAGAGGTTGCGAAATGAAGTTGACGACTATCCAATATTTAGTTAAATCCGGTATAAAAAATCGGAAACGTAGGTAGCTACAGTAGACGTACAGACAGCAGTAGTTCCATAGTAAGCAAATCGTTCGCAAAGTTCGATAAAAGCGATAGTGTAGATAATCAAATTAATAGGACCTTTGACTCGACGTAGAGTATCGAGTTCTTCTTTTGTGGGATATTCCTCGCCATTTGGTCCACGGATACGATCATCTATATCTGAGCCCAGACCCGAACCGGTAGATTTGAGATCCGACGCAGGCGGAACTTTTTCCTCAGCAGTAGGAGGGCTATTGTGGGTGGCCACGGCGCCGTCGCCGGTCGCGTCGTTCGCCATGATGAGAATGCTACGTAATTTTTACTACTCGATGACTTTTCTCCCCCAAAACCGAAACCACCAAGTCAGGACAATTGTAGTAGTAAATTAGTAGAATACTGCTCTAAATAACATCAGAGATGAGCCAATCCCCAGCAAGAAATATCACATGAAAGGAAGGATTGGGGGATGCTACGAATTATATGTGGCGCGAAACAGTGGAAGAAAGTAAAACGGTAAAAAGTTCAGCTCTAATACGTATGAATCCTACACCCTTTGTCATTTTGCCCCTCAGTTTCCCTATCAGCATCACGACGTTACCTACCCAGATCAGACCGATCAGACCGTTCAGCATCCAGTCGCCTAGTCGAATGAGATGGCAGCAAATGCTACATAAGATCCTTAGCTAGGCTATCGTATGGTGATCTTACCCCGTTAGGTGACTCGCCTGTCGGAATCATAAGCCGCCAAGCATGAGTAACCTAGTCACACCACTATGCCGCTTTGCGCCATAACACTTATCATTGGTCTATTCGATATTATGATGCTGACATAGCCAATAACAAAGCAATCGTTTATACTACGAACCAACGAGGAAGCTAGACGTTTACGAAGGAGGGTCTAGAATCGACATCTTGGCGGCTTGGGGAATGCTAACCTCTTCCAAATACAAGAAAAAGACTACTGCAACCAACAAAAACGAAACCTACGATCATATATATAGTTTAGTTTAATAGATTCAGTAATTTACAATCTGATTCGTATCTCAACGCCGCTCATTATACAGTCCACATCATGCGAGACATCAGCGTTGGGAAAGGTTGGTGCCTAATCACGTCAAGGTCCCCATGCTTGATACAATACGTTTTATCGTCAGCATAATTCAAGGTCCATTTACTACAAGACATGCCATAGGTTTAGGCAGTCGTATCGTTTATATCAACTGGGTTAGTTTCTAGAGGCTTTCTGGAACGTTTTTAAGCACCAATCTCACCACAACTGCGGTTTATGTATCGCATCCAACACTTAGAATGCTTACTGCGACTCTACCTAACCTAATACTCGGCTCACGAGATCGCCTTTCGGGCCGTCGCATGCAAATACTTACAGGTACCCCGGCTGAGAGTTCAGCACTAAGTTCTCATCGAGAGGTAAGCTTCGTATAGTGATGCGGGGTATAGGACAGAATACATGTTCATTCTAAATACTGCCTTGTGTTCTCGGTGAATAAATGAGGAAATTGGTCCTAGAAATATGCAGATAAGTAGGAAATCGGCTGTCTAAGACAGGTACGGAATATTACCTATTAAGGCTCGTGTTCCTACGCCGTTTGATAGCACTCCTCTGCTTGGCGTAAGATTTCAAATCATCAACTCATATGGCGATCTAGGTCTTATGAAGAATCCCAACTCTACGAGCTAAACAATGAATGAGCTTCAGACCTTTCCCATTCATCATATTTGCATAAGCAGGCACTTACATGTAAGATAAACGTTTGGTCAATAGATTTTTCAACGTTAATTTTTAAACTCGCCTGGAAAATGGTCGGTGCCATGGCCAACTCAAGGCTAAAATCAACCCCGCGTTTTCGATGAAACGGTACGTTATAAAGTCTTGAAAAACGATGTAATATATTAACCTGACAGCACCTAATTTTTTTTTTTACGTAGAAGCTTTAAGCTTTAACTAAGTCACGGTAAGTTAGTTTTTAGACTAAAATAGTCCCGTTATAAAGCGGAACGCGGGTGAAACCAAGCTGCCGCGTTTTGCCTTCCCGCCTCTACTGCTATATGTCCGTCTAACGGCCCTCTCCGCTTAAAATCGCCGATAATGCGGATCTCTGTTCTTAGGTCATTTGGCGGTACTTTCCTGAGTGCAGCTAACTACATAAACCAGCTTAGGTACCAGGTAACCTTAGGTATTTTATCAGAGCCAATCACCTGGCAGCACCATAGGTATACATACACTAAGCAAATGTCAAGGCAGATTGGTGTTGGACTTAGATACTATATCTACGGCATTATACGTCGCATATGCTCCATTTGATTAAATTTTACCAAACACCCACCCAACAGCATCAAGTTAACATACCTAAACAACTCAAAGTGATGGATGATGGGTGATGGGTGATGCTTAACACCCGAAAACACTCATAAAACGTAAGCTGCAATATGAGTTATATCTAGGCGTATAAACCATTTCTCCTTTTCAACTTTCCTTTAGCAACAACTCTTTAGGTACCTACTTATTTGCCTATATTAAATAGCTATGGATAATAAAAACAGGTCTTGGAATCTGCGATCTACTAAGGTAGGCAGTAAGCGACCAAGTCCCACCCCAGCCCTCGAAATTCGTAAGGTAAAAAAATCCCGTACGCAGCCACGCGACAATGATGTGGATGGCAATATTCCAGACAATGAGTCGCCATTACCTGTCTATGAGGACGCATCTTTCCAAATACAAGATCTCCGTTATAGCTACGGGAATTCGTCATCCCAACCACTCCTCATTGACTCCCCATCCCCGCCTTCGATCCAACATGATATATCAATGGGTAATACCTTAGTTTACGAACATGCAACCACACTCGACGTCTCCTCTGAAACCGGCGCACCCCAAAGTGAGCAGTCAGTGTTCAGTGAACTCCAAGCCAATGAATCTCTGCCACAAAACGAAGCCGAGTCACTCTTAACTGAATCTGGGAAGGATATATATAGCGATTATGACACATGTTTCGGTGTTGTAAGCCACGTCTACCCCAAGATCCTGTCAATATTCTAACAAGTCGCAAGGTGCTGGCAGTACCCACATCTTCCTTTTCACAAAAGGATACAGCTCACTCTATACCTATAAATCTAAAGCCATTTGGAGGTACTCTAATGATTTACGAGCAGGACTCTAATGCATACGCCGGTATCTTAAACAATTGTCAGCTTGTAAATGCATTTCGTCAAATTCGCCTTAAAACGGATGCCACGCTCTTCATCTCCGAGAAAAGGGGCCTTAGAGGGATAAATAAACGTAAAATGAAGAAAAATGCCCCCATCAAAGCAACCCGAGACTACAGCATACGAATTGTAATTTATGGTCTGAGGAGTGATAAGGAAGCTGCTGGAGACCTTCTTTCAGATGTTGGTTGCTTTCTACAGCATCCTTATGCTGCGGAAGTCATACCTGGAGTTCAATATGACAACCCCCATTACCTTATTCGCCCTGACGCTGAAATGCCGAAACTTGAGAATTTGAGCCTAGACGCCTTAGATGATGATCCTACCCATACTGAGATAAGAGATGAAGTGAACAAAGGTTATTTTCTACAAATTATTGAATCCGCCGGAGCGGATGGGGGAGCAGTAACAGGGGTGAATACGTCATCAAGTCCACGGCTTCGCACACAACTTATGGGGTAATGGCATACTTCTTCGCCTTGATAATAACGATGGCTAATACAGGAAATTATCTAGACATCAGATTATGGCGCTGGCGATGATGCATGAAAAGGAAAGCGGCCACATTGAAGAGCCGATGTTCCCATCGCTTTGGAGAAAAGAAGTTGTTAAGAATAGCAAAAAAGTGTAGTAAGTGATTCTAAGGAATACCTAGTTCAAGAAGAACGGTTTGGTGCCTAACCCTGACTTTTAGTTATCGTCATACAGTCACGGGGTCACTTGAGCCCAGGCCCATCCCAGCTATGGGAGGAATACTTGCTGACGTATGTCACCCTTGTACCTACTATCGGTTCGAATACTGATAGGATTAATCAAGGATATGGGCCTTGGAAAAACCCTAAGCGTGTTGGCGCTGATCTGTTCCTCTTTGGATCTTAACCCTACAGTGATAGATCAAGACCAGAAAGCAAGACACCAGGGAACACTTATTATTGCACCAAAGTCAAGTGAGTTTATGCTAAGAGGCATGATATTATAAGATACTAATGAGAAAAAAAGCTATATATAGTTGGATGGACCAGGCCTCAGAGTAAGAACTTCTTCGGGTATTATTTAAATAAGGACAAGGACTTACAATATGTTGGCTCTCTAGACATATCCATGAAGGACAGATACGAATAAAGGTATATCACGGCTCCGGTCGAGAGAGCCTTGCCAGCCAATTTTGCAACACTGATGTTGTCGTCACTACATATGAAACGCTTCGCTCTGAGTGGGAAGCCTCAGAAGGGATACGTCCTCTTTTCTCCTGGAAATGGCTTCGAGTTATTTTGGATGAAGGTGAGCAAATTCTTGTGTATATCTAGCCTTTCCCTCTCTCGACTAAGCTCACTGCAGCCCATCACATTCGCAATCGTTCAAGAAAGGCTTTCCGGTCAGTTTGTGACCTCGTAGCTCGTTGTCGATGGTGCTTAACAGGAACACCAATTCACAATTCCCTCGATGACTACGGCGCCTTGGTTAGCTTTATACGCGTCTTTCCGTTTGTTCAAAAGTCCAATTTTACGACCTGGATTGCTAAACCCGTGGAGGAGGGGCATAAGTTTGGAATCGAGCGTTTCCGAGGACTTATCCGAGCAACGTGTCTTAGGAGGACGAAACAGAAAACTTTAGAACTTCCCCCGCGTTTTGAAAGGGTACACGAAGTTTATCTTCATCAAGAGGATCAGGAGTTATATGACGTATATAAGAAACTCTGCGTAGAAAAAGCTGCAGACCAAGGGGGTCGATTGGGGGGTGGCTCATTACCCAAAGGCAAGGAATACAACATTTTATCACTCATATTGTATTTGCAGCGAATTTGCGATCACGGAGAGCAACTTCTGCCCAATAAGGTAACAGAGAAAAGGATAGGGGCTTCGGGTTCTATCTTGGATTTGGAAATGCAACAACTTTGCTCCCTCTGCGGGGGCGAAATTGACGACGGCGGCTCTGGTACAGAGGAGCAAGATTCCATATGCATCAATTGCGCAACTTCAAAAAAGGGCCCTTACAGTTCTGAAAGCTCTATTTCAACCAAAGTCTGTTATCGACCCTCGGCTAAGGTACTGGCATTATTGGGGAATCTAAAACAGGCACAAGCAGAGGACAGCACCAGGCCGAGAAAAAGGTATGTTCCAATGAGCTCACTTTTAGAGAATACGGGGTATAGCTAATTAAAAATAGTGTAGTATTTAGCTCTTGGGTTAAAATGCTTGATTTGGTTCAGCGGGCATTCCATCAGGAGCAGATCGTTTTTCAACGCATTGATGGGCATACTAGCCTAGAGGGACGCCGAAGAGCCCTACAAGAGTTTAATGGCAATCCTAATTGCACAGTGATGCTAGCTACAATCGGTAGTTCTGCAGAAGGGTAAGTAGGTTAGGTATACCTAATGAATTATTTTTTTTTATTATCAACCTTTTTTTTAAGCTAACGTACACTTTTCCAGAGTCAATCTCACGGTTGCTAGTGTAGTGCATCTACTAGAGCCTCATTGGAACCCGATGATACTATGGTTGCAGGCAAAAGTAAAACTACCCTGTCAGGTACCGCAGAATACGCTAGACAAACCACCATACTAAATCAGTATTAGTTTGTCAAGGGTATTCGAAAGATACATTTGGCAAAAAAATGATGAAAATAATTGATGCACCAACGTTCTATACACTTTTAAAAATAAAATTGGTATCAAAATAATCATTGAAAGGTCTAAAATATGATATTTTGACTTATAGATGCCAAAAGTGGTGAATTTTCTAAATTTGTTATTGTATATGTATGAGTATGCGTTAAACTCTAATAAGTAAAGAAATAGCAACACAGGCCACCTTTTAGCGCGTAACTTAAGGCAGGGGTTTTACTTACCCATATAACCATAGTAGAAGCACAAGCGGTTGATCGGGTTCATCGCATAGGCCAAACGCAAGAGGTCACAGTTATTCGATATATCGTCCCCAACTCTGTAGAAACGGTAGACAAACCCTTTAACTAGCCTATTTTTGAACTCTTCCATTACTAATATAAGTGGCCCTATCCAGTATGTCCAAGATGTGCAGAAGGAAAAAATACAATTAATTAGTCGGGCTATAGATGCGAATAGCATGACAGATGCCGATGTAGAATACAGAAGATGGGAGGTAAGATTCAATCCTAATCACGATTCTTTTCAAAATCGATTTACTGACGTGTTTATAGAGATTGAAAAAGATACTAGAATAGAAACACCTGTCACGTAGTTATACGGACTAAAAGAGGTGAAAGGACGGGTATTGATTGCATAAAATCTAATGATACAATTATTATTTTTTTTACAAACGCTTATCCTTATCATACATGTACTTCGTACCTAACCTAGATGAGTGTTTGGACGACACGTGATCGAAGGTCACGTGTTGAGATGTACTTAGGTACATCTGACAGTTCTTTAGCTTTATCCCGTATACTTTTGGTCTCTTCAAGAAGCTCCTTCCAAGTCTTCCCTAACCATCTATAAATATCTTTTGCGCCCGGTGCCCGACGTATTTTCTTTAATCGCCTCCTAACGCTTGTCCCTTCCCTTCCTATCTCCGGATCAGCGCCGTTTAAAAGAAGAAATCTGATCATCTCAGCTCCCCCAGCGGAGCTTTTGCTTACGGCGTATTGAAGTGCAGTTCGACTTTTAGGTCCTCGTCTATGGTTAATATGAGCGCCCTGCTCAATCAAATATACCGCCAGAGTAGTTGATAAACCAGCTTCTGCTACATATTTCAGAGTTCTATTGGCCCAAATATCATCCAAAAAAGGGGCGATCCCGGAGTCTTTCCACACGCAGAGAAGTTGCTGGTACCCAAGTGGGTGGTGTGATGCAGCCCTAATAAACTGCCTGACGTATATCATATCCGATATCAAGTAGAACTTAAGACCCTTCTTGGTTGCATCGGAGAGTAGGTTTAGTCGATTTAGAATACAACTGGTCCAAATTTGCATTCCTTCGAGCCAGTCACACGATACCAATTTCAAGACGATCTGGCGATGTGAGAGGGGGGGTAGATATCTTGAAAAATTGCTCCCTTTTTTCTTGGCGCCATTACAAGGTAGTCCTATAGACGAGAAGTATCTTAGGGTGATTCCATTGCGGGCGTTAATTGACTCTGTAATACATTCATCCCATTCTCTTGATTCTTCCGTCGGCCCTTTTAACAACTTCAGTATATCACCTGAAGCTGTAGATGCGGCAAGCAGTTTAAGCTCACGTTGGGTTTTATAGTCTTCGAGAATGGTTGGAAAGGTAGACAAGATCTTTCTGACCGCTTCTATTTCGTTTACCTTGATAAAGTCAGAAAGCATAGTCTCAGCTTTGTCCTGGGTCAGACTCTCAGTGTCGAAGCTCAATTTCTTCGGGTCATTTCGATGATCGTGCTTGATATGATTTTGCCGCATCCTTTCGGACAAAAATCCGACAAGTTCAAATTCGCAGCCGGAAATATGGCATTTCAAAGGTTTATCATGCGAACGTTCGTGCTTTCTTCTGAGGGTACGCTCTTGGAAGCCATCTTGCCAAGTTTTACACCCTATAAATTTGCATTTAAAGGGTCGCGGTCCGTAGTAATATAATATATTAGCACAAGCCTCATGACATCCACGTTTGCCGGATAGGAGCCAGTCAGTTGGTGAACTACAGACGGCGATATCGGAGGCCTCGCGAATGAGTTGAGATATCTTTGATGTTAAGAGCGGGTCATCTGTATCCTCATCGAAGTCTTATTCACATTGATAGATGTTAGCTAGGTACCTAACCTATGTATTCGACTAGTAGCGGGTTCGAAAGTGTGAATGATGCAGTCATACCTTGGCTTATATTTCCAGTGAAAAGGAAAGATGAATTGCGAAACCGCGACACTCTGCAAAGTAACTGATAAAGCAAAGGGTGCTTCTTCTTTAATGGTTTGAAAATAGCTTCATTACCACTTTCGTCGTTGTTGACGTCACCCTCGTCCTCAGCAGTATCGTCAAGGTCTCGTATCTCTCTATATTCCCAGAGCATCTGAATAGATTCAACCAGTTCGGTTGATGGATCAGTCTCTCCGATCAATCGAAAATACTGACAGACTAGCTCAAACCACATACGTATTGCAAAGGTATGGAGGCTGTATTGTCCAGTAGTGACATTCTCATATCGCTTTTCGAATGACAAACCAGGATCATGATGGTGTTGGCATAGATATGTAATGCACCGCAAAGCTAAATCCGATGTGGCTTGGGTTGTATCAATTAGCTGTTCTCCGAGGTGAGGGCTGGATATATATCTGTAAGGCAGTCAGAAGTAGGCCGACACGTTCTGATGCACACTGCTTACTCTTTTGCTGTGAAGTGAACAAATCGTATGTAGTTGTCCACGGTCTCCACGATCGGTCCAAGAAGCTCGACAGCATCAAGCTTTGACACCATTTCGAATACTTGGTCCCGATTGCCTGGTATCACAACTAATGCTTGATGAGCCTCCTCGACAGTAATTGGAGCTGTACTACATGCGACCCATCCTAACAGCATCCGAGCCTTCTCTGCCCTTCTTTTGTCATTATGACTTTCCAAACGTACAATGATACGATGGTAACTACCAGACAAACGGTCAGTTGCAGTTCATCCTGTAAATTTGGGCATGGCACTCTTACGCAGCATCAAGGTTTTCGGGAAGGACTGTCAATTCTTTCTGTAACTCTGACAAGTCATGTATACTCGCGACCATATCCATAACGAGCCGAGCATAGAGGAACATACCTTCGGCACGACTTGCCAACGGTTCCAAAAGTTTCATGATCTTGGCTTTCTTATCAAGAGGAACCCGTCGGTTACCAAATATGTACTGGGCGCGTTCAATAACGTAGTCCTCGATGCTTCTTTTATTGTGGTCATGAATCTGGATCACGGCTGCTTTATCATCCAGTAGCCGCGTTAGGTCGGCTTCAGGTCGGGAGCTGAGGATAATTCGTAGGGTTCCGCATATCCCGACTAACCTAAGAAGTTCGGTGATGAGCCTACCTCGCTCTGTTTCACTAACCTCATCGACACCATCGATAACGAGATAGACTAAGCCAGCATAATGGATAAGAGACGATAAAATGTCACCTGCGCCATTAATATTGCCCCTTAGATCTCTGCCCATAGATTCACAAACGATAGCCATGAGATCTTCATTTCTTTCCGCCAGCTGAAAGATAAGTGAGTGGATTGTTGATAACGCTGAAGTCTTAGCTTCCTGGTATGTAAGGAATGCGAAGGCTGTCTTGGTTCCCTGGACGTTTCTTAATTGATCTATAATTGCGCTAGAGAGAACTGTTTTGCCTATGATAAATTACCTCACAATTAGATACGGTTTAGACTAATGTGGTGAACAATTCATAGTGCTGGAAATAGATTTGATAGCGGAGTCTATACTTACCTGCTCCCGGTATCCCTTTCAACCATAAGATCCGGGTCTCCTCCTGCGAACTGTTGAGCCATTGTGTGAAAGTCTTGTCCATAAAGAGCCAAGTTCCAGTTGCCTGATAGCGATGGCTAAGGAGGCGATCCAGGGTAGTATCATATCTTTCTGGGCTAAAAGATACCATGATACGGTGGAATTCCTGCGCACAATTCTCTCTTTTCTGCGCTTTAAAACTTTCCTGTGCTTTCTTTCGAAACTCATCTTCTTGTTGTATATCCCCGATGTGTATTTCTGTCCTCATCAGTCGAGTAAGCCGTCGTATACGGTTTACGATTTCCGCGTGTTGCATATACTGCTGTGGCCATAGACGATTAAAGATATGCATCCAGTCTTAGGTAAGGTCAGTAATAGATCTCAGCGTATAGTGTCTTGAAAGGCACATTTTGAGGTCAACACTTACTATGATGACAAAAGAAATTCAACGCTTCGCTATAAAAGTCCAATATATCTTTAAAAAATAATGGCAAAATTTCTTTAGCCTCTTTGTTCTGCTTGAATATTGAGGTAGATGCTTGAAACTCGGGCAAACTTTGCCCTACCTCAGCAACAGCATCAATAAATGAGTCGTAAGCCTTGTTCAACGGTCTCGCTAACTGTAAAAGCATTCCTATCGGCCCCCAGAGGAGTGCCAGAATATGGCGGCTCCCGCTGATAATACCGTTTATCACGTCAGCATACCCCTTCAGGCGCTCTAGATATCTTCGGATTTTCGCTAGGTTGCGAAGTCCATTGTGTTCATTTTGCTCGTTCTGGATTTTGTCTGTGATATCGTACACATCACCAATGGATGTTATCTTGAGGATTTCGTGGAAAAATGTAATATTGCCTAAATTATTTTTGAAATTTTGCGCCTTTTCTTCGAATTCAGACTTAAGGGGATCAATAGGGTTAGCTATACTGGGGGCTGATACAACGTCGTCGGCCGTATGATACGAACTCTGCCTTTCTTCAACAGGTTGACCATCTGGTTTCTTTCGCCATTGATCCTCAGCCGAGGGAAGGAGAGTATTCGGCAAGAATTTCCATAAGCTTTCGACACTTTGGACTATCCGGTGTTCAAGAGAAAGCAAAGCGGGTCCATCACCCGAGTGTTGCGTTTCTAATTCTTCTCTTAGTGCCTGAAATAACTTCTTCATAATCTCAATAGAACCCTCGGGTTGATCTTTATCATAAACAAGAGATCCTTTCTTATCCAGAGTAAGAGTGTTGCCCCATGCCTTAAACCGTTCGTACGCATATCCAAGACTCCCTAGATGGCGCTTGTCTGGGGGTACTAGTTTTTCTCCGGTCTCGCGAACCTCACAAAACTTTTCTTGGATAGAGTGAAAGTGTTTTCGCATACTCAAAACTTTCAAGCGTATATAAATAGTGTTCATGTCAGGCCTAGTTCGTGGATCAGGCTGAAGAGCATCAAGAGCTAGGTCAACAAGCAGGGGAACAAAGTCCGAATGAGAATTATCGCCCCTCAGCGCCCTCATCCAATTGATGACTTCTTTCTTGACATCACCACAAGGTTGATAGAAGCTAGCATCTTTCCATTGAGGAAACTTTCCTGGTGTGAGTCTCTCCGTGCGGAATTCTTCGACCCCCTCTGCCCCCTTCAACATATAGGTGATAACCTCGGCGATAAGACAACCAAACGCCCATACATCAGTGGCTCGATTGGTGGTAAGTGGGTTCTCTTGACTATCTGTGCTTTCGGGAGAAACATAATCACCACTAATCCATTTGTAAGGCGTGTGCGATGGGTCCCCCGCCTGCTTTAGCCTCCCCAGTCCGAAGTCAGCGAGGATAAAAGTATCGGAACCAACTAGGATATTAGGTGGTCGAATATCGTGGTGGTAGCCAATTGCCTCGAAGTCGATGTCGTGGTCAGCTTGGTTGAGCAGAAGGTAGTGTGTTTTTGACAGTGCTGAAGCGAGCCCTGTGAGAGCCGAGTAGAAAGTAAAATCCCACTGGAAATCTTGGTGGCGGGTTTTAGCCCTCAGGAATGAACCGAGATCCATGTCAATATATGGGAAGAGGAAGTTCTGCTCGTCGCAACACGTATAAGAGCCCCATAGAGGAATGATGTTGGGATGATGCAACTGGTTTAGGAGTCGTAAACACCTGTTTTCTCTTTCAAACTCTTCGGTCTTGCCTTTCCTTTTGAGCTTCTTCTGTACTACTTGCATTATTTTTGCCTAGAAAGCATCCTGTTAATCTAAGAAATTTCATGCAGAAACCGGAAATAACATCAATTTGATAGTACCTATACTTACATCTTTGTCAAAATGTTGGTGAGATAGCGAGATAGTCATCTTTTCTACATTACTGAATGCGCCAAAGCCGATTTGCTCAGTACCAATAAAAGGGATAATCATTTTGCTTTGAATCTCACGATGATGCTCCGACATGTTCTCTGGGAAGGTATAGGGGCAAAAGCCCCATTGGACTTCTCGGGCAATCCGTAGCGCAATTCCGGGTTCGACAATCGTCATCGCATCAGCTTCAGTCAGCGGGAGTCGGCTATCAAGAGCACCATGCTTGCGGAATTCTATAATGAGATCTTGCCAATAGCTGTAAATAAGCATGGCAAATACCCTCTTTCCTTGGTGATATATCGTATCTGCTAATTTGATGCGATCGTCTGGGCCGCAATTAAGCTCTTTAATGGCGCCCTTAACCGCTTGGAGAGTAAATATTTCATGAAGCTTATCGGTGGGTAAGAAATCGCGCTGGGAAAGCGAGGTAACCAGGTTATTCTGTATCTGGTTCCTGAGGTTGTCGATGCAACCATTTATGCCCGCCATGATGATTGCGATCGTGGCTGACAGGAAGATATTTAATTATAAGGGTGTAGTCTATTTAGCAATCAATCGTAATACTTAGCTACCAGGTGGGCGCAAATGCAATGATATGCTACTTCGCCGGGTAAAAGAAGAAGAAAAAAGAAAAAAAAAAGAAAAAGGATGCTTGAATGGTGTTGGTGTAGAGTATCATTGTGCTTAGCCATGTGACAATGTAACATAGATACTACCATGTGCATATAAATCGCGTAACTCAAACGGTTGGGCATTCTTGTGTGCCTTGTACCAACACTCCCAGCTGCGGAAACGAGATGACCACAATGATGGTTACGACATATCTAGAAACGCGCTACGTGGACCGCGCAAAGTTGAATGAGTTGCTGCAGGGCCTTTTTAGACAGAACTACAGTGTAGTGGTAAGTACTGTGTTTGGAGGCATAATGCAGGTATCATTTGCTAATGCATCCCAGGCTTCAGGAGACACAATCTCCGTAGAAGCATCCAGAGAGCTTACAGAGGTAAAACCGTCGACTAGCGAAAGATATATGATTTAAAACTAAACCAATTGAATCAGGATGAAAAGAATTCCGTATCACGAAATAAATAAACGGCTGAAGCTGAAGAGGGGGGCTGATGGACGCTGATTGGCGCTGGGATTGGCCTTCAGGAACATGGCATCAGACGTATACCTAGTCTCATAAGCAAGCATAAATTTTGCATTTTGTGTTGATATTCTAGTAGCTATAAACCATAACAAGTTTGACTTAACTGAAGATTGATAGATTACTCTTGATGGGCCTTCTTATCTGGCTTCTTCTGCTCCCTCCAATTCCACCACCAAGACCAACATATAGTGCCAATAGCAAGCACAACAGCCGCTACGCTCGCGATCCATACCTCGTTACGGATTTGGATACTAGAACTATGGCTTTCTGCCACATCGACTGCCGTTCCATACCAGACCAGCGTACTGCTGAAGAATGACTAATTCCGAGAACCCGGAGGTTAGCTGGATGACGAAGAATGCCTTGAAATAGAATGTAGATGTTACGACCCATGATCATCAAGGAGTCAATGAAGGATGTGAACTCAAAAGATTATAATACGCACCATAACCAGATTTATCGGAAGATAGAACATTGCAATAGCCGTTGCAATACGCATAGATCGCGAATCCTTATACGTAAGGTCGGCTAAGACCGCCATGTCTCTACTTCCGCTGGCATCGGCCTGCGCCAGGTATGCAAGTTTAAGGCTAGTATCGTGCTGCAACTCTTGGCCATGAAATGTGAGGATATTGCTATACTGCGCAATGATAAGGTTAAATAATAAACAAGAATTCGGTATTGCTAGGCATGAGTCAAACTACTATGACTTACCATTAACCTTAAATCATCTGACATGCGAAGAAGCTTGTGCACTGTTTCAATATAATTATCGACTTCTCGAGAAATATTACGCATTGTCCGTTGGAATTCATCGTGGATGTCTTGGTAGAGGCTCTGTTTTTGTGCTACAGCAGACTCGTGTTCGGCGATGATATTTAAAGTGCTCCTCGTGTTGGTGAGAATGCTCCTAGCATGATGAAGCTTTCCTCTATGGTAGTGCAGAAGTTGCTCGTGCGAAAAGTCGATCTTGAATTTATTATACGGATTTGGTATTGCTATCTGTTGATTCTAAAGACAGGGGCGGTACGCGCGGGTGTTAAAATTGGACGATCTGACGAGCTCGGTACAGTATATTTATGGAACAGAGTCTACTTACGAGGCGCTTGAATATTTGGGCAAAGGAGTCAAGATATTCTCTCCAATTTACAAGAGCTGCTTGAAGATATCGAAGGTGCAGGGCCATTGGGTGCGGCGCCGAGTCTACATTGACGTCGAAAACTTCAGGGGGTTGAATGATGACCCAGGTTGGTTGCCCAGAACTTGCGGAGAAGTTCTGGTGAATAGCCGAGTGGCGACAGGACCATGGGTCTTCCAAATCTCGATTATGCCGTTCAAAATGCCTAATGTTGTAGCATATCCCTAGGTAGATAAACCAAGCCATTAGAGGGTCGTTACTTCAAGATATAATGGCGAGAAAGACTTACCCCAAAGCGAATCACTGTAGGTTTCTGTTCTATTTGGACTGTAAACTAAACGATTATTCTCCAACGTAAATGTGCTATAGCATGACATAAAGTCTTCATCCTTTGACGAGAACTTGAGGCCCATTCCAACTACGAAGTGCAAAAAAAAGGGCATAATTCCAGCAAGACGGCATACCGCGGAGAAGCCTTCGATAGTAATATCTATCCTACTCCATGAATTATAACGATTGAGGATTCTGTGGAGGCTCCTGTCAATCATAAAGCAACCGATTCAACTGGGTGGCGAAATGGCTCTTACAATAACATTGGGACCCCTTTTTCTAGAGTAGCGTATAATTCTTCCGAAGTTGATGTCCAATGGATATCATCTTTCTGTGTCACAGCCACACCAACCTTGGTCTGGGTTCCATCATCAACGAACAGATCTGAGAGTTTTGATTCGAAATCCTTCCATAGATACCCAAGGCCGAATTGGTAGGCCGTTTGGCTCAGACGGTCCAGGCCAGTTATGGCATGAGGAGTTATCCTTAGCTTAGACATTCCGGTAGTAGGAGTCTTTATAAAAGGTGTTAAGCTATATAGTTGGGAAGATCTATATTGTTTTACCACTTTACACGGCTATAACTAAATATCATCTATAGTTCCATGTGATTCCAGCCCGACCGATCTGGCTGATTTGCACAGCCACGCCAGTAGCCTTAGGTACCGCATCTTCATGGTATTGTGACCCGAGGTACATTCGAACGACTACGATTTTTACTTATCATACATACAACCTTTTTTCTTTACCCTAAATAAATAAATAATCTCATTTTTCTAGTTTTCAGGCTTAACATGTCTCTATTTTTTTCAGGGCTGTTCTCTAGCCTTATTTACTTTCTTAATTAACATATTACCTGCCAAGAGTACCTAGATCAGGTACTCATGCAGGGCCTAGAGGGCGCGAAGATACCTACTGTACCTCTAACGCTGATATTTTGTGGCTGAAGTTTATGATATATTTTAGCGTTGTTGATAATTGTATTTGTTCAGAGTATAATGAGAGTTCATTGAATATAGCTTAATTATACCAAATTCTAATATATGTATAAAAGGCATATATAAACATAGATGTGAAGTATTCAAAGACGACTCTTCTCAGGACGCCACATATCATTAAGTAGACGCCTAGCATTGACTCTCTCGGGTTGTGCCTCATCAAGAGATGTAACTCCAATAAGCCTCATTCCCATAGCTAACTCCTCGGAAAGAACTACACGGAATTCGTATTAGTAAATAACATCTTGTGATTTAGAAAAGGGGAGATCATGAGGAGAAACATACTGTCAATACATCTTTCTACCCCTTTCGAACCATAGGCCGCTAGCGCGTAAAAAAAGGGGCGACCCACGCCTACGGCCGTAGCTCCTAAGCATATGGCCTTGAGCACATCAGCACCGTCGCGTAGGCCGCCATCGACGAATATGTCAAGTTTCCCTAACACCTCGGGGCAATATGTCCGAATTTCGAGAAGTGTGGTCAACGCGTCGGGTGCCGTATGTGCCTGTCTGCCACCATGATTGCTAAGAAGGATGCCCTCGCACCCGTGCTCCAACGCCAACTTCGCGTCTTCGGCACACTGCACGCCCTTGAGTACAAGGGGCCCACCCCATTCTTTCTTGATCCATGAGAGGTCTTTCCACGAGAGTGACGGCTGGAAATGCCCCCTCGCCGGGTAGAAACCAGTGTTCTTTCCGACCCCAGCCTGTTCAGCTGCATCTTCAAGCCCGGCTTCAAGCGCCTCTGCTGCCTGAACTCGTCGGTCGGATGTACGCTTTCCCAGGGTTGCCGTGTCAACAGTGACCCAGATGCTCTTAAAACCGGCGGCCTTAGCTCGTCTGATGCGCGCCAACGTGACAGTATGGTCTGAGTGCACGTAAAGTTGGAAATGGAGCTGCGAGGGAGGAAAATCGATCTTCTGATTTGTCTTTTCGGCTTGGCTTGAAATCTTCTGCTGCTCATCGCTTAGCGCCGCGACGATTTCCTCCATAGGCAGCGAGGACTCGCTGCTTATCATACCGTGGGCCCCCCGCCGCGCCAGACCACGCACGAACTCGGCTTCAGCGTTTCGATGGCCTCGACCGAGCAAGCCCATCGCCGATACGTAGAAGGGGAAGGGTGTGATGTGACCGAAGATGGCCGATCGTGCGGACACGTGCCGGACATCACGGAGTATCCGGGGGCGGAAGCTGATACGTGACCAGGAAGACAAGTTGCCTTGTAATGAAAGGCCAGAGTTGGCAGAACTCGAGATGTATGAGAACGGATTTTTAGGGAGCACCGCCTTTGCCGCTGCCTCGAAGTCCAACGCCGTCACGCAGTGTGCGATATGCGGCGGTCCATTGGCAATAGGGGACGACGGTGGACCTGATGATGAAGATGAAGATGATGATGGGGACGGGGGTAAGGCCGAAGTTGTTATCGGCTTGCTTGATGATGATATCGTTTTGAGTGATGCTAGAGCTGCAGGATCTACCTCACCAAGGTAGCTCCCCTTCGGCAGGTATTCTAATACGTCTGGGGAATGGATTGTTCGGAATTCGACTGTAGCATCCTACGCATTTTGTTATTCCAATTGAACTTAATGTCCTACGATCCTGAGAGTGCTGGTATAGCGGGCCTAGCTATATGATTATACATACCGTTCCTCCATTCTTTACTAAGATGGCCGGCCCTCCTGGGTGATCTCTCAAATACGGCGTCACGTCGTAAACCTTACCGCTTACCACGATCCAGCAGGAAGATGGTGTATTGTGTTTTGCTAATTCGGCGGCGTCTAACAACATGACTTGCGCAAAATATCGTGTGTTTTCTCAGGGTAGCTTAACATTTTCCTATATTCTTATTTTCTAATAACTATGCTTCTTTGGTTAAGGTGATATTTACACCGCAGATACCCCCCTTCTCGGCTCTACTCGGATCGCGATCCTCTTCAACTCACTTCCGCAAGAAAACGTGCGTATTGTCAATTCCGATATATCCCCAACCCCGCAATATAACCCCTGTTATTAAATCATTTTGGGTAGGAGTTGGCTTATCCACCCTGACAACATGAGTTTAACTGAAGTTTGATTGGTCCGCTGCCAGCCAACATGAATACCTCCTCAATAAGAATGGATTTCCATGAATATTGCTAGGCAGCTGCGAAAAGACGCCTTTCTTAAAGATTTATAGTAATCACATAGGAAATATAAGTGCATAACAAGCAAAACGGTTAACTACTCTATCTAATCATCGAAGAGGGAAGGTGTCGTCGAAGCCTCCCTCTACCACCATTGGGATTAATGCCCATCACTTCAACAAATGTGGAGTTTACGTACTGAATTGGACTCCAAGAATTCACCAATAGACAGTTGAACAACACATTTGTTGACCGTAGCATTGAGACATTAGGTAGTGTATATTCCTTACCAAGAAATTCCTTTGTTTCCTCTCTGTTTACGTGCATAACAAGATCTTACGTATCAAAGGAGCATGCCTACTACGGGAGAAAAATAAAGGAAGATACACCTATCGCGTAATCTTATCCTATAAAAGTTATATCAGTAAATTTCCGGCAACAGGTATGTGGTCTATAGCTATCAAAGAGATGACCATTAAAGTGCACATTTTAATGGGATCATTATATGTATATGTTACAGATGTAAACATACAAATTGAGTGATAGAACGGCCAGTTAATTGATCAAGAAATATGTTTCGATGGTTGGCTAAAATGCCTTCGATCAGAGAACTACCAATAGTTGGACTCACCTTTTCCGGCTTGGAGAGAATGTATGAAATAGGAAGTCTGGAAAAGGAGGTGGAAAGATGGCGAGTCAATCTGTAGTCCTTGTCTTATATGTAACTACCTCCTAACCTAGATACCTTAAGAGATGTTTCAATTGAATTCACTTCCTAAACGGGACTAAATACTGTACCGATTTAGCTAGTGATAAATCATATTCTTATAGGAGGTAGAGAACAAGATAAAGATGACTTTGATTTAATTCCTCTAAGTACCTAGCAAGCTGAAAACTCGAGAGGCATAAACCATTCGTATCTGTATTATGTATGGAACAGGATGTCAAGTGTCTATAAGCAATGCTCGGCCATTCATCATTAAATAGCTCATACTCCTACCATAAGCCAATTAACATTCATACCAAGGCTTCTCATAACTTCGTACGGCACACCAAAACTGCATGCAGAAAAGGCCTACTGATAGGCTGCTGAAATCATATCCGACCGAATATAAATGGTACTTAGTGGGCCATTACTTCTTGAGGCTTGGATGAATCACCAGCTGGTTTCTCGTCAACCTCCATGGCATCGTCACCAGCTTCGACAACATCGCCCTCGACTTCTTCCTCAAGGTCATCCTCACTTTCATTCTCGAGATCGACGCTACCCTCCTCGGAAATTTCGTCTTCCTCAACAGGCTCCCCATTCTCCTCGACACCTTCCATTTCAGCGTCTCCATCAGCTGCAGCTGCTGCAGCACTAGCCTCGCCAGCATTCTCGGCAGCCGCTTCAACTCCTTCTTCCTCAGCATCCTCATCAAGCTCCTCAGCTCCATATTCTTCCTCGTCGGGCTGGAGGTCCGCCTCGGGCTGCTCAGGAGGGAACTCTGGGGGAGCAGATGCCTCGGAGTCCCTATCATACAGATTAGCATAAGCCCAATAATCAAAGTAGCTACACGTAAAAAGAATAGAAGATCATAAACATACCATTTGATAGCAAAACGTGTAACTCTTGGCTTGTCGGCTAGCACATTGCGGCGGATCTTTTCAACAATAGGTTTGGCGGGGGGGTCAGCATTCAGCTCATCAGACTCGTATTCGTTGTTCACGTAGTATCCAACACGAACAAACTCGCGGCCGTCGTATGAGCAAGTTAGGAGGACCACAGTCACTCCGAGAATGTCTGCATCGGGGATGCGGGTAGTCTTGGGGGAGTCTGCCTCGAAGATGAACTTATTGACACCAACAGGAATGGGACCAACAAGGAGGGAGTCGAGTTCTTGATCGTACTGGTCGCTATTGGTCGAAATTAGAGGGCAATTGTCGAAGAGCATGGTATGGTAACTTACGAAGTTGCAGAGCCAACGTAAGTCAGCTTCCACTCCAAATCTGGGCTGGTCAGCTAGGTTCGATGCTCAATTAACATATTAGAGCATCTTCATAGAAATATATACCCTTTTCGAGCTGTTCGAGACATTCAAAGGTAATCTCGAACACGTAGTTGTCAGTGAATTTGGCGGGGTTGTTCAAAATATTGACACCGAGTAAAGATACGACAGACATCTTGGGCTGTTCTAGCAGTATTTCTAGCGGTGTATAATCTTGTAAGATGTGTAACTAGACCGAATAACAAAAAATGATGGATGATTAAGAATGTTAAAAGGGTGGATTGTCGAAGAGGAGCAACTGGGAGAGAAGCAAAGAAGTTGAGAAGTTGTGGTCTCTCTGAATGGGAGGTTGGCGGTGGGCGCTTCCTTAGTGTTTATTTTGCGACCTGGAGACCACCTAACCTAACCAGTTGCCAGCTAACCTAAGGGTCAAGCAGGGGTCCTTTTTTAAAAAATGACAACGCGCTTTTTTTTTTTTTCGCAGAAAGCGCGTTCAGTGCTTGCATCAGGTATCAATAGGTACATGACCTAAGTATATTGAGGGCAAGCTGCATTGGAAGTTACCACACTAAAATGTCTGTGCTCTGAACTTAATTCAACGGCATTCATATGTTAAGTACCTAGGTACCTTACAGATACACAACATAGGAAATGAGATTGCTAACAATGACATGTATTAACCCTCCTAACAAATGTATTTACTATTTATGGTACTAGAAACATAATTTTACTAGTTATTTGTATTGTGCATTGATAATAAAGTAAAGTATTCCGTATATAAATTTCGTATGTAGTACCTAACAGGTGTATGCTCGTCCTTTGTACACGTGGGGGAGTACAATATTTTTTTAGGTACATCATTCAGACACCAAAGTACCTAGGTACGTAACCTAAGCGATATAGGGAAGTACGTACCGCGCACTGGACCTATTTGAGCCGCGCTAATACATCTTTGGTAAGTCTAGGATAAGAGAGATCTTTGCTTGCCTCGATAGCGCTATTGTTTTGTCAAGTGCGAGCTCTAAATCGTTGAAACCTACAACTTTTTTTCAATTATCGGCCATCTTCCCATTCGCGCAATACACCTAGCACTCTTTATTGATGCAGGTTCACAATATTCGAAGACCAATATAGGCCAAAGAGCCGTATTTCATACGTCCTCCTGCAATTGCCTTCCATTTAATATATCAAACCTCCGAGCGCTCTTAGCCGACTTGCCTCTGAACAGCTTGAGGGTATACTGTCAAGTGTTGGTTTCCAGGGTACTAACGGCGCTATAGCTACTCATATTGGCCCGAGGAACTGTCACAGGAACTGTCGGTTTTTGCGCCACGAGAAAACCTGAGAAGTCCTCGATATTTCCTATAGGCAGACTGTATGATATAATCGCAAAGTAGGGTCATCCAACATCAACGTCGCGACCGAACTCATATGCCCGACACCTCAGTTCCTTTTACATTATCGACTACCCCTAGTATCAGTACGGGACCATACTAAATTCATTCCTCTTGTGCATAATGGCTTCGGAAGATTCTGGAGACGCGTCCGCACAACAGGGCGGTACTCCTACGTGGAGTGCGGAAGGTTGGAATGGTGCGACGGACAATATGAGCTCATATACTGAGAATAGCAATCAACATGCGAATGTTAATATTGATCACGCTCCGTCTGCTGATGCATCTGATGATGAGGATGGTGGAGAATATGATCCAGAGTCTGTTACCATCACTACAGTACCCGAGCCTATTGTGGAACGCCCTGCGTCCGATTCCCCTCGTCCGTCTAAGAAGCCTAAGACAGCAGGCGGATTTGTTGTCGACGATTCTTCTGATGAAGAGGATGATGTCCCAGCCCCAACCTCAGCCCCAGCTCCAGCTCCAGTCCCAGTCCCAACCCCAGCTCCAGCTCCAGCTCCGTCATATTCACCAAGTACTCTAAAGCCCCTCCCCGCAGAAGTTTCGGCTCAATCCTTCAGTCATCCACCCCTTCAGCAGATTACCACGCCCCAGGACATGATTACTGGTAACCTTGCTCAAGCGAGCGATGATCCTATTTCTACAGTGGCCACGTCCAATGTAGCAACTGGTAATGCAGCGCGCTTGAGACTTCCTACTGATATTGTTGGTATACTTGAGGATCGTATCAAAGAGGATCCCCGCGGCGATCTCGAGGCCTGGTTGGCCCTGATCGATGAGCAGAAGCGACGCCACAAAATTGAAGATACACGAGCCGTTTATGAGCGCTTTCTAAAGGTGTTCCCCCACGCTGTAAGTATCCGGATTGACATGCTGTTGCTTACAGTGCTAATATACAATATAGGCAGAGATTTGGGTTCAATACATTGATATGGAGCTAAGCCTCGATAACTCCACGGCAGCTGAGCAGATATTCTTGCGCACACTTGAGGGAATACCCAATGTCCAATTGTGGACAACCTATCTCAACTATATACGTCGTAGAAATGACTTAAATGACCCCACGGGTCGTGCCCGTCAGACCATAAGCCAATCTTACGAGTTTGTTCTAGGTGCTATTGGACAGGACCGAGATGCAGGTAGTATATGGCAAGACTACATACAATTTATCAAGAGCGGGCCTGGTCAGGTCGGCGGTGCTGGTTGGCAAGACCAGCAGAAGATGGATGTTCTCCGTAAAGCTTACCAGCGCGCCGTCTCCATTCCTATGGCAAATGTGAACTCACTCTGGAAAGAGTACGACCATTTCGAAATGGGATTGAATAAGATGACGGTAAGTTACGACTCGATTTAAGTTAGAGATGTTGCTAATAACATTTAGGGACGAAAGTTCATCCAGGAACGATCGCCTTCGTATATGAGCGCGAGAAGCGCTAACACTCATTTAGAAAACATTACCCGCGGGCTTCAAAGGACAACTCTCCCCCGACTCCCCCCTGCACCCGGTTTTGAAGGAGACCAGGAATATCTTGAGCAGGTTCGACTCTGGAAAACGTGGATCGCCTGGGAGAAAGACGACCCGCTTTCCCTAGGTTCTGATGAACCGGATATCTATCGGCAACGGGTTCTCAGTGTCTATAAGCAAGCATTAATGGCTTTGCGCTTCTGGCCGGAATTGTGGGTTGACGCAGCTGACTGGTGTTTCGACAATGGCATTGTTGGCAAAGGTGAACAAGATACGGGGCTACAATTCCTCATCGACGGCCTCGAAGCAAATCCCGAAAGTTCTTTAATAGCCCTTAAGCATGCCGACCGTATCGAATCTACTCAAGCCACGCCCGAGGACGACGTAGGCAAAGCGGCTCTTGTGTTAGCTGTTAGGCAACCCTGCGATCGAGTTCTCGATACCCTTTACGGCATGATTAAGAATCTGAAGGATCAAGAAGCGGCAGCTCTGGCAAAAATTGAGGAAGAGGCTTCTATTAATGCTGCTACCTCCGGACCTGCAGATGACGATGATGAAGATGAAGGAGAGATTACGGAAAAGCTACCTTTGGAAGCGACAAAAAAATCCAAAATCAAGGTAGTACAGGACGGATTTGCCGCCCAGATCCAAATATTGTCACAACATATATCTTACCTTTGGATCGCCCTTGCACGCATTCACAGGAGGATACAGGGGCAAGGATACATCAAGAGTGACCCTGCCGTAGGGATGCGTGGTTTGTTCATTCAAGCCCGGCAGAGGGGCCGCCTAACAAGCGATGTCTACGTGGAAATGTCAAATTTGGAGTGGGATGTTTACCAAGAAGATGTGGCTACAAAAATCTATGAGCGTGGTGCAAGGCTCTTTCCAGAACAAGAGGATTACTTGGTTGAATACCTAAAGCATCTTCACAAGAAGCGTGATTTCACTAGTAGGTCCAGCCCAATCATTATATATGCAAGTTTAACTAACTCGATACAGATGCGCGAGTCGTCTTCTCCCAGACTGTTAAACGGTTCAAGGCCAAGCCTGAACTAATCCCCAAGCTGAGGCCGATCTTTGCCTATTTCCACCACTACACATCTCGATTCGGCGAGCTGGCACAGGTCAAAGAGCTTGAGAAGCAGATGGCAGAGCTCTTCCCGGAGGATCCTAAACTTACGTATTTTGCGGCGAGATTCGACCTGGGCAAATTTAACCCCATCACCGCTCGAGTCATTATCTCATCCGCTAGACAGATGCGTCTCAAAACAATTATGCAGTCTGTAGAAGGCCCGCCGGTCTCTGACAGAAGTACCCCCCGCCCTGCACTCCAGACGGAGCGTAGCCCACAGCCACAGTTCTTTCCCGCTGTTAATTCACCCAAACGCCCATTCCAAGCCGATGACCAGGATGAATACCCTCCCCGGAAGTTAGCCCGTGGGGTCTCCCCTCTCAAAGGCGCAGCTGGTCGGCGGCTTGATCAGCAACGACGGGCTCAGCAGGGCCAGGGAGTCTCCTCGCATACCAGCGGACCTACTCCTATTCCTCGTGATATCGCTTTCCTTCTCACGGTAATTCCTCCCGCTGAAGCGTTTCGCAGTCACCATTTTAGCACAGAAGGATTAGTGCGCTTGATTCAGAATACTGCAGTACCAAGCTATGTTGAATGGAAAGCTCGGGGAGAAGGCGCCTCGCGTAATATCTTGGCTTCATCGCATGCACACACTCGGCAAGCCTCTTCAGAATACCAGAACTACCCATATTCTACGCGAGATTCACCTGGACCGTCTGTTCGTCCAGCTAGCCCATATAGCGGAATAAGCCGTGGGATAGCCCAAGCATCAGCACCTTATCGTAATTCCCCCCTACGACCTGATTCGAGCGGGTCATACGAACCCCCCCAGCCCGTCTATCAAGCAGGCGTAAGCCAGTTCAACCCCTTAGCACAGAACATTGGCCCTGGAAATGTTGCGTTTGCTGCTTGGCAAGGAAACTATGCACCGCCTGGGCAATATAATGCTGGCCCATCTCAACAGCACCCCCAGCAATATGGTGGGTATTATTAATTCTTAATCCATATGACGGCGACCCGAATGGATTAGTTCATCGACGTAAACGAGGGGTGCTATTCACGGCGTTTTACGGAAGGGAATCTACACACAATGTCTTGTGACCAACTGCATTTTCTGGTGTTTCTCTTGTTCGGGCTAGGTTAGGACTCCTGAAGGTCGGGCCGTTAGATAGATTCGTGCCAAGAGTTCAACTATTCGTTGCGTTTTGAGACTTAGTTCCTAAGGCTAACCCTACCTAATAAGATGGGATCTATGACCCAACAATAAACCAATAAATTCTAGCTGTGGTATTATGCTTTGCGTGGTTCAGCATGTCTATTATAGATCAGAGCTGTTGCTCTACTTGTAGAAACTCTTCGAGAATATTACGTTCTTCGGTGAAACAGCTTGATAATCTTCTATAATACAAATATATAGCTTTATGATATAGTTAATCTAGAGGCATGTACAACAATACTACATCTTATATCTATCCTCTCATTGTCTACCCTCTTTTCTAAGACAGACTTACTAACCAACATTCATGTTGATATACGGAACCTCTTAGTTTCTAGTAATATTAGATCAGGACTATATTTCCTTACATACTTCTCCTAAATATGTACATATATAAATATTTTATTCTATTACACTTATTTTAGATCCTCGATTCCTTCAACTATTGATCCATAGCTATTAGGGACTGCAATGAGACCCTTTTCATCCCCATTGGCCTATATCTACCCATGTGGAATTAAAGGGGTCTAATATTATACGGGCCCAGGTGGACATATGGTATTGAAAGTAGTAGATTCCAGTACATTTAAAAGAGCAGTTTATTTACTAGGTGGTATCCATCTATTATTACGACTACTTGGAATTTAAATATAGCTGTGCCCAGGTAGGCTTATGGAGCACACCTGTTTGATTTACTAAGAGTTGTCCAACTTTGTTGTTTCATTTTATGTACTGCCCAGGTTGATACTATCTGAGATTCCTTTCTATGAAATAGCAGATATCATATAGAGGATCTAAAAGAATACCGCTATGTACATAACTATGTCCAAGAATGTTATTTTTATTATCTAGCTACCTTGTTCAAATTGTGGTCTTGCTACAACGACGTACTTGTTAAGTACACAATGAGTATTCATGTAGCTCGACTAGCTTAGCAATATGGATGTATTAACAAATAATATTAGTAGATGTATTTGTGCCATAGTTGTTGCATCCTGTGAAACTTGCGAAGAGATATATTCGTGTATATTTACATGTACTTAAAATGTTGTTCTAATTTTTATTTTCCACTAATACGTAGGTACGTATTAAATCATTTAAATTATTAATTTTAGCCGTACCTTCCATAGGTCGGGGTATACATCTCCTCCATGTGCCTGTTTCCCTTAAAGGCAGCTTAGGTACCTGCTTTGATTTATCTAAGGCAGTTATACAAAATTTACTTCACCTCAGTGCTTTCCTGTGTAAGTCGGTTTCGACCAAGGATGAAGGTGTACGTTTGTAAGGTACCACGTTAGGTACCTACATACATGTAGACATGACCTAATTGTTCAAGCCGACTCATACCCGTCATATGCCTGAGCGAAGTAACTGCCTTGTGTACGTAACATGTATGTAGGTATATGTAGGATGTAGATAGGTAGGTACTAATCGCTCTTTCCTTATAATTGCCGTATGCACGTCCCTTCCTAAGGTATCTAAGGCAACCTCACGGATGTTGACTTGTATACCGCCTTCCCGTTCTTCAAACAAACTTTACGTTACCTACCTTAGCTGTCAATCTATCTTCCTCGGGTTTTCAAGACTTTAATTTCTTCCAACTCAAACTTTCGCATTCACATCAAATCTTTCTCAACCATCCATCCTCCATACTACTTTTACCCTTCGTTGACAGGTCAAACCCAAGGTATGTTAATATTTCCTCTTATGATATCCTCAAACCCTAAACCCCAATTCTTTCATCATCTTCCTTTCTTTCCCTACCTTCAACCTTCATGTAATAACCTCTAGTTATCAATTTATTAGGTAGGTACCTACCTATGTGTGATCAGTTCTTAGGTTATCTTCCAAACTCAACGTCTCTCAACTTCAACCTGTTTTACTCTTCGGTCGCGTCGCGTCGCATCTTGTTCACTAATTGCAGACAGGTTTGTTTACACAACTCCTTCAAGTTAACGGATCCATCTACAACCAATCTGGTATACGAACTTGCAGGTGCAATAGGTAAGACTCTCTTTTTATTTTTCAACTGCCTCTTCTTGCACAAGATCATTCTCTTCCTCTACTTCAGTACCCCAAATCAATATCTTTTCCCCATTTCTACTTACTCAACCCCAAACAACACCCAACAAATACCTCCTCATATGATACACTGTAGGTGAGTCAGTCACATTACTCTACAGGTGGTATTTCGGCAGTAGCTGATTGTCATTTAAGGCAAGCAACTACCCTCATCATAAGCACACTATCCCCACAGTCCTAGTCATCCTCTTTCCTACATAAACATCCATTCTTATTATTCCCTCACCACCTTTCCAACCCTGAAATACCTTCAGCCTCTGAACTATTTGGTCCTTATCCAACTACATATTCCCAATACTCCTCTTCAAGGAATTGAACTAACAAACTTTCAAGTTGCAGGTATATCTTGCCTTTATCTTTCCTCATTAGCCAACACACCTTCCTCTGCCTACAAATTTGTTGAAGCAATCACTAATATCAAACAGTTCACTAAAATAAGAAACCGCAATAGGTAAGTACACTCCATCATCAATCCCTCCACTTATTCACTTGCAACCCTCCTCACACTTCACCAATCCAAAGACTTTTTGATACAACCGGACATCTTTCTCAAAGCCCTCAAAGCATTTCGTTCATCTAAGCACAGAAGCACGCCTTTTGATTGTCATCAACTTGAATTTCTTTTCGCGTCATTGGACATTCATTACCCCATCCACGTCGCGTCCTAGCAATATACATTGCCCGCTCCCCTTTTACACTGTGCTTCCTTCCCGAAGTCCACCCTCAATACCACTACTTATGAGATCAACCTATTCAGAGTTGATAATTTGACTTCTAATCTATTAACACTAACTAATAGCCTACAGCCCTACCGTACTCACTTGAGCCTCAGACTGCTTAAGCAAGTCTATTTCAGTATGTATTCTCCTTCTAACTTTTATAACTCTTCATGGCCAGCACAATACCCTACAACAGTTTCCCTTCACTCTCATATCCTAAGCTTAGGATACGATAACTGCTTCCCTCATACCAAGTCCTTTAAGCTCTTAAATCGCTTCACCCTGCTGTCATTTATTTTTCATTAAACCCCAAATTTTCTTCCCTCTGTCACGGTGTTATATTTAATAAAATACTAACTACATTCATAGACACTCAAACAGCCGATATGTCTGGCCGACCCTCAGGATCCGGTCGAAGCTCGGCCACCCCGGCTGGTTCTCGGCCTGGATCACGTGCCGGATCCCAGGCTGGATCTCCCATTCGAGGTTCTAGCAAGCAATCCGGATTCCCTCAGGGCCCCGGATACGATCCCGCTCGCGATCGACCCGAACTTACACCAGCCCAACGGCTTGGCAAGCGTTTTGACTTGCCAGCTGATGCATACAAGACTGTACGTTTCTTTAATGAGCTTCGGGGCCATGTGTTCCATACAGAGAGGTTTTTTTTTTTTAAGCTGACACTACCTAGGATGGTGCAAAGGAAACACGCTTTGCAGCCCGCCCCGGTTTCAACACCGATGGTAAAGGTATCAAGATTCAGTTGAACTTGTTCGCTGTCACGAGCTGGGCAGACAAAGAGGTCTATCAGTACGATGTAAGTATATTGTTCTTTCCCACTCAGACGGTCTCTCTAACTGCGTAATAGATCATCGTGTCTCCCAACCCTAAAGAATCCAACGCTCTGATCAAGAAGGTCTGGAACACAAAGACCGTCACAGAGGAACTAGCAAAGAAGGGTGGCATGTGGCTTTATGATGGCAGCAAGCTGGCCTGGTAAGTACCTAGTTTGGATATTAGATATCAAATGATCTTAGCTTACCTATACTAGGTCTTCAGAGAAGATTGACCGTAATGAAGCTCGCTTCATGGTTGATCTTGACTCTCTGAAGGAAAAGGCCGAGCATGAGGACATCGCCAAACAGGTCGGCAAGACAAGTGTTTACAGCCTCACGATTCGACAGACAACAACCATCCGCCTGTCGTACCTTAAAGCCTATCTCCAAGGCAAAATCTCCTGGGACACACACGTCTTAGAATGCATGAGTAAGCACTCTCTACGCAACATTTCTTTTATGATTTAAGCTAATGCATTGGTAGATTTCTTTGATCACTGTCTACGCCAGTTCCCCTCGGAGCAGTGGGTTACCATCAAACGTAACTTCTATGATCCTATGTTCCCCGTCGGAGGTCTTTCAGGTCAATTGGTAGTAAACCAAGGCATCTATTGCGCACCTCGCCTTAGCGAGGTAAGGACCGCTCCTTTAACAATTTCGTCTTATATCCACTGACAGAAATGCGATTTAGTCTATCAACAGAAAGGGAACAGGCCTTGCGATCAATGTTGACCGATGCCAGACTGCATTCTGGCCCGTTCACAGTATTGATCAACTAGCCCTAAATCTGTTGAATGGGAATAAGCCGGAATGGTCCACATGTAAGTTTTCATCTGGTCAAATATACAACACTATATTAACCTACCTATTATAGGGGACGAACACAAGATGGCATACAACTTGAAGCCTAAAGAGGAAGTTGACAAGAAAAATGGAGGAACCAAGATTGTCCCCTCCGAAGCCTTTTCCTTCCTTCGACGATTAGCCAAACTGAAGTTCCACGTGAACCATCGAGGAAAACTTGGTAGGCCTAAGGTCTACACCATCAAGAGGCTCACATTCAATGAGAAATTCGGTACCGATGGTGCGAATGCGCGCACAATGACCTTTGAAAAGACCCTAGAGAACGGAACAAAGCAGACAGTGTCTGTCTTCGATCACTACCAGGATCGTTGGGGTATCCGCCTACGATGGTCCAAGCTTCCTCTCATTGAGGCCACGGACGGAAGTCTCTTCCCGCTGGAGCTATGCAATAGCATTAAAGACCAGAGGTATACGTTTAAGCTAAACGCCGAACAGGTTTGTTACTGGGCCCCAAAGCTCTTACCACAATATCAATTGTTCGGGAACTAACGAATTTCTTAGACTACGGACATGATTAAGGCAGCCGCCACCAGACCACCAAAGCGCCGAGCCGATATCATCGAAGGGATTACTCACCTAAAGTGGTCCGAAGACCCCTATTTGAGGGCCTTTGGAATCCAAATAAGTTCTTCTATGGTTGTTACGGATGCGCGACTCCTAACAAATCCCGAGGTTGCCTTTGCCAACCAGAAGATCAACCCAGGTGTAAGTGGCCGGTGGGATCTTCGTGGCAAGAAATTCTTGGAGGCAAACCGCGTACACCTACACTCCTGGAGCGTTGTATGCTGTGGAGAAGACACTATGACTAAAGGGGAGTTGGAAATCTTCGGCAGAGAGTTTTCCTCAGTATACCGAGGCCATGGAGGCATAATCATGAAACCCGCGGTTTGTCTCACTATCGGATTTGGGGATGGAAACTATTCCAAGATTGTTGAGCAGGCATACAACTTGACCCAGAGTGCCAATCCTGGCATTGATCCTCAAATGATATTCTTCGTCTTACCAACTAAGAACCAGCTTGTCTACGAGCGTGTTAAGAAGAGTATGGATTGTCGATACAATCTAGTCTCGCAGTGTGTCCAAGCAAGCCACGCGAGGAGAGCCCAGGCACAGTACCTAAGTAATGTTGCCATGAAGGTGAACAGCAAACTCGGAGGTGTCACATGCAAAATCCCGAATGTGACCAAGCCCAACCAGCCACCATTCTGGTCTCGACCCACCATGATGATCGGTGTTGATGTGTCCCACGCTGCGCCGGGCAGCAGCCAGCCATCCATGGCTGCTTTGACTATGTCCATGGATAAGCACGCCACCCGCTTTGCCGCAGCTTGCCAAACGAACGGCTGGCGAGTTGAGACTATTCAACCAGACATAATAGAAGAGATGCTTTTGAAGCTTGCGAAGCACTGGGTCCATATAAATGGTACCCATCCACAGCACATTTACTATCTCCGAGATGGCGTCTCGGAGGGCCAGTTCCATGATATCCTCAACAAAGAGGTACATAACATACGCCTAGTATTCCAGAAACTAGGCTACGGAACCCCTAAATTCACCGTCATCATTGCGACGAAACGTCATCATGTCCGGTTTTTCCCTACACCACACGACAAGGCATCCGGTGATCGCAACGGCAACCCGTTACCTGGCACATTGGTGGAACGAGACGTAACACACCCGCAGCACTTTGACTTCTATCTTTGTTCGCATGTAGCGATCCAAGGCACTGCTCGTCCGGTTCATTACCAGGTCATTCTTGATGAGGCTAATGTCAAACCCAATGAGCTCATGAAAATGATTTACCAGCAATGCTACCAGTTCTGCCGCTCGACTACACCAGTATCACTACATCCGGCGGTGTACTACGCGCATCTTGCATCAAACCGTGCGCGTTCGCATGAGGATATCAACTCGGATAAGATGATCATGGCATACGGCAAGTCGGGCTTCCCATACGCGAAGAGCGACGGGGAAATCTACGAGGAGGCCGAAGAACGGGTCAAGATAAGGCCACCCCGCCTACTAACGATGGCGAACACCAGATGGAAGATAGATCGGATTGCCTTTATGAACTCAACTATGTGGTATGTATAAGCGTACTCGGGCGCTAATACGATCCATACTTGGTTCTGCCAGGTGTTCATTCCTCCGCCATAATGTGCCTCAATCATGGTATCGGTCTTGGTTTTCAACTCTCATCAAGTCCTTTCACAAATTGGGATGAGAGACATTGCGGTTCTTCCTTTTTTGGGGGGACAACATTGTGGTACGCCTTTTAGGAGAAATTATTCGCCAATGCCGAATGATAACTCTCAAGGCCTAAAATGCGTCCTCTTTCATGTTTCACTACACATCGCACATATGATCATATGGATTATGATTGCTCGCGTTGCTTCTATTGTATTTTGATACGACGGATTTCCTCTTTAATAATTGAAGTCAGAGCACCATTTCTACCCACAACCTCAGCCAAGATGCATAGGTTTGCACTATGTACATAATTGCACGAGGAAAGGCAATAGGTTTCGAATCATAGTCAGGACCTAGCATAGAATGGTAGTCGAATAGCTTTTTCACTGTTACTAATGCAACACCAACGTTTTCTCTCTGTAATCAATGACTTCGTAATTAAGGTACTTAAGTAGATACGAGGCCTTCTCTAGATGTAATCATGCTGCTAAAGTACGATAACTACTTAGGTAATAAGCCCCTGAGCTAACGTATGTTAAGTGCTCCTCCCTATCTCGTTTACATGGTGGTGGTAGTATGCAAATACACTAACGAAAGGGTTATTACTGTTTTGAAGTTGATACGTACCTCTTAGGTAGGGATTTTCATAATGTACTGATCACAGTAACAACCTCCATCCGCAGTTTAAAGTAGAAATCTCTCTCTGGTCGGTGGTTTCCATGGCCTTAGCTAATTGATGGGCTTAAGTTAGCTTACAGCATAAGCCCACCGACATGCGTGCTCAGGTCAGCTATATCAGTGGCGTCAATGCATAGATGCAGACTACCTAGGTACAGATGGAGATTTTTTCAATATCCTACTTTAGGGCACCCAGAAACCTCCAGAGTTACGTGAGAATTGTTGGCTTCCGGATTGCATTCCAATGCACGAGCATGCTGTGATCAGGACATACGAAGTACAAGGTTTTATTCCTCCTCACTTCGCTACTGGTAACCGACACTACACTAGAATGGTTAAACCAATCACAGCTAAATATGAGGCACCCCACTTCCCCAATCGGCTTGACATTCGCGTTCCTAGCCAATCAAAACTTCACGCTACGTTAAATTTATGCATACAAACGCAAGCTACCGTGGTCTCGGGTCCGGGGGACTGAAGTCCAGGATTCCATAATAAATTTAAATACAAAGAACCAGCAGGTGAAAGGGGTTACCTGCAAACGCGAACATGGTATGCATACCTACCAGGTATCTTAGCAACGAAATGGACGCGATGCTAGCATATAAACACAATTCTACATACTAAATACCCTACTCAAAGACCACTTATTTCAAAATGCCGATCCAATGTCATCAAAACAGACCGCGAAGAAACTTAGGTACTAAGCCAATAGCTTTACCCCAGATTTCATCATCGTGTAACTACCTATGTCGACCTCTCTCCACAATTCTATTATTAGATTAGCTACGTGGGTGCCCTGATGAGAATGAAATTACGGAGGTAGAGACTGCGAGGAAAGCTGACAAATAACAACGATTAATTAAACTCTCTAATAAGCGCATAGAAATCGACTGGGTCTCTGGGTAATAGAAGAGAGTTACCCAGAAATAACAGTATTTCCGATGGTGTCTGCGCGGCGACATGATCAGTCCAGTTTTGTACATTGTGGCAAAGCTTAGAAGGTACCAGCAAGATCTTACGAATAGCTTAACTAACATGAAAGAGAAAGAGGCTCTTATAAATTTATACCCGCCCTCTAAAAAGATACACTAACCGAGTGCTCTTTAATGGTTACAAGTTTCCCAGCAATGCATCAGTCTCTTTGCTCTGCTTGCCATTGCTTTACGTACCGGGAGTCATCACAACCGGTCCCAATATCTCCGATTGCTAATTCATAGGTCCCACTCGATATACAACACCGCAGGATATCTATCCTCGCATACTAGGTCTCGAGCCAGTTCGGTCATGGATCCTACCTGCAAGGTGGATTCTACCCCCGGAAAGTAAGGCCACGCCTTAACGATAGTATTTTCAGCCTTTTTGAAAACGTCACTTTCCTCCCAGGTCCCCCGGAAGTGATTCTCGCATATGTCCCTAAAGCATGAGTTATAATTTATTCATAATATAATATGAACGTGGGTACCGATGTGTGAGAATTACCTTCTGAACATGCCTTCAAGATGCTCGAAAGGAACGGCCAATTCGAGGACCTGAAGCTTTATGGGCTCCAACGTTTTAATAATAGGGAAATCGCGGGGAAGCCATTTAGGATGATCGAAATATCTAGGTAATATATCCGCGAGCTCATATCTATTATCGTTGGTATTCATTTTTCTACCCGGGCGTGGATATAACCTGCAAGGCGTTATGATGGTTGACTTGGGATTATAAGGCTTGAGAAAATCGCCGGGCCACCTCTTGAGACCTGAGGGTACGATATATGAATGCGTTTCTTCTTCGGGAAGCTTCATATTTTAGTTTGTCAGTATGTTTAACCCACATTCGCCTTCTGATTCAATGTGACCCTTGGGAGAAACCCGTACGTACCAAGATGCGGTCGAATGTGTACTTATTCAAACTGTTGAGGCAGTTGTGCTCTATGCTGAATTCGATATCGAGAGTGCGCATTCGGTGGTGAAAATTAGTAATAATGGTTTGCAAGTAATAGAAAAGCTTGCCGTATATATCATTTTTTGGAATGCCATGAATAGTCTTCTTGAACTCGGATCGAGACCACCTACGCTCTGGTCCTTTTATGTCGTCAAGGAGCCATGTACCTGTACCGCTAGAGAAGTCGAAAAGGGTGCTGAAACCGAGTTTTCGGAGGGATTAGTTGGCATATGAGAGGCATAAGAAAAGTAATAACGTTGAAGACTCACACGTTAGGTTTCACGCATTCATCCAAACGCCAACCCATGGGTAGGAAGACTCCTTCCTCCTTGAACCTGACATGACAAGGACGCTCGGCAGGCGGCTGTCTAAACAAATAACGTTCTCTGTTATCTAGCCTGCTTTCACAGGCGACTACAGCGTTGCGAGCAGATATGGCCTCTCCCCGCAATAATTCCCTTTCTAGGTACCTTGCTAGATAAGGCCAGTCTGTATAAGCCAATTTGAGGCTGATAGAACCAGAAATTCCTGCTAATTCTCTAGTCATCCTTGTTGAACACGTGTCACTTATTTCATCCGAGAAGAGCCTCTCTATACTATCTGGCTTGAGTCTATACTTATCTTGAAATTTGGGGATCTCGTCGAGAATATACTCATGTAGCGGGCCGCGAATCCATTCTTCTAACGACGTTGGTATGAAGGCAGAGTACCATAAATGTATGACGTTCTCCGTCGCCAGGTCTATATCGTCGTGACAAAGAAGATAAGTGAGAATTATATAGGCGCGGGCGACGACATTGAAATCTTTGTTACTGATTACGATTCTGACTTTCTCGGGATAATGCTCTGGGATGCCATTTACAGTCATCATAACGTTTCTGAGGTCCCCACAACCTATATGATAGATGTTAATAATGCTCTGCTATTTGACCGGTAGGTGGTAGTACGTGCCAATGAATAGTAAATCCAAGTCTTCCTGGAAGTCTGGACCCTCGTTAGATTTAAGCTGGAGTATATCGAGTGCGATAGACCCTCCCTAAGGTTGTCTTCGAGCCGAATTTAAGTGCGGAGGACTTTGGTGGAAGAATGTGGGTAGTCTATTTTCTAGATACCATCTGGGACGCCAGTTCAGGTCGCTGTATGGAGATTTGCAGAAATTCTGGTGTCTAACGTCTTGGTTTTGGCATTCTACCGAACAGTAGTGTACTAAGTGGCAGGAATTGCAAGCGAAAAGGGCAAACTGGCGACAAGACAATCCATTGCAGAGGAATATCTTGTAAAGCATGATGAGAATATGGTACTATAGAGGGCGAAGTTGAATAATTGCTGTTTGATTAAGAGCCTAAGTCTAGAATTCAAAGCGGATGCTTGGTAATTGTCAATGGTTTTGTTCGTGTATAAGTGTGTAGAAGAAATACCTAATGTAAAAGTGTTTATTGTAGAAGATACCTATTACTTAGGAGGTACTTACCTACAAATACATAAAGGACTGAGGGAAAGAAACAACTAGGTTATGTATATAATGAGGTAGTAAAATCACCTATATCGCATAATAAATCGTGTCATAGGCGTCGGAACATTCTTATATCAATTCTCGTTCATTCATTTCACTTCTTTGGGTATCATTCATATCTGCCTCATCCGCTTTCCACTTTCAAGTTCTACTACTTCTAGTCCTTCAACCTTCTCAATTCTCCCTACACTGCGCCTGCTGGCCCCCGAGCTGGATCGTGATATCCTATCACCATTTAGTAAAGCCTCTCGACTCTCTCCGGTCTTATTTCCTCCTATTCCGACATCTACCTCCTCCTCATGAGCTTCTGGTACGCTATTTAGACTATGCGCCCTCGCCATTGCGCTTTGCGCATCCAATGATGCTGTGGAAGTAGTTGTAGTAGTGGTCGTAGTGGTAGCAGTGCTACTGCTGCCATTTCTACTAAGGCTCGCCTGCATGCTCGACTGTCTTATTGATAGCGAATCCCCCCTAGGTCTCGACTGCAATACAGATACTGCCCCTGCGCTGATCACACTGTCGCGCTGATCACGAGTGTCCTCCCAGCCGAACTCGACCCCCAGTGCCCGCTCTACATCAGCTTTAGTATACGAGCCTGACCGGTGTCGTACATATTCGTCGAATTTAGTATCACGCTTATGATCGTAGCTCGCACGTCGCTCCATCATCGGCTCTACCACAGGCGGAGTCGGTTGTGGTGAAGGAGGATGGCTACTAAGTGCCAAAGAGATACGGCGACTGGCGGCGGATACCGATCGTGGCCGAGTTACCGTTACGGAAGGATTTGTTGGATCGTACGGCACGGGAGGTTCAAGCCACGACGATCGATATGCTGTTTCTTCAGGCTCCTCGGCACTAGCATACCCATACGGCTTGATATTGCCGGGAATATGGTAATCATCATAATTCAATAGCCGACGATAGATGGTGACCGAGTAGAACGTAGGGATAATCGTGAAGAACCTGAAGGGAATCCCGTCAGCAATTATATCCCACCCTCTTGAGATGTTTACAACACGGGGTATGGCTTACATGAGGATGCAGTCCATGACCAATCCAATTAATGAGTATCGCCTGTCGGCGTACCTAACATAAACCACAATATCAAGTGCTAAAACAGCAGATGTAAGGGCTAAGTTTATGATGTTTCCAAACAGCAACGGCAGCGGTGTCAACACCTCTGCGATAAATCTCGCTATCGAAACAAATACTATAACGAGGGAAATGAACGAAAATGAAACGTTGACCGTTTCCCATCTGCAATAGTTTAGGTTAGCTAACCCGCCTCTTGTAATTCATCGACACCTATATCCAAAGCTAATAACTAGAGGTAAATATTTTTCAGCACTTACACAAACTCCACTGTAGGATCCTCGCCTTGAGCTTGCTGATCTCGCCACGTTTTGGACGTCCTAGAAAGTCGATAGGAGAATAGACCCATCATGCCTAGCAAAATTAAGATCTGGATCGCCCAGCACGGTAGGAGGATCCTTTTCCTCCACTTTGCTCGACTAAACTGCGCATTATCTCGATGTGTGTAACCCATCTTCAATTTCGAACACGTCGATTGCCTCCCTTGGATATTCCGGAATAGCGGTCTATCAATCTCACTTCAACGCGGTAGAAATGTGTATTTGGCTTTTCTTGAGCTCTTGACTGATGCTTTCTTATATAACACTTCTTAGGACTCCATCATCTGAAGTACTAAATAATGACGAGGTTACGGTGATCGGTATCGCAGAGCGACTGGTACGTAATATAAAACGGAATCTAATGCAGCCTTACGAGACAAACCCGCGTGGGAGGAACAGGTTCTATATAAAGCCCTTCATAGAAAAAACTGGGTGGGAAAGCAAACATAGGCTACAAGCATAGCCTCAGCAATCCCCATCCCGCAAGTCCTATCCAAAGCAAGGTTCTTATTGGAGGCTCCAGTAGGCAGTATTGGTGGAAATTACACCAACCAGATTCTATCTTCAGCTAGAGTGGTTCTGTCTTGGACAAGGCATACAATTACATACAGAGATGATTAGAGGAAGCGTCCGTTGACAAGACAAAAGCTTGTATTATTGCCGATACAAAACCGGAGAAGAACGCCTTGTGTTGATGCCAACACCGGCTTCGGTAACAAGCAACAGTGATTGGGTCACTACCTGATTTGTCTAACGACTAGCATCCACCAAATCCACATCGTGGGCTCTTGCTAACCTGAGATGGGCCATGGTAGGGCTTGGTGATGCGTTGCGGCTGAGTTTGAGCTGGAAGACCCTTGTCAAGTCGCTAAGCTGCATTTAGGTGTCCGGATCAAGGACCCAATCATGCTCATTTCTATAATGAGGAATGGAGACTCGATGAACTGTTCAACGGAACCGACGAATTGGACTTGGAAACCTGGCCCTACTTGCAGTTTGAGCAACATAACGGCACAGATGTTCTTTATAGGGATTAGCTTTGTGCAACAACGCATGAAATCCTTTAGGTACTCGCCCTACGCGATGAAAACCCGCGGATTCTTTCCTCGGTATTTGGAAGCTAACCCCAGGTTCGCGAAGCTCGCATAGCGGGCGGCACGGGTTTTGAATTGGCGATCAAAACATAAATTCCCGGGACTGGCAGGATGTAGATATTCATTTGTCCGGGAATTCTCTAATGATGTAAATGCTTCCCCTGTTCGAAAATTGTCGGTACACTATTATTTACCCCAGTTCTTCTAAGGTAGGGAACATCTTCATGAGCCAATAAAGGCTCTAGCCTCATGGAGTGTTGCTAAACTTGGACGTAGCACGGTTATAACAAACATCAATATGTTATGTTGAGGATTCCATCGCGCGGCCCGCACCTGGGGCTGTGCCTCTTCGGAATGACTCCGAGTTGGTAATAAAGACCTTTTGGAATGAGCCGAATTTAGAACTTGTAAAGTGTGATCATAATTTATATGTAATGAAGAACTGAATAGCATCTCCATACTTAGAATCACCTGATTAAGAAATCAGGTCATTAAAGCGAGAAGAAAAGCATTACACGGTTTAGCGGCACCAACGTGTTAGCCACTCTTCGTTGTCAAGTTCGATACCCTAGAACACCCAGGATATACCCTAGGTAGTCTATAAAGGTCATCCAAAGTTCCGAATAGGCAGTCTTTTGCCGATTTGACAGACTCAAATTATTCCTACTACCACAGATATCCCATTAAAAGGCTATCTTGTTGAAGACAGTATAAGATATTACATTCGTGGTTACGAAAGATTCTAGCACACAACACGTTGCGGGTACTTAGAGCTAATTCAGCACTGCGCAAAATATGGGACAGTTCCAGGTTTGGGTGATAAATATTAACAAGATATTCACAAATACTCTAGGTATAAGTTCAAGCTCGGCTCGTGATATCGAGCCCTCTCCCCATTCTAATTCCATTATTCATTCACGTGCCTCCTCGGTGTGGTTGCTATTTCCTTGACGCCGATAACCATGTTTCATTAAGTTGTGTGTTTCTTGAACTGCTGACATGGATTCCGAATATACACGTCGAACATATAATGACTCGATGTTCTTCACCCATGCTACTTGCGCCGTATTTAAATCGTGTTTATGCGGCGGCAGCGTCCTTGGTGACGCCGGCAGCGTTGAAAGCGACAACGTTTCCGTTAGCGTCGACCATGGCTGCGGTCTGGACTTTTTCACCAGCCTGTCGTGCAACGACAGCCTTTTGCGACCGGGGAACTTTGGCTGTAATGGTGGTTAGCATATACACGTTATCCACTACATTGATTCCTGTCAGCTTACTGAGCTCCGCCATGGCGACGGTGGTGAAAAGACCGAAGATAATAACTGAGACCTTCATGTTGACTGGTTTTGAAGTATTTTTTCAGAAGATTGAAGGAATGGTATAGGTCGGCCGGCGACGAGCTTGTGTGAATATGCTGCTAAAGCGAAACGAAACTTTGATCAACTAGAGTGAATTATAACTCGCAGAGGATGAGGAAAGAAGACAGAAACACAAAACAGGACGTGAGCTAGACGCCCTTTTGTATGATTACGCTAGGACGAAGTTAAGATGTCTACGGAAGACAAGCGCCTTCGATTTCACTTTTCCAACTTTTCCAATACTGATCTTCAACACTTGAGACGTACGGATAGCCCATTTCCCGTCAGCAGTACTTGATCGGGTAATGACTCTCAGGGACGTTTAGGGTGAGAGACTGCGCCTCGACATGGCCCAGAACACGGACTGTAATTATGTATCGAAGAAACAAACAATAGACCCTCGCAGTCCCAGATGACAGGAACACTGGCTGCCCCGCTGGGGTATAGATCTACATTCTGTCAAGATTCTGTCAAGATCTTTAGAAAAGAAGGTTGTTAGGCGGATACTAAGAAGCTAAACTCTAGCTAAAGATAATAAGAACTGGGCGAGACGCGCGGAGGCCATTGATAGACAAGGGTATGAGACGATGCTGTAACAACTTGAAATGCTTATTTTGAGCCGCGCTGTATTTAGGGTAGTATCGGTGCTGCTACAATGCAACGCTGTGGGTGTAAACAGTCAAACAATCTTGGCATCGAAGAGCTGATCAGGGACGGCACTCCAGCTTTCCGTGTTCCAAGATAAACCTGGAGGAGGACTAGGCCATGCTTTTAAAATTTGGGGGTAACTCCTGGATAAAAAAAAAAAAACAGGGACGAAAAGAAGGTTGAATATTCGTCATCGAGTTAGGATGTATGTATTTGGGTTAGTTATCGGATTTTAGAATGTCTATGCGAAAGAAAAAAAAAAGGTGAGACGTGATCATCAAAGTCCAGACCGCTATCTTCTTTTAACCCCTCCCCTGATTTTCGGGTAGTTCCCATATGTACCCTCGTATTTTTATACCCCTGTACCTAATTTGTATGTAACCGGAACTCCATATTCATTTCTGTAGAAGATGTTTAGCCACAGAGAACCTTACGAGCCACGTTATACAAGCCACAAGTCATATTGAAGCCCTCCAAAGTCCCAATTTTTGTTCATTTTCTTAAATCCCATAATGACAAGAATTTGGCAGTCAGCCAAGAGCTATGTTCAAGCTCTTAGGTGTCAGATCAAAAGTTTCAACATCCCTAATATTCTCATTGTCAAAATCGCCAAGTTGGCGCTGGCAACCTATTTCAAGTTTTACTCACCGAAATTTGGAGCGCGCCTTGTGGCCCAAACTTCCACACGATGTCGGTTGTTGATCTAGGTCGTCTACAAGATTTACAACACACTAGACATTCGATAACACTTTCTAATGGCAAGCGCCTTGTTCTCTTTCGCCTGCCAAGAATTGATCGGCCGGATGTAACGCTACCAGCTGTGGAAAGTTCAGATTCATGGAATTACTATGCAATGGAGGCAGAATGTCCTCACGCCGGTGGGCCAATGGCAGATGCTCACATAGACATCGAAGACTCGTCCTACATTGCCTCTTGCCCGTGGCATGCGTATGACTTCAACGTAGAGACTGGTGAGTCTAGTTATGGCATCAAAGCTTGCACGTTCCCGGTCACTATACAAGATGAAAGAGTGAGCATACAAATTTCAGGAACCGAAAATCTACAACTCGACAAGATCGAGCCCGTCAGCGAGAAAGTGAAATTCAAGCATGGCCCCAGAACTGATCCTTCAGGTCCTGCAACGTATCTTGGTGAGGATGCGAGCCTATGCGATTGGTGCAATCATATTCTAAATACCTCCAATCCCGAGCACAAGATCGAACTCACAACACATCTCTTCTCCTTATTTGCAACACGTGAACAATCTTCTTCGCTCATGGAGATCGGGGCTGGTACTGTGATTCCTCCCCAGGAACCGCCAAGACAAAACTTAACCCAAGTGAAACCGGGGCAGATGCCCAGAGCTGGCAAGGGAGGGAACCTTAAAAACAGGATCATGATGCTCCACGCTCTGGCAAACATTGAGCAGTGGGCCATCGATCTCGCTATCGATATCATGGTCCGGTTTGCTTCGTTTCAAACAACAACGCAGGATGAGAACGGCCACCCACGTCCACTACCGCGAACGTTTTTCTATGACTGGCTTAAGGTTGCGAATGATGAGGCGAAACATTTCTCTTTACTACGAGCAAGGTTAGAGGAGATGGGGAGCCATTTCGGTGCTTTGCCGGTCCACCACGGTTTATGGGAATCTGCCGTAAGAACATCGCACGACCTGCGCGCAAGGATAAGCGTCATCGCACTCGTCCACGAAGCTCGCGGCCTCGATGTTAATCCCAAGACGATCGAAAAGTTCCAAAATGCTAGAGATGACGAAAGCGTTGATGCATTAAACGTTATTCACAACGACGAGATTACGCATGTCACTACGGGGCATAGATGGCTCACTTGGATTTGCCAACAAGAGGGCACCGATCCCGTTCAAGTCTTCCGAAGCAACGTACAGCAACACTTTAGAGGAGCCGTGAGAGGTCCGTTCAATGCTGAGGCCCGACAACAGGCTGGTATGGATAAGAGCTATTATGAAGACCTCCAGGGGTTGCCGTGGAAAGGTGATGTTATCGCTGGTGGTTGAACTATCTATATTCTTACATTTTAAGTTATCCTCATCTAAACTAAGTCTATCGGAGAATGCCACATAGAAGAATATCAAGGCATTACTAACCTAATGCTAGTAACATTAAACTGAGGGTTACAGATATTCCAGGATTATCTGAGCGACTTACTCGTCGCTCTTGGACGTCATTTTTTTCCAAATCGCAAAATTGCCATTAACGACTATTATATGTACCTCTTTATTCAGAGTTGAGCTGCTATTGTTTCTGGTATCTATCGAAACAGATCTAACTGTGTGGCCAAGACAACTAGTTACCTAACCCAAAATAAACCCTAAGTCAGTAGCTGATTGGGAAAGGGTTTAGTTAAATTGGATTAGGAATAACCATTCATTACGAAAATTAACATTAGCTAGACATAACATCATCGGCAAACGATTACCGTTACTATAATGTGAAGAAATTGGAATACTACTAAATCAATCAATCCTCTTTCAAGCTAAGGGAGGAAATACCTAAGGCTGATCATTTATCATACTATTTTTAGTATGGACCTATAAGGTACCTAGTGTGGAATGGTAAGAGGTTATGAAAGGATTGTGCATCATATGCATAGAGGTACCTATGCATATAATGTCAGGCGCATTCGAAATGCCCACCCAACCAAGGGAAAGCGGGGTGTCTATCAATTCAAGATGGTCGATTCCTTATCTCAACCTAATAACTGCAACTACTAATTCTTTAGTTGCTGGTCCACTTGCCCGCTTCCGATTCTCTCCTCTGTCAACTCTTACGAGCTCTTTTCCCTCTATTCTCGGTTCTCGTAATTCCTCAACGCCCTTCCTGACTTCCTTCCTACGACGCCCCTCGGAAAAGTTAACGATTAGCAAGCAACAACCAGCCATGGCTACAGTTCCGCATTGTCTCTATTGCTTCGAGACGCTTGCTGCGTACCTTGAGGGTCGCAAGTCTATGGGCCTTAACGAGATTGTAAACGCGTGGGTCGAGTACAGCAAGGATACGGAAGCCGGCGTCGAAGATGCAAACAAACACGAAAGCCTCGAGAAGCGCATCCCCGCTCTTAAACGAGTAGTCGGTTCCGAGTCCTCCGAAACAAGCAGCTCATCCTCACCTTCTTCAGGCTCGACTATGTCTCTTGCTACCGATACAACTACAACCTCTGCTGATGAAACCATTATTACCGAATCCCCGCTATTCGTCACCTGGAACACCGTGTCCTCTCGCACGGGCAATACTTCCTTACGAGGCTGCATCGGGACGTTTGAAGCGCAGGAGCTTGATGAGGGGCTATCATCCTACGCCATAACCTCGGCCATCAACGATATGCGCTTCGATCCTATCAGCAAGCGGGAATTACCCTCTCTCGAGGTCGCCGTTACGCTACTAACCGATTTTGAGGATTGCGAGGACTCGATGGACTGGGAGATCGGTACGCACGGACTGCGCATAAGCTTTTCGGAACGAGGCCGCCGTTACGGCGCAACTTACCTGCCGGATGTTGCTGCCGAGCAAGGATGGACTAAAGAGGAAACTCTAGTCAGCCTGATGCGTAAGGCTGGTTGGGCGGGCCGCAAGGAAAAGTGGCAAACCGTTGACCTCAAGGTCGTGCGCTACCAAGGCAAGAAGAAGTCTCTCCTATACTCCGAGTACAAGCGCTGGCGCGATTGGGTTAGTCAGAAGAGCGAGGATGACGACGACGACGATGACGACGACGAGGCATAGACAAACAGACATACATTATACTATATACACTATCACGGGCGCACTCTTACTGGAGAGTGTAGATACATATTTGGTGGACGGCATTGGCGCATGATGGATGGAAGGGAGTCTGGGGTTTGGCGTCTAGAACAGCAGCATCCTAGGTGGGTGATGTGATGATACAGGTAGATTTTGGTCTTTTTCGGTGCGTTTCCGTTGTGCATGTTATGTTCGCCTAGTCGTTGAATTTTACCTAGTTAGGTAGGTAGCTAGGTATTTTACGACTTATTACAAGATTAACATTATCTATCCACCCCTTCAGCCAGACTGAGGTATATCTTTAATTAGAATTATAGTCTCCAACATTATATCTGTCGCGCAGCTCCGTTGGCCTGGACACAATTTCGCAGTTTGGCTGCGCTGTTCGATCGATGAAGGGACATAATCCTCGATGTTTAAGATCTCATGCCAGCGGCGATCTAGGGGATAAGGGAACCAAGCCATCTCCTGGCATGGAACCAATGGACCGCCCTTCTTCTAGAACTCCTGGTTGCTATATCGACATACATGTCTTAAGGAATTCGTATTTCTGCCATGCGAACCCGCGGGATCGCATTAAAAAAATGTCTCTAGGGAATGGCCCCTCCATTCTTCAGGTTAATTTACCGCCAATTAGTTAGCGGCGGCCGTCTCCTAGTTATCGCATTCAAATTCCACGATTATTGGTTTAATATACTTCATGATGCGTTTCTTCAAGAGTTTTAATACTGCTCTTTCTTTCTGTTCTATATACTTGTTTCCAACTACGGTGTTGCGAAACCAACTGATTGACTACTTCTGAGGTAGCATGTCGTTTTCTCATCCGCTTTTCTTCATAGCTGCTGCTACGCTAATCGGCGTAGGACGGGCGGTTACTTTCAAGTCGTTTAATGGAACATATAATGGGCCTCTAAATGCGACGAGCCTCCCGAAGAGTACTCACGAGGTGCTTTCGCTACCCCTGAGGAAGGTCGAACACAAGGGTGTCGGGACGCCTAGTTTGGCTAGACGATATTTCGGATCGGATGTCCTAGGTGTCTATGGTGCAGCGTATTTTGCCGAGTGTATGAGTTCTCATCTTACCTTCTTTCATGACATTATCAAAAAAAGCTATAAGATGAGTTTCTGACAGACAAACAGTAACAATTGGTACCAGCGATAACCCACAGACCGTCAATGTGCTGCTGGATACGGGGTCGTTTGAACTGTGGGTTAATCCGAACTGTAGCGCGACCAATGTGCAGCAGTTCTGCGATGAATTTGGGCATTACGATCCTACGCTATCACATACGTCGAAGAATCTAAATAAGACCTTCACGATCCAGTATGGGCTGGGTAGTGCATCGGGCACTTATCATCAGGATGATGTATTTATCTCTGGTAAGTTGAAAACCTGGATAGTTAAGCTCGAGGATGTGGAAGAAAGAGCAGTATACAATAGTTGGTTGTTCGAATGACTTTTGTTGATAATGAAAACTTAGGGGCAAAACTCCCGGATCAACAATTTGGAGTTTCAAATGCATCTAGTGATGTTTGGTTTGGTATCCTTGGCTTGGGTCATGGTAAGGGGCACGGCGTTATCGACTATGAATCTATCGTCGACTCGTTGGCCGTACAAGGGTATACGGATAGCAAGTTATTCAGCTTGGATCTGGGTGGCCAACCTGGACCAACTGGTGAGTAGATTCCACGACTTGTGATTGTGTGATACAATCTCTGTCAATACCTTGTATATGAAATATAACCACTAACGCTTAGCAAGCTGCCATCACGGGAGAAATAGTCTTTGGTGGTGTCGACACCAATAAATACGCAGGAAACCTAGTGAAAGTCCCAACCGATCCTAACGATGCGTATGTTCCTCTATTTATCCTCTAATCCAATGCTTTTGCGTATTTTACATATCTACCCTAATATAGCGTCAGCTAGTATACTTATTATCGGCAATTTCTAGGCACTACGTCGCAACGCTCAACTCAATCTCTCTCCACGTTCCCGCTTCCAGCTCCGGCTCCGTCAAAACCGTCTCCCAAAATATCAAAGCAATAAATGACTCGAACCTACCATTACAAGTTGTTGTTGACTCAGGGACTACCCTCTCTCTACTCCCAGAGTCCGTAGTCTCAGCTATAGCTGCCGGTTTCCCTGGCGCAGAGCCAGATGGAAATGGTGGATACAAGGTGCCATGCGAACTACGAAATACTACGGAGGGCCGTGTAGACTTTGAGCTCCGTGGGGATGGCAACGACAAAGTTAAGATCAGTGTTAGTTACAGCGACTTCATCTGGTACGGCGGTAACGAATGCTTTCTGGGCGCATGGTACACTAGCAATGTTGGCGTATGGATCCTAGGAGATACATTTCTAAGGGGAGCATATGGTAAGTTTACCCCCTTTTTCACGTTCCATCACACGAGCAAGCAAGCAGGCAGGCAGACTGGCTTGATGAAAGATCCAAAAGCTAATTTATTCAAAGTAACGTTTGATCAAAGCAACAACGCGTTATATATGGCTAATTACGTCTCGTGTGGTGAAAGCTCGAACTTGGTCCCTGTTCCAGCGGGCCCCGATGCAGCGGCTAATATCCCCGGATCCTGCGAGACGGCAGAGCCGGCACAGAAGCTCCCGTCGCCTACTGCTACCTTAGCTAGTTATGACCCGGAGTGTGACTGTACTGTATTCTCTTTCTCAACCGCTTTCTCCACTGCATTCATGACAAGTACTGCGACTGCTACTACTGCTACTGTCAAGAAGCAAGCGAGTGCAGCCCCGGTGCTTGATCCACCTGCCGCTGGAGACGACGACTGCGACGAAGATGAGGATCAGCCGCAGGAGAAGCACATCGAGATAACTACGGCTACAGAGACTTTTACGACCACACTAGTTCGCCATGTCGTATACACGGCTGGCCGCCGGGTTGATACCAGCTATGTAACAGTGGTGACGACCTTCTGCCCAGGTGACATCCTTCCTCCTACATTTACAACCCCGACCCCGAAAGTGGTGCATTCCCAGACCCAAGGCCGAGTTCAGTATACCACTACGCGTCCTATCCTAAGCACAAGTATACCAACCCCTATAGAACACATCACGATAGCGGAGATAACCCACGTGGCCAAAACGGCTCCGGAGACCTTTATCACAACAAGGAATACGACGACACAGGTAGCCACTGTACTCGAGTCAGTTCACATAAACACTTATTCCTCCCCTCCCCTTTGGACCACTCCTGCTTTCACCGAATCCATCCTTTCCACTTTCCCCTTCTCACCCCCCACATTCTCCTCTTACTCTTCCCCCCTACCCCCACCACCACCACAGCAGCAAAGCACCGCTCCTAATGCTAGTTTTGGCGCCGTGGGCTGGGGTTTTAATAGCACCTCTACCGCTACTACGAGCATCAACACCGGCGGCGTCAACTACAACGTCGGCGGAGCCGCAAGCCAAGCCATCGGCGCCGGCGCCGGTGCCGTGGTCGCGCCCGCAGTTCCGACGATGACGACAACACAGATCTGGCACTCGCCTATGCCGAGTGGGATGGCTATGAGTACATCCGAGGCGGTGAAGAAGACTCTAGGTGAGGTAGCAATTGGGTTATGGACCGTGATGATGGTGATGGTGATAGGACAGGCTGTGGGAATATCATGAGTCCAGGTCGGGGTTTCTCTTCTCTTCACTTCGTTTCTTACTTGTCCTTGATACGGTTGAATGATTGAATGAAATAAACGTACGAATTGAGAAGTGGATAATTGAATAATAGGGGGAGACAGGAGAGACTGGGAGGGGGGCCTGTGGGGGGTGGATATACATTAGAACGGACAGATTGATGAGTTGATTCGGTATTTGGATAGTGGGATATACCTCGGTTTTGTTGTGAAGGAAAGTCGGATAAGTAGCTTTTGTGGCCAGTGAGAAAAGAGATACTTTGATAGATCATAGGTAGACAATAGATAGCTCAATTAAACAATTTACAAGTCTTATGGCTCAGTCTCCTATTTCCCCACCAAACCTTGCCTATGTTATACAGTTATAAAAATTAACAACTAAAGGTTACCTAATAAAGAACTAAAAAAACGTATGTTAAATTTAAATCAATTTTATTGTTATGAATCGTTTATTATAATTCTTCCCCCTTTTTTTGCTTCGTAGGACTTGTGTAAATTTGGTGGTGGGTTTTGGCCGGAAAATATGGGACTGACGCATAATAATGGTAAATGAGTGTAAAATAACCACTGCTTGAAGTTCCTCTCAATGATACTTATAACTATGAATATGTAAGTATAAGCGGCGATATAGAATTAGAGTCCTACTTGATATCCAGGGATTCACACAACAGATCATCTAGACGCAAATACGTGGAAATGTAGAACAGCAGGTCAATATTATTATGCCACACGAAGTGCCTATATTTTTTTGCAATCCGTCCCATCCACCGAATATGCAGCCCGAGCCCAAGAAGGGGGGGAACCCAACAATCGCGAGACTCCTGAGACGATAGCTAGAGATAAAAGAAAATGAAGACGCCGATGCATAACCACACCTCTCGCTTGCCACCATGTAAACGCCTATGTAGCCCCGGGATACACATGTTGTCTCAGGGGAGAACTCCTTTTCGGTTCTTTCTTTCCCTAGCCAATATACTGTCTAAGCCAACGTCAAAATCGACAAACCGACTCGAATAAACGCGAGTTCGGTATTAGTAATTTATCCGCGTCGAAACAAAACAGTTTCATGAACTCGTTAGGTATTCCAACCGTACTTCTGTAGCACCAACTTCCTTCAACTCGGAATAGCAATGCATTTTTTGCTCGCTCGCTCGCTCGGCACTTTATGTTGAAAGCTCAAAAATAGCACCTTAGCCGTATGCCCCTTTTTAACTCCCCTCGCCGTATGCGGGAGTTGTCCAACTGATCTAAACAATAAGAGGGCAGAACCCGCCCTACCAACACCGTAAGCTTCTCCAGAATCTATCCCTCCTACTTCCAAAGCCCACTCTCTGACCGTCACCAAATCGTGGGCCCCTTGTCAAGCCTGAGCGCCCAGTTTTTTCGTTATCCATGTCGCGATCATCGTTATCGCCGAGAGGTGTTAGAGGTTTTGTGACGCCACGGCGGTCCATATCGGTATTATCGAGGACACCCATTTCAGCAAGGCGACGGCTTTCGACAACTCGGCGGACGATGAGAGCGAATGTCTCTTCGATATTGACCTCGAGCCGAGCACTCGTCTCCATGAAACCACAACCGCGTTTCCGCGCCCATTCGAGCCCCTGAGCCGCTGGCACCTGCCGCGACTCTTGTAAATCACACTTATTACCAGCTACAATCTTAACCGGTGGTATTGTCCTTGCACCGCTACCGGCTCCTCCCAACCCTATACTACCTCTTCTCGCACCCCCGCCCGCTCCCAGGCCGGCCCGCCGTGCCCGTGCTGCATTATCAAGGCGTGTTTCTGCCTCCATGTCTATGAGGTCGTTGAAATAGTTTAAGGCATCGAGGCTGTCGAGAGACGTGATATCGTAAACAAGAAGGAAGGCATCAGCACTTAGATTGGACGACGCCCACATGCCCCGATATTCCTCTTGTCCCGCCGTGTCGGTCAGCGATAGGTGGTAGGTGGTGCCATCAATACGCCGGGTGATGCTGTAGCTATCTTCGATGGTTGGATCGTACTCGGACGTCCATTGGGACCGAACTAGTCGAAGAGTTATCGACGACTTACCGCAACCTCCGTCACCGCATATTGTGATCGATATGGGCACCGGTGGTTGCGATATAGGTGATTGTGATTGGTTCTGTTGTTGACTGTGGTGCATTTCTGCGTCTGTTTCTTCCTTTCTCTCTACTATCGTTCTCTTTTTTTTTGTTGGATTCTATGTCTCTTTTACGTGGATAGCTGTGTATAGCTAGTAGATAGCTGGGTTAAAACAGACCGATCGTCACAACGGGTAAATGGGCGAGTATATAGAGTTCGTTATCGAAGGATTGTTCCTTTGCTAAAGGCGGTAAGGACTGTAAGGTTCGAGAAAAGGCAATAGCGGTATGCGTGGTGGAGGTAATGTAGTAAAAGATGAAATCACAGCCTATATTTTTCTTGTTCTTTCCCCTTCGCTTTCTACCGCTACCTCTGAAGGGCAACTGCAAGCTGCAAGCTGCAGGGTACGACAGTTTCTACTTGGCGTTGCTCCACTAACACCCAACGGGTTCTCCCCGTTTGGGTCTAACCGCCGTTTAAATTATCCTATAAAATAGGATTTATAGCTGTCTCTCTCAGGGACTGAGCCAGTCCGCCGGGTAAGCAATGAAGGGATATTAAGTTACGGGTTCTTTATAAACAAAGTTCTCAACGGTGGATGTCGGAGCTAGGTGTGATATTGAATACAATAATATGATTGAGAATTAGAAAGAGCGGTTCCTGTATATGTCAAAGCGAAGTGAATCAGGTTTGAGTTAAATCGAACTAATGCGCGTAGGGTAAACGTGAGGGGAAATATGAATCGAAATTGTAGTATGTAGGATGTGATGTGTGATGCGATTGGAATTGTCGAAACATGTGCTCGGACGCGAAACCCAACCGAATCAGTTAAATAAAAAATAATACCTAAGTGGTTTAGGTTGTATACAAAGTAAAAGATATAGTTGGTGGAATGGAACTAAATTCGTAGCGAATATCCAAAAAGAGGAGGTGGGGACAAGATTGAAGATGAAGATTGAAGATTAAATGTAAGTCTAGAGACGAAGAAGAAAAAAAGAGGCATGAAACTAAGTTTAAGCTAGGCAAAAAGAGAGAATCGACAGCGGTGATACATTGATACACTGATACACTGATACGGTAATACCACCCAGATGGCTGGGGCAGGCACAACTTGCTGTAATAGCTCCAGATGGGTTTTGTATCCTGGTTTGTACCTTGGGCACATGTAATTAGGCACCGTAGTACCCGTAAATTGATCCTGGGTTAGGGTGGGTACGTACTATGATACAGTAATGAAATGGGAAACCACCATGGTGGTAACAGCGGTGATAGTGGGGGTTAACCTCCTTAGTGGGGTAATAAAAGGGGTCTTAGGGTTTTTAGGGGTTTAGTTGCATTAGTTGCACAGCCTGACATGACGGAAACGCCGTTCAATTCGCTAATTTCATCTAAGTTACCCCCTTCATTCAGTAATCGCTTTACGCTCGAGCCTCGGGTTTTGCTGATCATCCATATATAACACTTTACATATAATCCCCGAAAGACTAGGAACGACGGCCTTCTCGCGAACAACGGGGAAACGGAATAAAAAGATCGGACAGTTGATCTACGAAACACAACCTCAAGTCTCCGCTCACCAAGAGATATAATAATACATATTAAACCGATTTTTTTAAGATCGATATCAAGGATCAATATTAACCTTCAAAGATCTAGCAAATCTACAAGGTCCGTGAGAATCTATATCTTCTAGGATATGTGAGTGGGTTAGGTACCTAAGATAGTTGTAGTAGGTTGATGGAGATTAGAACGAAACATGGAGATGTGGAGAGAGAAGGGCAATGTAGCATTCGCTTGCAATAAATTATCATTGCAAAACTAGTTTGAAGGTTGTGAAGACTGTGATGGAATGACTTGGAGACTTATCACAAGTTAACCTCGGGCATCAACTAGCTTGAAGGTATTAAAAAGTTTCCATATCACATAACTACCTCATTTAGCTTCACTCGCGATTGACAATCTCAAGCTGACGTATGGTTAGGTACGAAACATTTAACCTAGGTACATGGATGTATCATGTATCAATCAGATGATTGTTCCAGTATCTTGGAAAAAGTAAGATTTATTTCTTCCCCTCCCGGCATATTGGATCACAATCCGCATATAGTTGTAAGTCAGTATGTACGTAGCGCGAATGATTCGAAACAGCAACTCCTGGCGATCCAATTCGTCATGTTCGTCATATTAAATAGGCGTGCAGTCAATCGGGTTCGGGTATCACTTACATACTACGGGACAGGCCGTCGAATAAAAAGAAAAATAATATGTTCCTCATATATCACATAAGAAGTTTGTGTTGGAGGAGCCTCTTCCTTGCTCGTCAGACGTCATGTCTAGAGCCGCCGAGGTTTGTGATGATGGTTTCCTATCAGCTTTGATAGGTACGGCTTCCTTTTCCGCCCGCCATCCCCGCTAATCCTAGTCGTCCTAGTCGTCCTAGTCCTTGGGGGCACACGCCACGATATGCAGGTCAAGACGCAAAGTGCTACAGTAGTGCCCTTTCGTGGGATCCCAACACCAATTGGGAATGATAATTCGAGATAGGGCGCCATCGTTGATAGGTGGCGAAAGACTTCCACTAAACCAGTCTCAGGTTTGCGGGTAGACTATACCCAACAATGATTGAACCACTTGCTCTCGTATCAGCCAATATTTTATGTATAACTAAAACATGTCATTATCCTGGGTAACTAGACGACCTGAAGCATGTATTCTCCTGGCTAGACTGACTGCCCTAAAATCAGGTGGCTTCACGATGCAGCAGCCTAAGCCTAGCCGGCTACATTGGACGGCATTTTCAAACGTGTTAACCCACGGGTGGCCTGTTTCTATCCGGACACAGCTCCCCCTCTTACAACCCTAAAAAACAAATGCTACAAGTCGGATCAGGTACCTGCAGCCTAAGTCTTGCAGAACCCGCCACGATGGTTACGGCAACGAAACGTGGAAGGGTTAACCTCCATGTTGGGTCGTGGCGCAGTTGTCTCGTACGTATTTTGTACGCACAAGAGATATGTAGATTGTAGTCACCAGTTCGCCAAGCACCGCTACCAGGGGACGACAGGATAGGTCGGAGAATTTCTAGCGGATCAACACGGCACTGAATAACAATAAGCTCGGCAATAGTTTCGATAGAAATAACACCGCCATGTTCTTATGAAAAGAGCCTAGTTTAGGAGCTATTGAATGTTAAAATGAGGATAGAATTCTATTACCGCCCACGTGCGTTCAGGGATTAGACCTTTAGAGCGACCATAGCGTGTTCAGAATCCAAGGTCCAGAGCAAGCCCGAACTCTTGTCACCAATCATTGATTCGGATCGTCTCTGCACCCCGCCATATTCAGTATTTAGCTATGGGAATGTCATTTGAAGATTGCGGTGTATGTAGCTGGCTATTGAGATCTAACATACCTTAGGTATGTAATCTAACGTATAAGAAAAATGACAGGTAGTTGCTGCACACAATACCAGCAATAAAATAAATGTTTCAGCTATCTGGATCCCTTCTCCAAACATGAAATCATAAGATGTATGTAACAAACACGAAGCATCACGAACATTGACTAACCCATATAGATACCGGCATATCTTATTAGGTACACTAGAAAAGAAAAAACTAATACGCTAGTGTACAAGATGGGTTTCAAACGGTCTAGATCCAGTTACATGCTATACTTACTACTTTAGGTAGGTGGTCATTGCTCGGTGATGGCATCATTTGCGGAGGTTGCGTCGCATCGGCAGGCAATCGAGGCGGGCATACAAATTTAGTGGTATTGGGACGATGAGGCATACCCACGAAAGTTCAGACAAATGGCATCTATTACCGATTGGCCCAGTGCGTGATGTGCCAAGGCAACTCAATCTCATATCTCCTTTTTGATAACCCAGTGACCCCTGGGCCACCCAGTTTCTCACTCCGTGAGGCGATCGTGCATTCGACAGGTTGCAATGGCGTCGGGTGGGCATACAAAACATAGTACTTGGGTCGGCCCTATTGTCGGACTCGATCGAGTTCAAGTAGTAGGTATTGTTTGTCAAAATTGCGATGTGATAGTAACAAACGAGATATCAATTTGATATTTCACATATGTGTTAGGGCATGCAGAGAAGCGATCCAGCCTAGGACTTGCTTTTACGAAATGTATATGAGGTCCCGTGCCCGAACACGCACGATTAATGTAAGGGGTAAGAGTTTGCATACTCGTAGCCCAGAAACTTTCAGCTCTGGCGTTAATTATATTTTGGTTTAATCGAGGCTTCTTTGCTATCACTTAATTATCCATCTGGGTTCAATATGTAACGGGTCAGTTGAACTATGAGAGCATATTGTTAACTGCCATCAGAGGACTCTTCAGGATAATGTAAACATTTCAAGAGGTATATACGATTTCCTCGGAATAACCTGCTATAAGTCTTGCGCTTATCAGGACATACTACTTGGGGTAGTTGTGTATCAAATCATGCTTATTTTCACCTACCGAGTTCAGGTTAGGGACTTATAGTTGGGTCCCCCCTAGGCACAATTTCAGGGTCAATTTTATTCTTTATTCTCTAATTCAACCTACTAAGATCAACGGCAATAGGAGACTTGGCTTCTTTCGCTGGCAGATAAAAAACCCCTATTCTATTAACATCATCGGCCTGTTTGTTGTACAGTCCATATGCAACAAAAAGGGGGCAGTCAAGATGATCATATCGTATAGCCGTAATACATGGCATAATAGCCAAAACCCCTAAGAAATTGAAAAAGGGCCTCAGTCTTAACTATTAATAATAATATCTCTTCTTAAGGTACAAAAAACTATTTCTACCGCTCAAAGTCGAATGATAGATATTATCGCTACTTTGACACCACCCATACTCTTAGTCGAAACTGAGGAGTCGGTCTGGATTCATAATTTTCTGGCTGGCCCTCTGCACGTTCTCAAACTTGGTGTATCCGCAACTTTCGCTCTCAAGATGGTTCATAAGAGCGGCTAGTGTGACGAACTCACGGCCACAGCTGAGCCGCTTAGGGCAGTGATAGAGATTTTGCTGATCTACAACATCGGTAAGGTGTTAGTAAGGATTGTAAAATCTATGGACCAACCCGAGGTAGATTAGTATGGGAAATACTTACGTGTAGGTGAGCTAAGGTGCTGGTTTAGGGAACTAAGTGAACCGAATTGGCGATGGCATAGGTAACACTCGAAGGCATATCCATTCCATGCATCGTATGTGGCCTCGTACTTGGGAGAACCTTTCCACCCGAGCAGCTTCTTGGAGATAAGGCCGCCTGGATCTTTGGCTTTGACAAGCTTGTATACTTCGTCTCGATTTAGACTTGGGGCTCTCGGACAGGCTCCTTCTTCTATGTGATGCGCAAGGCCAGTGGCACATGTGTAGGCCTTGTGGCAAAAAGGACAATTGATGTTTATGTCGCGATGGGCGCGCGAGTTAAGATGCTGCCAGGTGTTTGTCATCAGTTCATCGACTTCGAATGGCATGTGTTGAAACTAGGTGTCAGATAATGGATTGTCCAACTTACCATCTTGATATCGTTGTAATTTCTAAACTCCCGGTCACAATCATTACAGTAGAAGTGTTCTTCTATCTCGTGCTCTTTTTGTTGTTCTTCAGTCGGCCATGTCTCAACGCAGATACTGCATTCGTAATACCAATGATTCTTTGCGTTCATGTGATTAACGACGGCGCTGCGGGAATTGAAGACACGCGAACACCTATCACATTCATGATTGGGAATCGAATGATCTAATGCATCCATATGCTGTTGTCGACCTCGTTCGGTTGTAAATTCTTTCCAGCATGTTCCGCATGTCCACGACATCTTGTTGCTTCGTACCTAGCAGCAGCAGGAGCTCAGTAAGTATGAAGGGGCTTTTGCAAGTGTAGGATCAGGATTGTCAGAAGAGACAAGTAGTCATTACAAGTAATATCATCGAATTGTAATGGACACTTGAGAGACACCTGAAAAGACCTGGAAGGCCAGGCGGGGGCTGTCATTAGTACGAACTAACTTGAGAGCTACCTGAGGTATCAAAGACTTTTCACCAGAGGTAAAAATGTAAGGAATTGCCTGATTTAAAAAAGAAAAAGAAAAACCAGCTTACTCGGAGGTGAACTGATAATTATTCAAGATTAGTATGTTGAGAACGGAATCGAAAAGAAGGCAAGTACATAGAGAAGACTTATTTTCGTTTGGTCGCTAAGGTGAGGGGAGAAGCAAGACGTTTGCGGCGTTGCTGCATCTGCATATTTGGTTACAACGCACGCACCATCGTTGCACCTTCAATATATGACTTGTCGTATTTCTACGGATATTCTTAGATCCATATTTAGGTAGTTGTACTTCCTAGATTAGGTACTTTATAATAACGCTGAAGCCTAAGGCTAAAGACTTACTTAGGAGGTAGTCTTTGAATTGTGAATAACCTAGGCTTATCAATAAAAATACCTGTTATTCATTTTAATAATGAATTAAATAATATTTCTTAGTAAATTAATTCTTATGTATATATTCTGTGTGATTGCATTTCCTTTCTTTTTGATTTGTTATGTAGATCGTTCTTTAGTCGTCAACGTTGGCTAAGAATAAGAAGATAGCGTGAATTATGGTAAGCGATACAATGATTTTTAGAGAAACTAGAAGAAGCATCAGTAGAAAAGCCCAAAGGAAATGCTATCACGAGGCTGAAACCAAAAGGTATCATATATTGAAGATGATGTTCAGCGTTCAATATTAGATCTTTGTAGCTTTCTGTAAGGTCTTTTTATATAGGTCCCTACCTACCTATAAAGGAACGACATTCCTGACTCAAGTACTGAGTCATGATGTTATCTAGCGGGCCGCCGAATAATACTTTGACTCCTGTAGCACCTGTAACAGATGCAAACAAGCATAGGTGGTGATCTTAGCAATTACTAAGACAATCAGCAAGTTTCTTAACAATTGTCATCTTGAGAATTGCTTAAGAAAGAAAGCTACTTATTTAATCGCTTTGAAGTTATAAAGACCTATGCTTGAGAACTAATTCTCTTTTATTCTTACCTTGTGATATAAGATAGTGACTCTACATTACGGCTTTGTGTTAATAGACCTACCTCACATTGTTACAACTAACTATAGGAAATTTGGGTGGGAGAAAGCACTTCTAAATCTGTCCTTTAAAAATATCTCGTGGGTTTTGTAACGAATTCTGAATGGAAAAATTTCGTATGTATCATATGTGAATAGTTTGTAATTTACGTGCACACGAACGTATAGTCAATTTCTTAGCTAGACAGTAACTAGTGGGTTTATAAGACCAAATTTCAAACACTGAGCACTGACCACATGGGTGGTATAGTATAGTGGATAGTACAACACGTTGTGGATGTGCAGATATACTGATACCGTGTAGACCTGGGTTCGATTCCCAGTACCGCCAATTTTTGTCAATTAATTTTTTTTTCTTATGCACAAATACTGCCATGTTATTTTAGGGTGGAGTAAATGGTATAATTGATATATGCATCACCCATGTAGAGATTCAAACAGGGGGTTAAAATCTACCCCATAATTTTAATCTCGCTACCATCTATTTTACCATCTATTTCATCTAGATCTGATTGAGTAAGTGGTTTGAGTGGTTCATGATTTTTGGAGAGAGGCGGGGTTTAAAGGTTTTTTGGGGGGGGGGGGGGGGGTTTTTTGTTTTCTTTTTATAAATATCCTCGTCTAATCTCAAGTATAGACGCGGATTTGTTAAAATGTTACTCTGATGGTTTACCGCCTGAGGCTACTGACATAAAATCCGAGTCTTTCATATATGAGTATGAGTGACGATCATATCTCTCTAATGAAAGGGAACTTGACTCAATGGGATTAAATCGAACTTATAGAATCAATGTATTATATATACGAATATTAATATGTCCTCATATTGTTTGACTAACTTAGTCACAACCTGTCTTCAACCACCCGCTCAGGGTAGTCCTTATGCCATCCTGATGCCTCACCATTTTCTTCGATGTCCCGATCGATCGTTACAATGGTTGTCTTGGTAATTCCGCTGGTCTTCTGCGTCAAGATGCTCTCCTCGCTTATATTGTCTGCCAAGCCGTTAGGAACAGCTACGCGCCGGGCGTCTATCTCTGTCCTTGTCTGGGTGTGTAAATATTTGGATCCCTTAGGGCCTGTGCTATGAGCATAATCGTGGAGATTGTATTCGTCTTTCTTGCGAGACGATCTGTAGCGAAGAGAACTTTCGAATATGGTTTTGAACATCGGCTTTATACATGGTAGACACGCGGCGATGATCCCTGTGTTTGTTTCGACCCTGCGATAGAACAGGCGTTAGTGTAGCTCCTTTCAAGAATTGGGGTTTTCAAATGCTTACACGACCCATATACTTAAGTTGGCCGAGTCCCACAAGAAGTCACCAGATTTTCCATAGCTTGAAAGAAAGGCGGCTTTGACGATGGCTGCTGCACATGCGCTGCGAATAAATTAGATTGGAGACCCGAAAAGAGTGGTAAAAGGGGGCTTTACAAGACACCGAGACCAAGGACACATATAAGTGAAGCTTTGGTACGAGCATTAATCTTCACATTCCAAAGAATTGGAATTGGTAAGAGCGCAAAAAATAAATCTGTAACAATGTTGACGGCTTTATCCAATGGTACCTAATGTATCAGCTCTAGCCATATTGAGGGGATAGGAAAGGGATTGAAAACTGACTTGAATTGGCGTAACTTAGTCCTAGGAGAGTCGACTTTGGCCAGCACGTCGTCTGGATTCGAGAGTCCCAAAGTACCGCAAGGTGTTTGCATTGTAAAATCAACGTCATAAAACAAACGAAAGTGTACGTCATGAGAAACGTCATGGCGCCCTGCAAAATTCGCCTGTAGTAGGCGGAAGGGCTGATGCGGAGTAAAAAGATCCCCACTGATACCTTCACCATTGGGATGGCCCATAGGTATATTGGTTGCGAGACGAAGTTTAACTTGAGGCCAAATCTATTTACTTCCTGATCGAGATATGCAGCATGGCGACCAGCTCCGTAGTGAACCTGGGCGATAATGATTCCCATTCCAATGAGGGAGAGCAACTAAAAGCGAGTTAGCTTCGTGTATCAAATAGCATGAAGTCTTTCTGTACCATAGCCACAAGCATAACATAGTCCTAATCTCAGTCAGTATAGAAAAATACTCTTAAAGGACCAAGATTTAGCTGCATACATCTATTCCAATACTTCGAATCATCCGTAAGCGGACGTATATCCTTGCGCAAACAACGACCAGCGCAGCTATAGTCGTCGATACCACGGCACCAGCAATTTCAGGCCCTCGATTTTCGTCGGGCTGGTCCGCGCCGGGTAAGGGGAGTATAGCGGCCGACATTATCGAAGTTGGGCATCGATTTTTCAGCGGAAAGATAATAGGTCAAAATTCATAGAATTTAGTGTTAGTATACTTCTAGCTGCTGTTTAATGTATATATATATGATATTGCTAGCATTTGTTCACTTTAGCCTTTTTCTTCTATTCAGCTGAGTCCAAAGTCGCCAAAGTGCTAACTTACTCTTGTTGTAAGAAGGAGCTTAAATTTCGCTCAGGCCTCTTTACAGGGACTTGATGAGAGCATGATGAATAGTCTATAGGAATCCTTTTTAATTGATGGGTATTGGGCAGTGCAAAGCCGGGGAATTCGGATTGGACTACACCACGGCGCCGGCCCCTTAAAGAATGGGGCAATCAAACAATGGCGTGCATGGAAAGAAACTAAAGACAAGCGACGCTACATTGAATGCCATGCTTGAATAGCGACTCAAGGTTTACATACCTGTTTACGCAGGTTGACGAGCTGCAACCCGGAATAGGTCAGTAGAATTGTAGTATGTACATTCTGCCCTGTAACTTGCCTGGCCCCTTATTTTATCATGGCGTGATATCCTATCTTCCGTCGAGGATAAAATGTTTCAGTTGAAAGAAGGTAATACACACTGGATTGATGTATAGTCTAGACTCTAGAGGTTGCAGTTTAGCTTAGGTCAATCATTTATGAAGCTATCCCCTTGGCTGGCATAAGACAGCAACTCCATAACTTTCAGTATTAGTACATAAGGCTTAACGTCATTTATTAACATAATAGGAAAAGGCCTTATAATTAGTCTTTAAAACCGCAACCTATAAATATTATTGGTCGATTTAGTACCGTATAAGCGTTTCTTTCTTTTCTAGCCAATCCGTATGTATTAATACTGGAATTTATGGAGTTGCTGTCTTATGCCAGCCAAGGGGATAAAGGAATCAGTATCATCATCAACACTACGTCTCAATATCTTGGATGTATATTTGTTCAATAAGAACCTGTTTTGACATCATCACAAGTCAAGTCGAAACTCTATTAAGGATACTAGTGAAAAGACTAAGGTCATTAAGGAATTGGTGTTGATCTTATCGATCTTTGATGCACCTCTCGCCTAGTCCGTTAAAGGTAAGTGAGGTCCGGTGAGCACTAGTAGGGCTGTATATGGACCGGACTATTTCCATGGTACTGGGCTTTAAAGAGTCAGGGATTCTGGGGTTGGCTGTCAACCCGATTGGCTTTTAGGTCGGGTAGGTCCGGTTTCGTCAGATATATTTCCGTCTTCACCAGGGGATAGTAACATAGTTCGGTATAGCGAAGGAAATAAGATATTCTGCGGTGATCTAGACTAAGATAAATGAAGATTTCAATATGCTTAGCTCGACTGCATTAGGTCAGCCTCTTAAGGGTAAGCCATTAATCTTGTCCGAATAATTTGGGATATCTTCCAATGAATCTACGGAGAAGAGGGGATAAGAAATCATTATAAATTCGCAGATCTTGCCCACGATCCAATATTACCCTCTACATCTATTGTGATAGCTTGTGAGTAGATCGTATAACTATCCGTGTGATATACGCATTGACTACAGACTGTCCAGTCCGATCTCTCGTTCCTCCTCTGGACTCAAGTAGCTCCATCCGCTCATTATGCTTATTCGTTGCTTGACCTACGCTTTACTGCTCGTGAGAGCTACAGCAGCCTTAACTACCGACAAAAACTCCGAGTCACTCACGGAGCTAGAAAATTTAATCGAACAGGCTGGATCAACGCAGGAGAATATCTTGGATGACAGAGCTACTGGGGCCAAGAAGAGGGGAGAAGCATGCACTCGTGATAATCTCACAGTGCGTCGCCCATGGTACGTGAAACATCGAATTACTCTAAACCTTCAGGGCTAAATATGTTTCCAGGGGCTCGTTAAGTAAAAATGAGCGCAAGGCTTATACTGATGCCGTACTCGTATGTACTATGAATCCTTTTCTCCAGTTTGAATAACCTTACGGGTTAAAACGTCAAAAACAACCGATTTGATGGAGAAATTTTTACACTAACTACCCGCTTCAAGTGTTTACAATCATTGCCGGCGAAAACTCCTGCTAGTGTAGCCCCTGGCGCTAAATCACGGTACGACGATTTTGTAGCTACTCATATCCTCCAGACGCCATATATCCACTACACTGTAAGTACTCCACTTCGCCAACGGGAACTAGTTAGATGATTTATCTAACTATTGGCGATATTTAAGGGGACCTTCCTTGCTTGGCATCGCTGGTTTCTGTACAACTATGAACAAGCCCTCAAAAATGAATGTGGCTATAAAGGCTCCCAACCGTAAGTAACTATGGCCGATAGCTAAAAGAAGTTGACACTAACATATAAATACCTACATAGGTACTGGAACTGGGCTTTATACGCGAACAATCCGGCCGCGTCGCCGATTTTCGATGGCAGCGCGTATAGCATGTCTGGGAATGGCGAATATATCGCCAAGAAAGGTCCCATAATCCTGACTCTCGGCGACTTTGCCCCAGTATACCTACCTGCCGGTACGGGAGGAGGATGTGTTACATCCGGTCCGTTTAAGCGAATGAAAGTAAACTTGGGCCCCGTAAGTCTTCCCCTAAATAACGGCTCAGTCTTGACCGGAACCGGATTGGAATACAACCCACGATGCTTGACGCGAGATATCTCCGCCGGTGTTAATTCTGCATACGCAAATGCTACCTCTGTTGTCAATCTTATCCTCAACAACAAGAACGTCGGGGACTTTCAAATGGTCATGCAAGGTGTTCCTGGTTCCGGCTCCATCGGTGTGCACGGCGGTGGCCACTACACTATAGGTGGCAACCCAGCTGACGACGTCTTCGTCTCCCCCGGAGAACCAGTCTTTTACCTTCACCATGGAATGATCGATCTAGTATGGTGGACTTGGCAAGCTTTGGATTACAAGAATCGCCGGGATGCCGTCTCAGGGACAGGCACTTTCTTGAACAGCCCACCATCGCCAGACACAACTCTCGACGACATAATTGACCTTGGATATGCCGGTGGTGGTCCGATCACAATGAGGGAGTTGATGAGTGTCCACGATGGACCGTTCTGTTATATGTATATATAAGCGAGCTACGATGAGCGATGGTTTAGTAATTTTTCAAGAGAGAAGTGCCGCTGTATCTTCAACACTACAGCCTGGGTATTACCTAGCACGAACAATGACTTATCAGCGATGAAACTTAAGTGATTCTGGGGTACATATAGTTATTACGAATTGCTGTTGTCTCAGTACCAATATAACCATTTTATACCACCCAGGTTTTGGCACTAGTACTAGAAAATAGCACTTTGAAGTTTATTATTAACAGTCAGGGATCATGATACCTTAGTTTTGCGGCTGTTTTGGGCATGTAGCCCCATAATATTCTCCATATTATAAGAATACAACTCTAGGGGGGGTGGATGCGATGCATCGTAAATCCTTCCACCTATTGGAGAGTTCCCGGTTGGAGGCTTACCTACCTGAGTACTCGGTTTACGTACCTACCTACATACCTTATATAAAAGCTCAAGCTCGTACCCTGGCAAGAGACCAATGTACAACTGCCACCTTATAGCGACGCATAAATGTGTCACTAATAGAGATCACTTCACTTAAGTCAGGCATATGTATTCATGGGGATTGATTAACCCTTTTTATATTGTAAAACTCGTGTTATTCTTTCAGTCTTCAGATAGAAGTTAACGGCGCAACGGAGGCATCTAAAGTCTACCTATTAATAGTTTACACAGTCTTCGGCACCTCCGTAATGCCGTCGTCCCTTTGTGAAGATGTTGTCGAAGCAACTACATGTCTCCGTCTCAAATTTCCGGCTTCGTCGTGCTCCTGATCCCATTTTTCTACGTCCTTCAGAGGTACTTTAACTAATCGATGAGTCGTGGCGCCTTGGTCTTCGACGTTCATTATTTCTGGTCGTATCTTATACCCTCCCCATCTTGGTAGCGCATAGATCCAGACGACATAGTATATGGCGCAAGCAACGATAATAGCAATGCCAACGACACAGTATGTCGCATACCAGAACGAAACCTCACCGGCGTAGGGACCACCTTTCGGAGGGATCCACGGAGTTGCGAGAATGTAGACTTGGAGTAAGATGTAGAAAATCAAAACCACGTCCCAAGTCCTGAAATCGGGTGCTTTTCTCCCTAGGCGCTTTTGCCTATAACGAATCAAGTATACACCGACTGCAAGAGCAAGGTGGAATATCCCATCCGGGTAAGTTCCCAGACTCACAACTTTTCTGCTGTTAGTACCATGCAACTCGGAAAAGGGGCTACGAGAATTGAAAACATTCAATAAAACTTACTGAATTGGAAAGCGTCGCCAGCAGGGGGAGCAACAATCATGATAAATGTCATTACCCACTTTAGGAAGTATGGGCCGAAGGGAGTGCCGAAGGGCTTGGTGGACACCCAGAAATTGGTAAATGGGAGCACGCCTTGTCTATTATAGAGCCTCGTTATCAGTATCTGTAAGAAAAGGCATACGAAAAGGAAAAATTCTTACCGGCCAATTTCACGGATCACTCGGGACTGGCCGATCAATACAGCAAGCAGATTTGCGAAGGCACTCAGTAAAACTAGAGCGCTTAGAGCCTGGTTCGCGCGGCCCCTGCCAAAGACTGACACGAAGAAAACGGCTGCGGCAATCTCTTTAGACTTGGCAAATTCGTCCTTCGATACTATAGATGTTATTAGTTAGCATCTACCTGATATCCGCAAGTGATTCGCGGAGGGGTTTCATACCGGCCGAGAAGTATGCGATGTTGCAGAGCATATACAGTATGCCAACGATCAAGATCGAGATGGTACCGTTCCTTTTTAATGTCGGAATAGGATTCTTGATTTCATTGACCACATTGAAGGCATTCGCAAAGCCCGTGTACGAAAAGACAATGTTAACCAAAGCGACGGCGAGATCGTTTCCGTTAGTTGTTGTGCCTTCGAACGCATTTCGGAAATTGGCGCCGGGATCGGGAATATGAGGGACGTTTCCGCCTAAGACCACGAGGCCGGTTATACTGATGCTATCGAGGAGATCGTGTTAACTGATGGATACCCTCTCTATGAAAACTTATACATACAAGATGAGAGTGATGATTTTGACAACCCCGAGAATATTCATTAGCCATAGAGAGTATTTGTTATGGAGAATAACGCCTATGCATACTTATTAGACTTGAGTAACAAGTTGTTCAGACAAGGATAACCTACATAAGCTTGCTATAGTGTACGCAGCAATCGCAACACCTTTTAGTTGCCAGTCCGTCGGTGTAGAACCCGCAATCTGATATACATATCGAGCCAAGACTAGTAAATGTTAATAGCTGCCAAGTCTCGAGTTGTCGTGGATAGATACGCACCGATAGCATTACTACTACTGAAGCTCAGGATTACGGAGTAGACCGCGAAGGTAACGGGGAAGAAATGCTTCGGCCTTGGATATTCTTGCTCCAGGTAGACAACCTCAGATCCTGACCTGTTTGGAAAGTAACTTGCGAGCTCAAGGTAGACACTGAAGCCCGCGACAGCTAATAATATGCCAATCGTCCAGTAGATAAGAGCAAGTCCGACAGAACCAGTACTGTTAAGGATAGTTCCAGCTACGAGGGAGTTAGATGTCAATTCTACTTCCTCTCATTTTAAGAACTTGAATAGTGGTAGTAGTATCTTACGCGTCGAGAAAATACCAGTACCAATCATTTGATTGATATTGAGGAAGATAACGGTTATCCAACCAACATGGTATCCCAGTGGCGACTTGGATTCGACGGGAGCGCCGGCTGCCTCCTGATAAGATGGTTTCGACCCATTTCCTGCCTTCTCTAGAGTATACGCGAGATTGCCGTCGTGAATCACCGAGATATCGGAACTGGATGGATGGCCATCAACCGCCGGCACCTCAGTCGTGTCCGACCGCGCCCAAAATTTCGGAAGCCCCATTGCCTCAATAGCTCATCCACTTGGTCCCAATGGTGATAAATTGGGATGGAAAGGCAGCGTTCAAGCGATCCGGAGTATTATTGTTGTGAAGCGTGGGAAGTAGGACCGTGACGAGATGTACTTATCGCGACAGCAGGTCGTAAGCTTTTAATGAGAATGCGCCGAGGCGATCCTTTTTCGTACGAGATCGCTAGGCTCGATGATACAATCGGTCCTTGGAGCACACTGCACGAACGTCTAGAACATATTTGGGGCATTAGCCCGATCTGCCGAACCATGTAACGCGATCAAAATGATAGATAAAGCTATATTCAGACGGTCCTCACAGACTTCTTGGAGACTGTTTGGATAAAATAATGTGGTGACCTTCCTAGGTGAGAGGAGCCGAGAATCACGCAATACTGGCCGATCATGACAACCATGCTGGATTGGGGGCACGATGTCACAGAACAATCCCATAACGAATGAATGTATTAAGAGGCGAATAAAACGTTGCGTAATCCTAAGCATATAAATCGTATGCTATCTTATTTTTAACGGGCGCTAGATGGTTATAGTCTCGAGAAAACGTGGGTGCGTATATTTTTGCACCGAGTCTTGTCCGCCGCATTGATATCGAAGCGTTCTAATATCACCAAGATATTTCAATAACCCCAAAACAGACTTTCGTTGGGGTGTGCCATCGCAAGCCACACAATATGTATGCCAAGTGATACGAGACATGCCGTTATGACCTTTTTGGATAGTAGTTTTTGTAGCCATGGTACTACAGGATTGTGCTCAGAACAGAACTTAAGTATCACTTTGTATAGTCTTCAACTTAATACTCGGGGATTGAAGAAAAGCCGATGGAATCCGCTCCTTCGATATATCATTGGCTATGAGGTAGGCATAGGTATTTACTCTTGCTGGCTTATATATATTGATTTGGAATTCGGGTTCGCCAAGATCATCAGCCTACTCGACCACTCTTGTTACCTGCAGTTCGAATATACGGCTCAAGCGGTAGAACCTCAGACTCCGGCGCTCTGTCATCATATAGCAAAGCCCATCTCTCCTTCAACACCTCCGGCGTCTCCCATGCATTCTCCGGGTCGCGTAACCAGAACCGTAGCAGATGTCGCCTTTGAACATGTTCGGTTAACCGTGTTAAAGGTATCTATCTGGTGAATAGGATCGACTTACTGCTTATCGCCTTCATTCCTAAACCCGTCTCGGGCGTGAAATACAGCTAGGTTGTTGACATATTGAATATCTCCCTTTTGGAAATACGTGTCGACGCAGAATTTCTCGCCAAGGAAGTGTAGTGTGTCTAATGCTTCCGCCTGAGCTTCGGTGATTGGAGGGATAGCCGGACTTCGAGGCAAAGCACCGAATCCGACGAACGAACGTCGAGCATATTGGAGAATCACGCGTTCTGGCGCTGATTCGGTAGCTGGCTGATAATGCATAATAGGTCTTGACGTAAACGGTTGCTCGTGATTACCAAAGCTTGAAGTTTCCTATACGTTAGCTTAGGTACCTTTGAATACAACTATTAGTTTCGTTCAAAGAAACATACTTTTCCGGGTTCCAATTCTCCGTCAATGTGTGAATAAGATCAGGACGGGTACGAGCGATCTCATTATACACTCGCCATGTGCTCGCGAGTTTACTTGCACCACCTTCGGCAGCTGTTTCGAGAGCGAATAAGGAAACGATGTCACCCGAGTCAGTGTGGAATACCTGCTTGTCAGTAGTGAAAGCCGGGCTACCGATTATCTCATTGCGCCCGGGACCACTCAAATCCTTGATATGAGAGAGCGTAACAACCGCAGGCTTGCCATCGAACTTGCTATCCTGGCGGCCTCGTTTAGGGGCAATATGCGCCGATAAACCCGCGTAGATAATTATGTTCTCTTCGCGACTGTACTTATCAACGGGAACACCGCGAATCACGAAAAAGCCATGTCCGTTATGGAGCTCATCGGACAATTTCCGTAGCTCAGAATGTAGGTTTGGCAATGGGAAGGTCTCCTGGCTCACATAACCAAGGGGTAAGTTGAGAGCTATTGAATACTATCAGTATGGATCTTATGATAACCTGGACCACCACCTACACTTGAAATGCTTCACAGCAAGATCTATTTCGTCGAGCTGGCTTTGTTCAAGGACATATGTCCAATCGTACTCTTTTGCAAGTGAGTTGCCCTCCCAGACCAGCTTTCCGGTTAGCTGCCGGGGCAGTCCCTTCGGAATTTCCCTTGGTAAGCCGCCAGACTTAACGCGGTTGTCTCTTCGCGCTTCATATTTCTTGAAATCGGGTGCGTACGAAATATCGGGCTGCCCAGGGGGTTTCACCGCCGCGGGGGTAACGTACGTAACAGTGGCCATAATTGTTGAATTTGTCTCTCAACTGCTAGTGGAGTTGGACTCGGCTGCGACTTGCCTCTTTATGTTCGGTCAACAAGACTTGGAATGGGCTTATAGACATCGATTGCGCCATTTGGAGAAAATATCACCCATCGCATATGTCCAGGTTAACCACCAACCAATGAAGCTCATTGACCCTATATTTTCCCCATTCGTGCTGGACATATGTAAGGTATTTATAAAGAGTATTACATAGTGCTTCCTTACTATATTTGGAGGGGTTGTCGTGCGCTTCCATTTTTTAAGACATCATGTGCACTTTATTTCGAACTTATCTGAACGAATTATAGGTAATTCGAGATAGGATATTAATTTCGAATGTTTCCATTACAATTCTATAATATTTACCTTAGCAATTCTAATGGATTGCGGAATCGAGGTCAACGAATAGAGGCTCTCATTGCTACACTCACCGGGTTGGTGACCCTTGAATCGAGTAAAGCGTCGTCGCCGTCATCGGCCATTATTTTTCAGTTACAAGTATTGTGAATAAATACTATTACTACTAAACTTTTTATAAATCCATACGCTAGAAAGGATATTGATAGCTGTCGCTGGATACCGATGAGCACTTACTACAACCCATATATCTCAAACATCAGGCTCTTACTAATAATTCCACTCTGTGATAACAACCAAATAAACCACCTAAACTCCCGCTTTAGCCTTCGAAGCTATTATTCAACATGATATCAACCCCAAAACCACCGAGACCGATGGCGCTTTAGAATTGTAGCAACCCCATATCTCGGTACATATAGAGTGCATATCTTGGCGTTGGTATCGACACTCATGGCCTCGCCCAAAACTCTCTATATTCGCTATCGGCTTCCCGTGCCGTGCAGGCGCCGGCCCTAACCATCTCCGTCGCGATATTACTGACTATGCCGTTGTGGACCCAGTTCCTCATCACTCTCCGGTGGATGGCGTTTTTGGTGATGTATGGAACGCCGGGCCATTCCATCAGTTCGAAGTGCATAGCATCGAAGTCTGCGATATTTCTGTCGGGGAGATCTAATTTCTTGACATTTAGGTAACGTTGGGTCATGGTTATGATCCACTCTGAAGATGCCTGGCAGCCGGCACAGAAGTTAGGGTCGAAGGTCAACTTATCTGGGGGACAGCAGCTGCTATGGTGGACGACGAGCCTCCGGCAGGTGTGGTCCTTTTCCTCGTCCGCGCAGGAGTCAAAGATGTCCATCCAAACTTCATGGCCGCATTTTGCTTGATATTTTTTCCACAAGTTACACATCTTGATCGTGATAGTGGTTGGTTATCGTAGCTATTTCCAGGTTGATGGACTTGCTCCAACTTTTAAAAGGGGTATGGATGTAGCTTCAGGAATTGAAGGGATTAGTTGATGCATTCTGTTGTTTTGCATGTAGGAAGGAGTGCAGGAACAGTTGTTATATATTAAAGGAAATGCGGCCGTGACTATTTTACTATCTGATTAGTTGTGGTTGATACAGTTAGTAACTGGTGATTTTTTTTTTGGGATGCAAGTAAGGAATACTGAGTTGGTACAGAATCACACTGTGAGGTGTTGATTGAGTCTAAAGGGGTGAGTTAGCACTGAGCTGTCTTTATCGTCCGAGTACGGAGAAAAGACGTATAATTATTCTATCCATCCGAACTCTATCGAAATGACTGGTGGATGATTTTTAGAATTGAGTTAGATTGACACCCCCTTTCCTAATAGATGGCTTTTAAAGATTCTATCGCTACCTACGGTATATTCTGTAATAGTTAATTTCAATTCAAGTCTATTCTATACTCTTGTCGGGAGTTAATATCGAAGAGCGTAAAAATGCTTTTGTTAGCATAGGGAATTAATTATAGAAATACTAAATATGGATTTAGATAGAAAGTACATATTATAGATGTGGAAATCATTTACAACCACAGCACTACATAGTAACTAGCCTCCAGAGGAATATACATCACTAGCCTTGCATCCATATCACCTATATAACGATGTATTAGAATAATATAGGATCCTGTTTTATATATTCTAAGAGGCGCTATAAAAAGAGGAGTGAAGCTTTTAGGAGTTCATGCTATGATGCAAATGTTCGATAATAATGATATAAGGATCTTCATAACGACCTGAGATCTTGCGCAATGAACAATATAACAACCGTGCCATTGACATCATATAGCTGGAGAACGCAAATAAAAGTAGGAACGGGGTTTTAAGCTAACTTGTCAGTAAGCCTCTTCGTTCAATATTATTCCACAATGCCGCCTCATTTGCGCAGCGCGTCAGCACGCGCGAACTCAGCAAACCAAAGTGACGAACCCTCGAGCAAAGGCACAGCCAAGACCCCAAAGCTTACTGCAACGAGGGGGAGCAAGAGAAAGTCCACTGACTCGCAGTCATCAAGTAGACCTAAGCGAGGAAAGCAGGCTGACGTATCCGACACCGAGGAACCAGAAGAGATTCCCGACGAGAAACATAAACCGCGCCTAACAACGCCAGACTTGGAGTTCGACTATGATCATAGTCAGCTGCGCGATCCGCGCTCCACGCCCGGACGCGTAAGACGACCGCGATGGGAAAGTTTCGACATGCCGGAGGGCTTCAAAGAGCGGTTCTATGTTCCTAAGCCAGGGAGGCCTAAGGGCCAGACAAAAGCTGCACGAGAGCACAGTCTTGACGAGCAAAAAAGCCTCCTAGACCCTAGCGAACCATCTCATGACTTATATGTATGTCATAAAAAGGGTCGCAAGGGTTCGCCCACATATGATGTTGCCGGCTTCCAGTTGGACTGGGAGAAGGTGGACTCCTGGATGCACCCACCAGCATACACTAAGTCGGGAGTAGTAGACAGGATGGAGAAAGTCATAAATAAAATGGAGCGCGAGGAGCGCGAAATGTTTAAGATATTCTTCGTAGATGGCAAGCCGCCGGATGCTGAATCCACGATGGTCGTCGAATATTTGCAAGACCACGTTTCGAAGGATCTCGACGTACCCTGGCACCAAATTGGCCCTAAACATCTTGTCGAATGGGAGAAAAGGGGGTTCCCGAAGCAAAAGGCCGGAAAATGGTGGCGAGAGCCGAATGAGATGGAGGAGTGTAGGATGATGAAGATGTCAACCGGTGCTGATTATAGGAAAGACCTGTAGAGAGGCTCTAAAAGCTATGAATCACAACTCAAATCTTATACATTTTATCCAAACCACTTCTGTCCAGGTAGCAGAGTTACCAGTCAACTAGCCTGCTACGTATGAATGTATATGCATATGGCAATTAAGTATCATATTAGACCAATCTATTCTATTTTATGCTATCCGTACCCTTCCTATTACGAAGTCCAGTTAGGCGTCCAATCAACCTATACCATGTCAGTCCCCATCGTTCATTTCAATAGTAGAATAGTTATGAGAAGAAAAACTTACGATGCTGGGATCGATCTTCTTCAAATCCGCAACCCCCGCGTTCGCAGCATCAATAGCAATCTCATGCTTGAGGATATCGATGGCGCGCTTAACTCCGTCAGTGCCGTAGACATTGGCATACATGAACGGGCGGCCGAGCCCGACGGCGCGAACACCAAGAGCAAGCAGCTTGACTACATCAGCGCCGTAGCGCACACCACCGTCCGCGTATACTTCCAATTGCGAGAACACCTCGGGGGCTTTATCGCGGATCTCGATAGCTACTTCCAGAGGCGAGCGCGCGCCGTCAATCTGGCGACCTCCGTGGTTGGATAGGTAGACTGATGATGCGGGTTAGCAGTTTTCAACAAGGGACAGGTTTCTAGAATGAATTGGAAAAAGGGAGTTCTGATGTTACATACTGGCTGGAACCTGGTGCTCGACGGCCTTTTGCGCGTCTTCCACCGTCTGTATGCCCTTCAAGACAATCGGCAGGTCCGTTAAAGTGCGAATATGGTCGTAGAAGTCCCACTAAGAAGATGAGGTTCCATGTTAGCGCTTCGGATCCAGTACAAGCTAAACTATGCCCCCGAAACTTCGCCTTAGTAGACTTACGGTTATCAAAGTATAAGCAGAGTCACTATGTGAAGTGTTAGTTTATTATACCGGGAACATGGTGCTTGGAGCTGATGTTCTTACGCAGAGCCGACGCCGTAGCGTGCCGCACGATGGCGATTTCCGTCCGCGGCCGAGTCGATCGTAAAAACAATGGCCTTGCTTCCGGTTTTCTCAGCTCGAGCGAAGACGTCCTTTGTTGCGGTGTCGTTTGAGTCAAGGTAAACCTGCTGAAAGGTAACCTGGTCGTTTTCCTTGAACGTAGCAATCTCTTCGATAGTTAAGCTAGCTAGCTGGGCAGGCTTCACAAGATCATCAACGTTAGCATATGCGAATTTACAAGTGCTATATGTTGGACGAAGCAAATCCGAATCATACCATGTAGAGAATATCTCCCGCGGCGGCTCCCTCGACGAGTCCCTTCTCACCATCGGTGTTGCCGTAGCCTCCTCGAGCAGCGGGGCTGATGAAGAAGGGCGCGGAAAAGTTGTGACCGAGAATCGTGGTACTATATCTCCATCATCAGTAAACCGCGTCGAATAAGCTAAGGATTGCAGACTAGCGTACGGGAGTGTTGACTCGATATTCGTAACATCTACCATAGTTCTCGGACGGAGCTTATATCGGTTGAAAACCTCGAGGTTGTTTCGGTACGACCACTCGCCGCCAGCACCATTGCGATAATAGGTGTAGTTCTGAACGGTAAGATGCCTTCTCGCCGCCGCATCGAAATCCGGCAGTCCGACGAGTTTCTCCAGAGGCGGTAGCTCTCCGGCCGGTAGATTGGCAAAGTACTCATCGAAACTTCTCCCGTGTAAGCACTTTTCTAAGTTCGTAAAAAGGGTATGGCTCGGCAGGACTTACCCCGTATCGGGTTCGTTTAGAAACGGACGTGCCGCCAAGGCTCCTCCGAGCACGGAGAGAGAAAGGAGTGCTGAACGCATATTGAAATGCTAAGACTAAATGAGCGGCTTGAGGCAAGGAGAATGTGAAAAGACCTCTGGATATGAAGTAGATGGTGTCCAGGTCGTTCTGGGTAGCGAAGATCCTTCCATCTTATAACTAACGTTCATCACAGGACCTGGTCCCCTGTCTTGATCATATCGGAAGGAGAGAGTCAGCACCGCCATCAGCACGGTGATGACTTTGTAATCATCGCCAAGCACGACCAACTAGCTACTTTCATGAAGTGGAAGCCGGACGAGGGCATGATTCGTCTTACCTCACAAAGTTAGTTCAAGCGGCCTCCTTGCCTGCATTAGGGTATAAGTCTATGAGCTTGGGGTTCTATCAGGATTATCTGATCGTTTCTTTCCTATTCTGGACTGGGTCTGCGGCTACGATGTTTATTTCGAGGGGGTCTTTTGACACAATGTCCTCGGCGCATTACGATACGGGACTTGCCGGAGATTCCATATAGTTAAATTTCACGACTCTAATAGTGGGTTCGGCCCGTTGACAAGCTGATAGAGGAAGCTAATTGAAGTTTTTGAATGCAAGGTACAGGCGGGTACCTGAACTGCTGACGGTATACGCCAAATCTACGCCATGTTCTAGGCGATCAGTGGAGACGATGGTGTCAATGTGCCGGTCTAGGTTATTAGATTAGTTCGAAGGACCTTAGAAAATCCGACGAGTTGGACGAATCAAATCACTTATTTGGGGACCTCGGATTAGATCTCAAACTCTTGATAAGATAATATCTTCTAGGGTAGCTAGGATTCCAAAGGACCTAGGTAGTTTATCAATACGATTCAGTGGGCCTCTGGAGTGAGCAGTGGGACATCTTAGCTGCGGACAAAGTGCTTGAACGATGGAGAAGATTTGTGTATAAGTTCGAATGGCCTCAAATACGTAATTATGAGTGAGACATGGAATATCAATTACTTAGTTAATCACGCCACCAATATTATATGACCATTTAAAAGTTGTCTGATGATAGGTTAACCAGCTGAGGTTAAGGCGCCAGCAAAGATGCCAAGAAAATAGAGCTTTCTTATAAGCTTCGAGAATTCTACAATGAGGTAATCTATTTCTATACCGCTCATCTAAATGAAATAGGCGTGGCCGGAACTTTCCATTTTCTCTCACCTTTAGAGACAGTATGTACTTCCTTGGATTAAAAAAAAAAAAAAGTATGTCATCCGGAGACAACGATTATTTACACCCTAGTCCTCCGTTGCAGGATTCCTCGGACGAGAATTAAGCACCCATGTCCTTGGGTGAACTTAAATGCTCCCATAAGAGGAAGCCGCCAAGCCATTTTAGTCCCAAGTAGAAAGAAGACATGGATTTCCTACAAGGTTGAGGAACGCATGTGATGATTACATGTGTAAGAAACGTTGCTTGGAGGGTTAACTTAACCGGCGCTTCTGGAATACACCTTGGAGACATGCATGAATCGGTGATCACTGGGCTGCTGGGCTGCTGGGCTAGTAAACCAAGAAATAAAGGTGTTGAATCGCTTCCGCCAAGGTGCCAAGAATACCATCCAAGACTACCTAAAGTCTCATCGTATTCCCCCATCTTTTAAAACAGCTACCATGTAAAACCCTCATTATGCCACCAAACGTTCCGACCTTTCTTAACCCAAACTCCGACGTGTGATCTCAACTCGCGAGCCATTCCCTCCGGGCCGCAAACTAACACGGCTACCCTCTCTTCAAGCCCTTGACGGAAAAAGTCGTCAACTATCTGTCGTAGGTCGGGTCGTTTATGAACCTGCCTGGGATTAAGATATGAATTGCTATCTAACTCGACTGCTTCGCGTAAAGTAAGTTCGCGCGGAACGCCCTCAGTTAAGAATAACTGTATATTTTCATCGAGGGAATTTGCCGCCTTCTCCAAAGGCCAAGACGCATCAGCGACCCCGCGGACTGCCCAGACAACTTGGACCCGAGCTGTTGGATTTTCATTTATAATATATCCTATAAATGTTAGTATCCTGAATAAATATAGTTACTGATAAATCCATTCTACAAGTATCTAGGTCCGGTACCCCCCTGTTTCGACGCTAGGTACTATTCTAGAATCTGGTTTGATGTAGAAACCAACGCTAAGAAGGTACTAATAACTTACTACATTGATGTCAGTATTAGTATGAATACCTTATTAATCAAACTAAGTGAAAGCTGGGCATACCTGGATATAGGTAGGATGAATGTAGAACCAATGCCGCCAGCAACTAAAAGGATACGATCGAACTCCGGGCCAGCCAAGTTTGGAAACCAAGTCGCGCACCCGTAAGGGCCTTCCATGCATAGCGATACTTTAGTGTCAGTTAACTCATCTTCTGCAAATTGGGCCAAGGCTCCAGTCATAGGCCCTCTTTGGCGTCGCGCAACTAAAGTCAGTTCTCCTAATTTTTCATCTACCGACGCGATAGTGAATGGGTTATAGGCAAACTCAAATAGAAGGTGTGAGCTGCGGCGGGAACTAAAAGGAATAGTCAAATACACATGCATTCCGGCGTACTTGCGGAAACGATCAAGTTTTGAGGAGGGAAGGCTGGCTACTATCTTGATTAAGTTCGTATCAGGAATAAGCTCTAGAGTCGATGGCATGGTGACGGTATCAATCTTGCGCTTGACGAGATCGATGAAGAAAACAAGTAATGCCTCGACTAAATATTGCCGACCCCCGTGATGGGAATGAAAGAAGATGGCCGGTGGTAGTGCCATCGCTACCGCAAGGTGCGTAATGAAAAAGACACGGTACGAATAAGTACGAATGGTTTTAAGGGCCGTGGCGCCCAGCAAGCTCATGCCAATGATTGAGCCAAGCCCAAGAGCTGGAACAAGACGGACGATTCTTTCAGAGAGAATGCCTTCTTGAATATAGAAGTTTAGGTATAAACCTGCATGGACAAGGAGCAGGGAATATATGATCCAACCGAGGACGCGATGCCACCGATTGAGTTGCTCATGAGAAGACCCGAACGCGAAGGCGACAGGATTGATATTCTTCAATATTAGTAAATATTGCAGCGGAAGTTGAGATAGAGCAACTATCCCAAACCGCTTTGTAAGATGAAGATAATCTATATTAGATCAGCTTCGGTACTTCTTAGATAATAAGGTAGTAATTAGATCGACCCGACTACTTGGGTTTGGGGTAAACTGGGACACGGCATATTATCCGAAGGATGTGCTTGTGCTGAAAAATACGTCGAATAATAGGTAGACCTACCATTTCCAGTGCCATCGAAACACAAGAAAACAAGCCACATAGACCATAAGGAGCCGAAAACCATCTGGTCTCTTTGTCCTAAGTTCAGCCCTAGGATGACAACATCGTCGCCAAGCCACCATACGATACGTCTCGTCGTAATACTCCAATATCCGACAGGACTCTGTCTCTCGCGCTTGAGTCCCGGAGAACTCGGAACGGCTGAGTAAGCTACGGGTTGATAAGGTGACGCCCGTCTCAACAGAAATACTCCCAGCCGGTAGAGAAAGATGAGGCCTATGGGAATCAGCGCCGAGAGCTGGGCATAAGCTGCATGACGGTCAAGCGATTGGCGCCGAGCATGCTTCTGAGCATCATCTAGCGCGAATATTTGGTATGGCCAACTCATTTTTATCTGGGAATCGCCGGGGTCGACCTAGGATTTCACCAAGATAATATTTTCTTCCCCCGCTGCGGTCTACTTTTGCTTAAGTATCTGACCTAGAATATTTCCAAGGATTTAACGAAGTTGAAATTAGCAAAAAATAATAATCATAAAAAATGCAGCAGAGTAAACCTTCGCGAGATATATAGAACATATAAATCTAGATCCTTAACCTGGAGTATTAATAGTTAGATTAAGAAGGGTTTCGCCCGATTGCGATAAGTCAGATGGATGTATTAGATGAAAAAAAGAGGCGCCGCGAAAGGTTGCGTGATCAGCCACAAGTCGTACACAAATGTCAAGTGCAAGCCACACTTTAGGTATGATTCCGTTTATAAGTGAGACAAGATGGTTTGCTGACCTTTTTCGATGAGCCGGTGTACGACAATAATTCAATAAAAATGAACGATAAGTATTTCTTATTATCTTCTCTTTAGCTAAAGTAGTCACCGATCCCCATCCCCTCCATAACTCCCCGGTTGTAGGATGCAGGATTCCTAGGTAATGTTGGTTGTTGGCGTTGGTTGCTCAACAGATCGACGATTTTAACGGAAAATGCCTCGAGCCACGAGATAACTCTATATGACATATACATCGTCGTACATTGGATGAAAAAGAATCTTATCATTCTATACGTTTCCAACCGAGTACGAGCCGGACTGTTTGAGGATCCGATCTTGCAGAGATATCTACCCTGTTACATATCTTCAGTATCATCACCGCGTTACCGATCCTAGCCTATTATTGGATATTTGGTTTCCATCTAGAGCCACTTAGCGTCGCCGCTGCGCCCGCTCCATGCCCCGGCTCCTTCGAACCGGGCCCAAAAGATTTTGAACATAGCGGCTATTTAGCGACCCAAAGTTCACATTCAGCACAGTCTGTTGTCTGTGATCTACACGATCCAGCATGGTTTGGTGGTCTAGTGGTATGATTCTCGCTTAGGGTACACCCTTTGCAATAGCATGCGAGAGGTCCCGGGTTCAATCCCCGGCCAAACCCTTTTCTTTTGCCCTTCTCTGAAGTATGTTGATGGTAGAAGTTTTTTTTTTCTATTAATCTAGTCAGAGGGCGCACCTCAACCCAAAGCTATCCCAGAACCTCAGCCCAAAGTCTAACCCAATCAAGCAAGTGTAAACCTGTTTTCACCCCAATAGTACTAGCGCACCCAAAACTCGACTACCATTTTATTAACATTATATTTATACAAATATATACTTTTATATATTATTATAATATTTAATAAAATATAAATAATTTTATTTAATTAATTAATAATTAATTAACAATTAATTATTAATTGATTACGTATTAATTTTTAATTGATTTTTAATTAATTAAAATAAATCAAATAAAAAATAAGGAATAGGTAAAGGTATGCGTTTAATTGATTAAATGTCAAGCGCTATAATATAAGGGACTTAATGATTGTAATGCGCTGTAATTACAGGGCATTTAGGCTTATATTTTAATAAGACACGAAAGCTCACCCCAAAGTCACCTGATGTAAAGCTCACCCCAAAGCGGGGACCCTGTCAATTGTAACCAATCAAAACTTTGGATCCAAGGTCTTAGCTTTTGCCAAATCGGGTTAGACTTTGGGCTGAGGTTCTGGGATAGCTTTGGGATGAGGTGTAGACTCATCTAGTCATTATTAGTCTATCCTCCCTCAACGATATATATCTCCAAGTGAGTTCGCCAATCCCTTTTAAATCAAGAACTTGTGACGATGAGACTAACACCGTTTATTACTATGCATTTATAGCGCACTTATATAACATGTTCTCTTTGATGTAAATACTATCCTACAACGTCAAATCAGTGAGTTGAATTAAAGAAAAGAGGACCGACTAGCTTACTGTCATCCCTTCCCAGCCAAACCAACTCAATATCCAGGCAATTGTCGACATGGGGCCGTGCCAAATGACAGGCTTTACAGTGCGTTTGAGCAGCTCATCAACTACCCTTTTCGCATACGTTGCAGGATCTATATATTGTATCCGCTCCAGCACTTCAATACGAATTTAGCAATTATTTCTTTTAGTAATTAAAGATACTCTAATTCGGAAAGCTTCGATTTAAGACATGAGCATCACCTACTTTTTCGACTTTCAATATACTCCCGTAGCGGCTGATATGGACTGTCCTCTGGTAATTTTGTCGGGGGTGCATTGGCGAAGAGTCCAGTCCCGACGCCACCAGTCTTTACAGTCACAACGCGGATCCCTAGCGGCGCCAGTTCCGGGCGGATAGTAGCACCTAGAACCTCAAGGGCTGCCTTCGACGCGTTATAAATACCAAAGAATGCTGGCTTAAGTTGAGCGTTAACACTGCCGATATTCGCTACTAGCGCAGTTTCTTTCCCACTACTGTCGCTATTCTTCCTAGTAGCTACAGCAGCACTTATGAGGAACGGAAGAAATGCCTGCGTCACGGCAAATACGCCCAACACGTTGACATCGAGAACGCGGCGTGCAGCGGTGACGTTAGTGTGTGCGAAGGGCATAATGTGCAAGACGCCGGCATTATTGATCAGGATGTCTAGCTTGCCGTCTGTGAGCTTAGACACGTGCGCCACAGCTCTCTCAATCGAGTCTTGCGATGTGACATCCAGGACCGTCGTCTCGATGCCGATATCCTGGAGATGTGTGGGTAGATCCTCTGATGAGGCGATGACGCGGTGGCCCCTCAGATGGAACTCTATCGCAAGGGCCGAACCGATGCCACCCGGACCGCATCCGGTGATGAAGACGGTCTTAAGGGGCATTTTGAATTATGGAATCTCTTAGTAAGTAAACGATGTTGATTGATTGTGCTCGCCCCCAATCACACAGAGTATACCTTAGGTAGGTAATTACCTCTTGTTAAACTACGATTTAAGTCTAGGAGCAACAACAGCCTGAATGATGTGTGCTAGAAGACTAACTGCGGGGTCTCCATATGGGGCCTAAATAAGGTCTAAGATAGATACCTAAGGTATATAACATGGTAGCATATCCATTTCTAAGATGATTTTAAATAATGTATAGGCAACTACTAAGAGAACACAAAGTCAATATTTCTTTCATGTCATCTACTTCCCTAAAATAAAACGTACCTAGGTACCTAGGTAATTATAACTACGCCCATATATTTATTGATCCTTAAAATTCGTCACCTGCTTTCGCAAAATACCGCTCTCGGAAAAGAGTGGCAATATCATCATATCCCCATTCGACTAAATGATCAAGAGGCGTATAAGTATCATCATCCTTCTCATTAATGTCAAGTGGATAGTCCTCATTTTCAAGCATAAGCTTAATAACTTTAACGTTGACCGGGTCTTGCTGGCAAGCCCAATGAAGGTATCCTCCTCCGCCCCCAAGGTGATTTCTATCAAGCCCTGTAGCTAATAATTGACCAAGGAACTTATTGGTTCTAGAGGATTTGGACATGTCCTTAGATGATATCAAGAAAGCATCCTCGATCACATAAAATTCGCCCTCTGCGTTAACGAGTTCTGCCAAAGCTTCCGTGACAGCAAACCCATCATCGTAGCCAGCCGTCATATTCAATGCCTCCTCTGCCCATCTACCATATTCTCCTGAAGGTAGATAGTGTTTAATGAGATGTAATGCGTTGCGGAAGCACTGATGTCGTATAGCAGTCTCTAGCGGTGTATTATTCCGCCAAAGACCTGTATAATTCATAGAGACGTCATGGCCAAGCAAAATATCTATCGTCTCCGTATTGTCCTCTTCCGAAACAGCTTGGTGTACAGCTGACAAACCCGCAAGAGAATGCCTGGTTTCCCATGGGTTATATCCATGAGATAATAATATCTCAACAACACGAGGCATGCGTGCAAGTGCCGCCAGAGGGAGTGGAAAAACACTAGCAAGGCCCGGCCGAGTGTAAAGGACGTCTTGATAAAAGGTGAGTCGGGCTAGAATTGTAGCAGCAGCTTCTTGCTGCGCAAAAATTGCGAAAATTAGAGGGGTAAGTACATAGTCATTAAAAGTCTCTTCGGGGGAGTGACCAACTACAAATTCGAACCGGATCCCTGCGTTCACGAGACATCCTGCATCTATAAGTTCTTGCATAATTTCGACATGTCCACCAGCTGCGGCGTAAGCCAGCGGCGTTAAGTCCCTCCAGTCTTTCACATTAACATACTCGGGAAATAATCTTGATGATGTTCTAATAGTAGTTCTTACAATTTCAACGGCCCCACGACGTGCAGCCCAGTGCAGGGCCGAAAATTGAGAACAACTGATACGCGGTCTTCTTACATGCATCTGGAGCTCCTTGATACTTTCGAAGATCTGATCTCTGTCATGGCTTGAATGTCGATTTTTGGCAGTAGCAGCTTCTTGAGCAGCCTTTACATCTAATACATTACGCCGATAGATAAGCCCCTTAAGTAGTCCCGCCAGCTGGCGGCACATCTGACTTAGTCGAGAGATTACCCGTAGTTCGGCAAAGTCTCTTGCAATAAGATAAAAAATCTCATCCGGAAGCTTCTGCGAAGAGTCTGCATTATGAGACGGGTGTATACCGGTATAGTAGAATGGTACTGTGCGTATTGATAAAGTTTGGTTATATATCCTAGGAGTCGACATGGCTAGGAGAGAAATAATCAGCTACTCCCTCTAGTTTTTTATTTGGCTTCGTTTATTTCCTAGTCGGATAAATGGTGACGAAGAAGCGAATATTTAAAAAGGAGATAGTATTTAGATTGAGAGAAAATAAATATGAGAGAAATGTTGATGTATCGCTATGCAAGTGGTGTGTTTCGACTCATTTAAATATACCACAATAGAATCCAAATTGGAAGGTTGTGATTATAGTGTTTGTGTACAGGTAAGATATTTCCATACTTTACCTTTACCAAGGTAGGTATCATTAGATACCATACCCTTGATTGAGGTTATAAACAAAGTAGATGTTGAGATAAATAATGTTGAATTATTGATGCTTATCTTTTTGCCTTATTACGAAGGCGCTACGTGCCCTTTGTATAGTAAATCTACCTTTGTAGCCACCCCTAACATCAGGTACTAACACATTTGAAGAATCTTGAAAATATACGTAGAAAATGGAAACACTACTAGGAGGATATGGCGATGATAAAGAAAGCTTCGTACAATGTACTGAATAATTTGACCGATGATTCCAAATTATAGGCTGACTGGGTGCGCGTCGACTAATAACACGAGTAGATATTCCTGATTCAGTAAATTTCGATTTTCTTTGAAGTTATTCCCTTCCCATACCTTTTCAGTCATGCAATCGGCTATCTACCTCATAGATGTCACATGTAAATTACAAGGGTTGATTGAACTGACAAACTCGCCTGCATACTGTGTATATATCCACGGACCCAGGGTACCTACCTCTATATGAGTCTTCGGACCGGGACGATTATCTATCCGGCATCTATGGAGCCTCGTATCTGGTTGGTTGAAAGTACGGATCCGTCCCTACCCCAAACACATAGTATAATCAACGTCAGTCTAGGAGGAAATATTTTTATAAGCCGCCTATTTTGATAGTGTATACTACTGGCGTAGGACTTAAGACCGAAGAATGACTTACACAAATTGTATCACAGCAAGTATCGATGTAGCATTTATATAAATATTCTTATATCTACTAGTGGTTTCCTGTAATTCTCCTTCGTAGATGGTAGTCCAAGTTATACCTCAGGATGAAGTTTTACCTTCTAGATTGTGAAATCTGTATTTTTGAGATGCTACGCCTCTAAATACGTACTGGATATATTCATCATGCTAACCTGGTGATTATTAGAATTAGTGACGTCTAGCCATATTCTGGTAAAAGCTGAATGAGTAGGCTTATATAAATAGACTGCGGGATCGGGTGATGTCCCCTCCCGATCCGCATGATAGTTTGGCTTTGGTTAGTGATCTAGGTAGTAGAGATATTACTGGGCCGAGATTATGGAGATAGTCTTTTATGTCCGCCAAAACCCGTTATCTAGGTAACTACCTATATATACAGGACAGTTCGTATGCCGTTCCTATCTTAATTGCATACTATCCTAGGGTCCTTCAACAACGCATTGGTTGTTCTACAACCTAATACATAAATTACGCGTGACGGTAGAAATGTCGGAGAGAAAATTGACATGGTTAATCACTGGCTGCTCGTCGGGGTTTGGCCTGGCTCTGGCGCAACTTGCCCAAGCTTATGGTCATAACGTTATCGCGACATCCCGGAACCCGAGTCGCACACCAGAGCTGGTAGAAGAATTCACGAAGAAGGGGGGTGAATGGCTTAGACTGAACCAAGATGAGCAGGACTGCGGACATGTAATTGAAGACATCGAAGCGAGGGGACTAGCGATCGACGTCTTAGTCAATTCCGCAGGTATCGGTATGACAGGTCCTGCGGAATGTTTCACTGAAGAAGAGGTTCATCAGGTTATGGAGACAAATTTCTTCGGGCCATATCGATTAATGCGTGCGGCAGCGCCTCATATGCGCAAGAGACGCTCGGGCGTGATTGTAAACTTCAGCAGCGGCTCCGGAATGGAAGCCTCGCAGTCTCTAGGTGTTTATGGCGCCTCCAAGTCAGCTCTGGATGGTAATTATTCTCCTATCGTGGTTGGATACTATTTAGGCTAACAAGCTAAAGGTATAACAAAGACACTGCATAAGGAAATGCAAGACTTCAACGTCCGCGTCCTACTACTCTATCTGGGAGCGTTCAATACTCCTATGGTTACTAAAACTAGGGCGGTATGTAAATCTATTGACCCCGACTATAAAGGAACAACAACAGACAAATTCTTTACTGCCTTGAACACGGGAAAATTCGCTGTCCCTGGCGATCATGTCAAAGCAACTCAAGCAATATATGATGTAGTCATGGGTAAGGGCATAGGTGAAGGCCATGAGAAAGAAATGATTCTCCCCCTAGGGAGGGATATGGCAGCAAGGATAAAAGAAAGTAGAGAACGCTTAGACCATATGGTAGAAGTTTTTGGAGAGATTTGTAATAACGTTAACGTCGACGAAGCCCCGAAAGCTTCTTAGCTGAAGTAACTATTATACGACCCATACTATAACTAAACGTGATCAATATTTTTAAAAATCTCCTAAACCCTAACATCATCACATGTATCCGGTTAATTACACGGACGTCTTCATAGCATAGTAACTACACATGGACTGATTGTGGAAGTTAATTCTGATAGGATATAAATGCCCTCAAGGGGTAATGCTGTTTCTGACCTTTCAAAGTTTTGATGCTGTATAATAAATTAAGCTGACTAGGAGAAGCTTAAATGGTGTCTAGGACTATATTGTAGATGTAAGTACATAGTAAACATATTTGATTTGAATTAATAGCTTACCTGTAGTCTAAATGCATATATTTCTGACTATTCTCATTTATATGTTTACAGCTTAGTAATATGTCTTGGAGTTTTTCGGCTTCTCATGAAATGATGATGCAGTCTTACTGTATCTTATCAAATCCAATGCATACGGGAATGGTGAGGTGTAATCAATAAGACATCTGCCGTTCAATACGACTAGTTCGATGCGACGTCAAGATCGGCACATTCCATATTGGATGTCCTCCGGGTAATTCAGAAGACATACGTTCATCGGCCAACAGGATTACTTTAATTGATAGAAGTCGCTGGATATTTTAACATAAGACTTTATCAATAACTTCATCTTTAATCGATTATTGGTACGAACTTGACTATGGCTATCCCCTCAACTGAGCAGCTGGCGGAGGGCCAGGGAGCAAAAAAGCTACACTTTGTGATTGTGAGTGCGACCGCCAAACTAGATACGAAATTTCCCTAATTGAATCTGTTAGGTTGGAGGATCATTGGGTGGTCTCGCAACTGGCCTTGCATTGAAAGCGCTAGGTCACGACACCACGATCCTAGAGCGCAATCCCGCTCCGTTGCTCCAGGACCAAGGCGCGGGAATAGTTGCAGGTGGAGACACTCTTGCGCTTTTTAACCGATACAATCGATGCGAGCGACCGTTTGCTGTTCGCTCGGACAGGAGACAGTACCTTGATAAGGACGGAAATATAGTACACAAGGAGGAAACGGTGCAATATATGACCTCTTGGGATTTGACGTACTATCTCATGCGCGCTAACTACGACGGCATCGAGAGTCCATATTGCAAAGTGCCGGAACCTGCTCCGGAGCATGGGAAAGCGACACATCTACATGATCGACAAGTTGTGAGCTTCAATAAGGAGGGTGACGGTATTCGAGTGCACTGGAAAACAAGTGAGGGAGAAGAGGGAAGCATATTTGGTGATATCCTTATAGGAGCTGATGGACCTAGCTCAACGATACGTAAAATCCTTGAACCGGACGTCGAGAGGAAATATGCTGGTTATTGTGCCCTTCGTGGGACAGTGATTGAGACCGAAGCTAGCGAGTCTGCTAGAGAAGCCTTCAGCCACCGGTTTACTTTCTTTCATTCCCCCGGAATCCAGATCTTGGCGTACCTGATTCCAGGAAAAGATGGGACGATCGAGCCAGACCAACGTCTCATCAACTTCGTCTACTACACGAACTTCCCCGAAGACTCAACAGAGTTTGAAGAGATTATGACAGATAAAGATGGAAGACGGAGACAAATCACTATCCCTCCGGGTGCGATTAACCCAGACGCCTGGGAGAAGCAAAGAGAGCTCGCGCTTGAGAGGCTCCCGCCACAATTCGCAGAGATAGTCCGTGGAACTAAGAAGCCGTTCGTGCAAGCCGTCACCGACGTTCTGACCCCTCAGAACGAGTACTTGGATGGCAAAGTCGTGCTAATAGGCGACGCGCTTGCTGGATTCCGACCCCATACGGTCGCCTCTACTTCGCAGGCAGCCTTTGACGCAATGATCTATGCGGACTACGTCGCCGGAAAAATATCTAAGGAAGAGTGGAAAAGAGAGACGATAGGCTTCGCGAGGTATATTCAAAAGAGGGGAGTAGATATGGGTATACGAAGCCAGTATCAGGATCTTCCGCTGAATGAACACATCAACGATCGCAATCGAGCATCAGTACCGCGGGAGCAAGAAATTCTCCCTGAATGGGCAATTGTCATATAATGTTTCCTTTGCAAATCAAATAGCTGCCTCCTAGGTACATATGCATTTCACATATAGAACTAGGATATGTGCGGTCAGTTAGCTAAAGCGCATCTACTTCGAGCATATTCACCTAAATCTCTCATATCGCTATTGTGAGTGCGTGCGTTTCATCGCTTCATTATCGGTCTATTAGTCTCATGTTATATCCATCTGTAAAGATGCACCGTGATTGTCTTTATAAACATACTCTCGCATCGCACGATCGTGACCAAGACGAAAAGGGGTAAGCACCCGTAGCGCATCACCACCTTACAGTGGGCTGTCCATCCGAACTATCGGCTGGACCGATACGCTCGCAAGACTCGTAGTCGCCCATTCTAAATTGACCCCAAGAGTTCCTCTGCGCCGGATCGCACTGCTCCCAAATAACTTTGAAGTCCGCCGTTAGAGCAGAGCCAATAGGACGACCAAAAACGCCGCTTCCGGTTCTCGAATAGCCTTCCTTAGTTAGGTAGGCTTGAAACTGGAATTGGACCTGCATATTATCGTCGAATGTGTATTCCTGGCCGGTAAAGCAGGGCGACCAAACCAGCTTGTCGTTCTGGATGTCGACTTTGAAGTCTTTATCGTAAGCGCCTGTAGCACCAAAGTCTACGATCTTCTCCGGGACGTCCAACTAGTAATTGGGACAAGGCATCGCATTAGAAGTACACTCGAGGTTAAATTGGATAGGTACATATCAAGATTAAAACTTACCAAATAAGAGCCGGAGGCGTTTTTAATAGTAGGTTGATCAATCGCCCCATTGTTCTTGAGATGTTCCCACTGGAAGTACGAGTTGGCCGCAAAACTCCGAACCCGTGCACCCCCCGCGAGTTTTGCATGTCCTGTATACGAGACGTCCGAGAAGGCGAAGCGCCATCCTTGCGGGAAAGCACCTAGTTCGATAGACATTACACATATCGCAGCCTCTGAGTCGTATGGGGTAGCTGGGGTAACGCTAGCCCTCATATCCGCGAAGTCGAATTTCAAGCTGTCGGCTTTTAGCGAGAGACTCATACTCGTCGCCGAGAAGCAGCCCGCCGAGTTAGCTCCACGGATACCAAGGATAGTCGGGATACTTGCGGGCGCGGACTGCCCGAGAGCGAGGCTAGCCGCAGCCAGAGAGGATAGGAGTGATGCCCCCTTCATAGCGGTCTTGTGTAGCGCTCAGAAAGTATGGTTTATTCAATCATACGAATCAAGTTCTATACCTGGGTAGGACAGGGCCGCGGGCAGTATTATGGGTACAAACGGACAAGAATCCGGCTCGTGGAAGATAATCGGGAGTCTTATTTTCCAAGCGCCGCAACGAACGTGCACTTGTGGGCGCTCAGCACGCAATAATCTGTACTTCGGCATATAGTAGCCTATTAACGGATAATTGCGAGACGCAAGAAAGATAATAAGGATGACCTCGTCATATTAACCGGTAGATAGGAAATACGTGACAGCGACATACAGGAACCTCATGTGAGGTGCGTTTGACAAACGAGCCGGATAAAGTCAATAATACCGATCATGCAACCCGAAAGACTTATATAATATATAAGAGACATCATAATTTGGAGACTGCACAGGCTCAGGTTGAACGGGCTGAGGTTGATCAATCAGGCTTTCTCCATCCCTGGAAGACAATGCTTTAGGTAGTTATATAGAAAGCTGTTCTATATGCCATGTTGGTAGAACAATTCGAATCAAGTTAGAATCCATGATGATCAGTATCGGGGAGGTTGATTAATACTTTTATATCCATAATGATTAGAGCTAGACTTTGTAGGAGCTTCCCATCCTGGAGGGGTACAACGCCATGTAAACCACCCACATTTTCTCAGTACCGAAGGGATGGCACTAATTATGATTCGTTCTTAGGGAATGCCAAGAATCTTCACATAGATAGGTATCTAGGTACCTAGGTATTCCGTAGATCAAACAACAAAGGTAACGAAAAGCATCATCAGATCTTCAGACACTATGGCGCCCGCCGTGACTATCATACTCGGTGGTATGGTAGCTACCTACATTTTTCTTCGCGTTCTCCTTTACTTGACTCGGGATGTCAGGGAACCACCAGTCATCAAGGTTGGAGTTCCCTTCTTCAGCCCTTTGATTGGGATGTTAAGAGAGAAGTCACGCTTCTGTATTTGATTGAGGTTTGTCAACTGTTCTTGAGAAATCTATATCAATCTATACCTAAGTATCTGATGCTTCTTATTCTGGGTACTGGTCTAGAACTTCAAACAGAGACACGTAAAAGCTTCTAATCTATACCCTACGCATGCCCTTTTCGCGAATGTATATCATGAATGCCACCCAACTTATCCCCGCACTTCAGAGACAATGGCGCACTATTAGTTTTGCTATTATCGTAGCCGATGTAGGTCATCTTGTTGGTATGAGTAAGGAAGCTGTCAAAATAATGCATCAGAACCTAACAAGTGAGGATGGCTTCAGCATAAGTTTATTACGCCTGTGATGGAACCCGGAGAGGATCTTGAAGCGATAAACAGAAGATCGATGGAGGGGTTTTCAGCCGATATGGAAAAGCTGCGAGCACAAGGAACTGTGCAAGTCGGTCTGTGGCAGTAGTCACGTCGAATCATAGTCGAATCCACGACGGAAGCAGTCTGGGGGCCACAGAATCCGTACCGAGACCTTGTTGTTGTCGAAGCTTGGAAGTAAGTACGATTACTATCCCTTAGCTCTATTGGCCTCCATTATCCCTAGAAACCTACTGACAACTACCATAGAATATTCGAGGCCGTGCATGCGAGCTTGCAGCCAATGCCATGATTAACTACCTATATACGCAAGAGAGGACACAAAAAAACCTCTGGGCTCGTGCGCAAGCGCTTTGAGCATTATCAGCAACTATTCGGTCTCAGTCTTGAAGACGTAGCGCGCGGGGAACTCGGGAACACTTTTGTTGTATTAGGAAATTCGACCCCCTGTGCTTTATGGGTCTTCTACCACATCTTTTCACAGAAAGTATTGGCTGATATCCGCAGCGAAGTTTATACCTTAGTGCGTAAGGAGAATGATGAAGAAAAGGGTATCATCAACACTGTTGACTTGGCTGGCATTCGCGAATCTTGTCCCGTATTTCTAAGTATATTTCAAGAAATGCTACGCGACCGTGCCGTGAACCCCGGCCCACGTGTTCTTCTCGAGGACGTGCTCTTGGATAAACGCTTTCTTCTCAAGAAGGGTAGCATGCTCATGATTCCGGCTCTAGCACAGCATACCGATGTCTCTAGATGGACGAAGTTGCTAGAGGGTTCGATCATTTGCGTTTTGCGCGGAAGCCGACCCCTAGACGCAAGAAACCGAACAGAGTGCCTGTTGCTGGTAAGTGGATTGAGTCTACCTAGGAAAATTCGCCGGTCCAAGCAGGCTTCCCCGTCCCAGACGAGGATATCATGGTCGAATTTCGACCCAGAGACCCGGAAAGGAAGTAGCATGTAACATTTACAGGATCAGATAAGGCCATGGGAACTGCGGATGAGGATGCTATTCCTGATAATAGGTAGTAATTAATTGGTGCTACATGTTGTCGGTTTTAGACATAATGTAACTGGGCGTATCCTAAGCTTCCACGTAACCTATCTTGATAAAGCCTTGTTCCTTCTACGCGCACTGAAGTGCCATTAGACTACCACATTTTCTCCATAATCTTCTAGGGACTCAGACATACTCGACCACCTCTAGCCTATGCCAAACTGTCTATTCCAAGATGCCCATCACGCATCCAATTCGACCGGTAACATTGTGACGTAGCGCCCGAAGAAGCTCAATCTTTGGCAATTATTAAAAGGGGGAGGGGGATAACTCCAACTGCCAGATACAATAGAGATAGTAGACTTGTAGTAACGGTTTAGCTTAGGACTAATTGACAACTCTATCGTACGTAATTCAAACAGAATAAGCTCTGTCAAACCACAAGGCCAGAATTTTATTACAAGCCACCCGATATTGTTCCACTCAAATTCTAAAATGAAGACTTATATATCAATTATGCGCATAGGGCTTTTAACAAATGCCAAAAGGTCGCGTTGGAACGGCCTAGCAAATACTTCCCGCCCCTCCTAAGAACTACTTGACACTATATCCTTATACTATTCTTAGAAGTACTGCTAGACCCTAGGGTTCGATTCCCTAGACGATCACACCTCCTTTTTTTTTTCCTTTTTTAACTTTCTTCGTCATTTAAACCGGCATCTGGCCAATACCTATTATTAAGCACAAAAAGAATATACTAGATAGAAACCCTCTTTAGATTTTATGGCGTCGAATAAAGCTAACAATGCGTGTAGCTTATGCCGAAGGAGATGTTCAGTTCGATCAATTCTCGGTGTGTTATCGAAAATCGTGCGTAGACGCAAACATGGACAATGGTTCCGTGGAAAACCCTACAGCGAAGACTTTAATAAATTTAATAAATCATTCAAGTCAGATGTATGATTAATACAGGCTCTTGAAAAAGAACACGGAAGTTCAGTCGTAGGTACCTAGTTAACAAAGAAAAAAATACCCTATGCGCGTTAGAGATGTCCGCAGGGTTATATCGACTAGCCTCACAATCCATTGTTGCATTACAACTATTGTACTTTGCATCTAGCCATGTGTCCACCTCAATGATCTAAAACCCGATGTTACATCCTTCAGCTCAATAAAGGTGTCTTCCCTCCTTATTATGTAACATCTAGTGCTAAACTCACTAAACAATACTAAAGCTTACGGGTTAGAGATGACGACGAGGAAGTGGGCAGTACTCAACATAGCAGAAACATAAATAATGAAGAGGAACTACGTCTCGAGAAAGACTACGATAGGCTACCGCTGGAAACAACGTCTATTACTTCATCAGCTTCATCCCCTATCATGTTCAATAGACATCGTGGAGTCGTGACATGGTCCGGGTGGAGAACGAGAACGACAGTTAAATTAGTAACTGCGTAATATAAATGATTCATGAGAGCACCTGGCAGTTCGTAGAACTTGATTCATGCATTTATCTGGAGCAAATTTTATTTATGCGAAGAAATCACCACACTAATACGCTGTCAGCAAGAGAAGGCGAGTTTACAAGGTAGCCCCAGACGACCATCCCCAATCTTCAACTTACCCACTAATCTATGTAAGCTATTCCCCGTATGTAGATCCGTGGATCCTTGCAGACAACTCCTCTGCTTCATCCTCATTCCTTGCGACTCTATGATAAGCTTCCCACGAGAACAGCTATTTGAATCTAAACGCGCAATAGTAGAACTCTTAGGTATCGTTCTATTTTAACTCCGTCTCTGAATGTGACAGTAGGCTATCTATCGTCAAACAGGTACATATGCGTTATACCGTGCTTATAAAGTACCTATGGTCAGAAATCCCAAACGTCGTCACGCACCAAAAGTTGGGGTATAAACAAGCTTTAATACACTAAAAGTTTACCAGTCTCTAAATAAGGAGGGCAGCTCGGCGCTTCTGCCGATTTTATAGAGTTCCACCGACAGTCATGCGCGGGACCAGGGTACCGGCAAAGCGGCGGCAACGTGAGACCCTGATCAGCATTGGCTCCCGCGCGTTTTACGCACTCGCAGAGTCACATCGCTCCCGGTCCTAGCACGCTGCAATGGCACGGGGCGCTGACCATTACAACCGCGCAACGTCCAGTAAGAACATATCTAATGATAATCTGACCCAATATGACTTCCAGGCCGTACGATATGGATTCGAGGCGAGTGGCTTACCGTATTCCCCGAGGTGGAGTCGCTGGGTTCGGCCGACGAGCTGATTACTATGTTGTGCCAAGTGGTCTATAAAACCCGGTATATGATGCGGCATCCCGGCCTCTCTACCGTCTCCTATTTAATGAAGCTATCTTGGCGTTTCGTACCTTGCCCACGACTCTCATCTGATATTGACTTATACGCGGCTTGGTTGCGTTAGTCACCTTCTGGACTTATATATAGGTAGGTAGGCATGCTGGTCTCTTGCTGTTGAATTTGAGTCAACCATCGAACCAAGTTGTGTTGAGTTGACAAGATGCGTGTATCCTCGGGTCTCATCGTATTCCTGGGCACAGTCCCTATGCCAATTGTGGCCATGTTCTACTACCCGAACGTTGCTGTATCAGCCCTCGAACACATCCTCGTGGACAATTGGGGCGCATATGCTTCTAATTTCTCGTCGGCCATCACGCCCTGCGATAACTATGTCACAGAAGTAGGCCAGCCTGCCATAAACTCTCGCAGGACGACGTCTGCGCAGTGGTTGCGCGTTGCGTTCCATGATTTCGCCACGGCCGATGTTGCTGCCGGGACAGGCGGGTTAGATGCTAGCATCGGATTCGAGACGGCTCGCGGCGAGAACTCCGGTACCGCGTTCAACGACAGCTTTACGTTCTGGCGGCCCTTCGTTAACGAGTTTATTCCTAGTAAGCCAACTACGAAATCCCGGTGCGGTACTAATAGACTTTGAATTTGCGGTGCTGAGAGAAAACTATGTTAAGTGGCTGATCTGCTTGCCATCGGGACGGTCATGTCGGTACATCTATGCGGAGGGAAATACATACCGTATAAACCCGGTAGAGTAGACGCGACCGTGGCTGATCCCAAGACCGGCGTGCCAGAGGCGTCAACAAGTCTGGAAGAAACACTGGCACAGTTCGAGCAAACCGGCTTTAACCAGCACGACGCTATCGCTTTGACGGCATGTGGTCACACAATAGGATCCGTAAGTCACATCCTCCCAAGCCTGCCACTCCATATTAAAGGAGCACTGAGAAAAATATATTTCGGGTTTCATACTCTCATTGAGTAATTTTTTCGCATTAATATAATCTGTATTAATCATAATGATACGTAGGTGCATGCCGGAGGGTTCCCAGAAGTAGTTGAGCAGTCTGCCATCACTCCTAATAATACCAATGGCGCATCAAACTTTGACGATACACGGGCTGTGTTCGATCCAGCAGTGGTCCATGAATACATCGACAACACAGGAGCCAGGGGTGGTGCGCTCGTCACAAGTTTCAATGAGAGCAGTAGGTCGGACCTCCGTCTATACGAGAGCGATGGCAACAAGACCATGTTAGAGCTTTACGCCCAAGGGGATGGGTTTCAAGACACTTGCGTCGATTTACTAAGCCGTATGCTCAACACCGTCCCGTCAGGAGTACAACTCCAATCAGAAATCGCGCCAGCACTCATCAAGCCGATAAATGTGACTTGGGATGTCACTAGCGATAAACAGCTAGTCCTCTCGGGAAAAATCAGGGTATGTGACTGAATGTAAGATATAAACCCTACAGTGACACGTGGCTAAGAAGAAGTTAGATGCTGTACTCTGGAGAGATTCCGAAGGACCCGGTCTCGATAACTTTCTCGAATAACTATACGGAGACACTGGTCCCCGAGGACAACTTAGGAATTTCTGTGTTCAAATTAACTGATAACAAAACGAACGCTACAACGCAGTACCTACCCTTCTCGATATCTAGCGCCAAGTTATTAGAAGCATCATCGTTTGCTATAGCGGCAAAAGGCTTCGAGACTCAAGTCTTCCCCATTCAAGATAAAGCGTTTATCGTCCCTAGCTTGACTCGTATTGCGGATGGCATAGTTTCCATTACCATTGCTGCGAGGACAGACCAAGCCGATTTCGATCCATCGCAAGTATCAGTAAGAGTCTCGACTCCGATTGCGCAGCCACTCACACTTGCGCCCAAGATTATACGGGCAGATGTACAGCTCGAGAAGGGTGAAAGCCCATTGAAGGATATAGGTTACTGGTCCGGGTCCATCGCAATTGAATCACCTACTGGGGCTGTGAGTGCAACTTTGCTCTCGGGAGAGGATGTTATCGACACCCTATTGCTTGATGCTGGAGTCGCAGGGTGGTAAACCCCTTCCACAGCTTTCAGGCCGCATATCGGAGCTTCATATTAGCATATGCTAAAACATAATTTCTGTATTAGCGATACGAAATAAAACTTGTATAAATATTCATTACTCATTTCCATGGCCAAATGCAATACCTTAAGTAGTAAGACCAGCTGTGAGCCAATGATCGATTCGCGTCATTTTTGCGTTGGCCACAATATCTTATGAAGTGGGCTTATATACAGCGGTGTGTAGTCTAAAGACAATCTATATTCGACATTTTGTGGTCAGGTGCACATGGTGTATCGTAGCTAACAGCATTTGCGATGATAGGAAGCATGTTAAAATCGTAATAAAATTTGCCAAGTCATCCTAAGTGAAGTCAGCTTCCTAATATGTTCACAAGTGCGGTAAACAATGCGACACAGCTAGATAATTAGACACATTCAATTGGCCACACGCCCCCTTGACCGTGTGCAGCGAATTCCTTGCTACATTAGGATATGCCATACTATCTCGCGCATCTGGCGCTCACGTCATGATGGGATATATATCTTTTCGTGTATTCCCGGAACAAAGATCTAAGTGACATAAGATATTATACAGTCAATGCTGACGCGAGACATCCTTTCATACTATTTAACCTTCTAGGTGAACTTGATACTTGGGCGTCACCTACATCGTTAGTTTTAAAGGGGAGGAATAACTTCGACGGCGTACAAGTCCAAGTAGTAGGCGACTATGGGACCGGGTGCTCCGATACGGAATAGCCACGGGATTGAACTGCCCTCAAGATATGAAATCCGACTAGTGACGCCTGATCTCGCCGAGTCAGTCTCGGCCTTGAGTTTCTTTACCCACTACTTCGACTCGCCCATCTGGAGCGCAATATACGAAGGACGCCAGGCAAGAGAAGCATTAAAGGCTTATCATGCTTGCAAACCTTTCTATGAGATGCCTGAAATGGCGGCAAAGAATGGCCTGTCTTTCTGCATTTGGGACAAGGAGTTCGTATTTAAGAGGCCCGAATCAGCTGCTAAGGGTGGTGCTTGTTATTGGAACGACTTCGATGTCGACGATCCCGATCTAGAGGTTAATGGACGGCAAAGGTTACTTGATGCGTTAGATTTTCCTATTGTTGGCTTTGGATTATCGTTCGACAAGTTCGTCCCTGGTGACCCAAAGGGGTGGGAGGCTGCAACGAAGGCCACGCCTATGAATGTTCCCATGGGTAAATATTATGAAGTACACGACCCACGACCCAAGGGATCATGGGAGCCCACGGCGGCCGGGCAGGTTATCGAACGGGTCGGTAGCGGAACAAGACACGGATATTATGGCCAAGGGCTCATGAAAGCGTTAGCAAGATTCATAATGCTCGAAATGAAATCTAGGGGATATCGGGCAATACAAATCAACTGTGGAGCGCCTCAAATGCACCATGTATGGTCTAACCCTCCGAAGCCGTTCAGGAGTTCTACTCTAGTGACGTTTCCTACGTGGATTTTCGAGATCGAGGAAGATGGTAAGAAGGTTAGGCCGTACGAAAAATCAAAGTTGCCTAATCTGTATCTGGTGTGGACGGAACTGTTGGATTAGAGATGTTGTATGAAGTCTATAGTCTATAGTCTATATTTGTGTCGTATTTAATGGCGTATGTGAGGAACTTGTGTTTCCTACTATGGAATAATAACAAATATTCGTTTTCGATTTTACTCCTGACCTCTTTTCCCAAGACACTCAAGAACTTTGCCCCCGAGCCCAGTATCTCAAAATAAAGGAGGCTATGAAATGGGATGACCTAGCGCGGCTAAATGATATATATGACTGTTTATCGTAGGAAGAGCCCAGTTTGACTTTGTAAGATGCTAGACTAACAGGCAGCTAACTTGAAATACACACTTAACGTAAAATTACAGGAAGTAGGTTACACGTTTAGGATGAATTTGTGCTAAGGAAGCAAGTATAAGTTTGGGATAAGATGAAGGCAATTTTGTAGTTGCCCCATGACTTTCAATTAGTCGTCTTCTTCTGTCATCTGATTTAATGAACAAAGCAAACATACTATGTAACTACCAACCTAGGTAGGTTAGGTACTTACACATAGTATACCTACCTCATAAGATAAGATGTGCCATAGTTGTTGACACATTGTATAAGTACTATACCTAATGGACTTACCTAAGGAGCTGCGTGTTAGTTGGTATGTTAAGGATATTGCGCCACAATCGTCTACACGGTTGCATAGGTTAGGTAGGTATGGGCTAGAGGTTTAATTTTAGACAGCTAGTACATGTACTTAGTAAATATAGTACAAGTTAGTTTAAGTTCAAGAAGTACATACCTACATGTAGGTATTCTTCCTGGTCTCAAATTAGAAGTTTGGGTAATACAAAAAGGCAGCTGCCAACCGATTGGGTTACGGGGGTAGGAGGTATTAGGTCTAGCCCGTCGATCATGGGGCTGGAAGTGGGCTGGAAGTGGGAAAAGAATCTAAGTGGACCTCAATGCCGCTAACTATTTAAAGTTAAACTGTGGCTGAAGTAAGTCCGGTACATGGCAGAAATTTCCTTGTCAGCAGCAGTCATGACTCGCTTGTATTTTTATTTTTTTCGTCTTTCACCTCGTCCCTTTCTTTCTTCTCCAGCCCACTCAAGCTCCGTTCCGTCACGGTCAAGTCCACCCACTGCCTTTCGTCAATCTCCTGCCTCTGGGTGACCTGTCAAGTTCCCTTCTATTCTTCTTGCCGTTTTTATTACTTCTTCGCCCCTGCGTGCCCTATCCGAGGTGTCAAATCTGGTCCTCCGACAAGTTTAACTGCATCACCAATCGAAGGCCATAAGCTTTATCGCGGCGCAGCAACATCTTTCTCTGCTGGCTCATTACGACTTTCTTGCAGGCTTTCATCATACCCACCAGACAAATTATATACTTGATACGAGTCCACCGAGATATTAACCTGTTTAATATCTTTAACTGGTATTTAGGGTAGCCTGTCACCATCGAGTCCACTATTAGGTCAACTGAGAAAAGCTTTTTGATAAATCTACTCGGTTCCCTCCCACGCCCGCCTGATATCTCGAGTCCTTGGGCAAGAGAATATTCATACTAACGACAAGAACAATACTTGAAAACCCCTGCAATTCACCTCTTTTTTCTGTGACTTTGACTAGTCATGGCGAATCCATTGCAGTTTGCTTACCGAACCCAGAAGGCTATCGGCGTTACCGACGCTGCGCCTGTCTACGAGCCTCTCCCCGGATTCGTTAAACCCGAAGGGAACTTGCGGTGCTGTGTCTATTCGCCCTGTGGCCGATATCTAGCCTGGGTGTCCAGCGAATGTGTCTGCATTGTCGATGCATCTGTTGGCCATGCTTTAACTAGCATATCTATGCTTAACGTCTTCGACGTCGCTTTTTCTCCCCACGGTTCTTTCTTCAGTACTTGGGAACGCCCTACCAAGGACGAGGCTGGTGATGCGACAAAGAACTTGAAGATCTGGCGAACTGTCGAAGACCTCCCCGACGATGTCGAGAAGCAACCCATAGGACGGTTTGTTCAAAAGTCCCAGACCGGCTGGAATCTCCAATATACTTTTGATGAAAAGTTCTGCGCCCGTCTCGTCACCAACGAAGTGCAGTTCTATGAAAGCAATGATCTGAGCAAAGTATGGGATAAGCTTCGAGTCGAAGGCGTAGTCGATTTTGCTATTGCTCCTGGTCAAAGCTACAATGTTGCGGTTTTCATCCCTGAGCGAAAGGTTTGTTTGTCCTTTTTAATTTCTCACTTGACTTGAAGCTGACAATACGATATAGGGACAACCTGCTGCTGTTAAAGTTTACAACGTTCCTCAGTTCACGAACTCGATTTCGCAGAAGACTTTCTTCAAGGGCGATAAGGTTCAGCTCAAGTGGAATAGCTTGGGAACGAGCCTGATTGTGCTGGCACAAACAGATGTTGATAAATCGAACAAGAGTTATTATGGAGAAACCAATCTCTATCTCCTTTCCGCTAATGGCTCCCTTGATGCCCGTGTAACCTTGGATAAGGAAGGGCCGATTCACGATGTGTCGTGGTCTCCAAATGGTAAAGAATTTGGTGTGATTTATGGTTTTATGCCCGCGAAGACCACAATCTTCAATCATAGGGCGGTCGCCACTCACTCATTTTCTATTGCTCCCCGGAACACAATCATCTTTTCGCCAACTGGTCGATTTACCCTGGTTGGTGGATTCGGCAACCTGACTGGTCAAATTGACGTTTACGATCTGGAGAAAGATTATCGTAAGGTTTGCACCATCGAGAGTAGCAATCCTAGTGTGTGCCAATGGAGCCCTGACAGCCGATATATTATGACAGCCACAACGTCCCCACGCCTCCGTGTTGATAATGGTGTTAAGATCTGGCATGTCGGTGGGGGCATCATGTACCATGAAGATATGGTAGAGCTCTATAACGTGACTTGGAGACCAGTTCTACCGGAGAATCTACCCCAGGGCGACCCCTTACACCCGGTTCCCACCCCCCATTCTTCGGCTATCGCATACCTGGGCACAGTGAAGACTCCGTCGAAGCCTGTTGGCGCTTACCGCCCTCCCGGTGCTCGAGGCATGTCAACGCCGCTTCACTTTAGAAGAGAGGACGAGGGAGGTGCCGCCCATGTGATGAGCAACGGTGCTCAGAACGTGGGTCCGAACGGATTTGGGAGGTCGCGTCGCCAAGTTCCTGGTGCAGAATTCCTTGAATCTGGTGCACGCACCGTTCCTGGTGCAGTGCCAGCTGATGGTACTAATGGTGACGACAATTTGTCAAAGGCTGCCCTGAAGAACAAGAAAAAGAGAAACAACAAGAAGGCCAAAGACCCCGAGAACAGGGACGGAGAAAGGAGGGAGAATGGTGGTTTGGCGCCTCCAGCTAGGGACCAAGGTCCCGGTTCTGGAAATGAGGGACGCAGTCCTGAGCGCCGCGGCCAACAGTATAACCAACGGAGACATGATCGGAGTCGCTCGCGACATAACTTTCAGGGTGGTAACAACCAGGGACGTAATCGTAGCAACACGCAACAAAACGGACAGGCACCACCGACTGCGCCGCAGATCCAAACATCCCTACCGCACACTGGTGACGGTTTGCTCTCGCCCGGCAGCCAGAATCCCGCATCCAAGAAACTGCGCAGCTTACAGAAAAAGATCCGCGCAATCGAGGACCTCGAAATGCGACATGCTGTGGGCGAGAAGCTAGAGGACACTCAGATGAAGAAGATCGCTACGAAGGCTTCTGTCGTTAAGGAATTGGAGGCTATGGAGAAGGAGGCTCATTAATTACGAACTTGTCGACGGTGGAGTTTCCACTGAGCTGCTTCGATATTTCAGGTCTGGTTCTGGTTAGTCCTAGTAAGGACGCCTATGGACGGGGGGGAACCTAAGGTACCTTTGGACTAGGTGATCGGGTATCGTATCTGGCTTATCACTGGCGTTAAGGGGGAGAAAAAGGCTGGCGAGGGCGCTTTTGTTCAGCTCTCAGAGAGGGTATTCGAATGCGAGTTGCCTTTGCGAAGTGTTATATTAGTTCTATGCGTTCTTAAAGGACGCCCTCCTCGAAATCAGCATGTATTTCATAAGCATGTTCTCTTTAAAGTGGTGAATTGCGAATTATTGATTTGATATACAAGTGGCATATAAACGTTTATGTCGCAAATTTATTGTGATAATTTTTAAACCTGAACGGGCTTGCAAAAGGGTAACGGGAAGCTACCTATCATCTCCAATACAACACCGGGTATTTAGTTACAGGTCGGCATTTGTTTGTTTCTTATCACGGTAAGATATTATAGTTCAAACCCTGTTCCTCTGGTTATTCTCGTCACGCCTCTGAATTATTAGCAACTCCCTACCCCGTTCATTCCTATCCATCTTGTAGCATCCTTATGGTTATCGAAAGTAAGCTTACTTTGCCTCGCCGCTCAGCTCCGCGAGAAAAAGCACAAACTCCATTTCCGCGGCCTCATCATCCGCGAACGCACTGCGGAACCAGGCCGCGAGACTCGAGAGCTGACACTTACAGACTCGCACGCGCTCGCTACCGCAGATCCCACCCCAGTACGGGACATGCGTCCCGTGGTTCTTCCACGCTTGGAAGGCCTCGTCCTGCTCCTTTGCTTCGAATAGGTCGATTACTTCATCGTTGGTAGTAGTATTTGAGGAGGAAGTTCCCGGGGAGTCGGCGTCGCTGCGGCAGTTCGCGCAGCGCCCCTTTAGACGCGCGTAGGAGCATGCTACGATGGCGCTCATGAGCACGCCAGGGATGAGGAGGGGGTTAAGCCGCAGACGCGTGCGCAGAAGGGGACAGGTAATTCCGCTTCTGACGTCGCACTCGGTGCGGGCAGACTCGATGGTGAAGATGCGGCAGACTTGCGCGGCGTTCCAGAGCGCGGCACGGGGACATCCGGTCGATATCCAGCTTAGGAGGTGGGCTTGGGGCTTGCGGGTTGGGATTGCGGCGCCGGGGCGCGATTTGTAGTAATGCCCTTTGATACGCAGGACGTTCATCGGAGCAAACATTTTCAGCGTGGACATGTACATCAGTGTGAATGTGAGCGGAGCTAGGAGATACTCGGTTCCGTAGAGGTCGCCCGCAAAGTATTGCTCGAGAAGGGAGCAGTCTTGCTTGCGCTTGTCTCGCCAGAGGGTTAGGTGTGGGTGTGCCATGTCGACGAAGATGCCAGGATTAATCTCTTCTGCAAGCTCGTCTGACATGGAACTGTGGGCTTCTCGTGCGAATTCCCAGATGGTTGTCTGGGTTGCGCAAGTGCTCAGGTGGTAGTCGATGTCGGTAAGACAATACGGCAACTTTCCGCGGTTGGGATTAAGGGCATCGCGCATGAAGAATGAAAAGAGTGCTTTTTCGCGACCTGCTGGTTCGTTCCATTGGAGTTCGCGTCTCTCTGGTTCGTTGGAAGCAGCCCATAACTGAGAGGATTTGGGAAGAGGAATCCATAACTCTTGATAGCGCACTGAAGGAGGGTGGTCCAAGAGCATGCTGAGATATGCGTCAACGCGAAGAACGGAAAACGCAAGTCTGAGTATGAATCGTATCGTTAGTATTTGAAATATGTTTAGGATGAAGTATAGACTACCTGTTTAGTTGTTCTTGTATTCGCCAAGCAACAAACGGACAGCTACTAGCCAGGCCACTCATCTCGTGGCATGAATATTGGCCGTTAAAAACGCCAAGATACCGACAGGTTGATACTAATAGGCCCGTGAGGTTGAGGGCTTTTGCTACCATACCATCCGTAGTCTATGAATATTAATATTAGGTAAATATGGTGCAAGATGTATACATATTTACATACCAACATGCATGTTGCGTAAACAATATAAAGTAAAACGGCTTGTAATAAATGTAACGGCGGATGGGGGACCTAGGTGGTGGATGTTAGTCGCAGAAGGGAGGAATCCAGAGTAGGGTCAAATTTTCACACCATTCGAATCCGAGCCACCTCGTCGAAGACAATAGGAGCAAGTTTTTCGTGGTCTGGTCCTTTTTCAAGCCAGCTAGCCAATATAATCATGGATACCGATAAAACCGGTGGAGTCTTCTTCAGTTCAAACGTAGGCGCGTGTAAGATAGCCCAATACGGATGAATTTCTCGGAAGAAAAGTTCGACAAGCCTCTCTGCATTGGGTGAGTTCTCATCCAGATAAGTCTGTGAATCTGCCACTACGGCAGATCTAGGTGATTGAGAAGTCGTTTGAGGCTGCGTTGTTGGAGGCGACGTCTGCTGAAGAGACATATGGGTAACATTCGACGTATTTGAGTGGGTTGGTTCAAATCTAACTGTGCTAGGATTTGATGTAGAATGGACCAGGCCAGCTGGTTCCAGAGTGCCATGCTCTTCACGAACAAAATTCAAGTTATTTGAAGTTTCTGAGTATGAGGGTGTTGCCGAGAATGGTCCTGAAGTCCAACCTTCTGGAGTTGGTGGAAGCCATGTTGTTTGACTGGAACCGCTTGCTGGCATCACGATCGCAGGTTCAGTACTAGCCCCATGATGGTCTTCGGAACTAATCCAACGACACTCTATCCAACTTGAAGTACAAGCTCCACAAGGGGAATTCCCATCGCATTGGGTGCTCCGTTCGCCGCAGGGCAAACATATTCTAAAAATCAATCACGAAACATGTAAGTGATAATCTTGAGCTATCCTAAGTGTCACTCACCTTCTTGTGTCTGGCGTCTGAGAAACATCTGGGTTATGTTGTTTTACATGTCTCTTAAACACATCGCTAACATCTATATTAGCAATATACCTAAATCATAAAATGATTTACTGTGTTGAGGCGGGGAGAGCCAATAAGCTAAAGATGATGTACATACCTCCGTGCATAGCGCCGCCCACATACGGGGCATTTATACTGATGTTCTGGATTGTGGCCTAGTTTATGTCGGTTTAGATGTTCCTTTCTAGCAAAGCGTTTGTCACACCCAGGAAACGAGCATTCCCAACTTTTTGGTAACGAGGACATATCGAGACATTCCACTTGTACACCCGCCCCCTGTCCTCACACAGGCCAACAAAACAAGACTGGACTAATACACGTCAAGTCAACTAGTGACCTAACTTGATCGAGAAACTAAGATATCGAATAATTCCGTAGAGCCCCTCGTCGGCAGGGATATTCTCGCGATGCTATGAGTTCTCCCACCTAGACATATGTGGATGTGTGGATTGGAATAAGCATGTGGAATGTGGAATGGGAGAGAGATTTGATGGCGATGAAGGAGATATCGGAGCTGACTTACAGTAGTCCGATATCACCGGCCAACACATATTAGTCATGATAATGTGGGATTAAAATGTGGGATGTGGGATGAAGCCTTTACCAAGTGGGGGTGAAGGTGATTTAAAGGGTCACCTAGGTGGGCAGATCTGGCTAATGTGGGATGATACATCAGTGAAGCTCTTCGATGTTGCTTATATGTGAATCGTTTCAAATACAATCTTCGACATCAGAACTCATTATGGCGCTATTATACTAGTTAATCATATTAGAAATAATGCTTACAAAACATGATAGTCCATCATGGATAGTCCATGGGATGGAACGTATGTAAATATAAAGCCATCTTCTCATCCAAGATGAAATCAAAAATATCTTCCTCTTCATCCACAACAACAACACTCAGGCTCTAGATAAGAAAACAATTAACTTAGCTTCTCCTCAATCCATCAATCAATATGACTACCATCACTAAGGTCGCCCTTGCAGGTGTAAGTGAGCAGGACGACTACAATGGAATCTTTTATATTCATTTCATCCCTGCTAACATCATGTAGGCCAGCGGAGATCTCGGAGCACCGGTGTTTGAACAAGTCTTGAATGCGGGTTTCCAAGTTACCGTAATAACTCGCAAGGGAAGCTCTCATACTTGGCCGTCAAATGTTACCGTTAAGGAGGTTGACTACAGCTCGCTCGATTCTCTAACGGAAGCACTTCAAGGGCAAGATGCTGTTGTTGCGACTATCACGACCCCTGCATTGAATTCACAGGTCCTTCTTATTGAGGCCGCAGCTAAGGCGGGAGTGAAGCGCTTCATTCCATCTGAGTTTGGTTCAGACACTTTCAACGAGAAGGCATCACAGCTACCTTGCTACAAACCCAAGGTCGAAGTCCAGGAAGCCTTGAAGAAAGCTGCTGCCGAGAGTAGCTTGACTTGGACTGCAGTACTTAACGGTGCTTTCCTGGACTGGGCGATCCGTGTCGGGTTTTTCGCAGACGTCAAAAACCGTACTATCGAATTACCAGACGGTGGCAACAAGACCACTTCAGCTGCAACACTGTCAACGATTGGAAAGGCTGTAGTAGGCGTACTCAGGAACCCTGAGCAAACCAAAAACCGCCCAGTCTATGTCCAAGAGGCTGTTATTAGTCTGAAGCAGATAGAAGAGATCCTCAAGAAACACGTTGGAGCAGACGGGTGGAAGGAGAACGTGACGTCGCTTGACGAGGGACTGCAGAAGGCCTTGGAAGAGAACAAGACCGCATTCACGCCGAACGTCTTTATCTCGACTCTTAAGGTAGCGATTTGGAGCGATGGATATGGAGGCCGCTTCCAGAAGCTTGACAATGAGCTGCTAGGTATCAAGGAGTTGAGCCCTGCTGAACTTGAGGCTATTGTAGTTAAGAACATCCCCAAATAAGTGCTTAAATAGCATCATATATACTTAACATAGGTACCTACAATAGACAATATTAGTTCTGGAGCTCGTGGTTTGAAGTAGGGCTTATTGACGAACTTTCCTATTCACTTGATGAAATTGATGAGTTGCTTCTAGAGTTGTAAGATCGTGAAATAAAAGCCCCCGCATGAACTAAACAGGGATTAAACAGAGGAAGGTCGAGCGACTCTGTCCGCAATTTAGACGTGCCAAGAATAAATCGATGCAGTTATATGAAATTATTACGACTGAACTCATTTACTTTGGTAGATATTTAGCTGAAAATATGAGGCTACCAGATATGTCATCCTTCACGATCAATAATCCGCCGATCCGGGACACGATTCCGAATCTCAAGCTTGAAAAGTTCGCATCACAGCTGAATCTCGCGCCGCTATCCCGGCTTGGTTGGGGCTTGGCAAGAAACAAGAATCTGGTGACGTTGTCTAGCACAGGACGGGAATCTCGACCAAACTAGCTTATGGTCTGGGGATCATGCTTGAGCGGCTTCGTCCAATTTATTCCCGAGCTGCTGGGCTCTTCTAGAGTTCGCCTAGCATCACATGAGCCGGGATTTCGCGGCGGTCTTCGCTACCACCCTGGCTTGTTAATAGGGGGCCTGCCGAAAATAGATCCGGATGCGCAACCTCCGCCGATCGTTCGTGGCATCTAGTTTTCACCCCAGCACACCACAACTTTTAGAAACGCTAGGATGATTATGGAATTTTGGCCGTTCTGTTTCTGCTCGGAGCCTCCGCATCGCTAACTATTGGAGGAGAATACTGGCTCTTTGATGATACCCTACCATAGCATTTCGCCGTCGCGCGGCCAGTTGCTACCGTGTGATCCGTCCGGACTCCGGGGTCAGCACCTCTAGCATAACCATAATAACCATAATAGTAACCCTCTTAATTATTTATAGATGACTCCAACCCCAGATTCTCATTCGTAGTTTTCAAGATCGACAGGAACCCTCATCTCAGCAGTAGGACGATATTCTTGAGCTTACAAAATGAGATACTCTTTGGTAGCGGCTGCTATTGCCAGCGCCAGTCTGGCGAGCGCTCACACGATCTTCGTTCAACTTGAGGCAAATGGTGTGACGAATCCAGTATCTCACGGCATAAGAACGCCATCTTATGATGGCCCTATTAGCGACGTAACGTCTAACGATGTTGCATGCAACGGCGGTCCTAACCCGACTACGCCCTCTGACAAGATCATCGACGTCAAAGCTGGCTCCACAGTCAATGCTATCTGGAGGCACACGCTGACATCTGGCCCCGGTGATGTGATGGAAGCGAGCCATCTGGGACCTACCCTCGCCTACCTCAAGAAAGTCGGCGATGCAACGACTGACAAGGGATACGGCGATGGTTGGTAAGTTAGAGCTTATTAGTTGGAATATAAATTTAGGTATAATGCTTACTATTCACTAGGTTCAAGATTCAGGAAGATGGTTACAGCAACGGAGTCTGGGGTACCTCGAAGGTTATCAACAACGAGGGCAAGCACCCGATTAAGATCCCAGACTGTCTACCAGATGGACAATACCTCCTCCGTGCTGAAATGATTGCCCTTCACGCCGCTGGATCCAGTAAGGGTGTTCAGCTGTACATGGAATGCGCACAGATCAATATTTCAGGAGGTTCGGCTACAAAGACGCCTACAACCTATAGCCTCCCCGGTATTTACAAGCAGAATGATCCGGGCATCCTCATCAACATCTACTCCATGGATAAGAACAGCCAATACGTTATCCCTGGTATGTATCTACCTTAAGCAGCTCAACAACACTCACTAACATAGACATGGTCAGGCCCTGATCCTTTCACTTGCTCGGCAGCTAGCTCTGGCGGTGACTCTCAAACAACACCGAAGCTACCTGCTTCCACAACACTAGCAACGTCCACCAAGACCACAGCACCCACGACACCGACCTCTCCCTCGGGATGTACTGTCGCGCAGTGGGCCCAGTGCGGTGGCTCTGGCTTCACGGGATGCAGTACTTGCGCTAGCGGGTATACTTGCCAGAAACAGGTATGTCACATTTATCCACTGCATTATTGCAAATATATATGGGCTTTACTAACTTGCACGTTACAGAACGAGTACTATTCCCAGTGCGCGTAAGACATAATTCAAATATTAGGTTTAGAATAGTAATATGAAGTATTAATAATGTAGCTACTCCCACATTTGCTTATAATGTGAATTGGTTAGAAGTGATTAAATATTACTGTTGGTTTTTTTTTTCCCTCCATTTTCTTTCAGAGATTTATCTTCCATGCTATCCTACATATAGGGCACCATCAAGGGCCTAGTGAGATACATGAAGCCAGTAAGCTAGATATACCCCTTCCCTTTCCGATGCCCCATCTTATCCTCAATGCCTCTCTATGTCTTAGTCTATCAACCAAAGACATAGCCAGGATATGAAAAATCAGGTTAATCTTGAATAGTTGTTAGCAATGCTAGGAATATGTGCTGCCTAGAAATAGCGTAAGATAGTTCGCTTACCTTTACGTCGACGATCATCTCGAGTACACATCCCATCGGTCTGAGAACCTTCCTCTGGCTTCGGCTTCGGCTTCGGGGTTGGGGTTGGGCGTGGTCCCGGGCGTGGTCGTGGTCTTGGTTGTGGTTTGTCTTCTTTCCAAGTGATGTCATAGCCACTTCGACCTTCGTCGACGAGAGATTGGCTGTCAGGGTCTGCGCCCATACTTCGCGCCTGCCCTTTACCAACGTGACATACTCTGGAATTGGAGGGTGACATGTTGGATATAAGTCTTGCTGCTATGGGTTTACGTAGAAAATAGAGTCTCGAGCTCAGTTATGATATCGGTGACAAGTTGTTGGGAAGGTTTGATTCTGGATTGCCCTGGCCTACCATCTTGCTCAACTCCATCGCAGCTCGCGTGCACACATATATATCCATGATTTCTGCTTCTTGTGCTACAACAAAATATCAACGCTTGATTAATGTTATCTAATTTGTTTTGACATGTTAAATTTTAGAAGAGGCTATTGTTGATAAATGTAATTTCCACGTGATACAACTCTCTCTTTATCAAAGACTGAAGCTAACAATCTTCATTTCATGAGATAATGATTCGACCCCCTTCCTTTGTGTCATTGTGCGGCTGAACCACGTGGCTTAAGAAAGCATGCTATCTGTACCTAGCCTTCCGAGACATAGTGAAAAGTTCTAGCATCCCTTAGGAAGTTATTATATATTGGGCGATCAATTATTTATAACGCCAGTGTCGGCGACCTCGGCAAACTTGAACAAAGACGATATAATAGGAGAAAATGATAAATCAAATAGCATTATTAACCACGTGGATTTCTTTTCATTTATCATTATCTATTTCGTTGGTGAGATCACTACATCAATACTACGTGTCACATCAAATAGTTATCTAAAAAATCAAGTCTGTCCCTGTTATACCAAGTAAGTCGGTCATTAGAAGGCTCTAACTACATAGCGCGCTTCTATCATGACTAGCTTCTCTCGAGCAATTGAAGTTCCATATCGTGAGTCAGATCACTGACATATCTGATATATTTTCTATTAATTTCGGTAATGCCCCTGGCCGATCGAAGCTAGTGAAGAATAAGCTATCAACATTTCACAAAGCAATAGGGTCCCATCTCTATTTGTTTCTAGGGACCGTTATTTTCACTACTACGTAAAAGGTTGCAAAAACGTTGGCTTTGGCTATCGAAATTTACACATTGGTCTAATATATGGATAACCCAATAGGTACCTATATATTGGTGTGGAGAAGAACATATCCCCTACCTTCATTCTATCTGTCCGCGACCTTTCTAAAGGTGCTGGCTGCTCTCCGTGCTTAAACTTGTATATCACCTATATACCTTGTCCTTTAAAGCCATTGCCTGGTACCTAAATGAGAGACGAATGAACCTCCATCTCCACGCTCAAGGCTTGCATTGTAGATAACCTTCATGACTTTCTTGACAGACTCTTCTGGGGTTATTGGGCCCTTGAAGTGAGGTGCATATTTGGCGAATTTGGCAAACATCTTTTCGGAGTTTGCGAGCTCCTTTTCAGACTCTTTTATTAAGAAATTATTAGTAAACATAAGCGAATACGATAAAGGATAGCATAAATAATTTTGAGTAAGGGGCTGATGGGGAAGTATAACTCACTATTATCTGTGGCGACGTTTTGTCCGTCCGTCGCAACAACACCAGGCGAGATACTGAAGAACAGAATCCCTTCGTGGTGCAATAGGGCATGGTACTCGACGACCGCGAGGTTGAGAGCTGCCTTGCTCGTAGTGTATGGCCCGGCTATATCATACTCCAATTCCCTCACTAAGTCGTAGTCGGCAATACCGGTAGAGATCGAAATTACTTTCTTAGCTTCCCCCTTCCGGATCAGGGGCAGAAAGAAGTTGAAAAGATGGATATTTCCAACTACATTGGTCTTGAAAGACCTGAGAAAATCCTCCTCTAGACCCTCCGGATCGTCGGCCCTGTTTAATGAGACGCGTTAGTGAGTGGCTCTGAGAGTTCTCCTAAAAAGAATTAGGAAATCTTACATGTCGTTAAGACTTAGGAGAGCCAATTTCGAAGAAAGGAAAGCACCATTAGCGATGAGATAGTCTACAGCGCCTCCAGTGATCTTTGCGGTATCTTCCGCTGCTTTCTATGCACCATGTTAATAGTTTATCTCATGTGCTTGATTAAAATGAGCTATCTTACCTTCAGAGATTTATAATCATCCAAATCTCCGTGGAGAATATGGACGTTGGGGCGTCCGATCTGAGAAGATACCTTTTTCTCAGTCCCTTCTTTATCACGAACAAGCCCGATAACAATTGCTGCTGGATCCTCAGAGAGTTGGCGTAAGAACTCGAACTATTTCACGATTTAGTATTTCTTTTCTACTAGGCCGTATATCCATAGGTACTTACACCGAGTCCTCGAGATGCACCGGTTATCACGTAGGAAGGCATTTTCTATTATTCTAGTTGAAGTAGTTTGGTTTGAGAAAGTTTAGTCTTGTAGATAGGTGTAAGTGTGTAAGTGTTGCTGGCTTGAAATATGTTCCTCCAACTATGGCATATGTTCATGTTTAAATAGTCTACATGAGTTTACTTTAACCCCCCCAAATGGTATATTCGTTTGTAAGCGCATGTCTACGGTGTGGTTGCACATGGCATCCATCTTACGGCAACAAGATGGTGATGATTTCGTCCGTCCGGTTCCGTAAATCCGGGTTAGTGACCGGAAATACTCCACTCATTGAAGTTTACTAATCCCTCCATTAGGCATAGTATCCGCCAACTAGCTTTTATCCCGTCATTCTCGGCCAATTTGGCCTTTCGGATTCATTTAGGATACCGGCAACCATTATTAATACTAATGCTCTAATGTTTTCTCGTCCGCCGAGATTGAACAATTCGGCGGACTTAACTTTATATATAGCTACACTGCACTCATATATCGTCTGGGCAGCACATTACTAATTTATTCTCTTTACCATCACTTGGAGAAGTAGCTTCGTATCATAAAAACCATTTTTTGCTCACCTTCCTATGTAGATATTTTCTTAAAAATATCAACAAATTATTCAACTATTTGGTACCTAGGTGCTCAAGGCAACGCTGTAAAAGAGTAACGTTTCCGAACGGGCAAATTGAAGTGGATTGTAATCATATCCTTACTTGATGTAACGCTAGCTCCATGGCGAGACGGCACAAACATGACTTGAATTTGTTAACTTCAATATGGAGAAATCAAGCTGATTTTCTGAGGTAAATATCGTAACATCTGGCTCCTAAGGCAGGTAGGAATGTCTATCGAGGTGTAGAAAGTAAATTTAACCAGATAGTAGTAAAAACAATTGTACTTTAACTAAACATTTCGAAGGTAATGACGAAGAAATAGTAGGGGTTAACTAGGAGTGACTAATGCCAAATGTACAGAGAAAGGGTATGCGGAAGAGATAAAATCAACACACAAACACCGCTTAGTGCTACTACGGGAATGCACTGTTAAGCAAAAGGAATAATAGATCATTAATTGCATAAGAACTAAACTAAAATACTTTTTTCTTTTTTTTTTTTTTTTTTTTTNGAGACACGAGCAGGTTTGAGGCTACAAAAAATAATTCGTTGTAAGTATTCGCAATCATAAATCGCAAAAAGATGCTCTCGATCGGGGAATCGAACCCCGGCCACCTGCGAACTTGTTCAATGACAAGCAGGTATCCTTACCACTAGACCAATCGAGAAATTTTCTATCTTCGTTTAGAAGATGATTGGATGTGCTCATTGATGTGTGATTCGTTTGTAGCTTTTGTTTAAAAAGGCAAACTCTTTGGCGCTACAAAGTTAGCCAGCATCTACGAGAATTTTCTAGCCAGTCATGTTGATATAACCAACCCCGCAATAGCTTAACCTAACCAGTTGTAGCGGGCTCTAGTGGTGAAGTCCGGCGCAAACCGGCGCTGTAAAAAGATACTAACAAGACTAATAAGACTAATAAGAATACATATATCGTGGGCCGCCACCTGGCATCATTTTAGTTGTCGGTCTGATTGGATCCATACGACGCCTGGATTTTAAGTTTCACCGTCTTCTATGAGTTCATCAAGTGGAAACTTCCATTCTTTAGAACCGCCACTGTCATTCTTTCACTTTATGCATCGGCTTCACTTTCTATCGTTTCATCATAAAGATCCAATGTCTAAGATGCATATTACCAAGATTTATATCAAAATATAGGTTAGAATACTTACCGTTTGCTTCCAATAGCAAGACTCTCATGTACATTTACGCTTAGACAATATCTAAACCCAGCCTTTTTTTTTCTTCTTTTTTTTCGTTTAAGTTGTCCACAATGGCCCACGTTCCGATATCAGACCAATCCAAGCATGACGCTCAAGTCGTCTCGGAACACCTCCCGTCTGGATATTCGGCCGAATTCGATGGAGTAACCGGGAGCTCTGTTGGTGCATCGTCTTCGAGCCCGGACCCGACAGATCAAGAATTGGGCGAATCCTCGCTAAAGCTCCAGGGAGGTGATATACACCGAGACCTCTTCAAGACCGCTGCTCGGGTCAAGATGCATAAGCGAGCTGCAACTTTCCACCATCCCCAAGATATTATAGGGGAAACCGGGCCCGACGGTCTGACTGTAAGCGACCAATTGGCCCCGGGAGGCTTCCGCAGAGCTTTTATACAGCAAACGCAGCAGCGCGAGATATGGGCTGCCAGGGTCCCTGTAACTAGGAATTTCGTTGAATTTTTAGAGTTATATGGAAGCTTTGCTGGAGAAGATCTTGCGGATTCGGACGATGAGGCAATACTCTCCGAGGAAGAAGGAGAAGGAGAAGAAGAGGAAGAGCCAAGTGAGACGAGGCCACTTCTCGGGCGACGGAGAGCTTCGCGTGCACCGCGCTCCGCCACCGCCAGCACCAAACAGACTTTCTTTACCCTATTAAAGGCTTTTATTGGAACCGGAATCATGTTTCTTCCCAAGGCCTTTAATAATGGTGGAATTCTATTCTCTTCTTTGACTATGCTGGCTGTCTCCACAGTTACCATGTTGGCGTTCCACTTACTTCTCGCCTGCAAGGCAAAGTACGGCGGCGGTTATGGAGAGATCGGCCACGCAGTAGCAGGAAAGTTTATGCGCGGATTGATATTATTCTCCATTACTATGTCGCAGCTGGGGTTTGTCTGTGCTGGCATAGTGTTTGTAGCCGAAAACATGACCTCTTTCCTGAAGGCTGTTCTGCACGGCGACAGTCCGTTATCCCCCACGTCTTTAATTCTCATACAGCTCGTTCTTCTCATACCCCTGGCGTTTATACGGAACATAGCGAAACTTGGTCCTGTTGCACTTCTTGCAGATGCTTGCATCTTGCTTGGTGTAACTTATATCTATTACTACGACATTGCACACCTTGCATCCGATGGCATTCATGAAAGTGTCGTTCTCTTCAACCCGGCGAAGTACACCTTAACTATTGGGGCAGCTATTTTCACATTTGAAGGCATCGGCCTCATTCTTCCAATCCAGTCATCCATGACCAAACCAGAGCGTTTTGAGTGGCTTCTTGGTATGGTTATGTTCCTCATAACAGTGCTTTTTACTGCTGTTGGCGCTCTCTGCTATGCTACGTTTGGCGAAAATACCGAAATTGAAATCATCAATAACTATCCCCAAGACAGCAAGTTTGTCAATGCGGTACAATTCCTCTACTCACTCGCGGTCCTTGTTGGGACTCCCGTCCAGCTATTTCCTGCCATCCGCATCATTGAAGGTAGAATATTTGGCTCTCACTCGGGCAAAAAGAGCGCTCGTACGAAGTGGATCAAGAACGCGTTCAGGTCGTTAATAGTTATTGGGTGCGGGGCATTTTCGATAGTGGGTGCTTCCAACCTTGACAGGTTCGTCGCGTTGATCGGGTCCATTGCTTGTGTCCCGCTGGTCTACATTTATCCAGCATATTTACATTATAAAGGCGTTGCAACATCGTGGGAAGCTAAGGTTGGAGATATCATATTTATGGTAGTTGGAGTTATTGCTATGCTCTACACAACCGTCGTCACCATCATCAACAGCTTCATGAGCTGAGCGTCTGTTTATCGATTTACTGTTGGATTAGGTATACACGGCCGGAAGCGAAAATGAAATTGGAACTTGAAAATTCATGCATAAGTCATAATTGGAGTTATTAACCTTTCTAAGTAGCGATCATACCTTGCATTGAAATTATAATTATAATTATAGATAGGTGTTCTTATCAAAAACTCACTGAGGAACCTTCAACATCGAGTACGTGAAAACGTGATGACCAGCTCTCGGCGTTACCTTCTAATATAGAAATAGGGGTTTGTATTTGATAAACTTAGCAGCCTGTGATCCTCTTACAGACTATACTTAGGTTCTATTTAATTGATTATAGATACTATCGTTTATTTACTTTGGATAGGTTCTAGGCTAACCCATTTATCGCCTTCAAAACCACCGCATGTCGGTTTAATCCAACAAGGCCATATTAGCGAATAAGTTGAGATGCTAACCCAATGTTAGCCATAACATGGCTCCAGTTAAAGTAACGCGGCACATAGAAATATCGATCTCGAATAAAAAGGCTCGAGTTCTAATATCATTTTGGATGGAACAGACGTGGCCGTCCGTTGATGAACTTCATCTTTCTTACGAATGTTTCACTTATGGACTGTAACTTAGCAATTGAATTTGATCATATCTCCAATTTATTTACACGGAAGCTTGGCATAATATTTCTCAAAATTTGTAGCTGCATGGAATAGCTTCAGAACGACAAAGCGTATACCAAAACTATGACTTCATCCACTAGCCGTTTCCGGCGTCGCTCAAACCAAGCCACGATCTTGAAGCGCAAGTCTTAACTTCTAGTTCGGGTCTTCACCCATGTAGTTCTCCTTCTTCCTCTTCCCAAGGAACATGGCCTTCAGCTCGTCGCGGAATCGGGTCGGGGGCTCAACGTGCGAGGCCTCGTAAGCATCGATGGCCGGCTTCTCCCAGATGAGATCGGCCTGCGCGGGAGAGACGAATTTCGTACGTCGGAAAATCTTCCAACCGAAGAATGTGCAAAAAGACACAATAGCCATTGTGTAGAAAGCAAAAAAGTTGCCGACATCCCAGTGTCCAGGTAAGAATACCGAGTAACCAAAAGTGGCCTCGATGATAATCATCCAAGCCAAGCCAATGTAACCACAGTATGGCTGGAAATAGCCGTAGTACGGTAGCGTGTGGCGATCAATACCCTGTGCTTTAGTCGCATTGTAGAAAAAGATATACGTCAAGCTCATGACAATGTAATTGATCATCTGTGAGCCCTGTGTAAGAGTAGCAAGCCACGTCACTACTTGCGCCGTATTATTCGACAGTTGTAGGAACGATAAGAAGGGGAAAACCATGACGAGCGCAAAGGCGTAGACTGGAATACCGTTCTTAAGTGTCTTCTTGAAGATTTTAGGCGCCTGGCCGTCGCATGCAAGGCCGTATAAGGATCGCATCGCGCAGTATGTGTAGGCATTTCCAGCGCTAAAAATACTGGTGATCATGAGAGCGTTGACGATGTTGGGAAGTATTCCAACTCCAAGGTTCTGCATTGCAATGACATAGGGTGAGCCGTTAGCGGTTCCCGTATCCGCGTTCTTCAGCACAGGGTCGTTGTAAGGGAGGACGATACCGACGCAGAGCGCGCCGCCGATAAAGAAGACGGCGAATCGCCAGTAGACGGTTTTAAATCCATTCTTGAGGTACGTCCGCGGGCGTTCTGCTTCTCCAGCGACCATAGCAAGGTACTCAGGTCCAACGACAGTGAAACCTGCAGAGAAGATAGAGCCAAGCAAACCTTCAAATCTACCTAATGCACCCTCGTGAATATACTCAGCGAAAGATCCCGGATTTGACCAATACCGAAAACCGTAAGCATCGTGTTTGGGGTTACCCCCACACATCGTGACTAGAGTGAACGTGTATAGGATGCAGATAAGCAGGATCTTGCCGCTGGATAGCCAGAATTCGGCCTCACTAAACGATCTAGATTAGCAAAGATACTAGGTAATTACGGTAGGTAATTGGTCTGAGCGGTTGCGGGGTCGTGGAGTAGGTATAAATCTACGATATGCTAAACGATATGCTGGGGTTTGTTGGATTGGAGTCAATGCGCGTACCCGAAATATTGCACGGCCAAAATGTTGATAGCACTATCATTACATGTTAATTAATGTCATCTAACGTTACAATAGCTAGGAGTTTAAAGGAGGGTTACATACGCATAAAGTACAATGCATGCTATACATATAGCTACCGGGGGGATATCGTCCCTCCAATATCCGAGCACTAAGTTGATAGCAGATATCTCGAAGGGAATAAGACAGGCTTCATAGAGGAAGAAATTCCATCCTGCCATGAATCCTAAAGCCTCATCGACCCATCTGCCAGCCATTCGAATAAAAGATCCAGATACAGGCATGTAGGTAACCATCTCGGCCATAGAGTTGTTCACCATACCAACCATAATAGCATAGATAGTGTATCCGATAAGAAGGCTTCCTGGTCCACCCTTGGCAAGGCCACCTCCTATACTCACGAAGAGAGCGGTACCAATACTGCCACCGATGGCAATTAATTGGATCTGACGGTTACCTAGGTGGCGAATAAGTTGGTTCTCAGTTGAGACTTCGACCAAAGTTTCGCGAATGTCACTATCTGAGCCTTCATTCTTCTCATCACTCATAGCTCTCTGTGACTGTGGTGTAGACACCGGTTGGGACTTGTCTTGTGCTGCCGCCATATTGAGAGCACGACAGTGAACTCCGCTGAGAGAGCGGAATGCTGGACAGGGTATAAGAAGATTGCTGGAAGTGTAGTGGCCCCGATATCATTATAGTGCGCACGCGATGGCGTCTTCCTTTTTCCGCGGTCGGAAATATAACGATATAGTATGGGGTGAAGCAACGAAATGCCCTACCTGATATCCAATTCCTCGACGAGAGACTGGTAAGTAAAGGTAAATAAAAAAAGAAAAGAAAAAAACTTAGGAAAGGAATGAAGATGATCGACCGAGATTAGTTTTGTAGAGGAAGATGCATTACAGCGTCCAGGTACCTATTCTAAGGTACCTATTTCCCATGACCGTACGGTAGTGTAACCTTAACCCGGCCTATGTCATCATGGCTTACAGGGGTATTATGGCAAAGGTGGGGAAATGAGCCGCTATAACTCCTCTCCGACAAGGGGCCTGATTGTCGGATCAGTGGGGGGTACACCGCTGTTCGCGTGATGGTCAGCCGGGTCGGCTCATCGCCGAAGCGCCGGACAATTAAGTTGTTATCAATCGGGAATCAATTAATTATATAATGTTATGATGTTTAGTTTACCGGGTTTGTGTCGTTGCGTTGATGCGATCGAGTATCTAGTAACATTATTGCAACCAAGACCACCGGGATCCCGGTTTAGGTATAGGTCATTGATAAAATGTACATTCTAACTACCTAATGCATGTCATTCAAAAGGTGGTCCAGCCAAGATTAGATACGACGCAGGCGAGGAATAAAGGAAAATTAAATTTGCCTAGGTTACCTACTTATCACGTAGTATACTCGCTAAGTATTAAGTATTCCTCTCTTATTCGTGCAGCCATGCTAGGCTCTGGGCCAAGTACTGCCAAGAAACCAATCAACTCTCTTTAGAATACGTATACGCAGGATCCCCAGTAGTATCCAAGGGTTCAGCTCCGCCAGGTCTCTCCAGGGTCTGTGAGCTGGGATGCACGATGCCGTAATTATACCTGGAGTAGATAAGAGACCTGCCTTTCTGAGGAGATTAGCCAACGGACTGCTGTTAGGAAATTCCATCGACGCGAGAATTGAATTATTTCTACGTTGTTACTAACATGCTTAACTTTAGTATAGTTAGACCTGACATAGATCAAGATATTATTAAATGCGATGAATGAACTGATATGACAACCTGTCTTCTTACTTTAAAGGTACCTAGTTAGATACCTCTTATATAAGTATTTACACATACAAGTATTTACTGGAGTAAAACCCAATCATTTCAAAGTTATAACTGTATTTATCCAGCTTAGGAGAATACTTACCTAGCTGAACCCCTCCAGTGCAGATCAGAAGCGAAGTGGCACGTGTGCATGTTGTTTCAAGTGTAGATCTTACTTGACTTGTATCTCAACGGCTGATCTCGACTTTACCGAACCTTCAACGGTTCTCGGTCCGAGATATTACGAGTGCCGTTTATGTTGAAATGTCGTCGTGTTAGGTAGTCGACTGAAAGTATAACTATCACTTGGCAGCTGGAAAGAAAACGGGGTGGAATCATATATCACATCATTGGGTTTCACCGACCGGATTGCTCTCGATTTTCTTGACCACCGGCGCCGAGCTTCAAAACTGAATTGCCCTATGGATGGCTGGACGGCTGGTCAGAAGAAGACTGGGGAAACGGCAGGAACGGCAAGGAACGGCATACGTTATTGGGTAAACTTTCGGGGCAATAGCGGCCATTTAGGCCATTACTATGTACAGAGGCGCATGCAGAAGAATAACTTTTAGCGTCGCAAACTTTTAGGGCTGAGTGGCGCTAGAACCCGTTCCTCTGTCCGATGGTGCGGGAGTTATACCCACATGGAGCTTAGAAGACTTCCAATCAGGTTTCTTAAATTACTGATGTACATGGATATTTGCTAATAGGTACAACAGCCAAGCAGCTACCGAGTGTGATTTGTTATGTACCAAAATACTTCTAATTAAGTAAAGCGCAATAAATTGAGTAATAAATCGATTAGTTAATTGTACTTGTGAATAAAGATATTGGATTTTTTTTGCTAGGACATATAAACAAAAGACCACATACGAAATTCCGGAATGTAAAAGCAGCAGGCACTTAGCTTATGCTGCTTTGATTAAACCCGAATCGAACTTGAGAAAAAATAACACCAATGCTAGCCTAGGATGCACCATATAAAATCGCCACAGAGAAACTAATAGGGGGCAACTTACATAGAACATTGCTATCCATGACCCACAAGCCACGCATTATCACAGTAGCTGGGCAGTTCAATACCCCTTATTCATGGTTGATCATCTAAACTACCTCCTAGGTAACTAAGTGACCAATTGCCGGTTGAACTATAGTATCACTACTAGTTATATTAAATACTTCCTTATATTATTATTTATATGTTTGTTCATTCTTATGGCGACTCGATTATACATTCGTCCGGTTCCAATCTAATAGCTCTTACTAACACCACTATTTAGCCATAAGAGATCGCCACTTCAAGATTATCTGCGCGATCACTCATTTTAATCAATCTGAACATCTTAGAAGGAGAAAGAGTATGTAGCTACTAGTATCGTTCTGCATTTCAATCTATCCCCTTTCATTATTGTAGCATTGATGTTCGTATAATTTCAGGGTACATAATTACCCAGGTAGGTAGATTATGTAGGTAGCTACACTGTTGAGCCTCATTCTATTTATAGCCAAGAATAATATTCTAACACGTCGATATCAAATCTCAACATTATAGATAAATAAAACTTCCAATGTATAGGTAATTCACTCTAATAATCATTAACAATCTAGAACCAATCAAATACGGGATCCACCCGAAGGGCGTTGGTATCAAAAGCCGAAGCGGGCTTCGGCTCTCCGCTCCGTGCTCGCTCCAAAACGGACATCCATAGAATCTTCCTTTTAAACTACCTATATTTTAACTTTGCCATCGACTAGTATTCTCAAGGCTCCAATATCAAATACCTTCTGTTCAATATTCAAAACCTATCATCTAAGCCTCATTTATAATACTGTCCCTACATCCCCACAATGTTATCTACAAGAGGAAAAGGTTGGGCGAATTTCTACTTCGCCCATGGCGACTTAAACAACTACCATGCCTCGAGCAATCCAACCGGACCTGTGAACTTCTTGTTTGCCGAAAACGTAAGTCGGTAACAGGTAGATTATTTATAGCGGAAACACTCATACAGCATCTAGTGGCTTGTGCATGAAGACTTGACCGAGTTCGTCAATACTCATGTAAGTTGCATGTCTACTAAGCCTTCAACTAAATATTTCTAAGACTTCGGTACTTAGAGCCAATTCGATCCGCAACTATGCGCATATGGCGAAGGATATACTGGTACGGTACGGCTGCGAGCCGCCATGGCAAAACACTTGAACGCCCACTTCAAACCAGCCCACGAAATCGATCCGGAGGAAATCACCTTCGCGGCTGGGGTAACGGCTTTGAACGAAGCTAGCGCGCTACTCACCTGCAACCCTGATAACCAGGAGGCTATCCTTCTTGGCGGGCCTGTCTATGGAGCCTTCTCTAGGGACTTGACTATGAGAACTGGGTAGGTACCATTTCTACGACTATCTCACCTCCGATTCTAATACCTATGCTTCTGAAGCGCAATCCTAGAGTACGTAGATGTTGGGGACACAGAACAGTTCTCACCGGATTGCGTCGCAGCCTATGAGGCAGGCTTCGAAGCCGCGAAGGCACGCGGCATTAACATCAAAGCGCTGTTCATCTGTAACCCTCATAATCCCCTAGGTAAGTGATAAACTCGGTTTCTAGCTGATAACGTATAGCTCATATATCGTGTAGGACGATGCTATGCTCATGAGACATTAGTTGGGCTTATGCGTTTATGTGCATCAAAAGGTATTCATCTAATAAGCGATGAAATATACGCCCTCTCAGTATTCCGTCGAAATGACGGTCCGTCTGAGGAGTTTACTTCTGTACTGTCCATCGACCCTAGTGGAATCATTGATCCTGCTCAGGTGCATGTGCTTTACGGCATGTCAAAAGTAAGTATATGTATTTTTCGCTTTCGATATGACAGAATTTTGACGTTACGGTTAGGACTTTGGCGCTGCTGGAATGCGACTAGGCTGTCTTATATCTCGAAACAAGGAATTCACTAAAGCAGCTCGAGCTATATGGTATGAGATCATCATTCGCGAACTCTAGCATATTGTGCTTATATCGATACTAGTTGTTTCTCCTCGCCCTCCCAATTTTCAATGGACATCGCCGCCAAATTTCTTGACGATCAAGCGTATGTGACGAAATTCCTTGAGAAATCGCAAAATCTGTTGCTTCAGAATCGTTTGATAGCCGAAGATCTCCTTAATCAGGCAGGTGTCGGTTTTCATAAAAAGGGGTATGTGACATTGCAGTCCAAGTCTAGAATTCAAAATGGCTTCATCAGTCTAACAAGGACTTAGGAATGCCGGTCTTTTTATATGGCTTGACTTAGCCCCCTTCTTACCAATAGGGGAGACTGATGGGGATGTATGGGAAGCTGAAAAATTACTTTCTCAACGTTTTGAGAAGGCAGGCGTTGCAATGTCAACAGGAGGGCAGTACCACGCTCCGAAGCCTGGCGGGTTCCGCCTCGTATATTCCTTTCCGGAGGACGCTCTTCGAGAAGGCATTAGGAGGTTTGTGTTCATTTTCATTCTTTACAAGTATAACCTACAGTATATACTAACAATCGTACAGGATATTACTTGTCCTAAAGAAATAATATGATTGTTCGTTGACAACGGTCTCTGTCTCGGGCTTTGTTATACTAAGGGTAAAGAGATATGGGTGCAAAAAGAAGGCGGAACTATTGTAGTCAAGTACAATGGTCTTGTTTACCCGGACATGCCTCTACAATTAATCATATAAATACGTTGATTCTATCAGGGTGCTATTAGACGAATTCACCTATTCTACAAGATAATCTACTCTACCAACTAATCGACTTTGAGTTCTCAGACTTTACGGCTCCATTTTTGTGCAAATTCGAAGCGTATTAATACTTAATACTACTTGAAATATTATTTCTTAAGAACAGAAGTGGACGCTATGGCTAATAGACAGCTTATAGACGATCTAGGTCTGAACTGGTCGACAAGCCAGAGAGATGAGTTCCTTGCCAATGTTAAGGTAGTTGAGCTACCAAAACTTGAATCGCCACAGCCGCCAACTCGTCCTTTTTTTGCGGGAACTCCTGAGGAAAGGCACCAATGGCAGGAGTATTGGGGGGAAAATCCACTAGGGGATCCTCGCTATAACGAAGGATTGTGCTGGGAAACCGTGGACTTTGACACTCACCTTCAGTATATCGTACCACAAGAAGAGAGCGTTATATTTCGCGACATTGAAACTAAAGAAACCGTTCTTGTAGTTCTTCGTGACTTCATACCTGACGAAGACCTTCGAAAGGTAATGATGAGAGTGTGCCACGGAATTGTCAAGTGTCATCAGGATGACACGCGCGAGGACCCAGGGATGCTCTGCCAAGTTGGCTATACTTTTGGCCCACAAAGTGATTCCCAGGTTCGACTGGCTGCGTCTTGTATCAAGTTGAATGCAGATGAGGAAATAAACGGAGAGACCGAGCTAAACAATACGGCACAGGGCGTGGCTGGAATTGTGTGGAACTTGATGAAGTCTCGGTTCCCCCCTGAGACTACTGCTATGTACAATGATACTATTCACGATAGCGACTTCCCTCGGATGGACATGGTGAATAACGATGAAACCTTCACGTTTAAAGTAGGTGGTGAAGACGTCACATTCGACACAAGTGAAGACGGTTTAGAACTACTCTCGCCATCGGAAAACGGGGCTATTTATTATGCGCGGCATACACATACAGAGGTGAACGGCAACTCTTGGATTGTCGCTTGCACCCTCAAGGCCCCTGACGATACTAACACAGGGGGCAATTTTTACCTAGCATCGTATGGCATTATGGTGCTTCCTACTACCAACACAGCACGTGCATGGCGTCCTTTAGACTATCAAGGCACTTCACTTTACGAGAAGGAGTCGAGTCCTGGATATCAAGTAGGGGTTGAAGCTCGTAAGGATGGATATTTAAACACCGAGGTATTCGAAATCTTGAAATCGCTCAAGGCGGCTCGGAAGAGGTCTAATTGGCTTGACGATAGCCGTAAATGGAAGGTAACAAAGGCGGTCTCGCCGAAAGCTAGACCACTGAAGGTACATTCGCCGAAGTTGGGTCTATTAGAGACCACGGCGGAACCCAAGTCGCCCCGGTATAAATTACGCCCGAGAACTACGAAGCCTAATTACCGTGTTGACTTGGAAGCTTCTGACTGTGAGCTTGAACTCGAACCCGAACCCGAACTCAAAGCTGAATCTATAACCGGGCCGACTACAATTAGAATAATTGATGATATTAACTGTGGTGAGTGTATTACAGTTAAAATTCTCCCACCACCCGACGTAAGCTCCCAACCGCAACCTACCTGGAATTAAGCAAGCGACGGATCTGAACAGATAAGTTTATCTCTCAGTAACAGTACTATAGCAAGTTTAAAGTCGTAGACAAAAGAAGGTTATGGAGTTCTTGTTTAGGTATCGAATAGTGTTTTTGTTTCTAAGGAGTAATATAGAGAATCTAGATTAAAAATAAACAGAATAGGAATAGCGAGGATTTCACTACATTAGCAAAAAGGATTTCGTAATCATATCAATGTCATTATTTAATATATAAAATTAGCGTGTAATTGATCCGAGCTTTGATTTACAAGTTGTCCGATAATGATAATAGTGACTTTTCCTAGTATTCATTGCTGATGTGGTTCTCCTTTCTAACGAAGCAAAACGATCATGATAGATAAGAAAACATATGGTAGACCAGCTTAAAGACTCTGGAGGTTCAAACCTATCGAAAAAGTCTAGGTATCTTATTGAAAATGCTTTGGCTTGGCAGCTGAAGTAGGGGCTAGGGGTAGAAGCTGAAAGTATTATCCCCTAACAATAAAGGCCACCACGTCAACCAGGAACATAAAATGAAACGAATTGGCTTTAGGCATAGACAGCCCAGTGCTTATTCTCTAGAAACTAGCACTATATCTTCTTCGTCCTCTTCTTCCGGCCCTGAGCCGCTACCTTCAGACTCAAATCCGGATTTATAGTCATCTCCTCCTACCTCGAACTCATAGCCAGGTCTTAGGAGACAGCAGATCTCATGACAGCCACGGTTTATTGCCAATTCAAATGCTAACGTCCCGTCCGTACTTGCCGCATTTACGTTTGCTCCTTCTTCTAGTAGCAACTTGGTTATCTCGTATTTTCTCTGGTGGATTGCTGTTAGCAACGGCGTAAACCCGTCGTTGTCCGGTCTTTCGGTATCAGCCCCCTTTTTGAGTAACATCCGCACGAGTTCTTCATCACCGCTATAAATAGCAAGAAGGAGAGGCACAAAGCCTGAGTGCGTCCCAATGTTTAAATCAGCCCCTTTCTCAATTAGTATCTCGGCTGTATTTCGTTCTCTATAATCAACAGCAAGGGAGAGCGGAGTATTCCCTAACGTGTCGATTGCGTTGATATCCGCTCCCGCTTCCAGAAGCATTCTGACTATATCACAGTCACCATAATAAGATGCTATATGGAGTGCAGTCCTGTCGTTCCGGCCTCCAGGTTTATTGACGTCGGCTCCATTGTCGAGAAGCAACCGGCAGATTTCTTTTTGATGCCAGCCAACTGCTACAGAGAGGGGGGTCATATTTCCCCTTTGGTACCCGTTAACATCCAAACCGTCTGAAAGAAGAGCCTGGACTTTGTCGATACGGCCTCGGGAAATAAGGTCTAGAGCACGGGTAGCTGCAAGTTCGTAGCCTCCTTTCTCCTCTGCCTGTTGTTTTCTCCATACCTCGAGAGATTTGTATTTTTTATCGCGCTTCACCCGTTCAACTATTTCGTCCCCGCCATCGGTTTTTTCTATTAAGATTTGTTTTACAGGTTCGTGGTCCATCCAACATGCTACCTCTAGAGGGGTCCATCCATCTTCGTCGACCACACCAGCTTCAGCACCTCGCTCGAGGAGTAGTCGTACCATATCATCTCGTCCATTCAATGCAGCAGCGTGAAGTGGCGTCCACTGTGAGTTGTCTTGGGGATTAATTTCAGTAGCTTTATCAAGCAGGAGCTTCATGATCTCTTCAACTCCATTGTAAGCAGTGGCGTGGAGTGGAGTTACGCCATTTCGATTGCCTAAATCGGGCTTTGCTCCCCGGTTTAAAAGTAACTCCACTGTGTCTTTATATTCACCTGGCGCTGTCCAATACAGAGCAGTGTATCCTTCCTGATCAGTCGAATCAGCATCAGCCCCATGATCTAAGAGCTTAGTTGCTATTCCTTGATAACCTGATGGGGCTGCTGAGTCAAGCGGCGTCCATCCCCATTTGCTCTTCAGTTTTGGATCGGCGTTATGATCCAGCAGTTTTTCTACCACATCTTCTAGGCCTGCCTCTGCCGCATAATGTAAAGGCGTGGATCCATCTCCATCTCTTGCATTGATTTCGACGTTTGCTTCAGTAATAAGTATTTCGATCACCCCTAGGCGATCCGGGGCAATCGCGTAGTGCAATACTGTTCGTTTATCCTTGTCTTGGGCTGATATATCGCTTCCCCGATCTATTAGTAACCGGACTATTTCCTCATGTCCCCCCATTACTGCCATAGCCAATGCCGTTCGGCCCTTGTCGTCACAAATATTAACATCGGCTTTTTCTTCGATGAGAGCAGTAGCTATATCTCGTAAGCCAAGCTGTGAGGCAAACCATAGGTCATTGATATTTTTAGCATAGGTTTGGCTCCGCCCATTAAACCTGTAGTTATTATCCATTATGGTTTTTGCTTGAACGGCGCTGAGGAGTAATCCTTCGGCCCCGAGGAAGTCGAGGATGTGGTCTTTAAGAGCCAATTCAATCCTACCACGCACATGCTCCCCCCAATATTGTGCTGCATATGAATAAAACGGATTCTTATCGACACGGATTGCGAAAGAATCATCATCCTTACAAGCTCCCTTAGAAAAAACATCATCAGAAATATAAGAGAGGCAAATCTCTGCCAAGTCCACATCAATATCGAATGGAATTCTTGCACAACCGGTGCTAACAAGGTACTCCTTCACAGTCGCGTGTGCGAGGGCGACAAGCCTAGTCTTTGACTCAATAATGACAAGACCATGGCAAGCAGTCAACATATCCTGCTCTCGAATACTAAATTCGTCCCTTGATCTAGTTCGGGGAGATTTGGCGCCCATAAAGCCACTCATAGCCAACGCGTCTTGTATTTCTTTGAAGTGGAGGGGTCTCTTTGCACGCAGAACCCAACCGAGTGTGCGGAATCCGAGGCGTCGTCGTATTCCTATATTGTCACTCGAGTTGATGCGGTCCATTGCCTCATCATAGAACTGTTCCTCAGTCTTTCCGGGCTGACGCAGAGCCTCGCGAACATCGCCAGGTGACAAATATTGCTGTATTTCGTTCATTTGTAGTCGGACCAAGTTGAATCTGCAAAAATAATTTGGCAGTTAGCTCAGTTCGAATAAAAAATACAGATATGTCAGATTTAAGACTTACATTCCGCAGTATTTGTCAAGAATTCCGTTGATGATTTCATCTCTAGAAATATTGCCATTTTCGATCCACCTCTGTAAACAAGTGTTTCCGTGCTGCTCATCATATATTCTCCAATCAATATAACTTTTCACATCATCTGGTAAGGGAGATATTTCTATCTCTTTGAAATAAGCCCCTAACCGTGCTGCTTCCTCCTTTAAATAGTCAACTGCACCAACGTGCCGTGATGTGAATAGTAGATGTACGTTAAAGGAAAGTAGCGTCTTCACAAAGGTGTCGCGTACGCTCATGTGATTCTCGTCATATTCGATACACTCGTCCAGGGCATCAACCACGATAAAAGTATGATCTAAATGGTGGAGAAGACTTCGGATGAGTGACTTGTATTCGGAGAGCCCTGGGATTCTCCCTTGGTAAGAATAGCCATCGTAGAAAGACTTGGCATTATTCATAAGGGGATTAGGTCGAGGAAATGGGAGTTCTGTCAGTTGTCTTGCAATACTTGATATAAACCCTATTGCGGTCTGCTGGCCTTCATCTGCGATACTGCAGTATATATATGCAATGCCGATTTTATCGTTGGGGTTTTGGAAAGTATATCTAAGCCTTCTTTCCTCGAGGTGTGTCACAATTTGAGACCTATGAGGCAGTTATAGTGGCTGTAATTTATGGTGTATGATGGGGCATAAAATACTAACGCAATAAAAGTCTTCCCAGCCCCAGCTAAACTGCTATTAGTTCGATACTATATAGAAGGTTTAACGGTTTAACTTACGCAATCCAGTACAGCACAAGACTCTGGCGCTGTTAGTTGGCTGTTCTTTTTCCCATTCCCTGAAGTTCTCATTGCCCAATACCCATTGCCCTATATTAGGCATTCGCCAGACTGAATATTGTTGCTGCTTTTCTCTATAGGATGTATCCATTGATATGGAGGATAGAATCCTATCATCTTTGTTCTGATTGATCCATTTGAAGAGTTCGATTTGCATGTCTCTTTCAACTTGCTCGTCTAACCTTTTGCGAGCACTTTCAAATGATTCCTTACTCATAACCCATGACTCGCTAATTGCTTTACGAAGTGCTGATTTGTCTAAATACTCTAGGCTCGTATTTAGGAAGTTGGTAGTTGCTATTAAGAATTCGCATGCCCTTTCTACTAGTTGGGAACTGTTGTCAAGTTCACGGAGATTCTCGAGAAATGGCCCGTAGTCATTCAACGCTTCTAGTTGTTGTATAATATCTTCTCCCTGCTCATGCACGTCCATGGCAGCCGAAAGAACTAGCTGCAACCCATTGGCGGCGATTTTTACGGGTGAAAAAGATGCAGCATCCGCACTAAAGGAAACGATCCCAAGAACCATTCTAGTGACGGGGTATAGCTTCGCTGCGTAGTGTGTTAATTTTCCGCGTGTTGTCTCGTCTCGTAGGAACCGTTGCTTAGTCACAACTCTTTCAATATACTCCCCGAACACTATCCCGGATTGTGGTGAAGTGCCGGCTTCCTGCATAGCATTTATCATACCCTCGGTAGTAAACTCAACTTTCTGGTTTTTATTACGTCTTTCGTGTTCGATGATTGTGCTGTTGAGCCTTGTTGTGGCATCCTCCAGTTTTGATTTGATCACTTTGACTTTATCTTGGCTCAAATGTCCAGTACTGAAAAGCTGAAGCCCGATATTCCCTATCAAGGTATAAATACTCTTAGTGTACGAATACTAGAATTGAGGGTAAGTTTACCCAGCGACGGTCTTGCATCAGAAACATCTTCCTTAAGATTATTTCTTATAACTTGATCTTGAGAGGCCAAAGTAACAAGCTGAGACTGGCTATCTTGAGTTATGGTAGGCGGTTGATTTTTGTACAGTGTAGAGGGGCAGCTGAGCGAGCTCTCCCCCTCACTGCCTGCCTCATATAAGTTTGGTAATTCTCTTCGAAAAATCTTCCGAAAAATTTTACGTTTAGAAAATGGAGCCATGATAAATGGTGCGAGTATGAATGAAGATTCGAGGTCGAAACAATTGGATAGATGAAACTCAAGGCTTGAGGGTTGCGCGATTTCGACTTTTTGAGAAGTCATGCTTGACCGGGGCAGAGAGGAGAGGACTTACTGGGAGGTAGTAAGGTAGGTTAGGTACCTATGTATCATTGCAAGTGTCCAGCTGAAAAAAATGCAATGAAACCTAATAATTGGCTATGATTATCCCCCGACTATATAGCACAGCCTAGCTGCCCGGGTCCCGATTGGTAAGAAATACGTATAGCTGTCCAATTATCTATATAAGGCTATAGATATATGTTTCCCCATAACTTCTTAAAATGACCCAAAGCTACCTATACAGCTATACTATTTAAGGTTAGTAATTCAATAACCTTATACATGTTTAGATACTGTTGAAGTACATAGGTATTTCAAAATTAATCATACTTATACTTCTGTATACCTAACAAAATATGCAATTTTACGGTATAGTAATCACAAGTGCATGTAAGAGGTGGATGGACAAATATATAGGGGTAAAGAGTGTAAATAAATAAATTAATAGCACTTACACGAAATTATGCTGGTTAGTTCCATTTTTTATCTCGTTAAAAGCATCCTCTTAGCACTACTATTCAGGCGAAAACTTACTGGCAATGAGTTTCGCGAACTTCTCAACTAGATTGAATATCAAAGCCTTAGCAAAGGCCCTCGAACTAGAGAGTCTATAAGCTTAGGGGGTCACTCGAAGCAGAAAGCCATTCTTTGGGTGTTTCTGTTTTAGTGGATTCTCAGTATAAACAAATGACTCGTTGTGGCTTTCTCAACTCCACTTGATTAATATATTCCAGGATGCTTGGAGTGTACGTATAGAGCTAAGTATGACTTAATCCATAATTAGACTTAGTTATCCAAAATTAGATGCTGTCATTCTACTACAAAACGTCGATTTGATGTCGTCAGAATCAGGTGTCTTATTAATTACTGCGCAGCTCTATTGGTCACTTGAATAGGATATAAGGGACTACTTGATGTATGACTTATATGAAGAATGAGCGTGATTCGTGAAGACAGCCCTGGAAGAATTTGATATGTAAATAGTTTCATATGCCACGGAATCTTTGCGGCGTATATAGAGATTTTGTTTACATCAGGATATTGTGACGAGACCAATCAAAGGCATACAAAATATATATGATCTAATTAAGGACGCCTGTTAGAAAACCACATGGACTTGATATGATATTATTCAGGTTCGAAAATGTCTTATGAACCTCAACATATTGATGTTAGGTCTGAATTAGCTTGTCTGGGCTTTCGTAATCCAGACTAACAACTGGAGGCTCTGAAATAGTTTGCTTGGATAGGCTGATATGTGATAAAAATATGGATCCTGGCCTTAGAATAGCTGTACTAAGTCTCTAGCTCGTAATGTACCTACGCATCTCTACTAAGATAGCTCGCCAACTATCACACCCGACATGTTGGAGACTCACTTAGAAGTCGTACTGGCTCCGAAGTGTAGGTAGTTATGTCACTGACTAATCATGTGAGACATTAGGACTCACGAAGAAAAATCAAGCGTCAACTAAGAACCAGCTGTAAAAATCCGGGGGTGGGTCGAAGGGGGGGTATTAGCCTACGTACCTAACAACCATCGCGTGAAATAAGCGAACACATCACTACCTCCTACCTATCCACCATATCTAACCTTAGGTATATTACGCACTCGCTTTACATCCGTTTCGATAAATCTAATATTATTCCCTTGCGGAATTAAATCATCTGCCTCCAATCGTATATCCAATGCATGTATGTTTCACCGCAGATCTGCATCCTCACCCCTTCTAGGTATAGGGCTATATCCAGCGTTCCGCTGACATCACTCAGTCTCAAACATATCGTCGATCTGTAAATACAAAACTCACCGCATAATAACGAGCTCCAAGAGCTTAACAAATTTCAACACGTCTCTTCCGGCGCTGCCCGTACGGAGTCTTCACTATTTTTGATTTCGTGGAACCGTAAGTCTACCTACTCGGCCCTTCTATTACTCTCCGACATACTGATCGTATACACAGAGAAGCTCCTATGGATAAAGAACCAAAATTATTCCTATCTCCTGGCCTAGGCACCCGGGCAGAAAACGGATACGAAGCCATACTCGACATCATGGCCGAGATGCGCTACCAGGGCGTCGACATCCCCCCTGTGGTACGTACCCTCGTAAGACAGCTCTACATGAGAGCCTACTCAGCAGAAGAGCGCAGCGACCGCCTAGCCAGCAAGCACCAGCGGCTGCAAGCCGAGCATGCTCAACTTGTTGTTGAGTTTAACCGGTACTGCAAGGAAGCGTGGAAGACCAAGGCCAATAAGACGCCATACGACGATATGCAGAAATCCGTGGATGCTCTCATCGGTGCTAATAAAGAGTCTCGGGATACGATTAAGAGCATGTTTGATGAGAACTTAGATATGAGTATTAAGGTTATCACGCTGAGAAGAGAAGTGATGGAGTTGAGAAAGGAGAACGGTACACTCAAGGCCAAAATAGCTGTTAAAGACTCTGAAATGTGAAGGTGTTACTACCTTTATGAATTTGTGGTTTTAGAACTGTGAGTTATGATGTTAGCGTTCTGTTGAATACCTTCTATGTAAGGCCACGCGGCGCCACAAATGAGCTTAATCTTGTCATCGTTTACGTGAATAATTTCAAAAGGGGGAGCTTCGGCTTCCATTGATTAACAAAATATTAACAAAATATATAACTTAACTATCAAAGGTATCACTAGCCTAGATCTATCTATCTCTAAGCCGACCCAATTCATCTTACGCCTCTATTATATGGGGTATTGTATCTACCTATTCTCAACCCTCCCAAGGAACATATTAGAAGCCCTGATAGGGACTACGCTCGCGTTTCCCAACACCAAGATAGAGCACTGTGTAACTCTAATCCCCAATTATTGTCGTATATCGACACCGATGCTCGCAAAATATCTACAACGGGTTTGAGCGTCTGGCGCCACGGTTTCCATAGTCGTATTGCCGCCTGTCTGGAATAAGAGACGGTTCTGTTGTCTCACGTTCCATCTCCTCCAAGCTGCTGCGCCAGGGTGTCGATACGTATTCGGATCAAATGTACGGATGAAACTCGTCCAATACGCCTGGATAACAGGGATGACCGGAACATTGATGCCGCCGTTCTCATAACTCGCTGGTGCACCCCCAACATTCTCCGGACCCCAGATTGCCGCCAACTCTATAGTATGAGGCACGCCTAGCCCCTCGGCGACTTGGTCCGGATCCTCGACGTTGTAGCGGTAGTTGTATGACTGGTCAACTCCGTATTTCCTCATTGCTGAAGATATGTATAGTCCCGGACACGTATATCTCATATCACCATAAACGTCACTGACTTGGCGCCAGTAGCAACCGGTGCTTGGGCAGGTGTCATTCTCATTTGGATATAAAGAGCTGATCTTGTCTAGTTGATCTTGAGTTAGATAAGGAAACTGGGCACGCAGAAATGCCTCGCTTTCAGCAAGAGTCGACGTGCTCCTTGGTGTAAATGTTGTCCCTCCATTGGTATCATCGCCGTAGATCACGGGGATCTTGACAAACTTGCCGTTGGCGAACGAGCTGTATGTGTAGTCCGTGAGAAAGTCATTGTCGAGTACCGGGTTCCAGGCATACAATGGCTTCGACATCTCACCTGGATAAGGCAAGCCTGTATTTTGGCTTTGGAGTTCTGTAGCAGTCTTATTTCTCATGCAGTCGAGAGAATAAGAACCTGAGCATCCGACAAGGGCTGAGAAATTATTATAGAGGTACTGGCTTTCGTCGACGGTAAGGACTGTGGCGAAGGATACCGACTCAGCCGCAGCGGCGTGGAACAAGTCGGTCTCCTCGCCATCGTATGCTACCATTTGAAGACTGATGCTAGCGGCGCCCGCCGAGTCGCCGCCTAAAACCACATGTCCGGGATCACCACCAAACTGGGAGATGTGGTTTTGTACCCATTCAAGTGCTTTCCGCTGATCGCGTAGCCCATTATTAGGCGTAATTTTATCCTCATGAGTGATAAATCCATACGGGCCTACACGGTAATTAAAGGTGACAACGACAATGGAGTTCCCGCTAGCTTCGATTAGACCGGATCCATTAAGATTCGGATTGCTGAGAACATTGAATCCTCCGCCCTGGATAAAGAAGTATACGGGTAAATTGGAGTCCCGGGTTGCGTTGGTCGGTGCATACACATCGAGAAACAAGCAATCTTCTCCATGGCTACTGTCCGGTGGGGAATTGCTTGTTGACAGGCAAAGTTTCCCATGCTATTATAAAGGTGAGGTCTTAGCAAAGGGTTCTCGTATTTGAATTTATAGCTATAAATTTGAGTTAGGAGACACGTACCTGATCGGCTACTTGTGTTGTCTTATTGCAGGGGGGATCCTGCGGAGGCATAAACCTCAGGTTACCGACCGGCGGCGCGGCGTACCGCATGCCAAGCCATTGCGTGATCCCGTTCGGCGTAGCTACGCCGACATACTTATTGCATGTCAAATCGACAGCAGTATCAACAGCGACTACAAGGCAGCACAAGTGACATAGCACTAGAATAGCTACCTTTATCGTGATCATTGAAGTTCCACGGGCCTCGGAAACCTCCGAGCGAGAACTTGACGATGTGTAGCGTGGATTAGAAAGGGAATGTAGGAGAGCAGCATCATCTAGGTTCTAGATATCGCGGGCTTCATATACTTGATATAAGAGGAGAGCATACTTGAGATAAGGAGGTACTGTATGGAGACCAGAGGGCGGACTAATAAGCATTCCACGACATCATCTGACGGGATTCCACTCCGCCTTACGCCCTCTAGCTCCGAGGTCTGTTCTCACCTCCCTAAACTCTTTATCTCCCATGTCTCCCATGTCTCCCTTTTTCTGAGGTCTGAGTCTACGTGACCCTGCAAGCTGACGGCATTCTAAGTTGTTGGGCAGCCGGTGCATATTCTCTCGGGCCTAGACCAAAAAGCGTGAGTAGCGTGAGCAATCAACAGTATGGCCGCGTGACTTATAGACTGTAGGAATTCGGATGTTAGATGGTAGGATGGTAACATTAAGCGCCGCCGTTGTGCGGGTCGCGGCACGCCATGCAGACGGCATGTTGACTCGAGATGAGAGATGTATGTAATTGGGAAATTTGGAGAAGGTAAAAGTAAAGAAGTACGAAGTTGCATAGGACATAGGTAGGTACCTTAGGTACATGTACCTAATGGAAATATGTACATGTACCTACATGTAAGTATTCGGTATGGGGGATTATAAGTTTGTGGGGGAACAGGGGATTAAACTTTTTACCATTGTGATGTGCTGTGACGAGTGATAGGTGATGGCCCCTTGCGAACCGTAAACTTAATCCGGCGATTCATCAAAATATGGAGACTCTCTTATGGGGAACCCCAGAACAAAGTTTTGTCTATCGTTGCCCAATCGGCACTTAGGGCTGCTAAGCTAACGTACCAAATAGGTTCCGATAGTGGTACAACGTGCTACGTACGGATCCGTACTACGTTTAAAAACAGTTAAATCTTGGCTCCCCTTGCATATGGCTTGCATATATCGATAAGGGTATTGTCGTTAATACGTTAATACGAGAGATTGGTAAATAAGTATTGCTTTTTCTATTCGGATGTTGTAATGTTTGTAAGCTATCAAAATCAACTATTTACCTCTTAACTTATCACCTACCTAGGTACTAAATTTGACTAGGGAATGATCAAGATATCTACCCAGCCAAAGGTAGCCGCGTAAGTTCTTACACATAAAACACATAAAGCACATAATCATTGACCCTTTAGCAAATTACTCTTCCGGTATCTTACGACCCCTCGATCCTACCCTGCTAAATATTTTTAATCGCTTAGGTACCTAAAGCCCTTGCCTTGACTTATACGCGAAGTGATAATGCAAATGTATGAGCGGAATTCGCTCGTCTCTTAGTACGTGACTGTGCCGTTGCTTTTAAGCTCGGACAGTTCGTGTTTCTGCTATGCAGAAAAAATTGGTTTCAATAGTAAACCGTTAGTTTGATATCGTAAAATATTCCCACACGCGAAACACTTATACACTACTGTGGTATCTCTTGGCGACATCTTGCAGATCGGATCTTCAAACCTATCAAGTTTTCTCAGGTTAAAATACAGGTACTTTAGATACTTACCTACCTATCTATCTATCTATCTATATAATATCATAAATACACTATCATTAGAAATAACGTCAATTTCTTATCGAGTCATCTAAAATTTGTAAAGACGCGTTTGTCTGTAAATCTCGGCTAAAACACCTAAGTGCGTTAAGAATGTAGCCCGAGCCGGTGGAAATGAGGCCCAATCTTGACTATTTGCTCTGTTAGTTGATGTAGCATTAGGTACCTACCTACCTACATACATAGGTACCTTACGATAGCCCCTGGCCTATGCAGATTACCGACGTCAACATAGTTAATTTCCTGTTCTAATACTATAAATACCTTGGTAATTTACCAAGGCAAGACAATGTACACCCCGAATGTTGCATCTCGTACAACCTCGCCTATGTAGCCATCTTTTCAACCCTCCATGGTAATTTTATTCTGCATCGCATTTATCAGCTTTTGGTAAATTGTTATGTCATAGCTTAACTCCAACATGTTAAAGAGAAAATTCAACTCCTACGATACTAACTTATAGTTGTAGTGAATTACCTAATAGGTGTATATGTCTTTACAAATATTTTTACAATCGTATAACTTCCAAGAATAATTGTTTACGTATAACAAATACCTATAACCCCTAATTAGGTAGCTAGATACCCGAAGGCGCGGCAGTTTCAAACAATTACCAAAATGCTTTTCAGTCCCGATTGTCACTGTATTATGCTATTATATCACATTGTCGTATCCATACACCATAGCCAACACACATGCAACAGTCAGGTAATATGTAAATGTGGCTGCTTTTCTCAAGCACATGCACATTTTCCGACTTAGACGAGTAATAACTACGAATATTTACGCTATCCTCAGCTGTGCAAAAAAGTAGGCTTTATTACTGCAGTCTCTTATCTCAGATGCGAGACGTTGAGTTAAACAACAAATTTACAAGACACTCTTATTTAACATGTCGAGCTTACATCCAAAATCGCGGCGAATGATTTCAATACCTTATGATAGCTCCATTTCTTTCTCTTGGTCTTCAAAGTCATAAGACGAACCAAAGACCTTTCAATGGCCCTATGACACTAACAACTCCGTAATTTAAACAATATTCCCTCGAGACTCCATTTCAAAGTGTCTTTATTCTTTATTCTGAGTTAACCGAGGATCTCATTATGGATAGTTATACGTCATAATTTAAGAACTAAGTTGTTTGTTGCCGTTAATACGAGGAATAATATACCCCATATGCTTGGCATTTCTGATCAAACTTCCGATGAAACTTAATTGACTTCTACCATCGACTTCCACTATGGCATCGTCGCGAAAGGCTTAGGTCACAATAGTATCATGTATACGAACAAGTTAACAAGCCCATAGTTTTGGGTTTGTTGTTGTAAAAAAGAAACCCGGAAACGGAAAAAAAATTTAAGCTTGAAGCATCTCCGTATCTAGAGGAATGTCTACGCCGGCGAAGTTCATGCTTCGGTTATCGGGTCAATGATGCTCAACTATTTACCGTCCAAGACCGAATACACCGGACGTGAAACCGGCGGTCATGTCCACAAGCATGGCAATTGGTCCAGACCGATCTGTGTCTACCAAAGTGAGATAAATTCTGCGTGTGACCTTTAATCCTTGACAAACACGCGGCGGCGTGCGGAGTAGAGACCACCATTCTGGTATAGAACGAGGGAGCATCCCGGTATTTCCAAATTACTCCTCATTGTCGGACCTGGCTCTCGGTAACACAAATTTATATCATATGCTTTGCTTATATCACAAGCTGTTGTCAAATTGCGGGTAGGAAGAAAACGTCTTACGATACCGCAATACCCGCTAAGATGAGCGTGACCAAAGCATCAGCAGCAGAAGCCGAATATGCAGCTCCATCACCGAGCCCTCATCGAGAAGGGCATGATGGCAATGGCAGCAAAGACATCGCAGCCTCATTTCTCGCCAAAAATGTTGCGGGGCAAAGAATATCCGTAACTCCTGCCGATTCAGCGCGTGTTTTGCGACGCATCGACACCGTCATACTTCCTATCATGCTGACAGTCTACTTCCTGCAAGGCCTCGACAAAACGACACTTGCATACGCTTCAGTATTCGGACTGATTGAGGACACCGGGCTTGTGGGCGACCAGTACAGCTGGTTGGGCAGCATCGTATACCTGGCGCAGCTTGTCATGCAGCCACCGCTGGCGTGGTTACTCGTGCGCTTACCTATCGCTAAGTTCACGAGCGCCATGGTGCTCCTATGGGGTATATCTCTCACATGCATGGCAGCTGCGCATAATTTTGGCGGTCTATTAGCCACGCGTTTCTTCCTGGGCGTGTTTGAGGCGAGTGTTGCGCCCAGCTTTGTTGCTATCACGCAGATGTGGTGGAGGAGACGAGAGCAGACTGTCAGAACTAGTTATTGGTAGTAAGTATACTCTAAAATTTTCCGATAGGCTGCATATTCTCGCCGGGGATACAAGTCACTTTTGGCAGACTTGTATTGGGTACATCTATATTTCATAAGTGTATCGCGACTTGGAGGAAGACCCCTGAGAATGTACAAGATGGGTTCAAAATTGTTAACGTTGTACCTTATAGTGCTATGAATGGTTTTACGAATATGGTGAGTTTGATCCAGCATCTTCTAAAGGGGTGAGTTGACTAAGTATGAGGAAGTTTGGCAGTTTAATCACCTACGGCCTAGGCCACATATCATCGCAACTACGTTCCTACCAGGTAATTGAGTATCTTTAACATGTTACTCCATTTACTACTACCAAGGCTAATAATAACGCGTAGATCATATTCCTATTTTTCGGAATTATCACCGTTGCATTTAGCTTTGTCATGTTGGCCTTCATGCCGGACTCACCAGTAGAAGCAAAGTTCTTAAGTGACGAAGATAAACTAATAGCTGTTGAGCGGTTGCGCATGAACCAAATGGGAGTGGTATCACGCGAGTGGAGAAACGATCATCTCAAAGAGGCTCTCACGGACCCTAAGTCATGGCTCTGGTTTGCGCTATTATTCTCGATCAGTATTCCGTCCGGTGGGATCTCAACATTCGGACCGCTGATCATAAAGACTTTTGGATTTGACCCATTCGGGACTATCCTCTTCAACATCCCCTTTGGGTTCGTACAGCTGGTTGCGACCGTTGGCGGGGCTGTCGTAGCTCAGAAAATCAAGATGAAGGGGCCTGTTATCGCCGCGCTTTGCCTACCACCTATAGCCGGTTGCGTGATGCTTATGGTGCTTCCCAGAGATGCTTCTCACCGAGCACCCCTTTTAGCTGGATACTACCTCATATCAGTTTATCCGGGAATTAGTGAGTGCCATAGTGAGATGTCCCCAAGCCAAATGCTAACAAATACTTCAAAGCCCCGCTCATTTACTCTTGGGCATCTCAAAATACGGCTGGAGATACTAAAAAGAAATGTACCAATGCCATACTTCTTATAGGCCAATCTGTGGGAAATGTGATCGGCCCGATGTTATACTCACAGACAGAAGCGCCAGGTTATACTAAGGGCTTGCGTTCGAACCTAGCGCTCTATATCGTAATAATCGTACTAACCGGAATAACTACTACATACCTCAAGTTTCTTAATGCAGACCATGCTAAGAGACGGGTAGCTATGGGTAAGAGTGCTGTTATCATTGATACGAGCCTCGATTCTGCAGAGGTGGCAGCGGCACAACAAACTCGCGATGATATGGATAAGAGTGCTAGGAACGCCGAGGAAGGTGACATCGCTGCTGCTTCTAATGAGGAAGTGGAAAGGCCTGGCGAAAGAGCATTTGAAAACCTAACTGACCTTCAGAACGAGGAATTTGTCTTTGTTTTCTAAGTTCCCAAGAGTATTTTAATACTTGGTTGAAGAAATAATTAGTATTTTCTAAAAATAAAAATAAAAGCACAGCCGAGTTTGATAATGCTATTATGTCCCTGATATAATTGAGAAAATACCACATAGAACGTTTGCGTAAAAGCATATAAATTTCCGTTTCTAGCTTGTACTATAGTATTAACAAGTATACTCTTATAGAGTTAGATGTGCTTTGTTTTACATTTAAGGTACTCTCAAAGTATAATGGTACTCTAAAGACAACTTTATGTTCTATTTTGTCTAGTTATTTCTAGTCTTGCTAGGTTGTATGATGAGTTTCTTGGGCTCTCCATTTTGCTGAAACGTTTCATGACCACAACAGATATGATTCATATAAGTATCTAACTCTTCACGTTTGACCTGTCACAGAGTATACGGCTAACTGACTGAAATCCGTAAGTTGTTTCGTTTCAAGTTTCATATCGTTCGTAGTAACAACTTGTTTTTGAATTTGAAAACGTACTTGTCAAGTAACAACCCTACAAGAAATAAATCCAGACCAGACGTGTTCTGAGACCTCCTACTGTACGACTAATATGCAATCTTGCTCCTCTTATTTATTGAGCGTCTTGGTAAATTGATAGGAAGCATAAGGAATATTAGTAAGACTACGTAGGTAGGTAAGAAGAAAGTTCAGAGAGCTTGAATAGTCTGGATTGCGATCGATCTGACACAAGAAAATATCAATCAAAGTTATTAAAGGAGATAGTAACACTACCTATTTTGAGTAGTTTCTTAATGGCATATCTCTATTATATGATTACTTACTTACTATTTGAAGTGGTAATTTATGATTAAACCAATAATATTTTCTGACCGAAGCGTAGTACTCTATGTGGTTGATCTGTTTGACGTCTTCATCTTGATAAAATCATTCGATCCATCGATCATCGACGATCTCTCCACGGATGACGCCAGTCCCAACCCGATCCTGGTTGTCGGTCGCTAAGGCTATTAGCGTCATTACAAGAGACCTGCAGATCCGGATCAGCAAATCAACCCATTCTTGAGAGATCAGTATCCGAGCCGCAAGTTAGCCTACCTGATTACGAATGGCTCGTGAGAAATCTAGATCCTGGTTCTGGGGTTTGACAAGCCTAAAGGAACAAGTTTCTACCCACACCAACTCAGAAGCTCTGACGCAAGCCACATAAGGTATGCGTTCATGTGGCGTTTATTCCCAGCAGCCCAGGTAAGCATAATTATTTCTAGAGGTATTACATCATATTGTGTAGTGTGGCTCGTGAGAATATAGGAATGGAAACGGCCCTCTTGATAATATAAATTGAAGCGAGTTCCGAGCTGTTTGAACAGATATATTTATTATGTTCAATTCAGAATCTCCATCGGTCTAACAACTACTAAAAATTTGATCGCTTGCTTCACTTGATTACCAAGTTACAACCTACAAAACTCAGCTACTCCACAACTCACAATGTCCAACAACAACCAGAACGGTGGACTCCTCGGCGGTCTAGTCGGTGGAGTCGACAACGTCCTTACTGGGGGTGAGAAAGCTAATGGCCAAGGTGGTCTACTCGGAGGTCTCGGCGGTGCCGTCGGCAGCACGACGGAAGGACTCGGCAAGGGCCTGAACTCGACTACTAAGGGAGTTGGAAGCGCCGTAGGCCAGACTACGGAAGGTGTTGGCAACACTGTCGGCGGCGTGACAAACTCTGTCGGAAATACCGTTGGCGGTGCCACCGGTGCGGGCGGAGCTGCTAAGAAGAACAACGACGGTGCATTTAAGAGCTACGGTATTTAATAAGACGGGAGAGTTGGTGGACGATAGGATATGATGAACGAATATTTAATGAACTTAGGACATGGAAATCGGATTTCAACTTGAGAAATTCCGGACGTCTAGTAAAACGACATTTTAAATATTGAATTTAATTTAAATAACATAACTGCTATCTTGAATATAGCGAAGATACTTACAATGTCGTATTGGCGGTTTGAATATTTTCTTGGTTAGACACTTGATTAAATTATGTCACTGGTGATTAATAAAAGGGGGTAATAATTGTGGCTCCCGTGGCTGTACATCGAGCTTTCTTGTGGCTTGACTTTCCTGGCTAAAGGTTATCGATTAGCGGGGTACTAACACGTACCTAAGGTACCTAACTTAAGGTAATATTCGCAACATCAACTTTGTAATTGAGCAGCAATTGGGCCGTTTAACGTGTCCCAATTGCGCCAATTGCCCATATGGCAACTAACGAGGATGATGATGCGTCGTATGTTGACTACGACGCCTTTCTCGACCCGGATTTTAGCCCCTCTTCTTTTGCTAACAGCCTTGTCCTTGCTACAAATAACCCCAACGATACTCCCCTAGACCTCTCAACACCATTGTCTAAAGTGCTTTTCGATGCCCAAGAGGTCGACTCTCATATTGACCTTCTTACTACCCGATCCGCGATCCCTCTTTTAACGCATACCAAAGAGCAGACAGAAGCGAGTGGAAAGATCATATCCGAAATCGATAATCAGGTTAAGAGCTTAAACGAGAGCTATAAGCAACTAGAAAAGGAGGTTATACAAAAGCATGCCGAAGCCGACGAAGTGCGTCAAGTTGCTGCCCGATTATGGGAAACTTTGAAGTTGGGAAGGTCTGTTGGTCGTTGTCTTCAGTTAGGTCGGCAGCTTGAAATCCAACATGCCGAAATATCTAGTACCACGTCTGCTACTACAGCAACTAGTAGTAGCAAAAAGGAAGATCATAGAGCACTAGTACGTTGCGCACATACTATCTTATCCTTGCGGGAAATACTCGACAAGAAAGCACCAGGGGAGGAAGGCTATGGGCTTGATAAAGTCAATGCAATCAAGAGTTTACGGGACGATGTCGTAGGCCCAATCGAAAGATCTGTTAAAAGCATCTCTGAACAGATTATTAGAGAATTCAGCATTGGATCCGCTTCAGGGACGGCCACTTTTGCACAGAGCGAAGAGATCAAAGCTCGAACGATATCAGCCGTTATTTCTCTGTACCTCATATCGCCCATCACCGGCACGAAGCCTGATAAATGGACTCCTCAGCTGCTCCTACAAATCCTCGAGGTATATTTACGCAACGCATTACAAAGCTCCGTTGCATCGCTAGCCAGGTCACTTGCGACACTACCGTCTCTTGACCGGACTTTGGCGGAAATCTCTGCGCGATGTCAAAACATAATCGCTTTAGAGATCATCCTAGCTTCAACAAGTGCGCCTGCACATCCACTCTTACCGACGCATAAGCATGCATTAGATAAATACAATCTTCTACAGCCTCTCTTAGCATATCTAGAGACTGGTTCGCTTGCATCTTACTTTTGGCGGACTATGGCGAGTAGCTTGGCAACGCGGGTTCAAGAGATTGTAAACCGCGGAGGCGTTTCAGCTCGTACATTGAAGTCGAACCGTAACAGCGTAGGAGAGGCTATCAGAGAATGTGTTATCCGAGGCAGTCAGCCTCCTAGCACCGTTGTGGCTGCCAAGGGGAAGACCCCTAAAGGAGACACTGAAAAGAGTGGCGGGTGGGATCGCGAAGTAGCGGTGATGGTTAGTAGTGTCGTCGGAAATCTTGGTAGATGATACCAATACGGCAACACCTAATCCAAGCTCCTACCCCATGGAGCGGTACTAGAATTATGGGTCGCTATTATAAACGAAATCTCTGGAGCAACTATTGATGCGAACCCCTTTTTTTTTCAGGGGAATACGTAAGAATAGTTATGAATATGTTGGTCGGCAATGCCAAAGTCTAACGCATGGCCTTACCAAATCTTCTATAATAAAGTTAAAAAAATGAGTTATATATTGGCTAAGATAATTAGAACCAAATGTAAGAGTGCACAATTGAAGGCACTTTCGGCAGCACCACGGGGATAACCGGGCCGTGAATGCCCTCATATAGCAATAACAGCATGTAATCCCGCAAATCAAAATCGCTCAATGTTTGATATAGCCGAGTCGATACAATGTATATTGAGTCAAGGCTACATGGTTATTATTTACCTATGCATTAAACAAGTGTGTTTGTTTTCAGAGCTTTTTCGCGGAGTTTATCGGGTTCTCGATATCGTGGTCTTACGGTTTGACTTACACAACAACTAGATTGTTGTTAAGTTAATTGCCTAACGGCCTAGTCACACCTCTAATAAGAGGCCCAAAGACGGGCCGTTTCACTGCAGTAGAGACATAGGCCGGTCTCGAACACGCAATCCAACATTATACTACGATATGTACTCTTTTCAGGGTGTTTGGATTATATTACATACACCATCCGAGGTATACGAACGGTACCAGCAGAGTAGGTTTATCTGGAGAAGTTATACCTATTATAGTAATATGTGAGTTACTCATACCCGATTGCGGGTTTTCTATTAGAAATGATTGTCTTTTGAGCATGTTAGGTAAGGGTTGAAAAAGGTCCAATCGTGATCGATTCGATAGCGCTTATGAGCGTGTTGATTACAGATTTAGTACTGCGCACTAGGAATTCTCTGCTCAAATACATGTTAGGTCTAGTCTATTAGTGGTGTTCGTTCTTCTTTCCCCATAGAATTACTTTCAACTATAAATACCCTCCATCCAGCCTCGGTGCTTCTTCCTTTCTTAAAGTCACATTTAGGCTATTTTTTGCTTAGGTGTTACATGTCTAATACGTCATTGGTTTGAGGTACGTACCAATCCCGAGTTAGCTTGCCAACTAGTCCGGGGGTCCCCCGTTGGCCAATGCTTTTCCATGCTTTTCTATTTCTTCCTTGTCCATGATGATGTCTTCCACAAATTCTTCCCAGCCTGTCTTTCAGCATGTGCCAGCGTCACAGGCTCACAAAGTCTTACCCCACTACCGAAACGAACACATAGAAATACATACATCTGCAATTATCTGCAATTATCTGCAATTAACGCAATCACCTCGTCTGGGGAGTTTTGCAAACTTATAATAGGCTAGCTCATCTAATTGTTCGTATTACGTGCTTCTTATTCGACCATCCTCCTTATTTGAGTCTTCTCTATGGTTCATTTATTATAATAACCACATGCTTCTTTGTACCTACACCACCTACACAACCTACACACCTACATGTTTGATCTGCCCACTTTGAGCCCCGTATCTAGAACCGCCAAGTTTGAATCCGGGGACGAAGAAAGACCGAGATCAGATCACTTCGAGGCTGGCCTTGCTCGCTGAGAGTGGGTTGTGTTCGTCGTCAGGACGGTCAAAGTAGCCCACATCGACTAGGAGCAAAACCTCCCGGTTACATCTACCACACCTCCCGCCTATCAATAAATCACTATCAGGTATCATCACTTTGCTTCTATTGCCCCACTATCATACCTAAAGCTAGAATAAACCAATTATCACGACGACGATGATTGCCCCGCTATGAGTCTATGCCGTTCTGGCCTTCTAGATTTTATTCTTCCACTACTTCCCCCTACTTTACCTTTAATGTTGCTCTTAGTTATTTGATCTTGCCAATGTATACCTAATCCTCTTTTCCACGTCCTTCTTCCTAGCCTTGACTGCCCCGTCGGTGTGGTCCTTCGTCTAGTAATAAGAGCCACCGTCAACATTATCCCTCGCTACCAACGACCCCTCTAATCTACCAATTGTTGCTATAGCCCTGTGCCTTACCCCTTATCTCGCGTCACCGCTACATCTCTTTGTTTACTAGAACTTCGGAATCGCGACTTTACTCTACTATCTAATTCCTTAAGAAAAACAAAGCTGAACAATCATGGCAGAACGTGCACAAGAAACTGAGACCGCTGCCACCAACAATATTATAACGGAAGCCGAACAAATGTCCACCTCCCCCCGCGAGTCGCTTACTGGTGGCAGTTCTCAACAAGAATCGCCTGATCTACCGCCTCACCTTCGAAATTCTGTTACGAGGGTTCCCGTAACTCCGGGTATTCAATCCTCGACTTATCTATCCAAAACGAGCAGCGACTCTGTCAAGGCCGCGAACCAAGGTTACTTCACACGGGATCCTGCCAACCAGAGCAGCGGTGTGTCACAACCGCCTCCGACAAACTCCCATTCAAGCGAATCTTCTCCGACGAATTTAGTAAAAGGTGCTACTTCAGACCACGAAGTCTTACGGCGGATGAGTATCTCGACTAAGGGGCGAAGAGAGTCTATTTCGGAAATTCGAGCTGCTGCCCCTGACTTAGCTCTCAGCGGTAACATTATCTCGGTTACTTTTACAACACCTTACTCTCTTAAATACCTTAAGAATGGCGAATGGGTTAGTTTGATCTAGCATAAAAAATAGAAACATCGTAAAACTAACGCTAGATAGGAATTGGATCATCGTCGCGGCCAATCTGCCCTTTTCGACTCCTTCTCCTACCTGTCGTCCGATGAAGCGCCTTGGAATCATACTGTAGTTGCATGGACGGGCGAGATTGAATCACCTTCCGAATCCTTGTCATCCGTATCGGAGGCAATCCCCGATACGACTACTAATATTCCGAGTCTGAGCCATCTTTCTGCTCCTATACCATTAGATGGAGAAACGCCGCCAACACCCCCTGAGGTTGACGGCTTATGGATTACGCGCGAAAGCCAATTGAAGCTAGAACAGCAGTTATCCCATGATAGGCGCATCAAAGCAATTCCCGTGTGGCTCGCCGACGATAACGAGACGACTGACGAGGGTATTACATTAAACAACCAAGGGCGATGGCGGCGGTATGCTGAACACACGCTATATCCCTTATTCCACTACAAGCAACACGAACCTAACGATGGCCGCGCGGAACGGATCGAATGGGCCGACTACTTCCGTACCAATTTGAAATTTGCTGATAAGATTATTGAGGCCTATAAACCCGGGGATATCGTCGTCATTCATGACTATTATCTACTATTACTTCCTAGCATGTTGCGGCAAAGAATACCGAACATGTACATCACATTCTTCCTTCACTGTCCGTTCCCTAGTAGCGAGTTTTTAAGATGCCTACCGCGGAGAAAGGAGGTTCTCGAAGGCATGCTTGGCGCCAACCTGGTCGGTTTCCAATCGTACAGCTACTCGCGCCACTTTGCGAGCTGTTGTACCCGTATCCTTGACTTCCCTTCGGATTCTGTTGGTGTAGATGCTTACGGGTCCCGGGTTGAAGTCGGCGTCTTCCCAATCGGTATTGACGTAACCAAGGTAGAGCAGTTGGCTTGGTCTAAAGAAGTTTCGGATATGTACAAGGCTCTAAAGGATCTCTACAAGGACAAGCAAATCATCGTAGGGCGTGATCGACTAGATAGTGTCCGCGGTGTGGCCCAAAAGCTTATGGCATTCGAAAGATTCCTTGAGCTTTATCCTGATTGGAGAGAGAAGGTGGTTCTAGTACAGGTTACATCCCCAAACACAATTGAAGAAGGGGGAGATGAACCGGAGAATAAGATAGCCAGTAGAGTCAACGAGCTGGTCATGAGGATTAATGGCACGTATGGAAGCCTGGGATTTTCACCGGTGCAGCACTATCCGCAATACTTGTCACCGGAGGAATATTTCGCATTGATGAGAGCAGCAGACATCGGCCTTATCACCTCGGTCCGAGACGGCATGAACACTACCAGTTTGGAATATGTCGTTTGCCAGCGTGATACACATGGTCCGTTAATCCTATCGGAGTTCAGCGGTACTGCAGGTAGCCTACGCGACGCCATACATATCAACCCTTGGGATCTTACCGATGTTGCCCACCAAATTCATAACGCTCTCACCATGTCCGCCGAAAAGCGCATGGCGATGCAATCGAGCCTCTACCGCCACGTTACGACTCAGAACGTTCAAGTTTGGATCACAAAATTCCTACGCAAGCTCGTCGGCACGCTGGCGTCAACTAAGAACCAGAATGTCACGCCGTTGTTGGACCGCACACTAATGTTGAAGCAGTACCGCCAGGCCAATAAGCGTCTATTTATGTTCGACTATGATGGTACACTTACCCCAATTGTTAGGGATCCCCAGGCTGCTGTTCCTTCGGAGCGCGTTATTCAAACCTTGAAGGCCCTTGCAGCAGACCACCACAATGCTGTCTGGATTATTTCAGGCAGAGACCAGGATTTCCTGCAGCAGCATCTAGGTCATATTCCAGAACTGGGTTTCAGTGCGGAACATGGAAGCTTTATCAGACACCCTGGCAGCACGTCTTGGGAGAACCTGGCAGAGAAGTTGGACATGGGCTGGCAGACAGACGTGGTCGAAGTCTTCCAAAAGTACACCGATCGCGTGCCCGGTAAGCTCTCTCCGTATAATCATGGTTTATAAACCCCACTAACTAATAATTTTCAGGCTCATTCATCGAGCGTAAACGATGCGCGTTGACTTGGCATTATCGCCAGGCCGATCCCGAACAGGGCGTCCATGCCTCTCTAGCACTACATAAGGAACTTGAGTCGACCGTGGTCAAGAAGTGGGAGGTCGATGTAATGAAAGGCAAGGCTAACCTTGAAGTACGACCTACTTTCATCAACAAAGGCGAGATCGCCAAACGCCTGGTTAATGACTATAATTCCGATATTGCACACATAGCCCCTGGGCAGCAAAACGACAAGGGCAAAGAAGGAAAGTTAGAATTCGTCTTGTGTATGGGTGACGATTTCACCGACGAAGACATGTTCAGGGCTTTGAACGGTCTTAGTGGCACACAAGTCGATAGGAGCCACGTCTTCACAGTTACCGTCGGTGCCAGTACAAAGGTCACATTGGCTAAGTGGCACATGCTGGAGCCCGAGGATGTTGTGGAGTCGATAGCTCTCCTCGCCGGAGTTGGACTGAGTGGCGAGGCGCACGAGCAACTGAGCCAAGTTAACCTTGCTACCGTTGCCGGACTCGAGGGTCGAGTACCTGAATGACTCAGCAGATCGAGGTTATGATTATATTAGGAATAGTAGGGGGTATAGAAAAGCATGGCGCTGGGTTGTTGGCTCGGGCTAGAAGGGTTCGTTCGTACATTTGAAATAAAGCATGCCGCTTTTCACTTCCATGCAGAATAGCCTCAGAAAGAGAGCATAGAACAGCAGGCGGCCCGACGTTCCGGAAGTTCCGGACGAGTTGGTAATGGTCTTCAGATGACCTTGTTAAGTTTAGGGCATAGGTAGACAATTCTCATCGGGGTCTAAATGCGCCGCGTTTAGACATAGATCTGTCTTTGTATCTAGGAGGAGACGGCTATCTATCTCGAGCATGGATATATACATAGACACGGTAATTAATAGCCACCTAGCATACTGAGTTGGCAATCGTTCAAGTCCTATATCCATCTTAGCCTCCGTGAAATATACAGATAATAACTGATCGTCGAAATGAACAGGGTTAAAATACGGGGGCCAGTCAATCACGAAACAACCCCCGACATGATTCGGAGCAATTCTCAGAGAATATGCGGACACGTATGTTCGTATGCTATAATAAGAGGTAGGTAGATAGGTACTCTATAGAATATAATATAAATCTCTGCGTAGTCCGAGATGCGTGCGTGCGTGCTTGCTTGCTTGCTTATAGATAGAAATGTCGGCCGGTGCGGCACGGCACGCGCGAGAAAAAGCCGAGAAGCAAAGGAGATAGGGCTGGGGCCGTTTCATATTAATTACGGAGGTTAACTTAGGTACCCATATTTTCTCCAGCAGCGGTCCCGTTTACCTGAGTCGGGTGAGGTGGTGTAAGGTAGCCTTGATGATTGAGGCGCAGACTATACCTATGTTGCGTTTCTCCGCGAGGGATAATGAAACTAGGTATAGGTACCTTAAGAGGTACCCAGTCATAACGTGAGAGTTAAATCCGGGGGGGCTGGGATTTTTAGGTGCGTCTTATGTGAGGTAAGGTGAGATGAGATGTTCGACGGTGGTGATTGGGGGAGGGGTGTGTTCTAGTATGTAGGCGTAAAATAGAAGCGGGAAAAGAAGAAAAAGGGGATATGCACAGGCGGGTATGTACATAAGGTAAGTTAGGAGGTACCTAAGAAGATATAGTAACGTAGCAGCGCAGCGTAACCCGCATGCGAACAATTCTGCAACGCCTCTTGTCAAAGGGTAAGTAAGCCTGGGGAATTATACAATTATACATGTAGGTAGGAGGTAGGTAAGTATAATAATAGGTAGGCAGGAAGAGGAATCTTATAGGTAAGGTACCTAACCATATCCCGCCCGAACCCAAACCCGAACCCGCACCCGTGGATATGCAGAAACGTTACGGTGGACTATTAGTCCAACTATGCCAAAATCAAGAAAATGGATAGGAGCTATCCAAAAAGGGTAATTTAATAAACAACGCTAAGTGCACAGTATCTTAAAATACCTAAAATATAATATTTATTATTATTTTTATTATAGGTATACATATAATACAATTTTTATACCAAAATAATTTTATAAATATTTTATTTTAAAAATTATAACTAATATCGTTTTATAGCTTTAATTAATGTAAAAATAATAGTTTAATTTGTATGTTTATAAAATATATATTAAATAATTTATTTATTGTTATAAATATTTTTTCAAAGTGGTGGTCTTAAAGGGTATCACGTGCTAGTTTTAAAAGGTTTATTATTTTTTTCGCATAACATTTATTTAATATTAATACAACATGCCAGTTTAAAAACTTATAATAATACAATTAAAACTATTATTTTCGCATTAATTAAAGCTATAAAATAATACCAATTATAAATCTTAAAATAGTATATTTGCGAAATTATTGTAATATATAAGTTATATCCTATAATTATACCTATGGTAAATACGTATTTATATAAAATAGTTATATTTAAAATTAAAGTAAGTGTTAAATTTAATTAGTTACTATTTTTAGTTTATAAGAAAAGGAAAAATAACTCGTAATATATTTAATAATGCTTATATTTTCTAATATCTTTACAAATTTAAGGTTGAATTATATAAAACTTAGGTTGAAATTTTTGTTTTTTTTTAATGAAAATATTAATACTATTTTTAAATAATTTAAACGTATATTTATAAAGTTATTTCATATAAAAAATATATATTACCATATAAATTGTGTATATAGTAGAAATAGCCGAGCTTATACTATAGTCCTAATGTTACTATTACCTTATTAAATATAATACAACCGACTTTCTTGATTTTGGCACAGTTGGACTAATAGTCCACCGTAAACGTGGTGTGGCGCACGGCATATACGACCCGATATGGTGGTAGCGACATACCGGCGCACAAGGGTTCCGGCTGCAGTTACATGTCTATTCAAGGTACTTATGTAGGTGGTAGAGAAGGCAATATAATTATCATGCAGCTGTTGTGTATAGGGCTAGCTATATTAATATAATCTGTGTGGTCTTCTAGACGCGGATACACGTATATACATTAGGTACCTACCTTAGGTACTTGACTTACACGACTTACATGCGTATCGTAGCAACGTACGAACACGGACCTAATTATATCTTACATTCAGCCTTATAAGGAGGTAGGTACCACGGTATGGTAAGGTAGCAGGGCATGGGAATGGTAATCAGCGATCCGGACGGGTGGTTCTAGAGCTAGCTTAGATTAATACCTAGAGGTGTTTCGGGTAGATTGGGTAGATTGGGGAGCTATAGGGACTCTGATATTGGTTACGAATATTAGGTACCTGGATAGTTCGGCATGTCCTGCGTTAATAACGAGATCCTCTACATAAAAGCCCAGAATATTAGCCAATTAGAACCCGTTAAGTTACATCTTATATTCTTCACAGAAGCCCCTTTTCTATTTCTAAGAATTCAATTTAAGAGGTTCGTATTGATATCTATCACTAGTTTGCAGTATATTAAGACACATGATCGACGCCATGAATTTAGCATTTGGTATAAGTTTAAGAAGCTAAATATAGCCGTAGCGCAGGGAACTGTTAAGCTGAGGCTCTTCTACGATGCTCTAAAGGTGGTGTCCGGATGCTTATGGTGGTACGAACTCAACTTCTTACGTTCTTCGCTGCATTGCCAAGTGATGAGTGTTGAAGCCTCTACTGGGCATTCTGCCACGAAACTTACAAGGCATTCTTAGTGAGATCCGGGAGCTTGTGAAAGAAAGGAGCATATGTAGAAAGCATCGTATAACTACCAGACTATCTATGTCTCCCAACTAGGAATGTCTAATAAGTTCCATTATTACTATAATTACAAGAGCCATCAAATATCCTGCTTGGCCGTCGAATAGGGGGGAGCTGGCTATTTAAATACAATTGAGGTTAAAATAGATAGCTAGAATAAACTTCAATACATTGCATATGAGTATAAATGATTCTAAAATATAAGTAATTCAATGGGTTTTTCATAAGAATAGATAATGCAAGTTATTTTCATAGCGAGGTGAAGATGCGCTCCACATAGCTTTACTACCTTATCCTTTGAAAATGAAAGTGGCATACCCCGAGCCAGATATATAACATATTTAAAAAGCTACAGACCAAATGTGATAATTCAATCCAAAGAATACCAGTGGCTTAAATTCGATATCTGACCTTAGTCTCTAATATACGCCCACAATAGGGAAAGAAAAGTCATTAATAGCGAATATAGAATATACATGTCTTCCCCTTAAGTAGAATCGAGACAACCTGTAGCCTAGGTAGTTGCAAATCAACAAATACGAGTACAGACTCATCGTGATATAGTACTTCTGCTTATAGTAAGCTTTAAAGAGCTACGGGTTAAATATTAATTTACATATTAATTTGGTGGGCGATGAGCGTTTCTCGCTCTCTCTAATAAGAGATGACTTAGTACTGTAACCTCTACAAGTTATAAATCTACATACATATCTGTCAGTAACCAAGACTTAAGTTTATATCCAAGATTATATCAGACGAGTACTCGTTGAGTATAGTATATTATTTCATAAGAGATACGACAATACATACTAACATTTACCGGAATCTTGGCTACTCCTAGGTTGTGCTTCTATCGTCTTCGAACTAGAACTAGTCATTACTCGTATAATCCACTTGAATAACTCTCGTCAAATCCACACTATAAACTTCTTACTTCTCACCTCATAAACATTCTTTTCAAGTCTACAGTAAGACGGCTAGATGTGCTTCGGGACAACAGTTTGCTCATATTAACAAGGTGCTTAGTCTATCCGTTTATATTATGTAGCTTAGGTAGTAACAGATTTAGCCGTTATTCGTAATCGAACTCCCCTCGCGACGTGCCATGCGTTCAGCATATCCTATGACGTGGTGGGATGACTAGTCCTGAGAGGCCGTAAGACTGACGCGGCTCCGGAGAGATACATAGGTCTTACCCAAGATTGCTCCAAGATAACAGTCAGCGCCAGGATCCACTGATAACCTTGGTATCTTTAAGAGTTGCTAGGATTTCCCCGTTCACAATGCCGCGTAGGATTATGTATCAAGTCGCCCACTGCAATAGGGACGGAGGATGGTTGCGGTAGGGTACGTATTGTGGGGGTTGATACGCTATTCTGGAAATATACGTAAGATGCGAAGAGATGTGGCGGTAAGCACCTCGGTATGTAACGTTGAGGACATAGGCAGCACGGCAGGGGCGTCGTTAAGTCACTTGGGCGATATGTAAGGTCTGTGGTGCAGCAAGTCTATGCATTAGATTAGGTATGTAATGTACATGCACGACAGGATCCGAGTCAAGCATATTTCTGGGCCCGAACGTGCTGATGAATAGGCAGCCGAAGAGATTTAAATGGAGACGCAAGAAGTCGCTAGAAAAAAAGAAGAGAAGTGTAAAAAAAAAAATTTAAAAGCAAAAAGAAAGAAAAAAGGAAATAGATTTGCTTGGTCGTCTTATTCCCCGGGCTTCCGATAAGCGGCCGGGGAAATGGGTGGGACCGGGGAAGGTACGGGATTGAAGTAGAATAGAAGATTAAATGGTACCGGGCGGCAGGAGCAACCTAATAATCCTTTATCTTCGGCATCGGTATCGAAAACGGCAAAGATTTGGGGTGAATGGTATTCTAATTGTACCTCCTAAAGATGAGGGTTGTGTTAGTGGGGGAGGCAGTTACGGTTGACCAAACGGGGTACTATGCCAAAATGAAAAAAAAGATCGCGTATTAAACTAAAATTGGTAAAAAGTTACGGATTACAATTTAAAATATATTTTTAAGCTTTATACGGTTATTTTTATAATATAAATATTTAATTAATTAAAAATAAACCTATATACCTATATTTATATATATATAAATTTAAAGATAATTTTATAAATATTAGTTTTAAAATAATATAATATATATTATTAAATAATTTAAATTAATATAAAAATTATAATATTAATTATAATATTATATAATACAAATTAAATAATATGTATATAACTTACTTAATAATATTATATTAAAAATTATTTTAATAAAAAATATTACGTAATTATTTTAAAAATAATTATATATGTAATGTAACGTTAAATAAAGTTATTTAATTAAATATAATTAATAAATATTTTTACATATAAATATATATATAAAGTATAAAATATTAATAAAAAGATTAATTTTTTATATATTATATGTAATTTTTCCAATTTTATTAAAAAACCTTAAATAAATATATATAAATTTAAATAACTTTATTATTATTTAATTTTAAATAATATAATTATTATTAATAAATAATTATAATTAATGTAAAAATAATAATTTAAAGTATATATTATTTAATAATTTAAATTATATATTATTTAAGTTTTTATAAAAGTAAAATATAATTAAATTATATTATTTTATAAATAAATACGTAATATTTTTTATTAAAATAATTTTTAACATAATATTATTAGGTAAATTATATATATATTACTTAATTCGTATTATATAATACTATAATTAATATCATAATTTTCGTATTAATTTAAGCTATTAAATAATATATATTATGTTATTTTAAAACTAATATTTATAAAACTATTTTTAAATTTATATAAATATAAATATAAATATAAAATTTTTAAATACAATTATATATATTATATATAAAATAATAAGATATATATTTAAGTAGTATAGGCATTTTTCTATTTTAAAAGGTAAAATACTAAGTTAATTGGATAAATCTGTGTTTAACTACCTGTTTAGGTTTAATTTTTATATTTTTTTCATTTTGGCACAGTATCCTGTCTGGTCAACCGTAGCAGTGCCTGTTCGAGCGTTGGAATATTCCAATTCTCCAAGCAATTGGGCTTGGCCATCTGCTGTGCCGGCGCCGATAATATGCCACCGGTTAAGACTAAGATATTTCGAAACTTCTTGATATTTCGTAATAAGCTGTGAAATCTCAACTAATCATAAGTGTCTCAAACTTGCTTGATAACCGTACATGGTACCATGTGTCATATGCATGTAAATAGGTAGGTAGGTAATATGTACCAGGCATTGAACCGCATATATGCCTCTGTTTTGTAGGGCGACGCGATGAACTAGGCTATCCTTGCTACCGCTCGGATATTTCCATCGTCACCACGTGGCGCAGGGATCAAAGACATTATTTCCCCTGAGATTTGTCCCGTTGATCGGGACTCGGATCTATAAAAAAAAGGTGGATGTACATATGAAATACGTATCCAAAGGGTAAATGATTGAGTGGCTAATCCGAGGCCTTGGTGTCGAAACTATAGTACCCATAGTTATACGAATAAGAATCGTGGAGTATTATGATATACCGGTAGAATAGGTACTTTGGGTAGGATTATTTTACATACCAGCATACCTACCTCTAAGGTACATTAGCAGGGACGCCTTCCGTACGGCAATTGAAGCTGGCCCGGAAAAGACATGAACGTGTTATACAGTGACACGTTCTTGTCAGATGGACCCCTGTACAGACCTGTTCTTCATGTATGTAATAGAGGCACAGTTAAGCGCCAAGGGGTTGGTCGGCCTGGCTTAGCTTTAGTGACACCTTCTGGAAGAAGAAAACACAGTATAAATCCGATAAATTTTATGACGCGACATGCTATGCTTCTGAAAAAAGAAAGGATTGATCGCTGCTGCACGAGGGGTGGGCGCGTGGCATTGTTATGTATGTGTATGTAGATGAAGGCGTGGTGTGGGTAGTATTCAGCTCTTGGATGGGATTTTTAGAGACATTCGAATAACCCACTATCATTGGCAACACCCAAGACGATCTTATAAGCCACGTGCTAACCCAGTAAATTATCCCAGTAAGTCGTGCATAAACGTGCCGAAATGATGCAAAGGTAACAGGGATTCCATCTGGCATGTTGCCAATCCGTCATATCTCAAAGCTGCCAGGGACACGAGGTAACATCTATTCGTCTAGCTCGTGCTCTCGAGACTTGGCAAAGAGGCTGTTGGTGCGGTTTAACGCATGGTACTTAGGGCTAGACACTATCGTGTTGTAGGGTAGCAACCATTGCACAACCGACGCGCGCTGAAACTCCCCCAGCTCCCTTGGTCTGGTCCAATAGGCATAGAGAACATACATAGTTGTCAGTTTATCAGCGTGCTTTAAAAACAGCTCACCTCGGACGCGGCAGTGATGTATGTGCGATGAAACAACGACCACCATACTTACAGAAAAGGACAAGATAGGAAGGTCAACAAATGCCGCTGGTTGGTTTCCTATCATTTGCAATAGGACAAGATGGAAACTCATAGGGTATTAATAATCCAATGTAAATAGGTACCTAGTTAGAATGATAGCACCGGCGACAGTATTTTTAGCTCTTGGGTTGAGTCTTACAAGAAGCATGTCTCTAACATGTCTCTTTTTACTATCCTTTAGCATAAGTAAAGTCGTGTACCTCTAAAGACGTTATGAAGCTGTGTACCGATGACGGGAAGCTAAGCTTCCGGTAGATTGACTCGCTACCTACCTTGGTATCTACCTTAGGTACCTATGGTAGCCTGCTTGCTGTCGTACTGGTTGACGGACTGCCCGATTGGACGGCCAAATGTACAATTAGGTACTGCCAAGTCGGGTTTGAGCCGCAAACCCCTGACCTAAGCTTCTGGGCAGGACTGCGGATCGCTGATCTATGGGGAGAAAGGTAGATTAACTTTGTTGCCGCACGTGGGAGACAGGGTGTAAGGATTACACATATGGGCTATGGCACTGTTTCTACGGCATGTATATCGATGACTGCGCCATATACTGCACCTTGCGTCATGTTGTACCTGGAAGGGACAAAAGCAAAACTTTTATTAATGAATCTTCTGGAATAAGGAAACCCAACACCCTGCTAGAACTTCCTACCAGTACATAGTATCCAGAAAACGAGATAAAGGGTATAATGTTACATGAGTAGAAAAGCAAGACGTGAAATGTCCCATGCTCGAAATCTACCTAGGCATAAATGTTGTAAATGAAATTTTTCGTGTTGTACATGAAGTCGTTCGAACCCCGCCCTGCCAACAAGAAACCCGAAATCCTTCCTTCGTGAGTAAAAAAAGTAGAGAGATAAGAGAACCCCACCTCTAATTATTAAAACAAAAGTAAAGAAAATACATTATAAGGGATAGTCCGGTGATTATTCCGCCGCTCAAGTAATCTCATATGGTAGTAAAATGGTATCACATCCACCTTTGGCATGCTTCTGCCAGATGAACAGTATTGTACATAATAGTCGTGAAGTTGTATCGTAGTATAAAGGCAGCTACGTGGAATTGCCACTGCCGCTAGTTGATCCGTTCGTTGTGGTCGAAGGGAGTCGGGGTGTTAGGTCCGCAAGCTTTTCTCTCATAGTTGCTTCGTGGTCATGAGAACCAGCTCTACCGCTGAGGTAACGGTCGGTAAAGCTGTCTGTTCCTGGTTGCTGCGTCATAGCAAGACGTTGGTCCCGCATGCTATCTCTCTCCCGAGGAGATCCAGTTAACGGCCCGTGCCTAAGCGAATTCGAGGTTAGTGGTGGGCTTGCCATTATTATTTGGGAGAATTGACTTACGGGCCAGATGAACAACCGTCAAGGTTGATTCCGATGGACGAAGGTGTATTCGACATAATGATAATAGTTTGACTTGAATATATGATAACACTATGCTAAAGATCGAAGACGAAGAATTATAAGGATCTTGGAGAAAGGAATTCGGCGGGTCTTATAGCGTGGAATAGGTCGGATGTCGTTGGTATAGGAATTGGACTTTGAAAATATGAAATTGTCTGTCTTTGAAGTTAGAGTCAAGCAGGTTAGAACTCCCAAAAACAGGATGGTGAGGGTCCTTATTTATGAGGAATGGGTTCTACCATGGTGAGAGTACCCCAAGCTTAACTACGACTTCCGACCCCGAAGGAATTATACTTGACAAATTGTTAACGATCAACGGGAGTATGTATAGATGCGGCCAAGACCTACATGTCGAACCAATTCGTCTGAACATATGCAGTAGAGACTGCAATGCATACATAGAGAGGCGGGCGATGAGACGGGTAGGCAACAGAAGTACAAGACCCCTTCGAGGGCCTAGCAGTAAGCGTACCTAGGTAGGTATAAGAGAGAAGAGTACAATCCCCACTTATATCTATACTTATACTCCTTGGGGGAGGTGTGGTAGATACCTATCCTGGCAGTGGAAAAATGGGGAATCCATTTCGAGAGTGGATGGGTTAATTCTCACTCGGCGACGAGCCGGCTTTCAACAACCGTGGTGTTATGGCGGGATCAGCTGAGGGCCAATATTGCTGGGGGCAAGACGACATTGTCCGCCAGGAAACTAAAATGTAGGTCCCATGTCCGTTCATGTATAATTGCTGTGATAATGTGTATCAACGTCAAACTAAGAATCCAAAAGTATCTGCAATAGTTTAGCGAGCCAGGGAAAGGAGGGGCGTCTCTCTAGTGAGTTCAGGCTGGATAATACCATTTCGACTTGGGGCTATGTACATGTATATAAGATTAGCTAATGATCACAAGAGCAGCATAGACTGCGCAGAATTGCAGCGGGGAAGAAAGGATGGAAATGCTAAAGAAGAATGGTTCGCGGAGCAGACGCCTCAGCCTTATTCCAGAAATACGCAGTGTTCAAAACAACGTACCAATGTGGGTGATGTAACACCGTATCTACATATAGAGGTAAGAAGATGGATATATACCTGTAGGTACCTATCTACGTATTATGTAGCGTGTCTTCAAGATAGGTACCTGCTAGGTAAGAGGTATGTATGTAATCCATCGGGGGGTTTCTTTTTCTTTTTTTTTTTTTTTTCGTTTCTCCCCGGCTTCGTTGGCTTGATAATGTTGAGACAGCCTGGCGGCAGTCAGCGGGGAAAAAAATTAAAGACAATAGGCCGGCCCGCAGACAACTAAATTTGCCGACCCAAAATAGTACAACTTGAAACAATAAATAATGACTTTAAGTGTCATCTGTCAAGACGAGGGCATGTGATATACTAGTGAGATGAGATTATTATCCTAGATGCAATTACTCATCTCCGTAACTGAAACATATGCAACCTGTTTATGTCCCGAGGGGTAAATTAAGAAAAGATTGAAGATTTTAGACGATACCAGGTCGTAGGTGGTATTGGGGTCCAGCCTACCTATGTAGTTGGTGGTCAGCATAATAAGAACAAATTATTAAACCTGCAGGTACATACAACAGAAACCCCTGCATTACTCTCGCTTCCAAAATTGTGCAATTATAATACCTTAAAATCTTGCCTCGTACACGCCTCAAAGTTGTTGACCTTTAAACAACGTTATCATCCTATAATATATCGATTAGTTAGATCACAGGGTCCGGAAACTCGGTAGAGCTCCACCTCCATGCAGTTGTTCTTCGTTTATGAAATGAGATGTAATTTATGCTAGGCATGATAATACATGAGGCCCGGATGCCTACTTCTCCTGGTTGTCGGGATGGCATACTCACCGCAAGAGGGACAAGGAATAGATGCTATACCATGTCGAGCCTCATTTACAGCATCCTTGATGCTGCATAAAGTTCGTGGTTTCGTGCTCAGGAGGAACTATACAATTCATTTCTCTTCATTGCCAAGAAGGCCAGACTCCAAAGTTGTCGAATATCACTCTCTATCAAACGCGTTAGCTGCTTTCCTCGAAATTCTCAGCAATATCTCACGGACCAACTGGGCTTTGCCCGTCAGGGGGCGGTAGAGCACCTAAAGGTGTGTAATGAAAGTCGTCGTCCTTGTAGACCCAACTCCAGACCTCATTGCTTAGGCGCTTACGATTGGCGTCGATTAGATCCCATACGTGGTTATACGCCTTGAGCACACGCCCGTGCAATTTCGTGTCCTCGCAATACGCCAACTCCTCGTCCTCGCATCGCCCAAGCTGTCTCTCCAACCCTGCAGCCATCATCGCAAGTTGCCAACCCCAGACCACTGTACCGTGATACGCACTTTCTGTAAATTCTTTCACGTTCACGGATCCATCACCGTAAGCAGGATTTGCGACGACTATTCCGACACTTGTAGAAAGACCCAGGGGGAATTGGCGCAGGATATTATCTGTTACTTGAGAGAGGAAGGTGGAGACCTGGACTTGGTCAGTACCATTAAGAAGAAAAAGGCGGAAGCAGTCATCTGTATTCATCACTTGAATAATCGATTGTCCATCACCGGTGAGAGCTAAACCGTGGAATATAACTGGCGAGTTCAAGTCTGACGAATTGACCTTGCCTGGGAACCTTTCCTCGTCGATATAGCGCTCAACAAGACCTCGGGCTTTTTCTGCCGTAATATTGACTTGGAAGAAAGAAAGGGTATTATCTTCCCAGATAGCGGCACGCTTATGAGCAACCGCATTCCAGTCTGAATGTGAAGGGAAGAATCCATTGTCAGATAACGAGGCGATGGACTTGAGTGCTGCCGGAGCTAAAGCCGTATTCACGTCGTATGGTATACGGCCTCCGCCTAAACCGTTAGGGCTGTCACGCCATTGTCCTACCGTTTGTCCCTTATTGATATGTATAAGGTTCTCTTTTACGGGAGATTTTTCAAAGTTAGCGGTGTGTTTCATGATCTTTTCCGCGGTAGCCAAAACAAGATCTCTATATGCAAGCCCACGGTTTGCGGAAAGGATGGTCGCATTCCTAGAGAAGAACAGATCGCGGCGAGTTCTTCCAACGGCAGACTTGACAAAATACTCGTCAATTGCAATCAGGAAAAAGAAGTCAGTGTCAACCATCTTATAGTCGCACAAGGGATCTGCGCTGTTTATCCCCTGCTGGGCGTTCAAGTACGATGCGTAGTCACCAATGGTTTCTTCGTGACAGACGCTGCCATCTTCCGAGTTAATTCGCTCAATGGCTGCCTCGAGAATAGCCTCAATTGCGCTCCCGTCACCCTCACTAAGTATAGGTTTGAGTAGAAGAAGTGATACGAGACTGTCGCGTCCGAAATAGGTAAGGAACCGCCAAGCTCCAGCTAAAATCTTGGAGCGGTATGATAAAAACGCGAGCGATTCTACGTCCTCCTGATTCTGCGATATGATAGATTTAGAGGCGGGATTGATGACCCTAGTGGTCCCGAGTTGGTCAAGTTGTGGATAGCTGCTCCAGGCATTGAAGGCATAAGAACCACTTGTAAGGCGAGGATGGCCGTCTTTGACGGGGATAGAAGTACTATTGAGGTTGTGTATTGTGAGAAATGTCTCCGTTGTTCCGTCGAGCCATACGCGATTGAGCTGGACACCCCCATCGGGCAATGTTTGAATCGCGATTGCATCTTGTATCTTAGGTGAAAGAATGCTTGGTCCTTCGACAAATTCCCGTATCGTTCTAATACTTCCTAGAATAGCCAAGTTAAGGGTAGCAGATGAGTTAAGAGACATAATACCGCTTATTCCGCCAATAAGCGGGTTTAATGTACGATTTACGCCAGCAAGATTTTCAAGCTCTATACCGAGTGTTCCATTGACGCCACTTTGTGGTGAGAAATATAACACGATCCCGCTATTACCGGCTGGCCAAGCGATCTGATACACATCAGTCTCAACCGTCGTGTGGTAATTAAGGAAATAATAAGGCCGCAGTTCTTACTAGAAGTCTAGGTCCGATAATCTTGAGATTGTTACCAGGTAATGGGCTTGTCACAACGACTTGACTTGCACTGCTACAATCGGCTGCGAAGTAATTATCATATGGAGGATCGCTTAAGTGGAGATAGCTGGATGTACACAATTCCCGACCGGCGTCTTTAGATGGCAACTTTTCGTCCAAGTCAGGTTCCGGTAATGATATTAGGTTCCCATTGTCACAACTTGGAGTTGTAAGTAAGCTTACCACATATATACGGCAAATGACTTACGAGAATAGGTGAGGCAGATAGCAATCGTTACCACACTGCAATGTGCGTTTCTTGTCGACAACCGGACAAAGAAAATTACCACGATAGCACGTATGCTTGTTGATTTAGAAGTGGCTTCTCGGGACTTGATAGGGGTGTGCCTTAAACTCACTTCATTAATCGAATACCTTGAACTACCACAGGGTAGTAGGCCGTCAACTCGAGGTATATAAGTGGTACGACGGCGAGGCAGCAATACCGCCAGCAACAGGCCAGCTAATATCGCCAAGAAAATCACGTATTGACATGACTTATTTTGCCACGAAGCGGCGGGACGATAGCTTCTTGCTACTAATCTTGGTTGTCGTGAAGCTGAGTCAGAGGCTGGCTCATTGCTCTCAAGTGGAATACTTAACGCATCATCTTCGAGCAAAGCTTGACCGTCATCGTGTGCCTGGGTGGCATTAATGGCCGACTGGTATAGGGAGCCAAAGAATGGGAGCCTTGCTATTTTAGGGAATTGTCTTATAGACATATTCTGCTGTAATCGTAGATTGAAGTGCGGCTATTACGGATTGGGTTCATAATAGCTCATGAAATATATAACGAGCAAGATCGCGTCGATATAAATGATTATTGACTTTATATAGATAATATTATGAACTATGATAAATAATATAAGTCAAGTGAAAGCTATGATGTTTCGGTAATGGGAAGTTGAGAGATGAATGAGTGTAGTTGAGAGATGAATGAGTGTAGTTGATAGTTGATTAGTTGATCGCGATTGCGCGTCGTGAGCTTATGTATATAACTATTACCTAACCCTGCAGATGCCTACCAAGAATTTGGGTTAGTTGGTAGGATCCACTACGCTAAGCACCCGCGTATCTGGCTTTTAGGGTCTCAAGGTACCTGATAAAGGCCCTATACATAGACTCGGCCGAGTCCATTCTTCTTTGTCCGGAATAAACAAAACTTTGTTGTAATATGACGTGAAGAGCTTACCTAGGTAGGTACATGTACCTATCTTCACTTTTATGCATACTACAAACTAGAAAATACAATTTAAGAACAGTGACGTTAGTCTATCTGGGAGGTTAGTCTATGACCACTACCTAAAATATTATAGAGCTGTTCTTATACACTATATTATACACTATATTAGGTCAACACTCGCAATATTATAATGCTAGTTTTAAACTTGACCAATTACACTTATATACACTATGGACTAAGTTGACCAAACCAAATATGACCTCTATCCTCTATCCTCTATCATATACTCTCGTTACCTTCTCCTTTTTCTTATGACAGTCTAATAAAAACGGCTTAACTGCGAACATCAGCACCAACCGCCTCCTTTAGCCTAGTCAACCGCCCGTCTACCCAGGTTCTATGCCACGCCTCGACCTTCCCACCTAATACGACGCAAGTCGCCGGTTCCAGAAGGACGATACCACGCGCGATGGTCGTGCCTCGTTTTAGAATCATCTTCTCGCCGATATTAAGCGAGCTAATACCGATGCGATCGATGCGCTTTAGTTCCAGTCCGTGCACCTTCTGGCCCTTGCAGTCCTGCATCACGAGCCTGTGCGTCGCGTTCCTCGCGGCGGCCGCGGCGTTTGCCACGTTAGCGTTGACGGCCGCGTTCCTACCCGTGGCCGTCGACGCATTCTGGCTGGCTACGCCATCCTCTTCGTCCTCCTCGTTGCCGGTGGGTAGACGAATGATTTCTCGGCCTCGCGTTTGCTCACCACGCGCGATGGCCTCGAGCTCCTCTACTTGATCCCACTTGCTCTTGGACAGGTTGTCGATATCTAAGACTTGCACGGGGACATCTCGGGAGAGTTTAATCTCTTTGACTTCCGGGTTACCCAAATTGGATGGAAACGCTGGTGATGGCGACTCCCAGAGGCCTGGACTCGTCAGGTCGGCTGCTAGCAGACGTGTTTTCACGGTAGCTATCAAGGCGGGCAAGGGAGGTAGCGGGTTCCGGTTTGGCATAGCGCTCTGGATCCAAGTCAAAGATGGAGTTGGTAGTCCTTGGCTCTGTAAGCTGGCGCGGATTTGTATTGGTAGGTCTAAACTCATGGTGACAGACGTCGGGTGGTGACTATACTTATGCAGAATTTCATTTTTTTTTTTTTTTTTCAGATTTATGCTTTTTGAGAGATGGGCGGGTCTAATTCGTAACACGAACACTCTCTTGTAGTAGTTTGGTTATATAAGCTTCATCTTCGACAAACAGAGAATGACATAATGCGATATATCTCTAACGAAAGTTAATATATGGAAGTTAATATCAGACGGCAGGTAGGTTAGGTACCTAACATATAGTGCATGTAGTGTACCATGCAAGTCCAGCTCGTCAAGTTCTTTCCAATTAGCGAGATACCTCGATACGTAATAGGGGCATGATAGCTCTCGCCACAGTGGCTTTGCACGCTATGAATGCGGGAGATCGGCAGCTAATGCGCTACAGCCTCACTAATGCTTCCTACTCTCTTACCTAAATCTGGCATCTGGAAACGTCAAACGTCGCAATACTTGGGATTAAACAGCTAATATCTCGCCATTTCACATATCGTTGATCACACTATCCACCATAACTAAGATAATACATCTCACATGTCAAAATGTCTACAATTGCCTCGCCCCGCGACCCCCCGCGGCGCATGAACTCAGGCACTACGCCGACCTCGTCGACGCGACCAAGTCTCGATGTCTCACGATCGCCTATCGGCTCACCGAATCCGAGTAGCAGCAGTAGTCCGAAAACAGTCACCGTGGCAAACCCTCCAGCTACGAAGCGAAATCGTGCCGCCCTGCGCGAGTATTACAACCTAAAGAAGCAACCAGCTGCAACGCCGCCCCAAGTGGAGGTGACAGATCCGTTCGGGGAGACCTCAGGCGAGCCTCATGAGCAGTACTCGGAAGTTCCCCCTAGCGAAATAGACAGAGAAGGATTCGATGTGGATGCTTTTGTTAAGAAGGCGCTGGCTGAAAATGGTATGGAAGAGTTACTGCGGCTGTATACGCGGGTGCTGGGTGAGATAAGGGCACTGGACGCTGAGAAGAAGGCACTCGTATACGACAATTACAGCAAGCTGATCACAGCTACGGAAACAATACGCAAGGTTAGTCTTATAATCCATTTAAGCTGAAGAGGGTATATGTGTATATGTTATGGAACGGGAGCTATGTACTAATACACATGTAAGATGCGAACGAATATGGACCCATTGAACCCTATGGCTTCTACACTCGATCCAGCGATTGCTCAGATATACTCTCAAGCCTCGGAAATACGAGACTCGCTACGTAAATCTGTCCCACCACCCGATAAAGCCAGGGCCCAAGCGGAAGAGGCGCGCCAGAGGAGAGCACGAACGAAACAGCTGGCAATCGAGGTTCTAGATGCTCCGGATAAGATACGAGCGCTTGTCAGTGAAGGACGACTAGAAGATGCGAGACAGGCGTGGAAAATGCCACGCAAACTTCTATTAGTATGGAAGGAACAGGGTATCGGTGGTTTAGACGTAGACGCGTGCATAGAAGACGGCGACGCAGCTTTGAAAGGTGAACCGAGCAAGGGAGACTGGAGGGATTTGAATACCCAAGAATCGGCATGATTGAGCATTTAGATTGAACGATGTTCTAAGCGACAAGGTGGACGATTGAAGCGTCAACGAATAGTAGTCGACTACCATGTGAATTACCCTCGACCACACAAACGAGCCGCGCTAAGTGCCTAGGCTAGGTCTCTAACGTCGATTACCTCGAAGGGATCACGGTCCGCTTTGCTAACAATTATGCGGGTGTCCCCGTACGCCGTCGTCTCCAATTCGACCTCCAACATGGGCTTTAATCTCGTCTCTAGATACTTCCGCTCCGAGTTACTGTGGAAGACGGTGACGACAATCTGGCCTAGCTGGGTATGCCGGAGCGCATAATGGTGCGCCATCTCACCCGTCACCAAGACCTGAGCATCGGTATCTTTTAAGACATCAGAACCCGAACCTGCACAGACAGCCACCTTGGTGATTTCCTGCGTCCTGGTGAGGTCCTTTAGTGACGGCGGTAGAGCGACCATCATATATCGTTGGTTGCCTATACCGGCAGAGAGTCGCCGCAGAAGGGTCTGCAAGTTGATGGGCTGAGCCAACTCAAATGCTCGTCCATAGCCAGTGCCTTCGTGCCCTTCAGGTAGAGGCCTAGAAATGGGTTGGACGACTGTTCGCTGCACCTGGTGTTCTCCACCTAACAGGATGTCGCAAAGCCAGTCGTTAAGTCCTCCACTCGCTGCGTCCATGGCCGTATGGGGACAGTAGACGGAGATCCTCTCAGCTGCTAGGCGTAAGAGGAGAGTCTGCATGGGGTCCTTGGTAGTAAGGGATTTTAGAGGTCTAAAGATAATGGGATCTATACAATGTTAGTCGTCAATGCCGTCACCTTAGCTAGAATATGCAATTATTGGTGCAACTCATACGATAGCAGACAATCATATTGGCTCCTTCTGCCAATGCCTCGTCCACCACAACGGAAGTTAAGTCATTGGTGAGAAGAACGGTACCACCAGTCTCCTTTTTAATCACTGAGGATGACGACAAAGGGGCTTGTCCGAGAAGTACTATCTCACTATTAGCTTTATATTCAATAACACACACCATATACAGACTTGTCTCTCACATCCTGTGTTATCCCACGCATTATCTGCTAGTTCTTCTGGGAAACTAGGGCGAGGTTAGCTTGATATGAAATTTAATGAGAAGTAGGACTCAGAATGATGACTAACAGTGTTCTCATCGCAGCAACGACCGCATCCGTAAGACTAGCCGCCGGTGGAGCTGCCATGATTCTAGATGAGCTAAAGGTACGCTCTTGTCTTGTCGCAGTATAAGAAGACTTAAAATTCCGCAGCTGGAGTATATAGCTTCTATTCTCACCAGTAAAGCTAAACGTGAGGGCTATTTTTCCAATTTGATGAGCGCGGGGTAAAAGGTTCGAAGAGAATTTAGATATATGCTTCGACAAAATCTTTAGATTATCCGTCCGTTGCCAAAGGGACATGGCATGAAGTTTTACTTGAATATCTCAATAATTATGGTAACATTAGGTACCTAAGATAGGTACCAGTCTATCTCTCTTATCATACGAGACACAAATCGCTTAAGGTTGGTTTCCTTAGCTTCCCTTAGCTTAACTTCAACACCATTACCCCACACCCCACTATCGACAATTCAGTTGTCGGAGCTATTCCTTCGCTACCAGCCGAGATCTATGTAATGTCATCATCGCGGGGCATCTGTGTAGGTAACCACCATCTACTGAGGTTAGTAGGTACCTATATTCCTTCTATTCGACGCTTCATCGGCTTTATTTATTCTTCGCTATTATATTCTTCTTCCTACTACATATAAACACAAACCAGCGAATCACACCAACTACGGTAGACATCTATAAGAAAACCCTATCCCCTCCATATATATTAATATTACTACCACCACCAAGAAATGGGCGAGCCCACAATCACCGAAACGTCGCTCAAAGCGGCCTTGACGGAGCGACTAAAGGCAATCCACGTCGAAGTAACCGACATGTCCGGTACATTTCCCTTTCCTTCCCCTTCCCCTTCGCCTTCCCTTCCTCTCTCTTCCTTTCCTTATCATTCCCCCCTAACGCCGAAAATAAACCACCTAAACTAACACGCGCAAATTCCCCCAGGCGGCTGCGGCCAATCCTTCACATCCCTAATCGTATCGCCGCAATTCGCAGGCCAGAACAGCCTAAAGCGACACCGCGCCGTCAACGCCGCCCTGCGCGATGAGATCGCCGCCATCCACGCCTGGAGCGCCAAATGTCTGACGCCCGACGAGTGGCAGCGCGACAAGGACAAGGACAAGAACAGCGGCCCGCCTCTGGACGGCACCGTGCGGGGGCAAGTTACGGGTGTTGATGCGTGAGTCGAGGTCCACTACGGGAGGATATATGTATTAGGTACCTTATGCATATTTTAAGGATTCGCAGTGGTTCCCTACCTAGGTACATATAGGATGGGAGGAGATATACTCTACCATACATGACTACCAGATCCCCGTTGTAGGGACGAGAGAAAAGAGACGCTTAGGCGAATGAGCTTTGGATAAGCTTAAGACATGGAGCTCTAGGAGTACGGGGCACGCGTTAGGCGAAGACCTATCTTTGCATCATGATTTTTCAGCTAGTAAACTAGGCGTTATGCTTATCATTATTTCACGATATCACATCTTAACAAGCCTCCCTGAAGGTTCCCTTTTCCCTTTCCCCAACGCTGTTACGACCTAGTAACGTTATCGAAATCTATTCTATTACAGATCCAACAGGTCGTTCCCGCTGTTGTCCCCTCGGCCATCTCCGGCCTAGGGATTTGGAGTTCCCGCTAAACGAGGACGTAGGTTGCGCTTCGCCTAGAAGAGACCTAGTAGATCATCATTGTTCGTAGTTTTCTGTTCTGTGCTCGCACCTTCGTGGCCAAGTTGTACCGATGCTGGAGGAGGCTGACTTGACCCGCTTAAATCCAATCCTCCAAATCCGTTCATGATATCATTCACACCACTGCTCACGGGTTTGTTTTGAGGTGGCGGGGCATCAAAGAGGCCCATCATATCTGCCATCCCCCCCGATGGAGCTCCGCCGGCCGGACTTGCTACGCGATCCGGTGTAGCTGACGCCGAGTTCTGCTCTTGTGAAGCTGGCGCGGCACCGTCGAAATCAATATCCAAAAGGTTTTCGATGTTGTTCTGTGCCGGTTCCCCGTTCTGACTAGCGCCAGCAACCGATGCCGCGATAGGATTGTCAGCCGCATCCTGCCGTTGTTCTTGGATTGCTGCTCGTTGGATCTCGTCGGCACCAAAACGACCTTTACCAACGAAAGACTCCGGTGGTTTATGGTAGACCGAGGCCAAAGTCGAAAGTTCACCGAGTAGTTGTTCTAGTAAAGTTGTCGGCAAGCTTGTCATTGTAGTTGAAATGGCGGGTTTCTGAGAGAGAACAATACTCTAGGACCAGTTAATTACCAAACTAATCAAAAGGGGGGGTCGGAGAATACGGTACCTTTGCAATAGCAAGATCCCCCGACAAAAGTCGCCAATAGACATATGCTCGGTCTCGAATATCTGGGTTATCATTTTCCGCCGTTGCAGCCTGTAGAACCTTCTGTACCAATCCTTGATTGTTGCTTGGCTTTTTCAAGAATAATTTGACAACTGCTGTGAGGATTTGTAGTTGCGTCTGTGTAAACTCCTCCAGAAAGACATCCACAAAGCTCGCCAATATTTCATCTGCGTTATTAATCTTTTCTGCATACTCGCCAACAATCCATATTAGCCCGCCCCTGGCGTCAGGCTCATCCAGCTCGTCGATATGATTACAGAGCGTCGGAATGACGCCTTCGTAACCGGGGTATTTTCGGAGGATATCCTTGATGACCACTATAACCTCCTGAACCACATAGTTGACCTTAGTAGCGATCAAATCTAATAACGTGTTGACACATTTTTCGCTTGCGCTCTCGATTTTGATCGCAACCTGTCCAATAGCCTTGACAGCTCGTCGAACGAAATCCATATCTACTTCTAACGCATACTCTTTCAACTCGGCCAGCAACTGCTCATAGTTCTTCTCGTTCGCTATCCTCACCATAATCTCGAGCTTTTGAAGTTTGACGTAAGGCGGGTCGTTGTACTTGCAGAAGAACACCCTTAGTTCTTTACTTAAGATATCGGGCTTGGCTTGTAAAAGGAGGTCGATATTTCGTAACGCGACATACTGGACTTCGGGGGCAGAAGCGACAAGGGTGACTGAATATATGTATATTAGTGATAGCCTTAAGTAGATAAAGGATATGGTAACTAACCTAGTGGAGGTGCCATCTTCTTGAGGTACTGTCGGACAAGATCGCTATTGATTAATCTCATGTGGATGAATACTACTTTGACAGCAGCGAGCACAACGCTGGGATTCACATGCTGGAACTGGGGCGTTACTCGTTCGCATATATGCTCTGATTCCTTGACATCTTGGGGCGGATAATCGGCCAGAGTCGAAAGGATAGTTACCCTACCCCATTCCGTGCACTCGTTCAAGGCCATCAGCAATTTTTTGAGCGTTGCTGGCGTTATAATCAATGCTCTCGTCTCAGGTGCCGTCTCAGTTATTTCTGAGAGCGCCTGCACCGAGTTGGCAACCACCATAGGATTAGGGTCTCCGATCATCTCCTGAAGGATTTCTAGGAAGCCATTTTCTATGCACATGGATGGGTTCAAGTCGAACAGCTTCGCGACGCAGATAGCAGCTGTTTTCCGCACGTATGGTGATTCGTCTCGTAATGTTTTTCGCAGAGGTTCCTCCATGTAGTCTACCATCTTATCTACTCGAATGCATCCCATGGTCCTAATGGCAAGTGCTCTTATAAGAGGATTTGGGTCTTCAGAATCTTGGACGAACGTATTGACGGCGAGGATACATAGGTCAGGGTGCGACTTGGCGTAGTTCCTAAACTTTGTGTAAGCCTACTACCTAAATTGATTTCAAGATACCCGACGAGTTTTCCTAGAGACTATCAAGTCGCTTACATTAGATAGAGGTAGACGAGCTTCTTTTGGTCGAGGTCGGCGGTCGCGATATTCTTCAGTACATCAGGGAACAGCTGCGAGACGTCTTTACCCAGAGTCATGGCCATAATAGTCTTCTGAATTGATTCTTTCCGTTCCCAGGCATATTGAGATACTAGACCAGCTCGCAACTCAAACGTTTCGCCTTTCCTAGGCACGGCGAAAGCGCCGCGAATGCGACTAACTGCCGACATCTCGATATGGTATCGGGGGATTTATGGAAGGTCAAGGAGGCGAAACAGGTTGTGAATTAAAGGCCCGTTCAGGGCTATTATAGCTGCATCCGACCTCTTTCCAATTAGAATTTAATTGTTGTTGGCTTGCTTATGTCGTCTATGGTCACGGTAAAGAATAGAAAGGATTCACGTTAGGGTATTGGGTGATGATGGTTGAAAGAATGCCGCCTTGTTAAATCAACCCCTGGCCACTTCAACTTATCAAAAGGCTAAGCCCAGTTTATGCAGTTGTGGTTGCCAGCTTTAGCCAAGTCGGTGTCTCCATCCATGACACTTGTAACAGCCACAATGTACATACATACAAGCCACAACCTTAGTAGAACTTGAAACAGACATAGGTACCTATGTACCCATGTACCTAGTGGGACAGTGAGGTCTTAGCTTGGCCTACCTCCTAAGCACTTTAAGACTTTGAAGGAATATAGAACTTTCCAACTCTCTACACCATACCATAATCAAAAAGACTCGTACAAAGTCCTTACTAAGTCGAAACCAACTTGGATTAGTAAATTCGATTATACCGAGAATATTCATCCACTACTTTAACCAAACTCTAAGCTACATGGCAAGTTGAGTCAGAATGGCACGTTCATATCAACTAACAAACAACCCAGGCAAACTTCCCAAACCTACGTCGACTCTTCATCGAGGCGAGGTCGGACGATGAAGAGAGGGAGATTTCGCGTAGAGCTGTGAGTAGTTGTGCCTCAATTTATTAGTCAAAATAGGTCGTCGTTAGCCAACTAATGCGAATTAGTTTTACAATGCTGTCTTGTTCATGGGCTCGGTTGCTATTTTTAGCCTTATAGCTCAGAAGATGAATGCTGGCAAGTAAATACATGTAAAAGTACACAAACTTCATCAAGTTCATCATCGACCCGTTCATATCATACTCGGTACTGAGAGTCTTATCTCTGTCATTACTCTGTAGATGATTTAATCAGACTCGCTGTCGCTTCCAAGAAAGGCTAAATCAGCCATTCGCTTTGACACGCGTGGGTTGCCCTTGACTTCTTCATCCTCATCCTCCTCATCCTTGGCATCTTGATCCTCATCGGATTCCTCTTTCGACGTCTTCTTGGTGGTATTACTCCTGGAAGCACGTCTACCCGCTCCACTACCCCAGTTCCGATTCATCTCCGTGACAGCTTCTAGGTCGGCCATAAGTTCCCTTTTTTCCTTGATTTCCTTAGCCTTTGCCTCGGAAAAGCGACCTTCAATCCCAATATCTCGAAGAATTTCCCTCAGATGTCTAATTTTGGCCTTGCTGTCGTCGCCGTACTTCTTCAATTCGATGCCCCATATTTTGCGAATTCCACACTTCAGTAGTTGACCTTGAAGTTTCTTGATCTCCGTATCGTCTGCAGATAATTCCTTGGCCTGCTTAGGCTTAGGAGCACCTTTCGGTTCTCTGGGCTTCCGCTTTTTGGGAGGGGGGTCATCTATAACAGATGACAAATCTGAGCCTGAGTCATCGGCGTCTGCCTCCTTGATATCTTTGTTATCCTTATCATCCACAGCATTCAGTTTAGCATCCTCGCCCGAGTCCTCTGCTTTCGATCCAGTCTTAGCGTTTACTCCCGGTGGAGGCACAGTTTTTTCATCGGCAGCGGATTCAACTTCATCCTTTGTGACTTCATTCTTCTCGTCTGCTAAATCGTCTTCATTATCTGATTCTGCCTTAGCGCGTTTTATATTTCGCTTCTTAACAGGTACTGCACGTTTTCGCTTTTTTCCTGCTGTCGAGTCCTCTAGATCACTAGCTGCTTCATCGTTCTTGGTAATCTTTTTGGTTTTGCGCCGAGGCGTAGCCTTCTTTGTGCTCTTTGTCCTCTTCTTTGGCTCGTTATCTGAATCGTCCAGGTCACTTAACTCAGATTCTGTTTCTTCTTTCTTGGATCCTCGAAGTGAAACAGATTTCTGTGGCTCAGCTTTCTTAGGTTCATCCTCTGGTGAATCAAGATCGCTCAGCTCTGAATCAGACTCCTCCTTTTTAGCGACCTTCTGCTTAATGGCTTTCTTTGATTCATCTTCTGGGTCGCTTTGGTCTTCTAAGTCGCTAAGTGCCGACTCTGATTCTTCCTTCTTTGCTTTAGCTCTCTTGGACGGGGCGGCGCGAGATGCTTTCTTCTGGCGCTTGGGTAATGGGGAAGGCTCTTCGCTCGATTGTCGCTTAATGCCGTTTTTAGCTTCTGATTTGACATTGGCCGGAGGAGACGATGGAGCTCCATCTTCTTCGGCTAACAACTGAGCCTAAGCATCACGATTTAGTCAGATATACGATTATTCCTAAATATATTGTAAAAAAAAAAAAAAAAAAAAAAAAAACATACAACAAATCCTTTGATAATCTTCTTGCTACGCGCCTCCCACTCCGATGCCTTGAAGAATCCTTGTTCTAGCTCTCCCTTGTCCTCAACATATTGTCGGACGTTGTTCACGGTCACCTGGTCCCACCCTCGTTCAGCGACGAGAGCGCGAACCCCATCACGGAGATCTTTCTCAAGAGCTTCAACGGTTGGCGCCATGGAGTCGGATACCCAACGGGTAGAGTATTACGTTAGTGTTGATTAGGACTTTAAGAGCAATGTATCGCGTCCACCAATTCTCCAATAACAAGCTCAATCAACGAGAGGCCAAAAGTTATCAGATTAGATAAAATCGCGTTGATGGAAGTAAGTCGCGTGTTGGCGTAAGTGGAGAAAGTGATGATAAGAGATGGACTAGTTGATTTGATTAGGCTGTTTAGAACAAGCATTGGTTTGAGACAAGGATATAGCCCACATGCACAAGCCAATATTTGGAATTGACCAATCAAGTCCCATTTTAGTCTCCTAAGCCACAAACCGACCACATTATGGAAGGTACGTACCTTCCTAGGTACCTACATGTAGGTTCTCTGTCAAAGTATTAACAGGTACAGAAGTACATACCTAAGTTACCTTGTTATGACTTTCTCACGACAGCCTCAAATATATCAAATAATACCTCTTCTACCTAGCCGTCTTATAGCATTCCCCCAAGACCTTACTTGTTTCCCTATGCAATAATCCCTATTCCTAAGACACTAATTGAGCATACGAGTTGACTTCACATACATTAACTTCTAACATGGATAAGGTACTCGCCAGACACTACCATTACTGTTGTTGGAAGCAGAATGTAACATATCACCAACGTTCTTAAGATTTACGTTAACTACGAGGAATCATGTAGCATCTAACTGTATTTATACTGTGCAATCAGGCTGCTACCTACCTCTGATGCACTCTGCCGGTGATCTATCATATGCGATTAGGCAGGCTGGTACACGTGGAACTAACCAACATAGTCAACAGTCCGTTTGATTTGAGAAATAACAGAAAACACAAAATTCAGGTGTTACATATCGAGTAGTGTAACACATCAAGATTGGCCCTGTGACTGTAAGTTGGTACCCAAACCACTTAAAAACGATCAGGCGCTGATATGGGAATATAGACTAGGTATGATGCTGTTCTTACCTGAGGATCCGGTATAATGCCTACCTAGGTACCTAATATACCTAGGATCGGTAGTTCCAGATGTGAATTTATTGAGGTAATATTGGAAGTATCCAGTATACTAAACTTGGCATTGATATCTTTATTGATGTCGCATATCTAGGTACTGAAGGTAAACGCCTCTTACTAGATAATATACGTCAGCGGCTATGCAACTTTCCGAGTAGATAGGTGCAAAGTACCAGGTAGACATGGAAATGATGTCTACCTCTCTATGCGCTGGAGCCTCACATAGCCCTAGATAACCACACTTTCCCGCCTTCCTACACATCTGAATTTAATACACATCATTTACATGTACAGTTGAAATCACTTCATTAAAACGCCTACACTGCAAACGATTCCATTATATATTAGTCCTATTCAGTTACCCTTTCTATCTCTTTAAACTTCCATCTACTGTTCTACATTCTACTATTATCCGAATCAATCATAGCAAGAATGGCACAAGTTAGTCAAAGAAAGCTGGCTGAGTTGTCCGCGGAAGAAATTCGCTACATCATCAATCATGTGTTCCTTCCACCACAGTTACCCCATGAGAATGACTACGAAGTGAAGAATGACGAAGCCTTACTAAAAATGGTAGTTCAAACTCTCTATGAATTTAGAGAATATGTACAAGGAGATGAAACCAACGCTGTGGATTCGGCCATCACTACGATGGAACACCTACATCGTAACCACGATTTTGCCGGGGATAAATCATCAACTGACCAAAAAGGGCTCCGCAAGGCCTTTCATCTCCTTGACCAGGAAGGTTAGTTCATGCCCCAATTCTTTTGAAATATCTGTGAGTTAACTATAGTAGGTGGCACGGTTGCCTGCCATATTCAAGCTCAAAACTGTGGTGTCTTGTTCTCGAGATTGGATACATCTGTTTATGTCGAGATGTTTGAGCTATCTCCTTCTAACCAGGCTGTCATTTCAACAGAAGGGAGATTACGTCGGATCTTCCCTGGCGCAGCTGTGTCTATCCCGTTGTCTGTTTTCCAAACATGCGAGTTCCAAGATACAGTAGCTTACACCTTGACAAAAATGACCCATCAGTCGGCCCCTGATACCCAACCCCAGGTCAGAAAGAGCAACAAGATGCACGATGAAGATCGAGATACCACACACCCGAAGATAGTCACCGAGCTCTTCTTTGCATTCCTATTATCTATAGGCGACGAGGTAGAAGGTACGAAAATCTGGAAGAATACTCGCGAAGAAGTACTTTGGGAAGATGCCGAACTGCCGTGGCATAGGTCGGCTTTATGGCTACTTATTCGTGTCGTCTTACAACTCCTATTCACACGATCGGTTAGTTCACCAACCTGTCCAGAACATATATACAAAGCCTTCATGATATACTTCATGGCACGAATCCTTGCGCAAGGACCAAAAAGCCTTTCAAGCGACCTGCTAGTATCTATGAGTGCCAAAATCTCTAGACGGTACCGTAAGGTCGTTGATTCTATCCCCAGGTCTGTCGTTGAATTTGTAAATTCAACTATATCCGAGACTGATCAGATTCTCCAAGATCGATGGTCGCGGATCCAGGAAGAAAACTCGGTTCCTAATAGCCTAGAGGGCCTTCAAGATCTTAACTTTGATCGAGATACTCACATGTCGCTCTCAAGACTTGTCGATTTTATCAACGACATAGGGAACCGTAGGAAAAGTAATCAGCCCCTTACCGTTCAGTTGAGCTGCCCCCTTACCGACTATGGTTCTCAAGTGCCTCCGGTTGCATCATCGATAAACAGCATGTATGTGATGTACGAGTTGGTATTATTCGAGTCATGGGTGGCTTCAAATCTCCAAAGTTGGTTAGAAGCCAATGAAGGATGTGATGATGCCACCGGTATTCTGAGACAATTTATTGAGGATTACTACGGAATTGCTTTCTCGCGCTACGAGGGTAACCCCGAGCTAAGCTCCATCATGATCCTTACTATACTCGACCTCTGGGTTGCATCCGACAAATCAGCAATACGAAATTGCAAGTTACTTGATAAGTATAAGCCAGGTATCCCATCGAGCCTCTTCGAGAATCTGAATTTGCCAACAAAAAGCCAAATGATAAGGCTTCGCGACATTGAAAAATATTTAATCGATCGCAGATCGCAGGCCCAGTACCCTTACGAAGCACTCAACGGCTTTGGTACTAGCAGCTGCTTTTCTGTACGGTTTTTCAATCAATCTGTTCAACATCAGACGCTACGCGCTTCCATTATCAATAAAGCAAGCCAGGACAGGAAAGCAAAATGGGAAGAATTTCAGCAGAAAAAGGATGAGTACAACCGTCTCATGCAGATGTTAGATGATATTAATATTAAACATGATACTATTACAAGGGTCGATCCATTCACAGGCGAGCATTCTGAACCTTGCACCAATAACTGTCGAAAATGCGGCATCCCTGAGCAGGCAAGACAGATAAAAATAGAAATACATGAGTGGCCACTGCCCAGGAATGAACTTGAAGAAAAGTCGACTATATTTGAGCTCCAAGTTCCTTGCTCATTCGGTCAGTGGCGTGACACTACGGTGTTCGTCCTTTACGACATTCTGAAGCTAAGGTACTCAGTGGAAGAGAAACCAGTAGCTCAGCATAAGTTAGCCGATTACTTATCCAGGTATTTCCGTGGGTTCGATTCAAGGCAACGGATAATACTGCTATCTGGTGTTAAGCCTCATACGAGAACCCACCGCCGTATGAAAGCTATTGCTACTAAGACTGCGGATGATGTCTGTCTCGAGAATGGGCTTCGTTTGAGATATTATGACAGCTCGAACGATTTATTCACTACTTCGTTTATGTCTACAGACGACATTACTGAACTATGCACGTACTCATTACCGAAAGGGCCTATGAACAAGATATCACCAATACAACCATTTATTCATCGTGTACCATTGGAACCCGCCGGCCCGCCACCAAACAAGGTCATAGCTACCCAGTCGACCTGTCCTGCAAATTTCTCTCTAGAGGAGTACAAGGCGCTTACGTCTCTTCCTTTGGGTTTCTTGATTCAATGGCAAACCATTTTACTGCAACTTGTGTCACCAAGCATAGACTTCAGGAAAGAAGAGACTGTTTTGGTTATCTCGCAATGCATCTTCCAAGTTGGACCTCGTGACGGACATAATGTGCTTAGGAATAGTCATAAAATCCTCATCGACGCGCAATTTTCTCGTGTCTTACTGGATAACCTGGATAAAGCACTGCTTAGGGTTAGAGAGAATTGGCAATCTTTTCAAGCGCATGGGATCTTCGTTTCCATAGCTAGACGTCTTCTTTCACTGACGTCTTCCCAAAATGAGAAAGACAGGTGTCTCAAACTTTTAGCTGATATTCGCAAGATCACTTCGGAATGGATCCACGATTTGGAAAACAAAATTCAAGATGCTACGGATGACGATATTAAGGATGAGCTGCGATGTAGATTGGTGAAAGTAACACTGATCTGTGCGGACACGTTCAACACCGAAGAGGAACATCTCCGTAACCTTTTAGCCGCTCCCGATTCTGCCTGCACTATGATACGGTGCAGCATTGTAATTAATGAAGGACTAAACTTCATTCCAAAGAAAACAGATGATTGGACTTCTATCATGCATCGAAGATGGGAGCGGCTTGCGTACCGAGCATTTGATATTCTCGCAGAAGAAATAATTGCAAAGAGCAGCCCAGCATTAGACAATGCTATCAGGAAGACTTGGTCTGATTTCCCTCAGACGGGAGAATGGATACGCCAGCAGAGGCCATACCATCATTGGATTGTCAACCGATCAACACCTAATAACGGAGACAGTGATTTGGACGTCCATATCAGTCTATTAACGGGCGAACTCCTCGTCAATGGCTCTCCTCTAGGTCGACTACCTCGAGAATATGAGCAACACTATATGTATCCCACATTATTTGGAAAGTCGATTCTGGAAGTTGTGCCGAGCTCAGTGCCTGGGATGCGATTCAGTTCCAAAAACACTTTCAATGAACACAATCTAAATTTTGGCTTGGACAAACCTACCGAAACCCTCCTTGTTCGAGCAGTTATCGACAACGAAACATTCGAACTGGTTCCCCGAAGCATCCTATATAATTCATTCCCGATAATTTTCATTGATAACTTCGTTCATTGGTATAACAAAGCTGATGATTGCGTCGAGTTCTGCCCTCGGGAGCTTCCATGGACTCACTCGGAAAACAACTGGAAATTGGTACGCTCGGATACCACAAGTCACTGCTGGCGGCTACGTAAAGGTAGTACGTTCCTTGTCGACATCAAGAGTGATACAGCGAAAGAAGTCTTCAAAACAAACTTAAAACGTCTCGAAGAGCTTGCCTGGACGCATATCATTCTCCAGGGTGACTCTGTAGATATTGAACTTCCTAGGTTAAAACTAGGGTTCCACTTGAAGCAGGGAGAAACTTCAATATACTCCCACCAATTCCGTGGAATGTTGGTAGATGAGGACCAGTCGATTGGAACCTTGATTGGTCTCCAAAGTATGCTTGTGCTGAAAGGCGACAACGGCCGAGTTCGACGCAAAGCCCTCATCCCAAATGGAAATGTATCATTCAATAAGTACGGGAAACATATCCATGTTGATATTGAAAAGCAATCTTCTACGATGGCCTACATTTATGAGGTTGACGGCTTAATTGGCAGACTTATTAACAATGGAAGTCTACAGGGCAGGCTACTCTTGTCGTATCTTCACGCGCTTACCTCTTTTCCCTTACCAGATCCCTTAACAGGGAAAACAGGAACGGAGGAAGCACTATCCATCTTGAAGTCTGCCGCTGTGCGGTCTTTTATAAAGCTTACAGAAGAAAACCTTGAGTTACTGAAGAAAATCGCCCTGCTTACTCCAGCGCGATACTATTACCCAGCTAACGAACGGGAAATGCAAACTGTGGTATGGGATCCATACCTTGACTTCCTGGCCCAGCATGATGAGTTTTATCAAATTGTGTGCTCGATATTCGACCAAGCCAATAACTCGAAAATTTTCCACCCAGATTCTTATGTTTCCCCGCCAGATCTACATCAGGTTGAACAGAGCCTCCTACGCCGTGATATCATTCGTTCATCTACATTCCGCGTCTCGGGATTTGGTGCTGAGGACCATACTACATCCTCGGATGTGGTTTATCTAGGCAGAGACAATGATCAGTCTTCTGAAAGAGCCTCCCGGGCTTATGTTCTGTCTAAAATTATATTCCGAGAACCGTTCGCTCTGAATGAAAACACCGTGGCAGACCTAGGAAAATGTATCCGGGAATTCCTTGCTCGGTATGACGTGCTTGGGCCTAGGTCTATTAGCTCTTCTTCTCCAGATATCGAAGTAAACTACGATTCCACATTGCTTCTAGGTTCGACTGAGTTCGTCGCCAAACACTGGATTCAAATCTGCGAGTTATTGAGCAATAGAACCGAACTCAATAAGTTCAAAGTCATGTTTTGGCTTTCTACGATTTCATTCGCTAATGATGCTAACATGACAATCCTTCAGGTTTTGGCATCCTTCTTCACAGTTCCTGAAATGGCTCTTAGTCCACCTGCAGTTGACATTTTTCAGCTCTCTCTTGGCTCTTGGGTCGACAGTTCAAAATTACACAAAGTTATTTACGATTCACGCCGTCCGTTTCAGGAAAGTCCGAAAGCTTCTCTGTCTCAAGATCCATTGGAGAGCTTGTCCGATTTTGAGCGCCGACAGTCTCGGATATTTCAGGACAAAAGAAAGGAAGCAGTCAGAGCTTTTAGCGATAAACTAGAAACCCAATGGCCCTGTGAGTGTCCGATTTTCCCTCACAACACGAGTTCTGCGGAATGGTGGAAATACATAGATGTGTGTTTGGCCATGAATAAAGTAACAGAATTATTCAGGCCACGCTATCATAACCACCTGCTTGAGAACTATCTCAACCAGATCGGTGGTAGGATTCCTCGGAATGTCATTCCAATTCCCATTTCTCGATTCTCTCCAACTATTCCCTCTTGGAATTGTACGAGGGAGCTAGGTTTTACCAGCAACGACGAAATATTCACTACCCCGGCTCCTGTTATGTTACCATGTGCTGATATGGCACAAAGCATATCCCTGATCAATAATGATAGTAACGAAGTACCGCAGCTTCCCTTTCTGCTGTCGAGATTAGACAAGCAAGTACAATCTGAATACGAAAGACGTTACGTATTAGACCTTAAGAATAGCACGCGGTCACTACAGGGCTGGAGGAAGGAGTACTGCCTGACGAAAGGTGTACAAGAGCTTGAAGAACTTCTTATTCGCCATCGCGATAGTTGCCAAGAAGTAGTTGATAAGAATTATAGGGCCATAGAAGAAGCTGTTATATCCGATCAAGGAGACGAACGGATTACTTCACGAGCTCTCTTATATTCTACTCATCAATGGCCAAGACTATCACCAAGCTTCTTCTTGCAACGTCTCCGTCGTAGCAAGTGGCGGAAGCTACCTGAAGACTGGAAAAACTGCATAATTAATTACGGCATAACCATTTCTCAGCTACAGCGAGCAGACCGCTTGCTAAGGGCAGTTCACAACCCTTCTGTCCTAGTAAGCGAACTGCGAAATCTTGGCCATACGAACTGGCACCCACGAGATCAACCAGAGTCTCTGCTCTTGGAAATAGAGGGCGACCTTATGATCCGTCCAGTTCAGGAGCAAATAGCCAAGAATATGAGAAGCCCCGAAGGGGGTAGGAATGCCGTCATGCAGTTAAACATGGGAGAAGGGAAGTCATCTGTCATCGTACCCATGGTCGCAACAGCTCTCGCAAATGGTTCTCGTTTAGTCCGGGTAATTGTTGGAAAACCGCAGTCGAGACAGATGTACCAAATGCTTATCTCTAAGCTTGGGGGTTTGCTGGATCGACAGATCTTTCACATGCCATTCTCTCGCGCAGTTAAAGTCGAAAACTCTGAGATATTGGTGATGAGAGATATGTTTAAAGCCTGCAAGAGAAATGGGGGCATATTCTTAATGCAGCCCGAACACGTCCTGTCTTTCAAGCTTATGGGTATCGAGTGTATCCTAACTGAAAAAGAGCCGATCGGTCGTGCCTTGGTAAAAAGGCAAGAATACCTTAATACGAATACTCGTGATATCGTCGATGAGAGCGATGAAAACTTTAGCGTTAAATTTGAGTTGGTTTATACAATGGGCATACAACGTCCGACTGAGTACAGCCCCGAAAGATGGGTGTGCATCCATCAGGTCCTAGAGGTAGTTAGAGAAGTTGTCTTGGAAGTTCGTACTAACCTCCCCGGTGCGCTGGAGGTTCATTCTCAGTATCCCGGATGTTTCCCACGTACTCGTATTTTGCAACCGGATGCTGCCGACCAGATTCTCTCTCGGGTCACGAAACGCATTTGTGCAACAGGCCTCAACGGCTTTCCCATTACAAGACAGCAGGAACATGTACGTCAAGCAATAATAAGATACATTACTGAGGTTCAACCTGCTACTACGGATATTGCGCTCGTTGAAGACCCTAGCCTGAAGGGATTTTGGACGCGTGCTAGCCAAACTTTGCTCCTATTGCGAGGTCTTATAGCCGGGGGCGTACTAGGCTTCGTGTTCGGGTACAAGCGGTGGAGAGTTGACTACGGCCTTGACTCAAACAGACAACCAAGCACTAAACTCGCAGTTCCATACAGAGCTAAAGACAACCCTTCGCTGCGGTCTGAATTCAGTCATCCGGATGTTGTTATCATCCTCACCTCTCTGAGTTATTATTATGGCGGTCTTGAGTACGAAGACCTATTGCAAACTTTCAAACACCTCCTTAGGTCTGACCAAGCCGATCAGGAGTTCGGGGTGTGGGTAAAAGATGCAGATAATCTACGTGATACCTCCAAAACTTTGGTTGGCATTAACCTCGAAGATGCCGAATGTACACAGTCCCTATTTAGCTCTTTTCGGCATTCTAAAAGCACCATAGACTATTTCCTAGCGTATACAGTCTTCCCAAAGGAAATGAAAGAGTTCTCGCACAGGCTTTCTGCTTCGGGTTGGGATATAGGCCAAGTCAAGACTCATCCAACAACAGGTTTTAGCGGCACAAACGACTCCCGCCAGGTACTACCACTTGATGTCGAGCAGCTAGATCTCGAGGACCAGAAGCACACAAACGCATTAGTCCTAGAGAATTTGCTCCACTCCAAGAATTCCGTTACGCTCCTGCCGCCGCGTCGGGAGAGCGAGAATTCGGTCGCCGATGTGCTACTGAACATTATTACAAAGCTCGATCCGCCGACTCGAGTCATACTAGACGTGGGAGCTCAGATACTTGAGCTGAATAACTTCGAAGTAGCGAGATCATGGTTAGATAAGACTAAATATGATAGTAATATTCAAGCGGCCATCTTCGTCGACGACAACGACGAGCTTTATGTTCTAGACAAAAAGGGCCATCTTGAGCCTCTCCATACTTCACCGTTTGTGTCACAACCGGATGTGTGTGTTGTTTTCTTAGATGAAGCGGTATGTATTTACAGCTCTGTCCCCTTTTTGCTGACCTCTCAGGTGCCAGGGGCTATTGGCCGAACTGACTAGATAGAAATGCCTTAAACTTTTATGATATTTGTTTAGAAAAAGTAATTACTAACTTTGGTTATTATAGCACACGAGAGGCACTGACCTGAAGTTGCCAAGGGATTACCGTGCAGCTGTCACGTTGGGGGCAAATTTAACGAAAGACAGGCTAGTACAAGGTGAGCCAACCCAGCACCTTACTGTTATATCATTATGCAAACTGACACATATCAGCTTGCATGCGGATGAGAATGCTAGCAGAGGGACAGTCGGTGGTATTTTGCGTCCCTGACGAAATCCAAAGAAAGATCCGGGCGCATAGGGCTGATATCGGACTTTCTGCCGACCAGGATATCTCAGTCTTGGATATTCTGGCCTGGTCAATCGGTGAGACATGGAGAGACATCCATAGGAGTATGGCATTGTGGGAAAACCAGGGCCGACGCAACGAAAACCATAGGAATATATGGAAAGAGGCCCGTTCTGGCGGCAAGGTCAATCTTACCGAAGGCCTCGCCAAGAAATATCTTGAAGAGGAGGCGAAGACACTCGAGTACAGGTATCGGCCTCGCCCCGACAGTGACGCAATTACACGTTCGCAAGTGGTAGGTACAAACACCACAGATCCGATCTCTTTACGATGTAATGAGTTCAAAAATTTGAAGCTCAATTCAGCAGAGCTTCAAGAAGAGGAAGAACGCGAGTTATCGCCGGAGATTGAGCAGGAACGGCAAGATCAGAGGCCTCCCGCGGCAGAACCAGCTCTTCATACAATCCACAACAATATCGAAACATTCATCACCTCTGGCATGATCACCCAAGGGTCTCCAGGATATATGCATGCGTTTTCAACCTTGCGCAATACTTCGGCAGGGGCTTGTTTCGACGTGTCCCAGTTCCGTCCTGGGTTACTTGTCTCAAATGACTTTGTAAATACTATTATACGACGCGGCACCTCAGATCACTTAGATTCATACCAACGCACGGTCCAATGGATCTTGACGGGGGCACCTCCTAGCGATGGAGACTCTACGGATACGCTCGTCAAGCATATGATGGTCATTAGCCCATACGAGGCAAATAAGCTGTTACCGATGATAATGAGATCCAAAGCTGTTGCCTTACACCTCTATGCGCCTAGAGCAAATTTAGGCTATTGCAACCTTGACAAGCTTGACTTATATACGGTACCCGAGAGGCTAGCGTCGCGCAAGGTGCCCCAAAGCCTTATCACGGAACTGAACCTGTTCGCCGGACAACTCTACTTTGACTCATATAAGCAATATGTGGACGCATGCCAATTTCTAGGCATTAGCTACAGTACGCCCAGGGAGGGGGAAGAGATTGCTGCCGACGGGTTCATAGCCAAAGACAGCACGGGTAGGGTTGGTGGAGAGTCAGGCCTGAAGAGCAGCCCAGCGGCGTTTTTCAAAATCCTCCACACTAAGATCCGACGCAATTGCGAGAGTATTGAGAAAACACACATGGGGAAGCTGTTAGACAACCAGTTACTGCAGCCGTCGGATTTTGAACAACAGTAGGGGAATATGTGGATCATAAGGAATGTTGCATAGATGATGAGGTACCTAGGAGGTAGTTAATAATTGAGAATTGTCACTGCGAGAATGTCACTGTGAGAATGTCATTGGTAAGATGTCCGCTCCGCATAAATCGGAAACCTATCGCGTCTTTCGCATTTTGAACTTACAAGTACTCATTACCACGTTGACTTAATCTAGATATTGAATTTACATAAATATTTCACAATTATTTAGGTACCTACAGGTATCTAACTAATCAACTACTACTTTTGTACATAGATAAGTCTTGAAGAATTATAAATAGGATGGATCTCATGAAGTTGGCCAGAACATCATACTGCACGATGGCGGCTACAGCATGATCAATCTTGTAGGTTAATAGGTCAACTAATTTGTGGGGGGGTATAGGAGGTGGCGGTTGGGGGCTACACTACATGTAGGTACCTATCAAACCCTCACGTATTTCTTATTAATGCATGACAGCTGTTGTTGAGCTTATGGGTGGAAAACTTGATTGATTGAGGATGTTGAGAATGTGGTTAGGTACTTGCAATTTTCATATTTTTCATGTGAAAAAAGGATGCGTTTAATAGATATATCACTATAACTACTATGCGTATAAGCAGAAGGTAGGTTCTTAGAAACTGGTTGCGAGAGATAAGGAGGGTAACACTACATGAGTTGGATCCAATGAGAGTTGCCCCACGAATATGTATACATGTGAATTGTACGTGTGAAGGAAAAGTAAAGAAAAGAAGGAACACTCGCCAAGCTGCATGCATTAGGTCAAACCTTACTACTACATATGTATGTACCACCTTAGGATGCACCTACCTAAGGTTTGCCTTCAATTGGCTGCATACTACGGCGGAAGGGCACAGCAATCTTCTTCTACTCAGGCATTAATCATTAATCATTAATCAACTCCACTATCTTTCTCAACACCTAAATCGAACTTTTTGTTCGTTACACATTTATATTCAAAGAACGGTTGGTCTTCCTTTAATAAACTTTATCTCATACCGGAGGAGAATTAGCACCTAAACCTACTTGGTGCTTACCTAGGTACCTATCAATTACGGATTCAATATTCCGTATTACCCTTGAGATCCGGTACACGGCCGGCGTCGGCTTCAATTACCTAACTTCGCTTCCTCCTCATCTCATCTCATCTCATCAGATCAACGCCAAATCCCCGCACGCAAAGAAACAAACATATGGGATGCGAGGTCGACGACGAAACTAATAGAAGGAATTAGTACCTAAGGCAAGGAATAGAATTGGGGAAGCTGATCAATTCTTGCCTTGCTTAGTCGTGAAGTATCAATCAATCACGTCCAATTACCCTGTTCTAAGTACCTAAGGTATAGATACCTAGGTAGGTAAACGCTCATCTGCTCAATCCCTCGCTCGAGCAGAGCATCCATTCATTCCACACAAGTCTGAATCGGCTGAATCCATCACCACTACTATCTATGTACGATTACCTCCCGAACCCGGCACTGATTTACCAGGGACCGGCGCTGCCGCGTGCCCCGCTGATCTTGATCCACGACGGTGGTGGTACTAATTTCAACTATCATCTATTGAGCCAGATTGGCCGCCCGCTATGGGGTCTCGCGAACGCTAGGCTCCACGAAGGTGGCTGGTGGGAAGGTGGTATCCCTCAGATGGCCGCCTACTACGTCGGACTCCTTTCTAAGGCTATCCCCGAGGGCGGCGATATCCTCCTCGGAGGTACGTATCCGCTTATCAATAATATTAAATATCCATATATACTAATACGAACCTCAGGTTGGTCACTGGGAGGGCTCTTATCTCTTGAGATGGCGCACCGGATTGCCGTAGCGAGGCGTGACGGTGGTACGGGGGCTAAGTTTCGGGTTAAAGGCATGGTCTTCATCGACAGCCTCTGCCCAAGCTACACAGACGAGATGCGGGCACGGTTACCATCTGAGCCCGTAGTGTTATCAGCCCAGGAGTCAGAGGCTATGAAGCTAAAAGAGAAAGTCAACGTGAACATGACACATGCCCGCGTTATGGTGTCATTCTGGGATTTACCACGCTGGGAGGATGGGCTGCAAGCACCGCCGACTATCCTCCTGCGAGCGAAAGAGTGGTTCAACCGCGACCCGTCTAAGAGCTTCGTCGATTTCACGCGGGAAGACCGACTTTTGGGCTGGAGTAATTACAATGAGGAACATGGTAGTTTCATCAAAGATATTGTGGATGTAGAAGGTCACCACTTTTCCATCTTCGATTTTAATTATGTAAGTTCATGTTTAATGTTTGTTTATTATTATAACACACTTAGCACATGGAGGATTTTGGATTGACTAACTTACTTTATAGCTTGACGATGTCACGAGGAAGATCCGCGCCGCAGCAGACCGGTTAGATCCGTTTGGGTATTAATGGGTAATTCCTAATACACCTTATTAGTTGTTTCCTGTCTATTAGAATTTCACTACGACGAGGCGTTCAGGGTCGATTTATAAAGCAGGCGTTACAAGGGGACTACGTAATGATGATAACTACACTATAGAGTATAACATGGTTACATGTATATGCTATTTTAAGTTTATAGACTATGTAGTGCATAGGTAGAAGAAGAAGTAGAATACTACCTACTATGCACTTTTCACATACTTCGCCAGGGCCTCCTTGATAGTGACGTGACCTTGTTCGAATAGCTTCGCTCGCGTAGCCTCGAAACCGCCTTCATTAAGCCACCTATAACGGGTTAGGAAAAGGTAAGTATAACTTTCTATGAAGAGAAGGGAAGTGGTAAGGTTACGTACTCCTCTGCGTGTCCGATAGCAAACTGCTCATCGCCCTTCTGCAAGCCCTCGTACATGCGCTCGGTATAAGGGCCAAGGGGCATGCCTATCTCATGGCCGTTTATCATGTCTGGTTGGTGCTTCGTGTCATGGATCTCTGTCTGCACCGCGGGAGGGAACACTTCAACAAGGCGGATCTTATAACCGGCGTCTTTGATCTGCTGTCGCACATTGACGATGAAGGAGTGGAGTGCTGCCTTGCTGGCGTTATATCCGGGTGTACGAGTTACTAGAGGTTAGGGTGAGTAATTGTAAAGGAGATAAGCTTGAATGCTGAAGTCGTGCTCCCGAAGACTTAAACCCATACAATATGGGTCTAGAGAGGGAAATGAATCTATAAGTAGGTACTTACACGTCGGTACAAGTGCCAACGAGGCATTTATAAATACCAAGTGAGCCTCGGCATCCTTGGATACGCGCTGTAAGTGCGGCAAGAAGGCCTTAACCAGGTGCACGAAAGACACGTAATTAGTGTTAAACTCCTCAGCGAAGGTAGACAAGTCTACAGTCTCAGGCTTGGCGAAGTTAAACGGCCGTTGGATGCCGGCATTGAGTACCACGCTGTCGATATCAGGGTGCTGCTGCGTGACGGAGGCGACGAAAGACGGGATGTCATCGAACTTGGTGATGTCGATCACGACACCACTAGACCCGGGATGATTCGCAACAAACGCATCGAGACGATCCTGGCGGCGGCCGGTAACGATTACAGAAGTGCCCTCGGCGTGCAGTTTCGCGGCGAGGGCCTCGCCAATGCCGGAGGTGGCGCCGATGATGAGGGTTTTCTTGTAAAGCGGGGCCATTGTAAGTTGTAATAGGGACTTTAGAAATATCAAAATTTATAGATTGATAAGTACCTGTCTCGTCTTCTAGTTATTAAAGACTAGTTACACAGCCTTTATATATCGTATTCTTTTCGCAATGGCCTCCCTTAGGTAGGTAGGTAAACTCGCGATGCTTCTCAGACTTCGGCTTCGGACTATGGAGATAAAAGGAGGTAAGGAGCCCCGCACTAGGGCCACACCCCCTATTGTCTCCGAACGCGACGGAGATTTTATACTTTAGACAGTACGGATCCAGTCCCCATGTGTGCAGTCGGTGCGTATGTAAAGACTTTGTATTACAAATTCTGAGAATGATATGGAAGATGTTATCGAGTACAGAAGCAATTATGCTAGAGTTCGTTGGATGCTTTATGGATGTATTGTGGGGCGAGTATGAGCAGTAGACAATTCTATTAGAGCATATCTCGGCCTTTTAATTGTATAATTCGTCTTTCATAGATTAGAAAAAGGCTTTTATAAATCATAGCATCACGTTCAACGAAGTGAATTATGTAAATTCAAATATAACTAATCTTAATTCGAGCTGAAAGCACAGAGTGAACCGATAGACTATAGTGAAAACTTCTATGTAGAACTCTTGTTTAGTGCTCCATTAGCCACGACTAATTCTAGATAACATGATAATAAAATACTTTTACACTGTCACAAGACCCTTCTATAACTCTAAAGCCAACATGTATTTGTTAAACTCTTCTGTACGACTATGGAAAATTACCAGGGACTAAGCCAGTATATTTTCTCTTCTCGTGGTTAGTATGGATAAGACGATGATCTAGGTCGTCAGTAACAAACTGAAGCTATATTCTACACCTAAATTCCGAAACGCGAGGCCGGGATCGAAGCGGATAGCAACCACTACTTAATGATATACGAGGATCTCACGAGATCCATAACCATGGCTACCCGGTGGAGCGGAACTTTCAATGCTAACTTCATAAGCGAAGTATGTCATATTTCCTTATTCAAGTTGACCTATGGCTTGCCACTAATACAGCTGTGAAGGAGATGCATCGTAGTGACAACACTGCATGGGCTCGTAACCAGATACCCCAGGCCACTGGTTTGCCTCATTTTCTGCAACAAGCTCACCAGGGGTGTATGTATATCAACCGGAGATCGGATGGCATCTATTTAGAGGCATCTCTCGGAAACAAGGATGTTCGGAGAGTTACGTGACTGATGGACGAAATAGGAATATAATCGTGGGGGTGTTCTCCATTTGCCTCTGCAGGGTCCGGATATCGAGTTGAGCTAATGAATAAAACACTTGTACATAAGACTGTTGAACGATGAATCATTCTCGGCCTGGCATTTCTTGTGAATTAGATGGAGTTCAGGTGGACTGTAAGATGGACTACATCGGAGGCCCCGTCTGTCTCGCTAGCAGCCTGTAAAGGTGGTATCATGCCAAAGACTCATTGGAGCTTGTGGTAATAATATCGCATCTCCCGAGTCCATGAGATGGGAACACCGTTATAAATCTGCAAATTCTTTAACAGCTTCCAAACATGTCTTAACACAAATACAGATACCTACTACTATCATCATCAAAATAGCCAAGTCGTCGCATGACAACTAGCTTGCACCGAGCCGACTGCATGTTGAGAACAATGCGAGTACATCGACGTATTTCACCCAGATGCGCAACGACATCCAGCGTCAATATATTTGCAACCCATAGCCACTCTCGGCAAGACCTTGCGGCTAGTCCACGTGCTCAATATTATTTAGTAGTTTAGTCCTGAGGGTCGGCCTGATGTTATTTAAATGTACTCAATCAAGTTATAATAATTGATAATGGGTGGCCCCCCTTTATTGGCCATTTTTCACACCCAAGGTATCACAAAGCCTGATCCAAGGTAGGCGGGCAGCCGAGTTTTAATATAAAATTAATACTTAAGATTCATCCCGATAATCAAGATCAGACTCATCTAAATATTAGATATTGGGTAGCCAACAGTTTAAGGGGTTTCTTATTGACCTCATAATTGGGTGAAAAAAAAAAAAAGATCAGATATCGATAGTTTTCTTGAGAGACATGAACCCCGGCCAAGCCAGCCACCTTTAACGGGAAATGTTTCAGTCCCGCCATCCCGCAAACGAGATTGGGAACGAAGACAGCTCTGACGTCATGATCCATATTTACTTGCCTATCACTGTATCAGCACGGTCGCGTAGGGCTGAGACTTTACTCTAGAATGTAATATGATAGGTGTTTTGTCACGGTCTAAACGCTTCGTGATACAAAGAGGCGCTGGCTGTGCTACTGACCTTTGGGAAAGGAACAAGTATTATTCATATAGGTAGTTATTAACTACTCAGGCTAGTTATCTGCCTAGGTAAGTTAGGTAGGTAACTATGTCTTGATATTGTGTATCTCAAATGGCCAAAGTAAGGGAAGTTCTTACCGCCAATTACTCAATCCAAGACCCATTAATATCTCTGTAGAACCATCTTTCCCAGCCTTGCCCTTTGTAAACTTGCACCGTTCTCATTGGAAGATCGCTGACATGTGAATCAGGGGCAGGAGGAAGTGAGAGGCTGAGAGCGACCGCCAGTGAGGGCGATCGGCGATGATAGGCCAGCCGATCACGTCGCAGCTCCACCCCTTCGATTTCCACACGCCGTCAATCACTAACCGTTAGGTATCCGGATTTTCTAGCCTGTGGATCGGACCGGTTTGATGTGCGACCGCCACAAGCCAACGAGCTGTGCGGATTTGGCTTGTCTGCCGTGAGTTGCAGCGCCTAGTGTAAAGGTCGCACCGCCAGGCGCAGCGAAAGTGCTTTGCTCACTGCGGCGAGTCCTGATAGAGGAGGAGGGTACAGTTATGTAGCCCTCGCACATGTATCCGTAATAGGTACGTGGTTGCGAGGACCAGAGACACATAGATAAGCTGTGCGGCTGGAAGACCTCGAAACGCTTCACTGTAGCCAAGTCAACGCGACTTAGGAGACCCGGTGTTCTCATAATAAGAGGGTCTGGTCTGATCGAATCCCGGAATCTTCCATCCCAACGACCATACTAGACGTGCTGAGGGGACGGGCGATCGCAATATGTTTGTGTGAACTGTTTATCTAGGAGGTTGTGGTACCCCCTATCAAGCATACATTATATATTATCTTCCTATAACCCTCTGTGATAACCTACGTATTATACATCTCTCAACATATTCTATTCTAACTACTTGCTGTCTTCCTGTGTTTAATACCTAGAAACCAGCTTGATGTGAGTTTTACAAGGCTTCTTACCACCCTCCCCTATTGCTAACTCGGTCCGATCCAGTTTATTTTCTGGACCAGGTAGTCCTCCATAGCTCAACATCAAGTCCAGTTTTCTGTCGCTTCTGCATAATCAAACACCATGAAGAACTTTGGCGCGATCCTTTTCCTCTTGGCCTCAGCCGGCTCTTTCGTAACCGGTACACCAGCATTCAGAAGTGAGAGGCGAGCTGTTTCGGCTGAACGTATGTTTTGAACCTCTATTAGTCTTCCTTTTTTTTCCCTTAAAAAGGTCTCCAGAAGGAATACTTGAATATGCTAGCTGACTGATCATATAGCTGCCAGCATTGCGGCTCGGGCACTGGAACTTGGTATGGTAACTCGTATTATCTACAGTCTGAATCCAGCTAATAATATTTAGCACCCAGAGTTGCGATCGGAAGTAGGTCAAATGACACGGAGAATGCGACTAGGTCATTAGGTACGTCTGCCGGTCGTTCGAGGGGTACTGATAGATGACTTAGGGCTAACTGAGAGTAATAGTGATCCCAAGGGGTGTGAATTCTACAGAGAATGCGGCCGGCTCTTTAGGTATGCATTTATGAGATGTCGTAATGAATAGATGAGTTTGGCTAATGCGAAATTCAATAGTTACCCGCAGGAATGGAAACTTCTCCGAGGCTGCAAACGAGAAACGGTCTCCTGGTAAGTTGTAGTAAACTTTAGACTATTTATATCACGGATCGAATATCGTTAACGTATCGCAACCTACAGGTCTTCACCTGCGACGAGGAAACCTCAGAATGAGGTCCTCATTGAACGAGACTGATGTCTAGAGGGTTAGTCCGGGCGAAGAAATCCGATGATGGGCGAAGAAATCCGATGATGGGCGAAGAATTCCGTGGAAGGTTAAGAATGCAGATAGGATATCACCGAGTATGTCACTCGACTTGAACTGGGTTTCAGGATAGATAGGTTCTACCACAGGTTGGAATATAATAGATATAGATTTACATGTTGAGATCGTCGGTGCCACTGCTGTATCTTGGAATATAGTCGCATCTGTGCGACTAGTATCTAAAGTACTACTAGATTATGTATCATAAACATGATCCAGTAAGTATGAATCGTGACAGATAGTCCTATGACGCAGGTAGGTTCATAAAGTGCTGCTCTTTCATCTAAATATCGGCTGAAATGACAATTATGTGAATCGTAAGTTCATAGTCGTATGAACAGTTATGTAGTATCGGCAAAATCCCTACCTTACTAATAAAGGATAATTTAGTTCTTGAGCCCGTCGACAATGTCATAATTAGCCTTGCTTCAAATATATTAAGAGGTATTATGATAGTAGGGGTATAATAGTACCAGCTGATAACGGCATGCGGTTAGGAGGATGAACTGGCTTGCAGCCGGGTCCAATCATATTTTGACTCCTATTTTGGGTGGTTGCACCGCGGCAGTAACCTGACGATCCTTTCTAGATAAAAAGAAAACCTTTAACGTCACTTTTGATATGCTATAAATTGGGACGACATTGTTGTAGAATAGAATCGTCATGTTTAGCGTCTAAGCAACTTTAACGATATAATGGATTAAAAGGTACATAATTCTAATTTCGTGGGACTAAAAACCTAAGTTAGTCATGAGCTTTGAAATACTATTCAATTTTCCCTTGTCGTGAGAGCAAATATATACAGCCGAAAAATCGTGTCATAACGCCGAATCCAAAAAGCCATCGCACGATCGAGATATCTATGATACCGTAGTACTTGGCGATACACCAAATACTGATCTAAGGGCAATCGTCAAAGTCCTTGATGCTCCATGATGAGTTAAAACCATCCATTGAGTTGGTATATTCAAACAGAAAACAATTCCTAGTCAGCTCATGACACCATGTACACCGGCCTAATGTAATTTCATCTATCGTTGTCTTCTTGATGAACACCTCCATTGGTGGTTCATCGTACTTCGTTCACGTCGACAACGTCAGGTCTCCAGTCACGAGAGCTGCTCTTTGATGAAGAGCCAAATCCCGGCATTGATGAGAATCGGTTTAATCGCTTCTTCTGCGCCGGTGTCTGGGGTTCCATGTTATAACGGCTTCTTGGCTCTTCGACGATAGCACTATGGCGTCTATTGTGCTCTTCGACTGGCGACGAGGCAGCAGTGGAGGAGCTATTGGTAGATGATCCCGTGGTATTGGGGGTCTGGTAGATGTACTCGCCATCGACGTAGATGGCATTGCTGATGAAAGCAGAGCGGCGGTGGCGGTTACGTGTGTATCGCTGCTCGAGCCGGAATAGCTCAAGCTTAGCTTGGATCTTTTCGATGAAGCTCGGCATTGTGATGAATTGGGTTCCTAGTTACTCTGTTTGGAGCAAATTTCTTGTGCTTCACGGTGGTATTGTTGACTTTTTGCAATCCAATTGGTATTACGACTAATATGTTGAGGAGTCAATGGCGTGACTCAAAGCTCCTTGGTTGATTTAATTGATGTCTATTGTGTTCTAACAGGTACAGTCGTGAGTTGATCTTTCTGATATGAAAGAGCGCGTATACAGTAGCGATCGATGTATTTTTTTCCCGGTCAATTTGGAAACTAGGTACTCGTGAAAAACGAACGAAAGGGAACAGTCCTGTGTTCACCGGGTATGTAGTCGGGTATATGAGTGACTAGTAAAAGAATGGAATTTGGGGGTTGGGTGGGAAAGGAAGAGAATAAAAAGAGGCGAGCAGATTAGAGACGAGTTAGGTCAAGTTTATTGACAAGGGGAAAGAGAGTTTGCATAGAAATGAGCCAACAGGGTCAGGAACGAGCGAGTGAATATGGTAAGGATGGTAAGGACCGTAAGATGGGAAGGGGAAGTTCAGCTATGATTTACCTAAGCTCGCTAAAGATGCAGCTAAATGCAGCTAAATGCAGCCAAAAGGCAAGGTTCAGTCTTAGGCTTTAGCCCCCCCTACCGTCGCAGAATGTCTAGCCGGATTAGCCACTAACCTAGCCACTAAAAAGCACGCGAATAAGTGGAATATTAGCAGAACATTCATACCCCCCGGGGGCTGAACCAAGATTGTTCTAGCACGTGTTGGCTCTCAGTTTATCCTGATAAGCCTATCCTAGCCCATCTAATGTGCATAAAGCCTTACCCGTTATGATAAAGCGCCTGCATAGACCAACGCAAGCCAACGCAGACCAACGCAGGGGAAACCACGTTTCAGCCATAGGCCAATGCGCACTATTTGAACCGTTCGAATTCAGTGGCATCTTTGATTTGTTGGGACCTTTTTTAAGACTTGGAGAGGGGATGAAAAGTTGCGAACCCGCTCATCAACTCACGAATCCGGGGTTATCTAGAGCGATCGAAGATCCTATGAATATCGCGGAAACGGAATCTTGGATCTTTAACTATCCACCGCAAATCGAAAGTTATTTTAATAAAGAAAAAGGGCGGAGCAAAAAAAAAAAAAAAAAAAGGGCCAATTGAGAGCTAATTGAGAAAGTCAGTTCAGTACATAAAAGAGGCAGAAACATGCAATGCAAATGCAATGCAATGTCTAACTTTAGGCAAACCAACAAAGAAAAATGACGAAAACCTCCAATTGAAATGATGAAAAGTCTTTTTGTATTTTGCATACGACCCCTCGGTACCGATTACCTCTTCCTCGAATATCTATTCCGATAATGGATGCTGTTACAATGCAGACAATACAATCGCAAGCGCAATTCAAACGTTAATAACCTTGCGATTTACGATTTGCGGATTGCAGGTTATGCGTTAGCTACCGACCTTCAGCTACCTCCTGGGTAGATCAATATGCGCATAATGCTGGTATTTCTCACAGAACTTGACACATGCAGAGCCACCGCACAGATGGGATATAATGAATTATCTTCACTGTTATAATAGGAAATATCTTCAATTACATACCTAGGTATGCAAACCGATGAAATGAGTACGTATATTCGCATTTGTCATTGCATTGGTGAGATTGCATATCATTGCCAACTAGAGACAGAACCACCTCGCACTAACCAGAGCTCCTGAATTTGTTCTGCTAGGGAGACTGACGTTGTGTAGGCCTTTCTCATCTTGACATCATCGGCATGCTCTTTATTCCATTCTAGGATCTCTGCCGTCATTCCCTCTAGAGTAGTGAGTACACCGGTATACCCCAAACCACCTTGAGAAACCGGCTTCCTGATCTCGTCATTCGATGCGATTAGATGAGTGCATATCGAGAAAATCCCCGGCTTGAGGTGTTTGATATCACCTTTAAGTTCGGGTAGTACTTTGCGTAAAAGCGGATACTTATAAGGTAATTCTGCATAGATCTCTACCGCATGCGAGAGGAGGAGCATAACGACGGGTGGCACCTTGATAATGTGAAATGGGTGCACCGAGAGAGTCTCGATCGCGTTATACAGATCACCGTACGTAATTGGTGGGTTGGGATCTGTTACTACGAATGGCCGGCCCGCCTGTCTGGAGCTCTCTATCCAAGGCCGGGCAAGCGCCGCCTCGTGCTGTAAGTGCGCGATGGATACATTCGCGCCATGCACAAAGCTCTGTACGATATGGGACACCCAACTATTATTGTTCATATTGGTGTAAGCATAGTGCACCGAACGAGACTGGGTGACAAAAAACCCACCTAGGTAAGACCGTTCTACTAAGAGGGTCTCCGACGGTATTATCTGTCGGGTGTCCGTAGACGCCATTCGCAGGACGAATGCAACCAGTGCGGAAGTTCTCGTTATTCGAACTGCAGACAAATCTTTCTGCGACAGCTTTCGAAGCGGGGTAGTTGGCGAAGTATCCCTCACGTCCTTTCAAAGGCGCATTGAAGTCGCCTACATCCAGAACTTGCCAAAAGTTTCGCGGCGAGCTTGCCCATGGGAGTACAAACGGTTCGACGGGACGAACAGATATGGATCCGGATGATGTGGAACTAAAAATATCCGCACCGGCTCTGCGGGCAGCCGCCAGCACGTTCTCTGTTCCTATCACGTTGATAGCTTCCGGGAATGAGTAATTAAATTTAGACCGTTCGGAAGCTAGAATCACTGCCGCAGTGTGGAACACTGTTAGAGGTAGATGAGCAACGCTAGGATTCCATGGACGCGCAAAAGCAGCATCGACAGAATCGGATAATGTGATGTCTGTCTGTATAAATTCGACCTCTGTAGCCGGTCCGCAACTCATATCATTACGCTCGGTCTTTCGAATATCAATAATTCGAATGCTCTCCGGTGGGTTACCACGAGCTAGAAGCTGAAGCACGATGAAACCACCTACAAGTCCTGTAGGCAGGAATTCAAGCTTTAAGCAACAGTCTCTACAAGCAAAAGTCAGGACGTAAATAAAAATACTCACCCGAACCCCCCGTCACAACATAGCGACGCTCTAGCTTCGGTGGAAGTTTATTTGTATAGTCTACTGGCCTCTCTTGCAATTGCCTATAAGTCTTATTTAGCTGATCTATCGTCCAGCGTGAACCCGACAGACGCCGGACCTCATCCGGTGTCCGACTTAGAAGCTGGTTGACCCGGAATAGGTATAATACAAGGGCCGCCAGTACAACCCAGAGAACCCTATATGTCCACTCGGTCACCTCGAACATGATGGCACGGCCGATTAAATATACATAAACATTAGCCAGTAACATGATGTAAAGGTTGAAACCCGCAAAATATTGCCGGATGCGACGGTCCCCTTTTCAACCTCTTGCCACTAATGGAATAACAATAGAAATAAATTATGCAATAAACGCATATTGGATAGACTTATACAACCCTACAATTATAGATGATAGGTAAGGTAGGTAGCTATGCTTCCAAAATCACGACTGGGGGGTCTCATAGAAAATTAACTCAGTCGAGTCACCGAAAGCAGAACGAAATGTAAATCACAACCTCCCGTCAACCATAGCCTGCTGGATCCACGCGCATCTCTTACCCCATAAATCATCTTTCGATGTTCTAAACTTCTTATACCCCAGTTCTAATATCGTCGAATTCTTTCCGTACGTCGGGAAGTGCGGTCCACCAGCCTCGTTCGGGTCTCCGGTTTGAGCAAATGCGATAATATAATCTTGCAGCTGCGTTGCTAAGCGTCCACTGACGGGGGACTTGTTATCCGGCGTGCTCGTGTCGCCGTTGAAGAATACGTACGGCACGTCGTCGGCATGCCAGCCGGGCGGGTGCGTGAAGACAAGATTGAACGTATCGTTGCCCCGCGCTCTCGATAGGTACTGCGTCGTGCACGCGAAGCTGATGTCGGAGACTAGACGCTCTAATCGCCCAGCCTGTGTTTTCCATGGGTACTTGCCGCCTAGCACATCCGGGTACAGCCCCCGATCCGTAAGCAGCATGTTGATGGTCGTGTTCGAGGCCGCCGGCAGGCTCTTTCGTACGTATGCCTTCACGTCAGCCGCGGTTTTTATGCCGCCCGGCAGGAAGGGTACAGATTCATGGGATGTATGGCTTATGAATAGCTAGTTTGCGATGTTAGCAGTACTTTACTGAATATTTGGTTCTATTTGACGAGAGGAAATCACTCACGTCAACGGTAGAGTCGAATTTTTCTTGGTAAAGTAGCTTCTGCGGTATATCCGCCACAAGCGAGTTGTCGGGCCCGGGGCCGAAGCCAAATGTACCCACGGGTGCCGAGGTGACAGTTTGTTGGTTAATATACTGTAGCAGATCAGCTGGTAACCCACGCAGCTGTTTTACATTGTAGATGTCGCGTCCGGCTAGTTTGGTAGCCTCGTTCAACGTTTTAAGATAATTGCCATCCAAATCGATGTTATGTTGGAATGCAGGAGACAGGATAATCGCCTTCGTAAACGGGGCAGTTCCCGTCGCGTTGAACGCTGTGAGGTGGTGGACAATACTCGCAGCCCCTGCGCTCTCACCCATAACCGTCATTCTATTCAGGCCGCCTCCGAATAAGACGATATAGTTGTTAATCCAATCTAGAGCAAGCCGCTGGTCATAAAGTCCGAGGTTTGCCGTGACATCCTCACCAGATAGCCAGCCATACATACCCAATCGGTAATTGATTGAGACTATGATGGTTCCTTTTTGATCATTTTCTAGAGATCTGGCGATCAGGCCGGCTGGGTTGCCGTATAGATTCTTAGACCCGAATGTGAAGCCGCCGCCGTGCATCCACACGAGGACAGACGCTACAAAGTTCATGGTTATTAGGTATTCGTGTATCTAAGAGACGTATGATAAGCCATGCTAGCAGAATCACAATGCGACTCACCATTCGCAGTAGGGCCCTCGTCGAAGATATGCGCGGGCACGTAGACGTCGAGCACTAGACACGACTCCGTCTGGCCGGGTTGGTCGTTGAGCATAGACGCCATTGTCTTCCTGTCGATTCCGCTGCGTTGTGCTAGGAGGTTGATAACCCATTGCGGGTAAGCCTGCGGGCACATGACAATCTCATCGTTGCCATGTTCGTGGCCCGGTGCTCCTTCGGTTTCGACGATAGCAACGGGCTCTTTGAAGCGCAGGTCGCCGACTGGTTGCTGCGCGTACGCAATATTGTTGAAGACATAGTAGTTGCCAGTTTCCTATGTCAACCTGTTAGTACCCTCCAGCAGAGTTCCCGAGCTCTTCTCCCCCCCAAGCAGTAAATACAGGCGATCATCTCGACGTTGAAGTGATTTAACTGGCCACCTAGAAAGGGGTGGATAACGCACATTTACCGATCCCTGACGAACTTCGTATCCTAGGTCTACGGATGGAGTATCATCGTCCCTCCTCCCGTTGTGACCGAGAGCTACGGAGAAGATGCTTGCAGAGATGGCTAAGTAAAGCCAAGAAAACATCTTGAGGTTAGACATCGTGTATTTTAAATCTCGTGAAATAGACGAGTTTAAGATGACATGAGATAGAATGGGAAAGGGGAAATAAAGGTCAAGAGGCATTACTCGCATAATATAGACCATATATATATAGTCTACGCTGGGTACCCTTCAGATACAGTTGCGTCTAACGTGCACCAGTCTTGTTAGAGTTTAGACACAGATTTATTCCAAACCTATACTCGGGCAATAATACATTAGGTACCTAACCGATGTCTAAGGACAACTACGCTCGATGATCGGTCGGACATTTTCTGCGTATAAGGAGACCGGAATAGGAAGGTTATCTGAGCCAAGATCTGCCAGGCCTGGAGCACTGTCTTCGCAGCCACTAGACTAAGGGCAGAGAAGGGGCCTCGTAGCCGTGATGTAACCCTCTGCGCTTTGTGCGTTCGTGCTATATAGGTAGGCCTAGTGGAAACGACCATGGGGTCAATACGTTGAGATAACATCCCATAGCGCTATAGGATAGGATATATTCAAGAGGTAGACGAGAGGTGGCTTTGATAGACTTGCTTGAGATGCGGCCTCTATTGAAACCACCAATGAGGTTAATCAATCCTCCTCGATGCTAGTTTTAATTTTCATATTGATCGTGAGTGTTTAAATAAACCCAACTGGTATACTAGTAGGTAGGTTCTCACTCAGAAAGAATATAGAACCCCCTTAGATATATTCCTCTCGGCTTCTCTAACCCTCGTAAATAAGCCTCTAGGTACCTACCTACCTACCTCGTATAAAATTAAGCAATACTATTCCTTCATACCGCGGTTATAAAATGCGCTCGGTCTATTATATCCTAGGTATGTGAAAATATGAACACTAACACTATGATCAGCCGCATCCCTAAATGTTGGTGCTTATAGGTTTGAGCTATTACCATTATCGAAAATAATGTTTCGAGTTCCAGTGGGAAATGGAGTTTACGGTTGTTCTAAAAAGGTTGCTGAAAGGTAGTATAATAAATCCTCTGTTCATTGTCAGGCAACAGTGCTATGCCAAATCTACTCCTTGACAGCCAACAACAGACGCTCATGTCACACTAACCTACGGGGATCGCACTCTAATATACTAATGAGATTGAAGCTTTGATCTAAACTAGAGGTTTTAGGTCTAGCAAAGTGATGGTGCTTTTGAAGAGAGGTAGTCATGATAGCTACTAAGCTCACACTGGAGTTGATTCAACAGACACTGCTGACCATCCCCCTACTGGAAATATAGTCATCGTATTCTTCATAGATTACGATGCTCCTGCTATAATTGTTCATGTTATACAACACACTCGCGTTACTATGCCCTACCATAGCTCGCAGGATTCCCAAGAACGATTGTTTCAATCAGGCACCATCCCTAAAAAGATGCCTGTTCAGCTCTATTCTACCCGAGATCAGCAAACACCCAAAATGTTCATCCTGACCGAGGCTTCTGAAAGCTGAATCTCCTTTCATTTACTTTTTTCGCTAGCCACTCCTTCTTTCTCCCCATCAGAGTTGAACAGAGTTTCTTGAGCTGCAAGCCTTAAGTTAGAATCTGAAGTTACAGGTGTCCCTTTCTAGGGTTACTTACCGCTCCAGAGCTCCGAGTATAGCCCACCTCGGTCAATGAGCTCTTTATGCGTCCCTTGTTCGGCCACTCTGCCTTCCCTTAATACGATGATCAAGTCGGCGTCGTATATAGTTCGTAATCGATGGGCTACGAACACGCTCGTCCGCGCCTTTTCTCGGAGGATGCTATTAATGTTTTGCATGAGTGCCTGCTCCGTATGCGTATCCAGTGCGCTCGTCGCCTCATCAAAGAATAGCAGAGGAGGGTCCTTCAGCAGTAATCTGGAGACCGCAAGACGTTGCTTCTCTCCTCCGCTGATCATCATACCCCTCTCGCCAACTTTGGTGTGGTATCCCGCAGGCCAGCTAGAAATAATGTCATGAATTCGAGCACGTTTGGTGGCTGCGATCACTCGGTCTTCGGGCGCCGACAGATCACCATATTTGATGTTGTGTGCAACAGTATCATTGAAAAGCGGAGTGTCTTGCGGGACAACGCCAATCGATTTGCGCAGCGACTCTAGCGTAACGTGACGAATGTCTTGATCATCGATGAGAATACGACCATTCTCAACATCATAATATCGGAAAAGGAGCCTTAATAATGTAGACTTTCCACATCCACTTGGACCTACGATAGCGACCTTCTTACCGGCGGGAATTGTCATTGTTAGATCTCGGAGAATGGGGCGCTCTGCATTGTAGCCGAAGTTCACATTCTGGAACTTGATCTCGCCTCCTTTAGAAAGATGAAGCGCCTTCGCATCAGGAAGTTCCTTAATAGTAACATTCACTTTTTGTAAGTTGAAGAGAGTCTCCATGTCAAGAAGGGATTGCCTGAGCTCTCGGTAAACCGAACCTAGAAAGTTCAACGGGACGGAAAGCTGAAAGACAAGTTGGTTGACCATAACCAAGTCGCCCACTGTCAGGGAGCCGCTTGCCACGCCGTTGGCGGCAAGGTACATCATGGCTGTTAGGGCACTCGAGAAAATAATGTTCTGGCCGCTGTTGAGCAAAGCCAACGAAGTCGCAACCTTGATAGAACTCTTTTCATATTCCTGAAGCGCCTTATCGTACCGAGAAACTTCGAATTTTTCGTTGTTGAAATACTTGACTGCCTCGTAGTTTATTAACGAGTCGACAGCTACTGTCGAGGCCTTATTATCTGCGGCGTTGGCCTGCCTTCGGAACTTAGTTCGCCAGGAGGTGGTCCAAATAGTAAATGCAGTATACGCGGTCATCGTGATAGCCGTGATGGCAGCATATTTCGCACCATATTGCCAAGTAAGGATTCCGCATACCATGCCTATCTCCAAAGCCGTGGGGAAGATGTGGAATACCATACTAGTAAGTAGGAAACTGATGCCTTTGGTACCTCGATCGATAGCCCTTGTTAAACCACCAGTCTGCTTGGTGAGATGAAAGTTCAGGTCTAGGCGCAGTAGGTGATCAAAGACATTGCAAGCAACTTTCCGTATAGCCTTCTGTGCTACCGAAGCAAACACGGCATTTCGTAGCTCTTGGAAGATGGTTGCCCCTATCCTCGTTGCGCCGTATGCTACTATCATGCTTCCAGCTACCATAGCGGCGGTACCACCCATATCTCCCACATCAATATTCATAGCATCCACAATGCTCTTGAAGTAGAAGGGTACTTGGACATTCAATACCTTGGCCCCAACGAGAAGTACAACAGCCAATGACACGCGTAATTTAGTATTGAAGCTATCCTTTGGCCATAGGTAATGTGCCATCTCTTTCATTATTGCCCAATCCGCTTTCCGTTGCTCCTGAGCGCTTTTGTCGATAGTGGCGAGAGGATCTTTCTGCGTAGTGGCGGGTTTATTGGCGGCATTGGAACTGAATCTGGCTATACCCAGTTGTGTTTTCGAGGTTAAACTTAGAATATGAGGTTTTTGTAGAGGGTTTTGCGACGTCGCAAAGATGCGCGTGCCACTACGCGATGGTGAAAGCCATGGGCTTAATTGTGGTCTATTCAAGCCGAGGCAGCCCGGACAAGGGGCAGTAGCCCGGAGGACCATTCTGACAACCATGACTACGGATATAGAACATTGAACATCGTGGGCCGTGCGTATACGGAGGAATATTGAGGAGAGTCGGGTGGTAGACTAGTAAAACTACTTGATGGTGTCGAAAGGCTTTAAGAAGTTATATTGGAAAAGTTGGAAGTCGGATCGACGAATTCAGGTTAACAGGTACCTATGTAAGTAATAGGTCTTACATAGATGTACCTTAGGAGGGATTTAATCGATTAATTAGAAATATATGTAGGTTAGGTAGTTTCGGATGTATCGGACAGAAGTGTCGGTATTAGCGTGTTGATAGGTATTGTTCAAGATATAAAGGATTAGTTAGGAGGTAGTTGTAACTTGTAAGATGTAACTTTAAATGAGGCAGTAAGGGAGCATCAGTATTTTTGCGATTGATGGAGGGGCTCTCGACGTCAGATCCCGCAAGCATTGCGCGACTACCCCGGACCGAAGCTCCCTTTCCATCAAGGTAATTGCCTAGGAAGGTTAGCGCATGTAGGATTTATGTATCTCATACTTTACACTAGTATGTAAGGTACCTCTACTGAGAGAATTACGTAAGAGCATTGCTAGGAGATGAATACGTAAATATTTAAAAGCTTTACTTCAATCGCTTTACACTTTACTCATATTAACTCAAATTATTTTCAAAAGAAAACAGCGTAAAAATAAAATATCTAGCAATTAATATGAATTTCTTATACTCATAACTTAGGTACTAAAGCGTAACGGCATTCATTAATCGATCGTAATCGTCGTTTGACTGTTATGTCGAGCTCGTATATTTTGATGGTCTTTTTTATCCGCTTGTTACTCGTGTACGCCTCTGCTAGCTCGCGCTTCAACACCAGTCGAGATCAGTCGTATTCTGACAATATCTTCTCACATACCATTTAGATATACTTCAATATCTTAATCACCTCTTAGATACGTTCATCATCAAGCCGACAACACCATCTCTCTGTATCCGTGCTGTAACGTCTATCCCAAGTATTCACCTATGCTGCCTCCGGAAGTAGGCCGAAATCTTATGAGCTCCAATTAAACGAGCTCTTCGTGGCGGTCTTTCCACTTGAGTCTCAAGCGGCGCTTGACCTTGTGGTGAATTGTTTTGGGGACGTGGACCTACCGGTTGGCCAAGGTTTGATGTCTGGTTTTGCGACATTTCCCCACCGCCCGCGTGGGAATCCGGAGGTGACGCGGGTAAAACTTGCTGCTCCGAGGCGTTATTCTGTTCCGCTGATAGTCCAGGAGGTGGGATATTTAAGGCGGCTAGTCCTTGCTGAACCCATCGGTATAGCTCATTAGCTTCAACTATAAGACGTGGGTTGTCAGGGCCTAACATGTTCGCTACATTTCTGCAGAGGAAATCTTCGAACGTGAGGTGCAAACCGGAAGCAGAAGGGTTAAACTTTCCGTTTTGGTCTTGGAACACCTGCTTCTATTTTAGAATGAACGGAATCGATATTGGAGCCAGACCTGATAGTCGGCAACGTACCTGGTTATCTACACTCATCCTAGGTACTACTTTGTTACCCGAGACCCAATCTGCCCTCCATATCGAAAATTTGGCCTCTCCAGGCATTCCACTTTGCCGCTTCTCATAACTATCATTTATATCTATAGAAATGACAGTTCTCACTTCACCTTTACTTTTAGTGATAAAATCCTTTGCCCGCTTTGGCAACTCCTTCGGCCTTTGCGACCAGGACACTTCTATGACCAGTCCCGGATATGTGCAGTCAGGATACTGAAAACTCTCATCTGGACTTTTCCCATGAGGCCCCTCCCCAAAGGTAATTCTCGCCGATCCTGTCATGTAAAATGGTTTGCTCAGGATCTGGCTGAGCCCCTCTGAGTTTGTGTCCCTGTCCGAAAGCGATTCTAACTGATTTGCCAATTTCATGAAAATTCGCCTAGATACATGATCATGGAGCTTTGAAGGCATGCGAAAGACAATATGGTCTTTTTGTTCACTTCGATAGGGATAATCGTAGCTACCTAGATTGTCACAAGGGGACGAAACGGGACTCTCAAGATCCACTCACCACAAATCGCTCTCGAAGTAATGTTTCAGTTCATCATCATCTTCCCTTTGTATTTTATCACGCAAGTCTTTAAACGCTGATTCTGTCAATTCTTCTACGATGAGAATATCCTCAGTTGTATACTCCTCGTTCTTTAATTGTTTTATTATATCAAAGACGCGTTGAACTCGTTTCTCTCGAGCCTCTCGGGCCGGTGTTGGCCGAGTTGACTTTCGACGTGGTTCCAGATTGCCGTAGTTATCTTTATCAGAAGATAATACTGATGTAGCTTCTTGATCGTTCGGCTTCTCTATATTCTCCTCCCTCTTGGCTAGGTGCGAATCAAAGGGTGAATTTAGGTCGGGCGTAGTAGGCGATAATGGTGGATAGAAACCCGAGCCTTGATTATGGTACAAAGTCTCTGAAGCAGGTTCCAAATTGGACAAAGTAGGTCGATTACATGCGGGTGCTGGCTTTTTTCTAAACCAATCCCGTACGCGACTTCGTGATGTGAGAGACGGCGGTGGTCCGAATGTACCGGACCTACTTACTCCGCTAAGTCCTGAGTCTGGTCTAGGTGAAAGTGGCGACGTAGAATCTGGTGATCTAGTTGGGTGGTTGGGAGTTATAATACGTTCTATCGCTCTAAGCATTTTGAACCGAGAGAGCGTGAGGTAGGGTGGTCAGCTATGTGTCTAGGGTTAGAAGATTTTATGAAAGGAGTATTTAAGATGCATGGAAATTTAGTATAAGCCGTATTATATGTGGAAATATACATACAAGCTTGTTCCGCTTTAACTCCTATCTTAGACATGCAGTATGTTCCTCTAGCAGCGAGATAATATATCCCGAACTTGGTATTGGGTGGACCCCGCCCAAGAACAATACGACATTATATCAGATGCTACGGCATATATATATACTAAGTCGGTATATAGCAGTCCATAAGGTATATTTTATATCCAACACTAGGGGCAAAATAGTATCCTATATATATTATTCAGTCGCTAGCCAGTGATAAGCTTGATCCTAGAACTCCAACTATGCCACCTGACTGGTCCTAGTTCTTGTCTCCTAGCACATATCCTCTTATATACGATAAATATCATCCTCAACTTCCGCTATTGTCTTCCGGAAAAGGAAGCCTGTGACAAAATAATTCCAGTGGCTCGCCCAGCTTATCCTCTTGTGTGTAAACATCCATGTACTTCGAAAACTGTATAAACCCAAGTTTTGCCAAAACCTTCTGACTTCCTATATTGTCCCAGTCTGTGTTGGCATGGATCTGTTCTACAGCATCCAAATTGTTTCCCTTCTGAATAGATGACGAATGAACCCGAAGTTTAGTGCGGTTCCTAGGCAAATCCCACCAGATCTTAAGAAACGCCCTTAGGAACTCGGTCGCGTACCCCCGGCCCCAAACCTCTTTCTTGAATCTGTACCCAATCTCGGGCCAACCACAAGATGAAGACTCTAGTGTATGAACACCTCCCTCGCCGATTAATTCGCCCGTAGACGGAAGAAAGACGCCGTACAAGAATGTTTTGTCGCTATATGGCGGTAAAAATTGGTTCAGCGCTGATCGAGTCTCTTCAATGTCGTGGTCAGGTCTCCCTTGCCTACTACAGGCCATTGCTTCTGGCTGTAAGCGCAACTCGTGGTAAGCCTGAAGGTCATCCTCCTGCATTGGTCGAATCAATAGTCGCTCTGTTCGGATTGACTGGCGCTGAGAAATTGGTAGAAGTGGTATATGTGGAAGCGTGGTTTCCACTTGAGCCCATGGTCCCTCCATGTTTGTTGTTGAGTTAAGGTGCTATGCCCTAGTATGTGGTTTTTTTATTTTTTTATTTTCGTTTTCGATAGATATTAGGGTGTAATTTTATATGAAACTTCATATAAAAATCATTAACTACGCCGTAGCGATTTCGGGGTGACTCACCCGGATTGAAAATACCCAGGCTAGTCATCAGGCTAGGTCCCATGAAGTGGCAGTGCTAATCAACATACTACCTCTAGTTTAGATCGGCCCAAAACTTCACTTATCAACTAATTCAGGTAGGTAGCTTGTTCCTATATTCTAAATTTTAACATTAGACGCCACGGGCGATTATGATTGAGTAGACAGGTATCTAGGTATCTTTCACACAAAGAATGACGTTCGAGAATAAGTATGACTAGGGTGTTATTGAATGCAATTATGTTTATTCTTTCTAGTAAGATAAAGAATGATATTGTTCTTTAACTATATCAATAAGAGCATTGTGATGGCTCATTTGGTCCTAATTGTCGTTTCAAAACAATAGGATTATCCATGACGTATGATATAAGGTAGATTGAGCTCGGTTCGTGAGAAAAGAAAGTATTTCTCCAGTGTTTTCTCTTTAAAGTCGTTCGCTATTTTGGTAATAATATGCAAGCATGGCACCTTACACCATGTTTCACTCACACAATAATAATACATCCGTTACTCCAAGATGGCTTACCATCCAAGAAGGAATAGCAACTACACTGGTCGGTATATTCGACCACGGATCTTTTCAGCTATCTCGACGAGATGATCTATATCATAAAAATCTCATCACATATATTGTTGTTGGAGCTATCGTATTTGTGTTTCTTTTAGCTATCCCGGCGCTCGAGTTATGTCGCCGGAAGAGTCGTTGGGGGAACACGCAACGGAACATTCCTTCTAGTGAATCTACTGAAGTCATTAACCAATCCATAACTGCTCCTACACGGCCCACACCTGAAATTTGGGAACAAGAGCTTCGCGATTGGAGAGATACGCATTGGGCTTCGGAGATGGGATCTTCAGACCATTTTATCGTTCCTCCAAGTTCAACCTACCCTAGTAAAAGGAGGTTACCTGTCTACCATGATGGGGAGAACGACGACCAGGTGTTTGTTGTTGGCAGTGTGGACGATGACGAGCACCATGAGGGACTTAGGAGTCCCATGGTGATTGGTATCTCCACAGCAACGGCTATGCCAATAAAAAATGTAAGTGGTAGGCAAAAGTCTATCGATTTAGGCTCGGTAAAAAGTAAGGAGTCTGACGATTCTGCCACGTCAAGTTTACAAGACGACTCTGACAAGGGCACTGCTGGATATTGGGATAGCATAGTTGATGATGAGGTAAAGAAGAACTAAGTACGACGTTACGAGAGCATTAGTATATTAACCTCGCGCTACGACTTGCGTAATTTAACTAGACAGTATAGTTGTAAGGCCATTGTAAGAATTAATTTTAGGGGTGTTAGGTGCTTTAGTATAGTTACTTCATACAAATGAATTTATTGATTCCGCGAATACCTGAGAGAAATATTTAAGTACTTGTAATTAAAAGAACTTCAAAAATCAACCTAACCCTACATTTAACAGTTCCAATGTCACTAAATATAAAAGGGATAGTCCTTTATTTTGATTTATTGTAGATCTCTACTTCAGCGAGAGGGTGATAGTATCTAGGGCCAGGTGGAGCATGTGCGCGATGAGTTTGAATTTTTCAAGGACGATACGCTTTAATTTCTGAGAGCTGATAAGTTGGTCGCCAGTCTGCTTCGAGTGAAATTTACTCAATACGACTCCATACAGCAGAGACACTCCTCGAGAAAGGCGCGAGATTTGATGTAATTGATAATACGAATGGACTCCTATCACTATACCTAGCCTAAAAGATCGGAAAATGGTGAAGAAAACGTTAATGAGTAGTATTAATGAGGAGGGGGATAGAGATGTGCGAGTTAAAACACAATAAGAAGTTTTGATGTCAAACTAGAACCACCACAATGCAATGTATTAGCATTTTAGAGTTTAGAGGACTGCTTATAATGGCACGAGACAAAAGACCTCAGTCTCAACACGTTATTAAATAGAAGTTATATTCGTTAGTTGAATGGGTGTCCTGGGGTAACTCTACTTTCTCATAATTACACGTCTTTGTCCCCCCGTTCCTATGATACCAGACAATCAATCAGATCAGATAAGATAACCTCGTTCTAAACTTCTCTTAGTCTATACCTGTTATGGTACATTATGTTACAATATGTGCATGTTCTATTCCTAATATATGCCAAGCTTAACCGATACCGCCGGCCTATCTCTGTCCGAGGAAGGCCAACCTGGTCAATTCTCGACTGTGATTGGTTAACCCGGCTACGTGACAACTTCCAAATAGCACCAATCACGGATGCGGCGACTTTAAAGAGCCAAGATACTCCCGCCGTCGTGAAATGCCGTGCTTAAATAACCTGGATGATCGGAGCCCCGCATAGATGTTTTTTGCGGAGTAATAGACATAAACATATGCATTAGACATAGTCATGTGGAATAATGGTCTGGTTTTCAGACCTCGCAATGTCTTCTCCAACTTATAGTCCTTATGTTTTCAACGAAGTTATTGGATAGCGCTCCAAAATCGGTCCATTGTGCGGGATCATCCCCATCCCCCGCTCCGCAAGGGGTTCTCTGTAGAACCTTCATCGGAGGTTTTTATGTAATCTCAACTTAGTCTTCGTAGCTACAATACTTGAGTTATCAATATGGTGCTACATATATCTATTCGGAATTCTAGTAGTGACTTGTGATGAACATATTTAATACTCTATTTTATGTCAGACCCTCCGCCTAAATTCCATTGTAGGTGGCTCTTATTAGAAGTCATAACGCTTCCCGAAAATAAAGTTCTCGGATATCCTTTTCCCATTACTTGCTTATCCTCTATTACGTATAACACCCAAATATGTATAAGCAGTATGAATATATACCAACCAACTATGTGTTGGACACTTCACACGAGACTAGCTCGGAGAAGATCCCATCCCTAACACTCATCTCTGATGGCAAAAGCAACCACGAAACATGTCATTTCAGATTCGAAGCGCTGCGTCCAAATGTGTTTCGCACCACTTTCACAACCGCTCAACACTTATTGCCACCACATCCCAGCGCAGAGCGTCCGGAGCCTACCCTTGGAAATGTTACTCCCGAGATCAGTGCTAATGCGGATAAAAGTTCTCATACTATAAAGCTTGGATACATCAAAGTTGATGTTAATTGGTCAAACACGCCAGTTGTCTCCCTCTTCCTGGATGACCAGCAGAAGCCGATCCACCGTGACCTAGACTTCCGATCATACGCTGTGGATGGCTCCGGCATTGCTCATTACACGACTTACAAGTCGGATAGTCTACATGTTGGACTCGGAGAGAAGGCCGCACCAATGAATCTCAGTGGTCGGGGGTTTAATATAACAGCAAGTGATACATTTGGATACGATGCTTACCGGACGGACCCCTTGTACAAGCACATCCCTCTACTGATCAACGTCACTCCTAATGGCTGCGTGGGCATCTTCTCGACTTCTCACTCCCGAGCGACTTGGGCTGTTGGATCCGAATTAGATGGAATGTGGGGTCATTACAAGGTCTACCGGCAGGCCCATGGTGGACTTGAAGAATACCTCATCGTTGGGAGGACAGTGGCGGACATTGTTCGATCTTATGCAGAATTGGTAGGTTTTCCATTGCTTGTACCTCGGTACATGATGGGCTACATCGGTGGCGGCATGAAATATAGCATGGAAGACTCTCCGCGCGGTTGTGATTCGATCCTCAATTTTTTCAAGAACTGTGAAAAACATGGTATGCCGTGCTCGGCGTTCCAGATGAGCTCGGGATATACGGTAGCCGAAACCGAGCCTAAGACCAGGAATGTTTTCACTTGGAACCATCACCGTTTCCCGGATCCGCGGGAATTCACACGCGAGTGCCACAAGCATGGTGTTCGTCTTCTAGCGAATGTTAAGCCGTATGTCCTCGCAAATCATCCGGCGTATGCAGAACTTTCGCAGTCCGGTGCTTTCTTCAAGGACCTGAATACTTCAACTACTGCAGTCACGCGACTTTGGAGCGCCGGGGGAGGAGAGAGCGGAGAAGGTAGTCATCTTGACTTCACTTCTAAGGCGGGATACAACTGGTGGTATAATGGAGTGAAGGCCCTTAAGGAGGTTGGGATCGATGCGATGTGGAATGATAATAACGAATACAATCTCCCTAACGACGATTGGCAATGCGCTCTTGAGACTGTCACCGTACCACCCGGTGAATCTCGGAAAGATGTTGGACTCTGGGGTAGAGCACTACATACCGAGCTCGTAGGAAAAAGTTCTCATGATGCGACGATTGAGGCCGAACCTGAGGTCCGTCCATTTGTTCTCACTCGTAGTGCAACAGCGGGCACCATGCGATATTGCGCCAGTTCGTGGAGCGGCGATAACGTAACAAGCTGGGAAGGGATGAAAGGTGCAAATGCGTTGGCGTTAAACGCAGGTTTCTCTCTACTTCAGGTAAGCATCATATTAGCTTCATCATACCTAAAAGTTCTGCGTCTCATTTATATAGTGTTATGGCCATGACATTGGCGGCTTCGAAGGCCCTCAGCCAACGCCAGAGCATCTCGTTCGTTGGATACAGCTTGGCATCCACTCACCACGGTTCACTATCAACTGCTACAAGACCAATCCCGACGATAACTTGGTAGGCGAGGTCATTGAGCCGTGGCAATATCCATCTGTAGCGCCAATTATTCGAGACGCGATACAGCGCAGATACGAATTGGTGCCGTATACGTACTCTCTCATGCTAAAGTCCCATCGGGAGGCAATTCCGCCCCAGCGATGGACCGGCTGGGGTTATGAGTCTGATCCCATAGTTTGGACTAAGGAGCTACTCAAAGGGGACTCTCAATACTGGTTCGGAGATGCTCTGCTCATCGCAGGCGTCTATGAACCCGGAGTTTCAAGCGCAAAGGTCTACCTCCCAGATCAAAGCGGGAACGACCTAGGATTCTTGAACCTTTCGGCGCCGTATCAATACCTCGAAGCCGGCAGGTGGCACGAGATTTCTTCGACTTGGCATAGCTCAATCCCCGTGCTTGCGCGCATCGGATCTACTATCCCGATAGGAAAACCTAGGCCGACTACATGTGTCGCCAATGAGGACCCGGAATTCCCAGGTATGGAAAAGGATGATTACCGAGCGGTTGAGATATTCCCTCCACCAGTAGCTCAATACCCTCACTGGCCTAAAGGTAACGAGCTTTCAACGCCCGTTAACACGTTTGCGGAGACGAAATGGTTCCACAACACATGGCTCGAGGACAATGGTGTAAGTCCCGTGGAAAAGCCAACGCTCTGCGAGATTAGTATTTCCTACGGCGTATCAAGCGATGAGATCCGCGTAAAAGTAGAACTGCAAAAACATAATCAATTCGAGCCGTTATGGATTAAAAACGGCGTCACTTTGGTGTTGCCCGTTGGCGAAGAACGCCCTGTTAAATCGGAAAACAGCGGGGATCTTCAGGACTTGGGACGCGACGAGAAAGGTCGGCGGATTTGGAAAGTTGGTATTGATGTGAAGGGTTCCTAGAGGAAAGGAAAGGAAAGGTTGAAGCAAAGAGAGGTAGGCTTATTTAGAAACTTATAGTACTCAATTTATAGCAAGATGAAAAGCACTTAGGTCAGATTAGATACTAAGATGACTTGGTGAGAGATACGCGCTAGAAGTTATTCCCGCTTGTTTGTAACGACATAGGACAGTTAGTGACATTGCTACAAGTATTGAAAAATCCCGCATATTTAACATCTAAGCATCAGTGGTTTAGTGGTAAAATCCATCGTTGCCATCGATGGGCCCCGCGTTCGATTCGCGGCTGATGCATTTATTTTTCTATTTTTCTACATCCATATAATGTAAATGACTTGTTCTTTTTTTAGATTTTCCTTTTCCTTTTTTTTTTTTTTTTCCTACGTTTACTTAGCCGACATGTTCTATATCGCTAAACATCCATTACCACTATTCTGTCCCTATAACTATTTCTTTTCAGCACATTTTTTAGAAATGTACTATGTAAAACCCCCCTCAGTTTCGGTTCCCTCACCGGACCTTAACACTATTGAGTACAATGCTACCATGTTATAAGAGGATGAAGGTGGAGATGTGCTGGGGTCGGGAGGAGACATCGCGGCTGAGTTACACCGTTTCAGCCCCCGCTATTCATCCTTCCGAAGACAGGATCACTGGTGAGGTAGGTAACCGATCTAGTGACTGATAGCTAATATCTCAATTGCTCTTGTGCTTCATTTTCACTATAATCTATTAAGGTAGTAACAACTAAGAAAAAGGCATCCATATTAACGTTGTGTTTGTGTTTACCTGAACTATGATATAATACTGGTGAAGTCTCCGGGTCTCCCGTGCTATCAGTATGGAAGAGTTTGCTCAACTGGCCCGTGAGAACTTTGAGGTCTTCCAGCGGTATGGCGACACGGCGCTCGGTCCCGATCCCAAGCTCCGTGCTATCGCCGTGTATTCCTCTCCCCCGGGGCCGACGACATACATTGAGAAGGATTTGAAGCTTGGCCACTTACCCAAGTTCTTTAGAGAACGACCTATTAGTGGCGACTCCCACAAGAGTGCAACAACTACGCCGCCGCCTGCCTCACTCAAGCTAGTCGTAATCGATAGCCGGCTGGAGTCATGGTCCACCCCCTTTCCTTCGCTATGGGTGACCAAGGATATCTTCCTAGGGCTCGTTGATGCGATGCATATGAGCCCGGCGGCACTGTGGCTCCTGCGCAGCGAGTATGACGGCTTTCATTACTTTCCCTATTCCTCCGTAGATTATGACGAGGGTCGGGGAAAAGAGGGGGCGACGGCAGATGTCGACACGTACTATGTCGGAACATCTAACTTTGTATTGGTATGGACGTTTAACCAACGGACCCTACAGACACACGCTCTATGGATCTTACGGCAACAGCATAGCTTTAGTAGTAGCGCACCCGCGGCCTGGTTCGTCAACGTGCTGCGGCGGCACCAGGAACACCTACGCTCGCCGTTCCTACTAGCATACGTAACGGCTCTAAGTGTGTGCTGCATGTTCGACGGCGAAATCTCATACCGCGCACACATGGTACGGCTCACGGAGCGTGAGACAGGCTATAGTCGGCACTCGAGTGGGATCGAGGAGCGCCTGGGAATGGAGTCAATTACAGTCTATATCAAGGACGTCGGTGAGGTGCTAAACCATATCGCCAACAACGAGCGGCATTTCCGCCTCGTGGACGTTGTCCTCGACTTTGTGCTTGACAGCGTGCTACTTCCAGACGCTGGATACGGAACTGCGGTCGAAGACGAAAACACACGCCGCTTGATCGCGGCGATACCCCTGTTGAGGAGGCGTATGCACGCCTCGCAGGAATATCTCAAGTATCTCAAGGAGCGCGCCGAGCGCCTATCAACGGTGGTAAGACTCTTCCAAAACAGCTATTCTTATCCTTACCACCTTAACTTACCTTTCCTCAACTCATCTTCTATTACACCTAAGACATAGAGCAAATATATATATCCATGGACAAAGAAAAAACCACAGCTAACAACAGCCACAAAAGCTCTTCGCACTCCTAACGCACGAAGACTCCGCGACGCACGCAGACCTAGCAGACGCAAGCCGGCGGATCGCAGAGGCGACACGGCACGACAGCTCGAGCATGCGAACTGTAGCGATAATGACGATGGCGTTTCTGCCCGCGACATTCTTCGCAGCGCTTTTCGCTCTGCCGTCGCTAGACTGGCATGCCGAATCCGTTGCCGGCATCGTCCAAAATCCCGGGTTTTGGGTTTACTGGGCGTTTACGCTGCCCTCCACCGCAATTGTCTTTGGCCTGTGGCTGTTGCTTGATCGCCGAAAAGGCGGAGATGGTAGGAATAGGGATAGGGGTGGAACAGTGGTGATAGAGGGCCAACCTGTCAATGATGACGGGAGGCCGCGGAGTGGGGGGAGTAAGGTGGAATAGAACTTATCATGGCTTCCCTCATGGTAGAAAATTCCTATGCTTGGTAACTGTGAGACGTCGAGGGTCTGGACATACGTACATATCTTTGGGTTATTTTAGAGCAGGAGTACAGCAGTCTTCATATAAAGGCTACCAAGACTAGAAGTCAGACAGGGTTTATATAATGAAGCACTGAGCGTAAAGTTCAGGGGTAGTATACCCAGTGTCCCCTACCTCAGCGCATTCTTAAGATCTCAGACAATATGCAGTCCATAATAATTTGCATTGTTATATCTTATATTCAACGCATACTCCAAGCCTGGAGATTAAATTATTGCCATCAACTAACAAGCGCTAATACTTGACTTGCCTAAATAGTAACCGATTTCAACGCAAATCCAGAACGCTTATGCTCCCAGACCTGTTAAACCATCCGAGACTCCATACAACGTACATGCTATTCTTACGAATGCAAGAGACCCACTAACGAGGGCCTAGATAAGTCCGAATTATAGTCAAGTAGAATTAACACCACTCTAAAGCCCATCCCTGTCGCATTCTAAGATGGCAACCGGCATCTTTATACCCCGTACCACTCTATGACACAGAGTTAACCCATCACCATCCATCTTCATCATCTTCATCGCCCTCGGAATGCTCTTCAGACATATTCGCCACTATTCCACCGTTCTCCAATAACTCATCTTCATCTTCTATCTCATCGTCTATGAAGTTGATATTGTTGCCTGCATCTAAACCTTCACTGCCTATCGATGCTTCAATATCCGAGCTGGCATCTGAGTCCGGAGGGATAGGGTTTTCTTGGCGATACTGCCTCAATTTCTCAAACAAAGACATCGACTTCGGCTTCACAGGTTCCTCGTCCTCATCCTCGGGCTCAGAAGGCTCCTCCGATTTGTATACAATATCGCGGCCTTGATTCGTATCTTCGCCTCCATCCTCATCGTCCTCGTCTTCGGTGTCGGAAAGGACAACGCGGCTTCGCTTAGCAGGTCGCGACGGCATTTTAACTTCTTCGCGCTCATCATTAGAATCATCTTCATCGTCCGAAGACACAATGCGACGTTTACGTCGAATGGTCTTCTGAACGGGCTCCTCGTCAGAACCATCCTGCTCTGAATCATTATCATAATGATTGGGAGACTCGGGCTCAAGGCTAGAGAAATTGCCGACTTCTATTTCGCCGTCCAAATGAAGTTCAGAGTTCTCATCCTGAATAGGAGAAAATCCGTTAAAGGTAGATAAATTATCTTCGTCGGAGCTAGATTGTAAGACTAAATCGTCATCCTCATTTGAACCGTCATCGCTGTCGATTGTTGCATCATCTATCCCCTCGCTTTCGTACTCATCCTCAATTAAAAGATCAGATAAAAACTCATTTTCCGTATCAGAGGACCATCCTTCGGGCTGCTCGCTCATCGCCTCGAGTTTTTCGTAGCGGAGGACCCCCTCGTCATATCCGAATTCTATCATAGACCAAATTTTCAAGGGTTTCAGATGTCCAACCGTAGTTTGGGCATGCTCTTCGGCGAACTTTCGATGGTTCTCAAGGTCCGGCCAGCAAAACATAGATCTCAGAGGTCGTGGACCCAACACTGGATCATATTCTGTCTGCTGGGTGTAGAAGCGCTGGACTGAATCAGATATACACCACATTAAATCGCGGGAAGAATACTCGTAACAATCATAGCAGTAGAATATTTCTTTCACCGTCGGATGAGTCGCCAGCCTCGAATAGAGAATCTCCTCATTTGCTGCGCGAAGGTAGCTAAAGGCAATGTATTTGATATTTCCGAGAGATGAAAAGAACTCTTCTATGTCATTGGGGCCGAGGAGAGAGCTAAGAGAGAGGAGTACAATATCTCTTTCACTGTTGTAACGAATAACGCCGCTTCCTCGATGCAGATCAAGAGTATCAGGATAAAATTTCAATGCCAGCGCACGACTCTCCTGATGTGTAGCTAACATTGCTCTCGCCGGCGCAGTCTGCTCTATTAGAGTTGCGCTTCTCCAGAACTCAATTGGGTTCGTCCTGATAATCATTTGAAATACTCGCGCTTTAGTTCTAAGATCCGGGTCGAAGAACTCCCAGATGCGAGCGCGTAGTTCAGGGGGTAGTGATGTGAACTGGGGAAAAAAGAATTGTTCCTTGGTTGAGGATGTATCATCAGAATTATCTGATTCACCATCGGATTCAATAGCTTCCATGTCTAGAAAACCATTGGCATCATCTGAGCTAGACTCATCGGAGTCATATTCATCAAGATCCTCATCTTGCTCAAACGCGACGCGATCCTCAATATCAGATTCCTCCTCCATGATGAGTTGATGAGTAGTGAAAAGTGAAATTGTTTAAGAGCGCGAAATTTTGGGGAACAAGATCGAGAACGCGATGCCTTGAATAAAAATATGCTTAGATGAGGATTAAATGAATGATGTAAGGAAAGAGACTTGGAGGTGAAGATGTAGAAAGGCTGTGAAGTTTAATGATGACGAGAGAAGGTACAAACGCTAAATTGTGACTTAACGACCTAATTGAGACAATGGTAAGGCGCGACTTCGACTAGAAACAACGCTCAAAGTTGCTTTTGTTGCATTCCGTATTAGGATGTACATGTACACGGACCTCTTTTAAGTACATAGAAATACCTATATGCATACCTAAGGTACCTAATGTATCCTCACCTTTCAATGTTTTTCATTTCAATCAATTCTCCAATCCCTCACTTTCTTATTGAAGAATTTAATTATTATATTAATTCATGCCATTGGCCCTTATTTAAATAAAACGAGTACCTTTTCTTCACCTCTTATACTATCATTCCCTTTATCCATTTTCTTTATACGCCTTCAACAAAGCGTCCCTCTCCCCAACTTAGTGTTTGTTCATTGTCCCAACAAGATATGGACACAGATATCATCAGAGTTGCTAAGTATTCCTACAATTCGTATCAGAATTACTTACTAATGTGAATCTACGCATGTCAGAAATATTATTAATGGCATTGCTATGTTACCTAGGTAGCTTGATATCAATTCATTGTTCGTCTCGAAGACAACACATGTATCCCTGGCTAAACGTACTTGTTTGCTGGTCAACTTCATCAGAGTCACGATGTCACTGGCGTCCTTGCGCTTTTGGTACTTAGCCTCGCGCTTCCTCCTCTTTCCTCCATATCCTAGTATGGATCTAATAACACACGTAATCCCGGATTACTGGTCTTTTTTCCCTAGGGCATACACTGATAGTCATTTGCTCTTGCGAGAGAGTTTGCTACTGCTGCTGTTGCGGGAACTTTTTTTCTTTAAGAATTTCGAGTCTCGGTCTCGTGCAGCCTCTCTTGCAGCCTCTCGCGCAGCTTGTCTCTGCTCGGCATCTCTGACTGTGAAGCATCGCAGGATGCATAGGTAGAAGGAAACTTTTCTCACGAAACCATCGCTCCATGTATTCCAGTCCTGACGCTCCGCCCGACTACGGAAGCTGTCTGCCAATAGCACGAATCGCGTGAGATGGTCAACTAGATCCCATCCTACTCTCTTTTCTGGCCGCGCACGTGTCCACCGCCTAGCCACCACGTCGCCTTGCTTCACAGACTGAAGATCGAAGAATAAGTCCTCAGCCACCCAGTACGGCTTCTCCATGGAGTGACTACTTTCGCGGTAGTAGCGTACGAAGTCAGCTCCCAGCTCTAATATCTCTGGCGCGCTAATGAACTCTTGGATCGCCGTTGGATTCACGTCCGGTAACTCGGCCGCGACATCCTGGAGTGTGTTACTGATATGATTCCAAAGCGTCCCCTGGGGTGACTCGGCCCATTCCTTTCTCACGCTTCTGTGATGCCGTTTCGATGAACTTCTGCGTGATCCATCTACAGAGCCGGTGGATCCCTGGCGGTTAACTGTAGACGGCGAAAAGCTGTGAAGATCAACGGTGCTGTGTGGCCGGGGAATATCAGGCCGTAGCCGGTTGATGTAGTCGGCGAACAACGCAACCGAATTCTTTGCGTCGCGCATGTCATCCATCGGGTTATCTTGACATATTTGCGGTCCGGCTTGGTGATGTTCATATTGTGTAGTAGATGCTTGCCAAGGCTGCATGATTATCAGGTAGACCAAATACCTAAATACCTATGGATGCGAAAAGCAAGGGCGCTGCACAGAACCGAAGGGGTGGGTAAAGATCGAAAAGAGAGACGAATAGAAATTTGAGTCCGTCTTGTTTTGAGCGGACTCAATATAGGCTTTGCTGATCAAAATTTAAAGTGGTAAGAAACACCCTTCCTGAGGATGCCAAAAAAAAAGAAAATCTAAACTGCGCAGTGGCCAGCCAATATCTAAGGATTAGTGAAGTGAGGTGTGATGGTTACTCTAGTACCCTGAACACGTGTGGTTTATGTTTTTAAACCACGTCACTTGCAAGCGAATGCTTATAAGACAGAACAATTGCCTTGTGATACTAGATAAAGACATTTATTTGCGTATTAAAAAAAGACAATCACAATCGTAGAATGACACGTGAATCCCGCTTTTGTATCCAAGAGAAGTTTGCGATCGCTCCCCGCCTTCTTGCGGGCTTTGTCCCACTGTCGGGAGAAGACAGTGCACGAAACAACATTTCCTTTGACAAGCTCCTTCTAGGAGAAGCCAGAAGAAAAAAAAGATAAACTCTTTTGGACAGTCTTTTTCTTTTTCCCTTTTTTTCTTTCTTTCTAGCTTCCCCTAAGCAGTATTAGTGTTCCATTCCCGAAACCATAGCCCCCCTATCCTACAGCACAACGAGTGAATAGCAACACGTTTAACAGCCGACGTAGATAGCGTTGGCGAAAAGCGCATAGGTATCGGCGTGGTTCAGGTTCTGGGATGCCGAGAGGCTGCGAACACCGGCGTATCCGTAGGTGCCGTAGTCATCGGTGCCGTAGAGATGGGTCGACTCGTGAAGGGTTGTGGTCGCCTGGTCCTGGGCGTGGCAAGTCCGGGACAAGGCCGGCAGCGCGGTGAAGTACAGGTTACAGTTGACTTCATACTGGGATGAGGGCAAGGTGTACGCAAGAACACCGCTCGTGCACGCGCCATACACGTCAGAGCAGTATAGTCGCGCACCCGATGTAGTGCTGCCGCATTGGCTGGCTACCCTCGAGAAGAAGCTGGCAACTGTGCTGCGAGTAGAGCTGGAGCTCGACTTGAAGTACTCGGTCACCTTGGCGGCAGCGCCCGAGGTCGCGGCAGTCTGGGCTGCTGAGGCCAAAGCACGGCAGTTGCTGATAGCCGTGTTGGTAGCGGTAAGCTTGCTTCCGGTGCAGTCGGACTGAACGGCGAGACGCTTAGCGTGGAAGCGGCGGCGGACTTCCTTGGCGGCAGCGCCATCAACCTCGGCGGTTAGGGTGCTTCCAGCAACCGAGTAGATGCCAGCAAGGTCGGTGGTGTTGAGCTCGGCGTAGGACATGGCTCCTAGGGAGACAACGTCGTACTTGCCGCCGGCGCTGAGGTCGTAAGCCTGGGCTACGTCGAAGGTGGCCTCGACAGTCTCGCCAGCAGCGATAGTCTTGAACGCTTCCTCGTCAAGTCCAGTGGTTAGCACGCGTAGGCGAATGCCATCGAACTGGACCTTGTTACCTAGCAGGCCAAGTTAGTCTCTTCTAATGGTACATAACGCATTCGCAGAAAACTTACCACCCTGGTAGATGGCAACCTTCTCAGTGGCAGCATTCTCATCCAGGAAAGTACCGGTCTTGAAGACCTTCAGGTCAGAAGCACCACTAAGAATTGATGTCAGCTCTGATTCCTAAACTAAATCCGTTTAGACTTCTCGGGGGAAGGGGGAAACCCCTAGGAACTCAGCTCATACGTACGTGTTGGTGATGCTGGCCTTGACAGCTGTGTTGCCAACCATCTCAAGCTTGACATCGAGAGGAGAGTCACGCTTGTTTAGGTCGACCGAAAGAGCGCTGGCCGCAGTGGCGAAAAGGGAGATACCGGTGGTGAACTTCATCTTGAAGATGTTCAGACTATGTCGAACTAGTTGTGAGCTGCTAAGGATTTTGTTCGAGCTGCTTGCTGGCTAGGAGTTTTTCTCGTCTTGGAAGAGAGGAATGGGGCCTTTTATAGCCGGCGGGAGGACGATATCGAACTCGAAGACTCTGCTGAAGTATGTTTCTAGAACAATATTTTCTTTCTAGACGCATTCGGGAAACTGCAAAGTAGGGTAGATGAAGGCTGTATCCTTCAAGCGTTAAAACTAGACGCCAAGCCGATGGAATCATACTCTCGACGGCGATATGACCTGTCATAGCTATATCAACACGGTAGTCGAAGTAACCCTCGTGACGGGTCGCTAGCATTCACAATCTAACCAATGACCAGCATCCTGATTCAGGCAAAGGCACAGTAGTGTGTCAATCTTACTCGTCCGTCACAGAAACGATGCTGCAGGAACACGTCCGGGGAGCATCGTATAGGCGATAACAAGCCGTCTTCCAACTTCGGAAAGAGATCGTTACAGGTCCGACGGGCGGAAGATAACATTCTCGCTTCACCTCGTTAACGCAGCCATCCTGTCGGAGAACGTGGCGGAGTCACGGAATCAGCAGCCATATTCGTTGATTGTAACCCCTATTAATCATGATAACGGCCGCTCCCAGGAACGCAGTTACAATTGTCCCCTCAGCGTATCGCATCATCAGTTGATTCTCCAGAATACGGTGAAGAAAGAAGCCTTCTCCATGTGGTAGGTGTCCAGGACAATTTACCCGGCAGCGAGGGGAGGGTCGTGGTTGGGATCTTGGGTATGATCGGGTTCTGCAACTTGGTAAGTCTGAGAATCGTGTCGCAGGGGTCAGGAATATCCGGATTCTTGGCGCTCGAAGACGCTTATCAGCTCGGGAGGTGGCCGGATCTTCGACGAGCTGAATTGCAAATCCAGAAGCTGAGATTCGATGTCATCATGCGACTGGCCACTATGATCTCCAAGTGTTTGTTATAGATCTCGGGTTTTCGGACGCATAACTGCCAGACCTTCCCGATCTTGCTATGATCGCTCTTTTAACTATAGTCGAATTATGCGGGCCTGTCAGATTACCGTCTATAGTTACCCACATCATCTTGACCTTTTTCCTTAGCCGTCGGGTTCTTTGGCTTGGCGCGGATATCAAAGCTTATAAGTGTATGAACCGTTGGGGTGGCGGGGAAAATGTCATAAAATGCTTCTTTTGGGCTCGAGGGGCGGCGGTAAGGCAATTCGTATCCTGGTCTTCTTCAGGTCCCGGCGTTAGCTTCGAGCCTCAAGTTTAATATAACATCGGTTGGCACTACCACCTGCTCCATTAGATTAGCTTCTCCGTCCTGCCGGTGCGCGTTGTCACCATTGCCGGGCCACTTAAACTCTCTCGGCAATACCCCGTACTTCCCAACAGCTTTAAATCAAGATAAACGAGTTATCATGCCACCTCTTAGCATGTTCGTATTGACATATGGTAAGTAGTCAAAGGACAATAATCGACCATCCAACATCCTCGATCGGCAGGTACATGAAGGCCTCGTCCTGTTGATCTACACTCAACATTTCCTTCTCTTATTGCCTGGAAACCATCGGATACCGCCGCTTAGCTCTAAGGGGTCACTGGCCGAGATCTTTCATATCGACGGCCATAGTCTTACAAATCAACCGGGCGATTCCGTTGCCTCTCGGGGCGTATTAAATCGCCGTAGAGACTTGACTTCCTATTCCAGCAGTTAAGTACAGAACTTGAAAGTAATTGTAAGAGTTAGGAAGATATCTCACCATGACAAAGCAGTATCTTCATTGCTAAGCTAGGATGGTGCTACCTACCAAGTCTGGAGGACTCAACACCGGATATTATAGTTCATCGAGCTATTAGTGAGGTGCCACCTTGATATCCCAGCAGTAATTTATATAGGTAAGAGAACATATATTAAACGACCGGCAAGCAACAGCCAGAGGATACATGATATTCGACATATAGAGGTCTCAGGAACCATTTGTCTTTCCAGGAACTGAAGCAGTGTGAAGAGACAACCCATGAAAGGAGGGGAGAGGTTAGACCGAGGAGGAAGTAGCTCGATAGTCCTTCTACTCATATACTCCAATGTAATGAGAACCTTGGTGGAAGGGTTACATACCTAGGCATAGTAGCGAATGACTACCAGGTTTGTTAATTCCAGCATATTCTCCACAATTCCTCATAAATGCGTATTAATTCACTCAGTCGAATCTGATTTCCTCATACTACCAATATGCCCCTTAGTCTTTCAGCCTTCGAGGTAAGTTCTCGTGAAAGCCAGGTCCTCCATAGCAGAATCTCTCGAAGGTATTAGATAGGACTTGTTGCGTATGATATTTCCTCACTAAGATGTCATAAATACCAGGACTACATAAGCCACATCTCGATCACATGGGTATGCTATAGAGCATATACTTTAGGTGCCTAGGTGCCTTATATATAAATACCTATATAAAGTCCAAAATTGACCATTACTAGGACACAACCAAGACAGGCCGCCTGGAAACATACTGAACAATGTCATTTCTCAATGAAAGCAACTCGAAAGTATATACTAACTGATAGATCCAGAAAGCTACCAATTGCAGCAGATATGCTAATCTCAAGGGCCAACTTATAACCCAACAAAACCTTAGGTCTAAGTAGCTGGCTTAGGAAGTAGTCTTCTTAATACTGGTACCAAGTTTCCCAGTAAGCTTACGAAAGTTCTTCCAAATCCCCCGTGAGAAATTGTCAATCTCCTCACTCATACCCCTATTTTATAACCTATACTACCCATACAACCTCACACACCTCTATGAAATTAACTCCGCAACGTCCCTGACGCTATAAAGTAAATATAAATACTAAATCACCAGCATATACCCGAAACCGCGAGCTATCACGGGCCTACGACTAAAAATAAGTGGTATATAGGTAGGTACCTAGGTATGGACATGTGGTACCAACCATACTTACACACCCATGCGTTGCGGCGGAACAAAACAGGGAGGTATCAAATTTTACGCTTCATTCTTTCCCTCGGTCCAGAATAACTGCGCTGCGCTATAATCCCCGGCTGGGAACCAGTGTATCCGGACATCTGGCGGCCCCAGCATTAACAATTACCTACTGTACAAGGATCCTATATAACGTTCATAATTTGTGACGCATAGTTCATATCTCATATCCAGTCGCGGAAGAACCGGTCCAGGCCATTTTACCCTTCCGATCTTCTCTCTTTTAAAGGGTCCTCGTACACTCCCATGAGTGTCTATTAGTTCTCACTACGAGAACCTCCTAGTTTGAAATTTCATTTCCAAAAGGGTAGAGGGTGCGCACTTCTTAGCTCCCACCACCATTTCCGTATTTTCCCATCAGTGCATCGACCTCCCTTTGCAATGCGTCGAGGTCCGCTAATATCTCCGCCCCTTGCTTGGTATCGATCGCAGCCTTAGCAGTAGTTGGATTGGAGATTGTGGCGGGCTTCTGGGTATCACCACTTGTATTCTCCATGCTATCTGCAAACACAGCTGAATTTTCCACACTCGCACGGCTACTACCACGTTGTCTCGGGGGAGGTGGTGGAGGTGGTGGCACTGTTCCATCTTTCTCCTTACTAACTCGCCTTATTATACCAGGCCCGCCACTAAGATCTATACTCCTGACGCTTGGTGGGCGTCTCGTGCTGGCTTGTCTAGTAGGCGGCGGGGGCGGCGGGGATAATTTCGGCAGGCCTTCCTTGTTTGTGGTTATAGTCGCTACACTATTCGGGGTTTCTGTCTGCCCAATCCTACTCACGGACCCAAAACCCGTTCCTATTGGGTTGCGGTTGTCTTCGACTGGTCCTGTAGTAGAGGCCGGAGTAAAATTCCCTTGGCTTGGACTCGCAAACGAACTCCCCTGTCTGGCATGGTTTGGCCGGCGAGGTGGTGGTGGAACGGGTACGTTAGAATTATTACCCAAGTTAGTATTCGCGCGTAGACTATCAGTTCGCGACCGATTCGAATCTAGTGATGATCTTGGTGGTGTATCCTCATCTACATTCGTAGTATTTATGGAAGGCGCTCTACTATCGCTTCTTCCGTGTCGGCGTGGCGGAGGAGCTGCGGGTTTGCGAGACTGCGTGATGCCGTTCGACTCAGAGTAAACCTGGGCAGCTAGGGATGATGTTGGCGGTTCGGAATTCGCCTGCGGATCAGCGAAGGGTTCGGGAACCTTTCCTATAGCCTCGCGATCGAATGGGGAATCAACTGCCTCTTCCACAGAGGGACGGAAAGGTGTTAGCGGGAGCGGCTTGTTCACATCAGTTGTTAAAAGCGGAGATTGTGACGGGGTGCCTGCCTGGGAGTTGGGTTTACGTGACGGTCCAGTAGAAGGTAACGTGGTGACATTTATAGATACAGGAGGTGTTGGATTTCTAGTGGTATGAGATTCTATACCTGCTCCCAACTCGATCTTTATTAGTTTTCCATGTCGCGAGCTAGGAGGTGGTGGCTTTTTCTTCGTTGAAGAGGGATGGGTCGAAGAAAGGGGAGACGTGGACAGAGCGCCACCTCGCTCCCTAGGATCCTCCGACCCGAAATTCTTTTGTGAAATTCGAGAGTTTTCTTTTGGCATAGTATCAAATATAGACTGGCGTGCTCTAGGACGTGCATCCGTGCTAGTCTCGCCACCATGTAAGGGGGATTGAGCCCTCGGATACCCTCCTAATTCAGGTGCTGACGCGGATGGGTGGTTTGGAATATTTGCGTGTCCTGTTAATAGAAGTCTCTTAAACGAGTCAACATCAAGGGCACCTTTCGTCAGTGCTTTAGTATTTTGTTCTTGCTCGGACTGTTCTAAATCCTGTAGCGTCTTTGTGAAGGGATTCGCTGGAGCCTCTAATCGGCCAAGATCAGAGCTATCTCCATCTTGCACAGCAAAGGAATCCGTGCCTGGTGGATCAATGCGATCAGTATACTCTGGTAGATCGCTATTGTCGCTATCATATCCATCGTCATCGTCATCGCTTACGGAAGGAAACCGGCTGACGGGCACGGAATCCTCGGGTGACGATGGAGGTGGTGACTGGACTCGAACTCTTTTAATAACCTTCTTCGGCTTTGATTGTACCGGCGCAACCTCTTTCTCTCTCCCCTCATGCGCCTTATATTCATTGTGCTCATTTTGCTCGTCATCTTTAGGTGGAGCTGACTTGAAAGTCGTAAATGGTGTTCGTGGAATAGGATCGGAGGGTTTATTGAAACTCGAGGAGGGTACAGAAGCGAGGCCGTCGGTTGAGAGAGAGGGATAGCCTAGCTTCCGACGAAAGGGGTTATTAGAGCTGAGAGACTGATCTCGCGAAGACATGATGCGATTATGGAAAGCCTAACAAAGCACAGTTTAGACGGATTGTGCAGGGAAAGCAATAGAAGCTATGTTAGGCTGGCCATGATATGTTAGCGATACATGAGTCGGGTCGACGTCGATATCAGCGTGGTAGTGTAGTTGTATGTGTAGTTGTTGATCCCCCTCCAGACTACGACATACAGTAGAAATACAGTAGAAAATAAGAACATGGGAGAGATGTACTGTATTGATTACGGGTTAGGTATGTGTAAGGTGGTCAGCCTAAGGCTGCCTAGGCTTGAGCGGTAGAAGTGGGTAGAGTCTTCGGAAGTTTCGGTAGCGGGCTATCGGATTGCGACACCGTCTTGTTTGATAACGATAAAGTTCTATCATACCTTAAACCTCCAAATACTAGACCCCAAAATTGTTGCATTGAAAAGGCAATAGCTTCAAACTTTCGCGCGAAATAGGTAACAGAAACGGTATAGTGTATAGATTAATACGAAGCTAATCTAAAAAGGGTTTATCAGCTGAAAAAGCATAACGTAAATCTACAACTAAAGTAAAACTAAGGTAATACATTAAATACCGCATCCATTAAGAAATAATTTATTTTAAGGTACAAATTATAAGCTTTAATTATACTATATTTATAATGGTTTAAATTTTATTTAACTTTTATTAAAATATTTTATAAGAAAATGTACTTAAATTATTATTAAATATTATATAATTAATTATTATGGTTCGTACTTTAAAATGAATTGTTTTTTAATGGATGCAATATTTAAACTATAATGGAAAGGGAAAATTATGGTATTAAAATTTGTAAGTCATAAGTTTGTAAGTTTAAGTTTAAGGTGTAAAAAGTTATATTATGTAATATTATATTTACCAATTTTATATTTCGTTATTAATAGGACATTTTTAAGTAATTAACTTAAATTTTAAACTATTCGATTATTGTTTTTACAAAATAATCCTTTGATTATATTTAACTAACGTTTAAAGTTGTTTTATCATATTTACATAATTTAAAACATGTAATAATTATATTAAATTAACTACATAATTACTGTGCATTATATATATGTAGTTATAGTTTAATTTTGTAACTTGTTTTACATTTTTTATATGCAACCAATTTAAATGAAATATATTTATATATGGTTACTAAATTACTTAAATATAAATTTATTAACATAACCACACATATACGCTTGTTTATGTTTACGGTCGTACCAATATAAATAATACATATATACCGCATCCATTAAAAAACAATTCATTTTAAAGTATAAACCATAATAATTAACCATATAATATTTAACAATAATTTAAGCACATTTTTTTATGGAATGTTTTAACAAAAGTTAAATAAAATTTAAACTATTATAAATATAATATAATTAAAGCCCGTAATTTATACCCTAGAATAAATTATTTTTTAATGGATGCGATACTTTATATTTACCGGGGTATAGCTATTTACAACCAATCAGAATTATTTGAATGCACCACGTTAGGAATATATAACAGATTAATATAAGAGCCCCTCTTACCATACGTGATAACCACTGTCAACACCGATAGGAGCCCCGCAATCCTACCTAGCCAAGTCGTAAACAAATCGATAGTGAGCAAACGCGTTAACCCAAAGATTGCATAGAAACTTCACAACCGCGACAAAATTTAAACATAGGTCGGAAGCCGTGCGAAGGCCCTCTTTTTCATTGGTATAATTACAAGTATACTCATGATGTCGTCAGTTCCATACCCATCCTCTAACAGATGCCATGACTGGGGAATATGTGCAATCCAACCGAAATAACCATGATCCCGCTAAGGGAAGGACAATATGCACACGAGCCGCTGGCACCGCTGAAGGTATGTCGGACGCATCTGCAACGCTTCGGAGCTATTATCGCCCCCCTTCACTGAAATCCTTACCGACCCTTCCAAAAACACGCCGAATTTCATGGCGCAGTAAAGACGCACACGTAAATTTGTACCCTGTCCCCCAAACGCCATTAAACCGCCAAACCCCAACACGCAATTCGAATGACACAAATCAAGATGCGAATGTTTATGCTGCAGCTTCAGCCTTTGCTTCTTTCTTTGGTGCCTTTTCCTTCTTGGGTGCGGCGGCCTTTTTGGGCGCGGCCTTCTTAGCAGCTGGCTTAGCTGCCGTAGCAGTCTTCGTAACTCTGCCAGCCTTGGTCTTCGTCAAAGCAGCAGGCTTTTCCTCAGCAGCGGGGGCCTAAATCTGTTAGATAATGTAGAGGATAACAAGGACACGCGCAAACTTACATCTTTCTTGGGCGCCGCCTTCTTGGCAGCAGGAGCTTTCTTGGGGGCAGCGGTGGTGGCAGCCTTCTTCGCTGCAGGCTTCTTCTCAGTAGCTTCCTTCTTAGGAGCTGCAGCCTTCTTTGGTGCGGCAGCCTTCTTAGTAGCGGTCTCCTTCTTCGGGGCAGCCTTCTTGGGAGCGTCCTTCTCAGTCTCCTTCTTGGCAGCTGGTTTAGCTGCGGCAGGCTTAGACTTCTTAGACAGCTTAGTACCACCAGAAGGTCCTATAACAAGTTAACACCCAAACATAGACACGATAGGGAATGGATCTTTATAAGACATACCCTTGGGTTGCTCGAAGATACCCTTATCAACACCAGCCTTCAAGGCCTTGTTGAATAGAGAGTCAAACATCTTGTCTGTGACATTGATGGTGTTGTTTGCCTTGACATATTTCTTGAGTTGTTGACGACTATGATATAGTTAGCACGGATTGATCGGGGGTAAACGCGACCACTAAAATAGTGGATATTAAGACAGGAGTACGCTCGGATTTCCTTACCTGGAACCATTTCTCTCTTTGAGCTGAAGTTGAAAAAAGACGCGTCAGCATGCTCACTCGATAAATCTAAATGATATACTAGTCATGTAAGGTTGAGTGGCAGCACTGGAGGATGACCACCTGGCATGCAACCCAACCACAAACACCAACTAGGCAATAGACGATGCGCCGGAGGCAAAGGAATGGGGATAAGTACATGAACAATGGCATCAGTAATCATGTCCTATAACTTGTTAGTACTTAAGGTGGTCCAGTAAAATGCCGGGTATAGCTGTCGCTGCACATACCTGATAGGAAGCATGAGTGCTCTTGGGCTTGGGAGCTCCGTCTGCTTTCTTGGGACCCATTTCGAATGTGTTGGTTTTGATAACGCGTTATTGGAGAGATGCAAGTTAATCAGTTGAAATGATCAATTGAATCTGAGAATAGCTTTCTAATAAATAGATGCAAACGGGAATGTTTCTACTGTACGGAAGGAATATAGTCAAGAGAAAACGGAAGGGAGGGAGGCATTCGATCGGGACGCGACAGCGAGAAAGGTGAGCTTGCTTATATATTAGGCGGGGGGTCGTGTACAATCAGTAAGTACGTTAGGTAGTCTAGTACAATCAGCTACAGTGGGAGAAATTGGTGCTTCCTCCTCTTCCCCCTCCATAAAAATGGATTCACTTTAAAATTCGCTGGCACTAAAATAAATACCTTTATAAGGTACCTAAATAAAATGCCAACAGTCAGGGCAGGTAGGTAGGCAACACGCACCTTTCACCCATATATTTGGACCCGATCGCACTCTATCTACCCTGCCTACCTTAACATTTAAGGTTGCATTATCTCACTGAAACGTCTAAACTACTTCCTAGTCAGGTTTAGACTTAAATAACCCGCAGCCCGATAGACATACTGCATAGCCTCCACCAGCCAGTCAAATGCTTGGAAGGTCTGATTCGATGCTGATTTGGACCTCTCACAGCGCTTAGAATCTTTCCCCAGTTCGATAAAGCTGATCCGTCTTGTCGAATTTTTTGATTGGTCGAAGCTCAAACAACAGCTCACGCTTTCAAAGGTAGGTACCTATTTTTTATTTTTTTTTTTTTTTTTCTTGTCACTTCTTAACTCACATCAATCAAATCATGCGCCTACGAAACTCGAGCCCTCACACACCCAACTCTCCCACCGTCCCCCCCCTTCCCCGTCGTCCTTCTGTTCTCCCCTTCTCCCTCTTCTTCTTGTTGCCTCCCACACATTTTTAATCAGGCGATCTGTTGAGTCATTTATTGACGTTCTATAGAATAGTCCGAATTAGAGAATGAAAAAGATTGATTTAGTATAATGTCAACTGTATCTTGGTCCATCTCTAAGAGCCTCTAGTTTGTTTTCGCCCGGTTTGGTTTTTGATATTTTCGGTCGCATTCAAGATGGTGGCTTCAAAACCCATGCATTGGTTTCCAAACCTTGATTCAAGTGATTCTTCAGTTATTTAGCTATCTTTAAGCTATAATTAATACCTCGTTGCTTTTCTTGCAATTTCAGAAAGACGGGCATTGTTTTAGCTATGGTTTCTTGTTACTAACCCACCTGCATCCTCCCACGACATGAAGCTATCCGCATATCTTGCACCACCTCAACTACCCAACATATAAATCTCATCTCCTACTAATTTCTCTAGCCTTAACGTACTTGGCAACTGAAGGAGGTAATATATATTGTTTTCAAGATCTAACCCTCCAAGTTTTGGTATTAAAACGCGTCTCAGTTTATACATGGAGATGTATTTTGATGTCGTATACTAAACTGCAGGTTTATCGTGGCGCATATTACAACAGCAGCAACCCAAGGCTCCTTTGGTGCTTTCATACCTATTCTATCAAACAAAGGGTCAATGTTCTTCGTTTCGTCTATTCATCTGGAAAAGAGTTCCGTAACTAGGACTCAATTCCCCAGGACACATGTACATATTCGCGGCGCGTGTCCTGGCGAGCCACATTCACAGAGATGCTTCAAGGCTGCAAGCGAGAAGCAACTCTATGCTCTACACCAATAGGTTTCTACGCCACTTTTAACCGTCATCCTGGTTCATTGAGAATCTGGTAACCTGGTCGTCATTATCTCGATTCGTGCCTGATGGATCAAATGCAGAAGACTACTATGTGGGGTCATGATTCGCGATTTCGATGTCCACGTCACTCATGATCTGCCAGCACTTCAGCTACCGAGCATGACCACGACATCCGGTCAAATTTACGGCTAACTTGCGAACATTCTATCACAAAGACCTATCAATCCAAGTATTAACATCTACAAGAAAGGAGTTACTCGGTGCAAATTCCCAGTGTCCTACGTTTGGATTCATCTTAGGGGCTAGAGTAACCTAGGGGGATATAACCATGTTTAGAGGCATTGCGACAATGTTCTTGACGAGTTTCGCGTATGAAACAGCAAATCTTATCGACTTTTTAGGAAGGGCTTCGATTATTAACGATGACTATAAACCATTCCCATGCCCTCAACCTCCTATTGCGGTTATTATCTCGCCTCTCTGGTATCATTGGACCAACCGTATTGGACAAGCATTGAGTACCAGATGCCAATGCTCCAACTAGCCACAGAAACAACGACAGTACACATTGATATACTGGACCGGACTAACTGTGTTTTTTTAATGTGTAGGTGCACCCGTCACAATGCACAAGTACGATTGCTGGGGCGGTTTCACGCGGTTTCAAGCCCTACAGCTCAAGAATTATCAGTCGCAACCAATTATCGGTATAGCTGATTCATATTCTAGTCTTTCAGCAACTCCAGGTTGGGACTGAAACACTACCTACACATAGTTCTCTTCGAGGAAATGGGCAGTACCCAGCCTTTGGCAGCTATCCGGTGCCTCCCTACAACTCCAAATAGCAAATATCGAACTGGAATTATAGTTAAATTCTTGGCGAAATATTCAGAAACTACGTCGCATCCGTGCAGTCTTATTGGATTATTGTTCTATTAACAGCAGAAGGGCTCTAGTGAGCTTGTGTCGTGTTTATGCTAATGTACCACCTAATCAGTCAAGGATTTAGCCGTTCTTCAGATGGCCAACATGGAGTGTACGCACATATACTAGATAGTATTGTGCAGCTCATATGTTTACTAATATCTTCGCTTCTATGTCGCGCATCGTTGCTTCAGTTTCTATTGAGAGATTCCAATGTTACTGGTGGTTATAAACTTATGACCAGCAAACAGGCATAGAAGATTCTGAGTATAATTGATGCCGAGAAGTTCCGGGTTGCCCTCGTCTCATATCTATCCGAGGTCTTCGAAAATTCAACAAGCGTTGCGATGCCACACTAGATCAAAAAGGGGGTTCGTTCTGCTTCATATGATGTCATTGCTGTTAATATATAACACGATGCTCATTGACAATTTGAGGTATTTTAGAATACTAATAGAATCCCTAGTTCCAGATCCCCGGTATTTCGGTGATCTAGCTCTTCACAGAAGCTGGCAAATTATAAGTAATAGGAGAAGATCGTCGACCCCGCCCATCACTCCGCACATGCGAATCAAGCGATTTAGATACATCTCCCCTAAAAAATTTTGAAGTGTAAAACAAACAAGGGATAAGCAAAGACGCTCTCTTCTATCTTTATTATGCTACATATTCAAGGACAAGTAGGTCATGATGCCGTCGCTATCAGAAGAGGTTAATACTACGACCAATTGGTCCAATTGGTCCGCTACTCCATCTTCATCAGACGAGAAGCATCAATCGAATTGTAACAGCGAAGATGTTTCGACAAGGAGTTCTCAAAGCGAGACACGGCAGGATAAACACAGCCATCCTTTAGCCCTATACGATGAAATTCCAGATTGGTACCAGGACAACCCATATGTCCGACGAGGCTACCGACCCGTGTCTAACTCGGCGCGAGTCTGTTTCGGAAGTTGGCTATACCTACACAATGAGACAGTGAATATCTTTACGCACCTGGTGCCAGCAATAGCTCTACTCATAAGTGGCCTGGCTTATCTAGTTTCGCACCTACAGCACCGCAGTGGCGATGATGCTGGTGTCGTCGCAGTACTATTACTTTCTGCAACGGCATGTCTCAGTCTCTCTAGCACTTACCATACGTTAATGTGCCATTCTCGAGAAGTAGAAGCTCTATGGTTGCGTCTTGACTTTGTCGGCATCATTTTGCTAATACTAGGGTCTCTCATTTCGGGCGTCTACGTTGGTTTCTGGTGTGAGACGTTAGAAAGAAAGATTTACTGGTCTATGGCAAGTAATAGTCATTTTCAGTTTACTTCTCTTATCATAACTCCGACCATTCCTGGGTCAACGGAATCAGGCAAACACCATGCACCCAATATGACCCAACTTCTTTACTCGGGATTGAACTGACGAATTGCCTCTATACTTGTTTACAGATCGGATCTCTTTCCGCAATATCCATAATTATCGTGTTAGCACCCACGTTTCAGGGCCCAAAGTGGCGCAACTTACGTTTGCTCACGTTTGTATGTACGGGGTTATCTGGATTAGCCCCTATTATCCATGGGATCGTCATGTTTGGCTTCGCACAGATGATGAGGCAGTCTGGCCTACCTTATTACCTAGCTGAAGGGGGATTGTTTCTCATCGGTGCCATTATATATGCTGTAAGTGAATTAATAGTCCTATATCTGCTTGTTGATATTACTCTTCTTCAGAATACTCCCTCCCACTTCGGGTATTCTCGCAATAGAGGGAAACAATAATATCTAGATCACTAACTAGACCATACAGACGAGGTTCCCTGAGAGTATCAGCCCGGGATTCTTCGATATATATGGATCATCACACCAGATATTTCATGTCCTAGTTGTTCTAGCTACTGTAGTTCATCTAGCCGGTGTCCTTGACGCCCTTGACTACAATTACTATAACCGACAATGTTTAGGGTGAACCTTTAAGTTTGCTGTCCTCTAGCAGGTGACAAGTATCATGTTGGTATAGCGCTAGCCAACATGCGCTGTTCTCCTTGTCCTTGAGATCCGCTCTAGCGTCTGAAACATCACCATATAGAATAAAGTCGAACAGAAAATACAAAAATTAAACCGACACAAAAGATTTCCACTCTATTACTTTAGGTTTGATCATCCTAGACCGAATAGTTATTGCGAAATAGATCAGTGTCGATGAATAGCTTGCTGCTATTGAAGACCATGAAAATGCCCTCGTAAGAAGTCCACTGTTTGATCTCACAAGACCAAGTGAAGTTTCTATCCTGGCTCTCTTGTGAAGTAGGTTGAGCGGAAGCTTTGCATTTGAATCCAGGGAATATTACTTCTTCTGGCGGGGGTTTTTTTTGAAAAAAAAAATTCATTTGGCGAAGAGAAATCCAGGACCAAACTGTAGCTCAGATACCCAACTATCATTTACTTTAAAGGGTTAATATAACTGAGTTCCACATGTCACTAAGCCCTTGACCAGCTCATTATAGTCTTATAACTATCATATGAGGGTTTAGAACGATGACAGCTAAGAGCATGATCATAGTAGATTCATAAATGTACCTACCTAATGACTTAAGAGGTACCTAGCCTATTAGCTCTGACAGTTATTATCTTAAAGTAAGTGAGTTTTTATCATCGGTATATTCTCTATTTTAAGCCTAGACATGTTAACCTATGTTTTTATTTATTACTTTAACTAATCCGTATCATCTAGCATGTTAATATGTGCTAAAGACTCAACCAAGCATATCATCAAATCAAGAGCCATAGCTATGGTCGATATATTTCAATATGCAAACCATATCCATATAGTCGTGGTTTTATATCGTTGTAGTTATTTTAAATATCTAACAACTAGCCCCTAACTATTTGTTGCTTTAAGAAGCTTCCATATCGCTAGCAATGGAAGCAAGTGTGTATTTATAAGGTATATACCTATTCGTAGGATTTCGGTCACTAGGAGCCTTTATCATACTATTAACCATAACCACTGCATCCGTCTATCTACATATGAACATAAGTAGGGTCTTGGATGGGTATCTGGCATGCATCGATAAGTTGTCCGTACCAAAGGGGCTAGGGTGAAGTGAGTTCCTAAGTTCTGGCAGATCGCTCCCCTAAGCAGGGAACAATTGCAAGACTTTAAACTAAAGTATTCCTTGTTAGAATGAACCTTGGAATCTACTATAGCACTTGCACTCAGTCACGCTTGCGCATTCCTTCGCGGCTCTGTTTAAACATCGCAGGAGGAAAGCGGGGACACCCCTAAGATGGATCCGGGACCGGATCCTGATCCTTTACATACCTACATAGACGATGTCTGTGATGTGTGCTGTGCTGTACTGTGCTGTGCCTGCCCTATCTATAGTGGATCCTTGTTCTCGCAAAAGTTTCCTAAAATAGGAAAAGCAAGTAAACGGGCATGAAAAATCATCCATCGGGTTTCCGCAGTGCTGTAACGGATGGGTGAATTATACGATGCTAATGACTATTCGCGGCCTCGTATAGAGCAATATACGCTAAGTGAGAGATATATCTACCTTCTAGTTTGGCTCTGCTTTAACACCTTGCTTGTGAAGTACGTCACATGTCAATTACAAAGGTAAAATCTGTAAAAGAAATTTGGGTCTGATGAAATACCACAGCAGTCACTCTGCTGTGAGGGTTTTGTATAGTCTAAATTAGGTTTTTAGTCCCTATTCGGGGCGTATATCCTCTGTAGGATACGACGAGTTCCGAAAGGAAAACATGATAATACAAATATGTCAAAGTTATAAACGAAAAGAGGGCAAGTTATGTCCAACTTCTCTTATATCAAAACTATATAAGGAGTTATAGATAGTATATAACAGCTTTTAAATTGAGAACTCAAAAATTCTCTTCCACACCTTGATCTATCCTCTTTCTCTCACTGTGTGTGTGTGTGGTTAGTTAGTGGAACCCCTGTCATGTGCAGAGCTGGACGAGAGAGACTAGGAGCTTGAAATAGAGAAAATGAACATAAATATGATAATTTAGGCTTAATATTCTCTAAGAACGATAATATATACGACTCTTAGGACGTAATTAAACGTTAGAATTTCCGGAGCAAAATATAGTTAAGGTAACTGTCAACTTTAGTTAAAGGGAAGTAATCTAACAAGGCACGGCCTTTGCTAAGGAAAGGCAGAGCCATGGGGTAGTTTGATATCGGCAGATTTTCAGCTAGTAAATCAAAACGTAGAAGTATATTAACGCAGTTATTTTAAGTAGTTGTATATATCCTGGCTTTATATATCAGTAACATGTAGTGAGAATAAGTATTAGAGAAAACTGTTGTTGACTCTAGGATAATATAGCGAGATCGGACTGGACGACGGAACTTTGTTGTGAGTCTAGTTTGCAATTTGCCCAAACTTAACACCGGTTATGTTCGAGGTCACCTTCACATAGACCTTGGTGATATGCATTTATGTTGTAGAAAACTCATGAAAAATTCTTTTTGCTGAACCCGTACGCCGCCATTAGAGCAGCCTATCAGAGTCTCTCTACTTTCTAATTTTCAAGAATCATTACATATATTGAGTTGTGAAAGTCCCCAGCGCTTTAACTCCGTTTTAGCTGGCTGGGTTGGCATGTAGGTTAGTATATACCTCCTGCCCTTTTGACTCTACTAGTATTAGGAATCGATATTTTCATAGAAGACCCAGTCAGTCGTGTTTGATCCAATAATAATATCGTTCATTTCTTTAAAGGCTATTCAAGTAACTATGGTTTTATTAGAACGCAAGTATTTATCTCGTCTATATTATATCATATATCAACATGTTTTACATAAGTATTTCACCAACTAAGTAAAAAAAAAACCATATTAAATCCTAGACTGGATAAAAGTTATGAGTCTAAACTTTGTAACCCTATATGAGGCACTGAGGCGTAGTAGATCCTAGGTTGTCATATTTCTCATATACGGGATATATCAAAGTCCGTATAATTTATACATTTGCACGCTGCGCTGCACTAACACGACATATATAATTCGATTAGGAAGACTATGTGTTGAATCCACAATGCGATGGATCATTAACCCTTGTCGATATATCTACCGTACATGATTACCGTCTTTACTTCCGGCCTCCTTTTTTTTTTTATCATTTTGCATGATAGGTTGTTTCATTATTTTATGCTTTAGGTACTTCCGTAGATAAACGCGATCCGTTTGTTTCTATCGCGTCACGTGACGTGGATTATTACTACCTATCTGCGCGGTGTACTGCATGTAATCAACACGTGGGAGAAGACATAGCCAAGGGCCCCCCCCATATGATTCCTAATGTCCTTAACCTGGGTGGTTCCCCCCGGATGCCTATCGGAGATTGTTAATACACGTGTGCCTAGGGTAGATCACAAAATAAAAGTTCCTTGTACGATACGAGATTATTAAAGGACCGTGCCAATTCCAAAAAAGAAAAGTAAAATAAAATAAAAATAATAAAATAAAGGCATATGCCGTTAGCTTATTCTTAGTAAAGTTTCTAGCTCTAAGGGGGCGGCGGAGCTAAACTTAATTGCTACTCCCGTTGGCCGTACTGTTGTAATGATGTAGCATTAAGAATTTAATAGTATATTAGATAGGTACATAATAGATAGGTACATAATAATGTATTGAGAATAATACACCTTCGTACACCTATGTTAGGTGCATAAACCTAACGTCATCGCCGCTGATCGGCAGCGCTAAGCTTAACCTTCTCGAAATCTAAAGTTCTAAAGTTAAGGGGTGGGAAATCCATTACCCGGATCCCTGCTGCTTTTAGTCACTAGTAACGGGGAATATGACCTTATTGAGCCACGCGCAAAGGAAATAACCTTACATAAGATAAGGTATTCTGGAACGCCTTTTAGATCCGTTACATGGTTACATCGCAACGGTCTTTTTTTACCCACATTGTTGGTTTTGAGTTCTGTCTCGATTGTGGGGCGAACCAACCATCCCGAGGTACCTATCCCTAGTATATTTATGTAGGTAGCTTAAAGGTAATCTAGGTACACTAGTCCGTTAGCCAAAATGGAACATACGAAGAAGAAAATGAAACAAAACTTCAAGCGCCCCCTCCCCACTATCCCGCCGTCCGTGCTAAAAAAGGGACCTTGGTGCCACGGGAACTACGAGAAGTTGGTAATACGTGCGAAATACGTCGCAGATATCATACAATTACAGCACGAGTATGGTCCGATGACCGCCCTAGATAAGTAAGAGAAAAACGCGTCCTTTTTTTCGATTAATGTGTTAAGATTAGATACCGAATATCTTAGATAACGTAGGTAGTATTATATTTAAGTATCATATGTAGGTATTATGTATATGCAACGCGTTATGTAGGCTGTAAGCTACATGTGCTTGGCTACAGCTTGTTGGGTTCATAAACAGTCGAGTTTGAGTTTGAATTGACCAACCTTATTTTAATTCATAGGCAACCAACATGGATTATCGTATACATGTACATAAATACAATGTAAGCATATATGTAGGTACCTACGTATATAGACCAGGCAAGAATAAACGGGATGCGTTACAGGGGGACATCGTGTCTACCATGCCGATCTCTAATCCCTGTAGTTCTCCCCCCCCCCCTAGTCTCGGCGAGGACTAGATTTCAAACATTACCTTACGTACGAAGTGGATTGAAAAACCAGCGGTAAACAATGCAAGACTAAAATATCTGATTTCGTGATATCGCATCGCTAACCTATCTACCCCCTTCACAAACCCTCCTGATCTGAACCTTGTATGCCCTGAGGCCCCATGGATATGCCTGGCCCACGAGGGCGTCCATGCTCTGTTATACGCGACTAAGCTATTTACAAAGCGCTGAATTAATATCGAGAGAGTACTTGAGCTCTGTCATGACTATCGTGAAGCTGAACCCTAACTCCGACCCGCTGAGGATGCCTAGTAGATAGTAAAAAAAAATTACCCATGCCAAAGAAAAGACTAGGCTCTACCCCTCGCCTTGAATGCAATTTTTGAACGCCTGACCAATGCCAGCTAGAATCCTACCGTGAAGTCTTCGAGAGTCCTCAAAGGTAAAATTTGCGATTAAGAGATTGTATTGCCCGATTATCCTCTCCTCTAAACATATCCGTCGGTGCTGGTACACCAGATGCTCCTGCTGGGAGAGCTCGGGGTGAACTGTTCGCGCTGTTATTGCTACCCGGATTTGCGCTATTTGGTTCAGAGTTGGCTGGTGTCCGGTTGAGAAGCGCTGACAAGCTGGCTTTATTTGCGTTACCATTGACGCCCTCTGAAGTCATTTGCCTTGGTGGTGAAACAGAATGATTTCTTGGGGGCGTCAACCCTCGAGATGTTGTAGGTATCGCGGGTAGTGGGCCCTGTGGATTGCGTGCGCTTGTTGCTAGGCGAGGATCTATAACAGCTTGCACCGCTTGGACGGCTTGCGCAGCTTTCGCGGCTTGTGCGGCCTGTGCGGCTTGTGCAGCCTGAATTTGAAGATGCTGGGATTGCGGAGAGAGGCTCGGAGCACGCCCAGGTACTGAGTAATGTCTGGCCAAAGTTGGCGGAGGTAGTCGATCACTCTCGTAGGTCAGACCTTTGGGATAAATGGGAGCCTGGGCGGAAGGCGCTGAAGTTGGCGGTAGCGGGGGTAGTTGATGTGGCCTTGGAGGAGGCTGCTGCGGCTGAGGCCGAACCTGAGGCTTCATCTCTGGCGTCAGTGTCCCTTGCATAAAGGGAGGAGTCTGATTGGGCGAAGGCGGCCATTGGCCTTGCCATGGTTGTTGGTTCCAAGCACCGTGATAGTTATTATAGGGTTGCTGCTCATGACTACCATTGTGAGTAGTGTACGGCTGCATAGGTGCCCTTGTTAAAGCAGGCGGGTTTGTCTCGTGAAGGCTTGATTCGGGATACATGCCCTTCACAGGGATAATATGTCGAAGTTGAGGATCCGTCGTTGGCTGAAGCATTTCGCCGGCTCCGGCGTGTGGTCGGGAATAATATGAGATCAAATGGAGGTGCTGGCCCTGCGACGTCGTTATACTGAATGATTGCTTCATCAAACCATCCGCTTTATATCTATAACCCTCCGGCTCCCCATCCAGGTCTTCCTCGCTAAGTCGACCGCTATCAGGTGTCCTTCCGTTACTTCGTCGCGTCGTACCGAATGTGGTGCCTCGTTTACCCTCCATCTCTCTATACGTAAGAAAGCTGCCAGAAACCCTACTGGCACTCCAAGATTTCCCGTCGGTCCACCTACGCATACCAGCTTCCCTCTCATCCCATACAAAAACCGAGCCAGATGTGATAGATTGTCGTTCTTTCTCCGATAATCGCCGCTGTACTCGAGGCAGTAAACCCAGCCTACAAGCTTCAAAGAGCTTGATTGCATCTGCGGGTGTTCGTACGTATCCGCGATAAGTCTCCATCTTTTCCCTGCTTGCCTAATACGGAAAAACAAAAAGAAGAAAAAATAGATGTGGTAGAGGTTTTCTAGATATAAAATCGAAGGGAGAAAAGGTGGTACTTGATTCCTTGCTAGGTAATTAAGTCTTGTAATCCTACTATCCACCCACCATATCAGATCCACACACCGGCTTCAATCGAGGTGGGTCATGAGACAGTAAGCGGCTGAAGACTATTGCTGCGGATAATGGAGAAGCTTGCGTGGTTAAGGTCGACCCTAGTCTTGGTAGCTGAAGGAGTGAGAATGCAAGTGTTGTCTTGGCGTTTCTAAATTGCGGGTAACTCGTGTCGATAGTCGGGCCCCTAGATAATTAACGGTTCAGGCGTTACGGAACTAAAGCCGAGTGTCCAGACTCGTGAATTCCTCGCCTAGAGAGTTATTATGTTAGCTCTCTTAGTTGAGGCATCTAGGGGTAGATGAATCGAAGCAGCCGCTCTATACTGGTGTAATTATGCAGTACATGACATGTCTATATGTATCTGATAGGTTTACGAGATGTGTAGAGTATGAACAAGAAAGGAATAGCTGAACAGAATTTATATTGCTGCCAAAACTTTAGAGACGCAAGCTGATTGCGACTATTAATTGAGTCGTCACCAAGGCCTGAGTCTTAAGACTAGTTTGTCTCATCCTAGGCCTTTCTTGGACTCAGTATAACCAGCTAAGCCAACGCAACGCGATTGACGAAGAGGTTAATAATGTAGACCAAATGCCGGATAGATGGCATCAATAGGGATAGCTTCCTTAAACGGGTTGGCTTGACTCGCCATCCCACTCCGCCGGTCGAATCTAGAACTTGATGCAGGTTTGACTTTGGGAGAGCGTGGAAGTGAACTTAAAAGAAAATATACTAGAGCAGATAGAAATGGCACATACCTATGTAGGAGGCAAGTTGGTGGCCGGCCTAGGGCCAGAATAAATTTAAATAAAGTCAAACTTAGCGGAGTGACCTCACACCGAACGTTATACGCAGAGTGGGCACTGAAGTAGATATCCTGGGTGGAAAAATGAGGACATCAAATGGGAGAGCCAGGTAGAACCAAATACTTGGATGGTTGACAGAGTTTTCAAGGATTTCCGATGGTGCTGCTTCAAATAAAAAAGATCCAACCAGGTCATAGAAATCTCCCGAGGTATCCTTTCGGGGTATGAAATGTGGTTAGACGTGGCGGATGAGATACTATTGCCTTTAGACAATTAGTGACCTAAGTCAAAGAGGAGTGGTATCCCCAATCCAGCTGGAATCGATTTAGAATTTTAGGGTGCTATAAAAGCGGAACAAGAACGAATCTACACGTCTTGTAAGTAAGTAATCCCAAGAGAATATAGTACAAGAATAGTAGGTAGAATAGTAGTCTAGATGGGGAAAGGCGTTTTCTTTTATACAGGATTGGGGAAAGCAAGTTGAATAATTAAACTGTGATGTTACAAAACTGGGGTATTGAGAATTTAAGAGGCTGCTTTACTTACCAGGGTTTGATAGGTGACTTGTAAGTTTTTAAAGTTTTGTGCATGTATTTGAGGAAGGTTGTTGGTGGTGGGGATGACGACTTTTAGAAGACCCTGAGACCCAAGCCCGAGTCAGCTTGTAGTGAATTGATTGAGAGAGATAAAATAGCCTGCCGGGTTGTCGTTATCGAGCCTCCTTCGACGAAGCTGACCATAAAATAATTAAGCTTGGTTGGACACGTGTGAAGTTGGAACTAATAAAATAGCTCCCAGCGTCAAAAGACCCTTGCCGCCTTTTTTTTATTGTCCTTTAAAAAGATTAAGGCCTGAAGAGGAACGGGGTTAACGGGGTTGACCGAGTTTACTTTTTTCCCACCCCTACGCAACAGATCTAGATGGTCTAATAATTGCCCCTTTCGTTTGTTCTTCTTCGTTTACACCCTGGTCCCTCTCTTTGTATCGATTCTCGTTCTGTTTCGTACCTACACAAGTCAAGTTTTTGGTGAAGATGCCGAAGAGATAGGCTGCAGTGTGAATTTGTTAAAAATGCCGATCTAGCATTAATCTACGCTTGCGGCTGCAAGTAGATATTCAGCCTTCGGGTAGAACCTAAGACGATCGGTAGTGGCAAGATATGAAACAACCAGGCGGGTTGACACGGTGCTTGTCTTCGAGGTAAATGATCGATTAATTAATCGATTTAGGGTAGAATGTTGGAAAAGATGTGAGTTATTGGGAGGTATTAGAAGGTATTAGGAACGGAATCGATAAAGTGGACGGATAGTACCTAAGATAAAGATAGAGGAAAAGTAAATAAATTATGACGGGATGATAGAATGATGAAATTTTGAGGCAAGGGAAAGTGCGGGAGAGGAAAGCACATACAAAACGCAAAACGGATATTACCATAATAATGTGAATAAATAAGCTTCCCAATTAATTCAAGCTTATTAACCTTATTTTGCAACGTCTTTCCGATTTGATTTTTTTTTTCGGCGAGGTTACGGCCCACGGTTACACGGGTCCAAGCATCTCGCAGCGGCTCAAGTACTTTGTACCCACTTTACAGGGGACAGCTAGCGCCCGTCGCCAAGACCTTCAAAGGCTCCAGTCCCCGGTACCAACGGCGGTATCCAATACTCCTCTTCAGCAGCTAATCGGCCAAGGATTCCAGGGATTGAGTACCAGGCTTTACCTGGCATTGCGCTGCCTTAGGTGGGCTAGGCATTTACACTAGGTACTATACGTAGGTACCTACCTACGTATGTATTTTGTATACAATTAATCCTTCCCGTGATACATACATCTTATACCCCAATATTTAAATATGTACATTAATGTGTACACATGTGCATATGCTAGATAATATACATGTACCAAATGTATTTAGATAAAGGCTTAACTAGTTAAGATAAAAGGTACCTTAGGTATTCCACGGAAATGTACCTAAGCTATAAGCCCCTCATAGCTTAACCTATATTTAACAGAGGGGAAAAAAGAAAAAAAAAGAAAAAGGAAACAGGGAGATATTCATGGAAAACGAAACTAAAGTCTCTCTTTTGAGGTAACTATGTTACAACTGAGTGATGTTCACGGACTCACTACATAGAAGAAGACCTAATCCTTCCGAGGTTTAATCCAAGTCAACTATTAATGTCCAAGCTTATAAGCCAAGCCCAACATTCATTTTCCGCCTTATGAGGTACAAGTGTTCCATATGGGGAAATGCGAAAGACCGTTCATTCGCTTACACATGCCTTTGGACTTTCTTAGCACAAACTGGCCAAAGGTTATTCATCACCTTTAAGAAACAATCCTTTATCATACTTATGGAAATTTAAACAGCATCTCCCAAGGTTTTTTTTTTTCTCGCTATACTCTTGTTTTCCCATGTGGTCATCATCACTGGTAGTTTCTAGCTCTTGAAACTAGAATAATCTACGGAAAAGACCTTCGATGTCCAAATTCATTGGAATACGGTTCACAATCTCCTAAACAGATAAGAAATCGTACTAGGTCGGCCTAGGCTCTCCGATGGTTAGACGAAGGTGTTGGCGCTGCCAATGCTTAACTCGCTAGGCAGAACCTGCTATAAGTTAACTATCTAAATTCTAAGCGGTACTTTTTAATATGGTTATTATAAAGTTACCTACTTGTGCAAAACTCACGAACTAGAAGGCTTGGGTAGCCATGACAGGTCAGGCCAAAACATAGTGCGTCTCGACTTATCGAACCACAAACCTTACCGTCATGTCATCGAGGGCAACCCGTCTCGCCAACCCTGAGACACATCATGACAAGCCTTTGTGCTTCCGTAGTTTAATCACGTCCTCTGTCTTACTGTTTGAATCCCAGAATGGGATCCCGTGTACCGCAGTGTTGTCATTCTCGGACAGGACGTCACCGCTTTCGGGGATTCCTTGCCTCTTTCGTCGCTGCTGAGGTGATCACAACATTCTGTATGACACGAATGAAGCTTCTACTCATATCCGTCTCACATGTCATCTCCGAGCAACATTGCCTCGAGGGTCTAGGATACACGGGCACAACCACAGACCTCACATTATCAATATCCATCGTGCAAGTCTTAGGTGGCTATTACAATCCCTCACGGGTAAACGAGCGATCTTAGAAAGCTCTACGGCAAGCCGCACCCCGTCGGCATAAATTTTTGATCTTAGTTGATGCTACCTATCTGTACCAATACCAATATCTGAATGATCTGGTAGTAACCAGATATATCACCTGGGAGGTTCAATATTGCTTTAAGCCGAAAAGCGCTGCCAAGTTTTATGCAAGGACCAAGTAATCCCGCAGCTTGCAAGCCATGAATTCGGTGTGCCGAAAACGATTACGGTAACAAGTACATGAAATATATTGCTTGCTTGCTATTGTCAGACGAAAGGGTAAATGTTATGTTTTTCTCAGGGAAATAAAAATTAGCAAATGGCAAACTTTTTAACGTTGCTGACGAAGCTGAGGCAAACCTATTTTATTTATTTTTTTTTTATTAATAAATTTTTTTTTTTCATATCCAATGCATAGAACAAGCGAAGAACACCGTTGCTGTATTGTGTACGTATCTATATCCGATATAAATGGCTATTCGTCCTAGTGCCGGCGGCATTGGAACTTGGATGATCATTGGCACACGGTACAGTAGTGAGTCCCGCTATTGGTGATCTAGCTACCATTCACCCGTTGAAGAGGCCGACATGAGCCCATATGAATACTGAAGATCGCTAACTCCCCTTCTTACGTTTCATTGTAATGCATCAGATCGTGAAACTGCCGACATACGGCTCTTCGTTAAATCATAACCCCGGGGTTTGGAGAACGAAGATCATATTTGGCTGCGTCGCGCTGCTAAACAGCTGATCTAAACAGCTTAGACTTACTATGTAGATACCTGCTACACAGCACAGACAAAGGTCGCCGTGGCTTGATATCGCACAGCCATAATTAGTAGCCCGCTAGAATTTCCCAAGGAAGGGATCTGGACCGTAGTATTCGATCGCCCGGATGGAGTAATCCCTTGAACCCGCAGCTGGCACTCAGCACATGACACTAATAGTGCCTATAATGCCTATAGGTAAATAATCCTGCTATCTACTAGGTTAAGTAAGAATATACGAACGATACTTATATCGATGTTCTAGGTTTTAACTAATGTATTCAAGGGACCCAGGATCTCTAAAGGATTCAAGCTTCTTTTGTGTTGGCCCTGGGGTGCATATCGACACCCATACATAATACCCAAACAATCCAGATAATTGTTGTAATAAGGGGAGATGCATAAAGGAGTGAATGTAATTGTCGGTGAGCCGGATAACTCGTATCATAGTTAAGCAACCACCCACGAAGCAAACAAGTGTTTTGCGTTAATGCATATTACGGTACCTAGGCTTGACTCTTCCTTGTTAGGCTATAACCGGACAAGAGGCGCCGATCAACCCATGAGAGCGAATGTTTTCTCTTTGGTCATCATCTTAAGCGTCCTTCGCCCAAGTCTGCGCTGGGAATGGATTGGTCTACTGCGGACAAGTGTCGGTCACGCTGATGTCCATGACAAGCAGCTCAACTCTGGTACTTGTTGGAAGCTAAGGGGGAAACCCTTGCTATTGATCCCACTTTGACATTGGCTGATGCTGACTAGGGGCTGGCCACGCGCTTGGCAGCTTGGCGACCACGAGGGATCTAGCCCCAGACCCTCTATTCTAAAGGCCTGGTCCGTTCACTTTAAGCATGAATTTAAGCGTGCTGGATAGCCAAGCTGGGCCAAGTTCATGTATGTACTCACATGAATGATCAATTAGTAAGATAGCTTTTTTTAGTACTTATTCGAAACCCCCATCGTAGCGGGTCGGGTGGCCGAGAACCGGATCGATTTCTTTCTTACTATCCTATCTACGTGAGAAGATTATTTTTCCCACATTGGCAACCTTGGCCGGCCTGTCAGGTTTGTCGAAGGACCGCTATGAAAGAACCGCTATGATAAAAGCAGGTCGAATGTGTAAATAAAAGCAATTACCAAGCCATATAATCCTGAATACAATAGCGAAACGGAATCCTTTCCACTTGGCGTTCACGCGTTACCCTAATCTCCGCAATGGGCATAAAGAAAATACATACCTCTTATGCGTCCGCCCTATCACCTTTACGGGAGGATCTGCGATCTTTCGGTGCTCTAATGACGTTTCACCGCGCATTTTTAAAGGCACATAGGGCTAAAGATGTCAACTCTAAGCTAAGTGGGAAACAAATCCCACTCCCACGATCAGGCTACTGACAAAAATGCCCTGCAGATCTGCAGTGAGCACCCTATGTATGTACCCGTGCCCCGATACTCTGCGCGGAATTCACCGTGATATTCCCTGCTACGGGACTATACTTGTAGGGCACTAATACACTAAGACTTGAACGATGGTAGCCCTCAGATACGACGATGCTATAGTGTGTATACGAAGGATATAGCACGGATTCGTCACCCGTAATAATACGATTGTATAACCAACCAAGGAAGTGCTGAATACCACCAGTCCGCACCGACCCCCCTATCTTAAAAATGTAATGATGGGGTCGTAGCACAAGCATAAGCTTCTGACGCATCGACAATCCTTCGACACACCATCCTAGGAACTTTGCTTTATTCATTGCATTACATTTTCACTTGCTACAATAGACAATTTTCTCTAATCTTCTAATATCGGCTTAACCTCTAACATCTAAGCCATATATCTGGCACGTGGCCGCGCAGCCTATAGCTTCGAAGCCCATAATGTCAGCTTCCCACTGTGGAACTCGAGAAATGACACCTATTCCAGCCGAGAGTGTCGCCTACGCTTCTCTGCTATTGGCTACCTATCTTGGCAAAGTGCTATCTAATATTATATCTACTATGGTAGTGACGATGACGGCGAGTTGAGTTGGCTAGTAGCCACATTATTAGCCTACACATTATTGTTGGCTGGAACTTTAGTTATTAGGATTCATCAATAAGCTTGACTCGTCGTCGCTCCAACTAGGTTCATACGAATCAGGTGTGTATGGTCATGCTGCCGGGGGGAAGGCTCGAAAGCGATAAGCTTAAGCGGTCGAGTGATCCTATTAAGGTGTATACGTACACGGAGCCGCGGTGCTGGGCTCCTTTTTTTTTTGCCTTTTGTGAATTTTCCCTAGCAAGCACGCACGCAAGCCCCAAGCATGCATTATCTTCCCGGTCCCCAGCCCACGGTAGCGGAACCCAATGGCGTGTCTTCGCTTATCCGAAAAAAGAGTAGAATGCCCACCATCACGTTAGCAACCCCTCCCTTCATCGCGCCGGGGTCATCATCTTAAGCTAGTTCAGCCCTCCTACGCCACGCGCAATCAATCAAGGACCCTGACTTAGTAATATCATGCGAAACCGCGCGCCATAAAGTGTGTCGGCAGCCTCTAACAACAGTGCCGACAGAAGGTTGAGTAAAGAAGACTTGCTTTTTTTTCCCCTTCCTACCTAAACATGGCGTAATAAATCTGTCACATCAAACGTGGCGTCAAGACCGGCTTTTGACGGGTAACGTAGCTTACTATGTACTACTGACAGCCGTGGGGGTGCCATCTTTCGACAGGATGGCGCTGAGAAGGCCCAAGCGAGGCTAGATCTGATCACGAAAGTTCTCATCAACCCCGCTCGGTATAGTCCATCCCGCGCTTTTCAGCAAAAGACTACAGAAGATGGCTGCATATCGACGCTCGAAGCTCTTGGAGGTGACAAAAGACCATTATGCAATGCTCGACTAACGGAGACGCTAAGAATATGATCGCAGTCTAGTTCTAGCCCGGTTACAAGGTATTTCGATTAAGTTTATCATATACTTACTCTAGTTAGTTATACTATAACTAACTAGCCTTAACATCTATAACAGGTATGTATAGTACGCTGGTGGTTGAAATAAAGCCACACTTCCGTAGGATGCTTCAGCTTCAGCTTCAACTGGCTGGGGATACTACGGACTTGGCTAACTGGACTTGATGGATTAGAAGCTCGTATCGGCGGAAGGTAGAAACGAGTTACCAATATTGATGATTGGTCACATCGCTCAGTTACCATTATTATATAGTCTTGCTCGCATAGTATGTTACTAAAGGAGGTAGGTCGTACGAACGGGGCGCCGGTAGATATAGATGATAAATAGAGTAGCCGTTAAAGTACATCAAGCTTTCCTACCACGCCCGAAGCGCCGTTACAAGGGGGGAGGGGGAAGGGGAGGGGGAGGAGAGAGAGAGAATAAAAAAAATAAAAAATAAATGAACTACCCACCCTCCTCCGGCATGCCAACGCGACAAAGCGAGCGTAGTTACACGAAAGTGAGCAGCCTGCAGCTACAGCAAGCAAGATATATTACAGTCAAACGAAGCTTAAAAGTCAAAAGAAACCTCCGATCTCTCCATACTCCATCCTACCCTACCTTATTTTCTCTCCCACCTTCTCGATCCGGTTTCGAATTATTATTCCTTTTATTTCTTTTTTTTTTACACGTAACCTTTATTTGTTTTTTATTTTATTCCCGCAACGGGTAGAGTAAGATACTGGTTGCTTTTTTAGCCAGTACCCTTCCCTCGGGTTCCGGATCGAGTCCTAATCTGAGTCAAAGTCGCCAAGTTTCTCTCACCCGCGTTACCGCAAGCCTTTTGAGAAACGAAAATTTCTAATTTAGGCAACTGATCCGATTGATTTTACATCGCGTAAATGAGGTAAATCTTTTTTAGTAGTGACATTAGGCCCCGCTTGCTCGTATATAGTATAAACCGCATAGGAGGACGAACTCTTATAATATCCTTTCTGGGTTAGTCACATTACCGCATCTACGTAGTTTGTCTGCTAGTCGATACATACATATGTCTGTCAGCTTACTGGCGTCGAAACAAGGCGCTCAACGTTCTGGAAATAGGTATTATTCTTTTTTTTTTCTCATTCTTTGCGAGCTGCTTTAACAAGACTGTACATACGGGGGTGGGTTCCATGCTCACGTCCGGTCAAACGGCGGGGATATAACACGGAATAGATCAACTAAATATGATATGTTACCAATGATAGGGATTATTTAAGAGGTAGTTAACTTGTTAGTTGGTGTAACCCGGGTTAGGAGATCTCTCGGTGACAGAGCAATAAATATGCAAGTTGTACATATACTCGTCGTGATCTGATTCACCCAACATACACGAACACGCACATCATGACGACAATGGCACTTGAGAGTGGCTAGGATGCAACAATTTGCGTCTGGAGTGCATTAGCCTCGAGGCGTATAAAACGAATCATATATCACCTTGTATGTATGAGCATGTATGAGATAGTATTAGATAGAGAAAAAAAGAAACATGCAAGTTGTGACACCCAGGGGTCCTGATTATAGCGCGCGACGGCAAACCTGGTGGTTATACAAACATGGCGGTAGTATCACCCGAGCGCGTAATCCTCCTGTATGTATGTATGTATGTAGGTATGTATGTAAGTAAAGTAAAACTACGCCCTGCGCAATAACAGGGGGGCTCGCCAGATAATACTCAACCTGGGAGACAAGGTACGGGTACCGGGGAACTCTTAACCCAAATCGCTGGGACTCCCAAACCATTCGTTGGGAGTTCGATCCGAAGGAACAAGAACCTGGCATCTTTTCAAGTCAGCTTTTTTAGTGATATGGCAAGCTGACATTAATGCGAATGTCCATCACAGGACCATGTCTCTAGAAGCCTGACCTTGTATGTTTTGAGTAGTTTACTGCGTATGCACGGTGATATGGCCTGTTGCTGTCGTGAGTCAGCACCGCTATATCAAGCAAGCAAGCTTTCTAAGGTGCATATCCGGGTCGGATGGCGGTTAGTTTTCGGCGCCTCTTCTAGAACATCAGTAGGTACCTAGATATATACCTAGATATATCTATGCAATATATCTATGCAAGGATATATAATCGCGGCAATTGTTGAAACTTGCTAACGGGCAAGGGAACGGATGAACGAAACGAGACGATCGTAAGGCACGTGCCTTTTAATTTATAACATAGATGCCTCAAATTTAAGTGCTACCTAGGTATGTATATATTAGATATAAAGAGAGAGAGAGAGAGTTAAGGTTGAAAAGGTTAATAAAGAAAATCCTAACATTAGCAAGGTAAAAAAAATATTAACAGGCTCATCGTACCATTGACAGCACGGTTGTGGGTAGTATGTAGTATGAGCATAAATATTATTTCTTATAATCCCGGGTATTACTCAGATCAGGGTATATGTAATTGTAGTTTAATCCAACCGAGTAGCTGGTCTAGGTTGGTGTTTAAGTTGTTTAATAAATCAGCTGAACTATCGTTCATACCTTCTAACTCTGCTGTGTGTTGGCGGCACAAGCGGATTAATAAATATATGAGCGACATGTCTATATTACATGTCATTAGGTTAGGAATATTTGGGAATATTTTCTAGGATAATGCGACCGACCGCTAAATAGATCCCCTATCAAGACTATTACACAAAAAAAAGGTGGCACAACTTCGAATGCTGTAATCTATGAGTATGTATTGTGTAACGGGATGTAACCATTAGAAAAAAAAAATCAATTCTTCTATACTAATTGGTCTAAACATCCTGAACATCCTAACATCTTAGGCTTAGAGGAGGTACTATAAAATACATCACGGAGAGACCCTCGGTCACAAGAATCGACATAGCACAGATGTACATACATGTAAGAAAAAAAAAGATCCATCTAACTTGTCCGATTCGGACTCAAGCCTTGTCACAACGGGTACTAAAATCGGCAGCGCGTTGTTGATCTTAACCCCCATATTTCTCAGCTACATTCTCCATATTACAATGCTACATGCCTACATACCTACATTCCTGCGGTTGGCAATAGGCCTAGTTGGCGAAAGATCGCAGATGCTGCTGATTCGCACCCCACACGGGATAGTTCATAATCTTATTCAGACGCCGCTTCGCCGCTGCTCGCTAATAGCCAATACATACATAGTCCTCTCCTAGTAGCCCGGCTGACCGCTGACACTGTCCATGGCCCACCGCCAGGCTCTTCACATTTGCTCCATGAGTCCGTTTTGGGTATCGCTTGTGGCACGATGGCAAATGCATACGCTTCGTATAGATAACCTATAGGATATTACTCGTACTATATGTCCGCGAAGAGCTTTAGGAGCACGAGCCAAGGAAAAGCGGTCGCTGGTATCATAGCAGCTAGCTAGCTGTGCCTATTCCTACCCAATTCTCGTCTCGAGGGAATACTAGGGAATGAACATATCAAAGAAAAGAGTAACCCAGGTAGGCTTTTGTTACACGTGAAGTCAATATGACATAGGCAAAATGCATCCTAGTCATATTGACGGGAAGGCTGTTGAAAGGGTATGAAGCATATGACGTGATGATAATATCAATATCATGAAGTCAGGCAACTATCGTTTCGCCCGTCGTATCCGCCTATTAGCAACATGACTCCCTTTTAGCCCACTAATGGAATTGGAGATTTACCAGGATTATGAGGTACTTTCGGAGATGTTGAAGAAGGAAATGAAACAATAGACCCTCCATTTGTTGCAACAAGGAATCAGCGGCGATTTATTGCCCTACGTAGATCCATACTAGTTATTCGGATTGTAATTTACGGGGTGTACGATAGAAAATGGATCTGCTTCCTTACGCTTAATCTTCTTTTTGTTTTTTTTTTTCTGCCCCCAAGCCGTAACCAAGTTCCGAATCCCCATGCAACCCACCCCCCTTCGAACGATGGAGAAAGCTGCTTAAGCTTAATTCAAGGACAAGGAACTTAATCAAATCAGAAACGTCGCTGGGGTGCCACTCATATCCTATTTGTCCTAGCGTGACCCCCCTTTAAATAGCAAAACTACAAAAGGGGAGGGGGGGCCACGCCGAGCTCTTGATCAAAAGAAGCTTGGCATGGTTTATTTTTTTTTTGTACCCTGCCTGTGCTCAAGAATCTCGGCAGAGCCAAGCAAGCGTACAAACCCACAGATGTAAAATTCATGGCCGTAGCTTATTGGAGTAGGTCGAGTTCCCCACCATGTCCACCTTATTCTAACAGCATAACTACCCTTTGTCGTGTGCTGACGCGGCCCTTCGGTGATACTGTTGGTAGTTGTTAACCGTACATAAATGTACGGTAGATAATACAGCAGGTGGTAGCTTATTACAAGCTTATTACATACTATGTAGATTAGTTCGACTCTCGTTCTGGGATCGGAGGGCTTCGGAATGTCGAGCCTAAACTAATAGGGCCCATATCTCCGCGAGGTGGAACATCGTATACCACCACCAGAAACCTGACCTTCCGAGCGCATAACAAAATTGAACTGTGAAATAGAGAAATGCCCACTGGCGATCGCATCTAAGCAGTACACGTGGGCCACAGGGGCAAATAACGTACTGTATACGAATATGTCCGCAAAATGCCGGCTCGCTACCATTAAAAATGTGAAGAGACCAAGCGTCGTTTTGGATGGCGCAGCGAGATGATGGCCTGTTGTGTATACAATTACATATTGTGTATATTGTATCGAATAGTAAACGTTTTTTTTTTGGCAATATAGTAGTATATCTGCGCCGCGAACCAGGGGGTACTTAATAACAAGCCTGCGACTAACACGACTAACACAACTAACACTAATACGATTAACACCTTAATACGTACCAAAGAGACAAATTAGGGTGTAGCCAAGAAACGTCAAGAAAATGCCAAGCATCTGATCGTGTAACGAAGAAACGGTTATCCAGTGCAGAGTGATATCGTTTTCAACCGATGCTAATTGCCTAGCGAGCCCAGGCCCTAAGGGTGGAAACACGGTGGAAACATGGGCTGATCAGGATCTGGGTTCACAATCGTATCAACGAGATCAAGGTAATCCTGCACCCCGGATACACGTGAATCATCTCGGGAGCACAGAGATTCGTCGGGTAGGCAAGCGTCCTTCCTTCGATAGTCGCTCGGCCAAGCGCTTCATCGTCTTCTCATTAGGAAACACTCTTCCCGATGACGAATCATCAAACTTGATAACGGCTTTGTTACCTAATAGAGCAGCTTGGCGCTCTATATTATGATATTCGAAGCCCCAACATTAACCCCCCCCCCACTGGTTACGAGCCAAAATATACGTAGTAGTAGTAGCAGTAGCAGTAGCAGTATTAGTATTAGTAGTAGTATTAGTAGTAAATTGACGATGTCCGCCCACCAGCTAAGAAGAGATGGTGATAATGAATGTGACGAAAGGAAAACGGGAAGAATCTGCCGGCTGCTCTTTGCGCCGGGAATTACACCGCAGCTCGATGCTACCGTCTAAGCTTGTCCAAATAGAATTTATTCTTGGCAAGCGGCTAAGGCTGCCTGCTTGCATCTGCACCCTATCGCGATGAAACCAACATTTCTCTCTGAGGATTAATTGAGGGAGGGGAGGGGGGGGGGGAAACATCGCGTCGTCGTTGAAGGCCAACTGCATCGATGACAGTTTTGCGGCCGCGACCCCAATGGATAGCTGCCTTTCGATATTCCTTGCATTAGATGAAACGTCAGTAGGACCTAAAGATTGAGGGTGCGGTCATATGGCCCCAAATCCGTCCTTTGCCGGCATAGTGTGGGCACAGTTGACAAAGCCGAAGGAAAGGTAACGCGTAGTAATAAACCGAAGGCTACGCCGTAGAAACGGCCGAGCAGGCGGGCAAATTCGCTGTCAGACCGGTCAGGTTGCGGGAAGGCCAGTGACTGGTCGGTGATCTGGGTGTTCGCAGATATTTCCAGCTTAGGCTTGTCTCATATCAAAGCCGCCGTCGTACAAAGTGCTCCAGCTACCCAAGGTACGGAATGGCCCATCACTTTTGCCCCTGACACTGAACGCTGCTCCCTTTCGGCCGTACCAATGATGGCCTGATGAAATTACAACAAGTGCCCACCAAGATTGGAAAGGGCTCGATATATCACAAGCTCCAAAATAGATCTTACTCAAGGGATGATGGGGATCGTACTGGAGTTCTCCAAGGATAAGGATCTCCAGTAGAAAGTGTTTGACTTGACAGGTAGGTAGATTCACACACTTGTGGATCTTCCACAAGAAGAAAAAAAAATTCTCTCATCTGTTGTACATCCCCGGAACGCTTTCCAGTATGTATTCACCGATCGGGGATGAGGGTGAAGTGCTTGTGACGCGGCAGGCTAGTGCTCCAACTGCCGAATATCAAGAACAAGTTCTGTCGATCTATCGCCACCCGAACTCGAGCGCTAGGGAGGCTCGAAGACATATGCATGCAATAGGAATTAGAAATTAGGAATTGGGTTAGTTACTAGATGGGATGCTTTCTGTATTGTATGATGCTGTCTATGCTGTCTATGCTGTCTATCTTAGAGTACACTACATGATTACGATTAAGCATAAAGCAGCAGCTAGGAGCATGTTACTCCGAAGTCCCTTACCTCTCCGTCGTAGGCTAGGATCATCATTCAAGTGACTCTTTGCTCTCGCTGTATGGTAAGCTGAGGCTCGTAAACGATCGGCCGGTATTCTCTTTAAGGTATCCCTCGAGCTCTTCCTAATATAAGCGGAGAGTGGATATGGGGATATGGCAACACAAGACCCATACGTCGTGTTTAGGACCTGTCAAAACTAGCCTTAGACTTTGATTCTGCCTTCGTGAAATCCGAATCAACGCACAACAGAACGCCACAAAGCTTGTTCGGCAGTCAAGTCAAAAAACCAATATTTCTTTGTGCGAACGTGGCACAAGACACTCTCCACATCCCAGAGAAGTAAGCGTTAACGAACACGGCATGCCCACTAGTATAATATTGTGTTCAACAATCACATCGGCCGTACCAGCGGGGAAACGCGGAAGTGTCGTGTATTGTTTGGACCCCGGAGAGATAGCATATCAGTCGATCGAAGCCCAAGCCGAAGCCGCCATGAGGAGGACAACCCCAGCGCCGTAGGTCAACATACCAGTTAAGGTTATTTTCGACCGTTTGTGATAGCTCGCTGGCATTATCTGGGATCATGTTCGGGGTCATCCCATGATTGCGCATAGACTCCACTAGGTTTTCTAATCGGTGCTCGCGCATGGACCCGCCGGCAATCTCGCAGAAGTCTGGCACAAGGAGGTCAAAGCATTCGACAGTTGTACCAGGTACTGCTGTATTGTGGTTCTCTGCGTCTGCCTTCATGTAGAAGGCTTTAATGTTTCGTGGATAGTTCGTGACGAATACGGGGCTATTGCCGTTGCCTACTTTCATAGCAATATATTTCTCATGCTCAGTGTGAAGATCTTCGCCCCAAATAGGATTGTGAATAAATGGCGTCTCTGACTGCTTCAGAAACTCGATGGCTTCTGTGTATGTAATGCGCGGCCAAGCTTCTCGTATAAGACCATCCCAACGCTGGGAAACTTGTTCCGCTGCGACTAGATCTGACGAACTTTCACTTACACGTGCTAAGATCTCATTCTTAACTCTCGATCCGGTCAGATCGGTGCAGACATGTCTTAGCATATCTTCAATAAGGTCCATTACAGAATCCAACTTGTCAGTAAAGCTTATTTCTGCCTCTAACATGTAGAACTCGCTAAGATGACGTGGTGTATCACTTTTCTCTGCACGAAATGTTGGAGACAGAGTCCAGACATTACCAAGGGCTTGAGCTAGAGCTTCCAAATGCAACTGAGCTGACACGGTCGTATATACGGGGCGACGGAAGAAAGACTTTGGTGTCTCAGACTCCGTAGATGACTGAGCAGGTTCACCAGACGACACATGGAAGACTTCACCAGCGCCCTCGCAATCTGACGAAGTGAGAATGGGCGTGTGAGTCTGCACGAAATCACGGCTGCTAAAGAATTTGATCAGGGATGCGATGATTTCAGAGCGAAGCCGCAAGACGGCTGAATTGAACGGTATCCTCGGACGAAGATGGGGCAAGGTCCTGAGGTATTCTGGAGTCTGGTATTTCTTCTGTAATGGAAACGTCTATAAAATGGTAAGCCATATCATGTAGAAACGCGAGGCACGACAGCCAGGGATTCTAAGCTTGAACGAACCTTGCCGTCGGACGGTCCCAAGACTACGGCTCGTTCAACTTGCAACTCATGGCTCTGTCCACGGCCTTGAGATGGAATCCAAGACCCATGTAGTCGGACTGCTGCTCCAATATTCAGACTATTGAATGCATCATCATTAGCAATGGTAGATATTGCAGAGGTTTGATTCAAACTTGGATCTCGTACCCTTCAGCCTGGTCAGCAGGTACTACAGCTTGGAGTGGTTCGAGAGAGGATCCATCGCCGAGAGAGACAAAGTGATATCGTTTCTGTGCACGGACAGACCGAACGAAACCATGAATATTCACATCTGAGACAGGTTCTTGCGGCTTAAAATTAAGAAAACCGGCGATTGAAGTAGGGACGGTTGAGATGAATGCGCGCGGTATTGTCCGTGATGAGAGCTTCAGGGGGGCTCTAGGTCTAGGTGACGCTCCTCTCAGAAGCGGGAGGATAGAATTCATCTCACACAATTTATTATGAGATGTTCGGAAAATTCAGATGATTCCGATTCATTCGTGAACATTATGGACACACATAGTAATTAAAAGTTTGTGTGTTATGTGCTTCATCGCATGACAATGGATGTCTTCTCTTATAAAAATTAGATTATGGAATGCCTTAGGTATTAAAATCAGTCGTCAATTTTTCGGAAAGCCAAGTTTATCCTAAACCGAATTTAAAGCACAGACCACATGAATATTCATTCTTCTTTTTCCATTAGTCATCGATAATTTTCATATTTCTCTTGAAGCGGAACTTTGTCTTAATGAAGCCGTCTCGAGTTCCACCAAGCCTAATTTACGCGACCCCGTCTCATGCTCCGAAATATTCATTTTATTATTTTATTTTATTTTTCTCACAGAAGGGCTGTCGCTAGATATACTGTAGAGTTGCCTATCATCTATTTTTTGTTATAAGTAAACTAGCTGAAAACATGGCTGAAATATAACAATGTTGGGAGTCACTTAATGTTCAGCTCATCGACGACATCATCTTACAGAGGATTAAATAAGTACTCGATATAGTCGTGTGAACAACCCCGTCATAGATCGTGATTGCCAAGTTCCCGTCACAAGGTAATGCACGTCAATCTCTGACGAATAACGAAGACTTAGTGTCACTATTTATCTATGATCACTCTTATCTATATCCGGTGATGCCGTCGAGACGGAGTTCCCGTCTCTATTATGCCCGTTATTTTTGCTTCTCCGATGAATCCTCGCCAAAGGGGCGTTGTTAAGCCCCTTATTATTAGCTACTTTGTACTAAACCCGTTCACAATTGTCGATACAAACAAGACGCGGTCATCTTGCTTATTGTAACATCTGCTCGCGAACGCTCAACTGCAGTAAGACGGCTAATGGATTCATCACCCGTTAAAAATCGTTTCGTCCGCAGGGGTTCTACGATGCTGCGGGTTTAGGAGTACCAGATCTGTCCGACTTCGGTTATCTGCAGTGCACCCTGATCTTCGACTGGAACAGCGATTCCATCTACCTGGGAGCCGAGCTGTATCACAAAGACAGATGTCTAATTCTCCCAACCTACCGGAATACCAAGCTGGTAAAAGACGGCGCGGAAGCGCTACGGTAAGGTTTATATTATGAATAGCGAGCCTCTTAACCTATTGTCTGAATTCACTTCATCTCAATGTCTAGAACATAGTGGACTCGATAAGAGCAATCATCTTGTATTGGTAACACAAGAGTTTCTCCCGTCCTCTGCCCGCCGTTGACCTGACTGGGACGTGCCTGATACCTCAGATACCTCAGATACCTCAGCGTGAATATGACTCCCATCCTATTCGAGGCTATCAATGTAGGTAGATGGAGCAGCTGCATCCCGTCTCATATTTCATGTGTACTTTCATATAAAACGATATCGAAGCCCGGCTACTTGAATTAAGTCTTCGTCGTCGATTAGTCACTTGTTCATACCGACTTTCTGTTATTCTATCCGACAGTCAAAGTCTCTTCATATAATGCCTTCTTCAAAACCTAAGCCTTCCGAAGTTGCGGCGGAAACGAAGCGACATTACATCCCGGTCATAAGAGCGGAATACGCCCGCCAATGGCCAACCCGTTCGTATCTGTTCCAACAGCCGCTGGCGCAGATTCCGCTCCAGAGCTCAATCAGCGGCTTTTCTCCATCCCCTCCGGAATTTTGTACATATAACCTTGCCGTGAATACTATTTACACACCCTACTCTAACATACTATCTAGATGTTTGCTCAGGGGATCCCGTCGACTTTGCCATTGACTGGAAAGAAAAGGTAAACATTCGAATACCATTTATATGCGCGGCAAATGACAAGAGAGCTGGTGGTGACTGGGAGACCGGCGTAGTGAGTTTTTCCACTTTTATATAACTACAGCGGCTACGATTTACTTATAGGCTCACCTCTTATGTAGGTGGGATACGAAGAGCGCCTCTGTAGACGCAGTAACCTCTCAGCAACGCTTAGCACTCCTGGTCCCGGATCTGACGTCGAAAGTAACTACCCAATCCCGTCCGAAGGTGGTATCTATTCTGAGTTTGTCGTGGTATTCCGTGGACCACACGACCAATACAAGAAGCTAGACCAATGGTACGACCTTCCGGTAGTCTCGATGCCAGCGGCGCGCTGGCCCAAGCTGAGCCACGGAGGTTCTAAATATGCATTTCCTCTGGAGCGCGAAATGGTCAGGAACAAGATCCGCGCCGCCCTGCGTATCTGCGTCTATTATGAACACCGGACCGTCGTGATAGGCGACTTCGGTCTAGGTAACGGTCACCGCAACCCACCACAGGAGCTTGCCGAGCTTTGGCGCGAAGTGTTTCTCTACGACCCAGATATTCGTGGCCGGTTTGACTACGTCGCCTTCGTGTTTGAGGACCAGTACCAAAGCACCGCGAAACTGATCCTTGATGATATTGCCAAGAAAAGCAGGGGCAGCAGTAGTCACGGGCACAGCCATAGTCACAGTCACAGTCACAGTCACCATTCTAGTAGCTCCAAGAGCAAGTCGAAAGCATCCTCTAGCTCCAGCTCTAGTAGCAGCTCTACGTCGGCGCCAAGCGACTTCGAGATATTCTCGCGCGTCTTCGACCCCAGCGAGATCCAGAGTGTCATGAGCCGACCGGATCCCCGATACGGGATTTCTATGCTTACATCGTGAAGATGAAGGAAGAAGTTCTAACATGTGCGGGACGTTGAGTCCTCGTACGTCATTACACAGCGTCGAGTGTTATACGAACCCGTGTGGATGGATTCAACCCGACGATCCGGTCGGTATACCGGGACTTTTTAAGTCAGTTCATCAATTCAAGGGCTGGGAAATTTTGATTATTTAGGTATCTTTGGAATTGAGTAGTTGGGTGTGATTCGCGATTCGCGATTCTTTGGATATAAAGAGTAAAGGGCCGGTCGTCATGTTAATTTTTTGTGTATTCTAGTCACTTACGCCATGTTCTCTGATTCTATCACATAATGATATATCATAATATCATCTTGAACAATCTCTTATTATCTATTACGAGATATCATGTATTGCAGTTAGGTACTGATATTTTCTAGTACTAGTGTCATCAGGGCTGCAATTTTATTTTATTTCGATAACTTGGAACGTCAGTTAACATTTTGTAATATATCAGATACTGTACTAGATGCATACGCATATAGCTCTAGAAAGGAAAAGACTCGCTTCCGTTATTAGGAGCAAGTCGATCTTCTTACGTTTTCAGCCGTGAATATCTTCATGTGATAACAGGATCGGCTAACTCCGATTGAATCGCGATCTAAGCCACTTAACAATCATAGACATGCAGCACGCAATAATTATCTACTGTGAAGCTCGAGTCACACGGATATTACACCAGTTCAAAATGTGGTAGCTATTTACAATACCGGAACTTGATTCTGTAGGTGAAGCTCGGAGTAACTGACGCCACATATACTACCCTGTAAACCCTGATCATATATCATTTTTAACTATCATGTAAGCAAACGCCAAACTCGCATGGGAGTAAGACCGGTGTAGGTGTGGGGGTACTGAGAGAACGTTTTCTTTTTTCTTTTTCGACGTTGGCCGGGTCTGGGCTCTCGTCATGGAGCCGTCAAAACAGAATCATGAGGCTTATATGGCGTGCGGCTAGAACTGCCTCAAGGGCCCGGAATACTTAAATTCTGACCGGCCTCTCAAGATAATATCAGACCATGCATGCATAAGGTATGTATATGAGAATGAAGGAAAAGGAAAATTACCTAAATAAGTATCTAGGTATGAGAATAAAACATAAGTGACTAAAGGTATAGCTCGGGATCTACCTTGATGATATCGTAATATGATGTATACGCAGCCACTGGACGTCCGGCCATGGAATATGCATATCCGGTACTGTTACATTTACGCCATTTACGGGGAGCATCGGGCGTCGACCCTAAAGAGCACAGCGTTAATTTCATATGCAGCCTACCTAGCATCCTAGCCCTCGCTCGAATGTCTTTCCTTCCTATATTAGGTCTAGGACAATGCGCCCAGACGTTTCCCGGTCTGAGATAGGCGAGGCCGATCCTATTGTATTCTACCTATGTAGGTTGAGCCTCGCCCATACAATCTTTACTCCTCCGGGTTGTAAGCATGTTCTAGCCATTTAAGAGATTAATAAGCATTATAGAATCCTAAAGATACCTACCTATACGTTAGTTGTAAGGCGGCAAGGGGTCAAGTAATCATAGCAGGCTTTGAGAGTTGGAGTTGCAAACAGGCACGCGCATTTCCGGATGCTCGCATTTATTTACATACTGGAGAATTTCGAAGGCGGTTTTTGATTGGAGCCTAGCATGCATAGCGGTTTAATCAGCACGCGCGATATTGGTTACTACAACTTAGACTTCTCCGAATGTATGTCTGATAAATCCTGTGCGTTCCCGAGTCCCAGAGCTATAGTTCGGATCCAAGCGCAAGGCACCGAAACATCTGGTTTCTGGTTACGCCATAAAGAAAATTGGGTAGTTACTTGCGATGGGAAGTAAACTTGAGACTTTTCTCAAGTTCTAGAAGGCGAAGGAACATTACGAGCAGCTGACTCGGTATATACGGCGTTTTGACTTATACGATTTATATAATAGAACGGCAACACACAAATGATAATGCGGCTAGGTTATTGCCTATCGACGGAATGGTCTTGAAGATCATGTACATAATAGGGGTCTAGAACAATTAATGCGGCTTATAATAAGTCACGTCTCATATTATCAAGAGATTCGATACCATTAAGCATAGTAGGTCTATAGAGCTAGATAGTATCCGATTTAATAAGATCACTAGTGCTAATAAGAAGAAACATATGCTACTATAGATGTGATTAGTAGATGTGTGAAGCTGGCTGAAGTGTGCCAAGTCATCTGCAGTCCAAAGTTCTCTTTTAATCACCTAGTACGAGGCGTGATGCGGTCTATGTGAAGCCCACTCCTTTGCGATTATGCATATCTCGACGCATACTGATATTGTGGCTGGCTGCACATTAAATGACTATGACTACTGCAAAACTGCCCCGTACTAACTTGGGTGATTTTAACTTGTCAATTTCCAACTCTTAGGGGATAATCGCGAGAATGCATTGTCTTAAAAATCGTATGCAATGGAAGTGTAATTCAATAATATCCGTGGAGTAACATCCTGGACGTACAAACGGGGCTCACGGCCGTTACAAGCCATTGGGACGGGCTGAGGTAAGTCGGCTATTTTCAGATGTCTCGGATTGTACATCCGCTGGGTTGTTTGCTTGGCTGTGGTCACAGGCGAGATGCAGGGAGTTTCGGCCGAAGTAAGATTCTTCTCATCCTCACTAGGAAAGACGCACATGTGTTTTTCATGAAATGGTTTTGAGGAAAATAAAAAAGCGGTGACCTAGAGATTGGCATGTCTTGCTCGGGGAGGTTAGGTGACACGGATTTACATCGAAATCACAACAAAGTCAACTTGGAGAATAAGCTCGTCGTATGGTAGAGGCTTGATGCCGTCCCCATATTGTGAAAAGCATGACCTGATGCCGATGCGGTGTAACCTAAAAGCCGAAATACTCGTATGCACTCTAGGTATTAGAGTCGATTCCTTTTCAAGGTCTCGGTCTAAGGTTAGGAATACATTTCAATGTTGGGCCCTTGGGTTCAAACCTATCTGTACACGTAACTGCTGAAATAGGGGTATTCTACCAATACTGCGGCCTCAACCCTTGAAACGTCGACGCTAGAGAAGTATGATCATCGCCCTCCTTTCGTCTTTGCCCAGCCAACTACATCGAGCAATGTTAGTGAATGTCCTCCATCCACTTCTAAAGCACCAGCTAATTCCACCAGAACCTTCAGCCTATCGTATTGCGAAGGGAATAATAAATTAACTTACCTCAAGTTGTACGCCCTTATGTATATGTACTAACCAGTCTACATAACTCTGCGCTTCGTTGTTCCGATCTTCAATTAACATTCTTGCAAACTCATACTCGGCTCCATCAATTCCTTGTCTGGCTAGCTGAATCGTCAGCGCCTTGGAACCGCGCATGACTTTGAGGAATTCGATTATGTTCCGGACCTGGGCGTTCAGGTGTGTCTGTAGGACTGGTATTGAAGAGCTATACGGGTCGAGTTGACTGAGGCTATCCTTGCCCTCTCCGAAGAGGTCTACTAGTAGATTGGGTGATGTCTGAGAATGGAACCATAATAAACATTGCTGCCCATTATCCACCAAGTATACGCCGCCCGGCTCGACTCGGCTGAAAGATGTACGAACGGCTGGCGGAACCTTTAAATAGCCTGTTTGTTCGTCGGGAAATCCATCCTCCGGGTTCAGGTTATGAATGGGTATCATTCTAGGATATAGGTAGAGACTGAGCTCCGGAGCACCTATTGACCTAATCATGCGCATTTCATGTACCCTTCGGTCAGATGTTTCGTTGCCCCCCTTGAATGCTCGGCATTTAAGAAGCCCAAGCATGTACATTGAGAACTCCTTAAGCTTCTCCGGCATAACAAGTTGACCGGGAGGATGCGATTGGGATGAAAAATTCTTGCGATACCCTGCTAATATATCAATGGTTTTCTCTGTTAATCCTAGTCTTATATCTTTGAGGGTGCTAGAAGTCGAGGCGAGTTTAGAAGCAGCGTCCTTAGCAAGAATCGTGTAGACAGCATCTTGGTCTACAAACTTCATGCACTCTCGCGGGTTGTCGCTAACGCTAGCGATCACGTTGGAGCACCTTACTCGTCGTTGGCCTGATGCGGTTGTATACAACAAGGCAGATTGGAAATGGGCATCAAGCTTCGAATCAAGCTTTCCATCGTAGCCAAACGTTACACCTACAGCTTTGTCGGCATCTATTACGCCTATTTCGAGATCAGCTCCGAAGGTATGCTGTATGAAGTTGCCATGGTACGCGGAGATTTGAAGACCATTGGAGCACCGGACTTTCATCAACGCTTGATAACCTGTTTCCCTTGTGACGGTGTGCTTGATTTCAAGGGAGAGCTTGGTATTATCGCGACCGGCCACGAAGTTGGGATAGTAAAACGTCTCTCCGCCTGTCGTAGATGAGACATGGCCTTGGGTGCGTCGTTAGCTACAATGATGATGGAATCATGTCTTGTGTGTAGACTTACCAATGGTAGCTACGTCCAAATATCCACCCGATGGAGCAGCCAAAAAGAAGTCAACACCAACTCCAGCAGCAACCATCTTCTCTGCAGCTTTCTTCCACGCGGGATGCTCGGTAGAGAAAAGTTTCTTATCTATTTCACCACCAGGATACTTCCCGTCGTCTCTCATAAAAAGTCGTCCGGGGCCCCATGTAGGTAAAGCCGACAACGAACATACAATCTTGCCTCCGGTCTTTTCCAGCGCAGCTAAGCATGATGTTAATGTTGGCAGTAAGGCGGGTTCTGGATTTTTAATATCTGCAAACAGAGTCGGTAATCGCGTAAGCAACGACGTGATAACAGCTCTAGATTCATATGGGTCAACGAAGAGCCCGTCACTAAGCGGAACAAATGGATCCTCGATATCGGGCATGATTATCATCTGTGCCTGTTCTAGAGCGGGCTAATTGATTGTCAGGGATACTTCTTATGAACAAGTTAGTTGGATTAGGCACTCACATTGCAATTGTAGAAATGTATGTCCTTGTCATATGTGACAAATCCGACCTTTGCACCAGCTGGGATCCGCCGTTTCGGCTCACCGCTCTCATCTGTCTCATCATTCTCTTCTGAAGTATAGAGCGCGGCAAGAATGCCTTCACAAAAAGCCTCTAAAAAGCCCTTATTATAAGATTCCTGGGTAACGTCAATCGCAAATAGCCAGTGGAGACCTGTCGGCTCTTTCGTCCAGTACTCCTTAGGTACCAAAAATTCGACTGTTCCCTTTGTCAACTCGGGTCGCTGATCCCGATCCACTCTCACGCCCTGAGGTGTAGTCGCGCAAAAATATTCCGAAGGTGTATCATTTGGGTATGTGCATAGATTGCACACGAATTTACTGCCCCCTGAGCGAAACATCATGAAAGGGTTGATATAGGCACGGCATCTATGACACCTTGGTGGTCCCACATCACCAAAATCGAGTACAGGGACTTCCATTTCACCAGGCTGAAGGCGAGCTAGTGGTTGCAAGACGAGACCTAGAGGCAACCCAGTACTTTTTAGGCCTTCCGTGTTGGCTGGGATATTATTCATCGTCAATCGAGTAAATTTGGGCGAGGAATTGCCTTGGTCATAGGCAACGAAGGAGACAGTAGCTGGAGGAGGCACATGACGCTCAAACGTTGGATACACATTGCTTAGGTAGTGTTGTTGTGCCACGTCCCTGGAAGCTGGTACACTGGGAATGTCGTCTGCCGAGACTTGTCCTCCACCCGATGCTGGTACGAATGTAGGCGCATGGCCCGGATCTATCTGACTATTTCTCGCAGCATATTCGGCAGGAGTCGCTGGGACTGCGGGGTGGAAAGGAGCGTTGACGGGCGCTGGGAATTGGTTTGGCGAAAGGGGTTGGCCAATAAACTGGTTACCAGCTTGTATAGATGGATCTGCGTTCAAGAAAGCTGTAGCTTGTGTCCCTGCTGGTGGTATACCATTATATGCCTGAGAAGAGCCAACCGGCGCCTCGACAGAGTGGAAGGCGTGCCGGTCCTTCTTCTTTCTCCTTGCCGTATGCTGACCGTCTCCCAAAGACATGCCAGCCATTTGCGAGGCGAGGCCTGCATCTTGCGGAGGCGCGAACCCAGGCGTACCAGGTGTACCAGGAACAGGCGGTGGGGGATTTCCATAATACTGCTGACTTTGGGGTGCGGGAGAGCCGTAGGCGGCGCCTTGTTGGTAGGGATTCTGAGCAATGGGCGGCTGAAATTGAGGAGGGGCGGGTTGACTCGTTCTATTGGGGTCATTGGGATCAAGCTGCTCACCCTGCCCCAATGCGTGATACATGGAGTAATCAGCCATGATGGAGGAGAACAGCTAGATGTCTAACCGGGTATTTCTTCGTAGACCAGATTATTATGTAGGTAATTTAATTCGGTATACCTCGTCGCATACGGGTATTTCGAGATGTAGTATGGTTCAGTTCGGGGTTCGGCAAATCATGAAGATCGGAAATGTTCCATGGTATCTTGTATATAGGAGATAACGCGTAGCTTTTAGCTTTTAGCTTTTAGCCTTTAGTTGTAGTTATAAATCTGGTGAGGCGATTGACAATATAAGGCCAAGTAAACAGGAAAAGCAAGCTGTTAGTTAGTTAGTTAGGAATCCGTTTGCAACCTTCTGTCCCGTCTCTTTTTATTCTTATGATCACAGTTGGAATTGACATATGAAATCGAAGCCAAGATAGGATGGCGCATGGAATATGGAACGGAGCCAGGGGCCATATATGGATGGATGGATGGATGGATGGATTGAATTATTGAATTATGGAATTATGGAATTGACACGATAACATTCCGGTGATTTTCCGATCATTTTTCTCGCTTTGGCTGTTTTTAGCTGCTTTAGCTTCTGTCATCCTCTATCATCTGCCCCACAGATCCCATACCCCACCTACCTAAAAGAGGCTTTACTATATTTAGGTATGATACACATAGATGTTAGTGGTCTATGCACTTAATCAAATCGTCTTTAGTACAACTGTATAATGTTTGTATCACACGAGTTGAAGGTTAATAAATTTAAGTTGTACTGTTTTTAATACCTACATATTATTAAACATTATAGGTACTAACGAAGCAATTTTGACATGTTTAACTTTTATGTAATTGTTAGACATTTTCAATAATTTTGCTCACATAATACAACAAACTTAGGTAGAGAGGCATATTTGATCATAGCTAAGTAGTCTTTGACTCACCTATCTGATTCAATTATCATATATCACGCTTTACTTAAGTAATCCTCCTTAAAAATTATGGACTACGATACGAGCTTTAGTGTGTATGATGAAGCAGTCAGGTTAGATTCGAAATTGACCAAATATATAAGTGCTCTTGTCTAATAGCAATTTCTGAAATCATTCTCTCATCAAACAAACCAATAAAACTCGAAAGTTAACTTTTTAAACTACTAGTTAAACTTATTCATCTTATACCAATCATGACATCCCCTAGCGAAACCCTGCTGACTAAGTTTGAAGTCTGTCTTTATAAGAAAGATAATATCTCATATGAAGACTTTGTGAAATGGACTACCGAAGTGTATCCTCCGAAAGCAATTCCCATAATAAAAAGGCACGGCATCGTCAAGTGGGCTCAGGTAAGAACATCTATAATTGGATATCTAGACTTGCTTTTAGATATGACAACTTATTGCTAATACGAAGTATTCACTCCCCGAGCTAGACTGTAAACCCACCTGCTTTCCGTGAACCTTTTCGCCAAACTCTAAAAGACATGGGCCGTATAAAATGGACTGTTCCTGACTATGATATTGTCATGTCAGTTTGGTTGCGTAGTATTAATGATATGCTTGACTTGTATAAGGATCCTCTGTGGATTGAGCTCGAAAAAGAGGCAGAGTTACGATATAACATGACTATAGGTCACTTTGTTATCGGCCACGAAATTGTGCAAATCTAAGGAGAAATCTGATTGTGGAATGTGTACTTTTAAATATTATCACTTTAGTAATTAATATATCTCATCTCATTTTTAAAGGTTGTTATAGTATCGAGATTAGGTGAGGTAGGTACCTTTATACCATTTACTTGCCTTAGGTACCTAGGTACTTAAACTACCTAATGCCTGCTATACATTAGGTACATAGGTACTTGGACGTGACAGGCGTGACTAATTCGACGCGTACCTGCACAAAATGGGCAATGAGCTGAACCTTAGCGGCTGCTTAGATAATACGAATAATTAACTTTGGTAGTTACCGCGAATTCAATTTGAAGCATTCCAATCTTCCTTTGTACCTACAACACCTTTTATTTTCCCCGGATTGGCGCAAACTTACATCGCCAATAAATCATCAACCATCCCAAGCACTAGGAGTACTAGGAGTGCTAGGAGTACTAAAGAACCATCTATTAAGTCTCCTAATACGATGACGCAGTCATGTTTACCTTTAGCTCATTACAGGGAGCGCTATCAGAATCAGCCGCGTCGCAATCTATTCTTGAGCTAGATGGAGGTATTAAAGTCTTGGTTGATGTCGGCTGGGATGAGTCCTTTGATGTCGCTAAGCTTAAGGAACTAGAAAAGTATTCTAACCCAGTAGCCTTAATATTATGATAAAATTATTGACTGGATAACTAACATTTTGCTGCTTATAGACAGGTGCCCACGTTATCCCTAATTCTTCTGACGCATGCTACAACAAACCATATTGCCGCTTATGCGCATTGTTGTAAACACTTCCCCCGTTTTACATCCATCCCAGTATATGCGACATCGCCTGTAATCGCTCTAGGTCGCACCCTACTCCAAGATCTTTATGCCTCTACCCCCGTTGCTGCCACCACGATATCTTCTGCTTCTCTCGAAGAGGTCTCGTATGCAGCTCAACAGTCTTCCTCCGACATACTTCTACAAGCTCCCACGCCCGAAGAGATTGCGACATATTTCTCCCTAATACATCCTTTAAAGTACTCCCAACCACACCAACCGCTTGGTTCCCCATTTTCCCCTCCCTTGAACGGCCTGACGATTACGGCGTACAACTCAGGTCGAACCCTTGGAGGCACTATATGGCATATACAGCATGGGTTGGAATCTATTGTGTACGCCGTAGACTGGAATCAAGGACGCGAAAATGTGTTCGCGGGAGCGGCCTGGCTGGGTGGTGCAGGGGGTGGAGGTGCTGAGATTATCGAACAGCTGCGAAAGCCGACTGCTCTGGTATGTAGCAGCAGAGGAGGCGAGAAATCATCTATTGCTGGAGGCCGGAGTAAGCGAGATGAACAATTGTTAAACAAGGTTAAGGCCTGTACTACAAGGGGAGGTACCGTTCTAATACCTATCGACTCGAGCGCCCGCGTCCTAGAGCTGGCCTACCTGATGGACCATGCATGGCGAGCGGACGCGACGACGGGCGATGGCCAGCTAAAATCCGCCAAACTCTACCTTGCAGGACGCAATATTCACAGTACTATGAGATATGCCCGTAGTATGCTCGAATGGATGGATGATGGCATCGTTCGAGAATTCGAAGCCGTAGTCGATGGCTCTAGGCGAGTTAACGGCACAACGGATGGCGCCAAATCTGGTAAAGAAGCTGGCCCATTCGACTTTAGATTCCTGAAACTACTGGACAGAAGTGGTCAAATCGAGAAGGTCTTCGGTGGCGAAACCGACGACAGTTCTACGGCCGGCAGGGTCATCCTCGCAAGCGACTCTACACTCGAATGGGGGTTCTCGAAAGACGTACTGAAACGGATCGCGCAGGACTCGAAAAACATGGTCATCTTAACAGAGTACCCGTCCTTAGCCTCGGAGACACGTCCGTCCTTGGCGAGAAGTCTCTGGGCGTGGTGGAAAGAAAGTCAGGAACGTGCAAGTGAGGTCTCGAATGGTATAGATACGCGCAAGCTCGAATTTACGGACGCAAAAAGGCAACCCTTAGAAGGCAACGATCTCGTCATCTATCAGCAATGGCTTGCACAGCAGCGCCAGCTTCAAACTACTCTTCAGAGTGGAGGGGCCAACGTGCTTGAAGCGACAGGGGATGTAGGCGATGAGGCTTCCGAATCAGAGTCAGAGTCGGAAGATTCCGATAATGAGCAACAGGGCAGGGCTTTGAATGCCGCAACTACGATGGGCCAGGCTAGTAGGAAAAAAGCTGCTCTAACAGACGAAGATCTGGGTATCAACATATTACTAAAAAAGAAGGGCGTCTATGATTTTGACATAAGAAATAAAAAGGGTCGAGATAGAATGTTTCCACACCCAGTCCGTCGAAAGCGTGCTGACGACTATGGGGAGCTTATTCGACCGGAAGATTTCCTAAGGGCAGAAGAAAGGGACGATAACGATGGCCAGGACCAGGCACATATGGGAAGAGATGAAGAAGAGGAGAGACTTGGAAAGAAGCGGAAGTGGGACAACGCTACGACTTCTGGCAAAAACCAGGGTTCCGGTCCATCTAAAAGACCACACTTTACTCGTAACATTACCGATGAGTTCGAACCAGCATTATCCGATGGTCTTGTCGAAGACGAACTTGATGGGATTCCCGACGATCCAGACGAAACAAACTTGGGCCCGTCGAAACTGGTATTGACAACGGAGACCGTTGCTATCAAGTTAGAAGTCGAGTTCATTGACCTTAGTGGTATTCATGACAAGCGAAGCTTGCACATGCTGATTCCTCTAATCCAACCTCGTAAACTTATTCTCATTGGTGGAAATGAAGGAGAAACCTTGACATTGGCTTCAGATTGTAAGAAGCTATTAGCCGAAGGTTCCGTTAGTATCTATACGCCAAACGTGGGCACGGCCATCGATGCGAGCGTTGACACGAATGCTTGGGTGGTGAAATTGGCCCCCTCACTTGTAAAACAACTTAAGTGGCAGAACGTTCGTGGATTAAGCATTGCGACAGTCACAGGACGACTACTTGCAATACATAAGGAATTGGCTATACGCCACGACGAGGAAGCCGCGAACAAGCGCCTGAAAACTGAGGACTCGACGGAACCTCCAGTCGAAGTAGTGGAGGAAGAAGTTGTCGAGCCTACACTTGACGTTCTTCCCACCAACATGGCGTCGGCGACACGGTCCGTTGCCCAGCCTTTACACGTAGGAGACTTGCGACTGGCGGATCTGAGAAAGGCTATGCAGCAGTCGGGTCATACGGCAGAGTTCAGGGGCGAAGGCACGTTGTTGGTCGATGGATCGGTAGTCGTGCGGAAGACTACGGCAGGTCGGATTGACGTGGAAAGTATCGGTCTCCCGACAGATGGTGGCCCCGCTACCCAGCTTGGTGGCACTTTCTACGCCGTAAAGAAGACTATCTACGAGAGCTTAGCCGTGGTTGCCGGTGCTTAATCCATCAGGGGTATCGCCGGATTTTAATGGACGTCACATGTATGACTATCTTGTAGGACTAAATACAACAGTCGCGTTATTTAATAGGCGATGGAATAGATTTTTGCGTCCTATTTCTTGTGGTTTAGGATGTAAGCTGCAGTATTTATGCTACGAATTAGTTACTCGTAGTTATTGCAATTTTATTTTTCAAGTGATACGTATCATTGTGAGTACCTACCTAGGGTTTGACATCACGACCTCCTTTTTCCGGGTTATAGTATAGCAAGCTAAGAAACCACATGGAGGTATCTACGTAGGTAGGTATTTTTCCGAGGAGAGATAAGCTATATGTTCTTATTTGAAATCACGAGTTAATGTGATATTTAACGAACTACTAAATTGGTGAGTTGGTATTAAATAGGGGTTGAATGTTCTTGTACTTGATATACCTTCACCTTAAGTACTTAAATCATCTTTTCCTTTCCTATGATCATACGGACCCACTGGTTTGCTTCTACCCAGCAACCTTCCCCAGTTGATGTCTAATTTATCATTCTAATATCACATTATGCATTGGCCACTTACGTTAGGTATCTAAGGTACCTACTTGACCTATGTTGTACTGTCCCTACTGACAGAGAAGGTGTGAAGTTGCTGCCGGCTGCCAATGCTTCATGGCATCTTTCATTGTCTTATTCCAAAATTGCGTATTTACCTACCTAAAGTTAGGTACACATTCAATCCAACGATGTAGTGGAGGTAATTCCTGGTACTTGCAACTGGATTTCACACCTTCTTCCTCTGTGAGATATTTCGCAGTTGCCCTTCCACTCTTTTTACCAGTCATTGCCAGCCTCATCGACTTTTCCCACGTCACCTATATCAAAAGTACCTAGACATCAATTCACATTGATATCTACCCCTTTCCATTTTCTAGGGCACACCTTCATTTGCGCGTTGTGAAGTTTTTTTATTTCACGTTCCTTAGGTACTCTGTTTTTACCTCACAACAACAAGACACTTTGCCTTTCGGCAAATCATTACTCGCGTCTTTTCATACGTATCTCCTAGTATACGTTGCACTTCGTGTCCCGTAAAGGTTCGTACTTTATATCTGCCCATATTTACTATTTATTATAACCTGTGGCAGAGGGATGTCAATCTAACCACCAACCCTAGGTACCGCACTAAACCCCGTCTTCAAGACAGTGACACTCCGGAGTCAGCAACAATGTCGCTCCCGGCGTTCCAGAAGTACGAAGAACTTGTTCCTGAGCTGAAGCTTGAGATCTGGCGCCAGGCCTCGCTTTCTCCCGGTGTCCATCACTTCAAAGTCAGGCCCTGGATAGGTACGCGGGGAGCCGATCTTAACGTTCAAAGGGTTGATATCACTCCGGCCGGTCAGGCAGACTCTGATCCCTCGGTATGGAGAGCTCGTATTAGAATTGCTAAGGCCGATAAATACTCATGGGATGTCGTGAAGAAACTTCTAAAAGGGGCGTCAACCAAGGAAATCTGGCGTCCCCAGCGCGGAAATTATTCCGGCGCTGTAATTGACTGTGATCGTGATCTTGTCTGCGTCCGATTTCATGGTCTCATTTCCAACCCGTATATTGGAAACTTCGGTGACTTCGACAAGCTGGCGGGCATCAGACGCGTCGCGGTCGAGTACAGGAAGAATTGGAGGCCTTCCATCATGTACAATTGGCCCCAACCGATTTTCCAGTGTCTATGTCATAACACAACCCACGACATTACAGCAGTCTGTCCTAAAGCTTTCGAAGACTTCATCCCCTACTTTCCGGATATCGACGTCTTCTACTTCATGGTCAAACTGACTAGCCAAACCATCATTCCTCCCCCTCCTGTCCCAAAAGGAAAGAAGCGAAGTCGACAGGGAGTCATTAAGGAAGATGACCAGCAACCCGAGCCCGCACCGGCAGAATCACCAACACGAGGAAAGGTTGCTCAAGTGACTTCAGAGACCTTCACCAAGTTCCGAGGTAGGTGCTTAGGTCTCTTCATAGGTACCTTACGTTGAAGAACAAAGCTAGAGTCTTATTATCTTACGTATAGAAAATGTGCTAATATACCTGTGTAATGTGCAGATATTGCAGAACGGAACAAACTCGACACTTTCGAGGATAGGGTGTATACTTACTGCGAGGCGCGAGAAGCTGACACGTCGTGTCTTCTCATGCACGAGGAAATATGGAAAGTCTTCAGCGAGTTGAAGGGTCTTTGGAAACTTGCCAAGACGAAATTACCGCCTCCTTACCCAGTCAGAGAACCCGAACTTAAAGTCCTGGTCTACACCGAATTGAAGAAGAGATAGCTGTTGTTTAAGTATAAGGGTCTGTAGGAAACAGAACTCTAGGCAAATCTTTCACGATAAATTGTGACCATAGATAGGGACGTATGGATGAGCCTCGTTGGCATCTGGCATATAACATTTCCGAACCGGTAGTCCAAAACAAATCAAAGCAAAGCCATGATAGGCCATCATCCAGGGGAGGCCGAGATCGGCGGTGAGAAAAGGAAATAAATGTGGCTTAGCTAGTTATTTGATAGATAGATCATCCCCAAAAGAACAATAAAAATGCCTCGGTCATCCGAGTTTACTTTAGGTACCTAACATAACATAACATAACATATAACAACGAATGAGTCTTAGAATAACTAATTCCAAAATACCTAACCTTTTCCTTCTCAACCTTCTTTTTATATTATAATTTAATAATATCTTCATCATGTCAGTCCAACGTGAACGGATTGTAAATGATTTACTACCCGCCCTACAGCTTGTATGATCTTCGTAAATCTTCCTCTAATTACTTAACTAATGTGAGTACATTGCTAACTAACAATCGAACGACTTCCCGCACAGGCATTCCGGCATTCCCGGAGCAACATCATACAATCATGGCTTTACGTGCCCTCTGGCATAATATTGATGCTGTTGGCCTGTTTTGGGGTTAATAAGCTATTCGGCCTTGGGTCTGTGCCTTTCCCGTCGTCGGTGGCGTGTCTCATTATCCTTTTTGCGGCCCTGCTGCTGTCCGAGCAGCTTCTCGGTGAGCACCGGACAAAGCGCATCGTTGCTACCATCGAGGTTCCGGTAACTCTGACGCGCTACTCTTTTTTTGTGGATAACCTCATATGCTGACATTTCACCTAGGGCGGCTGGGCACTGCGATGGATAAACGTCTTGTTTACGCCTTCTTTCGTTTTACTACCCCTGAGCCCGGCGATAGGGGGGATTGAGGTCCTCAAGATAATTGCAATCTTTGGTGGGTGGCCACAAATAAACCTCGGGGCTTACCAAGATCCAATCTACTAACTCTACTTAGTTATCGGGTTCCTCGTGATGATGGCTCTCGCCGCCTATATGACCCGGGCCTTACAGCTTATGCTCGGGTCTTCAAAGCGGGCTATGACGGAGCGAGCAGAGGAGCTTAGCCCCGATAGCGAAGAAATACCTATGACAACAACCCCAGTACACGGAGGTCATTCAACCCCCCAGTCTGACGAGGTAGACTTACAACGTCCCCTTCCATCACGGGACAACATTCAGGGGCATCAGGCAGACGACTCGCAGTCAAGCCGCACCCTCGTAGACAGCGACACCGACCGTCCCAGCCTACCGCCACAAGCCCCTATACCTCCATCTAGATCAGATCGCTGGGCTGCAATCATCACTACTAGACTGGATCTTCTAATATGGAGCTCAATTTTCCTATTCGTAGGACTCCCCGTCTATTATGCCGCCGGGTACGCGATGCCGATGCACCTAAGCTTCAACATCCTAGCGTACTTCCTAGCAATGTCCCTACCAGAAAACTGGCGACGGTACCTCCACCCCGTGCTCGTATCGTCTCTGCTCACGGTACTAGGCCTCTGGGTCCTTGGTCTTATCAAAGGTGATAGCCTCCCGTCCACGCTTGCAGCGTATAAGACACAGATCGGATACACGGAGCTCTGGAGCGGCATCCACGGGCTCCCGGGGGCTGGCAATTTATTCGCCAGCGTGCTAGACGCGAGTATTATTTCCTTTGCGCTGCCCGTATATCGATATCGGCGTGAGCTGAAGCAGCACTTCGCCTCGATCATTATTCCCAACGTTGCCATCTCCATCGGCTCGCTGTTCGCGTACCCGTATATCTGCTACGCCGTTGGCATCAGCGCTCGGCGGAGTCTTGCTTTTGCGGCCCGCAGTCTCACGCTGGCGCTTGCTGTGCCGGCGACGGCTAACTTGGGAGGTGACTTGAATACCGTAGCGGCATTGGCTATTATGAGTGGGATCGTTGGAGTGCTGGTTGGTGAGCGTATGTTGGCATTGCTTAAGATACCTCAAGGTAAGAACACACGTCCTAGATTTTACGCCTCGTTTTATTTTTTACGTTTATAATCGGGGAATACACGTATTTATGAGTTAAGACTGACCACTTCATACAGACGACTACGTTACCCGCGGTGTGACGATGGGCGCCAATTCGTCTGCCATTGCAGCAGCGCTGCTCCTACGCACCGACCCTCGAGCTGCCGCGCTGTCAATTCTTGCCATGAGCCTATTTGGCACCATCACTGTTCTCTTTACGTCCATACCACCGATAACGGTTGCAATTCAGTCACTAGTACAACTATGATCCTTGGGACAAGATTTATAGTTGGTCTCTTGTTATTACTTTAGATCCTTAGACACAGTTTATAGACGACTCATCTGTTTAGACGTTTTGGTCTCGCCCTGGGTTTATACGAGCTCCGTGAAAGCGTTTGGAATATCCAACGGGTATGTCGGCCACCCTGGTGATTCCTATCGGTGGTCAGTTGACTCTGCTCCTAACGAAGCATGGTCGAATTTTGTTCGTTTAAATTGATTCACTAACTTAATCATCATATACACAATCATATAGAGGGTACTCGAAAATAAATAGAAGCTTATTATATAATATATATAGATTCATCTATCTAGGTTATTATCCCGTAAGTACCTACTCAACCGTCTTTCTAAGTTAACGGCACAGGGGCTTGGTTTCATAATAACAATCCTTATATCTGGTGAGCTGACTCACATGCAGCTTAATCTTTTTGCAATTATATCATTTTCGTAAATTAAAGTTATAGATTATCAAAGTTGGCAAAATATTTTAAAGGTAAAAAAGGAGAAGTACATAGACATCGCCTAGTTGGTACACTACATCTTGTGGTATATCTGATACCTGTTATTCTACAACTCTAAATACTATTATGATAGGCGTAGGAAAACTTATTTTGCTATTATATATTCCATTTGATCTAAGAACTCATTACCAGAACATATATTTTAACGAAGGTCATACCTTAATTGAAGGCAGATTACCTCTAGATACGGCAATGATTTGATACCTCTCCTAATCACTACCAGCTTCATATAACAGCGAGCCTAACGAACAGCCTAGCGAACCGCCAAGACCTTAGAATAACAAAGCGCGATTCAGCTCGGATACACATTAAACTCATAATCCACTTAACTATCGAATTCCGGTGCTGTATCTACATAAATATTAACTAATTAAGTTAAAACCAACTTGCAGCATATTTCGTACGTCTAAAGCCTCCGTCATCATTGATGGAGTTGCTGATAGCCCCTCCAGAGCTGTCTAGAGGTATATAATAAACCATGTATGACGTCACACGTTGAATTTACAAATATATCCCGACTTACCCGAAGACTGATTCTAACTTACGTACCGGATATAATTAAGGGGATATCCTTATTTGACTAAAGCGAATATAAAATAGAGCGTCGTTACGTACTCTTTGCTTTCGTGGCATGCATAAGGCACCAGTAGGCGGGCTTCACACCCGTACAAGTAGACCCCCGCGCGTATTAACAACACATAGTTGTATCAAATTAGCTAGATTTCCATCATAGTTACCGGCTAGCAACATCATTAACAGCCATCCTATCATATCGTAATAAGCTCCGAGTATGATGCCACGAGGGCTGAAGACGTAGGTAGATCTATGTATTAGCTCTCCGATATGACATTTAGTGTATTGCAAACTCATGCTCGCTAAACTTAGCTGAGGACCAGCTTCGGACTGATAGGTAAGTGCCGGAGTTCTCTCGGCCATGAGACTATCCGGAAACAGTAACCGGATCGCCGATCTCTGCGGCGTTAGCTCACCGCCGTCAACGCTACCTTACTAGCCACTGTCGTCAGAAGCTGAAGATCCTCGAGCGATATTACCCAGTAAAGTCGACGCCCCGCCCCGGCTTGACATATAGGTGAGGCTTGACCCCAATTCTGCTCGTTGGGCCACGTCCCGACTCTATTTACGTACGTACCGACGTAGTCGTTGTGGCAAGTTGTGGCACCGCTGTCAACTTAGGGACCATGCGTAGAAGTGATTCGTCGTCGGTGAGCGCTCATTAAGGAATAATACTGGATGCAAAACCGTTGTCGGTACACTGGAAGATCTTCCCCCCCTCAACTAATCTACTTAGGAGGTCTGTGGCAAATGCGGATGACTGCCGGATGAGGAAAGTTTTCTGCCTGATAAAGCCCTGTCATTGGCTATTGTAACACCCTGTATCGGTCGGAAAGTCTCTCAGACTTGTGGCTCAGAAGTGGCAACTTTATGTGTCTCAAACAATGATAATCCATCAATACCTACCCTAACACTACCCTGTTGCGTTGAAATGATGTGGCTAGTGATCACAGCGATGCCTGACCTCGTCGCACCAATATCACCCAAAAAGGGAACCACCCCGGGGCGTGATACAATAATATGTGGCTCGTCGTCTTATACTAGGATCATATATCCTTGTGGCGATAGTAAGCTCTAGTGTAGATGTTCTCTTACAATTTCCCTGGGCTGTTGTCAAGCCTCTTTAGGATCATGATTGGTTCCGGAGCTTCTGCCGGTTGTCTAAAGGCGGCCATAGTTCCTGCAGATATTGTAGCGAGCCATCGGTGGCGATCATTAGGCATCATATAAAGTTGCGCCAGATAGACAATCTACTAGTGCTGGGAATGCCTTCGCTTCCGTACTTCGACCTCCCTGGTCAGCTGAAATGAATATCTCTCCGGGTTCTCATTGGATCCAGGCCCGATGAGACATACATATACCATAGATTGCGACACCACGTGGTATAAGGAGGCCTCCGTATGTTGTCTAGATCGGGCTGTTCATGATAGTTTTGTGTAGACATCTTATGTTCCCGGGAAGTCGCATGGGCGTGGAACCACTAGTCGATAACTCCAATACTAGATGGAAGACAACCCGAGGTTTGCGTTATAGCTAGCACGATATGCTTCCAATTTGCCAATGCACTTACTGTCAACCTCTGGGAATAATACAATTGAAAATCCTCCCTTGCTTGCATAGTTTCCGCCACCGGTCGGCTCCGGTATGCTCGATCCGGATTCGCGGGGAGTCCGGGAGTGGTTATCGGGAGTCAAGCCTCCCGTAGGTCTAGAAGGACTGTGGCGAGTGAGCCCCCTGACCGCTGTTGTCGCTGTAAGTACCTATACTTGAACCACTAAACAGGCCATTTTCTCAATAGACGGGGGTCTAGTTCGCAGCGCGTCACAGTTGCATATGCAGGACCCAATGAACCCCAAATCACAGGCTGTAACGGTACTGTATTCTCTTCCCACGCGCTATAATAAATGCTTTTAGCTGCAGCTCCAGGGGTTATGCGTCGGCACCGGATGTACCTATTGAAGTAAACGCTAGCTGATACTTCCGATAATTAAACCCGCTGTAATGCAATGCGATACACTGAAATTACTGAGGATGGCGCTAAAAGTCCCTCTTACTAGGGCCTACATGTAGCTATCGTCTGAACCAATTCTGGTAGGCGGTATTTGAAGACATCAAGTCAGGTAGCGAATAAATATATTGCCTTCATAACTTTGATTGATGTTGATATCAATAAGCTGATTGGCGTCTAGGATTTTGCGATGTGACCACGAATCTCACTTTGAACCAGTTATTTCGTCTGTATGGTCAGTCGCACGGACGATAGGGCACGATGTTGAATTTATTGTTTCGGTTCCCAAGAGTAACACATTAAAGGCGCCGTGTCTAAGATCCAGCGCCATTGGCGTCGTTGGTATTTCTAATTGCTTACCAACCATTCGATCAAGGCGAACCCGCTGGACAGGCTTGAAGTTGGAGAATATGAGTGTAGAGTTGATTGTAGGGTAAATGCTAATGTTAGTCTGTTAGTAGATGCCATAGGGAGACTAATAAGGAGGTATGGTTGAATTCTCCCCGTCTAAGACTACCAGTCTTTCAAAAAGCTCCTAGTATATGTCAACACTATAGCTTCGTAAATATTGATGCGGAGTTCTTAGGGGAAAAGGGGGGGAGAGATCTAGAAGTGAGCTGAGTCTCGTCCCTGCGTGTGTCTTAGAATTCTATCAGCTGTGAACCCAAGTACATAGGTAGTCATTTCGGCTGGGTTGAGATAAGTTAGGTACTTTCACAACCTAATATCTTAGAAGCGCGGGGAGTGGACGACTGTCTTCATCCTAGCAAAGTACCACATACCTGACGGTTAGGTATCACTTGTTCTAATAACTTCGAAGCCTTGTACCATAGGGCATTTAGAGGAACTCCATCTGCTTGGGCACCAGTAGCATAAAGACATCCATCTATACAGCCGCATATCGAGTCGCACACAATAGACTGACTGGACAAGTCTACAGAACGCGCAAACCACTCGCCACAGCAGGGCGAATCTGCACTGCCCCAGTTCAACCCAGACGTCGATCATTATTTGTGGCTTTCGATGCATTGGAATTTATTCCAACGTCAGTTCATTATCGTCGGAAGGCTGTCAGGGATGAGTACTAAACCCGCGATCCACGTCGGAGAAATGGCGTGTATTTGGATAATGAGGCGGTAAGGAAATAAGCGGGCATGAATAATGAGGATATAGCCTTAGAGCCCTTTGATTGGAAAACCGACGGTCCTGCAGATAGTTGATCAGTTGCTCATGTCTGACGAGAAATGACGCTTGTCGCGTCGCCCGGTATCATCATCATCATTATCATCATCACCACCACCACTACCACCACTACCACCATCATCGTCGCTATCATCCCCTTTTTCTTTGTTTCCCTCCTCCGAGATTATTAACCCCACCCGAAAGCAGAAATATTAAAGAGAAGACAGATAATGTTTCCGAGTGAAGAATGCATTAAAAACATAAGATTGCGCCAAAGAAATATTCAGTTGCTAAGCTACTACGACGGAGCGGGGATACGCTTTAAGTTTAAAATGAACGATCCTGTAATTGAGGAGTGGTTGTCAGTGTTTTGTTTCTGGGGAGGATGTTTCGATTTGGGGAAGTAATCCCGGTTCGTTGTTTTAATAGGAGGGGTTAGACGGTAGTGATTGCAGAAGATTACAGATTAGAGAGATGAAAGGATCCAAATCACCTGCAGAGGATAAGACCCGGCGTCTTGGAGCCGGAGTTCCGCGCGCCTTGTGGGGTGCGGACTAAAGGCTCCAGGTACCTTAAAAGCGTAATACTACCTATCAGCCCACTGGAACCATGATATTCGGGGGGGTGCTTGCAGGTAACTGATAGGGTCGCGACTAGGTAAAACCTCGTTGGGCTGATTAGGCGGGCATATTGTTCAAGGTACCTAGATTAGGTACCTAACCTTACAACAATCTGTGTAAACAACCTTAGGTGCATTATGATTGGCACGTAAGGTAACTAGAAGATAGAGGTATCGTCTACCCTTACATTCAACGTTAACATATCAAACATGAAATAGCCTAAGTCTACCTAGGTACGCTAAATTCTAGTTGATCAGGTACTTCTATCAATTCGATATTCATACCGTTCTTTATTACCGCATGATGTTGACAATCTAATAGGTAAACATCTCCGGCTACTAACTTATCACTTACACGAATAACTTGACTGGACGGATATGGCCCTAACAAAAGGTTGTGTTTAGGTACCTAAGCCTGACATGGATATTGTTACATACAGCACGTCTTAATAAGCCTCCCCAAGAGCCCAAAGTGATCTAGACCTCAGCCCTTCCAAATGCAATGTGACCATAGGTAAGGGGGTAACCTTGAAGGTCCCGTCAATTAGAGTTTCCATGATGCCTCAATGCCGGCATAATCGGTTTGATGAAAACACTGTTTTAAGGGGCATCGCCCTAACGTGAGGAGATTCTGCGTAAGGAAATGATACCGCGAAATTAAACATAATACCGATCGAGATCGCCGTCGTAGACAGATTGGCGATTCGAGGGAGATTAAAAGCGTCGTCATCCGGCTAAACTTATTTAGGTAAACAGCATCGAATAAGGCTTTTAGTATCTAAACTAGCCCTATGACAGGGCGAAGAAAAACGATCTGAAAAATACACAGGTTACAAGTCAGATATAGATGATGATAATAATTATAACAATAACAATAACAATAACAATAACAATAATAATAGTAATAGTAATAGTAATAGTAATAGTAATAATATATTTAGTCCTGTTTTGTACATATCCCCCCCAAATTATATAATAACTAATAAAATATTTAACAGCAACGTCGTACAGAGTCCTATAGCATCATCTCTATATTAGGTAAATACCTCCTCATTATCCATAAGCGTCGCAGGATCTGTCGCAGCAAAGAGAAAGTCAAAAAAATTATTATGGTAGGTTGAAAATAGTATAACAGTGAAAATGCAATATTTGTGGAGTAGGCTATAGAAGTCTGCTCCGCATGCAATGTAATTCCCAGCCGTCTTAGTTGACCTGCTAAACCTTCAATATTTCCGAGGTACTCTGGGCTTCAAAAAGCCGCATATATAATATATGATCCAACTGGGTATATTCCATGACCAAGAAATTATGCTCAAGATAGCGTTTTGGCAGCGCCTAAACTCAAATAGATAATACAGGCCGTATCTTCTCTAATGTATATGGCATCATCAGTCTAAAAGACCCGAACGTCGGTCCGTCACAACAGAGGGACCGAGGAGAAACAAAGCTGCCTTTCAAGGGCATGGTATCTTTTGATGTGCCGTTCGAACTCCATATATAATAAATCAAAATTCCGCCGGTTGTTCGTTGGGTATAAATATTCATGTTCGTCAACAAATAAAATGGCGTAGACCGGTTCCAGGATTGTCTTCCTGCCCTAGTGTATAACCATCGAAAGTAATAATAAACTCCACACCATAAAGTCCTTCGATACCCGTAGAAATTAAAAAGTAAGTCGCAGTTCATAGCCTGTTGTTGTACGAAACGCGCTGTGTGTAGAGGCTCTATCACCATCAGGGGCATCGACAGCCATCATCTCCCATTCTCGCTTGGGCTGAGGTACGCTTCGATCGACCTCGGCAACGTCAAGCGTCATATCCTGGCCTTCGGAAACAGCCTGGATCATGTCGTCATCTACTTCTACTTCCAACCCACTCTCGAGGACACGGACAACCCGCACAATAGATGAGGGATCGAGAGTCCACTTAGCTGAAATTCGCGACACAAACTCCGATACTGTTCTCTGGGTTAGGTATATCGCTCGGTGAAGTTCACGTCTCTCGGGCTCGGGTCGATGCCGTCTGGCGACGTAGAAACAGGCGATTGGCTTCACAGGCCTCTCGGTCGGTGGCTTGTATGTTGGATCGACTCCAAGTGCTTCTATCCAACCACTCAAATTCCCTTCGTCATCTGTTTTAGGTACCTTTACTGGCATCTCAGACGCTCTTCTGGAAGCTGATGGCTCCCCACTACTTGGGAAATCGGTCCATTGAGTGGTATTGGCCGATTGTGAATGTAAAGACATAGAACTAGGGGAAGGAGAGACGAGTGAAGAGCCGGCTATCGAACTTCGCGCGCTTCTGATTTGCCACGCAGCGGCGTCTTTGGGGCCGACTTTGGTAAGGTCGGTTGGTTCTCCGGGGAGGCTTACCGGGTGTAAGTCTGGATCGTCTAAATCATCACCGCGCAAGTACAAGATGCTCACAGGTCGCGTGCTTGTGAACATATCCTGTAGTGTTTGGAGTTTGAAGTGTAAGTCATCTTCAAGCGAGGGTCGTGCGTTACCACCGCCTCCGCCCGCGGAGCTAGCTGATGACATTGACCAGGTTCTTTTATGCTTCGGGGCTTTCCCTGGACGTTGGTGATCTTGGCCCTTAACGTGTGAGCCACCACCTCGTTTGCGTTTTCCGAAATCTTTCGCTCCGCTTTCTGCTTGAGAAATCTGTTGCTTGAGTTTGTCAATCGTCTTTTTAACATGCGCAACGTCATTTGAAAGTTTTCTTTCTGCTCCGTGGTCCCTAAATAGCTTTACTTTGCAGTAGCAGATTTCAGACGTCGGGTCTGACAAGGGGGGCGAGTCGGCCGCTGATAAAATGCTCGTCTTGGCACATAGCCTTACTGGAATGCCTTTGACACCCTTAGAATGACTAAAGTCCGTCGAGAGGAAGTTGAAGCGGACCGCGATATTGCACTCCGCGACACCATTAACACCTGGAGTCCAGACGACTGAGAACCCATCAAAGGAAGCCGTCTCAAGTTCGATACGGGTTCGCTTATCATCACCCTCAGCTGGTTGCCCGGCCTCAACATACTCGACTGCCTGCAGCTTCCCGCCCCGCTGATGAGCCTCATTAGTCCCTCGACCTTCTTTCCATAAGCTCCAGCAGACGCCAGGCTTTTGTCGTTGTTGATCGTCTTCGAATGAGATGCGTACGAACGTTCGATATTTTGTGCCAGGTATAATAGGCATACTTGCCGTGGTATCGATTACTGCCAGCGAGTAAGCTTGTCCCTTATTCAGGTACGTCACCGGAATCTCATCCGTGTGTTTTATCATCGCCGTCGGAGCGTTCAGAGTCGAGTGGAAACGGAACTTGTCGGCCGAAGGTGGCAGCAAGTGAGTCATGGGGGCGCCAAATTGTCTATGCTGGAAACTAATCATGTTAGGTGGCGACTGTGAGTGGAATGTCGCACCCATTGAACCTATATGATCCTCGTGACTATCAGAATCGAGAGGCGACCCGTCGTGGTCCATCGTCTCGTAGCCGGTATCCTGGTGTACAAATGATGAAGGTGCGAACGAAGGTTGGGGAGGAGTCGCTTGGATAAACGGGTTGTAAGGCTGTGGGAATTGATGCGGCGGTATGCCGTGATGAAACTGAGTGAGATCCATTAGAGCTGGTCCAGCCTGTATGGCGCCTTCAGTAGTAGGAAGCGACAATGGGGTTCCGAGTCCCATCCCTAAACCCAATGATGGCGTATGCAGGTCGCCTGCTTGCGGGTGGTAAATCGTATTGGTACCGCCGGGTGTAGGTGTGTAATAACCTGGCGGTTGGTTTGCAAATGTGCTGAAGGAGAAAGAATTGGGATCTAGCAACGAAGGGGTAAACCTCCATTCCGCACCCGAAGCCCGCGGTGTAGGATCCTGATCTCGAAACACATCATGACTTGTGCTTTGATGTCTAGAAATATTATCGGGGTTAGCTTTGTCATTTTATTTATTTTACTGGCGTCTTCTACTACCCCCCGGTAGTAGGATCATGCGTTTTAATGCTGAAGTTATAATCGAGCTGGGGGCTACGGAATACCCCGCGCTCAAACTTGTCAAAAGCTCTAAGATGCGCTTGCACCGCCTCACAATCAGACCGCAAGACGCCATCGCGAAGAATAAAAAGGGGAATTTAGGCGTCAGGGGTGAGTCTGAAAGAAATCGCAACATACTGTTCCTGGCCCGGCGGAACAAGAACCGAGTTGTCAGCAGTTACAGTATTTGGCGCCGGCACTCCTGCCACCGAAGACGAGGCTACCGATGTGATCTCAGGAAACTGTTGTCGGAAATTGGCAAGCAATTCATCTCCAGGCTTTTGTGAACTTGTCCTAGATTATGTGTCAGTACGGTTAGCAAAGCGGAACGACGATCAGGAATTATCGCATATAGACATGGAATATGGCAGAAGGCATCAACGAGATGGTGTTGTTTTCGTAACAACCCACCAGATACATGCAAGGGCTAACAGCGGTTGAGGCATGATATTAAGCATAACTTACCTTTGGCGAAACATTTGGAAAAGACTCAAACAGGCGCTGTCGCAAGACAGCCGTGCCGACGGGTTTGCAAAATAAGCCTAAAATGGAATTCTTTTATGGAATTTAATTAATGCTCGAGCAGAGGCATGCGAACTTGAGAGATGTCCGCGATGTTAAACCCTGCTACGGAGACGGCGCAAAGTGATAGGACGAATTGCGTATAAGTGAATTTGAGAAGACGGTAGCGCGTACGTGTGTGAATATTGTTTCGTGAATTTTTTCGTCGGCTGTTGATATTAAGCGATAGAAATATCGTGGAGATCTGCGGCGCGGCGCGGCGCAACGTCTAGAACGATCGTGAGGGGAGAGATAGATTTGGGGGGGGCTTGTGTTAGAGTAATGAGTCTAACAAGCGGTAAAGAGAGAGAGAGAACAGAGAGGTAAGTAGCGAGCGGAAGGATTAATATGAATAGACGCTGATTTGATAGGTTCCTTAGGAGGGTGACCTGGTGGTATTATAGTACGGCTCACTAAAAGAGTGCGTAGTGGGTACTTGGACTTTAACGTGTTCCAGGTGGAATTGGTAGTACTTGTAAGAAATTCGCAATCTTTAACTAAGTCCCAACTTGTCGAGTTCTCTGGACTACTGGGCTGGGCCGGGCCGGCCTAGCTAGCTAGCTACGGTCTTGTACGTATGTAACGGCTAAGGTGCTGTCAGGGTCCAGCGGTGTCGGTTTGTGGTGGCGGTGATTGCCAGTGGTGGTGGTGGTATAAATTAGTACGAGCATAGAAGAATTATAGGTGTAATAGCTGTGTTAGGTCGTGGGCTTTTATGTATGGTATGTATGGTATGTATAGTCATGGGACGGTGAGGTGCGGATCGAAGACATTAGAGGGCCGGGACTCAGAAACTTTAATAAGTTCGGACGAAAAGAGAAGGAGTACGGGAGTACAGGGAATAGCAGAGAACGGATGGGACTTAAGGTACCGTAGCTAAGGTAGGGCAAGGTATGTAGGTAAGGTAAGGTAGGCTCTCGAGAGCGATTATGAGGGGGGGCGTGTAGCTTTGTTAAACGAAAAGAGGAGGAGGGGTGTATTTCAAAAATATTTCCACCATTGCACCGAGATGGTAGACGCCGCTGTGCAAACTTATACATGGGGGGGGTTATGTATACTTGTCTCTTCGCAAGTTGTAGTCCCAGTCCCAGTCCCAAAATTGATTGTACAATGACACTTATGTTAGATTAGGTAGGTACCTCTAATGTTAGTTGGATTTGTGCTATTCTTTTCGCCCAAGTTGTCTTTTAACCAACCGACGTTGTTTAGTCGCGCACCAACAAGAATTATTAGGTAGTCTTAGTACGATCTCATAGTAAAAAATAATGGGGGGAGGTGAGAAGGTGGGAGAGATGGGAGTTGGGAGTTGGGAGTTGGGAGTTTGCGCAATTGTGGGAATGGAAAATGAGTGGAAGCTTCAATACAAGGTACAAATGTTCCCACCTTAGCTAGCTTAAACATTGGGTACACCTTCTCTAAAAGTGAAGGGATGATAGTCCGGGGCAGATGTAACAGATACTGCAGATACTGATAGATCTAGGAACCTCCAATTCGAGTCCCATGTACCTTACGTACAATGTACGGTACGTACCGGTACATAAGTTTCTTATCCCCCTGCCCGTTAGGTTAGGTAGTTGCCCCCCATAGAGGCTTGTCCGTGCTGGGAGGGTGGGTACGTACCGGGACGGAGTCTAGCCGGAAGTTGAGGATATACAATGGACATGCAAGGTCCAGCCAAAAAAGACTTCCCGGCGTCTCCATGCCTTACAGTTATTGCTCCGTTTTACTGTGGGTAATGTTCTAATAAAAGAGAGTGAATAAGCATTAAAAATGAAATAAAAAAATCATATTACGTACGCTATTATATCAAACCACCAAGCTATTCCGACCAAATTAATATAATTCTCACCATGATAAGGACGGAAATTTGGCCTCGTTAGTCTTTTGCACGTGTGTTTAAATATCTCTTATGTTATTATTTTGTGCGCTGTAATATTGACGAACATGGTAGAGAAACGGACATCAGCTTCTGTATCTAGACCTAACTACTGCATTAGCCCCTGCGGCTGACCCAGATTAAGAGACGTGGCTAGCATATGATTTTCGGCTCCAGCATTCAGCTGGCACCTGCGCTTGGATGGGCCTGATCGTGTCGTACGTGTACCCGCGGCATTTCAGACATGTCCCGCTGTAGCCATTCCGCAGTTGCAGAAAGGGGGCGGTGTTTCTAGGTGGCAAATGCTGAAGAATGGCCGATACAAGTGAGCGCATATTATACGATATAGTGGCCGCTTTATGCCCACCGCACGGCTAGAAGAAACATTATAATAGAGTTTTAGGCCGCTATTAACTATATGTCATCATTCCTTCGTTGCCATTTCTTAATGATGTGTATGTGAAATGTAGAGTAGCAATTATACTAATATGAAGTATGAATTATTCTTGGTTAATCATTCTTTATCATAGCGACTTCTTCTCTAGTTTTGTCGAGATATTTCATCAATATTACCTCCATTGGCAACTTTATCTGTTAGACTAGAAAGAGTCGATATAATAACTAGGGCAGCAAGATGGCCCGTATGCATTTACATCGGGTTTCAAATGTGCCATATAGTTTAACTAATCCACACGTAATTTCATAAACATGCTGCTAACCTAATTACTTACGGTATAGTACTTTTATAGAATAGGTAGTTAATAAATAAGTAAAGGAGAGACCACGTTACACTTCTCTGAGATCTAACATGTGAATACTTCGCTTATGTCTTAGTAGCTGTTAAGCGTGCGATCATTTCCGCTTGGAAAGATCTTGGTACCTTTTAGCTACGACTAATGGGTTATTAGCGTTGTCGCTAGAAACTTAGGAATAGTAGAGGAAGCTGATGAAGGCATCGCCAATCTTTGATCGGATATATTTGTCCATCGAAGTTCGTGATATATACAGTAAATCATATGGGCTATAAGCAATATGTTTGAGTCGATGGATTAACTGCATATAAGCTATGTGGTTAAGTTCCGCCTCTCGTTCCCAGTAGTGAGGATATATTCTCAATGGCCTCTTCCACGTGAGCTATCAGCCAATTGCACTAAAAAACTTCTGTATGGACAGCAAGACAACTGTCGTCACTCCCCACGAAATAGTGCACGAGATAGTGGTATATTAGTAGTAGTCGCCTTCTAAGGAGGCCTCGCTTGGATGGTGCAATTTCGATCTGCCAGCCTACCTACCGCCGAACAATCCTCCTAAAGGGCTAGTACAAGCGCAAGCGACTAGTTTAACGCCGCTGTTTTCTACTGTGACCCTTTTAATTTTCTCATGGCACGATCAGCGCATGGCACGATTTACAGACTGTCAACCCTAATTCGCGCGTGCCGCCAAGTACTGAATAAAAATGGCGTCTCTGTATTAAATATCTTTATAGGCAAGCCTAGAATGACGTGAAAAAGAAACTGCAGGCTTCTCGTGGCGTCCTAAGCCTCAACATACTCACACCCCGCCTCTTAGCCTTTGTAGATAGGGAAATGGATAGAGGAACATTAATTGGCCTCTACATGAGATAGCATGTACGAAAATGCCGTGTTTGGGTAGTTTAAAGAGAATAAATAAATAAAAAAGCTAAGAACATACTGGTGGAATTTTTCATGATGGGTGATAATCATCCGGTAAAGAGGCGACAAACTATTTTGGCTACGGATGTTGAGTTTGCGTAGCATGATCAACGTAAGAAATCCCCTAGCGAGTGAGATAGAAGAAGATTGGTAGCTGGGGGGGGGGGGGGGGTCTTTGCATAGATCTGCCCCCGTGTTTATTTTTAACCCCTTGAATAATTGATTAGGATAGGGCAGTAATGGAGATTCCCGCGGCATTGTAACATCACGTGGAGTGACGCACTTCTTGTGGCTTGATGATTACCTATCTTAGGTACTTACCTGTAGTTATTTTGTTCCCAATTCTTTCGTATGTCTAGATTACTTACCTACCTATGTTTCTACTCCGGTACCAGACCCGTCTTTAAACTCTTGCGACTCGGCGGGAATCTACGGAGATGAGATGCGTACCTGCTTTACTTACCTAAACTTTGATCTATTCGGTTAGGTAAGGGTGTTGTATGTACAAGTATAAACTATATTACTAAACCATCAAAGATACTATATCCTTTCTGAGCTAGTCTCTATAATTCCCACTGCCTTTTCTCCTTCCCGTTGTTTCCTCCCCTCTCCGCCCATTATTAGTGAGGTCCCGCCATTGCCCGCTCAAATTTCCGCAAGTCGGTTTTGTAACCGACAGCCTATTACGACCCTTGAAATGTTTTTACCTTTTCAACTCAATCCTCTTTTGGTCTCTTCCTCCGCCGCTACTCTAGGATTCTAGGATTTACCATAAAGCCGGCCCTCACCCAAGCAAAACCGCGCGCGAAAGAGATTGGAGTTTGTGGAGGATGTATTCATGCAAAGGACCCAGAGCTTATTTCAATTTGTCTGCAGGAATCCACATTCTGACGTCATGACTTATCAGTCAGCGTACCCCTCGTCTATCACATCTGCTTATCCCCAGTTCCCCAAAGCTCGAAAACGGTCTTCACCCGAAGTCGAATGTTAGATCCGGTTCGAATATAGCCCTACTCTAACAAATATTAAATACCACGTCTAGCATCGCAGAATTGCCCGCGCCAATGCTGACAAGGTCTTAATATCTTAATATAGCAGGGTAAATGTCCGAAAAGAGGCTCTGAGTACTATTCTCGGCGTCGGTTATATATCTACAGAGTTCGAGGTAAAAAAAAAAAAAAAAAAAAAAAAAAAAAAGAAGAAGCTCGGCCTTCTACGCCGCGCCGACTGTTCCACATACTAGGTACTCGGCATAAAAAAAATAAGAAACCAGCCATGTAGCGGTCTAATCCCCAAACGGGACTTTGTGACACTGAGGAGACGCATATGCCACTTCAAGCTAACTTTACTTAGAAACATTCCGCGTTATTTCATTCTCTACCAATAGGGTTTGGGCTTCAACTCTAGACTTCCGGCTGTCTGTTAGCCAATAATAAATCAATAATAAATATGACAAATATGACATATCGTACTTTTCGGACGCAAGCGCGTAACGGCAATATTTATCAATTTTTGTGCATGAAGGATTTTAATCTTAAGCGCTTTTTTAATCACTGTTTAAAAAGTAGCCGCCGGGTTCCGATTGAAATAATTCCGCGTTAAATTACAGTATATATCTTTTTTTAGGAAACTTTCATTAAAAATATATCTGTACCTGGCAGACCGGCAATCTACGGTTCTAGATCGAATTGATAAATGGCACATGATAGTTGATTGAAGGTGATTAAAAGCGATCAAGACTTATATTTCGTGCTACATCAAATATGTGGCTATAAGGGTATGTGCCGGTATTGCTCATGCGCGACGCGTCTTATTAGCTGTTACTATTAGTTGTCACTTGGTGGCTTGATACGCCTTCATCGGGTAAACGCACGAGGCGTCGTGATGAACAGAGAATTATTCGGGAACAACTTATACTCAGTGTGGCATTAGTATCTCACTTTAATTTAACTATATCTATCGTAGCGTTCACAGAATCGATCTTTCTCGCCGATGTCAACATACAACCTAAAAGTTCTCATGTAGCATCCGGGTCCTAAATCCGTCAACAGCCGCATTAATTTATAAAGTACTAACCCAACCTCGGGACGCCTGTTGTGGTAAATATTAGATCATGCTTATTATTGGCCGGCAACATCTTTTCGTGAAGACGCTAGTTGAGAGGTAGGTGAATTAAGCCTTTCATCCTTCTACTTCTATTCATGTAGACTCAATATCATATAATACTTAGGTATCCGTGCCTTGATGTCGTTTAGCTTGTCGAGAAATAAATCAACGCTTTATAAACTCTGAAATATTTCTTGGAATTCTTCTTCGGATTATGGTGCGACTATATGGTAAAATTCTTAACAGCTATGATTCTACATCCCCCATCTTAAAAGTCGAAAACAATGCAACTCCCCGCTGTTTCACATAGTTGACCGTGCTTTATCATCATCAAAAACTTACCAGTCCGATGCCATGCCTGCTCGGAACCGGCATAGTGCGTTTGGCTGTCACGCTTTCACCGCTTCGTCGCATAAACACTACTGTTGACTATGCTGCTACAACCATTCAACGAGGGGGGGTCTGCATGCTGTACTACCAATTCTACGCCTCTACAAGGCCAAACAATTGGGTTATCGCGTACGTGGCATAGGCCAGATTAACATATTGCATTAACATTACTCTACATGAAACAAGCGCTTCCCCAATAACAGGCGGCAAAGGCCTAGTAATTGGAACTGCAGCAGTATCTGATGATTTCTATGCAGCAAGGCTACGTTTATTGCGTCAGAGAAATACCCCGACTGGTCCATTAGATACTTCCGATATCATCTGATGGATATCGTGGCTTATGACTCGGCATACTGGACCAATGCAATGACTTATATAAGGGCATCTGGACATGACTGCATATTATATTCAGTAGTAAGACTTCTCTGAAAGCTTTGTTCGAGTGTTTAGTACCAGTATGTCTACTGTAGACAAAGTTGTTACCTTAAGCCTTGACATCTGCGTGTGCTCGGCCGCGTTCCCATGCTGGCAGTCTCTAGTCTATCACAACGTTCGAAAAAGGGATGCCGCTTTACTTGATCGCCTGATCGGGTTTGAGTTGACTTATTATCATCCCATTATTTCAGTAAACTACCTTGTCAACTGCCTTTGAGCGTCTTGATTAACACTGTTCGCTGCTATCTTATGTGCCAGCCGGCTTCCATGGTCTGTCTTGCATGCCAAGCTTTGCGATGCAACCCTTTTCCCACAGCTATCTGTGTCCTGAGTTCGTTGCGGGATGCTAGCTAGTTGGTACTGGGTTTAGGGTCGCATCACTAAAGCGATAGTATTGAAATAATGCGGCTTCCGTCCACTAGCACTACCCTTTTGAACACGGTCTCGTCGCCGCTCGTCGCAGTTGGCTAGCAAAAGTTTCCATGCTACATGCTGACGATATGATGATGTATTTTTGATGATTGTTTTACTGTAATTGGCTTAGAAGAGGTACTTTTAGCGTCCTGACATATTCCCGGCTTTGAAAGGCCTATTGACAACTTAGTAATAAGTACGTTGCTTAAACTACATATAAGCTTCTATATTAAGAGTATTTTTTTACCGGAAAATTAATAGGATCTACAGATCTACCTCGTGTCGATAAGTATAAGGCAAGGTTTACCAAATATGTTTCTCGTGCGAGTACCTTGCCTTAACTGATAGCCTTGTTTAGCTATACCGAAGACTAACAAAGGCTTCAACTCGCACCTAAGGGAACGTAATCTCGGAGAATCCTTTCTATATACCTTTTCGGAACACGGATGCGTTGCCACATCTCTAGTGTATGGTGTTGGTTACGACAGATCGTTAATCTTCAATGTATAAGTCTATAAGACTCTAAGACTATAAGTAAGCATACCTGGTCAACTCGGCCGAGATTTGGTCGGGGGTTACACCGGAGCATGCCCCGGACGGAAATTCCACCTAATTTTTATCCATGTGCGGTCTTTTCAAGCCCCAAATGGGGACGGGGCCGGACCTGGTCTCTCGGATGAGCTAGACGACAATTTACGTTGCATTCCATGTGCAAGGTGCAGAAAAGTCTCCTGCGGGGTGTTTTCGCCGAACTCCTATACCTAAGTCCTAGGGGTTGAGTATGGGGTTACCTATCCCCTTAACTACTTAGCATAAGAAGAAAAGACTTTGCGATATGCCTCTAATAATAAATATGATTGGCCGATTTAATATCGTAGAACTAGTTTATCTTCCTTAGCTTAGGTAGTTAATCGTGATGTATTAATATTGAAAATAGTAGAAGTGATGTCTTATGCCAATTAAGGGGATATCTCATAAGTTTGAATTTCTTCAGGGCGAGTAAGCACCCCCCTGGCCTTAGTGGCATAGTAATATTGTCATCGAGTAAAAATAAACCGCATTTTGACAGGTATGCCATTCTGCATCTTTTTTTCATGGTCTTCAAGCCATATGATTTTCACGGTCCCTGCAAAAATCCGTAGATCCCCAATACCCAAATCCGGAGGCGTTGTTTAATGAACACGGAGATGTATACCCAAATTATCGATTTCCCCTGATCCTACAGCGGTCGTTCCCACCGCAAACAATCAGGCCCTGGGACCGAGGCTCTGGTACTATGAGCAGTACTATGAGCATGGTTACAGCACCGCCCGGAAGCTTTGACAATAATTGTGCTTTACACCTGCATACACTTACAATTACAATTACCAACACAACACAACACAACAAAAACCGCCGCCTCAACTTGACGAGTAGTCTTTTCTAATATCGCGGGATTCTCCGCGCGGCGACTCGCCAATGCATGATATCTCGTGTTCAACTGTACTTTGGGTCCCTCCATCGTCATCCCGTTGTATTAGGAGAGCTGTTCCTGCGTTCCTAGGGCACGGGGAGACCCTTCTTATGCGCTGTTACATCATCCCGTCGAGCGCCGGGTCACGTAATAGCACTGCCACACCGACCACAACAACCGTCCCGCCGATCATTGCCATTTGAGCCGCAAAGGGTCGGGCATGTTTGCCGCAACGGTATCTAGGGTCCTTGGACGTCTCCATTATTGGGTTTTATCAATCTTTGCGCGCGCGTTTCCTTCTGGAAGCGTTGGAAGCCCTTTTTCTTTTGCTTTGTGATCCTTGACAAATCCCAGAAATGGCACAAAGGGTCTTCTGACAGGTTTGCCCATGCGTGCATCGGGGTGCTAACCCCGGGTCCGCGTTATCGTACGATGCAACGGTAGATTTGCAGGGCTCTAAATATTGTTTCCTGTTGTTCCTCTAAGGGGCCTTATTATATAGTATTATATCTAGAGATCTGCATACTTGATGCTATTCCCAGCCTTGTCAGCCGCGTCCAGCGCCGCAACACGAGATACCTCGCCGTTGTTAACGTCGTTATTCATGGCTGACATTTAGTTTCTCATATGGTTATTGGCTTTTAGTTCGTAAAATGATATTGAGGCTCCAATATTAAAGAATCCATCTGTTGTAGATGTCTTCAAGTGTCGACTGTACTTCGATGTCTGTACCGATACAGAGGCATACTTACACAGACCTGGCTGGCGGCAATTCCCGCAGTTATGGTCCTTACTACGTGCACACCCAGGCTACTTCAGTCGACGCTGACAACGTCGGAGATCAACATATTATATGATCTATTATATGACCGGAACCCGTATTCACTCATAGTCCTGAACATAACCATGATAATTACTCTTGAAACTTGGAATAGAGGCGATCAGTTCCATAGCTACGTACGCAGCCTTCGTATAATTGATGAGCTGTATGTTTATGAGTTTATGAGTCGCGTTGGTAGCGGGACGGGAGTTATTCCAGCCGATACTGAACAAGAGGATTAAGTTTCATCCCCTTACCCTATCGGGTCGAAGGATGTTGCTAAATCCAATGAGAGAGGGTGAATACTGGTGAGGCAGCCATGCAGTATGCACTGATCTACCAAGCCAGGGGGGATAGTATTTAACATGCTAATTCGCAATGAGACAAAACCAGCATCAGACGCACGAGCCCGATGTCATGTGAAACTTTTCAGGAAAGATATATGTAGTCAATTCCTGACTATCGTACGATAACTTCAAAAAATGCGTTTTTTCAAAAGGTTACATAGTAAATTAGATTTCAAAATATGCATAGTCAAATATTCTCCGATATTCACAGCCACATTGCCGGTCATCTCCCCGGAATTAACTCCAGTATTGTACTTTAGCGCCGTATACTAGTAATGACAGGATATAACCCCCCCTATCGTAGATTAAAACACCAGTAAATAGCTATAAATAACATATAAAAAGAAATTGCAAGTTAGTGAAAGGCGCTTAAGCATCGTCTGAAATGATATCTAGGCCAATTCTACCCGGCCATCTTCATCCTCGTCCACGAGACCTAACCCACTATCATGCTTCCGCCTCTTCACCCCCCTGATCGACTTCGCTAGCCCACCTGCGAGGTGAGCGCCTGACCTTAGAGGACTACCGTCTGGAGTCGTCGTATCGTCCTCTCCAGCTACCCTTTCAGTATTAGATTTGGTCGAGGAGCGCCAGCTTCTCATCGAACAACTAGTGCTTGACCTTGACGGTGTAGCCAAGAACTCCGAGCCCATCCTGAACACGCGCTCAAGCTCAGCCTTCATTGTGTCGACCGCCTGCACGGCACGGTTCCTCTCCTCATCTAGACACTGGTTCAACCCCATGTTCTCTATGCGTAACTCCTTAATTGTGGTGTGCGCCTCATGCAGGCTACTATTCACTTCGTCAATAGCATGTCGTAGATCCGTCACCTGTGCGTCCCGTGCTGCCAGAGCCATCCCGTGGTACTTGTTAAGGGCCTTAACTTCGGCCGCCTTGCGTCTTTGCAACTCAGCGAGCTGCAGACGGAAGTTCTCGGCTTGCTCACGCACCGACGCGAGCTTAGCCTCTAGTTTGGCAACAGTGGTCTTGCTATCAACTAGCTCGGCCTGTGCGCCTGCGACCTCAGCTGTGAGCCGCTTCTCGGTGACTTTGCTCTCCTCTTCCATACTCTGCACTAAGCTCTCTAGTTCCCCTACGTCGCGGCGGTAGTCGTCAGCAGCGCCCTTGAGACGCTCTAGGCCGATCTCTAAATCTGCGATACGCTCGTCTTTGCCGGCGAGCTCGGTCCGGTTACGCTCGCGCATACTATCCATCGCATCAACACGTGCATTGAGTTGCTGTCGCAATGATAACTCCAATTCATGGTATTCGTCGATAGCATCCTCGTCCTCACGGACTTGGCGCGCGAGATCACGCAGTCGAATGAGTACTAAGTCTAGGACCTCAGCTCCACGCGAGGATAAGGGAAGAGTGATCTCTCCTGGTGTGAGGTACTCGAGTTCTAAACGTGCCGAGCGAAACGCCCCGGTTAGGGATGTCACGATCTCGCTCGCGTCATTGCCAGAAAATCCTAGGGAAGTGAGAGATGAGTTGAGATCTAGGAGTGCCGTTGTCCGGTCAGAGAGGGACTGTAACACGGTATCTAGATGCGCCTCTACATCCTTTGATGACTCCGCAGGGGGGTTGGCCGTGTTGAGCTTATCCGCAATACGTGCCTTGAGGGCCTCGTGGCTCTCAAGGACTTCGGTCAACTTAGTTAATTCGAGACGTAAAGATCCTAACTCGGCTTCCAAGGCCTCCTTTTCAAGATCGGGGAGTGCTGCTTGTACTCCGATATGAGATTGTGGCGTTACCGGTGTGCTTCTCCGCAAAGAACAAGGAGTAGCAGGTACTGTCGGGCTTGTGCATGGTGGCGTAGGGAACGATGCTGATGCGCGAGTCTTCGACGGGGTGCTGCATATCAAGTCCGCCATCGTAGCATCCCCAAAGGCCTCGTCATCGTCCATGTAGCTATCTGAAAACGGATCGCGAGCGGCCAGTGTCCAATCGTAGTTCCGTGTTTGGTCGGCATTCGACGACGTCCTGCTACTTAATTCATTCCTAAGCGCTTGAATTTCTTGCTCCAATTCTAGGATTCGATCGGTGTCCTGGACCATCGTAGTATTCTGCAGCCTGTCGATTTCCTGGTCCTTCTCCGCCAGCTGGTCCTGAAGACGTTGCAGTTCGACCTTTTGCTTCTGAACGCGTTGCCGCTTCTCTTGGGTGATGGTGTTCATTTCTTCACTTAGTCCATTTCGACGAATGCGTCGCTTGACGCGGTCATCGAGGACTTGACGCAATGAGAAGAAACGTATTTCATTGCTGCCATTATTCCCAGATAAATCATCTACTCCGTCAGGATATGACCGAGGGGTTGGGATGGAACGACGTCTACGTTTAGGTGAAGGAACAACACCAAGGGACGCTCGCCGAACCATTGGTGTAAGTCCTGTTGATGATGATGCATCATCATGCTCGATATTTGGGCCAGGGTCGGAAAAACGGACCCTCTTCTTGCTCCGTCGCTTAGGGGTTCTTGCATTTATTTCTGAAGTGGTATTGGTTGCTGATAACCGTGATGCACCCGATAATCCTGCCGCCCCGGCGCTGACCCGAGGCGTACGCCGTAAGGCAATAGGAAGGTCTTGATCTTCCCCCATTTCGTAGTTTCAATCACGATGCGATCTGTAAAAAAGGAAGGGAAAAGATGCAAATGTGTAAGCTTAGGTACATAGAATAATTTTTTTTCTAGATGCAGTGGAATATGAAGAAGCCCAATAGGATTTTTATTTTTTTTATTTTTACAGCAATAACAGCCCTGATAAAGGTCGCGTCACGGATGGCTGCATAAAGTAAACATCAACCAATACCATTTACACATTTGGTTCCCGTGGAGACTCGACACTTGTCAATTGTTTAGACTTTTCCTATTATGGTCTGGCGTGACGTAGGTCTCCAATGCCCCGCGGCTTGATATCCAATTATTCTTGTCCAACAGGCAACAGGCACATTTCTGGAACAACTCTTAGGCTGCAATACAGTAGCTTTCCTTTATTAAATGCCTAGGCAGACAACAACAACATATTTTAGGTACCTTAGGCAGGTAGACATGCAGATTTTAAAGATTGACTCTCTAGGTAATTCTGATATTAAAATATGAGACTAATAACGAATGTGAGGATTTTTACTTATATGACATTAGAAAACTAAACTATCGCAGTGTACGAATTATGATAAGTTTACATTAATGAGAACTACATACTGTACGTATGAGCTTGGGCGCAGAATCGAGTGAGTCATCAACTATCAATTTATCCTGATGTGGAGCTTGAGAGCCTAAACCACAGTTAGGTAGATGAAGCTGCATAACTACCTTGTATATACACTGTATGAAATGTTGACAGTACCCGGTAAAACTTCTATCGATGGTCCCTTCCCGAAAAATATCGGCCGGCACACTTCCGGTAGCTAAAGGTAAACTATCATCGGCAGATCCCGTAACTTCCACGTGAATGATGCATCGTTAGCCCGGCTTGACGCGGAAAGACCCCGGACCAGCCACTTTGATGCGGTGCTTCATTCAAAAGCGGTCAGATAACGCCGGACTCGGTCACGCTTCAATTCTCCATAGTTTATATCGACGAGCCTTCTTTTTTTAATTAGATTACTTGCACTGCTGACATTCTGGCTTCTGCCGAGGATCGGCAATAGGTGTATACATACCGCTATTACTCTTCGATTTGCAATTGCTCTACAGCCACTAATCGATTCAACTCGCGTTTTCTATGCAAGTTTCTCTTATGAGTTCCACTAGGGAAGAATGCATTGGTATGCATATGCCAAGGGAAAATGTTCGGAAGCAACTCTACTTCATACCTGCATCAGGTGTTGACATCTTTTTAATATGAATGGCGGATACCTATATTAACTAGATATCTCAGGGAGTTGGCTGATTAATATTCATCCCGGTTAGCAACAGACTTGTGTTATAGTGCATGCAAGATTTCATCAGTAAATTAAGATATGAGGTAGATGGCAAATCTATGTCCTGAGGTGCGAGCGTGCTACAGCATACTGCGCCGATATCAACGAATTAATACTTTCAAACCACTCAAAATGTACCATTCCAAGCCTGGTACAGAATATTCAGTCGATCAGATTTAAACAAACAACGTACTGTGGCCCGCTCGCACCTGAAAACATAAAGAGACGAGAAGTTCAAATCGAGGCTTTACGATCTGACCCATAGCTGTCAGGATCGATCTCAAGAACCCACTCTTTATAAATTTTACCTCGGCAAAATTTCTATCAGTGGAGATACGCCTAAGTGCTGACTCCTGTATGCTCTTTATGTTAAGCGGGGTAAATTCAGTAAGCGTTGGAATCGATCTTCTTAATAGTTGCTAGTAAAAGGTAAACATGTATTTTTGTAAGTTTGAATTTCAGGAATTCTAATGTTTGAAAACAATATGAATTTCGTTAAAGAGTAGAAAACAATAGCAAGCTTCGAGGTCGATGAGTACTTGTTCGGAGCCTCAAAGCGTCTAGAAAAATTCCTTCCGACCTTCCTAGTAGAGCATTAGCGTATATCAGCCTGCAATGATACCCGTATGTTATGTAGCAGGTTAAATTCCTTAGATTAATAGCTACCGCAGTTCTCTAATGATTTTTTCTTTTCATATTTATAATCTTAGCGATTAGGACTTCTCCGAAGGGCAGAATGATGCTGCAATTGGCTCATAGATTCTGCTGGTGATGTAAGTGCCAACGTGTAGGAATATGAAAGAGATATTTCGATATTCAGCATCGGCTACAATTTCGGCTCTTCGTAAGAATATCAATGATGTGATTCTCTAAAATCAAGGGACTTTGCCCCTAACGTGCATATTAACATCTATTGTCCAATCTGACGGGCCACTCATGCACGTACTGACAAGGTTGCCACGAAAGATAGACCTATGGGAAGCTAGGAGCGCACGAGGTGACAAAGGCAATATCTTAACTTTCCGCCTCCCATGCGCATGCAGAACATCACACAGCGGTGCGTTCTACCAAAGACTACAGGGGTAACTAGCCAACGTTACAGCCTTATACATGACCTTCTTTATTCCTGAGGGGTTTATTAATCATTTCAGCGTAGTATACCTAGGCAAAATTACGCAAATAGGCCGGTGATAGGACTTGTGTACCCGGTTACTAGCTCGTGGCTGTCCCCAACTCATCCTCTAACTGTAAATAAATATTTTCCTTATTATATATATATTTTTTACACCCATGTCTTATCATTGACAAATTTAAAATTCATATGTTTAAGCCTATGGACTCACTATATATTATCCTATTCTCAATTGTTAGTTTCAGGGGTCTTCACCGACTTTACTCCGGTTGGTCTCCGCAGCGAGTTGGCGTAAAGGTTACTGCAGACCGTTCCTAGCTACTTTTCTTCCGTGCGGCTACCCGCTTACTACATTAGTGAGACGCCCAAATGGCAGGCCATGAAAATGCAGAAAACGGGCTTAACAAGGACGAGAGAAAACTCGAGTATATGAAAAAGCATAAGATGGAATCACGCGAGGACTCAGTTGAGGAGAAGCGAAGCCAGCATAGGCGTCTAAGCCACTCGAGCCGTGCATCGAATGCCTCCGACGATACGGATCCATTGTCGCCGCTAGAGTTGGCAATCTCGCCTGGAATACAAGTTTTCGAAGAGGTCGCTCGTGTGCGTACAGCGACTAGCGTTGGGACCTCGGCGTCGCGGCTCCCAGACTACGAAGTTGCATTTGAGGAGAACGATCCGGAAAACCCTCGATATTGGCCTTTATGGTACCGGTCGGTATGTGAGATTGACAATTGCTTCCGCCCCCTTTGGCTTGTCTCGAGGAAATAATATTCTCTCAAAACCAGACCCAACTCCCCTATTCCTAAGTCGCTTGCTGAAAGAAGTAACTGTTAACTTGTTATTATAGTTTGTTATCTTCGCTATTAGTTTTTCGTCGTGGGTAATCGTACTTTACAGCACCAGTTACACGGCGTCGACGCCTGGTTTGGTAGAAGAATTCGATTCTTCTACCACTATAGTGACTCTCGGTGTCACCACTTATATGTTCGGTCTTGCAACAGGGAGTCTGCTGGTAGCACCTGCGAGTGAGCTCTATGGGCGTAGGCCCGTGTATATCGTTTGCTTGATCTGCTTCGCGGCCATGGTAATTCCAACATGTCTAGCAACCTCGCTAGCTGAGATTCTCGTGGTCCGATTCTTCGCGTAAGTGGCCAATACTTGGACCTATCTTGGGAAAGTACTGACACAGGTGCTAGGGCGATGTTCGGGAGCGCGATGATAGCTAACAGTCCAGGAACTGTTGTAGATATCTCGACGGAAGAAACTCGCGCTTTATTCATGTCGCTATATTCAACGGCCCCATTAAATGGCCCGGTGTACGAAATCTTATCCTATTAGTCTTTTTGAGAGAGGATGAGAAAGCTAACTTTGACGTAGGTTGGGCCCTGTGATCGGCGGCTACGTTTTCCAATACCTAGGATGGAGATGGGATAATTGGCTTGTTCTTATACTTGCCGGGGTCGGCATCTTTTTGATGCTCTTCACTAAGGAGACATATGCTCCTATAATTCTCCAGAAAAGAGCTGCAAAAATGCGCAAGGAAACTGACGACGAAAGATGGTGGTGTCGGTATGACCAGAAGCTGTCTAAGGCGGCACTTATAAAGATTTGTCTGTTAAGGCCCTTCGAGTTCTTTATTAAAGAACCTATCCTATGGTTTTTTAACGTCTGGTACGTACCTAAATTTTACTTATCTTATAATATCGCGCGTATCAAAGAGTTTGAGTGTTTGCTACCTCGAAGTTGTTATCTTGAATTCCAGCCTTACATGTATTTATTTATGGCTCCTCTTTATGCTGTATAACTGAAATCCCCATATAAAGCTATTTTTGGTTGGCCGCGTGATCTCGTGGCACTGACCTTAACACAAGCCTGAGCTAAATTATATGGGGATTGGGGATTGAAGATTGGGGATTGGAGATTGGAGATTTCAATACGTACCAAATCTTCGGTCTACAACTTTTTACATCCTACAACAATCTCAAGTAGAATTCTTTCTCCTAAGATACATGAAAGACTCTGCATATTCCCGTTGATAAAAAAAAGGGAGAATGGGTCTATGAGTGAGTTTAGCTTTGTCTTGCTAACATTCCGAATTAGGATCTCTTTAATCTACGGAATTCTCTACCTCTGCTTCGTCGCCTATCCTATCGTATTCTCTCAACACCGTGGCTGGGGTCCAGGCACTTCTGGCCTCGCGTTTATTGGAATTGGTATCGGTTGTACATTCGCCATTGTCGCCGAACCCCTATGGCGCAAAATTATCAACTCTCATCCCAAGGATCCCGCTACTGGGCGCGCACCTCCTGAAGCGACTGCTCGTGTTATGATTATTGGTGCGATACTTGTTCCCATCGGCCAGCTCGTCTTCAGCTGGACATGCTTACCTACGACCATTCATTGGGCTATTCCTATCGCTTTTGGTATTCCTTTTGGTGCAGGTAATACGCTAAGCTTTATCTATGGCTCTAATTATCTAGCTGGCGCGTATGGTATCTATGCTGCGTCCGCATTAGCGGGTAATGCTGTAACTCGTAGCATATTTGGTGGTACCCTGCCTCTCGCTGGCCCTTCCATGTATGCAAAACTTACTCCACAGTGGGCTGGTACGCTCCTAGGTCTATTAGAAGCGGCTATGATTCCTATCCCCATCATATTTTATCGATACGGCGAAAAGATCCGCTCCAAAAGCACCATTATCCGACAGATGCGTGAGGATCAGGAGAAGAATGAACGCCGAGTCGCAAGGGCAAAGAAACATAAAGAGAGACTTGAAACTGAGGAGAATAGCGACGCGCCAGCTCTAATGAAAGAGGTTGGTGAAAATCCTGAAGACCTGGAGAAAGGTGTTATTAGGCCGGCTGCCACGGTTATATCGGCCTAGTTGGTGTACGAACCTCCTGTGCGACAATGTATAATCCCATGATTATATATTCAACCAACATATATATCTGGAACGCGTAATATGAGTTATATGGCGACTACGGAGACGAGTTAGGAAATTTACGCATTGAGAGCATTTTTACAGAATTGGGATGGGGATATAGAGTAGACGGCCTCCAGGTGCCCTAAAAGGCTGTAATTATTTACTATGAGTGTAGGTATATATAATACTTAGGTACATCTACGAGTGATAGTTAGATCTAACACTATTAGTTTTAATATAATAACGAATCGACTTGCCCGGCGTCTGGCATATCCAACATATGTTCAAGGCCAGGATTCTAACATTCTGGGGGATAAACGACGATCTTATCAAGATCGGCACCCTTGTATTGAAACCCGTTGTATAGGCCGCCCACTGTGATAGTGTTATTCGATCCCTCGTCTAGAGTTAGTTGGAGCGGCGTCGATAAGATGATTCCCTTGTGGGTATCCCTTTGGTACAGTGTCTCGACATTCTCCGTTTTCCCGTTCACGACAACGCTGGAAATGCGTCGGAGCTGCCATTTGCCACCAATTCGATCTGGCGAGCCGCCGGCTGTTAAGATGTTTGTTAGTAGTTGTATGACCGTGATAATAGATTCATAAACTTACGTTGATCTCCGAAGCCCATATCATCGGTGTCTATGTCTGTTAGAATTTGACCGTTACTTGATGTTGACATGAGGTACTCACTCTGATAGTGGAACGAAACCCATTGAGGCTTTCCTGTTCCCTCTATACCCTGGAATGTGACTGTGCTGTCATTGCCCTGGATCCCGGTCAAGATAACTCCATCAGTGGCGAAATTCTACAATATACGCCGGCGTTAGTTAAGCTGTAACATCTCCTTGATATCATAAACTTACGGCTTCTTGCTTGAAAGCGTTTCCACTTGTTATTGCATCTTTGGCAGAATATGTGATCCCCTCCACTGGGTGCCAGTTTCCAGTTTTCCTAAGAGCGTACGTTAGGACTTATTTGCATAGGAGTGAGACCGACCAGCACATACACATCTAGATCGTAAACATCGTGCCATTCCAACTGAAGGGTTTTCTTGTCATCGTCGATGTTTATGGGTAGCCATATATAGCGAGATTCCCAAAGCGAGTTAGAATCCCACTACAACCCGTTAGTTATACTTTCTCGGAATACTCATTTTAGAGAAGAGACTTACCTGGTCGCCCAAGTATAGATACGTCGTCTTCTCAGTTCCTGCTATTCTTAACGTAAAGCCGGACTGGGAATTGAAAGCACGCGTGTTAAGCGGTGCGACAATCCAAGGCTGGGACCAGGGGCCACTCAAGCTATCCGCTCGAAAAGCAACGACGTCTAAAGGCGTAATTAGCAAACCCTGGTCTTATAAATAGGTCTCTAATACCAATCTCGCAATATGTGGGGGGTATGGCACGATATTAGGATAGGCTAAGCGATTTACTCACTATTGGGTCTGTATCCCGTTTTATGACTCAATAAGGCGTAATAAGAATGCTCAGTCTGGAGGATAGAAGGAGCTTCGAGATCGAACTTATCAAAGCGGTGAACCACCTCTTCAAGCGTCGTGATATCCTTATTATACGAAGCCAAATACACGTCTCGGCCCTCTGCACTGTCACCGTTCGAGTATAGCGCATAGGTTTTGCCGTCTTTGTAGTCGGTGAACATCCCGAAGTCCTGTGACCAATTGCCTAAAGGAGCTTGCGCACTGACGAAACTGTAGGGTCCACCAATTGTATCTGAGACTGCGAGCCCTTGTAGTAGACGTCCGTACGTAGCATTGTCGGCGTGCCACCACATCTAACAGATTATATTAGTATTGATGAGTATGTCTAATGAGTTAGGGGTAACCTACATGATACTGGCTTGTCGATTCGCTGTACACAACCTTGGGCCGCTGGATAATATTCTTAGGTGAGATAAAGGGGTGCCAAGAGATAGGTTCTATTGTTTTCATTAGATTGTGTTTTTAGCCATTTTCCTGCGATGAAATGTGACTTACCTAAAGCCAGGCCATGAGAAGTCCAAGTAGCCAAATCTTCAGAGCTGTAAACCGAAACACCACCACCCTCTTCTTGTCCTTGGATCTTGTACTCGCCGAACAGCCAGAATGTGCCATTCTCCAAGACGACGTTACCCGCGTGGGCGTTGACCAGATTATTTTCCGTATCCCGCCATCTTGCTCCAGGCACAATATACTTCCCCTGTGCTGCAACTGCACTGAGGAGCAGTAACCTACTGGAGAGGCGCATATCTAGACCGAACATCTTTCACCGTGGACTGCAGCTCTGAGCGTATGTGCAATACCGGTCTGATAATCTCTATGCGCGCCATCCTAACCACCCAAGGCTTATAAGTAGTTTATAGGTCTCCTGCCAAGAGTGACCTTCGTGTTAATTAACCCCGCAACACCGATCCCAGTTTCTCCGCATCGCTATATTAACCCCCGTTATAATCATCTTCGACTGGGGTAGTGAGGAGAATGACTTGGTTGGGGTAGCATAGTTCGTCGTCCCCATGTGAATATAAGCCTCTAATAAAGGAAAAAAATCAATATTTCCCCAAATTCCAAGGCTTGGCAGAGCACTTAGTATATGCTCTAGGCAGTTCAATCGCTTTTCTTCTCCTTTTCCCGAATACATACCCAATTCTTGGTCTATCCGGGGATTTCCAATCTTATTTGATTATAGGGGCTAATAGTTAAAACGTCTTTTCCTATAACTATTGCGTATAGATTTCATACTTCTAATTCCCGGGTGGCTTGGACGATGCTAAAATAGCCTGAAATAACTTGGAGTACTCTTAACCAGTTCAAAATTAGCATACTGAATACTACGATGCATATAGTATAACTGATTAGCAAAAGAGTAGCTAGCAATATCGGGGTAGATACACTCATTTAGGCTAACGAGCGGTATTGACTACCGTTAGGCGTTTAAACGCTTACTATGAAGTAAAACGTATCTAGAACATCTGAAAGGTGGTAAAAAATATATTATAATTCTGAGCTGGGAGCTCTAGACCTTTAAAATGAGACTTTAGAACCGTCATGCCACTATATGAGCGTATGAGCATATGTGTGACAGCGGTGTAGTGATCGATGATTACCGACGTATAGAAAAGTGCGTGGGTGAGTTTCGCACGAACCACTCTATCTGTATTCAGCGACGGCTTAGCATATAGTTGATTGCTCACTCTCATTTGATTACTTATTCTTAAGACCAATATGCTATACTCTCTGAGTGTTAACTCTAATCCATTCGAAAAGCAAAACCACCAACAGACTCTACAAGAAAATTAATGTGTCAACTTCACTGACGAATTAATCACTAGTTCAAATTCGATAGCTCCATTGTATCACCGTCGAGCTTAGCTTTTCCAGTCCGAATCATCTCCACATCAGGGACAGAAGAATGTTTTTCGCCCTCAAATAAGGCGTCTATTTCTTCCAGTGTCTTGCCCTTCGTTTCGACCCAAAATATCGCCTTAACATAGTGAAGGGATATGTCAGCGACGTAAATTACTCAAATACTTTAGGGATAATGAGGTACTCACGATAAGTATAGCGATAACAATATCCCAAGAACCGTTAATCATATACATCCTCCATCCGATATTGGTTAGTCCGATGGGCATGATGAATACGAACACACATCTAATAATATTATCAGTATTTATGCACACCTTTTAGTTGATAGCCAAAGGCTTACGCAAGAGTGTTTAAAGAGAGCGCCGAGGCAGCCAGACCATTGGCTCTAATAGAGTACTATCGTGTATTATTAGCAAACTTAATGTGGTCTCTGCAAATTCTGTCTATTACAAAGAGGAAGATACGAGAAAATGTATTGACGAACTATAGATGCGTTAGCGCTTATCTTAGAAATTATAACGGATGAGTAGTATTAAGATCACATTAACATACCCGAAAACACCTCTGGGGGATAGAGGTAGAGCAATGGTGTCCAAGCCATGGAGTAAAATCCCTGGAATAGGAACATCACCGCAACATTTCCATATACGAGGCTTTGAGAAGCGCTTGCGGGGTTATCGGCATACATCTTGGAAAGCCCTCCGATTATAAAGAGGCATATAACGAGGAGCGCCTCCGAAACGAGGGCCGTGGGCTTTCGGCCCCACTGAGACACCATGTGCGTACCGACTAAGGCACACAGAAGACACCAGACATTTAATACGACATTCTATTTGACGTAAGCAAATTTGTATAATTAGTAGGGGCAAAGGTAGTCCTACAGCCTTCAACTGGTCTGTTGAATCGGTAATTCCGGCGGTCTGAAGCTCAGCACCTAGATAATACGAAGCGATAATGTTGCCGGCGACGCATGAAAAGGGGCCTGCAGACATTCCGATGAGAAATCGCTTCCTCGTGACAGGGGTCTTGATAATCTCCTTTGGACTCATTGACCGGCCTTCTTTCTTCTCCCACTCTAGGGCGTCGAGAATCTCCTTATACACTGCGATAGCAACGGGGTCTAGCAGATCACCATTGGTATTTGTTTGCGCTACGGAAATCCGCGCGTCCTCAAAATATCCTTGATGGCAAAGCCATCTTGGTGATTCGGGACTATTCGATTAGTTAGGATAGATCGAGGCTTTGGTAGAGAGTGAAGCTTACACGAAAGGTAGTATGATAATGCAAAAAAGCGAAAAAATACCCTGTATCAACGATGGCAGCCGCCACGCCCACTTAACATTTCATCAGCCGGATGGTTTAATTTATGACTTAGACCAATACTCTTACTGTTGATTGCCACTGTCCAGTCCCTAAAGTAACTCCAGATGCTATTAGTGCCCCTACGCTGTTAAGAAAGCTTGGTTAGTTCCCAAGTCGAATTAATATTGTTACAATTTCCATCAATTGGGCTCTTACTAATAGAAATCGTTCATCATTCCGAGGCCCCAGGCACGTAAGCGACTAGGAAATGTCTCAGATAGGAATACGCCGGAAGACACGCCTGACAGAGAAGTTCCAAAGCCTAGAATAATCCGTCCGACGACGAACATGGCAATATTCTGGGCTGCTGCCTGAATAGCTGTACCGATCAGAGTAATGACGGACCCCCAAAACATGGCTGGACGTCGGCCGAGTCTATCAGTCATGATGCCGGAGATAATCGTGCCAAGGGTGCCGCCAATGAATACAGAAGCCGTATTTAGACCCGTTGTTGCCGGAGTTAGTTGGAAGTAATCCGTATACGAGGGCAAAATATTCAACCCGTTCAACATGGAGCCATCATATCCGCCCGTCTACTTGTGAGGCAATATTCGCAACGATTAGTAAATTAACCTCAACACAGGGGACTGTACCTACGGTTGACTGTGTTATTGAACAGAACATTAATAAGAAAGAAAGGCATGCTGATGATTCCGGCACGAATGCTCCCAGCCATGTCCCAGTCTGTGTTCGCTTGAGCATCGTGATGTTAACCCGGCCTTTTCCTACTGATAAAGCCACTCGAGGTAGAAAATATAGCTACTAAATTGAGTATCCGTAGGAAAAAACAGATGAAGACCACAGTGAGACGTTATATAGACATTCTATGCGATCTATCCGCTTATGGATACAATTATTTCACGGGTAAGCATAGTATGCCAAGTATATTCACCGTTTGTGAGTAATAAGGAGAGAGGCGATGCGACAAATCCATGGGTAAGAATAATAAATTTAGCTAGCCAATCTAATATCACTAGAAGCCACTTTATTCTATTCAGTAAAGGTTCATAGACCGCATAAAGAGCAGCGCGTCTTAGCTTATCCAACCTATGCGCAGTTATGGGTGTGGCACAGTCCTGGGCGCTGATCTCCGTATCCGCATATTTGCATGGCCATTACCAGCTGGGTTTGGATCATACGGATACACGCGTTTTTGATTGAGGAGACGATGCAACAACAGATCCCCCACGGTGATCAAGATAAGACTTAGGAGGTACCTAGATAATGATATCTGCTCAACCAATCGTCAATCCGGGAGTTGTGTCTCTCTCTGTAAGCATGGCGTCCGGTAAAAGCCGTCATTGGTTGCATCAAGATGAAGTTGCAATATATAACCCTTGCATATTCGTCCCTACTGATTAACTTAGATACCTGGTCCGCTTTGTTGATGTAACTAGATTAGGATATACTGCTCATTACCAACATAGTACGGAATAGTAACCTAGCAATTGGCTTGGTTGTTGGATCTTACCATATACCTAAGATATATGTAATTACTTTATTATACGTTACTACGAGGCACTGAATATATCAGCTGTTAATTAAGTATACGGTGTAAATGGAGCGGCTTGTAAGTTTTTTGTATGTAGGTAATCGTATTCTCAGCCAATATGCAAGGGATAATCAGGTGGCTCATACATAGGTAGTACTCGTTGGAATTACCCCATCATCACGTATTTGGTAAGATAAGTCAGCCATAGTATGTAACGTGCCACTCATTGAACATCTCTTTGAGTTTTCTATAGTTAAGTACTTGTGTGTTTATTTTATGTTTAGTTAAATAAGGCGCATAGTAATGATATCTCGGTTTGATGAAATGGTTCAAGTCCTTAAGTGCCTGAACTAATATTATTATCTCAGATACATAACAACTACATAACCTAGCGTTCGCATATAAAGCTTTAATATTAAAAATATTCTAGTGTATTGAAGTGAAAATGGGTCGCTATATCTCTGTAGTGAGTTTACACTCAATGTAGTTATTGGCTTGGCGTATCTAAACTGCGGAAGTGAGACATAGCGCCTCCCCCGTTAGAATCGCTACGTAGTGACTCGACATGCAACGATACGGAGACTAAAAGAACGGGATAGTCAACGGAGGTTGTCCGTGCCGTATACCTGTTCGGCGGCCTCGGGGCCCGTAGTCAAGTTGCTGTGGCTATGCTAATACTTGGATTCTCAATTGCTAGTAAAGACTATTAATATAAGAACATTAAACTACTATTGCTATCAAAGGATCCGAGCTTCGTGTGTATGTTTAACAAGGTGACTCATACCGGCTTGTCTTATTCTTGTCTTTGCTAATCCAATTCCACATTAATCTAGGTAGTTACACTTACCAATTAACTAGCAATTGAAACAGAATATAATAAACAAGTGCCATAGTTATTCAAGTAACTACCTAAGGTAATATCTTGTCAACTTAGGCTCTTTGTGTATGTGTATTCAACTATATCAACTAGCTGAGTATTGTAGAGAACACATTGCTTAATATTCCGAGTTTAACACCCTCTTAATTGAACATAATGCGTTAACATTATAGTTAATTAATGAACTCAATTTTTAGGCTATTTCTATTCCTATAGCAAGGAATGTTTAAATAGCCTGTTCTCGTCATAGTCCTTTATAAACAATCTCCCTGCGTACCTACTCAAGGCGATTATGAACAAACACAAGTATGTATAAGCCTTTAATAAAAAACCTCTAGATTCAGAATAACTAGGTACTTCGTACAGTTAATTACCTAGGTGTCTATTATACGATAGTAACGGTAGAAAATATCCGGGGTTAGATAATCAGAATTATGTATTATCCCCTATTTAATCAAAATACAATTAAACATAAGCACGTACGTTAAAAAGAAGGCATTTTACTTTTTGGATTGATCTTTTTCTTTATTGACGAAAACAGTATTCTATAACTGATGTATTCTTCTGATAATAAATCTGGAGAAATACAAGCCACAGATTTCACAAGTTTCATTTGCCCTGATTACAATTCCTCGTTAGCAAAGCCCCTATATGGCTAGAATCTAGAAAACACTTACCTCGTCATATGGCTTAACCTCCACGATCAACTTTCCGGTATTCCCACCAGTGAACAATTCGCCTATCGCAGTCTCCGCCACTTTAAGACCGCCCTTGACAATAGTCTCCTTGGTCTTGACCTTACCCTCGGCCATCCACTTCCCTAGTTGCTGCTGTGCTTCTTGAAACTCACTTATGTAGTCTATGACGATGAAACCTTCCATGCGGATACGCTGGACAGTCACTCGGAGGAGATTTCGAATACCGGTTATATCTGGAAGACCTCCGGGTCCTTGACCGAGCTTGTTGTAGCCGCTGATGCTGCCGCACATTATGAAACGCGAGTGCACCGCGGCTTGATCAAGTGCCATTTCGAGAACTATGATGAGTTAGTATTCATCTTCCCTTTTCAAACGAAACCAGATGTTCTAATAAGTATTATAAGTGATAAATCGTGGGTGAGACTAGGGACTTGTAGGCATATAAGGTGTTGAGAGGGGCCGATTCAAAACCGACTTAGGAAATACTTACTCTCGCCGCCCACATTGTCAAAGTAGACATCGATAAACTTGGGCGTAGCCTTGATGAAGTCTTCGCGGAACGTCGGCGACTTGTAGTTGAGCGCGACGTCGAAGCCGAGCTCCTCTGTTAAGATCTTACACTTCTCATCCGAGCCGGCGATGCCGACCACGCGAGCACCCCAGATCTTAGCAATTTGACCGGCAACGGAACCTGTCGCGCCTGCAGCTCCGGAAACAACAACAGTATCTCCTAGCTTAGGTTGGCCGATTTTTTTAATTCCAAAGTAGGCTGTTAACCCAGTTAAGCCTTTTTGTATATAATTTGTCAGTCGTTATATTCATGTGATAGGTGCTAAGAGGAGTCGACATACCAAGCCCTCCTAGCGCATCAGTAACTTTAGTGCCGGTTGGCAAGTTGAGTACCTCATATTTAGCATCGTCTAGGATGATAACCTCGGTCCATCCAGCAAAACTGGAGACCAAATCGCCTGCTTTCGCCTTAGAGCTCTTGCTTGCGAGAACTCTACCAACAATCCCTCCACGCATTAGCTCCCCAATGGCAACAGGCGGCATATAAGACCTGAAGTCTATATGATGTGAAGCCAACGGCTACTGTCAGCTTGGGTAGAAACATAACAGGTTGATTATACTTAAAAAGATAGCGAGTGCTAAGGGTGGCTTGATATAAAAAAAATTGGGTGACTGACCATGAATCATGGAGCGCATAGCGGGATCCAGAGACAAATAGAGGGTTTCTACGAGGACCTCGCCATCCTTCAGCTGATCGGCGGTAGGTGCATCGGTCTCTACATACTTGAAAGTTCGTCCCGGAATGATATCGCCCTCGGGTCGTTCGGCAAGGTGGAATGAGTGATTCTTAGGCGCCATCCTGAACGACTAAACGGTATGAATACTATAGTGAAATAAAGGTAGGAGTGATTCTAGATTTAGCGAGTATAATTCAGTGAGATGGGCGATCCCTTAACATTGTTTGACGGATGGGATGCTAGTACGATTATATAGTGGAAATCTAAGGGCTTCCTATGGGGGATTATAAAGCATATATGCAACCTCCTCTTTACGTACCTACATCAAGCGCTTAAGCAAAAAGGTGTCAGAGTAACTGGCGCACCTGTGGTGCCAAGGTATGTTGGATCGAAACCATAAGGCAGGCATTACAACATCGGATTTTAAGGAGTAAAGGGGGTGTAACTCCACATTGAATGTGAGACTAGGCACATATTGTGAATCATGATACAAACAAACTAAACTATGGATAATAAAACATTGCATTTCCCGTTTAATTATTTAGTATATTAGCTCATAATTTCCTTGAATGTTATATTTACATTTCTTAATTTTAGTTTATAATTGAATTTTAACTCCGAGGGTATTGTATACTTATGGGATAGGTCATTAGAAACAAATCTGCAGGGTTACGAGCAACTAGAGTGATATAGTTGCTATTAGATTTAAGATATTCACTGAAGGTAATATGATGATTTACTGGTAAGAGTGTATCGAAGGCTTAATACCGTCAGGACCCTCTAGATAAAAATGGACAATATTTCATCATTAGTGATTTGAGAAGGCGGATTGAAGTAGCCTTCTACACGTCATGTTTTAACCCTAAATGCGTCCCTTGTCAAACAGATGCTTCCGGTCCATCGTTTACGTACTTTTGTCGTATTACACCTCGCTTGTGCCGCTTAGATAGGCGATACCCCTGTCGTACGTACTAGACCATAAGTTATGCGACTTAGTCAACCGGTACAACTATCAGTCCGTCGGGCATTTGCAATCATACATCATCTAAAAGTTATGTGCTATCACCGTCGTCCAAAAAAAAAAAAAACAATAGGCATTTGTAAGCAGTTATTCTTCTTTTAAAATTCATAGGTAAATATCTCCCTTTTGTGATATCTACTATATTTCATGTGTTTGGAGCTGTTTGATTCATTTGCAGAGGTCACTGTATTATTGTATAAAGTACATGTGATCACATGTGAAGTGCATTATAACAAGCTTGAACCATTGTATTCTCTAGTCAAAGAGTTAGATGGAGTGATCCATTCATGTTTTAGAGTGCCATACATGATCCTCATAAACTGGCACGCTTCGTCCACCCACCAACTATCAGGAATTGCAACTACCTACCCACCTAGGTACCTGGTAGGTATATATAAAAATACAGTAAGGGGTATCGTGGCCATACATCGTTTCTCTGCTCGTTCATCCTAGTGATTTCTTTTTCCACTACCTAGAACTCGTAAATTGTTGGTACTGTTTAATAATCCCTTAGACTGAGCCAAACCTGACTAAAAGTAACAAGCTGAACCGCCCCTTGTGCCAACATCAAAGAACGCCGATGTATTGAAAATTTGAGTTATTGAGTATTGCAATGGCAAGGTTTGGTAATAACTGGACCAAGAAACCTGTCGCTACCGCAGTCATCGATGCATTCCCAATGGAGAGTTACTATATGTGACTCTATAAAAGATATCGGAATCCGCTCTGGCCAACTCCTGAAACACAGCTTTGGGAAGTTACTGGACTAAGGATACTCTTAGAATAGAGCACCCCTAGTGCAGGATGAAATCCGTTGTGTTCTCCGAAGAGATAGCGGAAGAGGAGAAGGTGATATGATGTAGCATACATCTACAGTCAATATTACACATTACAAATGCGCCGGAATGCTCTCCACTTCGCTTGCGTTTGTATCACTGCTTAGTTCTTCCTCAACATCTAAGCCTTGCTCGTTATCACTGGCTTCGCTCATTTTCGTGGCAACCTTGCGCTTGCTGGAAACTGGAGTTCGAGAAGTCATGACTTTGCCGGATAAGCTATGACGTTTCTGGTTTTTAAAGGCTCTTCGTGACCTAATATTGGCGATAGGAGACTCAATCGAAGACTCGCGCTGGGGGTTTTGGTCTTCTTCCACATTGCTTCCTAGGTTGCTGATGTCATCAGCGGCGTGTTCCGTTTCAACTTGCTCTGGAAGCTCTTCGTTCTCTGATTGGTCACCGGAGGCACTCTCATCGCCACTCTCGCTTCTACTTTGATCGCTGCCTTTGCTCTTCTCATTCTCGGTTTTATCCTCATTCTCTTCAATCTGCTGATCTTCCTCGTTGCTTTCTGCATCTTCCTCCTGGCTATCTTCATCTGCGACACTTTCCTTATTATCGTCTGCGATCTCCTTGTCGTCGTCATCGTCGTCGTCATCATCATCGTCCTCATCGTCGGTCTTAACAACGGTGGCTGGAGTCTTTGGTCCGCGCTGGGTCTTACTTAAGATCTTGTTGACCTTACGCTCGATTTCACTGTATTCTGCATTTTGATCGTAGTCCTTGCCACTGGGGAAGTCGAGCTCTTTGGTCTCATGATACTTCACACTGAGTTGTCTGATAATCTCAGGGACAGCCATGATAGTATGGTCGGGGACGGAATGCTTCAAGCGGTACCAGACTAGGATGATTGTAGGACGCCGCCAACGACCACCTAACTGCTTTCTAACCTTCGCCCACGGAATACGACCGTCTGCGTTGACACCGAAGGTTCGAATAGCTTTGACAATGTTATATCGGTCTCGGCTCGATATTGTTTCGGCCTCGTCCCGTGCATTCTGAATGATTTTATCGATTGGAAGGTTCTCACCGCCGTCTATGCTACCAACACCATCTTGCACTTGCTTCTGCATAAGCTTCCACTTCTGAATACACTGGAGTCGGCTACGTGTTCGCTCCATCAACTCACTGACTCTTTGCCAGTCAATCAGATCCTCATCGGGCTCGTCTGATATGATATGTCCTTCTTGGCGACGCTCCCGAATTACCTTGACAGCGTTAGATATTATCGATCGGAGTTTTTCTTCTTCGTCATAAGTCCACGGGTCAACGCGCCGACTCTCGCCACACACGACGTAATTTCGTATGCGATCCCGTACGTCTTCTGGATGGCGATTGATGAGCTTTCCAATCACAGCATATTTGGATCCATGCATTTCCCACATCTTCTTTAACTCGTCATGCTGCTCCGGAGTCCATGAACCACGAGCAACAAAGTTGTGGAATTTTCGACGGCACTGATTTATCACTTTCTGACGACGACGATTTGGGCAAGTAGCCACAATGCGAGCCCAGAATTCTTGAGATTTAACTTCTCGGGGGTTGCCCTGGATAAGATCATTTACTTCGGATTGACTCAAGTTGTGGTCATCTCTCCAACGTTCAACGGCTTGGGTAATGTTCCGAAGCTCGAAGTCGCTGAACTGGCCAGTAACCAATTCATGAGGCTGCGTCTCCTTCGGGGGTGCGCGACGTTTGGACGGGGTTTTCTTTGGTGTGGGAGTATTAGTGTTGTTTTCTTGGAGCATAGCTGAGATCTTGGCTTGTTTCTTTCCAGTGGCGGACGAGGAAGAAGCTTGTTTGGTCAAACCGGTGGCATTACCATCTGCCTCACGTTCGAAAAATGTCCGCTTAACAACACGCTTTCGTGCCGAACTTTGCCTAGGCCGAAGACTGATACTGCTATTGTTATGGATATCCTCAATGTCGGGTGGATACTCATCACTAGTGGTATCGGCATTAGGCATAGTCTGGGGGGCTAAATTTATACCGGTAATGCTTCTTTGTTCTCCCCTGCCATTACTCTCTACGTCGGATTCCGGTTCTTCGTTATTGCCATCTCCAATAGTAACAATATGGTTCTGGTTATCCCGTTCTATGCTATTTGGTGACAGACTAGCATCGGACGAACTATCCTCGGATGACCTTGCCCCTATCTCATTGGATTCTGTACTAGGGTGTATAGCCTGTCCGGGGTTTGGACTGTTACTATTCGCGTTCAAATCGGAGACCGAAGAATCCTGTGAAATGGATTCTTGCCTAATGTTGTCTGGCGACACTCTTGGGGCGCTGGTGTCCATGGGGTCATCTTCAATGACTTCTAGAGCCTTTTTGTTCTTCCTTCGACCGGCATAGAGACTCTCAGCAAGACCACTGAATGAAGTTACCGAATTTACTCCAATGCTTCCTTTACTGTCGCGCTTTTGTCTCTTTCCATCCTTACTAGCCGAGCCTAGTATCTTGCGTTTCTTTGACAATGAGGCGCTTGATGGTGCAAACTCTGTAGTCGTACCGTTGGTAGTATGCAAGCCAATGATGGGATCTTGTTGAGTCTCTTGGACTTCGTCGGCCTCTAAAGATTGAATAGGATCGTTAGGCATTTCAAGGTTGCCTAAATCGGGAGATGCTTGCAGTCGTGCTTTCTTTCGGCGAATTGCGTTCCTCTTCTTACGCTTCCGGCGTGCACTGAGGGAACCATCCTCAGCACCTGGAGAGGAACTATTCAAGCTTGTTTCGTTATCTACTACACTATCGGAATCGAAGAAGCGGGGCTGTGATATTAGGCTAGGTCGATTTCCAAGTCTTCGTTTCTTAGACCTTTTTGTTCCAGGGGCTGGGGTTGAAATCTGCTGTTTATAATCTGGAGATTCGGGTATTTCGACTTCAGTGTTCTGTTTCGGTGACATCGCAGCCAGCTGTTGTGGGAAAGGCGAGCTGGACATTTTGGTGTCTGGTTGATTATACTGTTGATGAGTCGGACTAGGAGGCAGGCGAGTTGCGGATGGAGGTACTTGACTTGAGAACACAATATCAGGGGACTGCGGAGTATACGGCGGATGAGAAGGATGAGGGGGTGATGAATCCTGATCGCCTTCTGCACCATCAAATTCAGTTTTCACTTCAGTGCTCAGTTGATTTCCCATGGTTTAGTGCATTTTCCCGTAATTTGGAAGTTATGACTGATGCAAAGTGGAGGAAATGAATAGTTGGCGCGGCATGAGAGGTTTAGACTCTCTGGTGGGTGACCTTTTAACGCTGTAGAAAAGAGGTCAAAGTAGTATAGAATGTAGCTTTGCGATAGATTTGCAAAGCATCAGAGCGCTGTGCAATTGTCCTAAATAGAATAGGACTTCATTGCAAAAGAAATAAAGTGCAGACTTCACAATTCCGAGAAGATAGACAATTCTCTTCTAGGTAGTCGGCGATTAAGGCGAGGCGAGGCAAGGCAAGGCAGACGTATGCCTGAGAGCCGATGTGAATTAATTGATTGTACGCGTTAAAGTTGGTGATGTGTGACATTCCGTCGCGTCTGGGTGAAAAAAAAAGAAAAAGGTGACCCACCTATAATAAAGTAATTACAGGGGTCCTTTGTGGCATAATGGATGTGCCTTCCTTCCGTGCGGGGTCTAGTCCCAAGTACCCAAGGTACTCACACAATCGCAACTGCTCTGTAGGAAATTTGTGCCTGCGTAACTGCATGCTTAATGTCCGTAGTTGTGCAAGATTCGTATTAAACGTAGCTTCCGTAGCCTAAAAATTCCTAGCTCTTACTAACATCGCTGCCCGAATCCCTTTTATAATAGATTATATAAGATGCTTACCTCTTATATGGCTGATTTAAATATGTACGTGATGTGCAGGTACTATATAGAGCTGCATGTCTTGCTCCACTTTTGTGCAGTTCTTTACCAGCTTGATATACCTATAGGTATCTAAGATAAGGTATTCAGCCTTGCAGTTTATATATGATATATTGTCTTCACTAACTGATAAGCTCTCCTGCTGATAGGAGATATAAACCATTAGGTTAATTAAATCAATTAGAAAGAAAAATATAATATATGACTAAACAACCTAACCTAACTAACTAACCCAACTTACATTACCTAGTTAATACTATATAAACAGCGTAACGTCATCTCCTACGTCACCTCCTACTACCCGAACCCTTGCCCCAATCTCTAAAGGGTTACCCTCAAACACAATGAACTCCCTTGCGTCATTGCCCTCCTTTAATCCCAACAGCTCGTACACATTATCCGAGACTAGATCTAGAGCATCTTTCTCACTGAGTCTACCCTGGCTATTTTTATATGCGATCCCGGCAAGCAGCCCTACGTCGCGCACTAACCAGTCTTCATCAATACCGATGGCTACACGAACTCCGGCCTCAACAAGCTTATCTACCGCGGTGCCGTTTGTTAGAGGCGCTCCGGTCAGCGCCCGTCGTTGGTCCCACGAGGTACGGTATGAGAGTAGAGGGTTGAGAACGACGCCCACCTTTGCTGCTGCCAATTCATCCGCTAGGAGGAAAGACTCGGCGCCACCGATGATAATGAGAGAGATGCCGCCACCACCTCTAGAAGAAGCAATAACATTATCAACAGACTCTTTTACCTTTAAAAGCGTAGCGATGACATCGGCACTATGAACCGTGATAGCCAATGGCAGAGAGCCATCGATCACTTTACTTAAAAACGCAGCTTCGGTGTAAGGGTCTGCGTTGGTAGTATTAGAAGTAGAAGCCTCGATTAGCTTGTGGCGTAATGTATTGACAGCATTCGAGATTGAAGTGCTACCACGCTTCGCACTCAGATCTAGCGTATAGTGTACCGCTGCGTCATCGGCAAATATGGCACCTTCATCAAGGGCGTGCTTTGCAGCAGTACGGAATCCCACGCTGGTGCCTTGGTGAGTTGCTTGTCCCGAGTATTTGGGTGCCGAGATGGCTCTGGTTACACCATATTTATATGCGTAATGTAATTTCTTTGTCTCAAGTGCTAACCCGTCGATACCTCGACTGAATATTTCCGGACTACCTCCATTTTCGGTATCCTGCTCGGCGTCAATACCATTGAGTCCGAGAAGAGAGCCAAATACCGTGAACGGTTTGGTTAGATGGCCATTTTCGAGATAGATGACTTTGACTCCTGATTTGGAAGCCATCTCAAGCTCGGTTTCGCAGGTTCCTACACAAGTAATTTTACCGCGCGAAATTACGACAGTAAAATCTTCATCATGGGAATTATGTTGTTGGGATGGTAAAAATGATTTCGAAATCCCCGTAAGGACTACGTCACCCACAACAACTGTTTCTTCGGTAATAGGAGCCTCCGACGTAAAATTACGAGGGGCAGTAAACGGCTTCTTCAACTCGACAGGATCCTCAAATTGTGCTGTCCCGTCTATCCAGACTTGGACCGGCGCGGCCCCAACGCTCAATGGGTCGCTATCCCATACAACAACATCGGCATCAAATCCAGGCTTAACCTTACCTATTCGCTGTCCAAGACCTAGTCGCTCAGCGGGGGCTGTTGTAACTGAAGCCAAGGCAGCATGGTAAGGTAATCCATATCCGAATGCCTTTGCGGCTTCAAAGACGACATGCTGGGCATTTAGAACTGGATTGTCGCTTACATAAATAGGGGTTAGTCCATTGTCGTATAGCACCTTGCCAGCATATTCAGACCCAATATAGGCTTCGGCCTTATACCACATGTTATCGGCAAACAAGGCCGATGCAGGTGGGGTATCACCATATGCTCGTTTGAGGATTTCAGGGACGAGGAACGTCTGGTGAGCATGATGAAACGCTCGAATCGGAAACTTGAACTCGTTGGTGTGGTCTACGAATGCTTCCAGGTCTGGGATCGTGTAGCAATGAGTATTAACATGAACGTGTCCACGTAGCACCGCAGCTAGCGTCTCCCATTCCAAGTCTTGAGGCAGATAGCTGTCCATCTGTTCAACACCGATAGACTCGGCCAGGGTGCACCAGTCGTTTTGAGCTTGCACTTGTTTTGCAGCCTGCTCAAAAGCATGTCTGAATTCCCAAGACTCGCCAAGTCGGCTAGTAGGTCCATGTTCGCCAGCTTTGCCATAGGTTCGCTTAGAATTCTCTCCACAAGCCATCTTGATATATCTCCAAGAACGATCCGGATCGGCCAATAAGTCGTTTATCGAAGTTTCATTGCGACCGTCAGGTATACCAACAGCATGTTTAATAACGAAGGCTTCGCCACCAATGTTGTTACTAGAGCCCGGTAACACTAAACTTGTCGTTACTCCTCCAGATTTTATAACCTGGATCTGGTGATCGAATACATTTATACCGTCAATAGAACGGATGTATGGAGTTATATTAGAACCCATCTCGTTTGTATCGTCGTTCCCAACTAACTCTGGTAGACTGTCGACGCCAGCATGGCTGTGCATGTCGATGATACCACTCGTGAGTTGACGACCTTTAGCATCCCATATCAAGGTATCCGACGGGAGTAAGCGAGTATCAATATCCTTCTGGACTTCCTTAATGAGCCCGTATTCCAATAGAACATCGGCATTTATCCACGAAAAACCCTTGCCAGCGCGTGCATCCTTGTCGCTAGTCCCGTCGGTAGGCTCGCCAATCCAAATAGTGGCGTTCTTGATAAGAGTAGGCTTGTGCCCGTCAACATAACGCGCATTCCGCTCCCGGCCTAGGCCAATGGGATCTTGTGGCTTAGAGCGTAGCTTAGCACAAGTCCGTAAGTTCTCACTCAACTTATCAATAGATAGTTGAGATACTGGACGGCCCTTTGGACGAGTATCCATTTGCCACCATTGTGCGTAGACAATAAATGCAAGGCATGTCAGAGCGAAGAACTTAATAGCCCGAGAACGCCGTACAGACCTGCGCCTACGCCAATCCGGTACAGCTACGGCACTGTAAGGAGGGAGCTCGCCCTTCCCGTACTCCATTTCTTCCGATGTGGTTTATGATGTACGGATGAAAAGGGAGGAGAAAGAAGAAGAGAAAGAGAGTTTAAAGGAGGCTGGTGTTGATCGTTGGGGAACGTCCAATAACCCCACGATCTTTAGACGAGACTTGGCCAATTGGAGAAGGTTTCAGTCCGACTTACAAGGGGTGGTTAAGCTCGCGACACCCCACAAAGATAACGACACCACTATGTACCGGTAAAGTAGTTATGACTGAGATGCTCCTATTTTTTAATGTATAATAATCCATAGTCGAGTCTCTGGCCTGTTATATATGTAAATTCAATACCAGTATCTGTAAATTATAAGATGGAAGTTTACAATTATAAAACCAAGCTAATCGATGTATGCTTCTATTTAAATGGAAGTTAAATAAAGCTACTACAAAGGTAAATTTAAAAATAAAGTCAATACTAATATAGATCTCCCGCTATTAGTTTGAACGTCCTTATACGAATTCTATACACATATTAAAACGTATCTAAGCCAGGTCACAATCACTTTTGTGATTAATTTCCTACGAAGATGCCCCCTAAGAGACATTTACGGTAACGTAGTACAATTACGAAGAGAACCGAATGAGATGGGCACGTATCATTAAGAGGCAATTCAGGAGAGCCACTTACATAAGAAGCAGTGAATAAAGACAGTAGAGGAGGATGGCAACAACTCAATTCGCATATGATTAACGATTAATACGAACATCCATTTTTGTTTGTGCCTGCCAGTAGAAACAAAACGCAAAAGCATTGCCTTCATCATCCTGTTAACCTTCACAGGTATGGCATATGGCACATGGCATCCTTAGCAATTAGTTACATGAAGTTCCTGTTTTCTGCAATAAAGCAACCGATATCCTCCTCCCTTCTCACCCTCTCCCTTGGTCAGTTGACCATTGCCTCAGGAGGAATACTCTACTCCTGGGCCGGGTTCCGATTCCTATTATCCTCGCCACACTACCTCACTCTCGACTCTCCTCCTCGTCGTGCTCGTCTTCGTCAGCCGTGGGGAGGTTGGGGGTGGCAACGGTCGGCTTCTTCAGCGCCTGGAACGCGCGGCGCAGCGAGCCGGAGAAGCTGCTCGCGGTTCGGAGCGTGGCGGGGTTGGCCGAGTCGAGCTGCTGCGAACTTGTCTTTCGCACTTGCTTCTCGATCTTCTGGCTGGCCTTGGCCTTGGCCTTCTCATCTTTCTTCTGCGCGCGCTCCTTCTCACGCTCTTGGCGCTTCATGCGCTTCTCCTCGTCTCGACGCTTCTGCTCTTCCGGGTCCATGGGCGCGTATAGGAACGGGCCTGGCGCAGGCTTCATGACGAACTGGTCCTCCGGATCAATCCACATGGGGTTCACCGAGAGACCGCTTCCCGGCTGGCTGTGGTGTTGCGATCCTTGTCGCGACTGGCGGCTCGCTGTCGAGCTAAGAGCCGAAGGCACACGAGGCACAGGCTCCGGAACGATGGGAGCGGGAGCGGGAGCGGGAGCGGGAGCGGGAGCGGGAGTGGGAGGGGGTGCGTGATGCGCGTAGTGCGCGTGGGGGGTATGGAAGATATGGGGAGTATGAGGGGCATGGTGCGCATGCTCGTGGACCGCGACGTTAGGAGCGATCGGTGCATCGTGGAAGAGGCCATGGTGAGGATTGTAATAGAAGGGATCATCCTGCGGGCCTGCAGGCTGACCAACCTGCTCTTCGCGCTCGATAGCTTGCGAAAGTTCCTCAAAGATTCGGTCCTCAGCCGTAGTATTGTGCGCGTGAAGCTCGGCACTGCTCTAGAACGCAGAGATTCCTGGCGCGCGCAATATAACCTGGTGGCGAATGAAAGTTCGCATGCCGGCTTCAGTGCGCAGAGGTTGCTGGTACAGACTATGCTGCAATGCTGCTAAAGCAGCAGGTCGACTGATTCTGCCAGTGTAATCGTTGGCTTGGAAATCGGTCATCTCATCGCGGATGATAGCTCGGATATTCTCGTTACCTAAGGCTCGAGAAGGGGTGCTTGCAGCAATGACTGACGATGGGTGAATCTGGTCGGTGCCTCGATGGGCACGACGAGATCGGTGAGATTCAGCCACCGGGGGCTTGGGAAGCTCCTCAGAATCCGATTCTTCGGGATCTACCTCTCGATGAAGAGTTCGGTGGAATCGTTCGACCAGAGGCGTGTTCGGGTGCGTGTCTGGCGAATAGCTTCCAGCAAGTCGCTGGAGCTCCGAGGTGGCATCCATTACGCTTCGAGGAGTCACTGTGGATGTCAAAGGTTAACAAGAGATCTAATGAATACATCAAAGTATAATGGCCTTACAGTGGATTCGTGAGATGGTTTGTGCGTCCTGGCTTGTTTCGCGATGGGCCAGAGGAGATTCTGTAAATAGGTTTTGTAAGCTCATGACACAAAATGAAAAGAAAATATTTTTGGGGGGCTCGACAGAAAATGTTTTCATACCTGAATGAATCTGCGGAGCAGAACTGACCAAATCTGTCTCGTTCTCTTGGCCCTGCTCGATGTGCGGGTGCTCTAGGTGCTCCGCGTTGCGGTCTGTTCACAGTCAGATCGTGTTCGGAATCTATGCTCAGAAGAAAAAAAACTTACCGTAGTAATCAGAGGCCTGTGCATCTGTCGTCTCGGACTTCTCTGAAATAGAGGCTTCGTGTGCTTGGTCCGCCATCTCCTGGTTGGTCACTGTAAGCAATTTGGGGCCGTCTTCGACGTTCGTAACAGGGCCAGCCAGGGACAGCAATTCAGCCTCGGCCTGTGTGCTAAGTGAGTAGACCGAAGACTCGACTACCGAATCATTGTCGTCAAGGAGAGGGAATCGCACCATAGCAGCCGTTAATGGTTCTCCAGATACCATATCCTCAGGCAACATAGTAGTTGTCGTTCCTTGGGGTGAAAAATTACCACCTCCAGCCAGTTCTTCTGATAATCGGCGCAAATTTGTAGTAGATATGCTTCCAGGCAACGCAGCCTGTTCGTGATGGTGTGGTTTGGCTTCTTTAAGGGTTTGTCCTCTTAAGTGGTGTCGAGGAGGAGGAGATGGTGGTGGAAAGTTTGGAGGTGGAAAAGGTGGTTCCTGTTGAAATCTTGATAGACGTGGAGGGACGCGACCTGGATCCGCTTTAAATTTATGCTTGGAAGCAACAGTACGATCAGAATCGCCGACGTTCAAATGGTCGTCGACATGCGGGTTGCCGGCGACTTGCTGGGGGTCGGCAATGTGCTGGGGATCGGCGACGTGCTGGCGGTCGCCGACGTGCTGGTGGTCGCCGACAGATGTATGATTATCAAATCTTCCGTCACTAGCAAAACGTCTACGATCTGCAATGGGCTTAGGGTCGCCGATGTATGTTGAGGCACCGAGATATCCAGGGCCGACGAGAGCTTGAAATTCAGCAGCATGATCTTTAACTTTAGGATCACTAGAGCTTGATGATCTCTGTTCTTTACGTCCTTTGCCTGATACATCTACATCATACACTGATCCATCTAAATTTCACCAAAAACCGTTAGCCATAGATCTTTAGTCGAGTTTAGATAACAGATAGCCTTCACAGGTCTAGGAAAAGTCTTGAAAGAAACGTTAATAAGACAACGTACCTTGAAGACTTTCTCCATTGTCTTTGGGAAGATTGATATCTCCCGTTCTCACCCTTCTCGTTTCTGTGTAGTTAGCAGAACTACTAGTGCTAGAAGGCTTAGAAAGCTTTAGAAACTCTTCCTCTAGGCTTTCTAAAGTCTCATCCACAGCTGCATCATTAGGCAAGGCAAACTTCACACTTCGTGATGAATGGGTCTTTGAAGACGTTGCAAATGATGACTTCTGTGTCGATAATGACTCATGAATGGTAGACAAATGAGTAGTCTCCTTTAGACCCTCTTCTGGTTCGATGTGAGATTTAGGAAGTGGTTCACTAAAGAGGCTTGTCTTTAGAAACGATGCATCCTCTGGGGACATGTATGAGTCAATCATGCTTTCGACTGACCTTCTTAGGGGCGAGATGTCAACAACATTGTTCGTAATCTCCTCTGCCAACTCAGACTGCAAGCTTGCAGGTGGATTTCCACGCTTCTGGGCGCCGCGAAGTCCCCTTGCTGGTATAGGCGAGGGTATACTTGACGCCTGGACTGGTATTTTGTCAGGCGGCGGATACAGAACGTATTTATGGCGTCTTTCAGACATGGTGGCTGTTGTAACGCGACGCGACGCGACTATGAGGTGAAGTTGTATCTTAAATATTCTGTTAGTACTTCTCAATAGCAATAATAGAGTTAGATATTTGATAGACTTGCTTTGTAAATTTTCCAGATGAAGATGGAATAAAATACTTAATGATGATGGGTTTTGAATTCACCACAAGAGGATGATTTGCATAATAATAGGTAGCTACCTAACGTTGTATGAAGGTATATTGGTCAAAAAGGGCAAAACTTATCGCAGTTATCGGATCGAGATGCACATGACGTGTGCCGAAATCAGATAATTTTGATTTAACAAAATTGAATCTGTGGGGGTTGCAAGAGACGGCGTTGGGGAAAAAGAAGAAATCAAAAAGAAAATATGTTGTGCGGAAAGGATGCTATGCACAACCAGGTCGGCGTGGGGAGGCAGGGTGAGTGAACCTGTCAACTGCGGGACACTTAAGAGTTATCGGCTTTGCCTGCTGTCAACCGCCAAAAAATTTACCGACTTTACAAATGACAAAAAGGATCTATCTCCTAAGAAATTTAAAAGTTGGAGTTTTAGATAGTTGGACCAATTGTTAGTTATTTCTTAAAGCAATTCGGCAGATATTAAACGGTTCACCGTATAATAATGCTATGCAGGTTATTTAGACATCCCTTAAAAACATGCCAGTTTATTTCCAAGGTCTAAATGAACAAAATAATTTTTCACATAGGTACATCATTATGACTGACTGTATTAACAAAATGGAGGGGTTATCTTTGTTCATTTTGATGTTAAAATTGCCTGATATAAGTTTGCAAGTCTTCATCAAGTCTTGAGGTCCTTGATGCCCATGATTGGGAGGATTAGATACATAGGTACTTGGTTCGTATGTACATAAGTACCTTACGACAGACAGAGCACCAGACGTCACATAAAATATAAAACAACAGGGGGGCAACCCGGTTGTTTGGGTAGAGCTGCGCCACTACCGAGAAATCTTAGAAGGCCTCCGATAAGTGTGGCTCTTACAAGGAAGCAACGCGCAATCTCCCGGACTCTCCTTAGTGACTTCTTCCCGTTTTTGTCACGTTTCACTTCAATTCTCGGAACTACGGCAAAGTTAGCAGTTCTCTTCATGACCAACGATTATATTTTACGATGCTACCGGGACTAACTAGCCGGATTACCCCTTTTAGGAGGTCAGCATGTAAGCGCCTCAATGCTACCTCGACACGCGCTGGGCTGGTTTGGCCCCCACCACAGCGATCGTTCTCCACAACAATGACTATGAGGTACCAGATTGGCCCGGAGCCAGAGGCAAGACAGTCATTATTCTCTAAAATGGGCGAAGCTGCAGCTACTACTTTTGCTTCTGTTGTAGTTCTAGGCCTTGGGTTCGCCGGCGCTGGTTACGCTTATCATCAATCTTATAAGTGGTTACAGCTCCAGAAGATTCACCATGCGTTTGAGCCGGGAGCCGAGCCAATTCTGGCTTTGGCAGGGAAAAATGTACCAGCGCCACCTAATTGGGTTGTCCGAGAAGAGCAAACTATAATAGACAACATTGTCTCTGCAAATGAGACGGGTCATTATTACCTGTTGATGGGCGATAAAGGATGCGGGAAAAGTAGCATGCTAATCGATGCTATGAGGAAAGTAGACGGAGATGGTTGCGCCATGCTTGAAGCATCTAACAGCGTCGAAGTCTTCCGTATAAGACTAGGCAAAGCAATCGACTACGAGTATCACGAGGATTACATTGGAGGTTACTTCAGCGAACGTGGCCCTAGAGAATCCACAGCGTTGCTCGATATAGAGAGGGCGATGAATAAGTTAGAGAAAGTGGCGCTGATACATCGGGCGAGGAAGAATAAACCCCTGGTCCTCATCATTAACCAGACTCATCTAATTCGAGACGACGACGAAGGCAAAGATTTATTAGAACTACTTCAGCATCGGGCAGAGGCTTGGTGTGCATCGAACCTAGTTTCGGTCGTTTTCACAACCGATGATTATTGGATCTATGAGCGACTAAAAAGACGTGCCACGGAGAGGATGGTAGTTATGCCAATTAACGATCTACCGAAACCTCAAGCGATAATGGCACTGCAGAAATACCGACACCGTTACTTTGGGGAAGATGTAGAGTTATCTATTCTCGAGGAGGTTTATGATAAAGTCGGAGGTCGGCTCTCCTTTCTAAATCGCGTAGCTAAGTCACGCAATATGCTTACTACATGTGATCTCATTAAGGAGATCGAAAAGACATGGTTTCTAAATTCTTGCGCCATACTTGGATCTGAAATGGATGATGACGTAATGGATCAGCAAAAATTCTCGGTAAGTTTTCTCTTTCGTTGGTAAAGGACCTCAATATTTTCCGTGTCCATAGAGATGGATGTGTACATGGTATAAGATGACGGGCATGGTAGTCACGTGGTACATATGCAATGTGTTAGCTTCTGCCTCTAAGTCCGCTTACAAAAAACCCCTATATCTCAAGGATTCACTAACATCTACCACAGTCAGCCTCTATGGTACTCGCGTTAGCCCTTGTTGACAGGGAAGATGATATGGAACAAATCTATCACCCGGAGACAGGGCATATTCTCCCGTATTTTCCGATGCATAAGGCGCAAGAAGTCATGACTCGAGCGGATTTCATCCGAGAGCTTGACCGATTAAATCTATTTACTATAAGCAGTGAAGCTCACGTACGTGCCAGCTCCGTGCCCATGCAACGCGCATTCAAGGAAATATGTAGCGAACCCGGATTTCGACAATTCCTCCAGGATACTCTGGATCGTATCGCAGCTATTGAGAGTTTAGGCCGTACAAGGGAATTGGTTGCAAAAGACCTAGTCCTTGGCGGGAAGTACCGTATTTCGAGCCCTATCAGCCTAGATGGCAGGGTCGAGGTTCGATTAGAACAAGACAAGAAAGACTAAGGATTGGGGAAATTCCAGTGTGGTTATTCAGCTACCATGATATACAATCGTCGGCTGCAGGGCCAGCTTTTCTTTTGTTGATTGAAACGGGCGTAGATTTGTATCAGTACTGTAACATATTACGCGCTAATGTCTGTACATATTTAATCTGTATATCACGTTCTATCTGCAATTTGCAACTTAGACGGGGTCTATATTGATGCCCAGCATCTTACGGGGCAGTTGCGCAGTTTTAGAATTTATAGTTTGGAATTAGACATAACTATATTTTATCTTTCGATGTATATGAGGTGAAGCATTGCAATAAATATCTTACAACCAAATACGTATATTAAATACGGTATAGCAATCGTTTCTAATGTTAATGGACGCCCGACAAGGGTACTAATTAGATGGCTTTATAAATTCAAGAGTATAGGTAGTTACAATTTACGCAGGCATACCTATAAAAGCCATCATCTATGTTATTGTAGGAATTTATTCATATGTGAGGTAAGTTCTTATTTATCTTTTAATCTGATTTCTGCACCTTTACCTTATTAGATGCCTGAAAATCTCCACTTGGCGGTGTGGATAATAGACAATAGGCGTTGTGTTCTCTGACTAATTCACCAGAGAAAATTCGGACTATATGCTGCGGACTTGTTGAGAGAATGAATAAATAATGTTTATTGAGCTTAAAAAGAACTGGAATGCCGTTGTCTAGGAGATTTGTCACACTGTAGGCTTTTCGGATTATTGATATATAGTCGAAAAAGAATTCGCATTGATGTTTTATGGCTACCCTCATGGAAACGAGTAACGCATTTATCGATGGCAAATACGCAGGTAAAAAACAGGCATATTGCATATTGGTTTGATGATGTGTATTACGCTACATGCTTGATTAAGAGTTTGGGCGATGCAATGGATTTATAGATGATACGAGGCAATGAAAATGTCGGCATTGGTATAAAGTCTTGGTACATTTTTGGTTGATGAATCTTAGGAGTCTGTTGGAAGATATACATAGGCGTAAGAGTAGTCAAAATTGCACCTCTAGTGATGAATAATGAATCAATTAAAAAAGGGGAAGGGGTCTTACGGATTAAGCGGTTAATGACATATAAGTGCATATAGGCGCATAGTCGACACTAATGCACTAAAGGCGAAGGCTGCTCAATCAGTTACTGGAAGTTTAAGTGGCACTGTGGCAAATGGAGGGGAAAAATGCATGACACAGCCACAACGCCACATTCCTCTCTGAAACTCTGTGAAACCCTTGATTTAATGTGCGTGCCTGCCTTTTATGAGGTGGGATGCCAAGAAGGCTGTTACCTAGGCAAAGGCTAAAGTGGGATTGCTTTTATTATGACGCACCAATTTCGCTTTCTCCCACCATACACCAAAACATAAAGAAAACAAGATCTGGCGTTAACCGCGCCGCGACGAACTCCCCGTTTGTACCAAATTTGGGCTTGTTCTTTAGTCGCCTTATGAGAATCTATTCTCTTTCTGAATAATTTAATTTTCCGTCAGTTGAGATCGCTCTTCTAGACATAAAGGGAAAACATGTTTGTCCTCAAAAATGGTGAGTGATACCCCCTCGTTGATAAGTTGCCAGCCTTACTACAGATACGTCTTTGCTGCAAACCTCAATAATTATTGTTTTCTTTGTTATTAGAATATGGATTTGTGACGTGTGACTAACATTATTATATAATAGTCGGCAAGCTTATCTTCGGCACCAGCAGCCAAGAATCTATGATCGAGTTGCCTCAAGGTCAACTTTACCTAGTTCGACCGTTATCGCCTAAAGGATACTCCGAGCTGATTTTCAAGGACGCTACCGCTCGAATTCGTCGTACTGGCCAAGACTACCAGTACCAACTTGTCGTACAAAGAGTTTATGAAGAGGGTGAAGCCGAGCTAGCGGACGACGAAGGTGAAGACGAAGAGCTTAACGCACTGGCAGCCGAGCGTGACGAGAAGACTTTTTTACTCGACGAGGCTCTCCACTTCCGTTTTGAGGGTAGGGAAGGATCAGAGAAGGTTCTCGCTTGGAAGGATTTGAGCGGAGACGTTGGCGACGTTTACGAATTCGTCTGTGATCCTTCAACTAAATCTGCCCAAGTTGAGGCATTCGAGCGCATTGCAAGACAGTGTCAGTACGAGCGCAAATACCGAAAACCTCACTCTACTGCCTCTGCGGCCGATCTCCAACAGTTTGTTTTTGAAGAGCAGCCAATTCCTCAGGCTAGTCCTATCCATAGCCCAACGCTCGCAAGATCAATCGAATCCTCCGACGCTATGTTCCAGCTAAAGAACGAAGCTAACGTCGGTACTAAGCGCGATAGCATACCATCCGCAGCTTCTGTACTTGCGGAGTCTGAGCCCGAGATCTACGAAGAAAAAGAAGTCGAGACACAACATGCTAAGCAGGCAGGGCCCCCGGAGCCCCCAGCCCAACCCGAACCACTGGAGATTTTTGCGATGGAGCTCGGAGAATTACACTTCTTCGATTTCCCTTCCGGCGCATTTGTTCTCCAGGACTCGTCCGTAACAGCTCAAGTGTCGGATATTGGTAATTGGAACTACTGGCTGCATATTGCTAGTGCAGATCGCCAATGGCTTGGTATTCCGGTCGTTGCTGATATTAACCCGGTATTCAACTTTGAGTTTCTATCTTTTATCTTCAACCAATTTACTGAGGATGGCTCTGCTTATTCCTGGCTATTGAGATTCAAGGACAACAAGACCCTTGAAAGATTCCAGGATGGTCTAATGAGAGCACTCTGGGAGCAGCTGAATGAAGTCAAGTGGACCAAGGTCAAGGAGCAGGACCGTCAGTATGTCTTGGATGCCTTTGAGGATCTAAATATGGAGGATGCACCGATAGAAGAAGAGGAAGAAGAGGAAGAAATTGAAGAACCTGAAGAGGACGATGCGCCACAGAGCGAACATTATGATAGCGATGAGGAGCAAGACGACGTCGAGACTCAGCCCAAGGATCCTCATACGAATTCCGCGTTGGCTGTTGGGTACAAGCACGATCGTTCCTTTGTCGTCAGAGGTCCCAGAATTGGCGTATTCAAGCATACTCCTAAAAACCACCTGGAATTCACAACCAACATCTCTAAGGTCGAGACTCCGCAGGGCAAATCCTTCGTCCCCAAGAAAGTCATGTTACACAACGAGGATCGCAACTTAATCCTACAGAACGACACAGATCCCAATAAACTTTATCGCATGGATCTCGAGTACGGAAAAGTCGTTGATGAATGGAAGGTTCATGACGACATTCCTGTTGTCACATTTGCGCCGGAAAACAAATTTGCGCAGATGACCCACGAACCTACTTTCCTTGGTATTTCTCGCAACGCCTTATTCCGGGTTGACCCTCGTCTGTCCGGAAACAAGCTAGTCGACTCTCAGCTCAAACAATACGTGTCAAAGAATGATTTCTCCGCGGTATCTACTACAGAAAAAGGATACGTAGCCGTCGCCTCCAACAAGGGTGACATCCGACTTTTTGATCGACTGGGTATTAATGCGAAGACTGTAATCCCGGCCCTGGGCGAGCCTATCATTGGCCTCGATGTGTCTGCGGATGGTCGTTGGGTGCTTGCAACCTGCCGTACATATCTACTACTCATCGATGCGCTACAAAAGGCTGGTAAGAATGAGGGCAAACTCGGTTTTGAGAAGCCATTTGCCGCGGATGCTAAACCTCAACCTCGTCGTTTGGCATTGAATCCCGAGCATGTCGCTCAATTCCATCACGAAACTGGAAAACCCGTTTCATTCACTCCTGCTCGATTCAACACAAGCAAGACAAACGGCGAGACATCTATTATCACCGCAACTGGTCCATACATTGTTGACTGGAATCTTGATAAGGTGACTCGTGGCTCAAAAGCACCATACATCATCAAACGTTACGAGGATACTGTCAAGGCTGATGACTTCAAGTTCGGCACTGACCAGAATGTCATTGTTACTTTACCAAATTGGGTAAACATGGTCGGCAAGCAGCATCTCAAGAAGCCTACAAGGGAGAGTATTGCTGGCGATTTCCAACGGCTGGGCACACCGAATCGAAGTTCGGGACGCGTCAGCACACGGGCGAGCGGTCGCTATAAGCTCGGTAAGGATGATGTGGTTAACTCACCTTATTAAGTTTGAGCTTCTGAGGAAATGCCAAATGGATGATTTCGCAATTGAGTTATTTGTTATTCCCAAGTTACACTCGTGTTGAGGGCGAGATCGCACTTTTCCTACAATACATACCCCAGTGGCGTTCGGGAGGAGACGGAAACTGGTGTTTATTCACTCACCTGAGGCGAGCCAATTTTGCTTAAGGTGATACCTGATTCTCATCACACGATATTGGTGATTTCACCTTAGTTAGGTAGTTAGTAATTTACTCTATCGATATTCCGTTTGTGAATATTTCACATTTTGTAGCCTAGTGACCATTTGGGCTATCTACGAGCCGCACCGTATGATTTGACTATAATATGTATTAGGGATGGTAGGATGATCTATCCGTGTACCCGAACGAATCGTGCCACTATCCCCCATTTCCTTTAACTCAACAGACATCTACTGCCATCCTTTACTATAGTGCCACCCTTGGGAATTATTCCTATTGGCCTTTTCCTACCTTCGCTTGGGTTGGTGGAAATACTTTATCTACTCTAATTCTAATTCTAAGAAAATGTTCGGAAAAATGTAGTATAGCTCACCTATGCTTCCTTATCTTCGCTAGATTATTGCACGCGTGGCCCGTCGAGCGCGGGATTTGTTCGTCAAAGAGTATATGATAGTATGTAGTTAGCTAGGAGTCTCGCTCGGCGAATTACTTATATGAAGGCGCCTGCACGGTGTCATCATACTTACGATAACAACCATAGACGACGTAAGTAGTATTAAATGAATTTTTAGTGATGGGGTGGGACATCTATATAAATGGAAAGGGGAGCGATAAAAGGGTTGTGTCCATGCGTGTAATGTGGTGGGCTTCTGAGACAGCTTGGCGATGCTGCACATAATTCGAATTTACTACGTGCCGAAATGAAATTACCATGTTACCAGATAATCAGCAATATGTGAAAAAGTTACGAAGTAGTATTTTGACCGGGATTTGGTGATACGGTTGTGGTTGTGGGTGATATATGATTATTTTTGTGCCTTGGATTTTCCCTAATACCGTAAAAGATCGGGCAACTTGCATTCAGCCAAAAACCATGTGTAGGCTACGTCGCAGCCATACAACGTTGATGATCATACTACGTAGCTAAAACAGGTTCACGGTGTTATGATAGCTTACTAGAGCTTTTTTGTTTTGTTTTTTTGGAGACTGATATCGTGAGATGTGGTACCAAATGTGGTGAACCTTCTCACCTGTCTCTTCCCCTTTTATTGAGCTACCCACTTGTCTCTGGATTGGAGATAGGCAATATGTAGGACCCAATACGTCGGTCTACTTCGTCATAATGGCACTATCACATGTCTCTGGATGTCTTGATGTAACTGTCCCTATCGAGACGTCCCGCGCCGCCGCTGACCCGGTTCGACCGAGTCCCTATTTTGGACGCGTTCATAAGACCACGTTTTCGGGTGAATAACAGGTAATGGATCTTGGAAGATCCCAATGTTGCGGCCATAAGCTTAAGTCTAGGGACGCCCAGACGTAGCACTGGCTATCCAGCTCCCTGCCCGATCCTAGAGTAAGAGCACCTTTGTAGGTCAATCCTGTGCGCGTCCGTTGGTTACGTGGTGTTTCTAACGTAACCCATTCCTTACTACTCCCATTCTTCTCTGTTTTTAAAAATTTCCTTTTCCATAGAGCAGCAATCTCGTCACGATGAAGTCGCGTCCCTTCTTTCCCGTGGCGGCGCTGCTGCTCGCGATGCAGATGATCCTCCCGGTCTATGGTATTCCTAACTGTCCATACCCGGGGCCGGCATTCCCAAAGCCAACAGCACTTGCCTCTTCCGATAGAATTAAAACAGCGATCGCAAACCTAACGGCAACCTTTGACGCTCGGGGTATGGACCCGAGCACGAACCCAAATGGCACGTCATGGTCGATTCAAGTGTTCTCTGCGTCCGATCCAGATGAAGACAAGCCTGTATGGAGCCATTACCACACAGCGACGGACCTTCTGGCAGCTGATACCCCCGGTGTGAAAAGCATTGACGGGAATACCGTGTACCGACTCGGTAGTGTCACAAAAATCTTTACCATTCTTACGTTCCTGATCGAGGCCGGAGACACGTATTGGAACACGCCCGTAACGCAATGGGTTCCAGAGCTCGAGTTACTCGCCGGAAAGGCACAATACGACCCTATTATGAATGTTGATTGGGATAGCATTACGCTACAGGACCTAGCGAGCCATATGGCGGGTATCGTAAGAGATTGTGAGTATTTTTCGCCGTTCTTACTCTTATCTGAAATTGGGTGGACAATGAGTTAGGCAGCAAGGGGGAAAATGATGGAATAGGAATATAGAAGGATTAAAAAGTTGAGACTATGAAACTAATTTGTTAGATGCCATCGAGGGGGAATTGACACAAGAGCATAACCAAACCGTTCTACAATCCCAGGGATTCCCACCAGCGCCCAGAAACGAAACACCAGTGTGTGGGGAGGCTATAAGGTGTAATCGTGCCCGTAAGTTAACACCCATAAAAGCCATAGATGCTCCTCTACGGACGAGAAAAAAAAGAAACAATGGGAGGAAGGGAGGAAGAAAAGGAAGATAGGAAGAAAATAGCAGAAAGCAATACCAAAATATCTAACAAAACCCTCTAGAATTTTTCTCTGGATTAGCCGACGTCCCTCCATCTTTCTCGCCATCATGGACAGCAGGATATTCGAATGCGGGATATCAAATATTATCTTACGCTCTCGAAGCCATCACGAGGAAGCGGTATGCGGCGATGTTGCAGGCTGACATTATCGACAAGCTCCAACTCAAGAACACTTTCTACCAGAAGCCTGACGATAAGCTCGGTGTCATCCCCCAGGGCCAAGAAGACAATTGGTCGTTTAGTATCGGCGAGGCAAGCCCGTACGTTTCTCCCGGCCCTGTTCTTATCCTCCTTATTGATGATACTATACTAATACTGAAGTGAAGAACTGGGAATATGTACTCCTCAGTAGGCGACTTATCGCGTCTCGGTCGAGCTATCTTTCGGCATACGCTCTTACCACCGGCGCAAACGCGTCGGTGGCTCAAGCCTACGGCGCTCACATCCGACATCCACGAAGGGATTAGTTCACCGTGGGGTATCCGGCGCATCCCGCTAAATGATGGTAGCCGAGTAGTCGACGCGTATAGCAAGGCCGGTAGTATCAACGTGTACATGTCGCTTCTGGTGCTGCTGCCCGACTACGACGTCGGCATCACAGCGCTTCTAGCTGGCGGCTGGCCTGGAAACTCCAACTGGGACATCGCGGACGCGATCGGTGCGATTCTTCTCCCCGCACTAGAGGAGACCGCGCGCGAACAGGCAGATGCTTCGTATGCGGGCACATACACAGCAGATGATGGCCTAAATAGCAGTTTAGTGCTGAGCACAGACCCGTCGCGCCCGGGCCTCGGAATCGAGAAGTGGATTAGCAATGGCACGGACATGATCCCGATCGCGATACGGTACACGCTGAATTACAACGTGACGGGGCCTGCTATCCGGCTCTACCCGACGGGGATAGAAACACAACCTCAGGGACAACAAGGGACTAGGAAGATTGCGTTCAAGGCTGTGGTTGAGAACCTTGACATCAAAGACCATAGCGGCGACATGTTCTCGACGAATTGCGGTACGTGGGTTGGTCAGACGACGGCCGTGTATGCGGATATGCCGCTTGACCAGTTTGTGTTTACGGTTCCGCGCGATGGGAAGGCGGTTAGTGTTGTGCCGTTGGCGCTGAGGACGAGATTGAATAAGAATGTATGAATGAAGAGAAAATCCAAAATGATCTATGGTTATACGTAATAACTAGTTATATTTTCTTTTATAGATATAGATCTACTTCATTACGAAAGATCTAAGTATATTGCTGTAGAGGTATCGTCAAGAAAAAAAAAAAAAGGATAGGAAATGACAGGAATATGACAGTAAATATACGGCTACCAGTATATTGATAGCTCCCAACTTTCTCATCCTCCATTACCTAGTTATCTTATGCTAAAATCTATCTTCCAAGTAAAGGCTGATAGCCAAGCTGGCAAATGGAATCATTGCTTGGCACTTGTTGTCAGTCTGGATCGAATACCAAGCACAAGAAATAGCCGAGATGTCTTGATGTAACCTATCATCCAGTCCCTCGGTAAGTCCCTTGAAGAGGACCGAATAATTCTGGCGAGATGTAAAAAGTAATCAACTGTTTATATCCCAAGTCTTGCTTCAGGCTCACCCAAGCGTGTATCCCACGTCCCTGGTCCAGAGGTCGGCGCCACACCGCGTTTACGACTTTCTTATATCTCTCTTTACAGACGGGAGAGGCGGATACCTCGTCCAAGTATCGTTCAATTCGCTCCTGGGCATCGGCGTCATTTTCTGCGTAGCAGTGAATGGGAAAATGAATAGTGCCCACGGCCTGGTTCGGCCTCTTGCTGGTAAACGCGAAACTGGACACCACCGGGGTCGAGGAATACAGATCATGTGATCCGTTCGCCATCGTCATGCAGAATCTCTCTGTCTCGAGCCAGGTTGCATCCGGACAGATACAGGTGTGTTTGTTCGCGATCTGCGATGCGGTCGTGTCTTGATGTAACATGTACACTTCGGCGCGAGCCTCCTCTTGATTTGAAGAAAGGTCAAGTGAAAAGGAAATGATAGAGTCGCCGGGGGTCATGATGCTCTTTACTACTACCCACGCGTTCCCTAGGCCGAGACGCCCGAATGCTTCGCCTGTTGTAGAGAGAATGTTGTCTTTACCGGATGCGGATGGATTAAGATAAATCTTCCATTCTAGCCCCTTTTTTGTCGATGCAAAACTATGCCAGGCGGCAAATACCCCATTTGGCTGATCAGGTATGAAAAGGTCTTGGATAAGTTTATAGTGGTCTAGAGAGACTCTTGAGTTGTATTTAGCTACGGTGTCTGAATCCAGGCGACGTGCACTCTCCTGGAATCGTACCAAGCTATCCTCTTCTGATCGGGCTTCGATTAAAAAGTATAGTTGCGCATCCCCGGTGTTTCGATCTAACTGGACAGAGTACTCAAATGGAGAACGGTCGTAGATGAAATTGGAAATCCATCCTGTCGTATCTAGTTCTTTAGGTACTGAATTATGGCCCCAATCTTTCGTTGCAAAGACTAGGGTCTCGAGCAGTTGATTTTTGGCTGTTTCATCTTGCTCAATAGCTTGGGAAAGATCCGATAACCGCCGGTTGGCCTCACCAAAGCAGGTGCTGCTTATATTTGGATCCATAGAATTGGACTCTATTTTGTTGTCTTGGTTAGATATTGTATGCTTGTGGTGGTGTGGCGGTCCAATTAATTAAGACGATGTTGAGGTTCTCCAAATGGCTACTTGGTACATTCTTAGCTGCGAATATATATATAGATTCCCGTTAAGGAGGTTTTATTTTCTGATTAAGTATAGAATTGGTAGGTTATTTAAACCTGACTCAAACACAGTCACGGTATTGGCAGAAGTGTCACCAAAAAAATTACTTGTAATTATATGACAAGCTCCTTGTACCAGTGAATCCCTGGAAATGGTGACAATGATAAGGTTAATGTATATTAGTGTTATAAGCTACCTCAACTACAACAAGCGCATCTATGGCTCTGAGATGATTAGAACAGAGAGACAAAGCTAGACTTTCACCCAGCATGAGAGACCATCCACTTCCTGCCTTTGCATTCCGTCTCCTCCTGACCATAGCATTACTCTGGTGCCAGGTAGCTGACTTTGATCGGGGAACAATCGTCGAACACGCCTTCTTATAACAGTTGGAACCACCTCGCAGCTCGGTAGCGCCCAACGAAAAATCTAAGTAATGAAGTCTTAGAAAGGGTTGAGTCATGGGCTTAATAGAAAAATTTAACGTGTTACATTTAACAAATTGGTGAGTTTGATCTCTCACAGTCACCGAGAAAGCCTGACTATCAGACGGTGTGCGGATAGCCTTCATTGGCATAGACAGAGTCATAGGTCAACTGGATGCTATTATGCCTCAAAAATATAAATTTTCTACATGTAACATAGGAAACTTGAGTATTGGATTTAATTAAGTCTAGAGGCCAATCAAATCGAGACCGAACTGCGAGGTGACTGAGCATAGTTCGGGGGTTGGAAATTCGGGAATCTGCTACTTGAACCAGATCGAAGCATGATCTCCTGCCAATAGATCCTAAGGAATAAAATTGTATTTTCCGACTTGAATTTCGATAATACATCGCGTGTTGTATGGGATGATGTCTGCGGCGGAATCCCCCCTTTCTCCTTGATGACGGGCGTAAGCGGCCCTAGGCGGACGTAAGCGGTCAGGGGCGGGTGTAACGAGCAGCCTCATAGCAGGAAGCCCAGAATACATCAACGAAAGGTAATGCTATTTAAGTATTTGATGAAATAACTAGGTAAATAATTCTTGGGGGTCTAGGTATTTCGCGTCTTCTTCCAGGGCTCTTCTCTCATATACGTACTTATCTTCTTAACCTCCGTTGTCATCTTCCGTTGGTATAATTTCTTGACTATCTTGATAATAGATCTCGATATTATTATTCTGCGGCATTGGCCTTTTACACTGATATTAGTCTGATTGGAATATCACGACATCGTACCGGCTATTAGCAGCCTTAGGATTGACCCAAGTTTTGACCCCTTATCCCAAAGAAAAACCTCATAGAGAATGAGCGACGATCGACCGAACACGTCCGAATCGACGGAGACAAGACATTCTATTGTGCAGGACCTCGCTCGCAACACATCCGCTAGCATTGAAGACTCCGACGGCAAGCCCGTGTTCGGAAGCAATGATACTGATTCCCCGTTAAACCCCCGTGGCCCAAATTTCAATGCCCGCGCGTGGGCAACGAATATCGCCCGTGGCCAGAATTTCCGTCGAGTTGGATTATGTTTCCAGAACTTAAGCGTATTTGGCTATGGCACACCAACGGACTTTCAAAAGGATGTTGGAAATATTTGGATAGCCTTGCCTAATATGATTCGACGCCTCTTCTCTAGTACAGCAGGTCAAACTCGAATTAATATCCTCAACCAATTCGATGGACTTACCCGTCCGGGGGAGATGTGCATTGTCTTAGGACCACCCGGGTCTGATTGCAGCATGTTTCTGAAAAGCTTGTCCGGTGACCATAACGGATTTTACGTTAACGAGGGCTCGTACTTCAATTACCACGGAATGTCAGATAAGGAGATGCATACCGCGCATCGAGGCGATGCAATTTACACTGCCGAGGTCGACGTCCATTTTCCCATTCTAACAGTCGGTGAAACATTAACATTTGCATCGCGGGCGCGCTGTCAAAGGGAATTACCGCAGGGAATCTCCCGTAATGAGTAAGGAGATTAAAATGTTCATCTTCCTCCTAGATTAGAGCCGGGGATTGATAATGATATGATAGGTACTGCGAGCTTCTTCGGGACGTCATCATGGCTATGTACGGTATTAGCCATACTATCAATACAAAAGTGGGTGACGAGTTTACACGAGGCGTCTCTGGGGGAGAACGCAAGCGTGTGACTATTGCCGAGGCCACCCTGGCCAACGCTCCATTTCAGTGCTGGGATAAGTGAGTGAACAATAGGGAGTCCCTCTGTATAGACGTAGTATATACTAACTCGTTTCATTAGCTCGACGCGTGGTTTAGACTCGGCTAATACCATTGAGTTCTGTAAGACCTTAAGACTCCAGTCTGAGTTATTCGGTCAAACCTGCTTCGTGTCGATGTATCAGGCGCCGCAGAGCGCTTATGATCTCTTTGATAAGACTACCGTCCTCTACGAAGGACGTCAAATATACTTTGGGCCCGTCTCAAAAGCCAAGGGATATTTCATTAACCTTGGATTTGAATGTCCTTCTCGGCAAACAACGCCAGATTTCCTTACATCGATGACATTCCCGGCGGAGCGCATTACCCGCCCGAATTGTAACCCTCCACGAACACCGGACGAGTTTGTAGCTGCCTGGAAGAATAGCCCAGAATATAAGGCTCTCCAGGTCAATATTGAGGAATACAAGGGCCAACATCCTATTGATGGACCAGATGCCGAGACCTTCCGAAAGCTTGAGAGAGCACATCAGTCTAAGGGACAGCACATCAAGTCGCCGTACATCCTGACATATTCCCAACAAGTCCAGCTCTGCATCTGGCGCGGTTTCAAGAGGCTCAGGGCAGATCCGTGGTTGCCCGTCGGCATGATCATCGGCAATACGATCATGGCTCTCATCATATCTTCCTTATTCTACAACTTGGGTGCAGACACGAGCTCTTTCTATGGCCGTGCTGCTGTCCTCTTCGTGGCCATCTTATTCAATGCGTTCGCCTCCATGCTAGAGATTATGACACTATACGCTCAACGACCGATTGTGGAAAAGCAGTCTCGTTATGCTTTCTACCACCCATCAGCCGAATCTTACGCTTCCGTCTTGGTCGATCTGCCTTTGAAGTTCATAAATGCCATCTCCTTTAATTTGGTCTTTTACTTCATGACTAACCTTAATCGCTCTCCCGGCCCCTTTTTCTTTTACCTCTTCGTAGTCTTTTGGATTATTATGGCTATGTCGGGTGTCTTTAGATCCGTGTAAGTTATAAAACTAGGAGTATAGCTAAGGAAAGGACTAACATCTTACCAGTGCATCTGTGTCACGTACAGAGCAGCAAGCGATGGTGCCTGCCTCGATTTTACTGCTGGCTCTACTTATTTTTACCGGCTTCGTTGTCCCAGTAGATTATATGCTAGGCTGGTGTCGATGGATCAATTATCTGGATCCAGTTGCTTACGGATATGAAGCGCTCATGGTTAATGAGTTTCACGGACGCAACTTCTCATGTTCGACCTATATCCCTGACTATGCGGACACTACTTCGAGTAATATTGCCTGTGCTGCCGTCGGGACCATCCCCGACCAATCCTATGTGAATGGAGACGACTATATCAATTCGGCATACAAATATTATCACAGCCATAAATCGCGGAATGTCGGGATTATTATTGCGATGGCAATTTTTAACCATATTGTTTATTTCATTGCGAGTGAGTATATCACAGCCAAGAAGTCCAAAGGAGAGGTTCTCGTTTTCCGCCGAGGTTTCGTTCCAACATCTAATAGTAGCTATGACGTTGAAAAGTCGCTTACTAGCCCTATATCAGTCATAGAGAAACCTGGTGGATATATATCAAGTAACGAAGGACTCTCAACACATTCACCCACGGCTGGTTGTGTATCCTGGGCTAATGTGTCATATGACATTAAGATCAAGGGACAAACCCGAAGAATCCTCGAGAGTGGGTTAAACCCGGCACACTTACGGCTTTAATGGGCGTCTCTGGAGCTGGCAAGACGACACTATTGGATTGCTTAGCTGATCGTCGTACGGGAGTGGGCGTTATCAGCGGCGAAATATTGGTCGAAGGGAAGATGCGCGACGAGAGCTTTCAACGCAAATTTAGTTACGCCCAGCAGCAAGATTTGCACCTCGAGACAAGTACAGTCCGAGAGGTAAGGTCCCATCAGTCGACTTGGACTGCTGGCCATTTCAAACTACGCGATCGTAGAGGCTGACTTTGCTTTACAGGCTTTGGCATTCTCAGCTCTCCTTCGCCAGTCGGCAAGCCGCTCAAAGGTAGAAAAGTTAGCTTGGGTGAATAAAGTTATTGACTTACTAGATATGGAAGAATATGCCGATGCGGTCGTCGGTGTCCTGGGTGAAGGCCTCAATGTTGAACAGAGGAAGCGTTTGACTATTGGTGTTGAATTGGCTGCCAGACCACAGTTACTCATTTTTGTTGACGAGCCCACATCTGGTCTTGACTCACAAACCAGCTGGGCGGTCTTAAACCTGCTAGAAAAATTATCCAAGGCGGGACAGGCCATCCTCTGTACCATTCACCAACCTTCTGCGATGCTATTTCAACGATTTGATCGCTTTCTCTTACTCGCTGACGGAGGACGTACTGTTTATTTCGGTTAGTATTGTCCATCGTTCTATCATCCACCCCTCTCCAACTTTTTCTCTCAACGACAAGTCCTGCTGATTATTGACATGTTGTTCTTGATATAGGTGAGATTGGCGATAACTCTCATGTGCTTACAGAGTACTTTGAACGTCATGGTGCATCATGTTGCCCGCCGGGAGCAAATCCAGCTGAATGGATGCTGGAAGCGATTGGGGCGGCACCGGGCAGTCATTCAGGTATTGACTGGTATAAAACGTGGTGTTCGAGCCTAGAATACCAAGCCATTCGGGAGGAATTGGCCCGTATTAAGGCTATAAATTCGATAAAACCACAGACGACTGGGCTAAACGACCCTGACTCGTACCGCGAGTTTGCCGCGCCTCTCTGGGAACAATTTCTTGTCGTCACCCAGCGTGTATTTCAACAATACTGGCGGACACCTTCCTATATATACTCAAAGCTCGGCCTCTGCATTGGTAGCAGTCTATTTATCGGATTGATTTTTCTCGACGCGCCGCTGACCATCCAAGGTCTTCAGAATCAAACGTTCGCCATTTTCGAGCTAGCCAGTATTTTTGGTCAGTTAGTAGACCAGCAGCTACCGAATTTCGTTACGCAGCGCTCACTATATGAAGTCCGTGAGCGGCCAGCTAAGACGTATTCTTGGATAGTCTTCATGCTCAGTCAGATCGTCGTGGAAATTCCCTGGAGTGCTCTCGCGTCTATTTTTATGTGGGCGTTTATTTACTTCCCCGTTGGTTTCTATAAAAATGCAGAAGCTGCAGGGCAAAGCAACGAACGAGGTGGGATAATGTGGCTCTTATTTCTAGAGTTCGTCCTCTTCGTCTCCTCGTTTGCGCACATGTGTATTTCTGTCGTTAGCACGGCAGACTAAGGTGGTACCCTCGCTAATTTCCTATTTGTCCTCATTTTCTTCTTTTGTGGCGTATTGGTTACGCCAGACGCGATGCCCCGTTTCTGGATTTTCATGTATCGAATCTCACCTCTGTCGTACTGGATCTCAGCGATCCTTTTTACGGGTTTAGCGAATGTGGAGGTCACATGTGCGGATAACGAATATACCATCATCATTCCACCTGAAGGTCAAATTTGTGGCGACTACATGGCCAACTACATCTCCAGAGCGGGTGGCTACTTGCTGAACCCCGAAGCAACGAATAATTGCGGTTACTGTAAGATTAAGGATACGAACGTGTTCTTAGCGGGGATGAGTTCTGAGTATGAAGTTAGATGGAGAAATTTTGGTATTATTTGGGCATTTATTATCTTTAATATCGCTGCATCGTTAGGCCTGTACTGGTTATTGAGAGTACCTAAGAAGTTGAGGAGGACAAAGTTGTAAGGGCAGCAATTCCGCGAATTCGTAATTTTTACCCCCTAATGTCCCCCACTTTTTCACGATACACAGCATTACGTATAATACATATCACATGTCTTCTTTTTCAAGATGCTTCACGAAAGCTTCAATGTTCATATGGCTTTCACCTATGTGATATGCTAACTATAAACCCAGAATTATAAATAATTACCATCATTCAGGCAATACGGCAACTGCACGAACTTTTGAAAAAGGTACTATGCACATTTCTACGAACCAATGTCCCAAGGCTCCGTTGCCAAATATCTACCAGTCCCATAAACTCCGTCCCAGACCTTGTCTTAATCATATGCCTTCCATTTTGTTCGTCGCCTTATCTCATCATCATCATCTATGGATCCAACCTCAAGCAAATATGCCCGCTTCAATAATCTAGGCTTAGGTGACGTTGACTATTAATAGCATTAATAGCCCACCGAGTAAGCAGTATCCTATACATTATCCCGAGAAGCTATCTCTAGTCAATCGATAATCGACCCAACCGACTCCCCCCTTTATTTCAGTAAACCAAGGGCGCCACCCGATGGAGCAGCTGCACTAGTAGCAGCCTTGACACTCTCAAATACCCCCGACAATGCGCGACCAACATCGCTGGTTAGCATCGGCTTCGCGTCTGGGCCAGCCTTACTGTCAACCCCGTGGCTATGGGCGCTGCTAACTTTGGTTAACTCGTTAACAAAGCTTTGGCCCCACCACGCTGAGGTATATTTGAAGACATATCTCTCCAACTTGCGATAATTGGCTTCGCGCATCTCGGGGGACATGGTAACTGCGTCATGGATCGCATTGGCAAGCTCTTCTGTGTTCCAGGGGTTCACAATCAGACTGCCGTTCAACGATTGGGCAGCGCCCGTAAACTCGGAGAGGATCATAACACCGTGGCGGTTTTTCTGAGTTGCGATATATTCGTACGATACAAGGTTCATTCCGTCTCGCGTAGAACTGACGAGGCAGACATCCGAAACCGCATATAGGGCGCACAGTTCGTCAAACTGGACACTTTGGTGTAAGAAGTGGATGGGCATGAACTCGACCGTTCCAAACCGACCATTAATCCTTCCTACCAACTCATTGACGACCGCTCTAAGATTCTGATATTCTTCGACGTCTTGTCTTGAGGGCACGGCCACTTGCACAAGCACGATCTTGCCGATCCACTCTGGGTGCTCCGTCAAGAACACCTCGAGAGCGTGCAGCTTCTGCGGAACACCTTTGATGTAGTCAAGACGATCGACACCTACAATCAACTTTACACCTTCAAATTTGCGAGACAGTGAGGCGATCCGCTCCTGAACTTTCGGCTTCTTTAATCCTTCGACGAATTTATCCGGATCTATTCCAATGGGGAACGCTCCGACCGTTACAAATTTTCCCCTGTAATCGACGCCATTTGGTGTAGTCGGGGCCTCTAGAATACGCGAGCAGGAGCTGAGGAAGTGACGAGCGTAGTCGTAGGTGTGGAAGCCTATCAGGTCGCATTGTAGAAGACCTTCGAGTAATGCTTCGCGAACAGGAAGGATGCGGTAGATTTCGCTACTGGGAAATGGGGTGTGGAGGAAGAAACCGATCTTCACGTCTTTTCGGTCACCCAACCCATTACGCAACATTTCAGGTAAGAGCATGAGATGGTAGTCGTGTACCCAGATCAGATCCCCATCTTGAACGTCTTTCAGAACCGTCTTGGCAAACAGCCTGTTAACCTCCTTGTAAGCTGCCCAAGCGTTCTCATCGAAGGTAATCTCGCCGGGATGGTAGTGGAAAAGCGGCCAAAGGATCGAGTCTACAAGTAAAAAGTCAGCATCAACTAGAGATATTTTCTATAAGACGAATTGGGCATACTTGAGAAGCCATTATAATGTCTGTCGGCAAGTTCATCGTCGACGAATATAGGGTGCGCATTATATTGGTCCTTGAGTTGCTGTTTTACTACAGGTACTTCGGCTTCGGGGACTTCCAGGCCAGGCCAGCCGTACCATTGGAAGCTTGTCGTTTTGCTCAGACCGCTCAACCCAGTGACTAGACCTCCAGAAGACATAGAGAAGTCGTAGTTTCCCTCATCTTTTCGTTTTATCGTAATTGGGAGACGGTTAGATACCAGCAACAACCGGCGGTCGCCAGTGGAAGACTCGCTCTCGGGCATGGTGGTAGTTCTCAGTAATCTAGTTATTCACTTGCCAATTATAATACTAGCAAGCAAGTATCGTATCGACGCGGCCGTATTTCAGAATATGAGGCGAGAGTCAGATAGTTAAGGTGGGAGAAGGGAAAAGCCTCTAAGTGGAAGAGCCTTATGTTTAGCTGCGGCAATGCAAATTCGATCTATGAAGGTCTAAGTGAAAGAGGTGAGGTGATGCAATATAACAGAGTCAGAGCACGAGCAGTAAAAAATAGGTGTGATTCGTTCAAAGATCCAGTGGCGTTTTATTGAATGCGTGATTGACTGATGATATGTAGAAAGAAAGTATTAAGTTCTAATGTTGACAGGGGAAGAAGGAAAAAAAGGGAGGGGCCGCAGCAATACATGGAAGCTCGTAGGTGATTCGTAGGTGATTCGCTTTTAGGCGGGGATAGCTTTTTTAGTATGAATATGGTACATTATATAGGTACCTAGGTAGATATGTCGAGTTATTATTATATGTACCTAACCTAAGGTAATCATTTACATGTTATTTACATGTTTAAGCGTGCAATTTGGTTGGGTCAAAAGCCTTGGTTTGATGCAATCGAGATGCAAGAGCAGCGAAATCCCTCAGGACCCAGCCCCGCCGAGAAGTCAGAGTAAGAGCCTAGCCCACCAAATGCCCCACCAACCCACCAACCCACCTTCTTTACTTCTTTGCTTCTCTGCTTCCTTAGGGAGCTTTGGTCCGTTACGCTTTGGCCAACTACGTAATTTGGAGCTCCTTTTTAGCGGGGCACTGCGGGGTCTTCGGGTAAGGTATTAGTTGTTATCCAAGTGTCAGGCTGAAGTTAGTTGCCGCTAACGATACTGTATTACGACACTATTAGATACACATATTTCAAACATTGAAAAATCGTGAACTTTTCTACCTTTTTTAAACCACAATTAGAAGACAGTTTAATCATTCCTGTTCATGTGAAAGGAACTCTGTAACCCAATTGTGTATAGTTATCCAAAAGTTATATTACATTGTTTTATCAAATGTTAATAAGGCACAGACTTTATTTAATAATAATAAGCAGATTCTTTAATATAAACTTTTCCTATTGCTTGACTCATGTCTACCCGTATTGAAAATATCTCAATTATACATAGGCCCGATAAGTAAGATAGTGTAGCTTCTCACGCCTGCCTACATTACTACATGAGGTATGCAATCTAACCGCCGGCAGGGGAGATACATTTTAACTGGATATTAAGCGCAAGGAGGTATGTAAGTGATAAGAATGTTCAAAATCTTGCATGTGATTAAATCTCAATTCTATGCCCTCAACTATTATATTGACCATATCAACTAATAGTAGTTTTTACGTTAGGTACCATCAACACATTCATGATGCTTCTCGAAGCTACCATATACCAAGTTCTAGTGAATCTCGGTACGTACGTACATGATGCACATATTTAAATCTGTTAAATTTCAAGGCACTAAACATTAGGTACATTTCCCTCTTTATCTAATGTACCTACCTACCTTATGTATCACGGCCTAGTCCGGTCCCGTCGTAGTTAAGCCGACAAGCTTTCTGTCCTAGCCGTTTCCTACCGTCCCCTACCGTCCCACTTAACTTAATACTTGATTCAACCAATCACCTCTTGAAATTCGTCCCAATCGAGTGAATTCGAGCCCCCGACCCTTCGGACCAAAACGTCCGTATTATCACAATGTCAATTGTACCTTCGGAAATATTCTAAGCCTGTTTCTCTTCCCCATGGGTCACAAGTACCACAAGTTATCATCATAGACAACATCTCTTATACTTGTCCAAGCTAAGATAAATGGCTTGAGAACTAGGTTACCCGATATTCCCACCGTAACAAAAACAGAGAAACCCTCATGTACCTTATATTTATATACAGCACAATACGTACTCTGCCAAATATCCATCTCATCAATCATCTTGTGCATATTTTGCCTCGGTATGAGCCACCCGATATCCGTGATAGTAAACTTCAAACTCAAGAGTCGCACTCCCTAGAATTACCATTAAGTTGAAGACGCAATCTCTCCATTTTCCCTTCTCGACGGGACTCTTATAACTCCCCGTATGAGACCATATAACACTCTCAGGAATCACGAAGCTTAATTCGCACAATTTCTTGACGCCTGTCGCGATCGAGATAAGCGTTCTGTCTAACTAACTTGGGTCGTATGAGAAATCACTTACTATCATCCCTCCTACTAGGCGCCTCTGGTTGGTCAGAGTAGAGCAAGACCTGCGAGAATTCGCGGGCGCCAGTACTAGTCCAGCCAATACCGTGTACTGCTTGTTGGATATCGATCGGCAGTATGTCATTCTCCCGCATCATCTCTCCCTGGAAGTTGTTGTTAGTAGTTTGCAAGTGTTAAAACGAGTCGAGCTTTGAGTTACCTACTCTCTTCAACAACCATCTCATCTGGTTATCTGCTGCATATTGACCATTGCTAGGGTCAAGAATACGATCCCGCCAAAGGTGTTTCTTCGGGTCAAAGTTCTCCATAACAGGAACCCCATAACTGTATCTTGAGATGCGTGAAACGATAGTCGATTCCATCTTAGGCGTCAATGGGGGATCGATCGCGCTATGGGATGGTGGGTCGTTTGCTGCAAGCGAGCGATGAGGCTTTCGTACTTGCTCTAATCCCCACATACATGCACCGCGGCATATAGCCGACCAGCTATGCTTGTAAGTAGAATGCATCTTTCACGTTTTATAGGTTTGTTAAACTTACGCTCCATCTACTTGGAGAACCCTAACCCCTTCCGAAGTATAGGCATTTTCGAGGCGACTGTGAAGATACTTGCTCTCTCCGAACCCTCCAACTAGGAGGATAGCCTTTTGTTTTGTTAGTCATACCTAGGAATGTCCTAGGAAGAGGTTAGGCGGTTATACCTTCACTTTAAGTCCCCGTCCTTGAACCTCCATCGTCTGGTTTTGAACGAGAGTATCTATCTGACCACAGATATGATCGAAGACAGTGCGCAACATATTCCTATGTACGTTATGAGCTCAGGTAGGGTACGACAAGATCCTTTAGACTCACGCTTTAAGTGGCACGTTATCATCCACAATGCCCTCTTCCTCGTTATCTTCAACACCTCTTAGGTCTACCGAGTAATCCTTGTTATCATCGCCCATGAACGATCGTTTGATACCAAATTCGAACTCCTTTAGCATCTTCTTCTTGCTCACTTCTTTAATTTTCGAATATTGCTTCTCTCCAATCAATGCGGCGATGTATTTGACGAATGCTAGATCGAGGAATACTGATCCGCATAAGTCACCTAATAAGTGTATTAATATGTAAGATCAGGTAAAATATTTTTACATACGTACCGTCCCCAATGGCGCATTCTTCCACTCTCAAGGGGTGGATGCTGTTTACTTTGTAACTTATTAAATCCTTCGAAGTATTATTAGAGACGAACTCTTGGGAGACTGGGCTGCAAACATACTACTGTTCCACCACCAGCGTCACAGACTACAAACGAGTCTCCGGGCTATTGGCGTTAGCAACATATAAGACATTCTCTCAGCATTAATCGCGGGCGCAAGGGGAAAAGCTTACACGAAGCGTATCCTCTTCCGCTTTCCCCCTTAATGTTGCCAAAGCAGCTGCCTCGGGCTCGGTTACCATCGAGATGTCAACAGGGAGACCAGCAGCTCGTGCGGCTTTGACAGTCCTGTCTTTGGCTTGGTGAGACCACATTGCGGGCACCGTTAATACGACCCGGAGACGAAATGTGTTCTCCCAATTCTCGTCGTCGATTCGCTTGCGGATGTCTTCTTTTGTATAAGCCCATAGAGCCCGCAAGTAGTCGGAAACTACCTCATCAGCAGTTTTATTCAACTTGGTAAGAAGAGCATTGCTCTGTTTCACGTCCTCGATCGTCTTAGCATACTTGTGCTCAGGCTCAAGAAGTATCTTGATCCAACGAAAGCTGTCCTCTCTCATTGTAACCTCGTATCCCCAGTTGCTAACTTGGCCATTTCGATAAGAGATGACTGAAGGAACTTTTTCAGCATTCGCGTTAACGGCTTGTGGGTTTGTCCAATCAGTGATAAGCCGTATCTTCTTCTGGCCCTCGTTTATAGCCCAGCAAACTCCTGAGTGCCTAAACATTGTGGTGTTAGCGAATCACTCATAGATATATTTCGGTGTGGATAACTAACGTTGTTCCGAAGTCTATACCGACAACTATCTCTGGGCCAAGCAAGTTCACGGATGTAGCTGCTGTAGAAACACGAGAGCTAGAAGCAGTGGAGCTCCCAAGAGAACTTCTATTCCGAAAACTCATTGTAGCTGACGATCCAAAGACAGATTACTAAAACTATGTGCCCGATGAGAAATATGAGAATATTTCGAACTCAGCATTAGGTGAAGTATATCGAGTAACGAGTCCTCAGGGGGGTTATTCAAGGCTTTCTAGGCTAGATCTACTCAAGCTTTGGTGGAAGACTCCAAGTCTATCAGCTAAACTAGCTAGGGTCAGTCGAGGCACATGCTAGATAGTACGCGAAGGATAGCTAGCCATCAATCCTCCAAAAGCAACATCTGCAGTAATGCGCCGCCGCCCCTGAAGCCGGCCTAACCCCATGTTCTAGAGAATATCGTGGCAGTATCATGCCAAATTTAGAAATAATTCCGAGTTAATGGGGAGTGAAAGTAACGACGTGAGTCTAGTCGACGCCACCGTAATATAAAGAGGCTTGTTACTCCAACAGAGTATCCTAGCTCTAATAGGTCTGAATCAAACAACCCGGGACGCTTGTCTGGACTATCATAATGCTCCCCAATAAGAGAAAAGTGCAACTTTAGGCAACCCAATCAGCACTATCAGCTTGTTACATCGATCATAGAGGCGTTTGTATAGGTAACTACCTATTGATAAAGCTTGCAAGGTAGACAATCCGCCTGCACTGCTTACCACACTCACACAGCCTTGTACGGAAATACACAGTATGAGACTAAAACGCCGCCATGTTTAGCTTCAATGTCCTATGCGCTGATATCAAACAATGATAAAGTGAATTGTGCTTCGCTGTGTTCCATCATTCCAATTCTCTACTGTATGAAATTCTCCAGTTAGCAGACATAAGCTATGGACAGCCCAACAGATTCGCCGCTATTTGACGACTCCCCCCTACCGCCTCAACTTGGGCTTCCCATGATTGTAGTGATGGGTGTAACTGGGTCGGGAAAGAGTTATTTTATCAATAAGCTTGCAGGTCTTCCTGCAGTCGCAGAGGGGGCTCAACTGGATTCATGTAAGTATCGTTGGCCAGGGGTTCTATCTGACAACTAATTCCACGATTGGTATAGGTACACAGCGATGTGAAGTAGTTCCTGTCTCAATCGGAAGCACTCGGACTCTTCTCATCGACACGCCTGGTTTTGATGATACCGACCGTACAGACTCTGATATCCTGACTGAGATCGCAAGATTACTTGCTAGCCAGTACACTCTCGGGTTTCAGTTAAAAGGGATCATCTATGTCCATCGCATTACAGACAACCGGTATACAGGTTCAGCCGTTAAAACGTTTGAGATTTTCAGACGAATCTGCGGGGACGAGGCGATGAAGAATGTAGTTCTTATTACCAGTCGCTGGGACGAGGTTGACGAGCCGACTGGGGCTAGCCGGGAGCGCCAACTTCGCGAGAAATTTGTGAGTAATTTTTGAAATCATATCTCATCTTCTACACATAGCTTCGAATGTGAGTAATTCAACTAGTTATTCAGCTACTAATTCTAAGCATTATAGTGGGCTTACATGCTTGGTCGAGGCTCGTGTATGAATCGCTTTCATGGGGATCGCGATTCAGCTCGGACTATTGCTGCACAGCTACTTATCAAAGAAACAGTCACTTTGAAGCTCCAGGAAGAAATGGTCAATGACGGTATGCAACTAAGTGAAACAACTGCTGGCTCGTATGTCAGTGATGGTCTCGAGGAGCTGAAAGCAAAATACGAGAGAGAATTGCAAGCCCTCGAGGATCTTCGAAGAGAGCTTCAAGAGAGTGATAGAATGATGAAGCGCCAAGTGCAATTAGACATACAGCGTGAGAGGGACCGGCTCAAAAGCGCCGAACAGCAACAGGTTAGTCTTGAACGAGACATCGCAGGAGAAGTCCAAGAGGAAATTCGGAAGGAGACTAAAAGGCAAAGGTTCGTTAAAGGGCTCAATAAAGCCCTCCCGTTCGCCCCAATGGCTATCAACATACTTCTTCTTTTCGTCGGCGTGCCCCCGGGCGTAGGCGATTTGTTTACTTCTTGGATAGGAGGACTGCTTGCTGGGGACTCATCTGGCTAGGAAATCCACCAATATATAATACTCTTTGTATAATACACGTCTATCCCAACTTTTATTTTATTAACGTGCGCCATGTATCAAGCCTTGAAATATGACTTATACGTGAATCGCAAGATAATATGACACACGTTGGATCACTTTGTCAACAGGTACCTAAGACGACGGTCTAGATTAATATGGCGCATAACTACCTGATTTCATTATCTAAAATAAACAATGACTTCAGCACCGGCTAGAGAGCCTTATTTTCTAAGCACGGTGTCAAGACCTATCAAAGGTACCTACCTCACTAGGTTTTTCATCTTACTTGCATAGGAAGCGCCTGCTACCCCCTTGTCCAAATATGGGGAGAGATTAAGATAAAAAAAGAAGATATGCTTGCAAGTCCTAATTATATAGCGAATGATAATAGTTAGCACCTAGTTTAGGATTCTATCACAGAACAGTAGCATGGCAGGGGTTACCCCTATAGTATTATCTAGGACTCTAGGTGTGGTGGGTGGTGGACTAGGTAAGATAATTTGTTGTATACTTTGGGGTATAGGTAGGCTGACTTAGCTAATGTTCAGCTCCGCGAAGGCTGTGTGGATGGAATAGATACACACCGAGAGTACGGCGAAAGGTCATACGCCCCTAAGCTGGCTAGTATCCTAGGTGGTTGTTAAGACTGACTGTTCTCGATTAAGCTCTTCCGCCCATCAGAACTAACTCTCTGAGAATTTGTCGCTGCTAATTTTTACCGCTCTAAGTCATATTCCTAATCCCGTATTTCATCCAACTCTTATCGAAATTCACACTTTTAGTTTCAAGTATGAATCGGACAATCCACTCACGAGACATGCAAGTATATGACAGCCTTGAAGAGCGCGATGAAAATAATCAAGGCCCAGGTATTCCTCCCCGGCCTGGTAACAAGCTTACTAGGAAAGGGATGAGAAGAATCAACAATGATGAGATAGCCTCCGGGAGAGGATCGAATGATGGGTATATCGTGGAAGAAATAAGTAAGCTTGTGGAATTTTTATTCTTCTCAATACTAACGTACCTTGGGGAACCTAGGCCATCTACCGGGGAATGGCCAAGGTCAGCGAAACCAACCTAAGCATAGTAGTCGTGACACTACTACACAGGGTACTGGGATTTCATTTACAGGTTTTCGTGGTGTAAGTTGACTGAAGCTTCCTGGGAGATTTGGTGCTGAATACTGTCGGGAGTAGATGGTTGACCGTCTTAATCGAGGTGGACCCTCTCCAATAGAACAAGCGTGTGACGAACGTTTTGATAAACTGGAGGCAAAATACCACCAAACGAAGGAAAAGAACAAAAAGCAACAGATAGAGATGGAGCATCTGCACGACCAGGTCCAAGCGTTAGAGGAGTCTAACCAGATCATCAAGAGACGCAACGACAAGCTCCAGGGCTACGTAGACAATAAAGAAGCAGCTCTAGGGTATCAGGAGTCCGACGAAGCAATTACTTCTAAGTTCCGTAGCTTATATCATCAGATTAGAACGTGGGCGAACAAATTCTGTGTAAACAGCGACAAACCGATTAAGCTAGGGTTTCCGGATGAAGAGCAGTTCCGGCTTCTACAGCGCGTGTTACCGATGATGGGAAATGTCGATGACTGGGCTACCTGCCTCTCCGATAGCAAGCGACGACGTAAGTTCGTTCGCGGCTGGGTGGCTCTTAATGTTACCGAGACCATGTTTCGGACGTTACCATCCAAGAATTACCAAGTAAGCATTTCCGCTCAGATTCAAGCTTTCAAGTCCTTTGGAAGACTAATTGGCACTTTAAACACTATAGTGGGATTCTGGTACCGACTATTGGATCCCGGAACAAACTCGTCGGGGACTGGTAGATGTAGAGCGAGCCCTGTTGAACTCAGGTGAGTCGGAAGCACTATTATAGATGGTCATGGAATGCAAATATGGAAGCTAACATAACGCCATATCGTCAGGACATGCCATAACATTAAGCAGCTTTCACCAATGGCGGGCTGTTACGATGGCGCTCCTCGCCAAGAAGTACCCCGACTTCACCGAGGAAGATATCATGATAGAAAACGCAGCATCCGTGCTCAAAGTAATCAATCCCCTAGGACACGATCGCGATCCGACCCAGCGGCTCATTGAAAATGTATACAAGCCAGCACTAGAACTCTCTCGCTTGCTTCGGCGCCAACGTGCCTCGTGGTCAGTACGTTTCCCGGCTACCAGACAACAGCCTGTGCCGGGTGGTAATACTGCCGCGATACCCACCGCTTTGAGGGCTATCTTTGACGATGGTGTCATGAAGGATATGGATCTAGACGAGGAAGAAATACCATCGTCGGATCAATATTGTCATAAATACGTTGAGATTATCGTCGGTCCAGCACTGTTCAAGAGCGGGAATATTGATGGAGAGCAATATGATATGGAGAATGTCATGGAAAAGGCCGAAGTGTCTTGTGCTCCAGCTCCGAGCTTGACTTCTGGGTGAAGATTGTTCTTTGGATAAGATCAATGAGATTAGCAAGCAGTTTTTAACCGGATTTATGTATACTAAATTTCCATCACGTTCATTAAGTTAGAAGATGTGATTATCTTGCTTTAGGGCCGGCGGTATAATTGTTTATTTATTTACTATTTATTTGAATATTGTCCGGCAATGCCCCTTAGTCTTGCAACATTCCAATGTCGCCGGTGTACTTTCTTACGTGCTCGTTTGTATGATTCATCACCAAGTCAATGGTTAATATTTGCCTAGGCACCTATTTCATCAACTGCACTCCTTCTAAGATATTGTTATGTAGTAGTGCATAAAAATGTAAGATTTCTTTTTACAACTTCATTGTTGCTCTCCGTGCGACAAGCTAAGATTCATACAGTACCTTATCTTTACTATACTCTTTTACTATAGACTCATTTATCTAAGAATTTGAATGAAAGAATACTAATTTAATTCCCCAAAGAATGTAATTATTAGTAGTTACTCAAAGGTCTACTCTCGGCCCGAATATCTTTTGGTCATCACTGTTTATAACGTATTCGGCAACTCCGTGACTTATTATTGCAATAGAATATCTTAAAGGTCTTGTTAAAATATGCTACAAGCGGATAGACACGGCATAGGAATTATCGTCGTAAAGGCGTATGTACATTTTCTATATTTTAGTGGTATGAAGCCTATGGGAATAACCATAGTGGGTTTGGTAGATTCCCTCTCCTGAAATGTTAGTATTCTTATATTAATCCTCCGTTGATACCTAAGGTTGATAATAATCGTTTAAATAATAAAACCGCAAAGTTATCATAGATTTTATATATTCTATGCTTATTTGATATGTTTTACATGCACGTGTTAACCATGCCGGTGGTGGTGTGGTGTGGTTACAACGAAGCATCCCATTTGCTGTGTACCTACATATATGAGGTTGGGTTGATTAAGGCTTCGGATGATTGCAGCGTCGATCAGCTGAAATGATGCAAAGAGCGTTGAAAGTGAATTTTAAATTCAATATACTAGCATATACCCATGCCTGATTTTGCTATGTACTAAACACTCCCTGGGGTATAGATTCTAATGAATGTTCCGGGTTGACTCTTCTTCTATCCCAAAAGGTATCATCATATGGCTAATCGAATGTGATTGCCCATTGCCGTATCATAACTCTTTCCAAAACCCCAACGCCTATTCTGCATTGATACGAATGCGATACAAGATGAAAACGTCATGACAAATATTTAATAGAAATCGACCGTAGCGGACATCTACGGTATGGTATCCAAAACTAGTAGTCGTATCGGTAACACAGGTAGCCACCCATGGTATCCATAACGTTACCGACAGTGGTGTTGGCTTTCAGGCCGTTGGAAGAGAGGACATAATCCATAGTAATTTGAGTGCATGGGCTGTTCGCGTCAGAGCAGCCGTTGATAGAAGTAGTGCGCGAGGCGTCGGCGTTCTGCCAGATTCGGAACGAGTGGTCGACGAACAGATGGTGCATAAAGAATATCGGGTCTCCGGGAGAGGCCTGAACCTCGGCCATAACTGCGCCAACACCGTTGTGACCGTAAGCGTGTGGGCTACAAGGGTCTGTTAATAAATTTAAATCTAAAATAGATTGAGAGGCTGAATCTTACCCAAGTTCCTGGCAACCTCGCATGTCATCATATGAGGTGCGGGAGTTACAGTCCTGAACAAATTGAGCACTGACGGTACCAGTCAAGCTCTCATCGACGGCTCGCGAAAGACAATGGTCTTGGAACCCACTGCCGGGGCCAATGTGAAGTCTGAGTCCACCAAATGTCTAGAACAATTAGTCTACGTCCAGTTTTTGTTGCGAGGTAGACGGAGAATACTTACACCCGTATCAATGCAGGTGCCTTGGCCGTTGGAAGTCTTTCCGGGGAGAGGACCGAAATACTCATCGGTAAAAAGATCCGAGTCAGCAAAGTGACCAGCATCTTTCGTCTCGTCCCACCACGGGAAGGCTCCGTTGAAGCCACATTCGTTCCGCATCAAATCCTCAAAAATCGAGACGTAGTATCGGTGCCAAGGTAGGAATGTGGCACGCTGGTGAATGTTAGGAGTCATTTGCTGGTGTACCGATACGATATCTTCGTAGCGGCTTTTTGAGCCTTGGAATCCTCCAGCAGAGGGCTTGTCCATTAGACATTTGATAGCGCTGAGAAAGGCTTTCCGGTCATCAGGGGAGTAATTCTTCCATTCGACGCGAACCTTTGGGTTATTTCGATCGCATGTGCCGTCAGCAGCAGCGGCACTCGTAGTGACAACTTTATCCTCTCCAGCGGAGGGGCTTTTATTGCCACCGATGATCTTAGGGAAGTTGAACTGAGGTCCATCGCTAAAGGGGCCCTTTATTTTCTCGGCTTGAGAATGGGCTTGTTCAGGTGTAATAGTCGGAAAGCTGCCAAACTGCTTGAGATCGATAAGAGTTAACCGCTTCTCAACGGAGCGGGGAACAGTCAGAGCCGACACGGCGACGGCGCCGACGAGAGCCTGGGTAGTGAAAGAGAATCGCATTATGCCGATCAGTCGGGATCGATCGTCTCCTTGGAAGATGATTACTATTATTATATTGAAGCTAGCGAGGGTACGACGGGAAGGTCCACACAGATAGATTGATGGAACTCAGGGTGCTAGGTTATTATTATTAAAGGGTTTGATGTAAGACAAGATCCCCAATGCATAGTTGGTAAGATCTAGTGATGGACGAGGCTCTTTAAATGTTGTGCTCTTAGAGCTCTAGAATACAATTGACGATCATCATCTTAGGACAATACGCTGATCTCTTTCAATGTATTTTGGTAGTTGTTTTCAAAGGCAATGTTCCGGCACAAAGATCCTAGGGAACGTCATAGCTCCTACATGCTGATTTGCAGAAACAGTGGAAACAAGACGGGTACTTCTAGGGACATTTGCGGTTAGGAAATCTTAAAAGCGGTTATGATGGGTTGGCGCTTGTGCCAAATGAGGCTGTGAGCTGAACCCCTAACCTGGCAGGGATATTGTTATTGTGTGTGTAGTATTTTGTAGTATTTTGTATTATGTGTATTATTGTACATACCATCGAGCGCCTAGTGCAAGCGGCAGAGACTGCAAAGTGTTGCCAAATACGAGAATTGGGGGCGCCGGGCGTCACCGCACGTATTTGGCGCATCGCTTTGCTGGCAAGAATACAAAGCAATATGCTGTGTTTGGTCTAGCCCTTGACGATCACCACCCGTCTTTACTATCTTTACTATGTGTAACTGTCGACTCGAGCGGGGACACAAAGCGTGGGTCTTTTTTCTTTTTTATCAACCATCGATTCTTTGCGTCAGACATACAATACAATACATACAATCCCGTTCTCTTGGGGCCGATTTCTACGATAGCTTAGCTGTGCCGGCTGGGCCGAGCCCGACTAACCCTAGTACTATACGATGCGGTGCCGCCAATGCGGGGTTTGCAGTAATTGTATTATTGTTATTCCCGAACGACCGTATCCCTGAAGCCGTGAGAGCCAGGATGGCATGTTATGACGTTAAGATCATGTTGGCCAGTCCAGATATGAGCCTAATCCTCGAGATCTGAATAGACGAATTTCCTTCATATTCACCGATGAATGTTGGCGGCGCGGTCTAGCCCCTCCTTACCATCAATGGCATCCCTCGCGGGTTTATTAATATAAAACCTGGCTTAAACATGGCCGTTTTGACTTTGAGCTATAAAAAAAAGAGGAAAAAAATAAAAATAAAAATATCCCAAAGGGCTGGGCCGTTATCCGAACGGTGCCAGTATACAGGACAACATGCAGACACAACGGTGCATATTTCCGAGTTAGTTAGGTAGGTTAGTAAACCCGCCTGCTACTGCTTGCAAACTACATGACGTCTTTAACACTAACCAAAAACACCATCCATGTAGGTAACAAACCGAGAGATCGAAAGTGTGACATCTTACGATGCCATACATTAAGCCAGTTACGCTAGTAAGTAAGTAGAAAGAAACCCTTCGACCACGGATGATTATCCGTAACTTTCTGTGACCAAATATCGTCACCACAAGCTTTAATGTTGTATCCTCAGCAACAAAACTAGAAGCTGGTACTACCCTCGAAGCTATTTACCCGTTCCGGCGCAGATCATCGTTGGCATGCAAGATGTCCCGAGTTAGCCCTCGGCGTCCAAAAAGATTGACAACTGGTCAGCAGGTCAGTTAGCTGTCACTTCGCTTCGCATTCTTACAAGGTCCCTTATGTAAAATGACTTCATCGACTATTTTCTCGGGCTCTTAGCTTATCTTGACAAGGAGACTTTTCATCCTTGCCGCATCCTAAAACCCTTCTTAGCCCTCGACTAACTTAACGACGGCGTCGGGAATCGCAAGAGACCCATCCTGCGCCGTAGCGGCGGGGTCAATGAGCGGCGTAGGACATTACCGCATTCAGCCTCACCAACTGCTAGATCTTGGCAGTCGGCCCGGCCATGACCTACATCATAAGCTTGATTCGTTCACTTTATCTCAGAACACGAGAATACCGAATATGCCGTTGATGACGCGAGTATTGATGCAAAATGCTACGTGTAACACGATGAAGACCTCTTGTTAGTTCGTTACGAAGAAATATGAAAATTCGGTGTGAGAAAATAAAACCTGTCTACTACTCCTACAGCATATGTAGGGTGAAAATAGAAGTGATACTGCTTTACTGCTGTGCAACCACATATCGCACTACATATAATTTATAGCCCACGTTGTATGTACTTAATTGGTTTGCTTCTATATTACTCGGGTCCGGATTCACAACCCGGTCAATTTCTTCGTATCCCGTACGCACGAGGACATTGAATCCTCCGCAACTTGCGAATATTTTCATCAGACCTAAGAACAGCCCTGACGACACCACATATCCCAAGATATACGAATAGGATCTCTAGAGAAATACCTTATCTAGGAAGGCTTTTCTAAAAAAAAATTTCCTCATATGGCATACCCGATATTTGACGTCTCGTTAAAGTTCTGTCGCATTAAGCGGAGGCTTACGAACGGTATAGGAACAATCATCCAGCGCGGCACGTAGCCGTTGAGATATCCCTAGCGTCCAGTCTAATTAACAGGTATATGCATGTTTATGTAGTATACACTACGCACAACATAGCCAAGCCCGTCCAGAACACGACTACAAGTTACACCGTCGTAACCCCTTACGATATTAGACCTCTAAGTGGGACACCGTTATCAAAGAGGTTGTGAAGGACGCCGTCTTCGGATTTCTAGTTAAGACCCAAAAATAATAGGGCTGTGCCTGCATAAAGATAGGGGCACTAACCACTCCGGTAAAGTATGAATAAGTTGTCGATGCAAACAAATCTCCGTAGTCGCTAGTGTTGCAAAGTGATGACGAATCACCAATAAATGGACCTGACGGCTTTAACTATCTGCTGTATGTTTCAAGCCGGAGACGTTCGGACCGCCCCGTCATGCTCCCCGTCATACTCATAAACGGGTATGTTGTAAGACAATATGAACCTCGGTAAGTTAGGTCGCCTTACGCTTATCCCTTAATTCAACAACTTAATCTATGAAGACCTCATTAGAACTAAAAATAAAAATAAGTGGAAACAACCCGTTCAACCTTGTATACTACATAAAGATGAACGATTTACTTTAGGTAGTCTCATATTTGAAAAATGCTCGCTGTGCCTTAACTAAAATCGAGTGGTTTAAAGATGTACGTACCTAGGTAGGTACCTACGTTACACCCCAATGTCGAATTTCTACTATACTCTAAAAAATATAACTTGTTAAATAAGCAACTGATTTGTTTTTATGACATTATAAGTTATACTTTAACATGGCTCAATCGAGCACTCCGCGCTGTCAAAGCAAGCAATGATAACTTCGAATAAAGCAGACATTTGGAGTTTTCTTGGCACATATGGAGGTTCTCGTTCAGGGTTATTATAACAAAAGCTAAGTTCAAGAATAATACCTTGAACAAGAGATATCCTATTCTCAATCGTCGGTGATTATGTAATATGCTTTATAGTAAGTTAGTAGCCTCACCAGCTTTCACGCCAATTGCATTGTATCTATTGTCTGTGAGACGCCTTAGTTCTCATAAAGAAGTAAATATTAAAGACTTCCTTTCGCTTCTAAGAACTTATGAACAAATATGAGTGAAACACTGCCTGAAACTTTCGTAGAATTTCTGAGATGTAATACATTCAATGGCCTTCTAGATGAACTGGATATGTCTTCCCAGCGCAAGATCGTCTGGCATCAACTAGGACCTTCTAACGCAGGATTCTCCAAAGGAGATCTTGAGTTTATGAAGTATGAAGAATACCTACGAGTGAAATGGCCATGTTCAGAAGCCATGCCAGAACCATTTGACTCAGAAATGTTAGAAGCGGTCAGGCAAGTCAGGTTCAAAAGTTGTAATGAGGATAAAAGTCCTACTGAGATCAGTGCTGGGGTTTCCTCGAACAATGACACCGAGTTACACGATTTGGATGCTGAGAAACAATGCAAGGTGAACGAACAGGTGTCGGATGTAATACACCTCGACGAAGCAAACGCCTCTGATGAATTGGTCTTCATAGATGTAATACTTCCTGAGCCACTAGACTCGGGCGAACAACTTGAAGACTACAACAGAGAAGTAACCATAAAGGACGTATCAGCAAGAAACATCCCACAGGTGAGTCAAGGTACATATGCTATGTCTATAGCCGGTGACATCTGCGATGCGGAATTGGTATCGGAGCCGGAACCCGTCGAGCGTAAGCCCACTCCGCGTATGGGATCGGGGTCTAAACCACCACTATCTAGAAGTGCATACGCAGCAGTCGCACAGCCCTGTAATAAAGACGGATATCTAGACAAACGACCTTGTATGACTTTAATGGGCTATCCTCGAGCGCCTAAGTACTTTCCATTTAAAAGTAAAGTAGGAAGTAAGAAATAATGCAGTTTATGCCTTGGCGTAGGTAGTGATTAAGGTCCCATTTTTGGAGGGAAGGATTGAACTTTGCGACAACAACTTAGGTATAGTTACCGAGATTTCACATTGATGAATACATAGAACAATGAGAATAATATTCTTGCAATTATACTTGTTATTTCTCTTAAGTAGAACCTAACAAAATAGACAATAAAGACAATGTATTCTATCATATTATCATTGACACTTTAAGAACAACTAGACTCCTCGACTTCGAAGTGTTAACTCGACCTGCCTAATAAGGAAAAGATGTTTGCGACAGGGGGTACGCAAAGGCGCCATGGACTCGGGAGAGCGCTACGCCACAAGCTGCCAGAACCAACAATGATAAGATTAGGTCGAGTTGAGATCTAATTTAAATTAAAAAGTCATGTCTCCTATTCTTATTCTTTGGTCAAACCGACCGCATTAATACTCAATCAGCCCTCGGTGAAGATCGTGGTCGTGAGAACGTGTAAGTGAAGCAATCATGACGCGTCTATCGTGGATTCCCCTACTTGGCATCGCTACCTTGGCGAGCTTAAGCGCCGGGCTACCAACAAACCCGGAGAACACCGCGGTCCCAAAACCGACATGGAAGCGTTTCTCCACGGGAAGCGACGCGCGTTTTCGCGGCTTAGCACCCGTGTCGGATAAGATCGCGTGGGTATCAGGAACGAGCGGAACTGTTCTTCGCTCTACAGACGGCGGCAACACCTGGGCATCCGTCGGCCCTGAACTATCGGAGGCGGATTCCGCACTCGAGTTCCGCGACGTCGAAGCGTGGTCTGCCGATAAGGCCGTCATATTGTCAATTGGCGAAGGTAACAGTTCGCGCATCTACGTCACGGATGATGGCGGCGTGACCTGGGCACAATCGTTCACGAATCAGGAACCCACCGCGTTTTACGACTGTATCGCGTTTGAGAGTGCGAAGCGGGGAATGGCGATGAGCGACCCGGTCGATGGGAAGATCCGGTTAATCGAGACGCATGACGGCGGCGCGAGTTGGGATATCGTCGACTCGGACGGTATGGTCCCGGCGCTCGAAGGCGAGTCGGGGTTCGCTGCGAGTGGAACGTGTCTTGCGACAACGGCCGGCCGCTGGTATGTTGCGTCGGGGGGTGTTAACCCTGGCCGCATATTCAGAAGTAACGATGGACACCATTGGGGCGTTTCCGATGCTTCTATAACCGGCGGCGAGGGTTCCGGTGTCTTCTCGGTACAGTTTCGAGATGCGAAGCGCGGCATTGCTGTTGGCGGAAACTATTCGGCGCCTACCGGAGCTATTAACAATGCAGCGTGGTCAAAAGACGGCGGTGTGACTTGGATCCCTTCCAAGTCATTTCCCTCCGGTTATCGCTCGGGGTCTTCTTGGGTTCCTGGGCGCTATAACGTAGCTCTTGCGGTAGGCCCAACGGGTTCGGACTATACTCTCGATGGAGGTATGAATTGGCATATTTTTGATAACAGTAGCTTGGATAGTGTCGAGTGTGTAAAGGGGGGCACATGTTGGGCATCTGGAGAAAAGGGTGCGGTGGCACGCCTTGTATTTGCGTAAGCTTCGAACAATTTAATATTGAAACATAGTATAAGCTCAAGAGCAATCATTATTCCCTCGGGTCTTTTAAAGAGGCGCCAAATATTTTCATTATCTCAGAATAGTAACTATAATGTTTAAAATAGAAAATTCCTTTTCTATCAAACCTACTTCTCAAATATGTCTAACCTCAACCTACTACGTACCTATCTCCTTTAGTAATTTTCCGATGGGGATCAAAGGAGAAAGGTGCCTGTTTGATATATTAAATCGGTGATATCCATACGGTTGGATTGAAGCCTGTTGTCGTTGATCAACAGTAAATGTATACGATTCATCATATTGGCGTGAGAACTGATATAATAAAGACTGCCGATTCCAAACTCGAAACCGAAAGATGTTTCAGTCGACTGCCAGAGACGTCAAGGAATAAATTTGATCTGCACAAGTCCGTATCTTTATATACGTTCTAGGCCAGAGAGTATCCCTAATAATAGAAATACCTATACAGGGAGCTTTTAAAGTCTTATATGACATAGAAGTGTTATTTAACGGAATATTTAGTTTATATTATTCACAGAGTTAGCCGGTTCTACTATCTTACGGTGCGTTAATGGCGCACTCGTGTCCAATTGAACCTGTATCTGCACATGGTACCTGTAATAACTGAGTATTAGCAGAAGTTTTGAATATTTAAGCACAACGTGCTTGCAAGGTAAGCAATACAAATCATATGATCACTAGAAAGGGTCCTATTAGCAAGTTTTACTTTGATTCTAAGTTTCGCCTTGATAGATATACTCACCAGCCGCCGTCCTTAAAAATTTCAACAGCGCAATTTGGGCAGTGTTTTATAATACGGGCTGTTGCGGCCTCTTCTGCTCTTAGCCTATCTCTATGCTGTCGAGTTTCTCGTCTTCGTTTCTGCTCAAGCGAGGCGTCATATTTCTCACAGGTGAGATCGCGGTGCCATGCGGTCCCGTGGCGAAAGCAGAAATATCCATTATCTCTGGGACAGAAAGCCATAGGCGAGGTTTCTCCCGGGTAATGCACTTGCCCCTTTCCACAACCAAGGGGACACCAAACAAAATTGTTCATTCTAGAAAGAATCCTTTCGATTATTCGTCTCCTATACCTTAAGCAGCATGTTAGAGTTTATAATTGCTTGGAATTCGGTGCTTAAGTTATTCACGAAAATTATCTGTCTTAACTTGGAGATTTCGGCTCACCGAGCAAATAAATCCTTATCCCCAAAGGATTTAACTATTGTGTGACTGAAATGCCCTTTACACTCAGGACATATGGGCATATCTACCGTAACATCCTGAAGTTGAGAGTTAATACATAGTGTGACGCATTCGGAGCAGTAATTAGGATGGGCACAATTATTTGTCAATGCACCGTCTGGAAAGTCGAGAATCGACTTGTTTTCAAAACACACAGAGCACAGCATTGTCCACATTTTATAATTGCAAGATTGCGCGTTAATTAGTTTGTGGTTGATCGCCATTAGGGAATTTGATATGTGTACTGAATATCTACTCAATATTGTGCATTGAATTAAAAGTCTATAGGTACATGTAGGTAGTTATATAGTGTTTATCTCGACGCCTAGATGTTAGGTGAGGCTTCGATGTCTTTGAACTTCCAGCAAGAAAGTATGGTTTCTAAGACTCGTATATTTGAAGCTACCTGTTTAGTACCTCCTTTTTACTCAACCCCTCGGTGGTCCGAGAACCGTTACTCGACATAATAATCTTACATTGTTTCTACAGATATCCATTGATCGAAACCCCTTTCTTATCCTAGACATTTGTAGCACTTTCCTACAAAGCACACTGTACAAGCAAAACGTCTATGTTATACATCTCAGGATATATGTGCAAGGTACTTATCCATACCTGAAAACACAAGTTTAAATACCTTAGGTACCTAGGTAGGTAGGTAATTTAGCAAACTTCTAATTTTTCTAGACACCTGTCTAGGAGGTACATGCAGTAGCAAAAGAAACCTTCTAAAATATTAAGCCAATGAATCACATTCGATGTTTGTCAGTTGACTCGGAATGCGTGGAAGCCACGTCAAAGAAATGTGTGAGTCGACCCATAACTACGCAAATAATACTGTAGTGAGCTGGGTACTTAATCAGGTACGTAACATAATCTTCTCATATCTTATCCTGGCGCTGAGACCTGAACTTCCATCTAAATATCTAAGGAGGACCTTTAGAAGGGGTCATTGTGCCTTTGAGGGTATTAAGAGGCCGCCTCAAAAACTACTTCGATCAACCTTACCACCCAAGCTCTACTCTTCAGCATACTTCAAATCCGCGGCGCGTGTTATCCGTATTATCTTCTAACTATTAGAACAAGATGGCTTCGAATCGCCCCCACGCCAGAATGGTGCCTACTCGCCAATTACATCTCGGCCCTTCTGTGGCAGGAGTTCTCAAGATCGTGGATTTACCTTGGGCAAACTATAGCGAGAACGCACGCTACGAATCTCCTTTCGACATACTTCCAGATGAATTAGTCCTCGCTATTGTAAAGTTTTCGGCCAGCCGTAATAGACACACCTATATCGACTGCTGCGGAGGTGACCCAGATTGGAAAACTATCCAGGCGTTAGCGAAGGTTTGCCGTCGTTTAAACCGTATAACGATGCCATTCTTTTACAGATACCTGTATCATATCGTATGTTCTAACTGCAACCACGAGTCTCTACGTCAAATCTGGTTACCTTATCGGCAAGACTGCAGGCAGCTGATTTTAGATATCAGGAGTGCGAGGCCTATGACCAACGCGCACTGGCTTGCTACAACTGATTTTTTCACGGGCTATAACCGATTAGAATGTCTGACAATCACTGGAAGATTTGATACGGCTATTAGCGAGACATGGCAGCTGACTTCCGACCTTTTGACGCATATGCCAAATTTGAAGCATCTCGTAATCAAGAAAGATTATCAAACCCCTCTGTTCCCCAGCTCCTTTTTATCGTCTCTGATGAAACACGTTACCGCCTCGAGACTTCGGAAGTTGTCAATTTGGAGAGCAGGAAATGCTGGACCAGCGGAGATCTTTGAGAACCGAGATAGTACGGCTGCGTTGAGAGATCTTGAAATGCAAGGTTTCGAGAAGGACGGTGGATCTGTGGAACGTTTGATCCGATGGCCTAAACAGCTTCGGTCTTTTTCTCTTTGGCACAGCTTCTTTCATGAACGTGACGACCATATGGATCTGGCAAAGCTCGGCCAGTGGCTTTCAGCCCATGCAGATACACTCGAGGAAATAGATATTGGCCCCTTATCGCCCTCGGGTAGAGGTAATATCTTTGACTTGTCCCAATATCAGTCATTAAAGACCCTTGGGCTTTCCAGATATTTGTTCTCGCATGGTCTAGAATCTTCCGAGAACGACGTGAATCTGATACTCGCACCGAAGCTTGAAGAGTTCTTTTGGTATTTCACTATTTCCACTGGCTTTTTCAGGGAAACCTGGGATGCATTCGGAGAAAAAGAAGAGCGATGGCTACAAAAGTTGGTGGATACAGCAGTGTCAAAGTCATTGCCACTCAAGAGGATCTATGTTGGCTTTAGGCCCGACCAGAGTTATGCCACAGATACGTGGCCTTGGGATCATCTAGTCAGATTGAAAGAATATTGCCGCCAGTTCGGGATTAGACTCCATTATAACAGACCACCTTTTGAAAGGGAGGAGTGGATGAAGATATACGCGAAAACCCCCGCAAAAGAAGGAAGAGACATTAGGGAATACTTCACGCAGTTCAACCTCGACGATTCATAATACTCTGTGGCGCTATAATTGCGGCCCCTTTCAGGCAATGTCAACTAGACATACTAATACCCGATGTAGCAATAAGAGACGGGCAATTCTTCAGTTTACGGCGAATCTAGCCACAAATAAATAGATAACGTTGATGGGGGGTTTATAGAGCCTGACTTCCATGATTTCTCTCGGCCTATACCAGCCACTAGGTATTGTCAATATTATCAATTTGACATTGTCATACTCTTACGCTTCCGGTTTGATAGCCCAGGATGACCTTTTGTAAGCAAGTTAGAGATAAGCTAGAGTTATCTATGGAGTAGAATTATATTCCATACTACGTTGACGCCGTTCCTGACAAGGTAACATCGGCTGCTTGGCAACTCCCTGCTACGACGTATGTGATATGAGACCCTGCTTTAATCGTCCGCATGGGGAAAATCGGCATGAAATGCAGCCAAGAGCAATAGTCATATGAGAGTTAATATATCACGCATTTCAAATGCCATCTATAGATAAGGTATTCTCCACAGCATGCGGCTCTATATAACGTAATGCTGTGCCTTACTCTAGGCTCTTGAGCCGGTGAATCTTGTTCTCTCAAAGACATTGGCCGGGTCGCAATGATGTCCCTTAGGTTTCTGGCACTTAATGCCGTAGCATCATTTGTTGTAGCGTCTCCTGTGCCTTTCCCTAGGAGCTTTCACATATCTGTGAGGGAGGATAGACCGTTCAACGCGAGTCTCCCTAATGTAACCATTTTCGCAACTGGCGGCACAATCGCAGGAAGCGCGAGCTCGAGCGATCAGACCGCTGGGTATAAGGCCGGCGTGCTTGGCGTTGATGGTCTAATCGATGCCGTGCCGCAGTTGTGGAACGTATCCAATGTCCGCGGGGTTCAAGTAACGAATGTCGCATCGTCAAGTATCACACCCGAGATTCTTCTCAATATAACACGGCAAATACAGCAAGAGCTCGACAGCCCGACCTGCCAAGGTGTCGTAGTGACACATGGCACCGATACGCTTGAAGAATCCGCCTTCTTCCTCGACCTAACGTTGCGTTCCGAGAAACCCGTCGTCATCGTCGGCGCCATGCGCCCCGCAACAGCTATAAGCGCTGACGGGCCAATTAACCTCCTCGAAGCCGTAACCCTAGCCGCACATCCAGACGCCCGAGGCCGGGGCGCCATGATTGTGCTGAACGACCGCATCGCGAGTGCGTTTTATACAACCAAGAGCAACGCAAATTCCCTGGACACATTCAGAGCTGCTGAGCAGGGATTCCTAGGCTTCTTTTACAATATCAAGCCCAAGTTCTACTTCATGCCTGCACTGCCGCACGGGAAGCCGTATTTCGACGTTGGTAATGCGACGAGCCTTCCGCAGGTTGATGTCCTGTTCGGCCATCAGGGACTTAACCCCACTCTGGCGTCTGCGGCTGTTGCAAGTGGTGCTAGGGGTCTAGTCCTTGCTGGCATGGGAGCGGGAGCATGGACTTCGAAGGGTTCCGATGTTATTGATGATGCCGTAGAGAAGAGTGGCACAATTGTGGTTGACTCGCGACGATCGATGGATGGTTACGTCCCACCATACGGCCCTGGTGGATATGGAGGTGGTCTTCTAAATCCCCAGAAGGCCCGCATCATGCTGCAATTAGCATTGAATGCCGGATATACGAGTGCTCAGATGCAGACTTTATTCGAGTTTGATGGTTAGACTATGAAGTGATATCAGTTTCAAACGACATCGCAGCATATTCTACGGCGATTGAGAATTAGTTGTTCTGTCCGTAATTTAGCTCTTATTAAGATCTAGGCGCTGGAATCCATATTCATCTAGCATTTATATTAAAAGACAGATACAAACCCCACCAGTATTGCGACAAGCAGTGGTAATGGTAAATCGAAGAAAGCTGAAGTGCGCATGGCTGACATACTCACTCCCTGGGATTTATCGTCGTTGGCTGTGTTGGGGGAGATATTGCTTGCTGAGTTCGGGTCTATTGTGAAAGTCCGTTTCGCCGCAGGTGTTAGGACGTTATTGGCAAAATCCGAAGACCTCCAATCCGACCAATCGTGTGTCAATAAACCCCTATTAAAATTTGATTGTTAGATTGATGCCCTCGCATTCTAAGAATAATGCAAAGCTACATCATATATACTACGACAAAGAAAAGACGTTATGAAACTCACCAGCTTTCATCATGATCCTGAGTCCCTTCGCGGATGTAGTAACTTCCCCCTATTTCCCATATCATCCAACCGGCATTCGCTGAAGGTACATAATCCAGGAGGCATGAGACATATGGGTCTTGCGCAGATGTGCCGTTCTGTACGAGACCGAACTCCGTCAAGACAACTGGGAATTGGTTCTCAGCTTCGTCTGTTAAGGCCTTGAATCCAGCGTTAAATAATTTGACTTGAACCGTAGTACAGTTGCTGGGCCCAGGTCCGAAAATGTTGTCGTATGCATGTAGCTCGAGAACTAGTTTATTCGCGAAGCCCGAGAAATCGTCCTTATTGAATGTAGCTGATCCGGGCGTGAGGGCTGTCCCGTTAACCACGGGGCTTAAATCCAGGTCCGAATCTAGACCCGAAAGGAATATCAGGACGTCTTCATTGGCTTTATGAATAGCACTTGAGCCCTGTTTAATATAAGTATACCAACGTTCCCAGCTGTAGGAACTGCTGGCAAATGTGAGGTTATTTAGGGGTATGCGAAGCTCATTTCGCAGAGACATTGATGTAAGGCTTGGCCATGTTTTCCCCTAGTTAGTTGATATTAGTAATATGATTCATCGTTAACGAAGATGCGGCTGTACAAACATGAGTTGCCATGAACGATAGGCCTCGGGCCCAGTTCTCAATGTTAAAGAATTCGTCGCCCCACCAGGAGTTCCCATCAAGGGGGCTGCAGCACCAGCCAGCTTTTGAGATATGGTTATCTAAGTGGACATAGATCTCTTGTTTGGCACACTCATCCGCAATAGCGTCATAAATCTTTGGATATTCCATTAGCTTCGAGAATTTAGTGTGCGACTTAATAAATACCAACTGACCTGTAACCGCGTCGTCTTTGTATTAAAAGATGGGTTGTTGGTAATGATCTTATCGTACACTGCCTTTCCACCATCTTGTCCCAAAGCATCGGTAAGGGCTTTCTGAATTGTTACATCAGTCTCCCCATTATCGTAGTATTGATCTATCATTTCAGTGGCGTATGTGAGCCGAATAGTGTTCATGCCTAGACTCTTAACTCGAGAGATGATTGATTCAATAGACTGATACTGTAGACCTTCCGGAATCATGGTATCGAGCGATCCCGGCCAGTTAACACCGACATAGGTGACGGTTGAGCCGGTGGCATCGTGAATCCACCGGTCCGAAGTGACGAAAGGTCCGTTTGGCCAAGTCGCACGCGGCGTATTCGATGAAGCGAAGATTCCAACGATAGCTAGACAGGCGGGTAGCCCGTACCGCCATACCCGATTTGCCATTTTAAACGAATGTTGATGAAGTTGAAGTTGAAAAGTTCAAAACCGTAGCTATTATGTTTTTCAGACCAGACCAGACTTTTGATTTATCATAACCAATACGAGCATTTTAGCGGGCGCATAATCGTTTCATCAGTACCGTTTCGTATTTATAGCCAAGAAAGGTGACATGTTAAGCCGATCGCCCAACGAAACCATTTTCATTGGATAATAGTTCCCGATTTGTAGTGGGGATAGACGCATCGAATAGTCAAAGATCTGCTAACTTTAGATGCTCGGATGGCATGGAGTTCGTGTTTTTCTTTTATCATCTTCATTACGTATAGGCGTATCATCGAGCTTAAATAATTGTTGAGTCGGCCTTATGCTAATTCCAAATTTTGATTCAGAGTGTAAAGTTTGTACCTATTGATAAAATGGAAAATGTATTAGTCGCCAGGGTTTGCATTTCTTATTCGTGTTAGCGTTCGTTTACATGTTTACACGTGCGCATACAGCGTTTGAATTAGCTTACCTAATACAGAATACTTGTAGGTAAGGGACCTGGCATGTTTTCTGAGCTAAAACTCGTTTCTCAACCTTCTTTCTCTCGTTGTCGATATATTCGTCCCATGTCTCGTAGGTTTATACGCGCCGCTTGTTCAAATATTACTAACGTATAAATGCGCTAACACTATCAATACTCTCTGTTCGCCATTTACGGTTAATATTGCTCATTATTGGTATAACCGTGCGTCGTACACAAGAAACCGATTAGGTCTCTTGTAGGGTCTGATGGCTAACGCCAGGCCGAGCTTACAAGGAAATGGGGTTTCTACTCGTCTGGAATTAACCCCATTAGCTTAGGGAGGTCATGATCCGTAGGCTTCAAGCAAGCAAGCGAGTTCATAAGCTAATCGAAGTTTGAATTGCCATTCAAGGTGGCCATCCCATATCGAAATTAAGTAGGTCCGGAACTTCGGTTGGTGTGGGAAACGTGGTATAGTCGAATTGCGATATGGTTGAGGAATCCGTCATCTCTAGCAAATATTTTTGACCAGAGTTGGTTGAGATATCTTCTAATAGTTCTGCAGATTCACCAACGACGGGTTGCGAGTTATGTTCTGCTACAACTCCGCTCAGAGTCGTATCCACCCGGTCTTCTAGACCTGTCGCCTGGCTAAAGATATTGACTGCGTGTGAGTTTTTGTCTGCATATGCCTTCTCTTCTTTTCTGACATCGCGGTACTCGTTTCCCAATGAATTGCCGACATTGCTCCTTTTATCTGCTGCTTGCTGGCGACTGCTTTGCATCGCAATACCCGAATCCAGCGTTGGCGATGAACGAAGACTATGAGAAGCGCTGGCTGGCTCGAGGGCTTTCGCATTATCACTCATCCACTGATCGATGATAACTTGCAATCCCTCCCCTAGCACCTCCTCCTTAAACGTATCTAGGTCCCTCTCTTCGCGCGGAAGATTCCAGGTCACTACTCCCCTCGCTTCTAGGAACTCGGCTAAAAGAGCCGGTCCTCGGGCTGTCATAAAGTCCTGGAAAACACATAAGTCGTCGGAGAGCTCTCGGTCACGGTAAGGTGTCCTTGGACGCGGATGTGGGGAGAAGATAATGTCAAAGACTGCAAACCATTGCTGCTCCTCTGGCATCTTAGACGACACTCTCTGGCTGAGTTCCCTTTTTTGCTTTTCCGAGATACCATCCATTATGGTGGAAGGTTGGGGCGTACAACTCCTTAGCCCGATATGCAAATCCCTCTCGTCTTCATCCTTAAATGTATCGTTACAAATCGGGCAGTGTATTGGTTTGCGATGGCATCGTGTTACGTGCTGTTTAACATCACGAACCCTAGCCAGGAAGTATCTATAACAGTCCCTATAGCGAACCGGGTCCTTCTTGGCATAAGGACAAGCTAGCCATAGTCGGCGATCCTGTGCTCGTCGCTTGGTAAAACTCCTCTGACTTTGCTTTTCCCCGGCAATGGTTGAGGCACAGTCCGACAAGCGATTACGTTTACGCGGCCGGTCATCCTCACGCTCATGTTCAACTAATTCAAATGAAGTTTCGGTACTGTCGATTACTAAGGCGCTCTCATCCTGCTGACGCCCCCACGGGTCCTTATAGGCTGTCATGACCACTTGTAAGAACGAGTCCTTCCACTGGAATAACGGATGTTCCTCTTCAATTGGTGGCGTATCTGCAGAATAGTTTGAATTTGGTGTTTCAGAGTCGTCTGCTTCCCATAAGAATGTAATGTCGTATCCAGAACGTCCCATCGTCTTGTGACAACGAGAAAAAACTTGATGAAACACTTCTCACCAAGACGAGGCCATGCTTTGCGAGCCATCAAAACATTCCATGCAATGGGATCCGCATAAGATTGACCTAGTTTAGTAGTAGATTCATCCTACATAATCTAGAGCGGACAATGTCGGATTTTGTGGCGACGAAGTTTCAGAGAAATACCGATTTAACCAAGTCTAGGTATCCAACATATGCTAGGACGCGGCTAGACATTTTGTCCATGCGGCTCGGCATGTATATATGCGCGCAGAGCACCATAGTGCTCTTATGCAGGCTTGTTCTGGTGACTCGGATCTTGGCTCTTCGTTATTGGATAGCATGTCGTTCGCTCCGCATTAGCATGGTTGCCTTATAACGGGACCGGCCGCATTACACGTCCGTAATTTTAAGCCGCGTTCCATCTTTCCGACGGAGGCGCGGTTTAGTCCTATATCCCCCGCATCGCTTCCTCTCTATTATGCCCGTCCCGTTCCTAAAACCCAAGTGACGGAGCACGTCAAGTTGCGGCCACTCCAGACTACCCCGGACGCACCATTTACTATGATGATGAACAAAACAAGAATTCAGACCAATCGTGAAAAATACTTTCACGCCTCACGGTGCCATTTTATCTTACTATCATTATTAGAGCGAGCTAATAGGAAATAAGTAAGTTAAACAAATATTCTCAATTGACTAGAGCCTTTCAATTTACAAACTTCGCATCTTCTTGCCGTTTAGCACAGATCACGAAATAAGTGCCTTACCACAACTAGTTCGTAACCTGGTGTCTCAATGCAGAGTAACATGAGCGGAGAATATTCTCCAATCATTAAAATATCGAATTTGCCACACGAGGCAGACGAGGGTAGTTTCGTACTTAGTTGACGTCAACAAGGCTCGCATGAGTACGGTACCTAGTCAACATTAATGAGTTATTCACTTTATTAATATTCTATTAATTACCCAAGGTATCTACATAGAGCAACCTTTCACTGCTCCTTCTAGCTGTTATTTCATTTTATAAGATGAATATGTTCATAATTTCCTGCGCCCGCAGCCTACTTCTGAATAAGTCACATATAATTGGCTATTATTACGATATCTTTCCCCCTGCAGTTGGGTGCGGGACCAGGTCTGGTGGTTTTATGTACACTGCCTACCAAGGCTGAGTTTTGCCAAATCAAAAGTTATTGCTCGCTCTTTCGGTCTAGATTTTCGAGCATATCTTATAGACTATTATCTGATCCATCAACAACTTCACTACGTCAAATATTAGATCCCATTCGGCAAATCCTCAAGTGTCTATCAGCATGCAGTCTTCCAGTTCACACATAACTTACGCTACAGAGGATTCACATATCCCGGCCTATGTGGATAATCTCAAAAGCCTCTCTTCCGTAATGGCGAGATCAAATGAATCGTCTGGAATGGCCACCGAGCCAAGAAGTCGTTCCCCTCTCGCAGAAGACCGGGAACCTCTCCTTGGGTACCCAGATGAGCACCATTCACCCCCCTCGCATGAAAACCCCGCAGCTGAGCCTCTTCGAAAGAGACCCTACGTAGGCGGCTTAGCTATTATTATTTTTTGTCGGCTTTTCAACACGACATTTGCCGCTTGCACGATAGACAATGCGATCAAAGTGGTCGGCGACGGATGGAACTACTGGATCAATAGATTCCTTTTCGTCGTCTGTTTGGTTATCCCAGTCTGGAATATATTTGCTCTTGTTCTGAGTATTGTTAGCTGCCCGTTTTTCTCGGTCTTTGGTCGCAAAAAGGGAGAATCCGTGAGCAGCTTCAGAGATAGGCTACGTATCCGGTTCGCTTGTAACGATGCAGTTTTGGGCCTGATTACTCTGGGCCTACTCGCCATCGCGTGTTATGCTATAAGTTCTCATTGGGAAGAACGGTTCGTAGGGCTTAGGCCACCTATCATAGCGATGGTGTCGGTCCTCGTGTAAGTTCATTCCTTTATATCATCTAGGTATTATACAATTCCAGCGACATAATTCTAACATAAAAAACTAGTGGTGCAGAGTTCTTTACAGCGATGATTCAGCTGCAGATGTGATCCAATCATTTAGATTCTCAGGGAGGATGTTATATAGTGCCTATCTAATACACCTCTCAGAGGTGATAAGAGACATTATAGCAAGATATGATCTTGAGGGATTGCTTTGTATAGAAATTTAATGAACGACTTGGGTGATGGTTTATGGAGAAACCTTTCTAGCTTGTACCAAATTTCTGAAAGAACATTAGAGAGCAGCATTAGTCAAGATAACCTGGGAGCACTATCCGATAACAAACTTCCAAGTGTGGCAAGGGAACATCTATAATTGTCCGAGTCACGTTCTCTCGGATAGCAACTAGGATGGTCAAACTTGGGGTCAGACGCCGAAGGTTATGTAATATTACGTGCGTTAAGACAAAGCAATCGAGTCGCAATATTTAAAACTCGTGGTTAAATGATTGGCTGATGCAAGACTGAGGTCCTAGCAAAGTATTAGGGCGACTAAGGCATTAGCGCAACTGAGGGCATTATACCTTAAGGAGGTATCTTAGGTACTTATTTGCTTCTTTAACGGAAACTCGTATATTATGTATGTTAGTAGGTTTTATAGAGAGAAATATCAATCTAGATATTGACTTAAATATTCAAGTACAAAATGGGTACCTCTTATTCTAGTAGAATTAGGTTAGCTTTAATAAGAAAGTCGGAAATATTCAAAATGACCTTTTTCTCAATATGTATCCCTTAAGTATGTCTAATGACCTCAATGACATCAGATGAGATACAGGGTCGGTACTTTAGGTAAACCCTTATCCCGTTAGCTCCGAATGAATGAAACCTGGGGCCTTGTGTGACAATAACCATGCAAGGCGCCCTGAAAGCTTATCTGAAATGTTTGGGAAAGTACCTAAGGTAGGTACTATAAAATACAGTGGATTAGGCTTGGTCATCTGCTATCTATCCGTGTTATCCAGGTACCGGCATGCGTACTCCGTTATCGATCGCACTAACGTCACCCACCTATTCATTGATGCAACCTTAAGAGGTACCTACCTCCTAACCTAACTCTAGGTACCTAAAAGCCAAACTTAGGGCTGCTAAGTGCTGTGTGCTGGGGCAAGTCAAGCCAACCAGACCAACTTTACCAACCTTGAGCCTACCCACTTTGAAGACCCTCAACTTTCTTTCCTCAGCTACCCACATCGCATTTCTTACACTACCTTGCTACCTACCTACGTATACTACCTCATAATAATCTTCCCCTCAAACCACCAAGAGGTGTGTCATCGCCATTCAGATTATCCAATCTATATTACCAGGAGAAACTTGCGAGCTGGTCATCCCAGCCGGGGTAACTCAGCCGCTATAGGGGTTCCAAGTTGCTATACGGATTATTCTATCTTAATATCTATCTCTTCGATAAGAATCCTTCTAGATCAAAATCATCTTTAATCGCATCCCATCCCCTCCCATCCCATCCCACCAAAAGTTATCATCATGGCTACAGCTCCTCCACCCACAGCACACGTCGATGAGGATGTCCCTCAAAATGAAGGGTCTAAGTTAAAGACCTTTATTTCTATCCTACGAAAGTAAGCAAATTCTTGTATACTGATCTTTGCCCCCCCTGAAGCAAAAGGGGAGAAGGCAAACTCACCGCCACCCACCGTCGGTATTCATCCGTAATCGGAATTACTTCGAGATACAGCAATATGCGCCTTTTTCACACGTTTGTATTCGTTAGTGATAGATTTTATTAACATATCTCCATGTTCTAGGTTCATAGGTGTTGCAGATCTTGCTGCTGTGCGATTCTCTCTTCCGTCCCAGCTTCTCGAGCCGACTCCCAACTTAGAATACTGGAACTACCTCGACAGTCCCAGTGCGTTTGCCGCGATAGGTACATCCGACGAACCTCTAGATCGTATGCTCGAAGTCCTACGTTTCTGGTTTACCAAGGATTTAAAATATGTCAAGGGCAAACCATGCAAACCGTATAATTCCTGCCTGGGCGAATTTTTCCGATGTAACTGGGAAGCAGAAGATAATGCGCCACGGATCGATACTAAGAGCTTGACAACTGCTAGCAGTGGCAATGCCAGTAGTGCATCTTCGGTCAAGTCATCCAAGGCTAATGGCGACCCACGAACAGCATCCACCGTATCTGTTGTCCAAACTACAACTAATCCGTCCGGGCCTATCGTTCGGATATCATATTTGACTGAGCAAACCTCTCATCACCCGCCAGTCAGTGCTTTCTACGTCAGCTGTCCCGAGAAAGGATTACATGCCAAGGGGTTCGATCAGATCAGCGCGAAGTTCACCGGTACTACTATCAAAGTGTCCCCAGGCGAGCATAATCTAGGTATTTTCATTACTCTCGAGCGAAGGGATAATGAGACATATCAGTTAAAGCATCCGGCTGCACATCTTGGGGGAATTTTGCGAGGCTCTCTGAGCGTGAGTGTTGGTGACTACGCCTACGTGACTTGCCCTCAGACAAAATTAAAAGCCATCCTTCATTACATCGAGGATGGTTGGCTTGGTCGGGCGCAAAACAAGATGGAAGGTGTCGTCTTCAGATATGACCCGGATAAAGACGACAAGATACGCATCAAGGATGTGCCTGACTCGGACGTGATTGTGAGGCTAGGTGGTGCATGGAAAGATAGAATCGTCTTCACTCTTGGCCCTAAACCTGTGGTAAGTTTGCAGAATATATTTCATTCCCCTCATTCTAGCAGCGAGATATTAACAGTTTCTATATAGGACTCACATCCGCCGGAGAAGCAAATAACTATCATTGACCTTAACCCGCTCGCTGTAGCTCCCAAGGTTCTGCCGCCGAAAGAGAAACAGGCCGAGAACGAGTCTCTGGTGTTATGGGACGGCGTGACTCAGGCCATAATGGCGAAGCAATTCTCAAAAGCTACTAATGTCAAGGTAGAACTCGAGGAAAAACAGCGAGAGAAAGCTAGAGAACGTGAGCGCAAGAACGAAACCTGGAAACCAGTGTTCTTCGATCAAGTTACAGACAAGCGGGGAACACCTGACCTCACGGAGAAGGGTCGCCAAGTACTTGAGAGGGCACAGAAGGAAGACTGGAGTTTAGAAGGGATCATCTAGAGCGGGGAGCGTCCTCCCAGGTTAGAAACATAGCGACCGGGTAGGGCCATCGAGGTTCTGCATTGCATAATAGTCCTTGGGTTACGATACAGCATTATTGCTTTTTGGATGGCTTCGCTTACATATATACGCGCATACATTTACCAACCATGGGGATAAGGCATAGCGGCTTTGGCCAAAGCCGCACGTGGAGTTCTGTGCATTCGTTTAATATCTGGTTTTTTTATTTTTATTTTTTTCGGGTAGACACAGATTCGAGTTTAAGCGGCGTTCAGGAGCATGTAGAAGCTGATAGATAGGTCTTCTTCGGAAGTTTTTCTTTTCATCAAGACTTTCTACCATTTCGCTGAGACATACTCAGCACCAACCTTCGTTTTTTTTTTTATCATAAAGATTCTAAAGAGCTTTGAACATATATCAACCTTGTATCAAAGGATTATATTATTCTATTTAGCTTCTCACTTCTCCATTATTTCGATATTTGCTAATTGTAACTTATCTACTGTAACTTCGCAGGCCAAGTAAGAAGAAATACATTAATTAGAGGATTCAATGCTGTGTGCACCTATATTTAATATCATTTAAATCTACGATAGCATCCTCCAACATGATATTCGTTAGTAGACTGCAACCTCCTTAATTTTCATACCTCTAACCTACAGGTCCGTAGTGACTGTGATGTCTTCCCCAAGAGCCAAGTCTTCCAAGAATTTATCGTTGGCCTTTCTTATACGCTCCAAAGCGTCCCGACCGAGGACAAGCCTCAACACTTTACCCTTCAGGTGTCCCGCCAAACCTTCGCCCGTCAATGTCTCAAAGATACGATCCACGCCCTTCTGGGGGTCACCAGGCTGCTTGCCGCTTTTGGTCAGCAAGACATCACGGATCCGTGCGACGGCTGTGCCCTCGTAATCCTCAGGCAGCGGTGTCGCAGATTGGTTCAAAGCGGCGAGGAAGTTGGTCCGGAAAGAGCCCGGCTCGACAATCAGGACGGACACGCCAAACTCGGCTACCTCGGCTGCTAGAGACTCGGACATGGCCTCTAGCGCTGCTTTGCTTGCTGAGTACAACCCGGTTGTCGGCACGTATTCCTTGGCTGCCAAGCTGCTCATGCTGACGATGACGCCGGAATGCCGCGCCCGCATGCCTTCTAGCGCTGCTTGTATCACGTACAGCGGCCCGAAGAAGTTGGTTTGTAGTTGGAGCTGGGCTTCTTTCTCACTAGGTGGCGTCAATTCTGAAATTCGTTGGTAGCTGTTAGTATAGGTGGTGTTGTTTACCTCATTTGCTCGACGGCGCCAAGGACGAGGAAGCCCGCATTGCTGACCAGGTAGTCGATTTGTCCGACCGCTTTGACTTTCTTGGTGATGCTCTCCCGAGACTCGTTCAGATCCAACTCGATGACTTGACCTCCTGCGGACTCGATCTGTTTCACTGCATCCCCGGACTTGGCCTTGCTGCGCACTGTTCCAATGACACGGTGGTTTGCTTTGAGGGCTTTGAGACAAAGCAATAGGCCAAAGCCATTGGACGCTCCTGTGATGAACCAAACAGACATTGTAGGATTTTATGAGGTTAAATTGAGCTGCTGAGATGTTAAAGCCTACCTATCCAACTCCAATCCTTCTCTCCCTTATATACAGGTCAGACATTTGTTGGTTGTTATACCATAATGTCATCCCCTTAACGCAGCCAGGCCATCTAAATTGTCGCCAACAAGCACGAAATACCTAAATACAGCATTTTTCATCCAACATAAAGATCTGAAATCGGATCTTGCTATAGAAATCCGAACGTCGTTGGCTTTTCGCGGATTTAGGTTATACTCCTACTATATAGTAACTGGCCTTTGTCTAATCTGTAGGTGATAGGAGTAGTTTGCGGCGGTAAAATCCGATTTCTGGAGCTGGGTATCGGCGATGCCGACTTATCACCGACGGCGCAGAATTTAGTGTTGGTTGGTATTGCAGAAAGTTGAAGCAATGTATGGGGTTGATCAATAAGTAGTTAGTTTGAGGAAAGGATAGTTCTAGGATCTGCGGAAAACAGCGTGTTTAGAACTCGGACAAAACACAATAAGCTTGATGGCGACCTGTTAAATAAGATTAGGTAGTTAATCGATCTATTTATTATTAAGTTAATGTTGTCAATTTGTCTTTCGAGCGTGGGCTCAACTCGCAAATTTTATCTTTCCTACTTTGAATAACCATGACGGTTGTACCCCTGAAGACTTATCGGCATCAACTGGCCTGAAAGGGGAGTATCTACTGATACTTCTTAATCTAGCCAGACGCACGATAGCCAAGGCGACAAACTGCTGGTCTAGTGAGACTGGTGTCTGACCGGATAGCGGCGTGTCTCCCGAGGAGATAATTTGACCTCTATACGGGAGAGAAACGGCACTAGGCAATTCTACACGTCACCACAAGTGAAGAGTCATGTCCAAGGTAGAGCTTCAAGGAGGTTCTAGAGTGACCTACGAGAATATAACTCTGTTTAAAGATGAGGGGCTATAAAACTACCTAACTACCTAGAAACGGATCAATGATGTAACTGGAAGCTCTTCATTGGCATAATGGCCAGAGTAAGATAAGCCCAAATTCTATGCTTCTTAGGTCAATGTTTTATCATTAAGAAACTCATTATCAGCATCAAATAAACTGCGAATAACCCTTTATATACATTATGCCCGTCGTACTAAGGCCATGGAAAACCCAGACATTATATTCGCTTCGCTTGAAAGTTATCAATCAGCCCTTACCCATAGCGCCTTTGATACCTAACAGTAGGTGTTGTTATTTCGACATTCAATTCCCTTATTCACAGCGATTCCAACATGTTATTAATCAAAGCGCCGATTATGAACTCCTTGGGTAGATATACCACTTGCGATCGAATGGCATCGGATGTTTCGATAGCATCTAAGACCACTCCAAATTTCATCTACTAATTGATTAGCTGTTTAAAAGTATTGGCGAACGGATCTAATCACATACTCTTTAACTAGGTGAAATATAAGCATTTCAATCCTTATGCTCAAAGTCTCATCTCTATCGTATCAAGTGTTAGTTTACTACTTCAGTTGGCATAATCATTAGGATATCACTTACCAGCCAATGCTTGCCACATAAATTTAGTGTCCGGATATCCATCGGGCGCGGGCCGGCTACCCCTAGGCTTAGAAGCTGTGTCTTTCTCCCGTAACTTCGACTTGACCTTCTCCAAGGCTTTACCAATTTTGGTGGGGAGCGAACTGCTACTGGCCAGAGTTTTAACGTCGAAGGATGACTTGCGATCTTCGTGTAGATGAAAATTAGTAAGATAAGGCACTTAATGTAAAGAAGTTAATAGAGTAAGTTGGGTTAAAAGGCAACTAACAATCATTACTGCCTTGGTATTTCTCTTCTAAGTCATCCTCCTTTTTGCTTGTCATATCTACTAGAGTTTTCTCCGACGCAATGGACGGCCGCCTTGGGCTTGTTGTATTGGTAGAGAATGACAATTCGGACTGCGGTGACATTTTGACAGTTTCTGAGCTCCGTATGTGTATACCTACCTAGGTAATTATTAAAGAACTTAGTTTTTAATTGATGTTTGCAATACGATAGCTGACAACTTAAACTGGGTTTACCTCCCTCGACGGGATAATTCATATTTAAATACATTTTATAGACATTCCCTACACGCTTTATAATCCATAAACTCCTCTTTGAATGGTATTACTCATATTTGATATTTTGCTTCGGTTCTCAAAGCCGAGATGACGTACCGAGAGCCGAGATCATTCGTAAGATATCGTGCGGGTCTAGTTGGACGAATTAGAATCTTGATGGTGGGTATAAGTAGGCGAATTGGGCTTCTTTCTTCAACGTCAAGCCGAAGCCGAAGCCGACTTAGGATTCGCTGCTCGTCGGAACAATTCATATTCTAGAATTTGAATCAGCCCATGTTGGAGTCAAAGCTTTTGATTCGCGGCTTCGGATTACTTTCATAGAATCTTCTTGTATATATCGTTTTTACTCTCAGCCTCTCGATGAACGATCGTACGGACCCACCACTGCTTCTTCGCCGTAACGGTCGGCCTCAAGCATGCGATGTAAGTAGTATATGTGAAATGCCTCTAGATACATTTGTTGACGAAGCATGCAAGCCCTGCCGTAAACGTAAGCTAGCTTGCGATCATACACAGCCGGTCTGTAGTCGTTGTAAGAAGAGAAAACAGGATGGCGAATGCGTATATCTCGCGTCAGGGTCAAGGATATCGGCATCCAAAAGCCCATTGCCATCTCCAGCGCCTTCTACACCGCTCCCATCCCCTCGCCGCGGAAGTCTTCAGCACTCTCAGAATAGCTCGGCGTTGACACCCGACGCTCAAGTTTCAGGCCTCACTCGACCTGGCTACCTCGGCCCAACCAGTTACTGTAATATCTATGAAGACACCGAAAATAGCCTTTCACTCCTTCAAGGATCAGATAGAGTCACTACCCAATCCGAAAGCGTCGCTCACCATACTCCTATTGAAGGCTCCCAGACCAATATTTCTGCTCGAGTTCGTGATATGGCACTCGCAGTGCTACGTAATATACCCGATCCGATCCAGGGGAGTACTCTACGCTTCAAACCTGGGAGTGACGGCTGGATACGTAATATTGCAGAGCCAGTAGTCAAGTCATTATATGAGACTTTCGGTGATTATTTTAGCCCGGGAAATCGACCGACTGCCAAATTAGAGGAACTCGCTCAGATTATCTGTGCCAATACTTTAAGGCCGTTTTCAGATGACGAATCTGACCCGGACAAGTGGTTTGGCCAATTTTTGGGGAAGAACATACGCTGGGAGTTAATAGGAATACTCTCCATATTTTGGGAGTTCGTTCCAGGTTCAACCACAGAGTTCTGGAACGGGAAGCGCTCCGCCGAATTTGACCGTGGATTCCGCATAGCAAGGGAGAATATGCACCTAAGCCTGGATTTATGTAAAGAACTTTCTGCCGGAAACTCTATGATGCTCTGTTTAAGTCAGAGATGCACCGTCATGGATTCCAGTACGTACCTAATGATTGAAAATTCCTTTCTCCTAAAAGATACTACCCAAACCCCTCAAACCACGTACTAAGATCAGAGGTACCTATTATTAACTTTTATTATTAGTGTCTGTCGGAGATGCCGGTATGTAACCTATGTCTGTAACTACTATGCCAAGTAGTCGTATATAATATCGAAACATTAAGATTATCCATTGCTAACCATTAGCATAGATTTAGTTGTATGGAGAACTCACGCCGAGACAATTTCGTTGCTTACTTTCCTTGGGTTTCACGCCGTAGAAGAAAATGGTAGACATCAAACATCCTTATCGATGGAGATAAAGAAGAGGTTTTTTTATCATATATTCACTATGGCCATGGTTGTTGTCTCCTTCACCGGAAGACCTCCCTTGATTAGCTCTCAGTACTCGTCGACCCCTCTTCCTCTTGATATTAGCAACGAAGATTTATTCTCTGACCATGAAACTTTCATGAAAGCTATTTCACGTCTAGATGACCAGGGTTGGAATACCGACGGAGAGATATATCCTTCTACTAATATTCGTGCCCGAGCAATCATCGCCATTATCCGCGAAGAAATATTCAAAATTGCTCTCAACCATAGACAAAACGTTCTTCCAAACGCACTTTCCATTGAAACTCTGCTGTAAGTAAGCCTCTAGGGATGTGTCCACAGTCCGATATTAACTAAGACGGGTAGCCAACTTCGATCTCGCGAGCTTTCAACAGTTTCCGCATTCCCTTCATGCTTGCGCTTCGATCCTTTTGATATTGATGACCCCGATGTTCCCATAAATCACCTATCTGCGAGGTTATTTATACAGCAAGAGCATTTACAAAACATGTTTTTTATCGAAAGACTCTTGCTTCGATTCGGCCATCAAGACAAGGGCGATTTATTGAAAGTTAGCTACGACTTAGTTACTCAGACATTACCTTGGTATGTTTAGAAGCCTACTCCGCTCAGGCCTTACTTCGTAACTATTAATCCGGGACTAACAATATCGCAGTACGTCGTGACCTCCCTCACCCCCTTATCCTTGAATCTTATTCTATTAGACTAAAATTGAATAATGCTTCTCGCGCATCTACGACGGATATTAACATAGAACAGATTATTTACATTTGGATAGGCTGTCATCTTTTAGGAATGACTGTGAATGGCTTGTAAGTTAACAATATGAACAATAGCTTGTTACCGTTTTCTGATGAAGATATTAAAGGTTATGGCTTACGCCGTTCCTGCTGGTGGTATACTCTGTTTAGAACTTCTAAAGCCTACCCTCCATTTGAGGCCCCATAACGACTCCAGGATCACTCGTTCCAACATCATCCAGAAGTTGAGTCTCCTCGTCGCGTTTCTCGACTGGGTCAGCCCGTCAGCGCCGAACGGGGATTTATGCAACGACGCTAAGTCAGTAATACAACGCGTTCTCGATCAGACATTAAATGCAGCATCGAGTATATATGAGCCCCCTGCGGTATTTCAGTGGGATTCATCAACACAATTAGACTTCAATTTTGATCTCCTCGATACGTTCGACTGGATTCGCCCGGATTTCCCTTCGAGTCAGCAGTCAAATCAATAAGGTATTGGGCATTCGTGGTCTTATAACTTAGAGTATATCTAGAGAGAAGCTGGGGGAAATACCTTGGGTTAGGTTGAGTTAGGTACTTAACATATGATATTAGATGGTCTACGAATTAGATTCAAGAGGTACCTATGAGTTGTAAAGTGCTATTGCTCCTATCGATAGAAAAGCCAAGGCGGCATATCTTGTACCCACTTGCACGGACTTAAATGTAACTATTGTTAGCGTAATGTAGACCCCCTGAATGCGTCTAATTACACCTTGCTTTGTACGATCAGTTCCCTGTTGTTCCTTACAGTTCATGTATTACTTGTGATTCCTAAGCTTATAATGGCGCCTAAACTTGCTAACTTTGCTAACCTACGTCCTAACTTAGGCACCTTATGAATTTGATGTAACGAAACACTAAGCACAAAGGAGCGAACCGGATGCACGATTACGGCGAACGAAATCTTTAATTAATAATATTCTGTTACGTTGTACCATCGTTAGCAGGGCCATCATCCATCATCGTGTAGCCGCCAACCTTCCTCATTTTATGTAGCGTTCCTAGCTGGCCTAGCATCTAATATGCAGGAACAAGCACGAAAGACTAGCCAATGCATGGGATATAAACAAACCGCAAAATTTACAGATTTGGTTATGATCGGACCGGCTTCTTATTGCTTATCAACCTATCTAATGGCGTTTATCCCTACGAACCTGCAAACCCCTGATAGTAAAGTGGCATGGGTATCTACACCGCGTTCGTCTTCTCATTGATGAGCTCTCTTGCAGGATTCGATACCCCGCGTTCCGAGATAATGGAGGCAAGACGTGCCGCACGGTTCGTAGACATTACTCAATGTAACGGTGGGGACAAAGATTGGGACATCTACTCCGGTCACTGACAAGGCCTCGCTGCAGTTTGCATGATGCAGTGGCATACTGGCGTATCCGGGAGCTCACCGGGACGCCAGGGATGGAAGGTTATTTCCACTTAGACGGCACGCGAGTTGGTCACGACCACACTACTACCACAGGGCGATCATAGGGCAGGTCCAAGACATGTTTGTTTCGTTCCTCCTTACCACTTAGAGACAATCCGACGTGTTTATCTTATCATATCGAACGAATTCTTGTCTCCGGATTGTTTATCTTGACCTTAAAGCCGTTGTCAGGTGCATCGTTATCCGCCCTGGAATGCATTAATAACAGGTAGGGATATGATACATAAAGAAATATATCACACTCGTTTACACCCTTTTCCTCTATCTTGCTCTTAGTAGCAAGAAGCTATAGTCGCCATGCCTTCATTCGGCTTGCGCTCCTGTTCAGTTGCTTTTATTATATTGGCGACGGCCCTGGGGAATGATGCTGCCGCTATAGATCCTCTTTCGTATGTTGATCAATTGATCGGAAGTCGAAATGGAGGAAATATCTTTCCGGGAGCCACACTCCCATACGGTATGGCTAAAGCTGTTGCCGACACTACCAGCGGAAGTAATCAAGGAGGATTTACTCTTGACGGGACTCCAATTTCCGGGTTCTCTGCCTTACACGACTCGGGAACTGGAGGTTCGCCGTCCTTAGGAAATTTCCCGCTCTTCCCGTATGCGAGCTGTCCCGACGATGATATTGATCGATGCGATTTTCCCAAGAAAACCCGGGCCAACCATGGCCAGTTTGACCAGAATAGCGTTGTGGCGCGTCCGGGGTATTTTGAGGTTACGCTGAACTCCGGCGTTAAAGCTGCTATGACAGCCAGTAAACATGCTGCGCTGTTTCAATTTACCTTCCCTGCATCAGATGGGAATGCCTCGCACCCTCTCATCTTGCAGGATCTGACGGACCTTTCGGACTCGCGTCAAGATAACGGCACCGTCTCCGTCGACGAGAAAACCGGAAGAATCACCGGGAATGCCCGTTTCCAATCAAGTTTCAGCCAAGGAAAATAGTAAGTGCATTCGAAATTGTTCATAAATATTGTAGATAAGTACTAACTCCGGGTATAGTGTACCTTACTTTTGCACCGACTTCTCAGGCCCTAAAATATTCGACAATGGCATTTTTGTAAACAGTAGAGCTACGGCAGATGTCAAAGACTTGACTATCTCTAGATCAATTAATGGGTATCCTCTTCCTGGAGGAGCTTTTGTTCGATTTGAGTCTACCGATACCCCTGTGCTTGCCCGCGTGGGTCTGAGTTTTATAAGCTCTGAACAAGCGTGCTCAAATGCCGAAGCAGAGATTCCGGACTACGATTTTGATGGTCTTGAACAGGTTGCTGCCGATGCTTGGAGGCAGAAGCTCAGTCCGATCACGATCACACCGGGCGAAGTGGATGAGGATCAGATCAAGAATTTCTACAGTGGTATATACCGCACAATGGTAAACCCCCAGAATTATACGGGAGAGAACCCTGTATTCGAAACAGGAGAACCATATTTTGATTCATTCTATTGGTAAGTTGATATATCGTCTATGTATAATGCAGCCACTAACTCAGCAAAGCCTCTGGGATAGTTTTCGAAGTCAAATCCCATTTCTTACCCTTATAGATCCAGATGCAGTAGCCGAGATGATTCGCTCTTTAATTGATACATATCGATACGAGGGCTGGTTGCCAGATTGCCGTATGACATTCTCCAAGGGTTACACACAGGTCAGAACTTTTTGATTTCTAAAGATGGATTAAGCTAATGTCTAGTTCTCAGGGTGGCTCAAATGCTGATGTAGTCTTGGCGGATGGATATCTGAAAGGAATTACAGCCGGTATTGATGTAAGTACCCTGACTTTGATCACGTTTTTAAACCATTTAATAACTTGATATTATTGGATAGTGGGACGTGGGTTATGAGGCTGTCGTAAAAGACGCTGAGGTTGAGCCATTTGATTGGTCCAGCAATGGACGCGGTGGTCTTGAGAGCTGGAAACGTCTTGGATATATTATAAGTCTATCCTATTCTAAACGTGTTCCCGCTCTAAGCTAACCCTCACTACCCCGTGCAAGACCTAGATTGGCAGGGCTTTGGAACCATGACTAGATCTGTTTCCCGTACTCTCGAGTACAGTTATAATGATTTCGTCATCGCACAGATGTCTCAATTAAGAAACAATACTGCCGACACAGAAAAATATCTTCAATCGAGCGATAATTGGAAAAACTTATACAAGGAAGATCAGATATCAAAGTTCTCCAACGGCCAGGATACAGGCTTCACAGGTTTCTACGCCCCGAAATACCTAAATGGTACTTGGGGTGAACAGGACCCTTTGCTATGTAGCAATATCGACAATTCCGGCACTGCTTGCTCGCTCCAAAATACAGCTCACGAAACCTTTGAGAGCAGCATCTGGGAGTACGGCTTTTTCGTCCCACATAATCAAGGCGACTTGATCACCCTCTATGGAGGACCAGCTGAATTTGTTCGCCGCCTTGATTTCCTGCATGATCAGAACATCACCTACATCGGCAACGAGCCTGCCTTCCTCACTGTTTTCCAATACCACTACGCTGGTCGGCCCGCTTTATCGGCAAAGCGTGCGCACTTCTACATACCTCGGTTCTTTGATACCACCCCTGAAGGTCTCCCAGGAAACGACGACAGTGGCGCAATGGGATCATTTGTGGCCTTTTCTATGATGGGATTGTTCCCAAACCCCGGACAAGATGTATATCTCATAATCCCTCCATTCTTCGAGAGTGTCAACATTACAAACCCACAGACCGGCAAAACCGCAACCATCCGCAACGTTAACTTTGATCCCTCCTATGAGAGCATTTACATCCAAAGCGCAACCCTTGACGGCGAGCCGTACACCAAAAACTGGATTGATCACAGTTTCTTCACAGAAGGCAAAGAACTTGTTCTTACCCTAGGAAGGAACGAGAGCTCCTGGGGCACAGCTGTTAAGGACTTGCCGCCAAGCTTAGGGGAGTATGCTGGGTTCAACGAGACATTGTCAAGAAGAAGAGCCACACCTAATATAGGTACAAGGTACAGATCAGGCTTTGGTCAAGGTGGACCTAGACTCAATTAATAGACGGTTTGGATTAAATATTATATTAACTGTTGTGGAATGAAATAGAAAGAGCTAGATACAACAAGTAACAGATAGTTGTATCCAGTCAAAGGCCTTTCATCCCTACGGGATGAAAGGCCTGACTGGTATACATAAGGATAGTTAGAACCCTAGTTTAGGATAATCAATTAAGTATCTTATTTGCTCTCAACTGTATACATACAATATTATCACAAGTAATAATAATTAAAGAATTCCATATCCCAATATTTGTATTTGTATACACGATATGTACTTATATCAGATACAATATATGGTTATCTAAAAGGGCTTGATGCGTAGAAAAGGGGTTAAACATTCTACACAATACCGTTAGAGTTATAGAAACGGAAAGGGGTAATTAAGCGGGTAAGCTACGATCGTTTTATTAGCAATGAACACATTTTCTTAGAACTCTATGGCATAGAAGACCTACCAAGTATTGAAATATCAGCTTGAGATTGAATAACAGATGTCTATAGTCTAATACCATATTACATCAAGATCATTGATCGTGGAGTTTATACAATTAAGGGGTTATTATATTAGTTGTGAAAATATATCACCCCTTTTTATAACACTAAAACTCAACAGGGACCTTCGTGGGCCGTGATAGGAAACAAAAGATGCAAAATCATCGAGTGATGTATATTTCCCTAGAGTATATTAAGAATATTTTTCTTTTCCTTTTCATCCTTTTCCTCCTTTTCTTTTTAGGATCCCGTAACTAGACTCACATACATAGACTTGTTTGCCACTGTTCTGTGGATAAAAACCATCCTATAGTATACTATTAGGAATAGATAAGGAATACCTTATTGTATCAGATAAATCAATCATTAATGATATTATCTTGGCAGACGTTATCATGAATACCGAAAAACTCCGAGCGTTCTTATTAGTTTGAAAAATGACGTTCGTTTATGCTCAATCGAATTTCCTTGGCGTCACCTGGCTTGAGTTGTAGTAGTAGTGCTGTAAATAACTGGTCCAAATCCAACTCTACCGAACCGGGGAAGAATAAGGTATGGTGATTTCCTAAGACCTCCATGTTCATAATAATGAAAAGATTGGGTTATGAGCGGTACTGGACAGTTGGAAAATGCATGAGAGCCTCTCTCTTCCATGGTTCTCGACGCTAGATTGCGCCATACATACCTACCCCCAGACGGTTGATAGACATTCTGGGCTTGCCGGGGAACGTCGGCTGGGGAAATTGAGTTGACTGATGGCTAACGTATTGCGAAACAGCCACCGAGAATTAACGGGATAGTGATATGACAGCGTCGTTATCATCTTGCATGCACATCCCGTCTCGATCTTGTTGCTGGATCATTATCCGGTGGGGGTACAGCAAGCCTATTACCACGCAAAATAGACATCCAAAGACCCTTCTTACGTCCTCTCTCTACCATTGCAGCGATTTACAGCTCGACGCATGCGCACCTACCAAATGCATGAACCGCACCGGATGTAACCCTGCGTGCCGCGAGCTCCCCGACGTTACTACTGGTTTATATCTGGGGAAAAGCGGAAACGATCGTCTTTCCTTTGAATTCGAATTTTGGCATGGCGTGGGCTGTCAAAATTTTGTGCGCAGATCGCCTCCGCAATATGTGCGCTTTGAGCATAGGTTTTTGAAGAGATACGGGAATATTAAGTAAGGCGTCTCATTCGTAGTATGAAGAAAGTTTAAAGCTATAACTAAGACACTCCTCAAGTCGTAAACTATATATTTTCATAGCCATCTTTTAGGTAGTACGTGTGTCTTGAGTAAGTGTCCGGTCTCGATTCCGCTTTTGGGTATTCCTAGATTAAAACAAAATAACGACAAGTCAATTATTACCAAAAGGGAATTAGTATATACTTACAGTTTAGTTAATTTATCAAGACTAATAGTTAACAATTAATTTAATAGGTATGGTATTTCTAACAAGAAATATGTGCGTAAGCCTCATAAATCGTAAAGTCGCATGAAGATACATGTATCAGATAGAGATATCCATCTCATATAGGAGTACTTCAAGGTAGTGGATGTAAAGTTAAGGTATAGTCGCCCCCTTCTATAGCTATTGCCCCAATGGTTCTCACAATACTCTTCTGCCGAGCATGATCATATGCACGTGAAGTTCCAGCCTCACCAGAGACCAGAATACCTTTGTAGTTGGGTCACCATAGCCCAATCCAGCGGAACCTTCTCATGTGATATCCGCGAATCAAACTTCCCTTCCCCGCTCCCCTCTTGTTCCCGAATATGGTCCATCCAGTGAATTCTTTTTGATGGTCCCTATCGATGAGATATGTCCCGAGATTGTCTACTTCGGTAAGCAAGGCTACTATTACGCCGAAGCCCAACGGTCATGTCATCCTATGAAGTATAGAGCCGCTTTCGCACGGTTACACACGGAAACTTCTGCACAGTTAAATAAGACGTATCAAATTCTTCTTAGAGTTGCATGAGCTAGAGGGTGGATACATGTTATGCTTATGACTAAATGAAGATGATTGATGGGAAGGTTACACACCTAGCTATCTTCTATAGACTAGATGATCTTATTCGTCCCTCGATAGTAATGTCACGGAGCTAGCGTCAATATTGAATTTCGTCCTGACATTGAACGACTCCAGTATCATTCAACCACGTTGCAAAGTCGAGGCCTTTGGATGAAATACTCACCTCACCGTAAAATCACGCTTCTAGACAGCTTGAGGGGAAACTTGGGCAGTAGCAGTAAAGTAACCAAATCGACGATGGGCACCAACCAGGTATGCTCGGCGATGATGTGGCTCTATCTTAGTAGTTAGGAATAGGGCACAATTGTATGAAGCGGTGTAGAACGATCGGGAAGATATACATGGACTGTTCACCACCAAGAAGGAGTTTGCGATGAGTAACTCGAGACGCAGCGGACAATCGGTAAGTCATGCCGTCATAATCGTACGAACTTCAGTATACCGTAGAGGCTAGTTAAGTTGCATCTAACTGTTGAGAATGAGGATTTGGATACCCAACTAAGCAGCATTGTATCTTGAGCCTTAGATGATTGAGGGGAAGGTCACATACTAGCTAAGATATAACGTATTATAGCGTCGAAGTAGTATGTAGTCTAGTAATCCCGACGGGGCGTTTACGATGAGAAATCTCGCGCCGGCCCGGGTTAGTCTCTTTCTGGATGTCGGCGAATGCTTCTCTGTATTCTTCACATATACTCCAGGTGGGTACCACGGTTCTGCGTTACGAACATGTTAAGCCGTGACGGCATGGTGGATATGCCAGATGATATCGCGAGTTTAATCCGGGACTTTTCATGTATGCTGCTCGGACAATCCACCAAGTAGCTCCCCTCTATGTACTAACATAGGTAACTTAGATAGTGTTTGATAGTGGAAAACTCACAACAACTTGATATCTACCACGAAAAGGATATTCGTGATATCGTATCCGTCGTCGTCACAGTTATTCTAAAATTAAGACGGACTGACTACGGGATAAGAGAGTGACTCGAGCACCGGTACTGACGGAATTAGATCTGATTCGCCCATCTTGGAAATCCACTTCAAGAGAAGACAAAGGTAGATACCATGGTCGTCACTAGCCAATTACTCATTCTCTTATACATAAATATGTGTCGATCCTCTAAAGCAGCACCGGGAGACCGAGAAACGATTCACTAGTTATTTCAGCAACTAAGATATGATCGGAGCCCGAAGTTAGAATTCTGTTGAGAAGCTATATTGATCGCCTGATCACGTTCTTTTATTATGAATCATTCCAGGTTCAGCTCAACACCGAATCGCCTGTTACATTTAACCTAGCGAGGTAGTTAAGGCAGTGTTAACTCTTTAGGTATTAGTGTATTCACTTGACCGGTAAATATGGGGTTCTATAGTGGCTTCTTGGTGACAGCCCTGATTAATTAGTAGAGAACATCGAACCCGTTTCCATGGAATCTGGGTAGAAAACTCCGACTTCTAACGACATCCCACACGCTAGCTGCCGATCTGAAGAAGCTTGGATTCTATTTGTAGCGGTGGGACGGGTGGTTATCTAAGGACAATTCGAAAGTTGGATGATCAACCGCCATGCTATGTATTCTAGGCTTGTTTTTGGGCATCGCGCGTGTGACTACTGGTAAGACAGCAGTCAATCTTGATGCCAAGAGGCCTAGGCAGGAGAGCCATCTATATTCTATCCACCCAAAGGGTATAATTCTGTGGATCCAGACGGTAACGAAGGGTGCTAATCCACTATGGAGTTCTTCTAAATTCTCATCAAGTTCACCATATATGTGTGTACTACCTTTATTATCCCTGACGTTGATGGAGTCTTATAGAGACGCTGACCAAAGAAGATGTTTACCTTAGTCAACTAGTCTTGCATAACTAACCGAGAAGTAGTTATTGATTGGCACACACCGAGCAATACTACAAGCGTAGACGTAAAAAGCCTTGGTATATTAGGTAGGTACCTAGGTAGTCTTCAGTTAATGTACCCGCAGGTATCGTTTATAAGCTAACAGCGACTTTGCATGTTAGCCTCATAAAGTAATAGGATGCGTGTTGCTATTACATAGCACAGAGCCAAACTAATACTTGAATGGGGATTCGCTGTTAACCCCAGCCGATACGAAGGTATTCGACCGATTGATTAACAGCTTGCGCAAGATATGCGAATGCAGCTGGATGGGTCCTCGCATACATACTCATAGAAGGAGAATATATGGATGGATCCACAGCAAACAATGCTTGGGCATCTCAACCATGCTATGGGCTATGGTAGAATGGTAGACCCCTATCCTCGAATCATTACTATCCCACGCTTCGGTTTATTGTTAGTCCTAATTTGGTATATAGACCTGACCAGCTTAATAAGTAAAGGCGCTGATCTGCGCCTCTTAGACAATTTAAGTAGCCGATGTTACTTTCGTACCGGCCCCTCCCCCTGCTAGTCGAAGATGGTAACCGTACCTTGAACATGGCTAGAGAATACATACCTCATCTCGAAACGTATGAATGGAGTGGATCGTATGTTTGCTATGAAATATTCTTACGTCTGTTTGTCTAACTATACTATTTAACGTCCTTGTTCGGTTTTCGGTGAGTTTCATCTATGCCCAACTCCGTATATGGTCTCGGCTATCATATGTCTTGATCGCCAAGAAACCGTCGAATTATGATAGATCCAAACCCCGGAATCGAGAAACATCCTCTTCGGGGTAAGCCGGAGACACGCTTTCTGGCAGCTGCATGCGACGCCCGTCTATGTAACGCTTGCATAGCAATGATCTAGCCCGAAATACTCCTACTCTCCGCGTTCCTTCACCCTGACCCCCCTCATTCCAGATTCTGTCTGGCGAGTAGACTCGCACCTAACCATTGTATTGGCTAAAATCGCCGTCGTAGTTTGTGAGGATGATGACACGATGCAGCGGAGAAGATTAGCGACAATGTATAACGATGTAATATGACCTCGCTATGACTTATATATGTTACGCGACAGTAAACCGTCTGCTTTCCACTTTGTATTGTCCTATCTAACCCTACGCCCCAATATGAAAATGTTACACTGTCCTGTTCGCGTTGAAGACACGAAAGACACGAAGTATAGCTGTTGAACTATCGAGAGCCAAAAAATAAAATATTGAAGTAGCCACAAATGTTAGTTGATAGCTTAAACCTAGGGGGTCGTTGCATAGGTCTCAAAAGGATTATGTATGGTAAAGAAAAGGCCTATAAACCCGGCAAGGTTTCCGACGCTTGAAAAGGATCGTTACTCCAAGTTATGGTTTCTGGGGAACCACCAGTGCCCCCAAATCAAGTACCCAACATATGGGAAACAGGTAATAATGCCGTGGGGGTCATATCTATTTGCCATAGTGTGAGCACCCCCTGTTTACACATTTTTCCTTGACAGTGGTGTACCAACCACATACCATGTACGATGTAGTTCTTTGCCGTATAGAGTAATTTAAGACCCTGAGAGAGAGCTGATGTCTTTAGGGAGGTGCCGAATAATAGTTAGAAAAGGTTGGCGCACCCTTCTTTTGTCCTATGACGACGGTATGGGATGACATTTGGATTTCAGAGTGTCTTAATTAGCTTTGATTAAATCTTCAGAGGATATGATTGGCTTGCCCTCCCGTCGGCATCAGCTATAACCATAGAAGACGAATCAGAGTAGAATGATACTTGTAAGATCTACATACACGCATATTCTACGTACTAAAAACTTACTACAATATTACATGTAACTAGTTAGTTCTAAGGGGGTTGGGATTAAACTTACCTACATAGAGACAATTTTAGTTTGTGGGGGAATCTATGTAGTTCGAACGCTGAAAGCCGCATGAGTATCATGATTGAACTGCATATGATCTAGCTATGTATTTAGCGAACCGTTAGTCTGTCATTTTCGAAGTGTTTAAGGTTAATCATCTATAACAAAAGCGTAAAAAATGAGAGATCTGCGATTTGGATCCCGCTTCCCGCTAGGGGGGGTTCGGACGGACCCCTGAACAAGAACAAGGATGTAGCTTAAGTACTGGTGATATAGCTTGAGTTTTTCCCTGTCTAGAGACACTTGGATAAAATATTGATTGAGCTATCGCCGAAAATGTATTCCAATTTTTTCGGTGTTATTCCTCATTAAAAAAAAAAAAAAATTAGAGTCTAGGAAGTTCAACGTAACTAACTCATTGCGTCTCTTTAAGGAAGTATTAAAGTCTTAATTAAGTCTTTGATTATTATAACTAGTTGGTGGAATCTATAACTTATAACTCTGAAAGACAAGTGTTTCGACCTTGCTATTGCGGCTCAATTCCTTTCGTCTTTCCCTGTGCTGTACCCCCTTGGATCGGACCGTCCCGCAAATTGCCGGGCGTCGCGTCAACTTAGACGCAAGTTGATAAGACCTCTGGTCTCGTGTTCTCGAGCGGCATGGCAAGGTGCTATCATTCTTGTATTGATTAGTGGCGCGACCGATCTGGGAAGACGGGCATGCTAATATTATATGTTACTGTTGTAACATCTATACTCGATCATAATAAGAATACAGGCGATCATTTATGTAGGATGTAGATGCACTTCGCTAAATAAACTTTAGAATCCCATGAATGCACGATGGTGACAGTGAAAGGTGAAATAATAAGCCACAGCTAGGGTCGGGCATTCCATCCGTCATGCCCGGCCGAATCAGATTCTTTGCATTATCCCGACTTATTGTCTCCTTTTCCAGTCTTCTCGATTCCAGCTTCATACAAAACATGTGGCTAATGGCCTAGAAAACGAACATGAACTGTTTTGGAGTTTACGTATGCTCTCCGATCCTCTGCCAAGGTCTTAATATTCAATAATTCACCTACCTCTATTATCGGATGGCAATATTAAATAATATGATCGATATACTCTATCACTTTATTATGGTCGTAAGTAAAGGTTTCGATACTAGATAATCTCATATTATACCAGAGGGGTAAGATACCCTTTGATAAGTCATATATGTTGCTAATCCCTACCAACTAGTATTCCGTGTACGACAGCTTGCGGGTTTAAAAAGACAAGTTTCTATCTATCTGGTCCGGTCCGCTGAGGAGCCAGGCTTAGTCCAATGCTCATCATTTTCTGTATTGCAGCCCCGCTGTCCTACTTGTACATACTTTGCACAGCTCACTAAGAGACCCCTCACCATGTCATTACCCTGTTACATACTAGTCCCACGAGGCTGTAATATAACCTCGAGGCAAATGGTAAGCTGGATTCAATACCTTAGACGGTAAGATTAACGTGAGTACCGAATAATTAGCAAGGTATATGGTGGCTCTATTCCGAATTAGGGACATGGCGAGAATATAGATCTTGGAAGTCAGGAAATACTTACACTATTCCAAGTATCACCAAGTACCTTATGGTCTCGCAGGGTCCCGCTAATGCTGCATGTGCATGTTGGGACCACATAGTGGTGGGAGCTCTGCTGGGGTCTTAGGATGGACGACAGGGGTTTGAGAGGCGCCAAGCACTGGCAACCCCATCCTACTTGCATTCGCATCGCCATATTCCATCGCGACCATCTTGTTCACTCATACCAGGCTTTTCCGTACTTCGCTCACCCTCTATGTGCTTCACCGTAGGCCGTAATAGGGTCTCTCACGTAAGGCCCGTACACGTGAAGCCGCTATGTAGTCCTGCTGAGCTGGTAACCCGGTGTTATTTACCCGTTGTAATATAGCTTCCAACTGCTTACTGCACACACACTCTACATAGTATTCTCATGCTTGACGGCCCACAAAGCTCGACTGGTTCTCTCTCTCCCCCTCTCGAAGTCGTACAAGGGCCCGGGAATGGGGGTGGAGAAGCTCAGTGCGTCTTCGGGCCTTCGACGTCTGCCCATCCCCATCCAACCCTGTGCCCCATTAGTCCTACCCTCTACATACTACATAGTTACTACATACTACATACTACATACTACGGTACGTTGCTGATGTGCATCTCCCGCCCACGTAACTTCGTTTTCCGCTAGCCGCCCCACGGTATCACATCCACGGTCCAAATAAGACCTACACTCCATCTCCGCTGCCCAAGGCCGACCCCTCCATCTGTTTCTCGCTTCTCCATGAGACGCGCCATTCATCGCTGCAGCTCAATCAGACATCGGGTCGTCTCAACTGCCCGCCCGTTTGCCTTTTGCCGACGACTGCAGCAAGGCTCCGTTTGGAAAAGGCCAATCAGTTCAGCTGTGTTATTGAGACCAGCTTAGCACATCTCCATATCTTTGCAGGATTATCCTGAGGTATGGGCCTATGACCGTATACACTAATATCCTATCTTCGGTGGAAATTGCCACTCCGGCTCATTTGTAAGGAAAAAAAAATTTATTCCTTTCATATGAGTTACGAATCCCGGTGGCCCTTTGAGACGGATCCTGCCTTTTCATAGAATTACTCGTTGGAATGACATTCCTTTCCACGAGCTATGGATTGCCCGTTGGCTCTAGTAACAGATGATGGAGACATGCCTTGGTCAGACAGTCAAAGCATGGCCTCCGAGGGAAGCTCTTCTGTTGTCGTGCCGACCTCGCCGCTATGGACAAATCCGGTCCAAACCAACCGAATGGATACCGGCCAGCTGTCTCCTATCAGCACCGAACTCGAGATTTCGCCCGTAGGCGCCGCCGCATCTGCCGTGCCGACCATGATTCATTCCGCCACGTCGTCGTGTGCGGAATCCTGGAGCACTGGCTATAGCGAAGGCGCCGGGGCGGGTGATGAAGCCGAACATGATATGTCATGGGAGAAGAATTCGGATGATGCATTGACAGTCCCCAAGATAGAACCTCTCGAAGATGATGGTTTCCAGATGGACGAGGTCAAAGAAGCTCCACACACCCCGACTACGGAATCGAATGCTGCGCCGGTGCCACAGATGAAGTTAAAGAGACCAAGGGGCCGGCCTCGTAAACACCCCCTCACACCCCAAGTAGCAACGAATAAGATTGCCAAGGGTCGTTCCAAGACCGGGTGTATCACATGCCGGAAAAGAAAAAAGAAATGCGACGAGGCAAAACCACGCTGTAAGTGAGAATTCTACCTGTCCCTTATTGCGCATCTAATCCGTATAGGCTTAAATTGTGAGAAAAATGCTGTTGTTTGTGAGGGATACCATGAGAAGACCATATGGAAGAGCGGCAAGGAGAAACAGGCAGAAGAAGGTATTGATAACCAGAACTTGGATGTACGTCCATCCTCTAACATTCGGCGCAGACCTACAGAAGCGGCTCAGCTTGCCACAAATTACTCTCCAACCTATATTCGAGGGAGTAGAAACGCCCGAAGATATGGTCTTCTTGAATCACTATATCAGTCACCTAAGTGGTGTACTTACGGTTGAAGGACAGTATAAGAATGCATTCAAGGATATGCTACTTCAGATGGCAGTAGAGCATCAAGGCTTGATGCATTCTATTCTTTCCGTAGCTAGCAGACATATCGACTACGATACTCCATACGGCACCAAAATCCTTGCATCTAACCCAAAGATTAGCCTGGCTTCGCTGCTGAATAGGTCACAGTTTCACCACCAGGAGGCGATGAAGAAACTTTGCGAACCGATGGATAATGAGAGTGACCCGAAAAATAAGACCAATTTGTCTCCTCGCTATGGACAGATGCTCTGTCTACTCTTACAAACTCTCGCAGAAGGTAATCCTAATGGAGAACACCGGGTTCATCTTCAGGCGTATAAGAACCTAATCCAACAGTCGCCACCCCCGGACGACGCCTTTTTGATATTTATCACCGAATTCTTCCAGTATCGCGTTTTTGCAGACGAGCTCATACGTTATCCTGATATTCACACACCCCGATTAGCGACTGAGGATTGGACACCTTGGCTTGAAATCCAGCCCGCACGTCTGATCGGCATTGCCGATGGTTTATTCCACTATCTTGCGCAGATAACGAGTATTCGCAACACCATCAGAGCGAACATAGCTGCCGAAGCGGATCCCGTCGTTGACTACACCTCACTATATCGAGCCGCCGAAATTGATTCTGCTATCCGAGAGTGGACTCCTCATTGGCCTCCGGGAGACAGTCGTGATCGTGTTGGGCTCCTATACAAACAGATGATGTGGGTATATCTGTTCAGGACTATCTACCCGCCCTCATCGACAACATCGCCGTCTACATTATTCACCCACCCGTCAGCTAGTGTCATTCCTCTATCTCCGACTTCTCAGTCTCACTCTACCCATACCCCACCTTCATCGGAACGACCAACAAGTAGTCATACGACACCGCCTCGTGCCGAATCTCCGGCACCGATCAGATACCCGCCTCACCATGACAACCGCATAACCATTGCCGTCGATGAATCATTAGCAATTCTCGACTCATTTAAACCGAGCGATCCCGTGCAAACCCTACTTCTAGTACCTTGTCTCGTGATCGGTTGCGCATGCTTCGCTCCTGCACAACGGGAGAGAGTCCGGAACGCAATCCGGACAGTTCGCGGCTACACTGGACTCCGCAATGGCGACCGCGTTAGCGAAGTACTCGAAGAAGTCTGGCGATTAATGGAATGCGGCGATTGGGCACGCGTATGGGATTGGCAAGGTGTAGCGAGAAGTATGGGTCTTGACTTCTCGTGCGCTTAAGCCGTACCCGTCTCTGACTCGGTCTCAAACAATAACAACAATAACAATAACTCAACATAGGAGTCCAAAAACGGTTATAAACGCCGCTCCTGTTGGATACAAAGCCTACCCGGCTAACAATTTACTTTCAAGATTCTCTTATTTCATATAACTGGGTTTTATCGCTCATTTGGTCATCACTATTATTTTACATATATACCCAAGTCATAGGTCTGGTTCATGTTGCAAAGAATAAATCGCGAAATTATACCATGGTGTCATTGTTGATGGTGGCGGCGGCGGCGGCGGCAAGCGGTGGTTGTGGGCGGCGCTTTCGGGAAATGAGGACGGAATTCGTACGAAATGAGTGCGACAAATTATCAGGACGTCGGATAGATGGCTGGGCTATCTGGGCCCGGTCAACCTCCAATATCTTCTAGACTACCTATCTACCTTCGCACCTCTTTGGTGCGATCCGAAACTTAGTAACTCCTAAAACGGTTCGATGGACAGCGTAACGGTAGCTGGCTAGGTATTCACCTGTGTTTTTGATGACGTGGCGTTTGCTCTGGATGAGGGCTTGGATGGATGGGGATTCTTGGTCAACTTGGTTATCCCGGGGACGGCGGACATGGTCTTTCGACAAACTACTTATCTGAACGGAGTATTCTGGGTGGCGTTATCTCATCTTGCATTTGTTTTCTGTCTCATTCTACTGGAGCATGGTCATCATTAGGTACATACATACTAAGGGGCATCTTGCTCCTCGCCGTCTTCTTTACGGCTTGAACATAAATGCATCTCGGTCTGGGGCTCGTACATACTCTATAATCTTATGATGCGTGTCTACAGCTGAACTCATCGTTCCCGGAGGTGAATGGGAGTGCTGTTTCACTAAAAGATATACAATTTACAATCAAATTTTCCAATATCAGGTACCTATCTAGATATCAAGACTCTGGTCATGATTCATAAAACAGGACCATTAGTTTACCCAGATATGATATCAAACTCATCCCGTAAACTTACATGAGACATGAACTATACGCTATCTCTTTCTAGCTGTCGCCAAACTAACATTACAATCACCCTCTTTGTCATAAACAGTTTCCTAAAAGATAGTTCAGATACCTACCTGTAAATTAGTCAGGATGCCAGCAATCTGATAATGAGGACTTGTAATTAGTATAAGGAGATACGTGAAAACTTACAATTCATATCATATTTGCCACCTTTTATAACTTAGATTCTATACAAGCGCTGCTGTTTTTTGCTATTTGTGATATTCCGTATTACTTATCCCGTTCCTAAGACCAAACTCATATGCATGACAGGAATCATAGTGGTTTCCATTAGGTAGAAGGTAGTCATAAGCTTGCCAACATAGAGTATTCATTCAATTTATAAATCCTAGATTTTCCCGTCACCTTCTATTCTTCCCTCCTGCGTAAAAGAAACCCTAATCCCACCATCGTAGTTATTATTAAGCGGCCTCATCACCGTTCGCTGGATTCGTCCATTTTAATACTTTGTGTCAAGCAGTTATCCCTGATACATAACCCGAATTTGCTACCCTAAGGATTATTGCCATTCCAAGGCACCTCAATTAGGTGTACTATCACATTGTGCGACCTACTCTCTGGATACTTCCTCAGCTCAATATGTCTCGGTCTAGCCAACATCCCGCAACTAAACAGTAGGATATTAAAGTATTGAGCATGTATTTATGCAAGGTTTAGCTAATATAAATGTTAACAGGTTTTCGAAATTGTCTATCGCGGACTACGACAAAACCATTGGCGATAGCGAGGACTTAGTCGTTCAAAAGGTTAAGGAGGGCAAGGGCAAACAGGCCTACAAATTCCCACCACGTCCAAATTATGGGACCGAGGGCAAGGAAAATTCTCTCTTGGCTAACTACATAAAAATGGACATAGGAAACCTAGTACTTCATCGATACCATATCTCAGTTGACCAAGATCCCAGTATGAGGAGGCATATCCAGATTGTCAAACTACTTCTTCAACTTCCTTGTATGAATAACCATAGACAAAACATCGTCACTGACTTCAGGTCAACTCTTCTATCACTAAAGAAGCTTGAGAACGCCGAACTTGTCCAAAATATTGAATACCGTGCCGAGGATGAAGTTCAGCCACGCAAGGGCGCGAAGGAGTACAAGGTCACACTTAATTACACCGACACTCTGTCCATTTCTAATCTCCAGGGTTATTCTGATTCCACAGATATTTCGACAATCGATAGTATTAAGAAAGATATAGTACAAGCATTGAATATTATATTCAATCACTATGCGGAGACTACCGATAATGTCGTCACCTTTGGGTCGGGAAGAGTTTTCCCGGTCAACACTTCTCAGAATAACTGTGACCTCGGGGGTGGTCTAGAAGCGATAAGGGGCCACGTCACAAGTGTTAAATGGATGACTTCCCGTTTCCTTCTCAACGTAAATGTCTGCCGCGCAGCCTTCTATAAACCCTTGGTACTTCAGAACTTGATGCGCCAATATCGGAAGGACGTACGGGGTACAGCTGTGAAGCTAGCATTCTTCTTAAGGGGGCTTAGAGTGCGGGTAAATCACCTTGATAGATCGAAAAACGATGGTGCCCTTTCCAAAATTAGGACAATTTGTGGACTTGTTACGGAGGATGATGGGAAGAGTTTAGCACATCCCCCCGTAGGTCGTCGTTTTGGCGCTAAATCTAACGAAATCAAATTCTGGATGGACACAAAAGAGGATTACATTAGTGTTTACGACTACTTCAAAGAAAGTAAGAACCCCGACATTATCGTAGTTTTATGTGAGCTCACTAACACCGTTAGAATACAATATATCAGTTGACTTGCAATTTCCGGTCATCAATGTCGGGACATCAGAGAAGCCAGCATATCTCCCCTCTGATATCTGCAGTGTACTTCCTGGTCGGGTGGCAAGGACTAAATTGACTTCCGAACAATCCCAAAGGATGATCGATTTCTGCACCGGCGGACCGTCCCATGATGCTTTAAATATTCAGTCTACTGGATTAAACTCGGTTGGACTTAGAGGTAAAAATAAAACTTTGGTAAGGTATCCATTCTACTGATTGTATGAGATACTTCTATTAATACCGAATACAGGAGCGCTTTAGTATCAACTTCCCACAGGAATATTCCGAGCCAAGCCTAATCACGGTTCCGGTTCGTGTATTATACGCACCGAAGGTTTGCTATAAATCTGGCAACGGCTATCAGAATGCCAAATTATCTGGCAATAGATCATGGGATCTTCGAAATATGAGTTTCACCACAGGTGCAAACATGAGGAAATGGTCGTTTGTGGTCATTACGGGTACGCACGCAAAAAATGCGTACCAAGGCAAGCCCAAAATTCTACAACAGTTGTTCAAAAGCGAGCTATCCAAGGTCGGAATGAAATACACAGAGCCGGTAGATCTAAGCGACGATCGATATGTTAGTGTCCAAACTATAGAAGACACCGACAAGATTTTTCAGGTTGCTAGAAAGTATGGTTTAAGCTGGCTCTTTATCATCTTGCCAAAACGTATGCCAGCACCAATGTATAACTCTATCAAGAGGCTCGGTGATCTTCGCTACGGCATTGCAACAAGCTGTGTCGACGGTAATAAGCTTAGTGCGCAGGCGAATCCCGCTCAATACTTAGCCAACATTTCCATGAAGCTCAATTTAAAGCTTGGTGGAAACAATCAGCTTCTAAAATTTAATGAGCTAACCTCACTCAACTTCAGCGAGACTATGGTTGTGGGCATTGATGTCACCCACCCGTCCCCTTCATCCGGCAAGAATACCCCAAGCATCGCTGCAGTTGTTGCAACTATCAACTCCTCTCTTGGACAATGGCCGGCTGTGATCCGACGGCAAGCGAAGGCACGCCAGGAGATGGTATCAGAGCTTGCGGATATGCTTTACTCACGACTATTTATATGGAAAAAGAACAATCCAGCCTACCCGAAGAACATTCTGGTTTATCGCGATGGTGTATCTGAAGGCCAGTACGAGATAGTACTCAATCAAGAGCTACCTCTTCTGCGTGAGGCCTGTACTCGCATCCCCATCTATCAGAAAAATCCGCCGCGGCTTACCGTGGTCATTGTTGGGAAGCGTCACCATACGCGATTCTACACACCTGGTACTAAACAATCCAACCCTTTGCCTGGAACTATTGTCGACCGGGGCGTGACGGAGGCCCGGTACTGGGATTTCTATCTTCAACCCCACGACGCGATAAAGGGGACCGCACGCCCGATACACTACTTTGTTCTACACGACGAGATATTCCGAACTCTTAGCAAACCAGTTAGCGAGCTAGAGGCCGTAACACAAGGGCTCTGCTATGTGTTCGGTCGTGCCACGAAACCGGTTAGTGTTTGCACTCCTGCCTATTATGCCGATATAGCATGTGAGCGGGCTCGTTGCTATCTCGACCATCTATTCGATGACCCTGGTCAATGGAAAGCACACGAACTCGAGAAATCTAAGGATGTTCAGGAACCTAACCTGGAGAAAGTCCCTGCCGAGGATGGGATAAAACTTCATCCTAATATCAGAGATACTATGTTTTACATCTGAGTTTACTCGGCCATGAACACAGTCGCTCATCTAGGTTAGGACTTTAGGTGTATCCATGGGATAGATAGAGTTAGTAATGATCATACACACGCCAGTAAATACTACTGCTATGGACATAGCATTACCTAAATAGTAGTTTTGACTTGTGCAGTTCTACATATTTAATACACTGCTCTGATCTAAGAATAGTTTACTGGTCATTTTATTGCTTACAAGGCTAACGAATGTGTTGCATAAAGGTTGCTATTGTAATAAGTAGTACTTGACCTTGACCCTAAACCCAACCCCCTGAAAATATCTCCTAAATACCCGCTAAGTCCGTTCAATTCCAAGATCTCAAACCATTTCCATAATCACTAGTGAACATGCACACAATCCTTTAAGTTAAACATGACTGCCCTGTTAATTATCTCCATCCTACCTACGCAGTTGGTGTAGGCGCGTGGTAAGTAGACGACCATTGAGCCTGGTAAGTGGACGTGCCCAAGACCTGTCCAGCCGATGCCGACGTGACAACTGATTTCACGACCCAAGTGTTCCAGCTCGTAACTTTCGTAACTCCCGTCATAGCACCGAGTTCAACCGATGGCGTATCAGGCCATGCACCAGACCATACCGTCGGGCCTGGAATCTGATAAGTCGTAGTACAGGGGGCAGTGGTTGTGGTCTTTGTCGAGCAGTAAACCTAAGAGGCTATTAGCTACAGTTATAAGAAATGGCAGTAATCTAATAGATAGACATGCATCGTAGATAATGCCAGGATCATCCCATTTGTAAGCTCCTGGGAAGCTGACACCTTCAGGGAGGCTGACATCGCCGTCACCTAGAACCTCTATTTGAATACAATTCGGATAGAACTGCGCCCCGCGGATAGGGTTCTTCTGGTAGCTGACCTCAGCCTCGTGAAGACCAATCATCTCGGCCCTGATAAGGTAACTATGGGTAGATTAGCAGGTTCTTGTATCTCCGCCCAAAAGAGGTGCCCCTATTTGTCACTCACAAGCCAGCTTTGAGCCCCTTAGGGATTCTCACGTTCATCTTGCCTCCGTTGCCCGCTATGTCAGCCGTGGTAGCCCACTTCCCCGGGGCTCTAGGACCCTCCCCCTCAGCAAATTTACCCTCCTCCCAGATCTTGACAAAGGAGTTATCGCTGGGTGGGTCCGGGCTGAGATATACCATCGCAGGGCCGTGGTGTGAAGATGCGATGATATCGTCCGTAGCCGTGCGGGCGTCGTGGTGCCATTCCACTGCAAATACGTTTATTGTTAAGCACCCAGTCTTTCCTTTATATTGCAGTGTTCTGACCTAGGAAGGCTTTACTGACTTGTGAGGTTGTCCCCGGGTGTCACTTGGATAGTATGCGGTACCTGGTGATCACCTAGCACGTTGCATCGCAGGTCTATGCTGTCGAGGTCTTTGACGGGTCCATTAGCGAAACCGTATGGTGGTGGTCCATTGTATGCTGGTGTACGGATCCCTGAGAAGGTACCGCTATCAACACCGTTAACGTAAACGGACTAGACAATTAAAAAGATCAGTATTGTGACGATAGCCATCTTCCCGACCCCTAATTCACTAGTGACCATCCTAACAAAGCAGTGGACTCAAAGACCAATAAAATACTGCTGTTTCTTCGATATTACTTACGTAGATATAACAATGGGCCTGTGCAACGTCGAAGAATGTGATCGCCGTTGTTGCCACTGCGGCCAAAGAGCCCCGAAGCTTCATGGTTTTCGTCAATTTTAAACTCGGTGCACTATTAGGACCCCGAGTAAGGGCAGAGACGACTTTTTCTAAATCCTAAAAGCCTCAAAGGGAAAGGCGAACCAAATGTCATTGATGCCTCTCTATATACGAGTATTGTTGCAATACGACATACTTGTCTCGGCCAAAAGTCCGGTACTAATCAACAACACGCCCATATTAAACTACCAGGCGATTGGATAAAGCTTGTGAATTGTTCGGGTCTTGTCAATATCATAAGTAAGGCTATATTTAGACGAGCACTCGGTAAATCGTCACGACGGAACGTGCTGCCGAGTTCAGCTACACCAGTAGTATGGATGGATTTATAAAATACAAAAAAAACATGCTTTTGTGTTATCCAGTTCTATTTAACCGGAGCGCCATGGTTGAACATAATGGATGACTATATCCCTATCATCCTTCCCTCGATATAAGAGCTTCGCTATCATTAACGTAACAGGTAAACGTCGATTAATAAGTCCTAGTGTTTGAGAGCAATGACTTAGGTAGATTAGGTATCTATCGTTAGCATCGAGTTCGATAAGTCAAGTCAAGCTAAATAACTGCACGAACTTGGCCGCACTTGAATCAGGTTAAATATGTTGACTTTTGAACCTTCTAATTTGGCTATATCGCCGAACTGACTTAGGGAGTAACCCCTATAAAGCCACACCTAGCCACACCTAGCCACATGTCCATTGTGGAATTGACCTGAGGTACCCATGGTGGCGATGCTGGCTAATCTTCGGGTACACTTCTCCTGTAATCCGTAATCTGATCGGTTAATACCCACTTACCCACTTCACCCACCAAAAATATCATCGTGGTCTCGAAAATACGATTATCGCCAGCTTCAAAGGTACATATAGGTTAAAAATGCTGCGCGTGGTAGCACAATGGACACGCTTTCCATCTTCGGTATTGAATTACTCGTTTATTATTACGTATTATTTTAATATTACACATAATTATGCGCTGCTGGTTGTTTTAAAAGTAACTTAACCTTAATCTAGTTACCAATTATATCCATTGAAAAAATTACACCTGACTTATTCAAATACGCCAAAATGAGATCTACCCAAGCCTATTCAGGCCAAGTCAAGCAATTATTTGACTCATCGAACTCGCTGGATGTGGAATGTATTATTAATTACACTTTAAGCTGCTTCAACAACGTGTATAGCGGCCAGCTTTAGATGTTCTCTACCAGCTCATGACAACTCCGGTGATTGGGATAGCGCTATATGTCTACTTCATCCCGTCTATGGCGTGTTTTGGGACCTGGACAAAGAACAACTTCGAGAGTTAATTCCGAACCACTTCCTTAATGTGCTCTGCTTCTTATCACCTAACATTGCCTAATAGTACGTATCTATGGTGGAAAAGTCTCAGAACCGACAGTTATGACTACGACAAAATGAGCGAAAATTTTGAAGGAGTTCTTTCTTACATGGCCTAAGCCCATCATATCAACCATGCAGGAAGAAGGTTCCCAACTTTAGAAAAGATGCTAGACCTAAACACCTTGCAGCAAAACGCTGGCCTAGACCGCCAACGCAACGATGCAGCAGCAGAGGTGATGTTTAGTATATATTCCCAAATATTAACCGCCGGAATTGATAATTCAAGCGTTATGTTATACGGTACATGCACGTTTTTTGGTCTAACATCGCCTCTCAATCGCGAAGTGTCTGTAATGCCCAGTGATATCATCACGTCCGAGACTGGGAGTAATCAAGCGGTGGATGTCGTGCAGACAAACTTGGCCTCGGTAGCCATGTTGGTTTATTATCGTCTCTAAAAGGGCTTTAACTCAATGGAGGATGCGAGCCTTTCAGTCGTAAACCATGTCGAAAGCACACTACTGTCTCCACGGATTGGATGTCCCGGGCTTGTCTCGGTAGCAGCACTCGCCGCCGTACATATAATCTGTGTCTTGATAATCATAGTGCTTTATATTGTATATTGCCGGCGTTCGAGATTTTCCAACATATGGCATACGGTATCCCAGCTGACTTCTAAAGAGACGAGTGACCTATTGAAGATGTGCTATGATAGAGACGCCGCAAAGATGGTTCGACGGCATAGTTCTGATGACATGGTACATATTAGGGAATCTCATACTGGAAGAAAGAAATCGTGAGGCGTCACGATATTAATAAATAGGCACTTATATAGGGAAGCAACTTGTCACGGTGGAGTCGAGTGCGAAAGTATGAACACGAATGTTGACTAGGGATGTATTGATCCACATAATTAGTGTAGTTGACGTTAAGTTGGCGCAGAGAATTATTCTCGTTTTTATTGCTAAATTAAGTAATGCCAAGTACGGATAATTTATAATTGAAAATTATTTTGGAAGTGCCTTTGTAAACAACATTGAAACGACTTCGCCATATAGTCTTATGCTTATGAGTTGATCTTTACCCCTGAATGGCTGGCGTCAGCCTAGCGGTCGTTGGCTGCTTTACTTTGGGTGGCTGAGACATCCGTGGCTATACAAGCTATATCGCAATGGGATAATCGTTAATAAGTTATCGTAAATCACTACTCGGATGGTACGATTAAGTAGGCTCTATTATACTACAGTGTCTTGAGTGAGATTATATCTTATTCCTTAGTCTATACGAAGGTCCCTCACTTCGCGATGCCGGACTAGTCAATTAGAGTAATAACAGCCACATCTATGGTAGTATCTGAAGGATTCTTGAGTTACCTTTCCCAGGACTGGTAACCAACCACGCACGAAGATTTATTATACGAGGTGAGTAGTTGGGGCGAAGTCAAGACAATTCTTCTATCAGGTCCCCACACGGCTGATATTCCGTACCATGTAGGTAGGTAACATGGCGGTTTTATGTTTAGTGATAGAAAGCTTGTCCCACTCGAACAATTGCATCTAGAATATATTCTTATAATATGTATCGCATTTTTACTTGATAGCACTTCTAGAACTCTGGGCTTTGCGTATAGGGCTATTTTGTTGACGTTAGATACAATATGCACTCCAATATTGGATTGATTCTGGGATTTATGTTCATGGTTAGTATTACCTATTTCTATTAATTCTCACGTTGATAATCAGTACTGGAGTTCTACTATTTATCAGTGTTTGCCCTTTATAATAACACCTTATGTGATAGTACTCTTCTCTGGTAGGATATCTTCGATCAGTATGTTGGAAAGATCCGACATCCGTATTCTTCCAAGCTGAACGAGCACATGCCGCTCCATATTCAACGCATCGAATTCAACAAGCCATACAATATGCCGATCTAGCAGGAACTAATAAACGACCAACAAGTAATAGGACGACGGCATCGCCTGAATTATGCATAGGCATCCCTTCGGTACGAAGAGATGGGATATCGTATCTCAAATCTACATTGGGCTCTCTACAACACGGTTTAAGTGCGAAGGAACGAGAGAGCCTCCACTTCGTCGTGTTTCTTGCCCATACCGACCAGAAAAACCATCCAGATTACGACCAGTCGTGGCTTATTGCTATGGCCGATGGACTTCCTTCGTATAGTGACAATTCAGAAAGGCTCACAATTGCTGAACTTATGGAGCGGGACAAAACTCATGGAACCAAGTCAAAGTTTGACTATTCGATCGCTATGGAAGAGTGTGTGAAAACAGGTGCACCCTATATTTTGCTTGTTGAGGATGATGTGGTGTTTCTAGACGGATGGAGGCACAGGGTAATGCAGGCATTAGACCAGGCGTCCTTTAAGTCTTGGAAAATGGGACATATAGACTGTAGGTCTACCAATATGCGTTATATGGCCATTCGGCATGCAACACACTAATTGACTGAACAGTCCTATACTTACGGCTCTTTTACTACGAAGGTCTTCTTGGATGGAATGCAGAATCTTGGCCGACATACCTAGGCTGGTCTATAGTCATCGTGACTGCTGTCCTGAGCCTCCTTATCCTATCACGGCGTTACATTCCTGCAGCGCGCCCGTATCTAACATATTCCGTACTCCTTCTCGTCTTATTAGTTTTCATACCCCTACTCTTAGTCCTCCTTTTCGCTGCGGGCGGCAACTGTGTACTACCACAACCCCACGGGGTACATCTAATGCCTGAACACGCTTGTTGCGGCCAGGGGCTTGTTTTCCCTGCTGCAACGGTGTCGAATGAATTGTTACCCCTTTTTCGTAATAATAGGTGGTCAGAGGTACCAACAGATAGTTTCATAGAAGACTACGCCGACGAAACCGGGATGTTACGTTGGGCGCTGACGCCGGTTGTAATGCAGCACGTCGGCGGCCGGAGCAGCCACGGAGTTTTTAGGGGTCACAGCAAGATGACGCCGAGCCGTCTCTGGAACTTCGGCTTTGAGGGGAACGACGCGGATAGTTTAGCGGAGGAGCATATACGAGTTAACAACGGGATGTTATAGATTACGGTAGTAATATAGACTTATATCTGTTATACCTGAATTGAGTTATTTGCAGCTACATTTTATCTGCAATATCGATAACACCTATGGGATAATTTTATTATCGTCTTTATGTGTTGGATTGACTGGGGAATCGATTCAGTTACTTTATATCACCATTTACCCTTGTAGTAAAAGTGACGTCTTATTGTATTGATTGATGATGAAAGAGGAAGATCTACGAAAAGTGGGGGAATCTAAATATATACAATTGGATTAGGGTGTGGGTGGGGCCCAACCCTTGGTCACATGACAGTACCAGGTGACATTGTCACGTGACCACAATCCCAACATTACCTATGTTTTGAAGAAGATGAAGTAAAAATCGTCAACTTGATTGGCGCACATAAGACGCAAAAGAGTTGTTACGGCATGAGGAAGAGTTCAGGGGCATATAGACTTCGAAGTGTAACTTGTTTACCCCTTAATCCTTTACTACATGTGCTCCTGAGGTCCCAAGTACATTTCACTAGGGCAATTAGGTACCCAGGTAGGCAAAAGGGTGCTTTGGAGCTACGTTGTTAAAGCTTTCTAAATTAAGTAAGTACGCTTTCATCGTCACAGGTACCTAGGTACGGTAGGTACCTAAGGCAAAACAACTCCTAACCGGGAATACTTCATCACCAAACTTCCCGGCCGATTTCTACCATTTCTACGCTGCTAAAGCTTTGAAGCTAATACAACAACAGCATATAGAATGGACAGCCAACAGACTCGAAATCAGGGATATCAATCCCGAAATCCGAATCCCAATGGAACGTCTAACAGTAACACTCTCAAGCCTGAGACAGTCGGATACTTCAACCCTTCCCTCAAGGACCCTCATAATACTGGCATTATTGCCGTAGGAAAGTACACAGTCTTCACAAACATCTTTCCATTCACAGATCGCCTAAGACAGCTCGCTGTTTCCCATGGAGAAGGCAATGTCAAGGCGGTATGGATAAATTGTCTCCAAGAGACAGCTTTGGCGTGGTACTCTATGGAACTCACGGATATAGAGAAAGATGCTCTCCAGAAGTTGAGCTTGGATTGGGTTATCCATCAGCTCATCAAAGCGTTTCGCAAATCACCTAGCAATGCTTTGCAGAGTCTAAAATCGGCCTCCTTCACCTTACTAGATCTGAAGAGAGGCAAGGGGTTAAGACCTTTTGTTTATAGCATTATTCAAGATGCTAGAGCCTGTGACTTACCGCCCAAGATCCAGTTGCTGTATGCTTTCGAGGCGTTTGATGCTGAGATCCAATCCCAGCTTTTAAAGCCTACAGACAATACCACCCTCGGAGCATTCTTTCAACATCTTGACGATAGGGAGAGCGTTCTTCTAGCAAAGGCTAGACAGGTATCTACATCCCAGAATCTCCAGCTTCAGCCAGATTACTCCCAATACCGACAGACATACCCCAACCAGGCTGATAATAGAAATCCATACCTACCCCCCACCTTTATTAATTCAAGCCATAATCACAACTTCGGGGCACAAGGGCATCTGCAGCAAGGTCTAACACTGTATGTGAGCTCCAACGCCGGAAATACCAGCCAACAAGCACAGCCGGCCATCCCAACGCAAAGGGGATTCCAAGGATATTCTAGAAGCCACGTCAAGCCTCTTTCATACCCTGCGGACAACGAAGACTCATATACAGACCCAGGGTCCCCAGGTACGGATATTTACAGAAATGGGCCTTTCGGAGATTCCCAAAATCGAGACCCTTTATGGCAAGCTATGGATAATCTACGAAGATTTGAGTTCGAAGATTTCAGAGATTCCCAAGCCCAGTTCAAGGAACATAGTATAAGATACAGAACCGCCGCAGAAAATGTAAAAGTACAAAGCGACTTCCAAGTTACACCACATTTCAGTACAGTGAGTGCTCGAGCAGAAAGTTCGGTATGCGATATCTACGACAAATCGAGGGGGTTGTCTGCCCATTATCGCGGTGAATATTTCGAGATCACTGCCAGTTTTCAAGGCGTACCGCATCAGAACCCGTCACAGATCTCAGAGTCAAGCCGTTTGATTACTGAGCTGGATTCTTCAGAATCGGACCCCGCAGAGGCAGAATCAGAACATCTATTCGATGATGGATCCCCCTTCAATTGTCCTGAGCCTCCAGCTGAGTTCCAAAACCATGATTATGGAGATCAAAGCCACCACGATGACCACTGCGGCTATGATTACCACTACGACTATAATAACTACGACGACCAGGAAAGCTATGATAACCATGGCTGCGATAATGACGACGATAATGGCTCTGACGACTATGATGACAGTGATAGTTATGGTAGTTATGATGACTATAGCGAGTGTGATGACTCTGACGTCGACTGAGCATCCTACATGTTGGTCGGTGCTCCTTGTACCTATATTATATTAGTTCTATACCATACCATAGGTACATAAAGACTTAAGAATGCAAGTCCTCTTCCAGGGTTTCACGCCAGTTAGGCGATCACAATTACCTAACACAACTTCTTAGATGTCGGTGGGAATAGCATATAGCCAGAAATGTATAACTAAGGCGAAGTTGAAGTCATGGCATGAGTTTGATTACCTATAACTATTCCGTATATTCTCGGGGGAATATGCTTATAGCGAGTAGTTTATATTATTGTGGGAAATGCCGTGCCAGCAGCTTGTTATCCTAGCCCCTATTTTTCATACTGACCTTCCGTCTATGTACTTCATTAATATAACTAACATAGTAGATAGGTAATATAAGACACAAATCCATAATTTGGAATTATGATTTGAAATTGTACAACTCCAATATAAATGTCTACCTAATATGTCTAGTACTCCCTCAAAACATAGCAAATACACCCCGCGACATCTTACCCAAAGCTCACGATAAATCCCTAAGGTCGTCCCGAAGTAAACTATACATCACTTGGTCCATAATCTTTTCCTTCTTGCAGACGGCCTGTCGCCGTATTCCCTCTTTAGTATAACCAACTCTCTCTAAAACTTTCTGACTCGCAATATTCTCGATAAAAACCACAGCCTCAATCCTTATCAGTTCTGGGAACCGCTCGAAAGCCCAGACGGAAAACGCCTTGAGAGCACTCGTTGCAATACCCTTCCCCCAGAAGTCCTTTCCGACCCAGTACCCGATCTCCCACGTACGATACTCGATGTCTTTATAGGGGGTCAGCCCGATGCCGCCGGCGAAGATGCCTTCGGGCGTGAAGATGCCGAAGTTCACCATGGGGTCGCTGTTTAGGCAAAGGTTGATCCAGTAGTTGGCGCTGTCTAGCGTATAGGGATGGGGGAAGGTATTGCGCATGTATTGTACAAGCTCTGGATAGTTGGCTGCCGCCACCGCGCCCTCGGCGTCGCTTGGCGCGTATGCACGTATGATGCATTTGTCTGTTGTTACTATTGGTGCGGGCGTCGATTGTGAAGTGGAGTCTGCCATGGTGAACTATAAGTCAGTCCCTTGGTCAGATTTTCGTAATAATGCTTCAGCGAATAATTGAAGTTAATGTAGTTGCCAGATCTTTGTATAATCAAGTCAGTAAACAAATGACGGTGGTGGATAAAGGTGTATAGTTGCTGTAAGCAATTCCATAATTGATACTCGGGGTAAGCTCTCCTACTTATAGAACGATAAATCTCAGCCCCGTTATGACTCATTCCCGATTCAGGAAAGTTACCTATTTAGACGAATTTCGTGATACCACACTACTGGGTAGTTTCGCATCCTGCGCCTTTTGAGTAGGCATATATAGGCGTAGAATGATATAGGGTTGGGTACTTTGATAATAGGTATTTTTCATATATCGGGGTATTACTCCTCGTCTTGTTTCTACTATCTAATACTTAGATGAAGAGGTTCACTTGTTCCAGTGCCTTTAACAAACTACTTAATATTATATACTCCCTATTAGTTCGGGGATTATCTTTACTAGACGCGTTCTTAATTTTAGTAGCATTATGCAGGTTGAATTTGCAGCTTGACGAAAGTTGCATTGAAATGGTCAGCTTCTAACCAAACAAGAGTTAGAAGCTCTTATAAGATTATGGTAGTATTGATTATTGACCGCTGTTTACTCCGAAGTAAAATCTAAGCCGACTTGGTGAGACTGTCAATAATTCGCCTGACTCCTGCAAACGAAAACTCATCCATTATCTCCTCCCACATCTTCGAAGCAGCCTGCTTACCCTCGGTTTTATAAATCAGTGGTGCCATACTAAGTTAGGCACGAACTCGTTAATATCTATTCAGACAGCTATCATGCGGAAAAGGGTATAACTCACGGCCTAAGCGTTGCATCCTCGACATGCTGCCCATGGACTGTCTCGCCTAATGTAGGACTCGCAGCCGCATGAACATATATACGAGCACCGACTGAGCAAGGACGGCCAACCGTTGCCATCATAGCTTTATATAAATAGCCCACAAACCGTCCCTCTCCGTCGCGTATGATTTCCGATCCGTGACAAAAGCCAGGGTTAGCGACGGTGACGACGATGGCAGAAGATGGAACTCGCTTTGCCAACTCCGCCACAAACATTTGGACAAGCACTTTGGATGTGCCATATCGCTCTTTAAACAGCCACTTCGGCTCCATCTTCTCTTTAAAAGCCGGAAGTATTGGATTCGACTCCTTTTCATTAAATTTGGTCGCATTGGCTATCCCAGAAGACACCAAGACTATACGTCCAGGGGCATCCCCCGTTTTCTTTTCTGCCATGATGGGTGCTAATAGGAGCGTGAGAAGAGCATTTGACAAATAGTTTACCTGGATATCTTCCTCATATCCCGTGGTACTATTGAAAGACTCATCGACCTTGTAAATGCCAGCGTTAAGAACCGCTAGGTCAAGCCCTTCAAGAGTCTTGGTGCGCTCAGCAAAACTCACGACAGAGTCGTATGAATCAAGGTCTAATTTCCAAACTTCGATATCTGTTGATTGCGCGTCGCGACCTTGGGCGAGCTGCTGACGCGCAGCTTCGCCTTTTAACTCGCTACGCACAGCAAGAATTACTTTACATCCCAAGTCGAGGAGCTGGCGAGCGCATTCTAACCCTAAGCCCACATTTGCGCCTGTAACTATAGCTGTCTTGCCAGCGAGATCTACTTCTTCCCGAGTAATAAGCGGCGGTGTGAAAAATAGCTGGCTTTTAAGGAAACGGAGTAAGCCCGCCTCCTTTTCCGACGAAGCATCAAAATTCACAGCCATACTATATTGTCGGCGATAGGAGTGTGAGAGGTAGATAGCTAGGGTGTTCGGAAAAGAAGGTCTAACTGGTAGTGTAGAGGTACGATGTAAATGATAAAGTAGCTTCCCACACGTAGAAATGTTTCTCATACTCAATGGAGCGGTGCTGACTCTTATACAGATATGTGGAACTCAAGTGCCGCAGATGACAAGTGCGCCGGTACGAGACCCCGGGAAGAGTTGATATGTAACAAGGCAGATTATCATCATCGTCTCTCTTTCGACATCACTAACAACAGCACAATTCGTGTTCGGTTCTCGATCCTTAGTGACTTGTTTCAATCATTCATACTTGCTTGATAGCTTGCTATTTAGCTAAAAGAAAATTGAGGGCTCAGATCCTCACTATTAGTATTACGCACTCGTTATGAAAACATCTCCGAAGTTTCGGCGTTTAGACCACAGCCCCGGGATTTTCGTACCAACAGTTACCCCAAGAACCTTAGGTACCTAAACAGCCAGATAACTACCTAAACAAAATGTCTATAACGCTCATTTAATAAACAGACTCCCTTTACGAAGTATCTCTAAAGATATTGTTATAACATATCAACTAGAAGGCTATTATTCATTCGTGTATATTATCCTTAACTTTCATGGTAATCGACCGCATTAATAGATGTCTTTCAAAAACCCTCAAGCTAACTAGCATCAAGATATAAAATATTCAAGGGCAAGAGCATTATTGCTGTAAAATAGAATCCGACAAGGCGATTCTACTTCGCTCTTATTTCTCGTCCCGTGTTAGGTCTTGGCCTCCTTAATTATTCGTCGGACCTATGATAATAGAAGTGAATATCACTCATTGTGTAATCTCCCCTTTAGCATTACCCCCATGCCCTAGCCTTTTGTTGCCCTTTAATCAATTAGTATATCCTACCTCTCGTCCCGTTTTTGCTGAGTTCGCGATAATCCTCTAATCAACCTCCTTATTCATCTTGGAGCCCCCTACGCTTCCCGAGCACAGTTTCGATATCCTCTCCTCGTGTGATAGCTTCTATTGCTTTCTCCGCAGCCGCAACACTCTCAAATGCTGGAATTTTTCCGTATTTTCCTAACGACTTGACCTTCCTAGCACTCTTGCTCTTGGTCCTGAAGCGGGGTACGAACCATCGTTTCTCATTCTCCCGTATAATTGCATCAGCCAATCGGCGCATAACCTGCCAGCCTTTTAGAACTGTATCAGTTATTGCCTTGCGTTCGGCCTCTGTTAGGTCACTAAGTTCCCGTTGTGCTTGAATGATTCGTGCGCGACGGAGGTATTTCAGGGGCTGCTTTCCGCGGTCGGCCTGCTTTGAAATACCTTTGAGTGTATAGCCTATTGGACCGACCAATGCTGCTATATCTTTTAATATAAATCCGGTAAGTCCCATGCCAACACCCGCGAGTGCGCCCTTGACTCCATCCTCCTTAGCTCCGCGAACCGGCAATCGTACAAGTCCGGTGAATCCGTCGTAGATGCCATATATGAATTCATATCCTGCGGCCTTGAGCCCAGATCGTATTCCCGTGATCCGGATTGGGCGTCGAACGGTCTCGTCGCCATATAGACGAGGAGCATTATGGAAACCTTGGGCCAGCGCGAGTGAAAGATCAACAGGTGCATGCGCTATGGCTCGGCCAGTTTTACCAATTCCTTCTTCTATCTCGTTCATGTACTCCTCTTGGCAGGGCTCAAGAGGAGCTGTCCCAGGCGTAGTTGCACGCGTCGAAGCATGTTCAAGGCGACCGCTTCCGTTCGTATCAGCCCCAGTACCACTACCTCCTTGTATTGGAAACGGGAATTCGGTTGAGCGTTTAGTTAGGGCATCTTGTTTTTGCTGTCGCTTCCTCTCCTTCTTTCTTCTCCGTTCAGCTCTCTTGTGTGAAGTTTTCGCCAGTCTGTATGGAACACTACCAATTCCACTAAATACGTCGCCAACTGTTCCAGCTATCGAGCCAACAACTCCTGTAACAGGCTCGCCAGGTCCTTCAAAGTCATTCCATTCCTTATGTCGAAGAAGGCGTAGTCTCCGCCAATTTATTAACCCCCGACTGACTGCGACGTAGGCTACTAAAGCGCTGAGCTTGATGCTAGTTTTCTTAATACGCCAGACCGCCACGCGATCGTCGAGAATTGAACATCGCATTGAATTTTCTCCGGATAGAGTTAAATTTCGATGAAATGTCTTCACCGCGTTTTGGGCACCGTCACCTTCAAGTTCGATGTCCTTGGATATTTTTTGCGCTGCTTCCAGTGCTGCATCCGTTAGGCAGAATTTAATGCCTTCTGCTAACTCCTCGGAATTCAATTTCTTATACGGAACTGGTACCGGTCCAGCCCCTACATTACTAACCATTGAACCCCAAAAGTGTTGATCGCCAAAGAAGGGTACAATCATGGTCGGCTTGCCGCATTTGAGTGCGATAGCAGTAGTTCCGGCACCGCCGTGGATGACACAGGCTCGAACCTTTGGAAAAAGCCAATCGTGTGGAGTATTTTCTAGCATGTAGATATTATCAGGAACATCTACCCGGCCAAGACCACCCCAGCCTTTCGATACTAAGGCTCGAACACCAGCTTGTTTCACAGCTTCGAATATCATTTCTGTGAAGCGCTCGGCATCGTCAACTACGATCGACCCGAAGCCGATGTAGACTGGCATCTCGCCTTCCTTGAGAAATTTAACAAGATCCTTTGGTGGATCAAAAGAAGAGGCAAGATCGAGGAAGGCAAAACCAGACACGTCTATCTCCTCGCCCCAATCGTCTGGCTTAGGTACTAATCCCGGACTCCATAAATATGTGAAAGGGACATGAAGGCGGTAGGTCGCCCCAGGAGCCCAGAGGGTAGATACCGGATCTAACCCTAAGGTATTAACTCTGAAATCATTAACGAGGTCTCCGAGTCCTTGCCAGACCATCATTTCGACCAAGGGGTAAGATATGAAATTAGTATATCCAGGGTCCACATTAGATTTTTTTATAGTTGCTAAGGGGTGAGGAAAAGCTTGTGTAGGTGTATAAGGGAAAGTAAACATGAGATGCAGAGGGATTCCTAGAGCTTCAGCACAATGAATGTGTGCGAAACTTGGTGGATTTGCAATGATGGCATCTGCGATAAATGGGTCATTTTCGCCCATCATCTTTATATTGTGGGCGCCTCTTTCGTTATCAGTTGCATTAATGCAGGCTCTCCAAAATCCACCAAACATCTCGGCCATAGCAGCACGTCTTTTTCCAATATCTCCAGCTTTCACTGTCTCGAGCGTCGGGATCATCCCGGGATTCTTAACCATAAAGGCCATCAACTCTGAGGGGTCACCTCCAACGGAGAAGAATTCCAAACCCGAATCTTTCTCGACAAAGTCGCGAAAGGCAGGGTGAGTAGCGATACGTACGCGATGACCGTATTCTTCTTTGAGCACCTTTCCTATCTTCAAGAACGGCTGAGCATCACCCCTGGAACCGATGACCATGATTACTATATTCAGCTTTGGCCGTTTCCATTTCTCCGATGCTGCCGTGGTGGCTGAAGATAACCGTGAGGATGCTAGCGGATGGCTAGATTTCCCTTCATCGGCCTTCCTGATCGTGACCTTTTTAACGGCAGTACCAAGCGCCTTCGCGAGATATCCGGTATTGCTTGTGTCATTGACTGTGATGTTTAATCGACCATCTCTCTTGGACACCTTGCCATTGGTTCGATATAATTCATTCGCGACTCGAAAGCGCCGATATCTGTCATGGGATGTTCTCCGCTTCGGCTGTCCTGAGGACTGACCTGTACGCGTTCCCGTCGCCTTTCCTCCATCTTCCGCTTCCGACGATGACGAGTCCGATGTATCTTCGTCTTTGTTTTCGTTATAAGATTGTTGTAGCGCCATGTCAAGCATAGAAACATTCGTTCCCGCTCGCTTCATGAGAGGGAAAGCTGAGAACGGTGAAGTCCGATATTGGTTTTGTTGGGGGCTAGATGACGACTGTGCTAACTTGAGAGATTGCTTGTTCACAGGCTCAGACCTAGATTTTCTGGGGCCCTCCGTCGGACTGGGACTTTTGAAGTGATCTGGTACGCCATCCGATACGGCTCTCTCGCGCGAAATAGGCATTTCGATCTCCGGTGGAATGTAGCTAGGATATACAAGGTTCCCTTGCGAATCTTGGACGATAGCCCGGTGGTGTCCGTCTCGCGGAACATCGCGTACTCGGAGCTGGTCTTGCTCAGACGCTTCAGCATTTATTGGCGCCGCTGAAGGCTTGTCCAATTCGATTGGGGTCATAGCCGCATTAGTTGCCTCGAAGCTGAAGTCCACACCTCGTGAGCTATTGTTGGGTACAATGCTACGAATACAACTGGAACCTAAAACTTAGTCTCATTCGGTTATATTCTAACACGTATTATTTATCACGAATTCGCTTTTGGTTTGGTGGAAATCTAGCCGGTATGTTGAGGAGAATTCTACTCTTGGGTAGTCATATATATAGAAAATATGGGTAGTATGTTACAATTAACGGTGACGTTGATGGCGACTCATCGTTAGCTTCAGCCAAGGTTAAGGTTATTCAAGGCCGTGAACTACAGCTTGCAGATGCAGGTATAGAGTTAAATGTTGAGGTATTGTCCCTCGTAAGATTATTACAATAATTAGGCCCATGTTTCATAATTAGTAGGGAGCGGATAGAAATAGGTTGATATAACTTAGTAGAGTAGATAAGGAGGTAGATAGGGTAGCATGAAAGTTACGGCCGGGAAGAGAATGTTTTGATGAGCTAGAATCTTGATGCTGATATAAGTGGATAATAAATTGATGTTGTGACATCACCAAAGCAAACGATACCAATGTACATATGTACCTAACATATGTCTTAGCATGAACGCCACATGTCAGGGCAAACTCCACCTATTATCCACAGCCGGATCCCAGTAGATCAGATCAATATAAGCTATACCAATTTCGGCATAGCGTCCAGCTCGGGCAAAATTCCCCAGAGAGGGAATTCAATCATGTCCACTCGCCATGTCCAGCCACATGTAGGTCCAGGTACACTACATAGCAGCCACCTCGGGTGTAACCTAGAACTATGTTGGAATAGACTCTAAATCGTCAAGAATATAAATATTGCTTTACAACTTTACAAATACAGTTTTGAATCTCAGGCATCATATTAATTTTACATTCGTAATGGTAATAGAAACACAATTATCAAGTTATATCTCACGGTACGGCCCGCCGCTAATTTTTGAATACTCTCATAACAATTGTGAAATGCATTGGATTAAGCAAATGCATCGGAGACTAAGCCTCAGTTCGGAATCGCGTTTACACCAATACTGACGGCGCATTTCTTTTCAACCCATATCCAATTAATAAGAGAGCTTAAGTTCGATTTCCATTGTCGTTATTGGCTTTTTCCCCTGTTCCTTTTCTATTCCCCTTTCACTATAGGGCTGCAGTTAAAGGTAGCAACATACTATACGAAGAGTTCCTATGGGCTGAGCTGAATCCTTAGCCCCCGATGGAACCTCGAGCGTAGTATTGAGTGGTCTCTATCTAGCAGTAGCGCCCCGTGATGGTTCTAGACTGCATGGGTAGATTATACCTGATTGTTGATTCGATTGAATTCCCAATGGGCAGAAGACGGTTATTTTTAGTTTTTCTGCCCACCTTCTTCAGTCGCACTCGTTGATTTGCTGCGTTTTTACTTCTCAGTTTCGGGTTCTGGTGGTATACATATCATTCATACGTCGCGCGCAGCTCGGCGTTTCCCCCTTTATAAACCCAGTACGACCACACATGGCAAACAATACCGCCTCCGGACCCGACTTAAATCTGGTCTGTCCGCATTATTCCGACGGGAGGGGCACGCCTGTGTGTTGGGACTGTGCTGAAGGAGGCCATCTTGGTCAGGGTGGAGAGAACTCGATGACTCCAGAGAGAACTAAGAAGAGATTCGTACTCATGGGTGGTGAAAATAAGATTCTTGACCACGATCCCTTCGCACCAGAAGTACATCCTCCCGTAGAAGGGATTGAAGTTGGCTCACCCGACCCACGAAACATCCCTCCGGGAAAAGAGGTCTTCTATGAGCCGCAGGTTATAAATACTCCGGATAATTATATCAAAGATGAACCCAACGAGTGGAATACCGAATCAAATCAGAATATCGCTACCGCCTCTAAACCGCCTACCATACTTGGACTTCGAAAAAGAGTGTTCTGGTTACTCTTGATATGTATGTTCGTAGTTGCGTTCGTCGGAGCGGCTGTCGGCGCAGCGGTTGGAGTAACCCAAAGGAACCAATCCATCAAAGCTTCGTAAGTAAATATATCCTAATATTTTCATCTTTGATGTAGTATAATTGCTAATCAAAACTTCGCTTTGATAGGTCGGCAGCACCGTCGCCAGTGGTAGGTGAAAATCAAGTAAGTTAAGATCTTATGGTATCCTTCTGTGCTATAGTAGATTTATTAGTTATAACAAAGACTTTCCGATTACAACTGCTGCTGCTGTGCGCTACTAACTCAGCCAAGTCTACAGGCTCTCCAAATCCCACAACGACCTCACCCTCCAGTACAAGTGCCTCACCTACAGCTACTCCAAGCTCAGTACGCAGCTGTCTAGGCACCGACGGAAGTACGTATACAGACTCAGGCACTGGAACGAAGTTCAGGATTGAGTGCGACGTAGCACACCAAGGGCGCGATATCGAGAACCTTAAGGCCGAATCGATGAAGGAATGTGTTTCACTGTGTGCTAAAAACACGCGTTGCACAGGCGCTGTCTATTACGACGTTGGACCGCAGGGGACGGATCTTAATTACTGTTGGCTCAAAAGCTCATTGGACGATAGCGATATAAGAACGACGACGGATGCGCAGTCGGTGGTTCGGTTATAATGGGAATAATATTAGGTCTTTCGTGTAGGACAATACCCCATATCTCGGCTCCCCGATACTGCTTCATAATGTTGGTTGGTACCTAATTAAGCCGCATCTTTGATTATGTAGATATCTTCACATATCTTACGCATAGCGTTATATCATTAATCCAAACTCACACATGAAGAGTAACTTTTTGACCTGCTGCAATTCCTAACAAGCTTGAGTCAAAGTGTAGAGAATTATACGTTTATTACACTGTGGAAAGGATCAATTACAGATCTAATTATTAGACCTATAACACAACGTATATTCCTACTGGTATAACAAAATCTGAGCAAAGGTAAATAGGTAGGTACGCTTACTAATTTAAATGATTTGAATATAATTCAAACTTATAAATCCCTTCCTCTTCATACTCGTCTTCGAATAAGCCGACGACGTTCTAATCCTGAATTTGATGAAATATATTGCATAATGTCGTTATTGGGTCTCTCTCTATTCCTCAAATGACCTTAAGTACACTACTGGGAACAGATAGGTAACTAATTCCGCACTATTTTATTGGGAGGGTTGTTCACGGTCCGGGTCTGTTTGGTAACGGCCTAGGCCCAACGATTTGCCTCCTTCCAGCTCCGATACCCGCAGATCCATTGTTTTGGCTGTCACCGCCAGTATATCCACTCCATTGACTAACGTCCCACCGGCCACCAACTCCGCCGCCAATACCATCTACACCATCACCTGCTCTGACTGCCTTAGCTGTCTCCTGCTGAGACTCTTCCCATTCGCGCTGTCTTTGCCTTTCCATCTCCATCTCGCGCTCTAGTAATGATTTGCCGGCCCAACCGCCTGCCTTCGTCTTAACTTGTGATTCGGCTCGTCGTCTGTCCTCTGCATCACGTTCCGCTGTGGCGTCGAGCTCACGAGAGTAAGTTTGCTGTGGAGGAGCCGGAGCGGGCGCCGGGTTGGAAACGAGGAAGCGATCCGTACGATTACCGTTGGAATTCGGGGATGGGACGGGGAGGGGCCGTGCCGAAAAGTTTGGGCCCGAGCCACCTGTTGCCTGGTTCTTAAGCCGGTCCGGAATGGGAAGGGGCCTACCCTCTCCAGTTCTTTGAGGTTTTACGGGAACAGGTGGTTTCTCTCCTGTGCGATTGGTCTTTATTGGTGCAGCCAATCCAGGTACGGGGAGTGGACGCGGCGGAGGCGGAGGAGCAATGTCTTGCTGTAGTTCTTGTTGTTGCTCTCGTTCTCGCTGCTCTTGCTGACGTCGATTCCATTGTGTACTGAGGAACTCGCGCTCGTCTTTTGGTCGCCACGAATCTTGGCGACTGGGTGGCCTGGATTCTGCCTTTTTTGGCCGGCTACGAGATCGCGCTCGGTTTTGTGACCGCTTCTGTCGCTCTTCCTCATATTCCATCTCTCGTTTCCTTGCCAACTCTAATTCTTGCTCTAACTGTTTGATACGATCGCTATATCCGCCTCCGCCACTCTTTTGCGGAGTGATATCGTGTTCGGCCTGGTATTGGCTAAGAAATTGTCCTTGTAATCGACTATCGTTTTGACCTTTCGCACGACGGCGCTCTTCGGCTAATTTTGCTTCGGCTTCTTCTTCTTCCCTCCTTCTTTTCTCCTCTGTTAGTTTCCATTGACGCTCTTCCTCCTCCCACCGATGTTTCTCTTCTTCCGCCTTGCGCTTTTCTTCGATGCGCAATCGTCTTGTCTCTTCCTCCCATCTATGTTCCTCTACTAACCGTGCCCGTTCCTCTTCAGCTTCTAGCTCAGCCTTACGGATACGTTCCTCGTCATCTGCTTGCAACCTCTGTCGTTCGGTCTCGGCTTCCTGCTCTTTGCGCTTGCGCTCCTTATCGGCCAAGTTGGGGACAAGAGGACTGGCGCTGGTAATCTGCCGCCGCCCTCCGAAGGATATACCCAGGTTACCCTGACTTGCGCCGCCCATATAGCCGTACTGCGCAATGTTCCATGCGGGGCTTGTAACTCCTTCGAGGTCTCTCTTGCTCCAACTAGATACGGACGGCGATCCTATACGTTCGCTCGATGGTGGTGGACTCTTGGTAGGACTCCAGCGTCCCGAGCCCGAGTCTCCAGTTTTCGTAGGGGTTATACCGGACCGTGAACCGTACGTGGATGAGTTGTTGCTGACATTAGACAGTTTTCTATTACGTGGGGTCGTTGGACCTGTGCTCTGCGGGCTCATGGTGGTGGATATTTTCGCCTTCGATCCAATAGGGGAGGGAAATGCAGAGGGGTTAAGGGAATGCGCGGCTCGAGAGAATGCGCCGAGGCACTGGAGAACTTGAGCAGGATCTTTCCGCTCGAATAAATCTACTGTAAGAAACACGTCGTGATCTTGTAAATTCAGGGGCGGCGATTGACAGGCGCGAAGGAAATGAGAGATGTTCTCCATTTGGATGAATGGCATAGCGGATTGCTTAAATTTGACGCCGGGTGGACCGACAGCCAGATTAATGAGTCTACAAGAAAGAAGAATGATTAGTTAAACTACAAGATATAGTAGTTAATATGCATGTAGGTATATTTGAACATACTTGCATAGAGCAACGCCATCCTTAAGTCCGTCGAGAAGATCGTTGGATGGAAGTCTGCTACCCAATACACCCTCAATCCACGACTGTGCCTCATTTGCAGCAGCTGGAGTATATTTTTCGAGGCGCAACTTTCTCAAGTCCTTGTCCAATGATGTTACTGATGCCATACTAAATCGGAATTCTATTCGCGTGGTTCTGACGGACAATGGTTGCTGTGTGATAACTTGTGGGTATTGATGATCAATGTAATTAGATTAGTACCTAGGTAGGTAGTTATATATGGGAGTTAACTATAAGCGCAATAAAGCGGCTCCTATGTATTGAAGGTAGTATGAAGGTAGTAATAGTGATTTGCAGTTCGGAGAATTGCTGGTTAGAATGGAGGATACGTGGGATGAGATGAGACGACGTCACTGGCGACAATAATTGGTATGCGAATAGACGAAGGGAGGGAGAGCGAGAGTAAAGAAATGACTAGAGATGGCGATTAGAACGCTATGCGAGAATTATGAGAATTGACGACGCGTTAGTATTTTCTATAAATACCAAATACCAAATTAGCGAGCATGCGTCTATTAAAAAGATAAGAAGTTGAAGATGGCGGTTGCGCCGTCTTAATGAAGAATACAAATACAAGTATTGAAGACAACAGGGCTCCACGCCCCCACTAAATGCCATTGCACAATTAGGAAATAGGCTGCGCGACAGGGATGACGTTTCCCATCGGCATTATGGAATTGATTCGGTCTGACTTACAGATGGGGCTTACGTGCGGAGACTATTTACATTGAAAATATATGTCCGTGGCGGTGCGTATATTTTTCTTATCTTATCGCATCTTCAATAATTCTGACGTCGACTTTCGACTTGGACTTTTATTGAGATTGAGTCGATGGCTTGATAGTTATAAAGCTAAGAATAACTTTGTCATAATACCAACCTTCAAAATATACCAATTTTACCAAATTTTACTCGACTATGTACCGTATAAATATAATCATATTCCAATGTCGACCTTAAAGCAAATAGGTCCTATACGAAAGGCCTGGTATCAGTGGAAGGCTCTCCGTTTACCGTGGAGAAAGCGCTTTCTCGTCGGTGAGTTATAATATCTTATTTTACTTACCCCTTTCATATAATACATACTATTACTCTCTTAACTCGAATGATTAACTCACATTCTATTTTATTTTCCCCTTAAATTATAGGCCTCGACCTTCAAGGCAATACATATTGGGAATTCCGGCTAGTCCGCGGCGATCCCTCCGCCCCGGACTCCCGGTTCCGGCGCATCGTCAATTATCCGCGGTCTACGCACTATAGCGAAGTTAAAGTGCCACCCTCGTGGCATCAATGGCTTCGGTATCAGCGCCAGCAGCCCCCAACTCTTGACGAGCAGGCCGGTGACGTCGTTCGCCAAGAGCGCATTAAAGTCCTTGCCGCCGAGGCCGATGCGCGCTGGGAAGCTAAGCCCAGCCTCGTTGGCGTACCGGGTCGCGAGAGAGGACAGCCGGTGCCCCCGCTCAACGCGGGTCAAACACAACCTCAGGAACACGCGGCTCGTGAATCACCGACTCGGAATGAACTCGACGAAGTAACACAACAAAAGGATGACCCCTGGAAACGCGCACGGAGCAGTGGCCCTGGCGAAACTTGGCAACCAGAAGCATGGAGTCCGACACCAGCGAAGAAACGGTGAGAATGAGTTTATAGAAAGCAGCGGATGGTATAGCTTTATATTATTGCGTGAGCAATGGTATGTACCTATGTATATCATAATATCATGTAAATAGTATAACGAGACAGCTCATGAATTCTATGTTGCATTAATAGACACCAATGCCAACACTTGAGCCGCCTAGGCTCACATAAAATAAAGATATTAACTCCTTCCCACCAAAGATATACATATTTCTTTAATCACCTTATAAACTCCATAACTAAACATTACTTCCGCTTTCCGCGCTTGGGACGTACGCACTGGGGACACATCCATTTTCCTCTTGGCTTTGACTTGAGACCGACGCATTCCCAGTGAAACCATCCATATGGGCAGTTTTGGTTGTCGCAGGCAATCATATCACCGGACTCCTTGTCCTGGCACAAACAATATAGCTTTTCTTCAGCTTCGTTTTCATACTTCTCCATGTTATCGGCAGCTGTCATAAAAGTAGCATCAATATCATCTGTATGTTTAATCAGTAATTGTTGATAAGGGGATATAAAAATTACTCTTTGAAAATGATATGCATACCTTCGTCATCATCCTCATCCATCGCCTCCGGTTCCATTGCGCCATAACCATTACTTTCGGTTTCAATAAGGTCGAGCAGTACGCGTAACCTGTCCCCTGACATTTCTAACACAAGGCGAGCTTCCACATCCGGGTCTTCGGTATTCATTCGTCCCCGGGCTGACGTTTTCTTCCTTTTGACCTTTGCCCCTCTCGCAGCGATTCCTTTCTCAGTTGCTGCTCTAAGGCCTTGGCTTACTGTTCCACCTCCTTCGCACCACAAGATCTGAAACAAATTTTCAACTAGTATTGATACCTTCGCGTTGTCTTCGACTGCAATGGTGTTCGCAGGATAAGGAAGAAAACAACGTTCCAAGATTTCAGTAGTTATGCTATCTGAATCCTGCCAGGTACGGTCGATTTTGGCTGGCGAAAGAGCTGTCGCGGGCATTAAGAGTAATAGAATACCTTGTAATGTAGATATTTGCGATTCTAGCTTTAGGGCCGACGTCCGATTGTTTACAAAGGCAGTAAAGATGGGTAGGGGAAGGGACTTCACCGTCGTTTCAAACCTCTGGTAAAGGTCAGAGAGGTCTAACGGAGGCCGTGGGAGGTAGTGACAGAGATATGATAACTGTTCTACTTATTAGCTCGCTACATGGTTTTGCGAATGGAAATTATCTTACCAAGGAGAAGAGACGTTGTCGTAGAGGAATCGACTCTACATAGGCGGGCTCTAACGCTTGGAAATCCGGGTCTCCCATATCACCCGAATTCACCCTTCGTTTCTGTGGTGTCGGCGGTTCAGATGTTTGAGAAGAGTATACCGATTCATCATCCAGCCAGCCTCCAAAATTACCCTTGTCAATATTGACAGTTTCACGCTTCCTTTTCTTTGCGGTGCTTTTAGTATTTTCCTTGTGCTCCTTTTGCCAGATCTCCTGGAAGCGAGAACTCGCAGCGACACCGCCATCAGCAAATATAGCTTCCATGATCCATTTTAACCCTCCTGCGGAGCGTCCAGAGCGTTGGGCAACATAACTGGCTAGAATTGAATCCCGAAGCATAGGGCAGTCTGATTGGCCATTTTGGACGTCTAGATTATGGCGTTCAATGAGATCTTGTTCTAATAAGTCTATCATGAACTTGAGCCAATGTCTCCAGTGTCGCCAGCGGTTTGGGTAGAGAACACTGCAATTGAATGCCCAGCCGACCACGTGAAAAAAATCCTGTCCCCGTCGCCAAAGACCATCTTGATAGTGTCTACGTCGCATCTGCGTATAGGTGCCCTCGCCACCATCGTCGTCACCGCCATAACTCTGATCATCGCCCGAATAAGACTCCGGTGTGCCATTTCGAGAGGCGCTCGCGAAGCGGAAAGCCTCCTTAAATCGGCCGTTGATAGGTCCTACGCGAGAAAGGAGACTTCGTAGGTAGACAAGGGACTCAGCAGATACCTCGGACCAGCCCTCTTCCCTCGGTCTAGTGGTAAATTTCGGGTGTACGACAGCTGTGCTAAGAAGCGATAATTGGTTCGGTGGAGGACAGTAATAAGGATCATTTGGACCTTTACGACTGGATGATAATAGGCTATTTAAAAGGTTGAGAGTAATTAGGTCTAGAAAACAACAGTCTATGATCAGTGAAACCCATCTACAAGAAATTCTCAAAAGAAAATAGGCATACACAAATTCTCCTCCAAGTAAATTTGACAGTGTTGCTTAAGTTCCGGGGGAAGCTGGCTGGCCTTGTTATACGATTTGTCGGCTGCATCTCTACCGTTGACGATAGGGCTGCCAATATCTGATGTTGTAGTATGCAATAGTTTCCGTGGAGACTCTGTCGCTGTCGCATATGAATCAGGTGAAGAAAGAGGTGTAGAATCCAACTGTAACCTTGTCGACGTCATCGTGGTTGAATTCGGAATCGAGTCTAGAGCTTGACGCGTGAAGACATCAAAAACGCGACGAAATATCCCCGCGGTTTTAAATGGAAATACCGCCACTAAATTAGATCAGTGGGTCAATTATCTTTCTGTGGGTGCCACTAAACAGATCTAATGTTACACGGCAGTACGAGTTACAATGTACCTACCGGGATAAGGGCAGATTTATGTACCTAATCCTTCCAAAAACCTTAGGGAATTCAAGTTCAAGGTGATTTACTAATCATTTCTCATGCAATTTCGCATAATTTCCATTCTATCAAGGACTTACGTCATTAACCAAACTCCTGGGGAAAGTTATCAGCACGTCAATCGGAAATGCAATGATCTTCAAAAGTCATTACTCAACGTCAAAGAACACGTCTTCCTAACGAAGTTAACTTCTTTAAACTAGTGGCCTGTGGCAGATATTTACCGCACTCCTATCATCTAGTTATCTACTCTTACATATTCGCCTTGAGTACCTTGAAGGCGTCATCTCGGCTTCCAGCGTATCGCGCCTCGGCTGTCTTCCAATTGATCACCTTCCAGATGTTCTCGACGTAAGCCGCCTTCCCGTTGAGATACTGAAGATAATAGGCATGTTCCCACATATCAACGCCCAGGAGGGGAGTATCGCCCACAACAACTGCCTCCTGGTTTGCGAGAGTTACAATGCGGAGCTGGCCGGTGACAGCTTCCTTGACGAGCCACTACGTTATCAAATAGAGTTAGCTATGGTAAATTCGGGACATTATCGAATAGACTAAGTAGTGATACGTTTGAATCAACCCAAAATATTGGTTGAAAATATGAATGTCGAGGACAATGAAGAACAGAGATAATATCTACAATGTACTTACACCCCAGCCACTCCCCTGGATACCCAGTAGGGCGGTTCCGAAAACCTCTTTGAACTTGTCGAAGCTACCCCAGGTGTCCTTGATAGCGCTAGAGAGCTTCGGGGCAGCATCAAGCTTCGAGTCCGGAGAGGAGGAGGGTGCTAGACCTTCCCAGAACAACGAATGGTTGATGTGACCGCCACCGTTGAAACGGATGGCTGACAGCTGGGCCGCAGCATCCTGCAATTTACCTTCAGACTGAGCTTTGGCTGATATCTCAACGGCCTTGTTGAGGTTCGTGATATAGGTCTGGTGGTGCTTGGTGTGATGCAGTTCCATGATCTGCTTGGAGATGCTGGGCTCCAAAGCCTAGTACGCCATGTTATCAGTAGGGGAATAATGTTTCCGTAGAGAGATAGTCGGACTACAAGCAGGATGAGACTTACATCATACGCATACGGGAGCGGGGGAAGAGAGTACGTCTTTGCGGCCATTTTGAGACGTGCGCTGATAGATATCTACTAGGGGAGTCCTGGTTGCAGAGAATATTGTAAAGAGTACGAAGAATGGTTTGGTGGTAAGTAGGTAAGAGTAAAAAGGGTAGGTAAGGTAGGGCAAAGCTACGTGCTGTAAGATGAAAAGCTCTTTGGCGATGATAATGATGACAAACACAAAATAACAGGTGCCGGATGACCATCAAGGTCCTCTTTCCTTCCCCGCGTTCTTGCGTCTTCTTGACCTCAGATTCGAATAGGTACCTAAGGTACATTATGTTCCAGTTATTCTGGTATAGCAGGTACGCCGTCTATCAAGGGTAAGAGCGGCTAACAATGATTGGCCACTCACTAAACTTTGTGATTGTGCGACGGTTTCCCGGAAGCGGGTCACGAAACGGCCTCAAAGAGCGCAAACTTGCTCAACTTACGTGTGAAAGCCGTAACAATCAGAACTCTCTCACTTTTCTACCAATATATTTAATATGCTCTTATTTGCTTATATTGTTACATAATAGGGAATATTCCGTATCAAAGGTGAGACGAATGTAGATCGGAATAGTACATAGTCCCGCTATTAGTGTAGCCGCATCATGGAACCTTGAGGGACAACAGAACTGGTCCTTACTCCCGAATCCTTGGCACGATATCTTTACCTAATTTTCTATTCAATACTTTTGTCAAATACCTGTTAAATATTTAGATACTTTTATGTAGTATCTCGTTATTTTTTTAATCAACTTGTTTTACCACGCAGAAGTTATTTGCAGCATCGTTTATTCTTATTATCCTCATCTAAGTGAGTTGGAGAGGTCCTTAGGTACTCTAAACGAAAGTCTTCTCCGAAAAGAAATATCCAAATAATACCCAAACAATGTGTGGCAACCATTCTCGACAATCCCGCGGTGGCGCCCTCGCCGTACTCAGTCTTCCATTAAGAACCACTCGATTTATGCCTACAGTAATGACAGGTCGACTCACATTTCACGACTGTGGGAAGGGAAGTTCTGTTGCTACTCATGCCACCTTTGTACCAGATGAAAACAGTGGCAACAGTAGCTTCACCAATTTAGATTCATGTATCGTTGGTATTCAGTAAGTATCCATATCTGTAGAAAAATCTGGCCCGGAGCGAGTAACAGCACTAACAAGGCTTGTATAGCGAGACTGGAGATCTCACGAGATCTGCTATAATAAGTCCTTTTCTATACAAATTTAACTTGAAACGGACGCAATCGACGTTACAAGACGATCAGGAACATTCGATAGAAGTACCTCTTAGTCATCCTATGAAAATTGAGGTTGGAGGTGAGGGAATCATTGGTCGCAGAGTTACTCTGTGGTCGCAACATGGCATCGATCCTATCGCAGAAGGCATCATAGGATACAACTGAACAGTTACATAAGGAAAAAGAATTTCATTAATAAACAAGCGCCATGGGTTATACGAGTTAATGTTGGGAAATTGGGAGGTCTCATCCTTGTACGATATTCCGCGAGGATGATTGGCTTGCCTCATTTTTAAGTGCTAATATTCGACCTTAGCGAGGGGATTGCTGATATACGAAGTTATTACAATCTCTGGCAACTCCGAACTCTTTCCATTTTATCAGGGATATATTAGATTATATTATTTAAAGAAGGCGTTGTTGAACTAGTATCATCTATGTATTTGTCACCCAATTGCCAGGAGCCAAATAAGATCATGACCAGCCTTGGAAAGATGCACGATGAAATAAAAAATTCTAATCTCCTTAAACATTTTTATTCAATTTCATAAATTAATATGTTCCTTTTTAATAAGCATATAATAGTGCTGGCTAACGTCTTGTTGTTTCTAATATTTTCCTTAATTATAGGCATCAACACTACCATAGAATATAGGTACCCATACACAACAGCACGTGAAGAATTCAACGGGCTTAATATTACCGACGATATAGAAAGAAATCGCCGGCTATGAGAATCTTATTAGAACCATTAATCCGAAATGCTGCTTAGAATACCTAACAATGCCGCCGTTACTGATCTATGTTAGCTTTTTGAAATATTTCAACCTGCTAGAGTGGCGACTTACGACCCCCTGCCGTCACGACATAAGACGCAGTACCCCAGGCAGTCTGGATGGTTGCTAGGTCTGCCCAGTCCATCGAGTTCAGCCAAATCCCGATTGCGATGCTTAGCAGCACAGGTAACAGCACTACAGCTGAGATTCTCTTCGCTGACCAGTCCAGCACCAGTTCAAGCGAATACGAACCCTTGGGGACTTTATGTGAATCTTCATTCAATACCGTGTGGATCCACACCGCCCATTGCTTTGCCATATAGTCGGTGACATACCACTGCTTATAGGTAGCCAAAAGTAACCGTAAATCACCGGTACCGTAACTATCTAGGTCGACAGATTCGTGAGTCCCCCTTTGAGAATCACACTGCAAAGTATGTTAGACTAACGATATATCTTGAAATATAAAACGTACGTACTTTATACAATCTGAACTCCTTCACATGTCTGAGAGAGAAGAGGCTACTAGTTAAGCCGCGCAAGCGGAAAGCAGCCCAATGAAGACGCAAGAAGAGTTGTTCTGGCCTGTCAATAAATACAACCGTCTCTCGTGGATTAGCATAGCCGCGAGGGAAGACTCCTAGGACGATGTAGGTAGGCTGGACTTGAGTTTGGGATCTGATTTCCGACCATCGCGTGATGCCAAACCAACGAGTGCCGAAACCTAATCTCCGTTTCTTAAACTTGGACGGTGAGGACCCTACGGATTGGTTGGTATCCACTAGTGTGAGGATACCGCGTTCTTCCTGTGCCGGATCGCTCCGCTCAGGTGACGGGTCGGCGTTCAGAACATCTTCTCGATTACTTTGTTGTTGTCGCGGCCGCTCCTGCTCATTAGTCGCGCTTATAAACGAAGCAGGATAAGGAAAATCCGATCTGTCAAAGGTAAAGCTAGGTTGTATCGCCCCGACGGTATGAGCAACACCATGCATAAATGAATTTACCGAGCTGCGTGTAGTTGTGGTGGTGCCCAATTGGGACCGGATACACTGATTCTTCTGCTCGAGGGCGTACTCGTGTTCTATCCATCCAAAAGCATAATTGGTATACGTATGCCAAATTCTTTTGGGGATAGGTTCAGTCGGTGCTTGCCGCGTTATCGAAAGCTTGGAAGTTTCTTCACTCATAGATCGACGAGTAGGAGTACCTAGGTTACTTCGGGTTTCACTCTCGGCATCGACGTTCCTTGTGTCACTGTCGTGTGTTGCCATGTTAATTGAATGTCTCTTAGTCGAATATATACTATATGAGTGGGATAAATGATTTCTTTGAATAGGTAACTAACATTCTTTGTGAGTGGAGAGAAAACCTGGCTTATATACACATTCTTGCTGAGATGTTTCGTACTATGCCTAATAGCACTCCCCCTAATAACTCATTTCAGCCTCATTTATTCTAGGTCGGATAACTTCAAGGGTTCGAATATGATGGAACATGATTTTAAAAAGTTTTATAGATCTGCAACTATCGTGTGGGAGATAGTTTGCTTGATTGGACGCGAAGTTTGGGTCTGCTGCCCGAGCTATGCCCAGAGTGGCGGCAAAGATTCAGCCGCAGACAACTCAACTCGCAGAAGCCTCTCCAATTACTACGACAGCAAACCACTCAGAGCATGAAACGATGCATACTCTGCCAATCAAGTAGATACACATCCCTCTAGCATATATAAGAGCCTCCTATTGAAATCAGAGGGTTACATGTACCTAGATTATTTAGTACGATATCAGGACTTAGAAATGACACCCAGAGCTCACCGAGACGTGATTCAAGACCACCATTCGAAGAACACTAGAACCATATTTTATTCTAATGAGATATTTATATATTCTCAGCGAGTAGTCCTATAAAATTACACCAATATATTATTACTCGGAAGCCTTTTTATCACGGCCTAATCATTCATCCTTCCACCGTCGTACTATCATCAATGCCTTACTAAGTAATACCACCATGTTCATTTTAGATAATGTTATAGCCCAATTGCCTATATGTATTTAAATGATATATTGGCAATAATGCAACCAACTATGCCGTGAAACCATATGGCTATGGGTATAATCAAGGCCGTATGAAAACTCCGAATATACCGGTTGATGAATAGTATAAAGGCTCTACAAGCCAGATTAAATCTAGCAATATACCTATGTCTCGCTCGTGATTAAGTCATAGTAGGTAGTAAAATAATAGGACCAAGATACATTAGGGGCCTATAGGATATCCTATAGAGTAGGTAGCTTCTGTATACATATAATGTGACGTTAAATTTGAATGCATATTGGTCAAGATGCTCCGTGCTATATTTATCAGTGACCCTTTAAACACTAGTTTCAACATACCCGGTTCTATCGCCGTTTAAGGCTAGAGCCAACGCCACTACAGCTTCATGCCATCTCCCTTGTTGAGTATTGATTATGGACTCCAGGACGAAGACTGGTTCTTCTAAGAAATAAAGCATAATCCCCCATCTTCACCCTCATAATTTAATAAGCAGTTGTATTGCCATTACACTAGAACAATCTGATCGTGTGACCCTAACTTCAAGTTACTCGGGATATTCAGCTCAGCCAGTCCGCACCGATGGTAAACATTGCCCCCTTGACACGCCGCAACCAATGCCAAGAAACGCCCATTTGTCTCGCGTGCGAGCACTAGGAACGAAGACTGCTCTTCTGGCAGGAAGTGATATTCAGCTGAGCCTTCAGAAAAATCAGACCAGCATTCGATCAGTACTTTAGGACCAGTCTTCCCCGCCCTATTAAATACACCGTCTCCTTTTAGAACATGGCATGATACCAGTAGTCGACTATGCGAGGAATTGGCGTCCCACTCAACTAACGCTTCTGACTTGTCAAAGTAAACGACAGAATCCAAATCTACAGGGCCAGTGATCGACATCCAGGACCAAGTTGGTAGGCCGACGATACTCCTTCGTTCATCTAAGGGCATGGTCTTCCATAATAACCCAGTTATTGGTGAAGACTCCCAGACGCCGAAATGGCATTTATCTTGAAAAGTGTTGGAGAGGAAGTCTATCACACCACTGATAGCGAGTGGTCTGTCTGTGTAATAACCGAGCTGGCGAAGCGTATACTGCTCCACGATCTCTCGCCAGATATTGTCGAGATCGCCTCCTTTCGTATCCACAAACAGGCCGTCTTCGTGAGCTTTTCTACTCGCTATGCTGTCAATAATTCGCCGAGGATACACAGCAGAAAGCTCGTAGTCGATAGAGCTCCACGATTTCTTCATCACATTCTTTGTTCTGCATCGGATGAATGGCTCCAGGTCTCCGAATACCAGTAGTCGTGGAGGGAGCAAAGCCTCTTGAAATGTCCAACCCCTTTTATTTAAAGGAAAGACGTCGGTCTTATGCGCATGTACAGGTGAGATTGTAATACTATTAAGACTTGTGCGATTATAAGCTTCCTCTAAATTGTCTGTGAAAGAGACAGTGCAGGTGGCATGTCGTGTATTGAACGTTGCCGAATTATTGAGGAAGCTCTCATGAACGGAGGTGGATGTAGCAGCGGCGATAGTAACGAAAGAGTTTTGGTAAATGGTACACATTTGGCTGATTTCTCTTTTCTTGTCCTCGGGATCATTTTGAATGATGCATAATGCATCTATCCATAAGTAACTCAACCCTAAGGAATGCGTTACTAGAATTGCGTCTTTTATTGTCTGTGGGAGGGAAATGCTGTCTAGATCATTGCTAAGGAGAACGTCGAGATTATCTTTTGTGAGTTCCAATGGTTGTGGGCCTCCCCAGCAGTAACTCAAGGCTGCATATAATTCTTTTCCTAACTCTTTTCTCGTATCGACTAGTCGTACTTCTGGAAAGGCCTTCCCACTTCCCCTGATTTGCAATAGCCGTGATGGAAGTGGTGTTGGGCCAGAGGGTTCGCATTGAGGGTGCGATGTTCGGCAATGTTCGAGCATCGATTTAATATCGTCGGTCCATCTCTCAGTTAAGCCATTCCATTCAACAGGCCGAAAATTGGTAAATGATGCCAATGAACTATCTAAGAAAACTACAATTAGCTGGCCAAAAGTACATTTTGTAACCCTCTAAACCTACGAGATGTGAAACTTAGAGTACCTTTAGAAGCAACCAAACGCAATGGCCGGAACGCCTGCCACTTAGTACGTCCTTCATCCGATTCTATGGCTATGAATATTCTGTCAACACCTTGGACTTGAATTAAGTCATTATTTATTGTAAGCGGTTCCAGACTAGCGGTGGCTCCAGAGATTCCCATAATGTATTGATTTCTTATGGGACGCGTAATGACTACCCAACATGCGGCAAGTTCGTGTTGCTTCTCTGGCTTTATTCTGCCAGATGCAGGGTAAATCAAATCGCGTAGGCGTCGCGTTGTAAGAACATTAATAGACCCTCCGATGAAGTCTTCGTTCCAAAGGTAAGTGCAGAATCGACAATCTGGTCGGTCCGGGAAAGTCCCAAGCTTTGAGTGTCTGAATGTATTTGTAGAAAGTAGTTGAGAAAAGCCATCTCTTGAAAATAGTATTTTACACCTTTTGCATAAATTACCTTGCTCATCCACGGTAGTTATGGTTTCTGTTGTCATTTTCTATACGAGATTAAGGGAAAAGGTTACTCTGTATTGAAAAATTAATACCTGCCCGCTTAACATAGAGTACCCGACATATGAGTATGAAGATGCTAAGATTGAAAAGGGGTCAATTTAAATGAATTATCAGGTGGCTTAGTAATCCAGAGTCCCCGCTATAAGCACTATAAGCACTATTATAAGGATGCCTAATTTAATAAACATGAGTAAGATCCCAGAAAACAAACGTTTTCCATTCCTTAACAAGCCAGTTGCTGGGTGTTTCGTTCGACTTTCCAATCGCATGACTATTATATTCCACACCCATGACAGCCTGCTCCAGACTGGTTTCTATTTTGTCAGCGAGGCAGCATTTGCAGAGTCCGCACGGACCAGACCTTTTTGGGCACCAAGTGGGATTCTGGCGTGCCTTTAATGTCCAATGCCATGGCCATTCTAGATGGACATAAAAGCTCTTCATCTCTTGCAATGCCTGTAATGGCTCTAAAAGGCGTTTGTGGACCTTGAATAAAGATTCAGTATTATTGTTTGCCAATTTCATTTCATCGACGAAGTATTGAGATTTCCAGTTGTCAGACCCAAGAAACATCATGTGAATATTAATTCTCAAGTTGGGGATATTCCCATGGACTTTGAGAAGGTCTATAGCAAGCAACCAATCCGAATATAGAGGGTGGGGTTCATCTGGGTATGCATCCGGATCGATAGGCGGAAATACAATCTCAAGACAACGCAGACGAGAGAGGATGCTCGGCTGCCTATATCTTAGAATGAATTGCGATATTGGTAACCGTAGTGGGCGTTGATCGGTTCCTGACGAAGCGTAAGTTACGTTATGGCCATCGAGAACTATAGGGAATACAATGATGCGGTTATAGTTGTAGAAGACGTCGCATGCTTCCTGGTACATGGCACGATTAACAAGCATCAGAGATCGTGGTGGAGTCCAACACCGACAGCGCGATGAGTATCCGCTGAAAATAAGACGGCAGGAGTTGAACCCGGTCACAGGCCAACCATATCGAGGCTTCACACAGCCTAGAGGTTGGCACTTGGAGCAACGTTCATTAATAATAACATCACATTTCCCGTGGATGCAATCGATCCAGCGACAAATATGAAAGCCTTTGTTTGGACTCCATTGGACCTGGTTACTTGGTGCCACTAAATTTGTATACCTTAGTATCTCGTGCCTAATTTCCGGTGGTAGTTGCATGAACGGGAAAGGCTTTTGTATACTCGTATCCAACCCTTTAGCACGAAGGGCTACCTCTTCAGCATACTTAGATATGTGACTATTTCTCTTGTTGTGCAATCGAAGTTCACAATCGGCCAAAACACCGGGAAAGTCTAGCAGGGGTTGGAGGACTGCTAAGGTCGCTTCGCTATCCTCCTCTCCTGTATCGCATACCAGATTTAGTGTCAATTTTCCCGGTGTGGCATTGGAAAAAACGTGTTTGGCAGCAGCTTGCCAGTCGGTAATCTGTTCTTGACTGAGAGGGACGATACAACCGGATGAGAATGGGAATTCGGGATGCAAATGCAAGCAAACAGACAGCACTGTCAAGTCGGAGCAGCATTCAGGTGATAACCCGCGAAGAAACTCGAGATCTGTTTCAAGATTCTCATGGTCAACCACAGCTCCGAGGCCATCGTCGGGGAATGTAAACGGCATCGCTTATTCGGATTCAGAGTCGGGACTCAAACGTGGTGGTATCTTTTTTTGCTCCAAAGGTTGTTCAATTCTGTGAAATGGGTCGGCGTTCAGGTAAATTATGCCGTCTTGTGAGGCTAGGGAGGTAGAGAGCAGTATTTGGTTATTAATGTACAAGAAGATGCTGATATGAAAGTTCGAGAATAAATGTAGCCAAAAGAAAGTGCGATTTATATACCAGTGGTATGGGTTTATCATCTGAACTACGCTTGCTTTTTAGGTACGTAAGGTATTGTACCTTTATATGCTAATGTATCACCTAACATAAGACGTAGCCATATGGATCTATTCACTAATACATAGACCCATAAGAGATGTCGATGTTGCATCATACTGTGTCTAATACTAAGGATGATTCACTCGTAGAAAACGTGGTGTATTAGAAGATACTCAGGTAATATTCAACTCTAAGTCATTAACAGGTCAGCCAGGTGTGTAATAATTATAGCCGAGCTATCTCAGGCGTCACTAGATACTAGTGAAGTTGCAATTGTGCACTTATGACTCCTTAGAACTGTATGCTAGTACTATTATAGTATAAGTAGTATACGGAGGTAATACATAAATTAACTAGGAGAGTAGATTCTGTCTATTTATCAAACGAGTGTATCAATAGGATTAGCATTTTTTGCCTTGTAAGCTAGTTGATCGCCTCCTATTTATTATCAGGGGGTTTATACCCAGGTGATTGATGTCATACACAGAGTGAATATCTAGGATAGGTAGACCAAAAGGATGATATATTGAACTAGTAACGCCTGGCTTCTACTCTCTTTCGAAGGCGCTACGCGCGCTTATATAATAGATAAGACCCCTGTAGGCCTCTTTACCCACTTATACCCTGACATTTATCCCTAACAACATCTACGTCGAAGAACCATTCGCACCTACAAAAACAACCAGTACAGCAGCGTATGCCGCCGTAGCAGAGACAACCGCGAGATCATTATCAAGCACCCGTGCTGCAGCAATACCGGCTACAAAGACAAATACGGTTGTTATAATCGGCGATGCATATGGGGTCGTTACTGATATCATAAGCCACATAGGGACAGTGAGGAAAGCCCCTACAATAATGGAAATCAGTACCCTCGTTAATAATGCATCCATCCGCTCTTTCTGAGTCATCTCGGCTCGTGTCCCTCCAATAGCTGTTGGTTCCCGCTCTAGTGGAGGAGCAAAGTTGAGCTCCCGTGTCCCGCCTACACCAGGTACGAATAATCCCTCTTCTAACTTTTCTGCAGGGATTTCTAAAAGAGCTGCTTTTAGTACAGCGGCGTCTACATTCCTCTGGCTTCGGATGAGGAATGGATCATGTAAATCTCGATCAGCACAAGTCCGGATGTAGTCGTTATCACGCGTTGCGGCAACTTGATAATTAGTCTCGCGTGTTAATGCATTAGGGTGTAATATGAAAATAACCTACTGTATTTTTCAAGCAAAGATTCCCAGTTGTCTGGGAGCGTCTTAGAATAGTGAATATTCATAATTATGTCGGTAAGCTGTAATTGCAGCATTCGCATTCGCATCCGACTGAGAGCCGCTAAACTGAGCTTCAAAGTTACTTGACTCCTCTCTCTTGTTCCTTTCTCAGCATCGTCTGACTTTTTAACTGATTTATAATTAAACCAGGAACTTTGACGAGTTAGTAAATTGCTAAATCTGGTTATGAAACTATAATGGAGTGGGAAGGGCCGTCTATTATACCACCCATTTAAATACTTGCCGTGAAGGGGTTGCGGAATCCCTCTGCTCATTTATCTCAAAGATATCTCTGTCATGATGATCGATTAAAAATTCATCTACCCAATCCCTTGTCGTAACCGAGTTAGCTATGAGTGAAATTTTATATTAGACTTAATATTTTAGCTAGGACGAGGTGATCAAACCTCTCTCTGGTATGAATGAACGATTATCGTCTCTATCGGCGGAAATCTTAGTCCCTATAGCATCGTCCATTTTTGTCTTTCGATAATGTTAGCTTCATCTTGTTCTCGTAACGTTGGATCGCTAGAATTTATGGATAGATATACCTTAGGTAGGCACCCTGGTACCTACTGTCCCTTCAATACTCGTAGCCCTGCCTCAATATCTGAGACTAATACCTAAGGCACAGTTGGGGGTTAAGCCGAATACCTGGTGAGGGCTTGAATGCCGAATTGCGACAAATCTTCAACAAGAAGTGGGAACTAAAAGGAATTCACTCAGCCACAACCAAGGGTTTGAGGGGTAAGAGTGATGTATAAAAACCGATATGCAACATTGCTTCGCTATTATTGATAGTAGTGGGGTGTTAGGTAGCAGAACTATCGGAGCTGAAAGTAAATATTTTCTACAATTTTCTTCGGGTTTCTCCGAATACCGCCGCCGTTGGAGTCCTACATTTTGTTTTCTGAATAATCGACTATTATCTAGGTATCTTTACAAATACCTGCGACTACTAAGATTTATATTCTCCATACTGCGAGAGAATTACCTAGGTCTTCCTTTCTACTACTGTGTTTAGCTAGAAAAGGTCATATTCACCCGTTCAAATAGCGCGAGGCCTGGATCAAAGGTATTTTGTCTGCAATTTCTTTGACACCGGGGGGGGGGGGAGAGAGAGACTGCGATAAGAAATTTGAATAATAACCGACGGGGTGATATCATCGTTAACTATAGATTTCCGCAGGCTACACTTTGCGATGTCTAGTCCTAAAGTGCAAGACGTTCGCCTACAATTTATGTACGATTTCGAGAAAAAAGAGTTCGTTCTCCGGTTCCCGAATCAAAGCTACGCTCGAGCTTATCAAGCGATGAATCATGAAGCGCGTATACTTAACCAAAGACCTGATGATGTCTGGCTCCCCCTTGCCCGTGGAATGACCTGTCTACAAACTTGTTATGAGGGTATGGCCGTGATCTTTGAGTCTAACGGCGCTGCTGAAGAATGGCGCCAGCGAACAATTATTGGAAATGTGCAGGTTTTTGAAGGTAATAGCCCGGGCGTTTACTTTAGGCGTAATTGGTCTCGAGTTGAATTGGAGGAAAAAATTAGGTTCGAAGTTATACGTCCGGGACCAATTGCATTGAACCAACAAAGCAAGAGCGAAGGTAGTTTGCCATTACCAAGACATCACCGAAAAATTGAGGTTGGTCCTACCAAAGTATCGCCAAATGTGCCAATTCCGCATTAAAACCGGATATTATAATGTTGGATTAGTCAATATAGTTTAAATACTAACTAACTATTGATTTACTGAAGTTAATTGATTACCCCGTGAATATAGATCACAACATACGGCTAATGTTCGGTGATTACTAATATAAATCAGGTACCTAAGGTACCTGTCAGGTTCTTGTGGTCAGGTTTAGCCCCCTTTCCCCCCTTTCCCCCCTTTTTCTCTCTCTCTCTCAACAATTCGTATCTAATGATGTGTATTAAATCTAAGGAACTTCATCTAACCAACCAGTATCATGCATAATTATTATAATCTTGGTTCTTATAGACGGACGGTGAACTCGAGCAGCGAAGAAGCTCGGGAATGGGTTAATCGCGGTTTGATCTGGAGTTACGCGTTCAATCATGAAGAGTCTGTCAAATGCTTCGAAAACGCTCTCGCTTGCGACAGCAACTGTGTCTTAGCTTATTGGGGCCTAGCCTATGCCTTGGGTCCGAATTATAATAAGCCTTGGGACTTCTTCGATGCAACTGAATTGGAAAATGTCATGCGACGAACCCATGGCGTGGTTCAGCAGGCTAGGGAAAGGTCGGACAATGCACTGCCCCTTGAGAAAGCACTTGTTGAGGCGCTGAGATTCCGCTATCCACAAGAGCACGTGGGGGATAAGAAATGGTCGATATGGAATCAAGAATATGCCGATGCGATGGGAAGAGTTTACAAAGAGTTCCCAGATGACCTGGATATAGCTACTTTATATGTGGATGCGTTGATGAACTTAACTCCGTGGCAACTCTGGGATCTCACTACCGGAAAACCAGCATCAGGGGCTCACACATTGGAGTCCAGGGTTATCCTAGAGCGTTCGATGGCTCAAGACGGTGGATCTCAGCACCCGGGTCTGCTTCATCTCTATATACATCTTATGGAGATGTCTACAACCCCCGAGGTAGCATTGGACGCAGCGAACGCGCTTCGAGATCTTGTTCCTGATGCTGGTCATCTCGATCATATGCCATCGCATATCGACGTTATACTCGGTGACTACCAGAGCGCTATCGAATCAAATCAAAAGGCCATTATCGCTGATGATCTCTTCTTTGCGAGAGAAAATCCCTTGAAATTCTATACCCTCTACCGGATGCACGACCTTCATTTCCGCATCTACGCCGGCATGTTCGCGGGGCAGTTGAAGACCACACTCGATACCGTAGCCCGTCTCGAACAGACTCTACCAGAGGAACTTCTACGCGTCGAGTCACCACCTATGGCAGACTGGCTAGAGGGTTTCCTCGGTATGCGTGTACACGCTTTTATTCGGTTCGGCCGGTGGCAGGAGATCATCGACCTACCGTTTTACGAAGACGGCAAGCTCTACTGCACAACAAATGCCCTGAACCACTACGCTAAGGGGATAGCACTAGCTGCTACGGGCAAGGTTGAAGAGGCATCCAAGCAACGCGAGCTGTTTGCCGAAGCTGCGAAGAGGGTTCCGGAGTCACGAATGGTGTTTAACAATAGATGTGTTGATAGCTTGAAGGTCGGAGAAGCCATGCTAGACGGCGAGCTAGAATACCGGAGGGGTAACTATGACTTAGCCTATTCACATTTACGTGTGGCAATTGAGCGAAGCTATGCCCTCCCTTTCGACGAACCGTGGGGTTGGATGCAGCCGCCGAGCCATGCGTACGGGGCATTACTAATGGAACAAGGCCATTTTGATAAGGCTGTCGAAGTTTACGCCGAGGATCTCGGAATCGACGGCAAGCTCCCCCGCGCATTACAGCACCCGAATAACGTTTGGTCTTTACATGGCTATCACGAATGCCTAGGAAAGCTAGGACGCATTGACGAAGCTAGGGCTATAAAACCACAGTTAGATGCGGCAATAGCTAACGCCGATGTGCCTATCAAAGCATCTTGCTTCTGTCGCACCAGCGTATTTTAATTCAACAGACTTATTGGTGGTTTATGAATGAAAATGACAGTTAGTTGATTCGAGGATATATAATAATTAACACTCGCTACCCCTATTCATGACTCCTATCTCGGTGGGACTTCGGCTGACTGATGTCAGGGTTGATTACCCCCTTTTCCTAGTTTCTTTCAGTCTTCCTACTTCACCGTAGAGCCAACCCTCTAAACACCAATCGCCTTCGCAAGCGCTTCACCAACACCTACAGAGCTGGCAGGGTTCTGTCCTGTAATAAGCTTCCCGCCGTCCTCAACTACCACGAATGGGTCGTACACCTTCTCTGTTATCTTGTACTCAGCACCGACCTCCTTCATCTTGTCCTCGAGTGAGAAGGGCAAGTGCTCGAGCAGGCCGATACCTCCCTCCTCGGCATTACTAAAGCCTGTGGCCTTCTTTCCAGCGAGAAGAGGCTTGCCGTCAGGTAATGTGACGCCCGTAAATACGACAGGTCCGTGGCACACTGCAGCGACAGGCTTGCCTGCCGCAACAAACTCCTTAATCAGCGCGATGGATTCGCTGTCAGTTGCTAAGTCGTACATGGGCCCGTATCCACCCGGATAAAACAACGCGTCAAATTCTCCTGAGCGCCCTAGGAAAGAGGAAAGTTTGGCTGTCTGTTCCCACAGCGCGGACTTGGTCTTGAGGAACGAGACCGAGGAAGCATCTGATTTGAATTGCTCCACTGATGCTGGGTCCAACGGTGCGACACCCCCCTTAGGTGACGCGGTTACGATCTCAACGCCTTTCCCGGAGAGGACTTCGTACGGGTGGGCGAACTCAGGCTGTTGGAGAAATTAATTCAGATACTTGTTGACATTCGAGGTGTAGGTTAGGCACTTACAAGATACCAGCCGGACTCCCTCTTAGCGCTATCGATGTAGCCGAATGAAGTTAAGACGACGAGAACTTTAGGCGCCATTGTGTATTTTTTGGTGATGTTAGTAATTGCTTGGTGAAGTTAATATCAAAGTTGTAAGTGAAGTAACGATGTGCGATCTATTGTACTATTGTAGATTAACTAATGTGAGTTGATATAGGGTATTTTCTTCCTATGTTGTCGCTTAAACCTCCAGCTTTTATATCAAAATAACTACCATCACACCACACCCCTTTCACCATTTTTACGATGATCTCCAAGGCATCTTGCGTGATGTAACTGACGAAACGAATCGAATCGAATCTGTGCCTACCTATGTAAGCTCCACCCGTCGTATTCTCAGCCGATGTGGAGCCAATACCGCACCAATATCTTGATGTCAATATAGCTCCGGCTACTCCATCAAGGATAGTTGTGGCACAGCAAAACTAGTCTTCAAAACGGCAGGAAATTATACCGACTTGGAACGCCCGTTAATTCTCGGCGCATAGGTAGGTAGTAAAGACATATCCGGATTTCATGTAAGCAGCTCCGAATCAGCAAAGCCCAAATAACCTAATCGCCGTAGGGGTTAAGACGCCACTCTCAGTCGGCTTTAGCTTGACTCCTATTGGCGATATACAATCTTAGGCGTGAGGCGTAGATATAACTGCTATTGCCATTCAGGATATAGGAGATGCTGAATAATTCCATACGACATACAATTTTCAGTTAAGAATTCGCTAATTTCCGAAAGACGAAAGATTTCAAAAATTCGGAGAAACAGGAGATATAATAGAGAATTTGTCATATCTATCAATCTGGATACTTCGAACTTCTACATTCCTTCAGATATCAGTAAATTAATAGTAAACCCTGGAAATAATTTTCGAGGGGTATCAAATCATCACCAATACGATCTTCCCATCTTTAGGCCATTAGTAGTGAAGATATCATACATATTATTATGTAGGATAGAGGTCATATCAAGTTATCAATTATGTACTGAACAGCAAAATCAGATATTAGATCAGACATTATATTATTATTTTCTTAAATAGATATCTCGCTCATTATATTATGCATGAATTCAATGCCCGTATCCAGGGGGTCGCAAAAAGGTATGCACTCGACCTCATGGCCTTTTCTTCTCAACAACGCTCTTCCATTTCGTCCTTACCAACCTTAGCAAGAGCCACGCTACAAGACGGTACACAACGACTGTGGCCGCCAACGCGCCGATATTGACTATAGGATCAACATTTAGCTTGTATAGATCTAAAACCTGCTCGCCCGTCTCGATGGTGCACCGGCCGTCGGGTAGCCTCTGGGCGTCGTCACATGTGAACTTAACGCCCCGCAGAGTAAATGGCGACAGAGCTGCCGTCGCATACTTCAGCGGGCTAATATAGTTGAAGATCTTGAAAAGCTCTGGCATATTAATCGACATGATTCCCGCCATGATCTGGGCGACGGAAAGCAGGATTGAGATGAGATTGACAGCGAAACCCGTGTGGTTGAATACTGTATTAAACATGATACCCAGACTCTCACCGCACGACACGACTCCAAAGCCGCAGAAAACGTATACGAAATACATCTCAACGGTACGGGGGAAACCAACCGCAAAGTCTGCTAGGATACCGAAGAGCAGACAGGACGCAATTTCGAAAGGTAATTCGAGGAGTGTATATGTCGATAAGAACGCCTCGACGCTATATACGGCGTCGTCGTCTTCGCGGTAGAATACCTCTCGCTCGGCCGGATACACCGCGACGTTTTGAAGCATACCGACGAAGTAGAAAGCGCCTATTTCTTGGATGAAACCCACGCGGTTCTGAATGCTGTAGTAATCGTTATGGACCGGTGCGAAGAACAAGGCTAGTATGATAGCCAAGCCGAGAACCTGCATGGTACGTGCTAGGAGGAGGGGTGGTTGTCGTCTGAGGTTGATAGTTGCGCGATGTAATAGGAGTGGGAATGCCGTTATAAAGGTTGCGCGTTTATGGACGAGTGCCCCCAGCTCGGCTGGCGTTGCTAAAGCATTTTTATGGTACGAACGACGAGGTGCTGGGTTGGAAAGACGCCTTTCAAGCGTTCCATCTGAGTCGGTGACTTCTTGGACTGTTTCTTCTGTCTTTGTATTTTCAGAAGTAGTCGTTCCTTTTTCATTCCCTGACTCTCCATTTGCCTCTTCCGCCTCTTTTATATTCGAAAGACGGGGGTTCGGTTGTAGCGCTAATGGAGATTTCCCCTTGGTGACATTATTCCACGATTCGATAAGCCTTCTAACCTTTTCTCGACTTTCCGCCTCTCTAGTCGCTTCCTGCAGATCTATTGTGATGAGATCGAGTGCGAAATCGGCTGGGTTAGTATGCTGAGGGCATTGAAACCCTAGTTTGCTAAAATAAGGCAGCATATCCCTCGCGGCACCAGCATAAGCAGGTGAACCTCCCCTAGCCAACAAGAGTACGTTCCCGAAATGGTTGAAGATGTCTGATCTAGCTTGGTGGATGGTAAGGATAAGCGTGCGTCCCTCTTTGGCCAAACCCTGGAGCACTTCCAATATACTGCTTGCCGTGAATGCATCCAACCCACTCGTCGGCTCGTCTAACAATAGTACTCGAGGATCGGTAAGAATTTGTACAGCTATACTGACTCGTCGCTTCTCTCCTCCGGAGATACCCTTTACCAGCTCGTTACCAACCAAATTGTCAGCGCAGTCCTTCAGACCCATCTTTACCAGGACTTCTTCAGCCCGCTGATATTTCTCTGATTTGCTCATCCACGTGGGAAGGCGAAGACCAGCTGAGAAGCGTAGAGTTTCACGTACTGTGAGAGACGGAAGCAATGCATCGTCGTCTTGGCAGACGTACGACACGACCGATCGTATGACCGAGTCCGATGGAACAGCATCGTTAAAGGACAGTTTCCCTGATGGCCGATACCTAGTGCCGATTGTACTATGTAAGCGTAGGGCCATAGCATTAAGTAGACTTGTTTTCCCCGAACCAGATGGTCCCATTATTACATTAAGTGTGCCGGCTTGAAATGTTGCCGTAACAGGGTTAAGAATTGTCTTGGTTGGCAGCTTTTTCCCAGTCAAGGATCGCTTATCCAGTACTAAAGAAAACTCGTCGAGGCCGACATCTATAGCCCTCACTTCATGAATTGACCTCGCTGCCATCTTTTCTTTCCCGGCTGAAAGATCCGTGTCGGATACTCGAGATCGTGCAATTGTCATTTCTACTTTTAAGAAAGCTAATCCAACCCAGGATGTTATGAAGAAGAGAATAGCAAAGGCAACCAGAATGATGATCGGTCGTGCTACCCAGTTCCGAGGAAATCCAAGGTTGTCCATGATATACCGTCCGGTATATTGGTTGCAGGCTGGATTTGACTCACCGCCTGGTAAGGGGCAATCATAGAAGCTACCCTCAAACTCGTTGCCACATAGAGCCCCAAACGCATAATACTATTAGAATATTAGCAAGTTTTACTTAGAGTGCGAGGTATGGCTGACTTACAGTATATGTGATATACTTGGTCCATCTTACGTAGACCGGGATCGTATTGCTCTGTATGAAGTAGCCACAAGCCATGCTTTGCAGCGTATACGTAAGATTGGCGATTAAACTAGCTCCGGGGAAATGCCTGACCGCGGCAACAGACGACATGGCCAACGTGACAGCAATGTAGTGATTAAGGAGGATGATAGAAAAGAACGTAAAGAACTTCGACACATCTGAGTCGAAGCCCACCATAAAGTAAAATATGACGCTGTACAAAAATGGAACGGGTATATCTTCTGTAAACAAACGCGCTAATCGACGGGACAATATGAAAGGAAGGGCAGTTACACAGCCTTCGCTATTCTCGCGGTCAAACGTTGGAATGTCCAACGTTAAACGGAAAATCTCAAATGTTAAGAATAGGTAACCCTGTAGACCTACTGAGATATATAGTGCAGCCTGTCTTGATCGAATGCCAGGTTGATCCCGAGAAAGGTTGTAGAAGATATATCCTGTGATGATAGCCATAAGGATTGCTTCCATTATAGACCCGGCCATCCCCATCGGATCTCTGTAAGTAACTTTGAGATTCCTGTCAGTCAAGACTCGTAGCTGACGAAAGAAATTTGCATGTTGACCTATCGTCGGTCGCTTTGGGCTATCCTTCGTCTCGGTAGCCTTTTCAGATGTTGATGCTGCGAAAATTCTCTGAGATTCTTCGTTCCAAGCTGCCTTCAGACGCTCAACTCTGGCGGTACTCTCTTCCTCAAGCTCCGGAGAACGATTGTCGACGGCAGCTTGATCGATTAAGAATTCGGCGGGGTTAACGAAAGCAGGGAGTTGGAATCCAAGGTTTGAAAACCATGGGATACACTCCTTCATGGTGCCTGAATACACGGGGCTTCCCCTGGACAAGATTACTAGGCTGTCGAATAGATCCCATATTTCTGAACGTGGTTGATGGATAGTTGTGATAATAGTCCGCCCCTTGTTTGCCAGAGCCTTAAGAGTCCTCACTAGTTGATAAGCACTTGTCGCATCTAATCCAGTAGTTGGTTCGTCCAAAAAGAGAATCGACGGGTTTGCTAGGAGCTGTACACCAATGCTCACTCTTCGCTTTTCTCCACCACTGCACCCGCGATGTTGACTATTTCCGATTCTAGTGTTTGCACAATCCTTTAGACCTAATTCGAGGATGACTTCTTCCACAATACGCATGCGCTCTTCTTTCGTAGTCGGTGGAGGCAATCTCAAATCCGCCGAATATTGCAGGGTTTCTCGTACAGTTAAAGTGGGAAGCAATATGTCCTGTTGCATCACATATGCGTGTCTTACAGAATGCACCCCTTCTTGTCCATTAAACGTGGTAGTCCCATTTTGTGATAGTCGAGAGCTGAACATGCGTTCTGCGACCGTATTTAACAAAGTCGTCTTTCCAGAACCACTACCACCGAGAATCGCTGTCAATGTTCCAGGTTTCAAGGAAGCATTAACCGAACTAAGGAGAGTTTTAGTCTTTGGGCCACTATGGCTTTTCCCAAGCGTTTTCAACAAATCAGGATAAGTTGCAGGATCCCATATCGAAGGCGACGTATCGACAGTGACCGATAGATTTCTTATTTGAACTTCGACGGCCTCGACATCATCTAACGACAAGTGACCGACTGCCGGGGCTGATATTCGCCGGCTCAGGTCCGGTCGGCTTATATCCATCAATGTAGAAACAGAGCTTTGTGGCTCGTTTGCGTCGATATCGATGATAACAGGTTTCTCGCCATTTCGTTCGTCGTGACTTGGAGCGGCGGTGTCTGAGTTTGAGGACGTCATAGCTGGAACGTCCGTCGTGAATCCAATAGCTATCAGCGGCTAAAATATCGGCCAAGTGATATATATACGAAAGGTATACCGTAGAAAGAGAAAGCCCGAGCAAAGCTCGAACGGTTATGATGACATTCCTGGAACCGAACAAGTTGTTTCTTCTATAAATTAATTCATATATGTGTCATTTGCGCTTGCTAAACAGATGAAGCTCCCAAAAAGATAGAAAGACTTTAACGTGGAAAATATCAAAATGAAAAATCTCTCGAGATCGCAAAGACCTGGTCGCCTCCCCAAAAAGCCTACCGAGATGGTGTACCAGACATAGTAATGTAAGATGCAACATCAAGCTGACTAGGATTAATCCCACGCGAGCCCAGCGAACCACGTTATCCTTGTTTATGGTCCTTAATTGGAACCATAGACAGCTGCAATCTGCAACCGACTGCGACTAAGCATAGAATATGTACCCCTTCTAGCGAGCTCTAGACCTTAGCAGTCCTGTAGCATTGTTAACACCCTCGTCCCGAAGGTTTTGTTTGGAGCCGACTTGGAACGCAGTGACTGGAAGTTTAGCAAATATATCGCTAAGAACCTAACGGGCCCAATATGTAATTAACATTCTTAGAAACCCATCTGCCTATGCCCGTCCCGTCATGGTGAGTAAACTTGGCGTAATGATAGTACATCATCTCCGAATCCATAGGAGGTACCTAACATACATATTGCCGTTCACCCCACATCTTCCGATTGTAGATTTTTTTACTTGTACTTTTACGATGGCTTGGCGAAATCTACCGACTTTCCTAGTTATTCTTAAGGTACATGCTCCATGTATCTAGGTATTCTTATACCACAAGTCAAGTGGCATAGTGACCCATACCCTATGCCACGTGTTTCGTAAAGGAGACTATGAATATAATATAGAATACAATATAAGACAGTCCCTCAGCATGAACTTAGTATGTATAACATAACTTGTAAGGTAAGACATTTGATGCTCTAAGCGAAGGTGGCTTTGATGCTGGGATTTGGAGAACTACGTCTAGGGAACATTAAAGCAATGCTACCTACTGGTTCAGTTCAGCCCAATCCGAGTGCCTGGTTGGGTCCTATTCCACTATGGTACCTAAGGTATCTAAGGGTACCTAGTCTTGCATCGCATCTCGGTTAGAAATAGTTGGCAGCGGCCTAGTCCCGTCGACGGAGACAATTTGTTAAGCGAACTTTTAGTTTAAATGTTTCCATAACGGCGGTATCTAGATGCATTAAGCATTTAACATATGTATAGGTATGGAAGGTATATGTATACATACAAAATGCATAGTTACTGCATACCTAATATGTATACCTAAGATAGGTAGTTATGTGCTGAAAGTTGAGAATACATATCATATGATTTACGAATCAAATATAAGTTTACACGGCATATCATCATGATTATCAGATGATACATAAAGATTAAGAAGATCTTTGTGGCGCATGCATGGAAACAAGCCGAATCTAGCAAGGTTGTGTTCGGAAACGAAGCGTTCCGCCTCGCTTGTCTGTCCAGGATTACATTTTCGGTCTAGACCAACACGCTTCCAAGGTTCTACCTACATACAAACGTACCTAAGGTAGGTACATATGTACAAAGCTACAAAGCTACAAAGCTAACGATTTGCATTGCTCGCATCGGTGGCGTTTCTAACCAAGGTATGCACATGGCTAACCACTTCATCGGGGGTTTTTCATATATCGATATGTGACAAGATGAGCGCACGGGTCTTACAGTAAGAATAGACGGGCCTAACCATATTAGCAATTTTCATGGAACCGAGTTAAAGAATCGATGAAGATTATTATAAAAAATAAAAAATAAAAATAAAAAAGAGAAGAATCTAAAACTTCGCTTAGTTACACAACATAGAAAACGCCTCAAAAATTCCCCATAATGAACAGGAGAACGGGAAATGAGTTACGGAAAATCACTTGGCGATCTCGGTTCCAACCCTTTTTGCAGCTAATCAATCGCACAAAAGGCTATCCGCACCTTATGGCGAAGCGATTATTTTATCTAGACCCTGGCTTTTGAAATAAATAAGAATAGTAAAATGTGGAGTTTTGTAATAATATCCCGTGATAAAAATAAACCACCCGGGCAGCTTAAGCGAGATATTACATTGCCTCGGTTAGATTTAAGAGAAGCTCATCATCAGTTAGTTATGTAGTAGGTAACTAACCATTCTCCATATCTTAGCTAAGAACCAAGCTTCACCTTTTAGATGAGCCATCTAAGATTAATGATAATCTCTATTAACTCAGATGATTATGCGGTCGTTAATTTCCTAATAATCACATAATGTATATACATAAAACATTAATATCATGAGATGTAGTTCATAAAGCATAACTACAGGCTACTACAACGTAATAGATTTCTAAATGTACCTAATCTATGCAATGTAGAAAATTATGAACAATATAACAAGAGGTCGCTTTCCTACGCCACTTATACCAATAGACTCAAGTCCGAGGGGTTATGTTTCGTACAGCTATTGGCTCCTCCAAATACCAAGAAGCTTAGCTGCAGATGTCTCATTAGAAAATATAACTCAGCATTTCATTCAACAAACAGGTGCCTAGGCGAGTTTGAAAAAAGAATAAATAATCATCTCCTAAACCAGAGTTATTAAAATGGACTTTCTAGGGACTGGCCCCTTAACTGCTTTGTACCTCTATTGACGAAGCACACCCGCTGATGAGGTGCGGCACAGTTGGACAAGCCATTGGACAAAGGTATCAGGGTTCTCCGCGTCAGACGCATTCCTCGCCAATGATGCACCGGCACTCAATCTTCAGAGCACGTCAATTGGCGTGATATGTGACACCTACATAGTACCAAATCACTAGGTAATTGATCAAGAACATACTTCCAAAAGACATCTAATAGTCTACTAATAGTCTACCTAAACTATCTACCAAGGTACCTAATAAGTAATAACCTCTTCAAAACTCCTAAACTCCATCTAAACTCATTCGCGGGCCATGCAATATCATCAAGTCATCATACTATCAATAATCATCTTGGCTCAGCTTGTTGGGGACCAGTTTTCTTCCTTATTGCCTCATAGCTGAGCTCATTAATATCAGCCTCGGTCCCGGCATAGCCCTTAGGCAAATCTCTTCTCAACAATAGCTGCACCAACCGGCTTCCCAGTCACGAACCCACCATTCATGCCTCCGTGTTCGAAAACTTTCTTGCCTCTTAGCCACGTCTCTTTGACACGACCTGCGAACTGGCGGCCTTCCCATGGCGAGCAGCGGTTCTTCCAATGCATACCGGCTGAGTGTAGTGTCCACTCCTCGGTATCATCGAATATGCAAATATCAGCGTCCATGCCGACCTTGAGCGCTCCCTTGCGATGCGATAGTCCAACCTGCTTAGCCGTCGCAGCGCAGCATAGGCGAACGATGTCGGTGATACTCGGAGCTGACTTGCTTCCAGCTGCCGTTCGCTCCTTAGCCGACGTGTAAAGGATGGGTAAACCGAGTCCGACCGATGAGATACCACCCCATGCAGCAAAGAAATCACCGACATTTTTTGCAACCTGAGTCTCGATCTTTTCTTGCTTTCCATTGGTATAAGCTAGGTCAGCCGTCATATCGATACCGGAATCAGAATGGTGCATATGCGGGGCTTCAGTAGTCTGGAGGTAAGGCGGGAGGAGCTTAAGCTCGGGGGTGCAGGGAGAATGGTCAGAGACGATGGTCTTAATGCACGAGTCCGGTGCTGCGAGCTCTTCCCAAAGCCCGTCCTGGTTTAGCTGCTCACGAATCGGTGGGCAGCATTTGTATCTGCAATCACCATCCTCGACACTCTCAGCTGCCAACCCTAGATAATGGAAACAAGTCTCGGCCGTAATGTCGATTCCAGACTTGCGGGCAGCCTTTAGGATCGGGATGGCTTGCGTCGCAGACAGGTGTACGATGTGTAGGTGCAGACCGGGAGCCAGGTGCGCGAGGGAGATAATCTCATCGATTGCATAGGTTTCAAAAGATGGAGGTCGCGACTCGAGAAACGTATTGTATGATTGTAAGTCACCGTGTGGTGCTAAGGGAGGCTCGGAGACTTGTACTGCATCACCAACCGAATCGGAAATCGGAGGGATCATCTCAGCATGGAACATGAGCGTCGTCGGCGTGCCATTAAGCGTTTTCATTGCAAGTGCAATATCCTTAGACGAGATAGCAGGAAACTCTTCGACCTATTGACTCTTGTTAGCGAACCGTCTAGATATTATTGGCTTGTTGTAAGCGCAAACTTACACCCGACTCGATTAGGAAGCCTTTAAAGCCGCGAACACCGGCTTCTACTAGGGGAAGAAGCTCGTCCGCGTTTCCGGGGATAACTCCCCCGTAAAACCCCACATCAACCCAGCATTGGCCCTGGCTAGCAGCGAGCTTCTCCTTGAACCCCGCCAAAGTCGTGGTCGGTGGGATAGCATTGAGCGGCATGTCGACAACGGTAGTCACGCCGCCGGAAGCAGCCGCTCTGGTACCGGTGCTGAACCCTTCCCATTCCGTTCGGCCTGGCTCGTTAAGGTGCACATGAGCATCTACAAGTCCAGGAATCAAGAGTTTGGCGCCATAGTTGATGTATGTCGTTGACGGAACAAACGATGTCTTGGGTAGGATAGTAGGTATAATATCCACGATCTTTCCGGTGGCTGGCGAGATAGATATGGTGGCTGGGGTGAGTAGGAGGCTGTCGTCCGGTAAAGTGATTACCGCCCTCGTTGATACGAGGACGGTTAGTGGTCCGGCATTGGTTCTAGAAGTGACTGTCATTATGTAAGGTCGACCTGTGGATTTTTGATGCTTTTTTTGATGCTACAAGGCTAATCTGCTAACAGACGAAGTGGTAGATTGGCAGACGAAGATAAGGATAGACTAGCAACGAGGACAAAGCAGTACAATATCTGCTTATCACAGTGTCTTTGACTGCAGGTTGGCGGACGAATGATAAGAGAAAGAAGACGAGATAAGGAGAAAGCACGGTATTCAACAAATGATTGAAGGGGGGCATCACAAGTCAGCAGTGATATGCAGAAGTATGTACGATGCTGGTGATGACTGGAATGAAAGTGAATGGATAAGCCCAGAAAGGACAAGACCTACTGACGGGAAGTGTACTACGTGCGGATATATGACGAGAAGATATGAGCAAGCCGAGAAAAGTGAAGGAAGAATGGCAAACGGGTTAATGGATACGATCGAGTAAGCGAAGTTACGTTCAACCTACGGCGTTTCGGATTTTACTTAGAACTAAGCCAGTCAGCAGCGATACCGCTACAACAGATTTCAAGTTCGGGTTCGGCTGGCTCTAGTACGATGGTGCGAGAGTGCGAGCGGTGAATCCGTTGTGTAAGCTGTGGGCTATGGTGGGTTTATAGGCTTAGCCTCGGTAAAGGGGTAGATATCTCGAGAAGGTACTTAATCGAGAAAAGGAAATAGTCGGACTAGCCTGCATCATGCCCTGATTCAAGAGGGTATGACTGCCTAAGAAGATAAGTCAAGAACATGACGGGAATAGGAATTGAGATAAGAGAAAGATGGGAAGTGGTTTAAAGTGGGTGTGGGTGACGATAAGTAAGAGGGTAGGTACATTGAGTAAGTAAAGAGGGAAGAATAAGACCAAGAAAAAAAAAAACTGACGGGACTCCCGAATTGGACAATGGTTGTTATCGGCAAATTCTGATTCGTTCAAGACTCTTTAACCCAGGAAAGGTTATGACTTGCATTAGTTTGATGTCCACTTTTGCCTGTCTGTAAGGGGAATTATGTAACATATTTTAGCCAATAACTAGCCAATACCTGACCATGCTGCCATGTTTATGTTAGTCTAATCAGATCGTTATCGGACCTGACCGGGTTCTACATCAAAGTGGGTTTAAAAGTGTGGGATACAAATACGTGACACAACATCTACAAATTCCATCTTAATTCAGGGGTCATGGTAAAATAAAAAATAAAAAATAAAAATAAAAACCGGCAAATATCGATTTCCACTCACAAGGATTAATACTAGTACCTAGATATCTACCTCATATGCACGCCCAGACAATTGTTCCATCCACAGATCTCTTGTCTTGACGTCCGTGTTACGTCGATATGCCCCAACAGAACGGATGGTGTGGATCATACTAAAGTTACTAAAGTTAACCATAAGTTTCTATCGAGCAATCGTTTCTCGATAAATTCGAGTAAACTTCAAATCAAGCCGTCACCCAACTGGTCACCCAAGTGGTCATCCACGAATGGCTTCATTTCAGCACCGCATCTGGTAACCCCCCCGCGGCCGCCATCGCTATTGTCGGGTTTCGAATATTTATCAAGTAATTTTATAGTAATATATTGTCGGTTGTTTTCGGCTACGAAGGTCTCGACTTTCTATTTTCATGTCCCATCAGGGGCGGTATAATGCTTACGGTCACGTATCAACTCACCAACTCACCTGCTCCACTTCCTAGGTACTAATAATAATAGCCTTTTCGGTGACTACCGCTGTCGTGGACCAATCCAGATAAACATCACCCTTCCGCGGCCCGCGATCATCTAATAAGTGTGGAGTTTAAACTTCAAAACTTTCTACCCACTCACAACAGATATAATCAAAAGACTCACCTAGGTCCACACGCCGGGATGTCATGTCTAGAAGAGTTTTCCCACCCAACCGCTTTAGTCTTTATGAGTGCCTAAGATTAGGGAAAATCTCGTCGCTCCCGTCCGCTAACCGCGAGGCTACTCCGCGCCGGGCCCGAACTACCGGAATCATGACTTTTGCAGTCAAGCATATTTGCACATTCCAGTTTCGATTTACTCGCCTGTATGATTTTCCGATATTATAGAAGCCACCGATTCGGAAAGTCCCATTGGTCTAACCTCGCTAGAGGTACGCTACCCAGAACTGCGTCTCCTCGATGGGGTTTTCGCAACCCCTGGCTTCCTTGCGAAATATTAAGTCATTTAATAAGTAGATCAACTCATTACGTTAGGTACCTATTACGAAATTGTCACAATTTATGCTATTCAGTCTTGGGTTCGGCGCCATTAAAATATCGACCGCAAGCATATCATGTAACTCTAGGTAACTAATTTCTTTGGGAGAGATTATATCCAGGCAAGAAGATGCTAATGAAACAGCCAAACATTCAATGTCTGCTAGACCACTATCAAGGTTCCAATAACAGAGATAGCAGTACTGGTACAAGTACTTTACTAGGTCCTACAAGAATCTAATGTTTCTGTGGATAAAATACCCCAATTACTTGCTTATCTGAACCTTTCTTTGTCCGGCACCTGAACCCATTGCCCCCCTTTATTAGTATGACTTACAGGCTCAATCTAGTTTATGACGCTGATGCAAAGGAAGTAACGAAAGTAGCGTATAGACTGCAATCATCCAACGTCAGTTTTCTCATCTACTTTGAATATAAACGTACACAAGTGTAAAACATACCCATGTTGCTATGAGAAAGTAGTCGCTTCGTGTTGGGCGTAGTTGGCCAGAGACTGGGCTTTGGGAATAGAGACGGAGTAGTATAAAAATAACAGATGCGATCCCACAAACAGAACAACAAATTATGATGCTTAGAACTAAGTTATCGTTTTAATGTATTGCCATGTATGCTATCTGGTCATTAGATGGTAGAGTCGGCATGGCGACCACTTGCGAAAGATTTACTACTGCTTACACTCAAAGCCCTGAAGGACTTGAAGTGAAAAAAAGCCTGATGGATATTAGTGACCCTAAAGGTCGGCTTATCATTCATCACACACGGTACAAGATTGTTATTTAGGAGCAATCGAAACTACGAGGCAGGTAGGTTTCTTCATGTCTGCTCAAATACGGAATCAGGGATTGCCGTTGGGTAATCACCTCATACAAGACATCTAGACATCTTGGCTATACTGTGTATCACAAATAACGTTGTCATCATCATCAACATGAAATAACACTATAGACGGTATTCTTTAGGTATTCTTTAGGTAATCTCTTACTGTTCCTGTTTGCAGACATAATGGAAGCTTGCATATAGGAGGTACGTAAGGATTTCATGCAATTATCAGAATTTTAGACAAGACATTGAGAACAGGGGATATTTTCGGTACGTATAGTTGGGATAGAGTGCTTTGCGTGACAAAGCAGTTTGTTCCATCCCTTTTTCATCTGCCTCGTAGTAGCAAATATTTCGACAGCTTTGGGTTTTTATGGCCCAAATAAATCGCATCATACTTATACGATGGGAAAAATATATGAAATATTATATTTGCCATAATTAATATCTATATCAACCATGTCGATTGTGTATAGTCACCCATCGGGAAACTTAGAGGGCTTCTTCAAGATGCTATCGGATAATTTTGGAACAGAACACTGGGTTATTTCGTTAGCATTTAGGCTCAGCTTTCCATCCCCCCTGAGACACTGGCAGTTATTTTGAGGTTAGGTACGCAGGATGCCATAGACGTGTATATGGTGTAACTCCTCGTCAATCCCCCTATTAACCCAAATCTCGAGACACTGTCCCAGCAACAAACCCACATTGCAACTAGAGAGAAGATAGATTGTGTGTCGGCTGCAGGCGCAGATGCACTTATTAGATAATTCATTCGTGGAGTTCCAAGTATCGGTTTTCCTACGCGAAGTGATCTGAGCACATCTCCGCCAGGAAATAGCTCACGCGCATCGACCTCTCTCGACTCCGAAACTACTTCTAAGGTAGTGGATATGTGTCGCGCCATGAATATCAAAGTGACAAGTGCTGTGCATGCAGCCATCATTCGTGCTACCTCAACATAGCCACAGCACCCGCTCTCTAAGTCGTACGCGGCCTTTGTGCCTGTTGATCTACGTTCTACACTTACCACCGGAAAGTAAAAGTGGCTAAAGAGTTACCGGTGTGTACTTTTCAGGTCTACCCGTATGCATCGATGGCGTTCTTGGTGTCGATGGAGGACCCCGAAAGGATTTTCACACTATTGCACAAGAGTTGCATGCTGTGTATTCTTGGGACCTTATCCGATTTTGGGACCCCAAAGACGGCAGTAGAATAATAGCTAGTTTCCTAGACCTCGCAGAGCCTTACGTGCAACGGACAGCGGCCTTGTTCAAGGCCCCCGTACCGGAGGGGTTTCCACCGGTACAGACACCGGATCTAAGTAGCGTGGGGAATCTAGAAACATACATCCAGAAGGAGTATGTGGTTGAGGATTATACAAAGGTAGAGGTCGTCAATCTTTGGGTAGGGACAAATATGTCAGCACGAAATTTACAATTTCACGTGTGGAGCTGGGAGGGCGAATTAACGCTTACAACATGCTTCAACACCGGCTTCTATAAGCAGGAATTTGTGGTTCGGGTACTGGACGAGTTGATTGAAGAGCTTCTAGTAAGGTGTGAAATTAAGAAGGTTTAAACAATGGCCTCCTGAAATATACTATATTATAGTAGAACCAGAAACGTGCTCTTCATCAGATATACTTGTTGGCTATTTCAGATCCGTACTCTTAGCCACTTCCTCCCATTCATCACAAACCTTCAACATATCCGCACATTTGGCCCTGATCCTTTCCCAGCCATCCGTCCCTAAAGGAACCCGAAGTGGTACAGTCCTACCAGCCGCCACGCCAGTGCCTTTTACCAAATCAATCATGATTGAAACTGCCTTGGAAGGATCCCCCGGCTCGTTGCCGATTATGCCAGCTTCCACAGCCCTCACAGCAGTATTGAAGCCGGCGTAGTCTTGCTGACGTGGGCCTACATTCCTTATATTCTTAAAGGCACTCGTGCGGAAATAGCCAGGCTCGACAATCAACAACTTCAATCCTGGGGCAATAATGGCAAGTTCTTTAGCAAGACATTCGATCGCACCTAAACAAAATAATCATTAGTGAATGGCTTCCTAGTAATCTGGAAAACAGTGAGAAGAAGGATAACCGAACCTCCGAGGGCAAATTTAGATGAGCAATATCCAGCAGCGCTGGGATCAGCATGCCACGCTGCTTGTGAGCTCATATATAGAAGCGTGCCTGTTCCCCTAGCTCGCATTTGAGGCAGAAGTGCGCGAGTAATGTTCAGTGGACCGTGGAAATTAGTCTTGAAGATATTTTCCATATCTTCTTGTCTACTCTCTGTCAGCAGGTCACAATTTGTAGTTAATCGCACTGGCATCTATTATACCCACGTCAATTCTTCGATGGCGCTGCTTAGAATATAGCCGGCATTATGCACCACTACATCAATACCGGATGGATACAAATTCCAGGCATCAGCCATCTTAGCCTTAATAACGTCTGGTGGCGCTGTCACGTCGAGGTCCAAGATTGTCGCCCCAGTATCTTTGAGATGAGCAAGTCTTTTCTCGGCATCGCGACCAGTGGCAATGACATTGTCTCCTTGTTCGCGAAGTTGGCGGACAAATATAGCACCGAAACCACTAGAGCATCCGGTAATTAACCAAGTCTTGAGTGTTTGGGCCATCGTGTTGTATGCTTTGACTGGGTGGTAATACTGTATACGATGTTAGAACGATCATCTAAGAAGTCAAGGTAGCTGTAGTTAATGGCAGACATTTATAATCAAGCAGTGCATTAGCTTATAAGATGTAGAAATTAATAAGATATATGGATTTGTAACACCGGGTGGGCAACTATATTTAGACAACGGCGGCTATTAGACCTATCATTTGTCAATACCTATAAAGGCTACCTAGATTAGGACCTCGGTTTAAAAAGAGGAAGGGCATAAATAGTACTAATCCATAAGCACCATAATATCCATGTCCACTCATCGCACTGTTGGCTATACTGTGCCGTCGTGAATATACCAATAGCTCCCCCAATGTTGAACAAAACTAATCGAATCAACCAGAACTCGATATGCCAGAATTCTGGACAAACGAGCGACCAGAATAATACGAAAATCGCTACGCTCCAACGAGACAGAGTCTCGCCATATAAGAGCGGCATAGTTTTGCGACCACGCGCTCTATCTCCTGCAATATCAGGAAAATCCTGCGCATGTATTGTGGTCATAATAACAGCAGCCATAACTGTATACCACCTGCATAGAATCCGGCCTTCCTCCTCATCTATCTGTCCGTTAAATAGCACTGTAACAGCTCCCCAAGCAAAGCACGTCAGTCCTGCTGCATTAAGCGCATTTCGTAGTAATGGGCCATCACTGCCGCCCTCGAGATCATTATAGAGCCAAATCATCGTCATTAGGGTAAGACTAGGTACACAGCTCTGAAGAGGGAAACTGATCCCAATTGTGCGGACATACTGCAAAACACGAGTTAGCACGATCAATGCCTCCTTTAGCTAAGATATGGATATATTTTAAAAGGTAATTAATTGCCTTAGCACTATTTTTCGAGCCACTCTGGGTTGTGATTTGAGCCATGATGAGTTTTATTCCCAGTCTTTTGAGGAGCTTCGCTTTTGCTCGTGGTTATCCCCAACTTCAAAATACCATGACCACGTTTTAATATACTAAGAACAACTCATAAGCTTTTGCTACCGGACTACCTTCCATCTAGGCAGACCTCAACCGACCAGGTTGTCCCCCAAATGCCTTCTTGATATTCATAGCTTCACCGATATCTTCCTCTATACCTAGGCTAGAAACACGAGTAGGATTATGTGAATCGAGACACAATTCAATCGTAACTGTTACACTTATAATCGTATGAAGGATCCTTCCTGCATCATTAATTAAAGGCAGGGTTATGCGGGATTTTGGTAATGTTGATTAGTGATGATAGAGCGGTCTAAAAGGGGCTTCTCACCTCATCGTGTCCTTGTGTACCTACACCTAAATTCATCCTACTCTGGCGGTAAGTCTCTGACTGTACTTCTTCCGAGACACTGTACTACACAGGCATCAGGCTACTACAATTCCAACAATATATCGATGTTAATTGCACATGTATGAAGTTACCGCCTGACACCTAGGCATTTTCACCATCAAGGCGATGAAATCTTTCTCCTCGAATTGTGACCACCGTTGGGATTCACATTACATTTTCATTACCCTTCCTATAAACGAGTAGCCCAAAATTTGCGCTTCAATAGCAATATAGTACTGACTTCGTCCAAAACTATACGAATACCTTGCTGTAATTTGTCATGCAACCCTATCATATCAAAGTAGCTCTTACTTTCTGCTGCTGTTCTATGCTATTTGTAAAAGCGCTACTTGGTTATTTAATGAAGCTTCCATGCTTTTCTTTATACGTAAATGGAGTTTTACTTTCCAGTCTTGAGTTTGTGAGTTTGTATCCGAACACTTGACACGATGGGCAGTTTAGACTAAATATATGACCTTGTAGGTTTTATTGCGCATTGTATATTTGCTAGCAGTCCACCATTTAGCTAGATACCTGGGTCCGCTCTTAGCAGCATGTACGGATTGGTATACAGTATATTGAATCTCAAGTGACGATCGTCATATTGAATTTTACTTGTGGCATCAGAAGTACGGCAAGTATTTTGGCATGTAACTACTGACTCTTTAATTCTTATGATACTAACATACTATTAGGCATATACGTAGGTTTCGGTCCGAATCGCCTATATATCAATTCAGGAACCGCATCACTTGATCTTCATAATCTAAGATCTAATACGTCCAAGTCGACGGTTTATGGGTCGTTCAAGAAGTTCTTTAGTGAAATGTCACTCACCAATATTAATTATAAGGTACATACATTTCGTCGCCGGGTTAATCAGAAAACCTCGACCCCGTCTGTCGTTAAGGATCTTGAAGATAGGTTACACCCCATGTTGACTACCTTGTGAATACCATCCATCAAAGCATTGAGCACGGGGATGTTAATCAATGTAGCAAATGGAGCGTCGGTCAAAATATGTTGAGTCTGGTAGCATATTGTGTAGTTGACATCATGGGGGACGTAACATTCAGTCGGCACTGAAATGTTCAGCGGGATGAGAAAAACAGGAACTTGGTCCACAGCCTCTCCAAGGCGGTCGCCGGTATCTACCTCACTGGGTATATACAACTAGCGTAGACAATTGAAAACTTTGAGTAATCATTGAAACTGATCTGAGACTGGTATTCATCTCATCAAGACGAGGTTATTTGATAGCTGTCATACACATCCCTCACATCACGCAAGATTCCAACAACCCGCTAATCCCACCGATACCCCCAAAATAACCAGACCACATAAGACCTATTGTAGGCCAAGACTACGAAGTCGATCCGTAAGTATGCTAAGTTGCATCTGATTCTCACCGTCTACTCCCTCCGCCTTCTGAAGCTTCTCCGCCGCGGCTATTAAGGGCTCCACAAACCGCTGCCCCACTGCTGCCCCCATGCCGGCCGGTACGAGCTCCTTAAAGCCGATAAATAGGAAGTAGGCGAAGTTCGCAACTTGTAGGAGGAATAGGTTGTTTTGAGCCCAAAAGTCAATTAGCGCCTCGGGGCTCGATTCGTTTAAGGACAGCATATCGGGGAATAAGAAATATTGTAGTCGTTCAATGACGTCAGGGGAAGAGAACTGATTGGATCGCTTGCTTTCCCTGGCGGCGATGAGCTCTTCTTTTAGCCACGTGATCGCACATGCTTTGAGAGACGCAAACATGCAGTTCTCTAATAGATCCTCGAGGATTTCTAATCGGTTATGGTCGTCAGGCTCGGAGTGGAGAAGAGTGCCAGCAAATGATGTGGCGGCGTTCCTGACTTGAATGTCCGGATGGAATACTGAGATGAGCGTCAGATTATGGTGATAGGCCATTAGATTTGTATAATCTTCAGCTTTTACTAGTTTCCGATATTCGAGTCCGAGTCCGATAGCTAGTAAAGCATCGGCGATTCCCGGACTAGCAAGAATCTCTGACTGCATTTCCCTGCCAAGAAATCGCCCGAGTATCGAGGCATGGTCCGGGAATATGTGCATCTCGGGCCAAGGGCTATCTGAGCCGAAGACGTCTCTCGAGAATAACCAGTAGGCGATAAGACACACGGACCCACCCGGGGAGTAGTGTATATCATCCACCGAGGAAAAGTCGTCGAAAGCTGCCAGGGGATCTCTATGAACTGGACCTTCGGAAATACTCTTTACGAACTGTTTTGAGCAATTACTTAGACCGAGATCACGTAGTAAGGCCTAAGCGATGTTAGCTCTAGTAGAATATTGAGTAGGAGGTGGTGGGTAAACTTACAACAAGATGTCCTACTACTGCATCTCGTTTTTGTAGTTCCTCGTTTTCCCTAAACGCTTCAATCGTCGTCTTCTTACCTGGAACATTCTTTTGCGGGTGGTATACCTCCAGAAGTCGAGGTGACCATAGCATGTCGTATGCATTTACATATCGCTGTAAGATACACGTAACAAAAGCTTGTAGTAGCTTCTGCTGCATGGCTTCCTCTTTTGGATCCTCCTGCTCAGCCTCAGGATCGGGCGCATTCTTAGAATCATCTCCATCTTGATCGGGATTGGCCACATTAATGCTAGATTTCCTAGAGGGTAAGGGTGGCCTTTTACGGCCTGAGAGCGAATAGACTAGATTTATTACGGAGGCAGTCATCTCCGGTGTGGGCTGATAGGCCTCGAACACCTTCACTAGCGATGGCCCCAGAAATCGAGAGGGGTACTTTGTCTTGATACGCTGGTGAAGAATCGCGAGCATGCCAAGTAGAGTGATGAATTTCCCCGGTATTTTGGAGTCCGGGATGAGTCCGGGTTCCTCCACATCGACGACTACTTCGTCATTCCAGGCGACAGTAAGACCCTCCAGCGCCTCCATAACTTTAATGACGACTTCGCGGGGGTTTCCTAAACGGGCCACCGTCTCGAGACATGTTTCCGAGCCATCGATGTTCAGTAGCATCTGTACCAGATCCCAACCAATTTCTTGCGTGAGATCGGCATCTTGGAGGACTTCATTTAAGGCCGGTAAGATTTCTGGAGAAGTAACATGGTATTGGAGGATGGTGAGATATGTAAAGCGGTCTTCCTTGGACGCTTCTTGTATAGCCTTTATAGATTCCGACAGTTCAGACATGTTAATGTAATATTTTGTAACTAACATATATGATGTATATAGTCTCGTCGGAGTTGGATGAGTGATTATGACAAGAGATAGGCACGGTGGGTTAGAAACGAGGCTTTGTGGCTTAATGTTGAACAAACTGAATGTTGTGGACTCGGGCTGGCTGGAAGCTGTTAGCTAGTTGTAATGCCTGCCACCTGCAATGACGTGGGTGAGGGGACAGTGTAAACATGTACAAAGCACAGTGTATACAGTCCCATAAAAAACAGTATCGTACCAGACTTAGAAGTTGTTATGGTGGTTTTATTAGTGCGTTTCCCTTGCAGTAGCGCCCGCATCTCGCAACTTCCAGATATATTATACAGTGTGAAAAAAGATGCAGCTATCAGTTCATGATCGTCTTTTATTAACTCCGACAAAGTAATTCACAGGCAGATCAAGAACTTTAGGTATCTTAATCATACCCCTTTTACTATACATAATACCAAATGTCCGTTTCAACGAGATTCGTAATACACATAATCGGTGAGCTATTTAGCAATTACCTATCAGATTAGACTTCTCACATCTTACTCAAAATCACAATTTATCCAAGACATTCTTTGCCAGCAATCCAACGAGGATCGTGTTAATGGTATCGGTGCATCAATGCAAGTATATACAAGGAAGTGTTCAAATCCAATATGACACAAATTCTGATCAGAAGCCTAAATAAGAATAGCCGATCTCATACGCCTGATGATTCATATTCCAGCGACCATTCGCAAACATTGAGATTCCTATCTCGAGCAAAACCATACGCTCACAGGTTGTGAGGTCCTGACCTCATTATCTACCGGGCCGCAGAGACTACGGCCGTCGATTTTTTCTTTTTTCAAACATTTAAACTATTATGATTTCTAAAATCATAAAAGTAAAGGTAACAGTACGCAACCCCAGATGAGAAGCGTCATAGCTTTCATTGATGGGGCTTCTGCTGTCGGTGTCGGGCCAGGTATTTGAGTCTGGCTGATTGATGGTGTGATAGTCGGTATTTCCCATGCAATACTATAAGATTCGTCGCTCGGCGATCCGGCAGCGGTTATCAATGTCGTGAGGGTGGGGGGTACCTCCGCTGTCTGTAGTATACTTATATCGGAAAGGACATGGACCGTGACAACCGGTTCGTCGAAGTCTACAGAGTCTGCAGATGAAGATGTGCGCGCAGGTGGCGTAACAATGCTCCTCGATAAGGAGGTAGTAAAAGTAGGAATGAATTCCTTTGTTGTCGACTCCGGCTCCGGCTTTGGCGGATCAATTACTTCCTTAGCATTGGCCCATGTATCGACCAGACATTCAGACATCAACTGATTATCAACTAAACGTCCATCTTTTTTCGACGGCGTCAAGCTTAGGATATCAGAGGTCTCGATGTTGCCAGCGCCCCAACCAACTATGCCTACGAAGACGTCCGAGTTGTCGTTGATAAGTGTGTTTTGCGCACAAAACATCTTAAGACACTACCCAACCTTATTAGAAACACGTAACGGCTAATATAGACGATAGAATGAGAAGATATGTAGCTAAAACTTACAGAAGAATCTTGCGACGCACCGGTCTGGCTGACGAGACCTTTCCTCCCCTTTTTCCTCAGGAACTTCGCAAGGTCCGTGAACGCATCAGTGTTATCCGTTGAACACTGCTTGTTCGTCCCCGAGCCGTCCTTATCTAAATAAGCATGGATATCCAAGAGCAGATTATCTGTTGATCCGTCAGGGTTCGTGATATCTAGCAATTGCTCCGCACCGCCGTCCTTGGTTAGTGTCGCCACGCCATCGGAATTTGATCCAGGAAGCAGTATCATCTGCTTCGTCGCGCCCGCTTTTCTAATAGCCGTGACAACTTGCTGGCAAGTCTTCGCCCACGTATCGACATCGATGTCGTGCGGCTCGTTCATGAGCTCGAAGACAACCTTATCCTCGTCGGAGTACTTCTTCGCCAACTGTTCCCAGAGATTGACGAACTGGTCATCCGTCGGTCCACCCTGTCCGATGATCTTGCCGTTCCATCGAGCGTAGTTGTGGATATCGATCATACAGTATGCGCCGGTGGCGAGACAAGCCTGCATCAATCGGTCATATTTATCAAAGTTGTTGCTATCGAGCTTTCCGCCTAAATTGTCGTTGACGAGAAACTGCCATGATGTTGCTGAGTAGACTCGTTAGTCATATTTAAGTTAAGACATCTTGAATGGTGGTCATACGCATTCTCAGTATATTGATGGCGTCATCTCCGACAAAGTGCCACATTTGAGTAACTCCATCGTCAGGAAGTTTTGCGGAGTCTAAAGGACATGTTCCCTTTCATTATGTTAACCTGGAACCTCAATTATAGCTTCGGTTATCCTTACATCGTTCTTACACCCGAATTCGCCTCCCGCAATAGAAACTCCCTTGAAATATCATGTTAGCATTGATCGTTGTATAAGCTGTAAGTGGCTACGTACTAGAAATTGAACCTTTGCAAGGACAACACGCGCCGCGGCCAACAAGAAAATCGACTTCTTAAAGTACATTTCTTAATAAAAGCTTCTTACGAATTGAACATAAGGAAAGTCAAGAGGCGAAAAAAGAAAAAGAAATGAATGGAGGTCCCGCCGTCGAATGAATGCAATGTGATATGGTAGCAAGAATGAAAATGCAAAGAAAATAGATGACAACTGAGAGAGTAAGGCTAAAGGAAACGAAGCAAGGAAACAAATGCAGATGGCAATCCCATCTTCTCGGCGAAGGATGTCCTGCATCACTGGGCATCAGCCATATAAAGGGAAGAGTCAATCCATCAGGTCGCGTAATCGGGTTAGAGTGAGCCCATGATCGGTCACTTTCGCGGGTGGGATTTCAGGAGGTTTAAACCTGCGGCGTTTCGCATATAGAGTAGACCTACTAAACCTTCAAAACTACCTGACCGAATAGGTTAACCCATCAAGGTATGTTGATTCCATATATCTATCTACGGCATAGCCTCCACGCCTTTTTTTTTTCTTTTTTGATTGCGAGCCGTCGTGTTACCAACGAAAGCTATATTACAAGTCTTATGATTCCTTAAGAGATACAGTTTAACTAAACGGTATTACAAACTACCTAGGTAGCGATGAGATTATTTTTCATAATATTTCTCATCTCTACGACTCTTTACTTAGACACTCAAATGCGGATAAATTTACACAGAAATTGGATAGGAACACATATATGCCTAGCCTATTATGTATATGACGGTTCACTTTGAGACCTTGAAACATTGAAACATGCTAAAAATTGCCAGCTTCCCAAGATATCCAACTGCGCCGCCCGGCTGCAGTAGAGCCAATCAAGCAATACCCAATGACCCAACGTTTTCCATCATTCCATTCATGACCTTACATCCCTAACTAATACATACATTCATAACTAGTTACACGCATACATAATACCTAGGTAAGTTATTCTGAAAGAAAATGAAAGAAAGTGAAAGGAATAAAAGTTAAGAATAAAACATATGCCATGTGTTTTCTATCCGAACGTCTAGTTCTAGTATTACAACCAGGCCCTGTTGGTAAAAATCTAGGTAGTAATAACATGCAAATCAATCAAGAAAACTACAAGCTAAGAATAAACCCATAAAAAAGAAAATCCATCAATCCTCCCACTCCTCATCGTATTGGTCGATCAACCGGTTTTCGTCCTCACGGTTACTTCGACCCCTTCCGGATGGTGATCCCGATACGTAGTGATATCCTCTCCGGTTCGGGAGGAGCCGAGCGCAAGAGGAGGTGGCCATGACGAAGAAATCCTATGTTTAGCAGTAACAATTAGCTTCAAGTTCTGTTTTATATCTTCCCATCGTAATCGTGATCGTAGAATAGAACAAGCACTTACACAGATGAAACTCCAAACACTGGCCCATAGTGAGTAGTTTGGCAATTGTTTCCAGCCCCGGGCGTGGGCTACTGTGCGCTGGTAAAATATACCGCCGAGGAGGTATACCAGTACGGCGATGGCAAAGATGATTAGGAACACGGAACCTGGCCCCACGCTTCCCGGCTTGTGCGGCTCTACGCCTGCACATGCGTGCTGTGACTTGACCTTGAATACGTATGAACACTCTTCCGGATCTGTCGCGATGAAGGAGACTTGAGCTGCGCCAGCACCAGCGTCTCTGTCACAACTGAAGAATATGGTGGTCGACTTTCTTCGCTTCGGTTCGTCCGTCTCTTTGGAGGATTTCCGGGTGCTAGTCGCGAGTGCCGTTTTCGTAGGCGCCGGTGTATCTTCTTCGCGCTCGAAATCGGATCCCTTATGGGCCGCGCCTTCGTGGACAGAAGAACTCCTACTTTCGAGATCTGCATCCCTCTTCACGCTCTTTCCGCATGGCGATCCTCCCGTATATTGTAGAACCAGCTCCTTGCCTCTCGATATTAGAGCGCCGGACTGCAGACCCAGACTATATATGTCACCCTTGGAGGTATAATACGCGCTGACATTCTTCCACTGACTCGGCTCCACGCCGATCACTTCGTCAACAGGCTCTACCACGGCAGCGCAGATGTTCAATGTGAAGTTGAACCCGTAATCATAGCCCTTAGCATGGTAGTCCACTAGCGGGGCTCCGTTGCTATGCGCGGGCTTAGACCCGTCGGAATTCTTCTTAAGGGCTATGTCGGGCCGCAAATCGAAGAAGGCGCCTGATGTTGATGACGCGGTACACGCTGTTGAAGTTGTCGTCTTGTCGGCATCAGCGGCAAGTGAGGTAGAAGTGAGGCAAAGGAGGGAGAGTAATGTCGGACATATATATGTCGAGCCAGAAGAGAAGCGCATGGTTGCGAGATAGGCTATGGCTAAAGAGGTATGGAGCACGGTTGGTTTTCTTTTCGGTCGGAGAAATGCGCTGGATGCGCTACGCAGATATCGAAAAAGAACCTAGACATAAACTATTGTATATCGAAACCTTTAATGCAATAATATCGATTTCGATGGGGTGTTGGTTCAATTGTTCGTTTATTCATGAAGTTCGTGTCTTTTTTTTTTCTTACAAAGTTGTTCTAAACATTCAAAGATTCAATAAGCCAAGTTGTCGATTTGCCGTCTAAGCCGCTATTACCTATTCTTAGCGCAACTCGACATCCACGGACCCCTGACCTAATGGAAGATCATCGAGAGTGGTACGTACTTCGTTTGTACGGATTACACGAGTAACTCTAACCACACAGTAAAATTCTCCTAAAAAAACAGCAAAATCAATTTCACGTGAGATAAGCCACTATAAGCCACCACAAGCCACCACAAACCACCATGTACGGCCATTTAAAAAATGGCTAGTTTACCCAACCCCATACTTATGCTCCACTTGCATTGTAACCGAATATATTTTTCGTAAGTTTTTATTTTTTTTTAAAATTTAAAAAAAATATAAATAAAAATAAAATAAAATATAAATAAAATAATAAAAAATAATATATAAAATATATAAAATTAATATATTTATATTATATAATAAAAATAAATAAAAATAAATAAAAATAAATAAAAATAAATAAAAATAAATAAAAATAAATAAAAATAAAACTTATTAATTATATTACGTAATATTTTTATTTATTTTATTTTATTTTATTTTATTTTATTTTATTTTAAATTTTCTTTTTTATTTTTATTTTTTTAAAAAAATTAATAAATTATAAAAAAATGTAAAAAAATAAATAAAAACAAAAAAAATTTTAAATATTTTAATTTTATTTTATAATTAATTTTATACATTTTATTTTCATTTTATATTAAATTTTAAAATAAATATATTAAAAATTATTTTTTTGTTTAAAATATTTATGGTTATAATGCAAGTGGAACATATTCATAAGGTTAAGTAAACGGGCCATTCTTTTCAAATGGCCGTGCGTGGTGGCGCGTGGTGGCTCGTGGTGGCGTATCTCACGTGAAAATGATTTTGCTGTTTTTTTAGGAGAATTTTACTGTGTGGTTAGAGTTACTCGGATTACACGTTTTAGCTGCCGCTACTCTGAAGATACTCTTTCATCATTGGTCACTTGGTAGTGGAACCTTAGTATTCTGCTCACTTTGATTGGTCAAGATGCCGTTGAAACGAGAGAACCTTAAAATTACCTAGGTACATCAATAGGTCCAATATACCTAGATACCTAGGTACATCAATAGGTCCAATATACCTAGATACCTAGGTACATAAGGTTAGGTACTTAAGATTTACTGGTTGACGTCTCCACATGAGCTTGGGGAAATGGAGGTAGTAATGAAGTCAAAAATGGTGTCACTCGGAAGCCAAGATTTCCGGTAAGCTCTCCTATCTACATACAAAACTTCTACTATCGTACCATGCGGGACGTTGGGAGCCGGTCACTTTTCACAAATTCGCACCGCCTCGAATAAACGCGCATTCAAGATAGAGACGGGTAGAAGAGGGCCAGGTAGGAAGTTTATTGAATTATAAAAAGGAGCCTTCAGGCGCTCCTCGGGAGAACAACAACACTAACAAGTTCTCTCTTCCTAAACAATATTCTAACCTCTGGATCGCGATACAACTTTAAATATGTCGTCTAAGTCAAAGCAACCTCAGCCAGCGCATAGCTCGCATGGCTATGAGTTTGGCGGTCCGTAAGTGTTTATTATAGAAACTCAGATAAAAATTGTTAAAGCTAATGATATATAACTATTTAGATTCGGTACCGCCGCTATTACGTTCGGTCTTCCTATTCTCTGCTATATCATCACCTTTGGTTGTAACGATATTTCCGGTTGTCCCGCGCCATCGCTATTAAGTCCAAAAACATTGTCTATCGAGCAATTGAAGGCCGAGGTGGGATGGCCTGAGGACGGTATATTAGGTCTAGGTAGCTGGAAAGCCACCGGTTGGACTCTGGCATACTACTTCTTCAGCGCTCTTCTATACCGTATTCTCCCTGCTACCGAAGTTGAGGGTTCAGAATTATCGTCCGGAGGAAGGCTGAAGTATAGGTTCAACGGTGAGTATTCTCTAGATCAGAAAGTCTTCGCGGGGTAGAGCTTAGCTAACGCAGTCTATTAAAGCTTTCTCCTCGCACATGTTTACCCTCTCTCTCTGCCTTGCCGGAACTGTTGCACAAGGCGCCGAGTTTCCCGTGTGGACTTTCATTGCCGACAACTACGTACAGATTCTGACCGCCAACATCATCATTGCTTACTCACTTGCAACGTTTGTCTACGTCCGTAGCTTTTCTGTGAAGCCGGGTAACCCTCAGTTTCGACAACTTGCTGAGGGTGGCTGCTCTGGTAACTTGATCTACGATTTCTATATTGGACGGGAGCTCAACCCTCGCGTTACCCTTCCAATCATTGGCGAGATTGACATCAAGGAGTGGATGGAGCTACGCCCCGGTATGCTTGGCTGGATCCTTTTAAACTGTGCTTTCATCTCCAAGCAGTACCGTACCTTCGGCTACGTGACCGACAGCATTGTCTTCATCGCCATCGTACAGACCGTCTACTGTTTAGATGCAGTGTACATGGAACCCGCTATTCTTACGACCATCGATATTATCAACGACGGTTTCGGCTTCATGCTGTCCTTCGGAGACCTCGTCTGGGTCCCCTTCATTTATAGCCAGCAAACACGATACCTATCTACACACCCAGTAACCCTCGGTTGGCTAGGTACTACAGGGGTTTCCATTCTCCTAATTGCGGGCTTTGGTATCTTCCGCTTAAGCAACCTCCAAAAGAATATCTTCCGTACCAACCCTAACGACCCTCGTGTTTCCCATATCAAGTACATCGAGACCAAGACGGGTTCGCGACTGATGATATCAGGCTGGTGGGGTGTCGCAAGACACATCAATTATTTCGGCGATTGGCTGCAATCGTGGCCTTATGCTTTACCCACTGGTTTTGCCGGATATGTCGTCATGTCAGCTGGCAGCAATCTTGAAGGTGCTATCAAGACACTTGACGGGAGGGAAATAGTGCAAGGCCCAGCCAAGTATTGGGGTATGCTTTTCACTTACTTCTACGTTGTTTACTTTGCCGTCCTTCTGATTCATCGCGACGGACGAGATGACGAGAAGTGTGTTAAGAAGTACGGAGAGGATTGGGAGAAGTATAAGAGCATTGTGAAGTACAAGATTGTACCAGGTATCTACTAGGTCTATCTAAGTACATTGAAAAGGAGGTACGACTATACATAAAGGTGCCTAAGATAGATAGCTCAGGTAAGGTAGTGACAGGGTTATAGGACTTAAGGGGTAGTTGAAATGAAAAAGGGGGGAGTAATAGGAGAAAATATGTAACGTACATTGTTCTCAACTTACCTAGGTTCTACCTTGGTTGCCTACCTCTTAACCTTAGATAGGTACCTACCTAGGTGATGTCGGGTTCGAATGAATCATAATTTAGGTAGGTACATGAAACCGCAGTATCCGGACACTGGGTACCTACATGTATATATTTACCATGGCCCGAGTTGTGGATCACTTAGGAAACAAACGATGTTGATGCCTTCCCTCCCAATTTCTCTTCAAATATATCAAGGAAGTAACGACGGCTTCCACCTGCCATCATTACGAATTAACCAGTAGCCAATAGTTAGTAGTTATGACTCAGCTTTTCGGCTTCAAAATTTAACAACTTTCTCCTTCTCGTCGGTTATTGATCTTTTTTAACCACTCAACAACCGTGTCAACTCCGTCAATGATAAAAGTTGCCCACTTCGTATTTATGCAGAATACACATCCGTTTTATTATATTTCTCGAGTGCTAGCTATTGCTACATAGGTAATCAATCTTAAACCCATCCAGCAAATTGTCAACAAGTCAAATCAGCCGAGTTATCATGGCGAACGCAAATCATAAGCGTATTCGTCCCTTCACGGTTGACCCCTACGACGATCCACCCAAGAGACCAAGACCAGAACCTGCATCCCCAAACTTTACATATCATGGGCCATCTCCCGACGACTTCTTTACCAGACCTCCCCTCAACAGAGCTACACCTTATCACGGCTTCTATCCTGACCATTTTAGCTCGCAGTCGTCTAGACCCTGGAGTCCAACTGGCGCAACTGACGCAACTGACGCACAGCCTTTCGACTATTCCGAATATCTGCCCAATCCTCGACAGCAAAATTCGAGGGAGAGAGACTATGTTTTCCGTCCGCCTATGGCCTCCCATACTAGCCACCGACTTAGATCAAGTACCATGCCTTCAAGACCCAGGGAACCTATGTCTAATTTCCAAGACTCTTTTCAACCCCAGAATTTCCAACAAGGCCCGGACCCTCTCAATGCCCGTGTTGCGGAACTCGAAGCGATTGTCAGATCACTGAACAGATCATATAATGATTTCAAGTTGCCCAGAGTAGCCGTAATTCGCGACTTGCGTCGAGATATAGATAATCTATCAATGCTCGAAGGTCAAACCAATGAGTTGGAGGCACGTGTACACGAAATGTCGCGTGCTCTCCATGATATGCAGGCTTCCACCGAAGCAGACAACGTTAATCACAAATCTACCGATCCCAAAACCCACCAAGACGCAGCAGCCCAGGCACGAACACAAGCGACAGAGCCAGATAAAGCAATTGATGAAGGCGGCGATGATAGTGGTGATGACGTTATCTTCCTAGGAGAACGGCCCCTTCAAGATAGTGCTTTCGATATTCACGATAACGATATCAATCATGAGAGTTACCAACTAGAGGCCGTTACTCGTGCCAATTTTGTAACTTATCTTAAGAGCCTCGACTTTCGTGCACCGTACGGGATGGAAGAGTTTGTCAGTACGCCAGTTGCGGTGAGAGACTATTGTCTATGTACGCTAAACGACGGTACGGTATACTTCGTACGTCTAGGAGCCAGCGAGAAAGGATGGTGGAACACTGAGTATGAGGCTTATGAGCGAGCGCCCCTAATGCTACCACGATATAAACGCGGACACCTCGATGGCGACCAACATTTAGATGCGAGGCGATTGTCTTCACTGCTGCATTATCGCAGCAACGTCTGTGAAGTCGAGTACCCTGTCTCGAATATCATCTTCGCTCCGCCGCTCCGCTATGCATTACCTCTAGGAGAGATCCATGTATACCAACCGCGAGTTGACAAGGCACCACCTGACCTTATTGGTACAAATTTCTTCTTGCTTATGGATGTCACCAACTCCAAGAAGTCATTATGGATCGCATATGCATACGAGTACTCTTTCAATAAAAGCAACGGCCCTAATCACTCCAAGGACTATCAGCATGAAGAAGGTACAGTCGAAACAGGAAAGTATGAATTGAACCGAAATTCGCCTCTCTGTGCAACTTTTGGCCTTTTCGATATAGCATGCATAGCAAATAGTCTGGATGACTTTGTCAACCCAACCAAGGGAGGTATACCAAACCTTCGTGGGTACCAGCAGACCACGTGTTCTCAACTCGATCCCGTTAAAGTCCATCAGATGCTCCGTTCAACCGCGCGTATTTCACAGCCTGTGTTTACGGAACCTAACCTAGACAGCTTAACTCGAACAATCAATCGAGGGTGGAATAAATAGGAGCTTATTTCCATTTGCATTTTCAATTTTTTCAGCGGCATCATCTAAGATACTGGCAGTTTTGCTCAATGTATTTTTCACAATACCGACCCGAGAGCCTCGATCATCTATTTTGATGTTAGCAATAGGGTTGCGAGGTGTCAGGAGTTTGATGATCGAGGGAAAAGGAAGAGAGAGAAAGGGGGGGAGACCGGAGGAAATGGGATTATATCTACATCGATGCCATCCTAGACGGATCTACCATAGGATACGGTCTGTGTGTTGGATGAACTTAGCGGGTTGTGAAAACAGCGCCATTATACATGTCCTGTGAGTTACACTTCAGCTTAGCTACTATTTTGTCCTCAGATGACTGTTCAAGTTAATCTGGTCACAAGGGCTTATTAAGTAGAGCTGCCTCGTTAATTAATGCGTTGTTTCTTAAGCACTATGTGAAATATCCTTTTCGTAAACTCAAGCACAACTTGCTTTAGCTGGGTACCTACACCTAATAAACATAAGCTTCCGCCTATTTGATAAGCATACCAAAACACGCATAGGACGTAGTCAATCTAACAAGAGGCTAGTGTAGTAATTATAAAGCAATTTCTCACTGCTACGCTTAAGCCCTGTTTTTGAGTGTCGTTGTCCAATGGGTTTAATACTCTACGAGCTTAATTACCGGCATGATGAGGTTAATAAGGTCATATTAAGGCTACCAGGGAAGCAAGAGACATGCGATTACTTATTATTGCATGTTACCCAGGCAAGAGGCGAGACAAATGATAGAATATAGGTCCTATGATGTTCTATTTTGAAACTGAATCTTAGGTAAAGTAAACAAGGAAAACTCGGAATTGCCATCCTCATGTCCAAACAAATAGGATGAGCTATCTAAGGATGTTTACACCAAGTAGAAGAACTTATGAAGATTAACCACGCCGACGCAACGAAGACAGACGCCTAAACCAAATCCCAAACAGACTTAAATATACACGACGTAGGCTTGGCCTCCTTTAGACCCATCCATACCCCGTCGTCAAATCCTACAGTTCCCCTTTCCTTCCTTTCATTATGCATTGACACGTATCATCACCTCATTTACTGTAAGTACTTGAGAATCTCCTCCCGCTCGCCGACAGGCATCACGTGTAGCATGTCCTTCAAACCCTTAAGAGCTGAGGTCTTATCTGATCTAAGCAAATCGGCCAATCCGTGCGCGACAGCGTCCGATTTGATCTGCTCGATCTTGGTCTCAATAGTCTCAGCGTTCTCCTCGTACCATGTCACTACATCCTTGTCGTTGTGGTCGAAATTGGTGACCCCAGACCAAGCTGCAAGCAGACGAAGGTTGTGCTGACGGCTCTCAGTAGCAGCAGCGCTGTTCGAGTCGATAACCTTCGAAGATGAGGCACTAGCCATGCGCTTGAGAATATGTTCCTCGTTGAGACGTCTACGGACACGCCAGTAGAAGAAGCGGCGAGTATTCTTCCACTCTAAGACCTCGCGAATAGTACCCTTGGCCTTCATGCGGCCAGCGCGGTCGTGCAAATCTGCAAACTGCAGGCCGATCTGCGCATAGATAGGTAGTAGTTGCTTCTCACGCTCTGTCATCCTTTCTTTAAGCTCCGCATGCTCCTCCTTGGACAAGCTGTTATCAGCAATCTGCTTCTTAAGCGAAGCGTAGAGGGGATCCAAGCGAGACATAGTCTCTAGCTGCTTTTCTTTCTTGTACTTGATACCAATGATACCTTCCGGCTCTAGGACACCGGCACGAGATTCGACATCCGCATACATCTCCATGGCGACAGGGTTAATGGTAGGGTCGACCACAACCCAAGAGCCACCGCGCAACTCGCCAAAGGGCGGGATATAAACGAAAATAGGTTGCTCAAACTTGACGAGGGCGTCGACAATGTACGAACCATATTTCAAAACTTCGTTGTACATGTCTCGCTGACCACCGGAGAAACCTCGCCAGTTGGCAAGGATCATAAGAGGAAGCTGTTCGCCGTAGTTGAAGTCGTTGATAGCCTGGGCGGTCTTGAATGCAGAGTTCGGGTACCAAACACCGCCAGCTTCATTGCTGACTTGTTCAACGGAGTCGGGATTCGCAGGATCAGCGGGGGTAACGTTTTCAACGGTTCGAGTCTCCACAGCAATAACACCCATCGGGATACCGCCAAGACGAGCACGGCCAACAACAACGGTGCGGGCCCAGCCACCAAGAGTCTCAACGAAGGAGTCCTTATCAAAGAGACCTGGCTGGAATCCATCATCGTCTTGCTTACCGCCAATGAGCCATCTAACATCGTGCGCCTGCTTGTTAGGTGGGGTGTATATCACCTCACGATCCCAGGTGTCGAGGCTAGGCGTAATCGGCACAGGCAGATTGCGCCGAGCAGGAACGAAAGAAAGCCACTCGACAATCTTGCACACACCGGCGAAGTCATCATTAGCAGTTAAATGAGACACACCATTTCGGTACATGATCTGGGTACCACCAAGCTGTAGGTTAGAGGTGTAAACTTCGCGGCCAAGCAAGTTGTTGAGGGCCTGAGCACCAGTTAGAATAATGGGCTGGCCCTCAATCTGAACGGCACGCTGGCCAAGGCGGACGAGGTATGCGCCAATACCTATATAAAATTAGCAATTAACCTTAATGAACTAGAGGATCAGTTAAACTTACCGATAGAACGGCATGTAATGAGGGTAACTGTGAAGATGTCGTTGTATGCACGACTTGTGGCACCAGCAATAAGACCAGAGCCCCTCAAGCACTCAACACCAAGTCCGTCTTCAGCACCCACGATGGCCACAATCTTGTGGCGCTTCTCGCCATTTTCAGTGACCTCCTCAGTGATAACGTCGCGCTTAGCACCGTCCTCAAACCGCTTCTTAGCATCCGCATCCAGGTAGAGGTATTTGAAGCCCGATTCTTGCCTCTCCGGATCTTTCCAAGCTACCTTAAAGTGCGGGATAAGCTCATCAGCAAGGCCGAGTCGCGCACCAGAGTTGGCAGAGAGATAGATTCGCGGAATGCCGAGGCTTCGAGCCAATTCCGTGCACTTGTTGAAGAAGTGATCTTCTTTGGGACCAAAAGATCCAATCTTATAAGTGATATCGTTGGCGACGACAATGAACTTTCGGCCCTCGGGGTACTCGGGGGTGCGAGCATTAATGAGCCACCCAACCATACCACACGAATTGGTGCCAGGCTCACGAGAAATCTCGATCAACTTATCACGGTCGTCGAGTACGAGCTCGCTGTAATCAATGCACTCACCCTGGGCAGGCTTTTTGTCATTTAATGACGGTAGGGCTTTGGTAGTCCTCGACCAAGTATTCTCAACAGCTTGACGGAAAAGCTCGGGGAAGTCATATACATATTGGGTACCCATCAAATGCGCCCTGTAACGCTTAGGCTGGAGCCAGTTCTTGGTAGGGTATGGCGTGCAGACAGGTAGCAAGTGCATCGAGCCAATCCTGGTTGTGCCGCCAATTGAATAGAAGACCATTTCACCCTTCTCCGACTTTCGCTCCGCGTAGAGCTCAATCTGGATAATATATCCAGAAGTGTTAGTAATGATAACACGCAGAGGGTAAGGCATTCCTGTAGTTGTGTCCGTGCAAATAATACGAATCTCAACCTGAGAGACACGAAGACGCCAAGCACGAGGACCAAACCGGTCCAAGAAACCCTGAAGAGACTGCTCGACTTCCTGAGGCTTGAGCTGGAAAACAGGAGTGAAGTTCAGGAACATGTGGTTCAAGTCAGAGTTATTGTTGCCGATGATCTCAAGGGCATCGAAAATGTCATTGATGACTCGGTCGGCTTCAGAAACAAGATACTCGGCTGTGGGTATATCATCCCGAAGGCGGCCTGGTCGAATGACAGCACGGGTAAAGTATCGCTTATCAGTGTCAACTCCCTTGCCTATACCTTCATACACATGGATATTCTTGTTCTCCGTGAAGACGGGAGAGAGCTTGAATTTGGCCAGTCGTGCAAGCTCCAGCTGGAAGGCTAGAGCGGGCTCAACATGACGGATACTGTTATCTTCACGGAACTCGGGCGCGCGGAAAGTGTAGTAGCCTGGGTACGAGCCATCATTGTGGCCGCAAACGAAGGTGACACGACGAACTCGGTGGTTGACAAGCTCATTCTTCAATGAATCGATCACAGGGTGGATACGTTCGAGAATGTCTTCGTCTTCGTAAGACTCTACGTCACGGATCACAACGTTGACAACGTTGGTTAGTTCCTCTTCGAGAGGCTTTTGCGCAAAGGATTTACGCTTGCCCGTGAGGTCAGGAATGAGCCCAGGGCGCTTCCTTGTTGGTAGAACCTCCAAAGCCTTTTGGAGCATCTCATCGGCATCATCTAGATATCGACAAGGAACGACAACTCCCTTGCGGGTAGGCTCTTCCTCAGTACGGCGGTTGAGATACGACATGTCACTAACTGAGCTTATTCGGGCAAAGGTACCGGTCTCGGAAGTCGGAGTACCAGGGATAGAAGGGTTAGCCGACTGGAGAGGAACCGAGAACTCAGTCTGTCCAATTTTACGGAAAGAGAAGTCCCAGGACAAGAAAAGAGGAGCTGAATCAGACTCGTCCTCATGATACTCCAATTTCAATAAGTTGTACGCACGGTATGCTCGGCGGACGTACACCTCGAGAGCAGCAACATTAACCCATGGGTCCTCGTGAGCAAAAAATGACGCCAACACATCGAAAACAGTGTACTTAGAATCGACAACCTCCTTAATAATATCAAGGTTAGGCTCTCTGTGGTCCCAGCCGGTCTCACCATACTTGTTTTCAACCACTGATGAGCGGAGGATGTGTTCCATCTGTGCAGTTCGTTCTTCGAGGGATGGTAACGCACACTGAATGAGAATCTCTCGAGCCTTCAAAGACACTTTAGCTGTCTGACGTGACTCGAGTTCGGTAAGCTTGCGCAAAACTGGTCGTAGGTACTTTCCGACGTTGCCAACGTTGGGCTTGTTAGGACGGTACTCCTCAAGAATTGCCAAGACCAAATGATTCTTAGAGCCAACACGGCTGTGAGATAGAACGATGCTGATGACCTTCATGTAGTCTTCTCTGTTCTCTTCCCGAAGTTTCAAGATGACTTCCTCGTCCTGGCTTCGACGGCCCGAGAAACGTCCCTCGATTTCAGCGTAAATCTGCAAGAGGCCTGCGATAGCATTTAGCTCGCGCACTTTCGGACCATCAGCATACTCGTCGAGAACTTCAAGAAGAGGAGCAATGGTTGTTCGCAGAGTGTCAGCCTCGCTAGGTGAAGTGTTGTCATCCAAAAATTTCGAAAAGGTCCTAGCTAGTGCTTTAGCAGGGAATTCCGAAGCTCGAGCCTTGGCACGCTCAACAACTTGCGTCAATTGAGTGTCAAGCTTCTGTGGCATTCGAGAGTGGAGAGCAGCATGGTGAGAAGCCCACTCGCTGTACGGGAGTTCTGGACTTCGCAATACTTCAATCATCTCTCTTAATGTCTGTTGCATGATTACTGAGTTATCGTAGCCGAGTAGGATGTTCTTGAGGGTGTTATGCGTCAAGCTGAACCGCTGAGCCGGCTTGCTACCAACAACCTGGGGAGGACCGAATTCGGGAAGGCCTCCGAGAAACGGTTGGGCCTGCTTGACTCGGGAAGGGTCGTCGAGGGCAAGGATGCCGAGGATATCACCAGCTTCGACAGTAACACCAGGCTGCTTAATTAGTTGCACGAACCCATCTTCCTGGGCTATCAAAGGCATGAACATCTTCATAACTTCGATTTCGGCAAATGTCTGTCCAGCCTTGACATGTCCTCCGCTTTCTACGGTGTACTTGACAAGCTTACCGGGGCTAGGTGTGCGCAGCTGTGTAGGGTCGTTCTCTTGCTCTAGCAGACATGTCTTGCTATCTACTGAAATACGAGTTGCACCTACTTCCTCTTTCCAGTAGACACTGTGACTTCGTCCATCTAGAAGAATGAGAAGACCACCGTCGCTAAGTGCGCGAACACCGACGGAACATTTTGAGCCATTGATGAAAAGATGATAGCTGTCAACAGCTGCGCGAGTAGCGGTAAACTTGTATCGGGAACCTTCGTATATGAATTCAATCGGGAACACCGTTTTTAGGATATCTTTAGAGGGAACTTGACCTCTCTCAAGCCCAGAACGATATTCAGCTATGCAAGACTCGCTAGCAATGTGAGCTTTGGTTGTGGCTCCGCAGACGACTGCAAGCATAGGATCGGGGCGCTCGGCGGTTAACTTATTTGAAATGAGCTCATCCAGCCAACCAGTCGTGATAGTGTTATCTTCGAATGCTTCAGTCTCGAGCAGCTTAATAAGATACTCAACGGTCGTTCTAAAGTCGCCACGGATGCTTAACTCCTTCAGAGCGACAACCATGTTCTTCCGCGAGGCGGCTCGATTCTCTCCATAAGCGAAAATATGTCCAAATTGACTGTCGGAGAAACTGTGAATACTCGAGGCAGTACTAACGGAGAAATAACCCCAGACATTGGCACTACTCCTGAAGTTCAGGTCGTGCATCACACCATTGGAAGGCTTGAAACCCTCACCGGGATCCTCGGACGTGATTCTGCAGGCTGTACAGTGGCCACGTGGCTGCGGCCGCCTCTGAGTCTTATCGCTCTCCGGGCTCTTAAATTCGAAGTCAATCGGTGTGCTAAGTTTCGGGTCAACACCATATAGTAACCGGATATCGCTAATTCGGTGTAGAGGAATGCCCATGGCAACTTGTAATTGGGCCACCGGCAAGTTAACTCCGCTGACCATTTCGGTCGTAGGATGCTCTACCTGGAGACGTGGGTTCAACTCTAAGAAGTAAAATTTGTCGTCCTCGTGAGAGTAAAGATATTCGACCGTACCAGCAGAGACGTAACCTACGAGACGACCAAGACGTACGGCAGCTTCCTCCATGCCTTTGAATGTGGGCGGCTTGGCAATCGTAACGGGAGCTTCTTCAATGATCTTCTGGTGTCTTCGCTGCACGGAACAATCTCTACCAAAAAGCGAGACGTTGTTACCATACTGGTCAGCCAGCAGTTGCACTTCCAAATGCCGAGCATTGCCCGCCAACTTCATGATAAAAATTGGCGAGCCGGGAATCTCGTTCGCGGCAGCTTTATACAACTCTTCGAATCCCTCTTCGGACAGCGCTTTTCGGATACCCTTACCACCACCACCTTCGGAAGCCTTGATCATGACTGGGAAGCCAATTTCCTGGGCCTTTTGCAGACCCTCTTCCCAGGAGCCGACGCATCCCTTCATGTATATGTCATCAGCCACAGTAACAATACCATTGTCGTCTACCTCGACCTGATCAACGCCTGTTCCCGACCATGGTATGCAGGGTACTTGGGCGTGTTGTGCAACGATGGTAGAAGAAATCTTATCACCAAGTGATCGCATGGCGGAACCGGGAGGGCCAATGAAGACAATCTTCTTCGGCGATGCCGCTAGGGACTCTGGGAGCTTAGGGTTTTCCGAAGCATGACCCCTATAAATGACGTGTTAGACTTGACTTTTACAACAAATTTAGCTTCGAAATTTTATAAACTCACCATCCAGCCCAGACAGCATGAACACTCATCCGCTCAGCAATATCCACAATCAGCTCGACGTTGGCATAATTGTGATTGTTTGTGCCTCCAGGAACTTCGACATAGTGGTCGGCCATTCGGATATAGTCTGCATTGGCTGCCAGATCTTCCGGTGTGGCCATCACCGTGAACTGGATAGCCCGCTCGTCGCCGAAAACTTCGTACGCCCATTTTCGTACTGATCGGATCTCCTTGACGGCGGCAATACCGTTGTTGGCGATCAGAATCTGGACATGAGTGTTAACAAATCCTACATTATCTCCTCTAACTCGATTTCAATCTTCTTACGTTTGTAATGACAGTATGTCCATCATGTGAGGCTACGAAGTCCTTAACCTTGGACGCGGGGGCATTTTTTAGCCTATTACCACCAATGAAGTGCTCTGGTATGTTGTGCTGCTCGGCATAACTGAGCTTGCCATTGGCGACGGGCACCGTCCGGTTACCATTGGCGACTTCTGTTGAAGACATTGTGTCGGATGTGGAGAGGTAGATGTAAGGTGCTTCAGCGGCGCAGGTGATGGCTGCCGGACTGATGAATCGGAATAAAATGTCTAAGGGGTCATGAAAGTACAGCGGACGCCCTAATCGAGCTGCTGAATAACGCCAGAGACTCGCAATTGTGCCTCAACGAAGGATACGTAGGCGGGGAAGAATCGGGAGTGGGGGAGGCTCCGATTGTGGTACGTGCGTTATGGATAAAAAGCTGAGGTCAGGGTAGGAGAGTAAAAGTAAGTTGAAGATATTTCGGCTGACCTCCCGCAATTCTGTTCAAGGCAAAGTTAGTGGTAAAAGTTGAGAAGGTAAAAATGAAGTTCTAGGGAATAGAGAATATCAGGATCATGGCAAAAATTGCAAAGCTCAGCAGGAAGATCAGCTACTCGCGGAATCTGCGAGAATTGCTGGGTTCCTATCTGATCCACAGTCGAAATATCGTTGTTGAGCTTGTGTGCTACCCTCGTCGATCAAGAACGGGGAGACGCGGCCGCAGGAGTAAAGGAACGGGAAAACAATCGGGGTATAAGTGAATATCTGAATAAATTTGATATGCATATACAAGGATTAAGACTTACACATAAAGTACTATTATAAAGTTAGATTCAACTTTCAACCTCCATGCAATTGATTTCTTCGTCAAGATATTAGGACCAGAGGGAAGAAGGCATCAAGCGCTGACGCACCGGCTTCAACTAACTAGTGAGGGAAGTAGAAAAGCTGGAAAGTTTCGAGGAGGAATGGCGAAGAAGTTGACCGGACATTCAGGCCTTTTTGGACGAGAGGGATACTGTGATGTACATGTCCTAGACAAGCCCAAGCAAGCCGAAAGACAAAAGAAAAATAAAAAAAAGAGGATCTAAGCTTACACTAAAATGACAGACTAATGATTAGTTCGGGGAATCAACGAGGCTGATACGGTTAAAATGAACCTAATCGTACTGTTATGATCGACACCTAAGTCATCTTTTTATCCAATCATAGTTGACTCCAGGATGTTGGGGATCTCCTAGCGTTCTCTAAAGTTAGGCTGTACGTCTCTGGTCAGGTTCAATTGCAGGTACCTACAGGAGCGGCAGGTGCGGCCGGGTATAGTACAGGTACAAATCCAAGGACATCTTCTAGGTACATTTTAGACCTAAATTCGCTTGTGTCCCATATAGATGGATACCGTCATAGTAAGTACAGACCCAACTTCCCACATGGCTGAATAAGATTTTAAACTTATTGGGGTCACATTAGATCAAGAGGACGGGGGTATTTCCGTTTTGTTTTGGCGTCCCTTAAGTCCGGCCAAGACAAAATATAGAAAGCCAATTGAGTAAAAAGGCAATGGCCATTCTTAGTCATTAAACGGCTCTAATGCATGATAAGTGTGTTGAATTATATTTCACCTACAGTTATTATATTCACAACAATTCCAACATAAAAAGCAGCTATCAAGTTTATTAGGCTCAGCAACAAAGGAAAACCAAGAATGAAACTATACATAATTTATAGGCGATACTAAAATATCACATCCGGACTTTACACCACCACCATCTCGGATATCATATCAAATTAACGGAATAGATCGGGGTTTCCCGAATATATCTATCATCTTCCCAGTCCCAATCACAAATATGTTTCTACTTCTTTATCTTATTTCCGCGCCCGCGCTTCAATAGCCACATCTACCAGGTCATAGTATCTAACTCTATACATAAAAGATACAATACAGTAAGAGGATGTCTTTTCCAATGGTGTCCCGGTGGACTCTCTCCACTTATTACCCGAATCTCAACAAATGTTTCCTAATCCAGTAAGAGTCTTCTCGGGAAGTGGGACAAATTGGGTGAGAATCCCATCTATTTTATTTTACAACTAGTAGAAGGTAGTGAATGTAGTGTATATAGTGCAGTTATGGCTTTTTTTTGTCTTTGTTCCGTACATATTCCCCTTGGGCCGGCACCGGGCCGCCACTATCTCGATAGCTACCTAAGATATGTATGTACACCCATTTACTTTCCAGCTCCTAGTTGTGCCCTCCAAGGTCCCTTTCAGGACTATAGCCAATGCTTACTGTGCATGATCCATCCCCCGGCCTTATCAGTGCACGCCCATCATCCATCATCCATCATCGTAATCATCTTGGGTCATCATTGCGAAATCCGCTTACTTATTCCGTATTGTATTGACAAACAATCCGGAAGATCGACAAATACTCCGGGGACCGTATGTTTTATATTCTAATTGTTATAACTCTCCACTTGTCATCGATAGTTATACCTACACTTAGGTTAGGTAGTTACACTTAAATATCTTCAAGTTCCATCTTTTTTTTAAACTAATAATGACCATAATTATATCATCGTGCAGGAGATAATTCATCATGTACCCAAGTACCATCGAGTTACAGATCTAAAGTGAACTCAATTGTTGGGGTAAACTTCGACACTAAAAAAATGGGAGCCACATGGTCTACGACAAGCCGGTCTTCCAGTGGTCCGGTTCAGTTACGGTTCCTGAATTGGCCAATTATTTTGTAGGCGAATTAGTAGTTTATCGAATTGCTTGCTTAAACGAGTCAAGCCTAAATTACAATCAAGTTCGTTGTGGAACACGATCTTGATTTTGTTGTTTTGTTCGATTCAATATACCGAGCAGCTAATATGCCAGGTTAAATTGGTTTAGCACAACAAGCCGACATTTCCCAACTCTTGAACTAATTCTTTCTAAAATTATTATTATTATTTTTTTTTTTTTGCTCATCTATCATCATATCCACCGTTACCAAAATTTGGGAATTCAAACTTCTCATCTCCACCAAGACAAACTGCGCAAGTCCCCAACATGATGTCCGGCGTTATTCGGAACAATCCCATATTACACGCGTAAGCATGCATAATTCATGCCGGTTTGGCCTCAATTTAGCATCCGTATCTTATCAGGCTATCTCCATTTGAATCAACCATCTCTTAATCAAGGAACTACCACCTATCTGTGCGATACTATTGACTAAGCAAATCCTAAAGGATCTTTCTATCATCCACGATCCATGTCAGCAACTTGGAAGTGAAACATCCCGGTGACCGAAAAAGTCCGGCCTTGTCAAACAATCCACTGTAAGATTATAGGTCATCAACTTCAAAGAGCCACCATCATCGTGTGATATTCTCACTAGGTTAGCTGCTTATCAGTACCGGGTTAGTCTCCGGGTAAGCAGTAAATGTTAGATGTGCCTTTCCCCGAGAAGAACCCCGTCCAGCCCCGCCTCAGCCAGTAAATACTTCCTGTAGGATGTAAGCCCGTCCCCAGAACGTCGTCACTAGACTTCGGTTCCCCGATAGAACCAAGGATACCTCGTCTCTTCTCACTAGTTATTATCGAGACATACCTTCGAATTGTATAGAAGGCCAGTTTGCTAATTTGGAACCAGCCAAGGCTAGCACGGCCGTCTGACGAATAAAATGACGAATAATTATTGATTGGGTCTAAGTCCAACCCGTCTTAATACACTAGAAGTCTATCTAAACACTTAGATACATAGTCTATTTGTCAAGCTCATCTCTTGCTGCATGTCAACGGGACGAGTCGGCTTCTAAAGTCGCTGTTAACACGAAACTGTCATCCTGCAGCACAGCTGTGAAGTGATCCACCCCTAATCTATCTCGGATGCACCTATGACGAACAGAGAGATGCTTTGCGTCTATCACGTGTGGACCGTCCCTATCTGCCCATTACAGTAATAGTATAAAGCTACAGTAATGCCAGCCTTATGCCATCCCTATTAGGTATGTATCATCGATGCATTCTGCAGCCATGCGCAACGCTTTTCTAGAACACGACAGGTAGCTTCTACTACTGGCATCGAACGTGGTAAAAGAGCCGATCGTATATCCGGACATGTGCCTGCATGAACTCTAGCTATCGACCCGGAATGCAATACCTAGAGATAGCACAGGATCGCAAGTGACTTTGTCCGCGTACAGACCAACATTGTGATAAATCTCTAAGCATCAGAGGAATTTGAGTAATCATAGAATTGTTAAGAAATGTTCGACTGGTTAGCGAATACTCGACTATGTTAGGGCAATATAAATATCATTCTATTGAAAGAAAGTATTTCCCATATTATTAATACTTGGTTAGCAATCTATTCTTATCCATATTACTTTGAATATGATTTTGCTTTGAATATGTACCTAAAGACAAGTGAGTATAACTACCTAAGTTTTATCCTAACATACCACACTTATGCCTCAAGCCCTTGGCTTATCAATATAGTGCCACCATTTCTCACCACCGGTTATATCTCTCCCTTACATAACCCATCTCAAGCCATAAATCGTAGGGATAATCTATCTTGAGTACCTAAACTAGTATATCCACCCCCTCGGATATAGTCTTCTACAAACACCAAATACCCGGAGTTCTCCTAAAGCTCTTCATACCATGTGTCACTCACCCACAGCTATATGAAACTCCAACCGTGTACAGTAATGTATTTCAACAACTCCTTAGATGTTACCTTATACCCGTCTAATACACCCAACTCCTAAGTCGTGGAAGCCTTATATACCTTCAATGAGTATACACAGATTTATCTAAACCATTTTCCCAAGTTAAACCTTTTCTAACCAATAAAGATAGTAAACATCAACAATAATAAGTCCTGTCAAAACGTCTTCCGGCAATGAAAAGTTTTATCTCATGAACCTCGTAATTTACACTCCATACCTCTTAGTCTATCATCTCTCTCCATATACCTCAGGCAGATAGGTAGGTGGTTATATCTGTTCGGTGGCTTACTTTCAGATTGAAGCTCATTTTCTGGATACGAAAAGCTATATCTCGTATGTTAAGTTGTGTCCCTACATATCTAGGTATGTAGTTCTATTTACCCTCAGATTTACATATACTCGAGGATTTGGTTCTTCCCAAGCTTAGTATAGGTACCTCGTCACACAACATCAAAAGACCAAATCCCTTACAATTGGTATAGTATACAGATACACATTTCGCTATACAACTGCACCAATATAAGTACCTACCTATCTTATGCAGGCGCACTTGCTATATATACTCACCGTAGTCTACAAGCAATTCCTAAGATTATCATGTCCAGCATCGTCTATATCTAACACAGCCTCGGAGCCTTGAAAATTTTTGTAAAGCGTGCAATTTAACAAAGGGAAGATATTTGCCGCTCAGGCTGGTATTACTACTACAACAGGTTTAGATCCTCCGACTCTCAGGCGGTCTTCGGTCTTCGAATCTCGTTTCATCTCGAGCCGTACATATATGTACAAGGTCCCCATTACCACGCCGGCGGTCGCGCATACAACACAAGGTAATCGTCAACAACTGCTACCGCCGCCATGGTATGCGTTTAATAATAAAAAAAGTGAGAGAAAAAAAGGCCAACGTCAATCTGAAGAGGCCGAAGAAAATAGGTATCGCCCCTTTCTGGGTTCCGTAACGCCCCGCCTGCCTCGAAACACCATCATTCACCGTACCGAGCAGGATGCGTTGCCCAGCACCATCCGGCCGAAAAATTCCCCCTTGCCCATAATGATGAAAATGCAAGCACGCATGCTAGCGAATATGATATGCAAATCCGTCCGTAACTCGTGACGCCTCGGCACAACGCCGCGACGAAGGTATAATGCTAGTGGCCCCCACACCACGTTCGACAGTGCAATATGCGCGGCACTTCAAACAAATACAAGAGAAGAGTAAAGGGAAGATGTTATAAAGGGGGGAGGGAGGGGGGCTGGACTAGTAAGTCTCTCCAAGGTCGCTTAATTTCCTGGGCCTCCCGGTGGCGGGTTCGTTCGACGCGCCACCACTAATTCTACGAGCCGAATGCATCCCGCCGCTTTGCCGCCTAGGCATCGGGATCGCACTGGGAGTCGGGATGCCACTAGTGGAACCGTCAGTGTCAAACTTACTGTAAGTTCCTCGGCGACTTGGGGTGCGATCCTCGAACCGTTCATCGAAATCTTCCAGGTCGACACGGCTCACGCTTTGAGAGTGGCCATGCAAGCTACCAGTAAGAGAACTTCTAGGTCTCACTCCCAAAGGTGTCCTTGCACCCGAGAAACTAGCACGAGACATTGGACGAGCAATCTCAGTACGACTGGCGGGTCTCGGATAGCTCGTGACACTCGCCCGACTACTAGGTCGCGAGATGCTAACAGCAGAGCTATCAGCGTCGTAGGCACTGGTTCGGTTGGGTAATGGCCCGAAGGATAATCTTGATACGCCTGAGGTACTAAGCCTAGATACGTGCCTGCCTGTAGTGGGTGTCTCATCTGCTACCGAAGAAGTAGTGGAACCGACGGTACGCTTCCTTGAACGCATCGTAACAGTGGATGGTACTTGGCTTATTCCTACAAGCGATGATCTAGGAGACGAGCGCGGGGGTGTGTTAAGAGGAGCAGGTAACTTAGACCGCGCCGATTGGACGCGAGCCTCAAGTCGTTGCATTTGAGCAGTAAGGGAGCGGATATGGGTAAGAGATGTCGATGGCGGAACCCTGTGCGAGGCCGCGCGGTTCGTAGTGCGTGTTGGTGCGGGCGTGCGCGCGGTAGTAGCGGAGCGCATGCCCGGAGCCCGTAAGTTGGCGGAAATAGCGCCCTTCGGTTTCGGCGTAATGCTCCGATCCGCAGATGGAAGACGGGATTTCTTCTGCGCTGAAGGTCCGGGTGTCTTGGCCTTGGAGGAAGGTCTGGGTAGAGGTGCCGATGCATCAGACATAGGTGGCGACGGAGGCTCGTTAAGTATAGGCGCATCTTTACCTGTAGGAGGCAAAATGATATCGTCGGGAGGCGTGGTGATGAGAGGAGAGCTTGCCATGGAACGAGGCGAGCCCTCGAAAGTAGGCGACTCGGGAATAGATATGTCCGTAGAGATAGCAGACAGGTGACGATTCTCTGCCTTCTTGATCTTGTCCTGCATGATCTCAGCCTCGACCTTGAGGTCGGATAATTCTTCGCGCAATCTCTGGGCTTCGATTCGTAGGGTTTCTCGCTCTTGCTCGCCTATCTTGATCTCTTCCTCCATCATGACGGTTCTTTCGATGGCGACGTTGTACTTGGACTCCAGGTCTTCGAGAGACGACGTCGTGTTTCGCGCCTGGCGCTCGAAATCATCATTGGCTACCTCTATATCGCGTAGTTTTAGCTGCAAGGTACGGTTCGTGTCACGGAGATTCGTAATCTCCTTCTCCAAAGCGTTCTGTGCCGTATTGGCCTCGGCCTTTGCCTTTTTGCATTTTTCCTAGGAGCACGTAGTTAGATTTATAGGCCAACGGGCAATATAAGAGATGCGATCCAGCAAACATGTACTTACTTTCCACTCATCAACCTCGAACTGCAGTCCTTCAGCTTTTTGCTGTAGTTCGCGCTGCTTCTTGTCTGCCGCATCTAAGTCCTTTTCAAGTTCAGCTTCGAGCTCGTGGCTGGATTCACGGAACTCTGCTAGCTCGTCGCCTAATAATTCATATTGTCTCTTGTACCAGGCTAGGGACTCTTCGGGTGTGGCGGACTCATTCGGAGGTGATGATGGTGGTTCGGCCATGTTTGTTTGCTACGTCGGTAGACTGCGGTATGCGCAAATCAATCCCGATTAAAAAAGGTGTTGTCGCATCGGCGGTGAATGGGGTATCACGAATATTTAAAAGTCTTATGTCGTGATTTAACGCGATATATTATTATCCGACACTTTCTTAACCGTGTCGGCGTTCCAGAAGATTAAATGAACAATCGTAATGCAACAAAAGAGATGATATAAAAAGTTGAAGAAGTTGAAGAGTGTCGTCGTCAGTTAAAAACCCGGTTGAATTCGATAAATGGTACTTGTGAATGGGATATGACGGTTTCTGCCATAAACTACCTAAGGTTGTTTCTTTTAAAATGTTAGCGGTACTTTACTCCTCTTTGTTCGTAGAGTTCTTCTTTCTATGAGGTGCATAAGGAATATATGCGAAAGATATGCGAGCACAAACTTACGTGTCTATTTTCCACCGTCGGGGGGTTACGTGTTTATGAGTCGTGTCGCAAAAGAGAAAGGAAAAAAAAAAAGGTCGAAATAGAATATCCGTCGGGGTGTATAGAAAAGGTCTTAATAGGTATCGAAGTTATTGTCGTCGCCGTCGCTGGTATGTCGAGTTTGCCGATTCACTTACCGTTTGCCATTTGTAGTTGTTGTCCGTCGAGGAGAATGGACTCGGGTTGTTGACGATGAACCGAGAAATCAAGATGGGAATTGTTGGCGGTTTCTTCAACTGTCAACATTCAAACATCTCCCCCCTTCCGACGGCGTCGAGCTAATCCTAATGTGAATTAGCGCGGGACAAGTTGTGGCTGCTACCATGACAACCTGGTCTGTCTGTTCCTTCCCCACCAATACCTACAGAAATCGAGAATATACTTTACATTACGAGTATTTGCATAGCACGTGAAATGTACACGTCTTATTGTTGGAGTATAAAATTCATATCGTATGTTTACCTTTCAATTGTTATTGGATGGAAAGAGTGATTATATTATCCCACGATACAGTGGTACATAACATGTGGATACATAAAATATCAACTGAACAGATGAAGTGTTACCTAACTTCCATGTGACCAGGTGCTATGACTTACACTACCTTAGGTTAGGTACCTTAGGTAACAATATACTAGGAATACACTAGGTTAGTTACCTACAATAACCTGTCTTATACTACGTCTATATGTACGGATCCGTACTTTTAATAAAAGACAAAAGGGTAAAGGACCTTAGGTACCTAAATTAAATCATTCTTATACACCTTACAATCTGACCTATTCTGATCTAATTGTCCCCTATTAATACCATTAATACCATTAATACCGTTAAATAAATAGGTATAAAAGGAAGTCAATGCGAACGGGCGTTTAATTCTAAGCTGCAGAAGCGTGAGACAATTTTATATTAACCAGAGCGGTGAGTCATGCTCTGTGCAGTGTTTCATCAGTACCCAACTTCGTGGGCCTTCATGGGGTAGACCAGTCTGGGGGTTAAAGACGCTCGGCCACAGATCGGAACTCATTGCCAAGTCTTAGGTCTGCCCGTACAGGCCCGTATCAGGCCTGGCACAGATCCCAATCTCCATAATATAAGTCCCATAACGCATCAGTTTTATGGTTTTCCATATTAACATATCGTCATCCCAGAAGATAACATTAGCAAGATATATATCTGGGATAACTAGGTAGCTATTAGCTAACCATGTAATTCAAAAGTATTAAAATAGGAAAAAGAAAGAGAACCCGAAAAAGTAAGAAGAGAACGTCCCACTCTTGTATAATTACAAAAAGAATAAAGGGGTCGTATTATTTAAGCCTTTTTTTGCATTCGTCATATAACAAGTACCTATAATAACACTGCTTCGTCGCTCATCTGCGGCTCCACTCCAACAAGATCTCACAGGCGCCACTAGAACAAAGTATCCATCATATCAACCATTCAATAAGAAATTCTGGTTAAAGATAAATAAATCCGTAAAGGCGGATATGTTATTTCATTCAATTCAATCGATCATTTGACGATTCCGAAAGACAATCTCCGCCTTTTGTGTTGATCTGAAAAGGTTAAAAGGCGGACGGTTGCTTGAATGATTTTTTAGATGACATTCAACGGTATTGTTTAATGTCTACAACTCACCCGAGACTAGACATTACCAACTATACTCGACTTTGCCTTTAAGACCTTTCCCCGAAATTCGCCTAGCAGCTTTGGGCAAAGTCTGGGGAAATGCATATGTAGGGCTGATAGGGTTCCCCAGATATAGTAAGTCAATTATATGTCGAGTTCCGTACTTGTGTTTCTTATATCCGTTCGTTAAATACCGAGACAAGATGGTTTCGTCCCGACGTGCTATTTTAAGGATATGATAGAATTAGATTTGGTTTAAGACGTTATGACTATATAAGTATAATATAAATTAAAAGGGATTTAGTAATTCACTATCAATGCCAAAACCCAGATATGGATGAGATTCCTCGTTCATTCATTTTCGGGAATTTTTCATAGGAGATGTATTCACTATGGGGCGATTTATCAAATATTAAGTAGTATTAGAAAATATTGGAAAATACGTCGTGTAGTAGATGTTGTTTGTTGTTTATTTACCGCAATTTCCCGTCATCCTAATATTGGGATATTAGGACAATATCAATGTTCATATATTGTCACAGACCAATATCTGCCCTAGCGCCTACATCTTGATACTTAAGCAGCCATCCATCTATTTTCTATCCTCTCTACATATCCCGGTAAGAAATCTAAAACGCGTAATAACCACGGCTATCAGCTACAGCCTCAGAGACCTTATATTCGTATATTATGTTGTAATATCCCAATTAGTTAATGCCACCCTTTTGGTATATTCAAAGCCGCTCGTCACGATGATGTCAGGGTTTAAGTGTAGATACAGAAAAAGGTCCTAAAGGATTTGGATACTAGGGAACGGTTAATCTAATCAGAATATACATATAACTAGCACTCAACTAATCACAGCAATTATCTACGCTGCACTATATTGCAGTTACTATCCATGTTAAGCAAAAGATTGCGAATGTATTTTTGTTTAATACTTCACCTGATACCTGTCCCGGTTGCTATAGCTAGTGAATAACGTGACTTAGGAGCGAAAATCAGTATCATATATTACCTACCATCCTCGTTCAATCGGTGAATCTATCACGTTGTATTCATGGTTTCATTTTCTCTTTTTATTCTCAAAAAGGGAAAAAATCCGAGAAGTGCCTTGATACGACAGTCTTAGAATAGCGAGAATTTGGGCACGAAATATAAGACTGCCCGATTCTTAAACGGCACGCTGACAATAACAAACTTAGCGGATCTAGATCATCTTGCTACCAAATCGCTTGCGGGAAAACACACTAATTCAATTAGTCAACTTTGTAAAAGGTGTGATGGACTTCGAATTATAGACTAGCTTACGAACGAAGAGATTAGGAATGAAGTAAATAGTAGGAAATAGTAGGAGAGTTCTCAGGGTTAGGTGAATTAGAACCAAAACCTCTCCCGAAGGTTTCGTCTGGGTCCGCTCCATTCGATTTCCTTGGATGCATCGTGCCAACTCTGCCGAATGATCTTCCACGCCTTCTCTCCAGTCCCCAGGAATGAAGAAGATTGAGATATTGAGTATTTCATAGGGCCTATCCGGAGCTACAATTACATGGTTATCAGGATCAGACCGAGAATTCCTCAAATGGATAGGGGGACAAGTGCGCGATATACGCCACTGTCCATAGGTAGTAAAGCGGAGCCGGCGTTCACTGACATTAGGTATATTGAAAATCCTAAAAATTAAGCAATATGTGGCTTTGAGTCGATATTCGCCCTTTCTAGACCGGGATTCTCAACTTGTTAGAGGGGAATCACATGGGAACTAGGAATTGTTAGTAGTTGGATAAGCCGACGTCAACGAAAGCATACTCGATGTCGGGTGGAATGGTCGGACCAAGTTCTTATGTGAAAGATGATCGATATATCATCTCGTAAAATAGTAAACTGTCCTCCATGCTGCCATTACATTACCCTGAACTACGTTTAGGGCGACGTGAGTCCTAAACCTGAAGCATTAGAGGGCAGAGAACCCCCCACCCAGACTATTGAAGACGTTATAATGGTCATCAAAGCTCTCGGTTAAAATATTTCTGGGTAAGTCATGTCTGCATGTGATGGATAGAAGGCTATATTTAAGTAACAACCTTTCTACATAGTCACCGCATTAGCTTCGGAAAGCATTAAATCCATTTTACCTGTGGTCCTACAAAATATGCCTAGTCAATAGATGAGATTATTGATCCAGAAAGCATTTAAATTCTTGATATAAAGAAACTCAACGATTTTCGAGCAGGCATTCTTGAGCATCGTGATTAGTGAGCAGTAACTCATTAATTTATAGCCCAATAAAACGGAATACACCATGGACTTAAAGTCTCGACGCCAGTCTGCGAGGTCTACTTTCCAAGGGTTAGTCTATGAATATACAAGTCGTAGAATCACGAACGATTTAGACTCATTAAATGCATTCAGAGGCATGCTGTCTTCTCTGCAAAGAACTTTATTGTCGCAAGAATTCGTTTAAGGGTTACCCCTAAAAGTGTTCTCGCAATCCACGCGATGGTACCACTTGCAAACTATTAAGTCCCACCGTCGTCCGGACTTCCTATCGTGGTCATACCTTAGATGGGAGAACACAGCAGTTTATAACGATAAGCCGAATTTCTCAATTAGTCCGAAGAGAAGATATGACAAGACTGCCGATATGATCCTAGGCTGCATTGTGAATCGAGGGCACCATTGGACTATCGATGGTGTACTTGTAAGACTGAAGGTACGGAACGAGCCGTTCAATAACGCCTACATTCCCGGGACAGGTTTTAGTATTGGCATCTTGCAAGAAAGTAACGTTCTTCATAAACATATTTTGCCTCCAGGTATTTTCGACTTTTTTGCGGTTGAGAGACTGTCCTTTCGATGCGCACTCGATAACAGTGTTCGTCACATCGTGTACATGATAATGCTATAAGGAAGCGCAGGATTCTACAGCCGGTGTGCGATGGTACGCTTGTTTGTTGAACCTGGACTAGACAAGCATCAGGACTATTCGGCATTGTTTTAAAAGCGCCGAGCGGTTCATCTCCTGTATAGTACCTAATATACAATATATCTAAGACTAGAAGGTACAACCAGTGAGTCGAATGGTGCCTCCAATAAGGCCGCGAGACTGGATGGAACTCATGTTAGTAAGGATAAAGTTATAATGAGAACAATGAATTATTTACTGTCTACCTGTAAGTCAGGTTTACTTAGTAAACTTGTCCCGGATGGCGACCAACCTAGAGCTCCGGTCCTAACTTTGGCAATGTTGTCGAGGAGTCTAACTACCTAACGTATCGGCAAAAGGATCAATAAGACTTGTGGTAGGAAAATCCCGATGCCCAACAGATATTGGGTAGCCTTACGTTCAAGCTAGGATCGAGCCCAATATATTTTAGAACACTATTTGATGTGTTAATAGATCTATGACCGTTTCGTAAGACAAGACTAAATGAGACAACCATCTCCATGTCTTGACTCGAATTGATCTAGAAAATAGTCAATGTTGAAGTCATATGCACGGCTCAAAACACAAAGTCGCTAGTTCGAATCGAATCTTCCGCCTAACTTTGTACGCCACAGCCATTTCAGGGTCCCCTGTCGTGAAACCGTGAGGATTATCGACCTGTAATCTATCTTACCCACAAGAACGTAATAGGGGAGGCTTCAAATCATGTTAGCTGAAAGATTCTTTTATAAACCCGTTAGTCTGTCGGCAGTATGACTTCCCGGCAATAGCTTAAAAGGTTTTCTCATCTGTAAGACGAGAAGAATTATATCTAGGTAGGTAGGTAGCTATGTCGTTACGTAGTATCTATCTAATATTTGCTTATTTGCAGTCACTTCGAAGCATCAGCCCTATCTACGATCGACCCTGTCATCAATCTTACCGGCAGTCTATGCAAGATCTACATAAAATGCAGATCGATCGACTATCGACAGCCTCAAGAAAAGTACTCGCCGGGATTTGGTTCATTGGTTCAGAATTTCTCGGGTTTGATCAGCCTCGGAAATAAAATGCGCTAATGCACACCCGGCCGCATAAATTCAGTCAATGAAGAAGAGCAGTTCGAGATCGCGACGCCTCTTTGCTGCATAGAAGCATAAGTCTGTCTATGTAAGAAAGCTTTGGTGTGTACAGTTATGTTTCGGGTATTATGCAGCGAGGATCCCTCTGTGTGTGGTTACAGTTCGTAAGTTGAGTTATTCCGATTTGGCGATCTCGAATATCTGTAGATGAATCTATTAAGACATAAGGCTGGAGGCGTTATGGAACGATTGATTCAAGTGTCTATATGCCAGCCACAACGGAAGGCACTCCGTCAAGGAGACAACGAATTATCGTTCTAGATGATTATCATGTGAGCGTCCGATAGTTGTTCTAGAATCCCATAAGCCGTCATGGAAAAGTTTAGAAAATGCATAATTCATAAATATTTAATCGTGGATAATTTTGCGTGCCGGGGCGTGTGTTTATCCTCATTAATGCCAAGCGTACCTGAGTTGGGTTTGCCCTGTGTCAACGAGCCCTGTGTTAGCGAAATGAGGCTCTACAATAGCAGCTTCTCATTCACTAAGGTGGCCATTAAATTAAAGCCAGTTGGGACTTACCTTACGGATTTAATTCGCCATCTTGTAACCTCTTGTTTCTACATAATTTTTATTCTATTAGCTGATTTGTGCTGACGTATCAGAAGTGACGTAGCAAAATACTCACGATCATAACACAGGATTCGCGTCTTGGACGTTCAAGGGCAAATATTTAAATTAGATGTTATTTTTACACTATGACGACCTCACAAGCCTGGGTGAGGCTTGGACTAGGGGAGCGTAAATAATAGCCCCGGACTTCTTGACGTATTCCCGCGCCCCGGAAATTCCCAGGAGTGTGGTAACCCTTGCAAAGAACCCTGTAGATATGCACAATATTTTACCCCTGACCCTTGTCGACATGTTTATTGTACTTCCCAAGATCCAACAACAAGTGAAAACTTCCGATTTAGATCTGTCCGAGATCTTTAAAGATCGTGTGCAATAGAAGACCATTATAGACCGTTGATTTGCCGTACATTTGTCCCTAATAGCCTATTCCTTATTTGATTACTGATCATATTTCACTAGTCTTACACCATTTCATTCTACAGAAACTAGTTACTTTGCCCCGTTTTACAGGCCTCAGCCTTGGCCTAAGTCTGAACATAGCATATCCCTTAATATTCGATCTTGTACGTTGTGATTATAGCATCATACCGTAGCTATTGACGCATTTTTTAGACTAATATCTCCGCGGAAGAGTTGAGCATGTCAAAATAGTTACTCTACACTATAGGAGGAACGAGACGTCACTTCTCTCTTTTTCAGGTGAATATGGAACTCCCTGTCCAAGAAAGGGCATTCTATTCTTGGCGGGGACAATACGAAGTGACTATTTCCTTGGGGGTGAGGTCCGGGCTTGATACTTTACATTTAACATAGGCATATACCTGTACTACTATTTGAGTCGTGTTTCTAGAGCCTCACCCCCTGTGGTGATATATCAAAGAAACCCGTAAGTCGTTGACACGTAACAAATGACATAGGCGCGGACCCTGTTCAAGCGGAAATGTCCGCAAGTCACATAGAGCCCCATTCGAATAATTTATCCTTGCTAAGACTCTAGGGATTATGTCACAGTAAACGAAAGCATTGGTAAGGTTTCGATGCTTCTGAGACTTTGCTGGTGCCACTCAAGGACTCGAGGTTTAAAAGCTCGAGCAAGATTCCGTAGCTATGGCGGGATGTTATCTACTAAGCGTCAACGGCATACAGGTTTCGCTGCAGCCGAACGAGTTAGGAAACCACCAAAACCCATTCCTACACGAAGTAAATCTGCCGCAGCCATGGTGAAGGTTGAAGTCCAACCACCGACGCAAGTCCAGGCGGGAGCAGTCATGTACCCGCCACTCGTCGTGAGTTCCAAGAGCGATGATGCCTACGACTTTATACAGGTTGCCCTTATTGATTCCTACGGACGCGTTCTCGAGGACCAACTGTACGGCACACTAACGACATCCGGCAAGAGTATGCACGACAGATCTGCTTCCCGAAGCAGCCGAGTTAAGGAGTACTCTGTCTTCCCCGATCTTGTCATCAGCTATGCTGGCGTCTACGCTCTTCAAGTAAGCGCCATACGCATGGATTATGCATCACCTGATGGTGCGGCGGCAATCATCGCCGCATCAACGACAACGACACAAATTATTGCCTACGACCAGAGCGTCGCTGCGGAGATTCCATGTAAGCCTATAAATATTATACCAGTGTTAAATCGAATATTAATGCATTATATTCACAGCTCCTGATGAGCAATCTCTTCTACGAAAGCTACGACGAGATGGCGGATTTGGCGTTCCTCGGGCTCCCAGATAAGTCATCGCCAAATCTGTTGTACGCCTACGGAGATACTCTTGGATTTAGGAAATTGTGGTAAATTGGGACCTAACTTGTAGAAGTGGCGAAATAGAGGTGGTATAGAGCAAGAATGAGTGTACAAGATGCTTAGAACTTTATTAGAAGCCAATCTTTTACAACTAAACGAGTGAATTCTTCAAAGAACACTCGCACGGTATAAAAATTCAATTTAACTATTCTTACCATATCTACTAACTAACTCGACTTGATGTGACGATCATGGTCCTATATATGGTGGATTTAAAGGCTCTTTAAATTAAAATTAAACTTGGTTCATTTCAAGAATTCAATGTTATATTATGGGTTTTATGTTCAGTTGAATTGTGATTTCGTTGACGTTTTGTTAAATGACTTTAACTCAACAATTTAGTCAAGTTACATTAGGTAGGTTAGGTACACTAGTTACTTAGCACTATGAATGATTTAAATATGATGTACTTTTCAGAAACCATATAAATGTCATGTTTTATAAAACATATTCAGTGACTTTATTCCACTCACTTACGTATAATGTAACCATCACTAAATAAACTAACTACACAAAGCACGTATTATACAGTAAAATTCAAGGTTGAAGCTTAGAATAACTAATTCTATACATGATGACATACTTTCTATAAATTTATGATTTATCTTTGAAGGGCTGTCGCAGAGTGACAAGGGCGAGTTATGGGGCAAAATAGGGGTTGGACCGAATTAATTTGGCCTCGCTTTGACCTACCTCCCAAAAGATTTCTGAGCTATTATTCTTCCTAATACCCATCATAGATGACTGCCTCACGCTAGCTACTAAATATTCACTTGGAAAGTAAGGGGATAGTATGTGAATATCGCTGCATATACGAGCTACCTTGGGTTTGTGGTCTCAGATCAACGTTGAGTACTATGTATGTACAACACCGGGAATTTCTCATTCCGTGTCTATGGTGGCGGCCACTGGCCAATCAGCGATGATATTCAAGGCGTACAGTATGGGGAAATAATGAAGATTCTAACTCCATTCGACACGTCATTCCTATATCAATAACCACGGCCAAGATCATCGTCGTCGAGGCTTAGGTATAGACATTGGCGCACGTTGTATGTTCTAGAAAGATTCTCCCGAGGAGCTAATTAACTAGTGGCTACTACGTTATGTGATACGATAGCTCATTGAAAAGCAATGTAGAAAATATTAGGCATGGGTGTGGCTGCAGCCGACGGCGCCTCAAACCAAACATATGCCAATCTGGTATAATACTGAAAATTGATGTGAACCCTGACTTTATTGTCATTCTCATGCCCTATTATACTCGGATACGTTAAGTATTGTAGAATAAGAGCAACTAAACTTACGCTGCGATTTTATAAGGTAATTATACGTTCAATCATATTACCGAGGATAGAAGAATTTGAATTTGGTACGGTAAGTCGAGTCAACCGCATCTCAGTATCGAGATATGTACAACACCCCCTCTTGATGCCCGAATATACACTTCTCATGTCCATCTATGAGTATGTCCGATATTAAACGCATCCGAGACCCTGTGGCTTGCCTCCACCACGTATAGAGTCTATGATAGGTAAACTGCAATTCTTGAGGCCCAACTGCTCATACATCGGAGTTAAGGGACTTTGGTGCGTAGCTGGACGCCATGCCAGCCTTTCATCTGATCGCCTAGCACAGCATTAACCATTCTTTGCTGCTTTAGCATATTCACGCCTCGAAACTTCTCCGATGCAATCTCAATCCCGTACATGGACCCGCAACCACCTGATATGTCTTGAACCATAAGCTCCGTCGGTGAAAACTCAGCCGTTAGCTTGTCCCATATTGCCGACTCGGCCTCGTCGAGGTAATCTGGCTTTTCGGGAAGAGGTGACTCGGTCGGCGGGGTGTTAGCTGAGCTTGCTATTGTAGAGTCGGGAGAGGAGGAATAATGCCGATTAATGGCGTGTCTAACTCTGAAATGGTCGCTTATGGCTGGCTGAAATAATGTTCGTATTTGAGCTTGGGCCGAGGATATGTGTATTGGCTGGGCGTAACGCGACAATGTAGCAGAGCTTCGTTTAGGAGCTATCGCAACGAGGCGACGGCAATGGTGACACAGCATGACGATAAGTAAATCGAACACGCCCCTTAGTAAATGCAGAGGCTACCACCAGATGAGAGTGTATAGTAGAAAATCAGGTTTGCCGTATCTGCTGTACAGTATTATGTGAAGCTGGAAGTTGAAATGTTGAGGAATTACGGGAATTACAAATTACAAATTGCACTCAAAGTCGCAAACCAAATGTACGATAACCGTCTATCGATAGGTACGTACCTACGTAATCCTACATAATTGTCATCCTGCAGTCATTGATTGGCTAGACGTCTTAAGTGAATATCTGAGCTAAAGCAATTAAATTTACGGAATTAAAGGTACAATACTCCATTGAGAGGTATATGTATTAAACCAGATAAACTCAACTTTTTATAACCTGGACGTCATCTTCCCTCTTTTCCCTTCTCAAGATCAAGTCTTGTTTGAATACAATTTGTACTACTAATACTTTTATCAACTACAACTGTTTGAAGTATCAAAATATCAGACTATACACCGTTTGGAAATATAGTAACAATTAGCTTATCATCTATTTCAACCTGGATCCATATACATTTCAAGTGAAATACAAGGAGTCAGACCCGTATTCTTTATTTGCGTTTTCACCGAGAGGTAGCCCTGTTTGTGACATTAGATGCAATGCTCGCTATGCCTTTTCTTCACTAATATACAGATATCACATCTTCAAATAAACCGGATAGAGAAGTTTACAGACTCGTCAATATCATACTCGGCCGGATTGGCGGCATCACCGAAGATGTGCAGCGCTTCGAAACGCAGTTTGTATGCGCCTGCTGGTGCCCATGTGCCATCCGCAAGCCTTCCATTCCAAAACAGAGTGAAGGGATCGCGAGAGGCGTAGCGGAACGGTGAACCGAAAATGTGGCTGCCGGCATCTGCACCCGCGTAAGCAGTAGCATTCACTGGAACAACTTTGACGTTGACTTGGGGTGATCCGAATGCCAGCAGCCCTACAGCGACAGGGTATGTAGCGTTGACGGCAGTGCTGTTGGACTTCGGCAGCACGAACGAAGCGTTAGCTGTGATAGGGTCCAGCTCCTCGTCTGTCGAAATCGAGAGGTAACCAACATCCAGGACTCTCGTGCTATGTAGGCTGCCAACAGCTCCGTTGTATGGCAGAGACAGGCTGTCGCCATTAGTGCCATTCAGGGTAATATAACCAGAATATACAGGTAAGCGGGTAGCATTAAGCGCAGGTGGAGTAACGGTAACAGAAACGACAGCTTCTTCCCCGCCTGGAACGGTCACTTTAGACTCGCTAAGGGCGATAGTGGCATATTCGTCTGTTAACTCCAAACCTGGGAAAGGATCCGGGTATATGGAATCAGAGAATGTGTATCCAGTTGCAGCACCGACGCTACCCAATTCGTAAGTGACTTCTTCAGAACCCAGGTTCTTGATAGTGAAGTTTAGCGTGTCAACGAAGTTGTCCGTGTCATTGAATGCGAGACTGGACTTGCTTAGCAAAGTGGTCGCGTAAGCAGCATCGTAAGCTTGAACTATTCCAGAACCGAGCTGTACAACAGGCGCAAGCGACGGATAAGTTTCGAATCCGTCGTTCAAGAACTGCGGATTCGACGTCGCTGATAATATATTTTCAAGGGTAGCAGGGTCGAGAGTACCACGGACATTTGAGACGAGAGCATAGATGGCGGCGACCAAGGGACACGCCATCGAAGTGCCGGACAAAACGGCATAAGTGCCCAGAGGAATTGGGTACGTCGATAAAATATTACCGCCAGGAGAAGCGAGTTGTGGTTTGATATCCATCTCGAAAGTTGGGTTCCAGGAAGTAAACGAACTTGCGAACCCACCAGTGACAGTGTTATTCTGGTAAGTTAAACTATTGCCTGTTAGATATTACACACTGAAGTTCGTTGTCAAATTCTTACCTAACGGGCGCGGTAGAGGGGTCAAGCATATTAAGAAGAATCTCAGATCCATTCTTCAGCGAAGCAACCCATGATTCACCTTGTTCAGCTGTCACCTAATTTAAATGTTAGCTACGATGCTAGATACTAACAGAAACCTATAGCTCGTTCGCTTACCATGCCAGTTCCCTGGACCCGGGTAACCTCAGATGTAGCAGGACTCACTGCACCATCTCGGACATTATTGTAGAAAAGAACGTATTTCGCTCCGAACTGCGCCGCATTGGTTGCCTTCTGGACAAAGGTACAAGTACCGCGACGGATCAGTACAATGTAACCTGACAAGTCAGGAGTATCTTCTGGTAATGCCGTGCAGCCCTGGTCAGCCTCTGTGATATCGAAAGAGGGACTCCACAGCGGAAGACTGACGTCGGCCCATTCTCCCGGTTCTCCTAGAGCATAGCCAAATTGCTGTTGCTCGCCGCTATCCATAGTAAAGTTTGATTCTGTGAGAAGTAAAGGTGTGACCTCGCTATCGATTGAAGCGATCGACGTAACTTTCTTGCCGTTCGAAGCTGTGCTGGCATAAAATAGACCAACTGCTCCATCGTTACCGGCCGAGACCGTGCAAGGAACACCGGCTTCGACGATTCGAGATACGGCGACAGACCAAGGGTCTTCGCTCCAGCCAGAGGAACCACCGATTGACGCTGTGATGATGTTTGATCCGGCCTCGAACGCTTTCATGTAGGCATCAATCAAGACGTCATTGCCAGCACCACCAGTACAACCGAAAACCCTGAACATACCAAGGGTGACATCAGGGGCGGCACCAGTAAAACCCAGTTCGTTGGCCTGGGCCGCGATAATTCCTGAGACGTGCGTGCCATGGCCACCGCAACCATCATACGGGTCGTCGTCAGGTACTGGTGTGTTGTCGCCATTGTAGTCATCACCAACGATGTCGCTACCAAAGGTGAATAAACAGTCGGCGCCACCAAAGCAGCCACCCAATGCTGGGTGAGTATAATCAACCTGAAGATGGTAAGCTTCTGATGTTTATCATTTGGAAATAGTCACCTACACCTGAATCAATGATACCGATCTTGACTCCCTTCCCGGTGATCCCCTTTGCCCGAAGCTTATCCACCTGGGTCATGACGTGTGGTGTGAAGATGTCATTTCCAAGCTGCCTCTTAACGTTCTTCATATAGTTTTCCCCACCGCTTCGTCCCGTCCAGACGATTTCATCCTTAGGTAGCGAGTATACCCTATTTGGCCATACCTGCTTAACGCTAGGAAGCAAGTTAAGTTTTCCTGCTTCCTCCTCAGCTGTCCTCAAATCGTCGAATTGGATAGATACGCCTCTAAATAACTTATAATCCAGATTCATGCGCGTCTTCGCCTTTGAGCCAATGTGGTTAAAGAATTCCGCCGAGTCCTAACCCCAAGTCGCAATCGGTTAGTACAGCGCATAAATCTTTCACTACGCGTTCAGGCTAAAGTACCTGTGAATCTTCAAACTCCACAATGTAAGACCCAGGAAGATGTCTTGTCTCTCCCGCTATTCTAGCCTCGACTGAGAAGATGCTCAGCGCGCTCGTGAGCAGCGGCAGCAAATAAGCGCCCCGAACCATCTTGGACAAGCAGCGCGGCAAAAAGGTGAAGCCGGCAAGCGAGTGTTTAGGAGCGAAATACTAAAAGAGAGTGCGGGGGCACCAAACCACTCAATGAAGAAGGGATAAGAAGAGGTGAGGACCTGGGCCTCCAAACAAAAGTGGGAGCGTCTATGAGTATTTGTAGCTGTTTGGCAAGCCTTCTAGAGGAGTAGCGAAGGTCCACGACCTGCCAAATTGCGGATCAACGCATGCAAGATTGGACGTGCCATCGCGCCGCGCACTCGCGTTGCATTATAAAAGTGAGGGTTGATAAAGTCTTCAACCTGTCTAGCCAGTTTACTCGCTCGCTATCATCAACCCAGCTTCCGTGGTAGTATTAGAGACGCAGGGCGGACAGGGAAGGCAGGTGGGTAGCCATAGAGGTTCCTTGACCTGGAGAAGCTTGGCAGGGGGGGTTGCCGATTGTGGGCTGGATTCCGGGAGTGAATTAGGCAATGCTTCATCGGTTGGTGGAAATATCCATGCTCCTCGTGGTAATCTGTGTTTTCCTATAACAGAGAGGTAAGACGTAGCTATTAGATTTAAGTAAATTCCGCTAACAAACTTGACGAATGTATGACATATGACACTCTAAGTAAAGTAGAGATATTAATGATATTTATTTAATATATTCTTGACTTTCATGATTATGAGTCTATTTCCTTGCCTTGCCCTATTCATCTTATAATTTTATCGAGGTAAAGCAAGATAAACAGTTAAGGCAAGGGGGGCCCGGGGTCTAATCGCATCATTTCTTCGAAAATAATCGTGAGGAGCCGATTTGGGGTAGATATCCCGGGGCTTGCCCAATGGTATGGTGACGTAGCTAAAGAAGATAAGACGAGAATCAACAAATCCAACAGCATGTCACGGGTTACACACACGAGTTGCTGATTATGTAGTGGTATATTAAATGTGCGCAATGCGGGGGGGAAGACATGTATAGTAACATTGAGAAGATATATGTTGTAAACATTATGCTTAGAGCAATTGGGGTTCTTGTAGAAAAGTCTCGGCATCGGTAATGCGTCCCGGTCAACAACCCGTATTAGATAGGTGGTTAGTGATATATGGTAAGTGAAGTTTAGAAATTACCTCCTAACATCCTACCAGGTCGATATGCAAATGCTACCCCGTCGATGTCGTGCTTTATGCCTATGACCTAAACAACTACTTAATTTCACCCACGAGGCAAACACGATATTGACGTGATACTACCTATCACACAACTGCATATGTTTAACATAATAATCGGGTTGAGAGACAAGGTCTAGAATCCCCCGAGCCACAACATATCGCGACTTGCCCCATGCGGCTCTCCAAAGAAAGAAAAAAAAAGGACAACGTGGGAGACCCTGTATCAACAGCGCACGCGATCAAGCCTCTAGTGACAATATGGAGACCTCCCTATTTGGGAAACACTACCAACGCAGCGGTAAAATCCGCTATATACGCTATCGGCAGTGTGATTTAGATGCTGGCTATGCCCTTTTCATCGACTTATACTACCTATTTTCAGTAAGGCGTATGAATCCAAAGGTCTCGGCGCATCCTACGAATTTAACATTACGGATCACGAACACGACTACTGGATTCTTTTTTCTTGGTACTAATTTATACATTAAAGCATATGGGTATTGACTGCGCCTAATGGCTATCTGAAATGCCAAGAGGGTTTCGCATTTATATACTAACATAATAGGTAGGCCGAATACTTGTATCCCGAATAGGACTCACCAGCTGCTGAGGTGAAGATAGGATTTAACCTGAAAATGGATAGATATAGAGTCACTTCCCCATCCGCGACTAGCAACGATAATTATCCCAAACAATTTAAACCCTAGGTACATAGGTTAAATACCTCCTGTATAGTGTCTTTACGGACGGAAGCTAAGTAGTGTAAATACTTGTACCATATCTACCCAGCAGCGCACGTTACGCCACCGCAGCAGATATCAATGCAAGGAGAACAATTCTAGGAGCACGGTCACCCGCGTTTTGAAGTGGCGCTAATAGGTCAAGTGGTGGTCGCCAGACATGTCCATCGACCGAATAAACTCACATGCTACAACGGAAAACTCATCGATACTATGTTTGACATAACTCGACATATAAAGCTGCGACACATTGACTAGAAAATGCGCGCGGCCGACTACGAGAATGTAATCGGCGCGGTGCTCCCGTTAATACAAGCCTCCGAGGCCGGGTTGCCGCCGCAACCGGCACAGCTTAGAAACGGGGCGGTGTTGTATAATTTTCGGGATCAAGCACAAGAAGTTTGTAGATGTATTTGACTTATATATGTTGGTAGATAAATCATATTTGTAGTTAGGTAGGCAGGTAGCTTTCTGAATATATATGAAAGTACTTCAAGCAAGAGACTATTGTCCTAAGTTGTCGGGACAGAATGCTACAAGTCTCTTTAGCAGAGATCCAGAATATATGATTTCGCAATCTGTACTTCCTAAAAATATCATCTCATAGCTGTTAGAAACCTTCATATTTGGTTAAATCTATTGAACTCTTAGCTCAACCTTGAATTGTAAAATAATACCTGATATACAGTTATTACGCTGACTGCATATTCTTATGTTTGAACTTAGGTAGGTAGGTAGGTTCTCAGCAATGGGTTTAAACAGCGAGAATGATTCAATGCATAAGTATATCTACCTAGGTATATATTCAAGTAACCTACAAGACGTACATACTCTAAACCTAGGTAAACTCATATCTTATTTATATATTTATACAGACACATACTCTACAGCCACAACATTCACCAATACTTATAGCAGTCTAGAATTTCGCAAACATTACAATTTTTATTTCTATATAACCGTACTATTTATATTATGCGAAAATACAGGCTCAGTCCTTGTCCGCCCTCATGTATTTATAGAGCGTTAACCAAGGAACCATGCCTCTCTAATATGCTAGGGATATCTCAAATGCCAAAAGGAAAACCAGCCAATTGTTTTAGGTGTCCGACCAAACCTAGCGCCCGCCCGGACACCGTTGAGTCTATGTAAAAGAGAATAATCTTTAAGGGAGAGTGTTATGTGTAAAGAGGAAAAGAACATCATACGTTAACTGTATAGCCTCCTTTTCTCGCCTCTTCTGAAAAAAATGTAATAATTGTTGATGTGTTTTTTTAATGATCTTCGACATCCTCGTCCCGTCCAGGGTACATAATGTCCTGAACAATTACCGCCCTCACATGACTATAGAGGACGAAGAAATACGTGAGCAACAAGCAGATGGACATCGCTGTCGTCACCCATTTCACCGTCTCGTTCCCGAACTCGTTCGAGATTGAAATTGTCGCCAAGATGAAACCGGTGTTAGGGAAGACCATTGCCCACCATCCCAAGTGGAAATATTTAGGGGGCGAGCTTATCACAGCGATCAATGCGATACCGAACCACCAGAGAGACAACGCCCATAGGAAGATAGCTCCAATCATAGCAAAAGTCCTAATCAAGTGTACGTCGATGAACCCGTCCATTTCCCTATCGAAGGTATCGGGAAGACCATTCGCCATACCGATAAAGGCAAGGGCAGTGAAAGCTGGGGGTCCCACGTTCATGAATAGACCAGGTCGGTGCTCGCGGTTAGGAAGACCTATTTCTTTGATTAGCTTTCATTATATCACCTTTAGGTATGCTTTTTTATTAAATTTAAACTACGTACCGGCTGACATTAGACGTCCAATCATATGAGCGTACATCATAATTGCGACGAAGAGTCCCAGGCCTTGACAGCTCATACCAGCAATCAGGATGGGTATGGCCGAGATTTCGGGTTGAGTATCAGAGATGACCGAGGCGATAGTTCCCGACAACATGATAGGGAAGATCGGGAGTATCCATGTTGGCATCATCGTCTGTAAGCCGAAGTTGTGAGCCGCAAACACGAAGCTGTATTGTCCGATAGCCACAATTAGAGTAATAACGACATAGCCCCAGAAAGCGAGCTGAATAGCCCACACGAGCGGTGTATCGTTATCCGGGATGGCATATCGTTGCGTGCTGGTAATAATAGTGGCGATTGATAAGAAGTATGTCGGGAAGAAGAAGCCTTCGCGAGGATGCGATAGAGATTTGTAAAAGTCACCATGATGAAGGAAGAACCGCGATAGCATGGCAAAGGTTAATGTTGTAAACAGGATAAGATTGACGATATACACGAATAAACCGATCTGTCTAAGCCCAGGGAATTGATGCGTCTGGGCAAAGATAAGAAGTGATAATCCACCAGTGCTCATGGGAAGGGTAAACCACGCCCATGTGAAGTGGTGCATTCGCTGGCGGAGTCCAAGCTTCGGTCGTTTTGGATCGTAGATATCTACATGGTCTTGTCCGTGCTCGTGGCTGCCATGTTCTAAGTCGCCGGCGTGGTTCTCCTTACCCTCGAATATCGAGTTGGCAGCAGAACTGGCCTGTGTTCCCGGAAATTGCCCATCGTGTTTCTTCTCGTCTACGGGGTACTGTACCTCTGTCGGGTCCGAGGTGCGAAACGATAGAGATGGTGTTGATGATGTCGGGTAGGAGAGAGTCTCCCGAGAAAGGAGTGTCCGCTCCATTGTGATGAAAACAAATCTTAACAACAAATAGTTCCGTGTCGAAGAGGCAACGGCGAAGAAGAGAAAAGGAGAAAAGAGAACTGTACAGATAAACAAGAACCAGATGAACCAGACCAGAAGAAAAAGGGAAAGTTTCAAGGAAAATATAGGAGAATAAAAACGAAATCAAGTAGAGAATAGAGTACCGGACTCGTCAGAAGAAATGAAATGCGAAATGCGAAATGTTACCCAAATGGAGAAGATCTCGGTATGAACGAGTGACTGGGCAATTACGAAGCCTTTATGAGTAATGGGTACTACAGCCACCCTTGTTAACTCGAGCCAAGAAAGCAGAAAACATCTGGAAGTAGGAAACAGCTAGGAAACAACTAATGATAGAAGACGATGGGCTTTCCCGGGATCCGAATGACACGGCAGGGTCGCGATAAGGTTGATCGTCGAATGAAGGTCGGCCGTCTACGACCGAGCTTCCATTGTGATCTTCAACGCTGCCCGACGAGACATGTCTGTAGGATCCACAGACACTTTTAACCGTACATAGTGTACACCTCCGACGTATAGAGTTATACAAGTTTCTTGGTATACAAGCTCTTGGTAGGTCTTGGTATTTGAGATTCAATCTAACCCAACCAAATAATCAAGTATCTGTTTCCGAAACTTTACACACCCTGTAACCATTAGACGAAGGTGCGAGGAACTATGTACTGACTTACACCACTTACACCATTTACACCACTTATACCACTTACACACTCACACACTTACACATTTACACACACACAATGTCAAGTACGGTACACTAGACGTGTTTAAACCCTTCCTCCACAGAATCCACAAGGCGCTACAGGAAACGGCGATGACTTCAAAAATAGAAGCTATGCCCTGTCTAGCTCTATCATCTGCAACGAGTAAGGAGGGTAAAGGAGAAACAAAATTTTATCACGATATCTCGTTTGGTTATTAGTTAAGACAAGGCGGCGACTTGGCGCAAGGGAGATCGCCCACGGCATGGAGCCTCATGGCACCAAGCCACGACTTTATTGGACCGTAACAACGTCATCCTTGTATATGTTTCTTACTGGACAACGTCAAACATGAAAATGATTGAGGCCGGTGGGCCGTCATCCAAGCAAATTAGATCTAGCGGTCCTGCCCTAGTCCGCTTAGGCATGAGCCTCACACGGAAGATAGATATCGATGCTTGGCGGTGCTCTTGGCTTGTAGGCGCAGTGGGGGTACGTACAAAAAAGGATATAGAAAGGGGGGGGGGCTTGAAAGGGTAACAGGTTTTACATATGTACAGAAGCAGAACCACCCGAAAACACCCGTGGAAGCCAAGACGACATCGCATAGAAAAAAAATAAATAAAAAAATTTGGTTCATCGGTTGGATTCGGCCAAATTTACAATTTGCCAATCTGACAAGTGTCCACGGTCTATAGTCTATAATCTATCATATTCTGTTGTGTTCTATTTAGTTTATTCACCTCTTCTTTTGTACGATGTGGCAAATATTCTACTACTCAATCTAGAATCAGCCCAGCTGAGCCATTGTGGCAGAGAAGCAGAAAAGTGGCATAGTGGCAGAATAAAAAAAAAAAGGTGCACAGATAATGATATACAATTACACTGGACACTATCTGACACTAGCACAGCAGCACAGCATCAGGACGCGCAACTAATAAGCGGACCAATAAGCAAATGAATTAAGCCAAGACTTGATATCCTTTTTTTTTTTTTTTGTCCCTTTCCTTCCTTCTTCCTCTTTGTACCCTTCGATACATAGGTACCTTAGTAACCTTGTAAGTAACGTTATCGGGTCTTACTATTGAAGAAGCGCCTCGTCCGGCACTTGCCAGGCCCATGCTCCCTCCCATGCTCCTTCCCATGCAAATAAGCTCTTACATGGCTAGTAGCAGGGGTACATGGGAGGAAAAAAAAAAGAAGAAAGAAAAATCCAAATTAAGAGGCATTAGCCATGTGGATCAGGCATGTACGCCCAGATATCAAAGCCGCCGCCGTTGTCATCGTCAGGGGTACCCCTGCAATATTCTTCCATTAGAACAGGGGAGCTGTCACATGCGAAACAGACGATATGGATCTCGGAGTGCTTCTTGATACACGTACTAGATATTTTTATCTTTTTTATCTTCTCAAGCTTCATGCTTTATCTAGGTATCTACGGTTATTGATCTACAATGGTATGTCTGATATTGATATTCATATTACACTGTATTGTATTGAATGTATCTATTATTGTGTATATGTGTTTGAGTGTTTGTGTTTGTGTGTGTGTGTTTGAGTGGTTGAGTGTGTATGTCTGTGTAATGAATGGTCTGGAGAGCTTTGTGTTTCCCCAGGACACATGTTTATCACGATACTGAGAAAGAAAACCCGGGCCTTCTTTTCCCTTGTCCTAGGTACACGCTTGTGCTACGGGGTAACCCAATGTTAATTTGACATCTGCTTTGTGTAGGACTCCCAGTCGACGATGCTCCATACCCTCGCGATCCTCCCCTTCTCGAAGCGGTAGGTGACGTGCTCGTAGACGCTGACAGCGCTTCCGTTGGGCTTGACGCCAGCCAACGTGTCGATGGGTGTGCCGGTTATCGCGATCCGTACCGCCACTCGCTGCGTTCGCTCGTCCACGACCATGGTGGAGATACCCAGGCCGAGGTCAGGGATTACTGTGAAGAATTCCTGTACCAGGTCTCGGTAGCCCTCTTCCGTCAGAGTCTTGGTGTTGAAGACCGTCTGCGGGTGAACAAATTTGTGCAGGTCCGTCTCCATTCTTCGCGCCATGATACAATCAAGATACGCCCTATACTTGCTCTCTAGCTCGAGCGCGGATAGTCCCCCGTCGAGAGGGTCTCTTGGCGGATTCTCTTCGGTGATAAGGTCCGGCGTGTACCTTGCATCGGGGTTTGAAAGTTGGCGCTGCATCTCGAGACGATCTGCCACTATCAAAGTCTTGGAAAGCTTCCCTTCTGTAAACCAGTTGAACATTTGCTCCGTGAACGAGATGGTTTTGTCGGGTATGGCGGCATCATCAACTACTCTCGCGGGCTTGAACCTAACGAGGACGGCTGCTGCTATGCACTGTTGAGACTTGTCAACTGCCACAGCATCGATGATAAGCTCGACATCGCCAGTCTTGCTCAGTTCGGCGATATAGTCCCCTGCTATGAAGTCTTGGCCGTCCTTGACGATGTGTGAGTGCATGTATCTTGGCAGTTCCTCCCATCTTCGTTCGTTGATGCACCTCACGATGGATCTGTAGACTATTTCGATATCGGCCATCCTGTTATTCAATTCCTTGATTTGGCTTTACTTCGTTCCCGTTGAAGCCTTTAGGTTGTATAGTATCACTCAATAATGGAGCCTTCTTACGTTCTTACCTAGAGGTACCTAACGTATAAGTTGAAAAAATAGTTGTGCGCCGAGAGAATATGCACCCCCGCAGAAGAAATCACGGATACGATGGAACGTCGAAGAGGCGCACCGATCGGACTGCGGCACCGGATTAAAAGTGCACATTTGATTTCTTGGTCTCCAATCCTACCTCAACTACAAACCTGTAGGTACCTACCTTAGGTACATTATGTAGTTAACAGTTAACTACAATATGTATTGTTCTTCTTTTCCAAGGCATCGCTTAGCTATAGAACCAATAACGATATTATCTTCAATCTCAATATGGTTCATCTTCGAGTTCACGATACTTGGCAAGCTTAGGCTTTGACAAGAGATTGACAATTGCTTAGCGTGACCCTTGTAACCAGGTCCGACGTTATACCAAGACTACGGAGAGGTTCCGATCTTAAAACTCGAAACGTAGGTATTGATTACACCATACCGCTATAGGCAAGGATTATGAACTAAGGATAGGTTGGGCTCGAATAAGCAAATCGTCGGGTAACTATAAATGGCTATACCAAACAGGTCCTCAGCTATATGATAGAGATAAGTATGTATGTACATACCTAACCTGGTACGCCAAGCAATACTACTACTGTTGAGAAACATCTCTTGGACAATCCGGTGCAAAAATAGATGGCGGATATGTCCGTGGACACGGCGGAACTCCCGGGCTTGGTCTTGCCCCCCCCCTATTTTATTATTATTTTTTTCATTTATGCCTGTGTACGGATCTGTAATGTCCTCAACGTTATGCGATTCGACTTGATAGAAGCCTCGCTTAATAATTGTGTAATTCGTCAGGCTGATGGTGAGTTGTTTCTTGGCCGGCAGCTGTATATTAAATAGTTCCGTGCAGAGGCGGTAACAATATAATGCGAGCGAATAATGAAGCCTAATTGGTTTTCAAAAGGTGTGAATGGGTGGCAACTTAATGTTTAGGTCTTGCAGCAAGTCTGGGGGTCACCTCGATGCATGCCTCCTACATTTACATTCTGATACACATCTGCCATGTGGAAAATGATTTTGTATGTGCATACTGCTTTCATTGCCGTGCCTGCATAGACATTGACTATGTCTTGGTATCATACATCTTCCGCAGAATATGTCTAACTTAACCTCTGGATAGGAGAGATCTACATGTTAATCTATTAATTCCAATAACTAAACAACGATTATAGTATAAACCAATTAATAAGGGAACTCGAATATATTCGGTTGGGATGAATATCATCTAACAGTATTGCTACGAACAAGTTGAGCCCCATACCAGGTCTTCCTTCTCCCCCAACGGAATACGCGTATGTATTTTTTATCCCTCAAATTTATATCCAAGACTTCGTCCAAGACATAGAGGCCCACACGTAGATCAAAGATACGGGCGCCTTCTCCTTCGGTAATTGTAGTGTCGCATCTAAGCAACCTGTTCGCTTGGTGAATACCACTGCACCCCCTGAGACTTTTGTCTACCACTGAAGCATTACTATGAAACACGCTTATTCACCTGCGTATATACAATCACTTATACAACTATTACCAGATCTTCATGCCAATGTCTAGCCATCGTGGTAATATTTCGTGATAGACTCGCTTATTCACACCATGGCTCGGCGAGGGAGTATTCTCGGAGTAGCAGATTAGCCACAGATAAACATGCGCGTCTTGGCTAAGCAGATGACGCCGGCTTCATGCCTTCCATTCCTATTTCGTCGGTAGTGTAGATGTCTGACTTCGTAAACTTCATCCAGTCGGTCACTCAGTCACTCCGTCAGCCTGTCTATCGTATGGCGGTGCGCCATAAGCACAAGTTGTCGTACGTGTAAGATCCTATAAACGTTGTTGTTCTAAACACTTATAAAAGTGAATCATCTAGTCGCACAGGATCAGGATTGCTGACATAAAATACCAGACCGCTCCTCTCCGAAAGCTGAATAACAGGTATCCGGCTTGCATACGTGTACGACCCGAGTCCGCCTATAGCGGGCCGGACGGCACGGTAAAGATTGCGTCGACGCTGAGCAACCGGCACCACCTCCCCCACAAAAATTCCTGTTGATATATACACCCGAGGGGCTTCATATTCATGAGTCCATTTCGAGATATAGAAGTTGGTGGTTGTTGTCTTAGATTCCAACACTTGGCCTTGCTTGTGATCATCGGCTAAAAAGACTAGTGTGACGCGACGGGATGTCGTGCATGTATATGCGGACGGCATTCCGCTTACGATCATGCGGAGGCTGGGCAAGGCTTGGGCTACAACTTTTGTCGAATCGCCTCACCTGGGGGCTAATATCCGACTGAGAGAGCACTCACTATCTATCCTTGGCTTCGGATGGCAGTTCTAATGGTCTATGGCTTCGAGTCGTATCATGACAAACTTTTTTACACAACGCATTCATTCGAGTTGCACAAAGGCGTTAAGAACCATCGAGACCATCGAGATGCGAATATCGGAGTCACCGACGAGCTGAGCTCTGCTGTGCCGGGAGTTTCCGACAAGATATGCTCTTATGATGATCTCTCTGGCGATCTCTGCGAAAAGCCTCACGAGATAGACTGGTTGCGACATGCAATATTGATCAGTTGACGGGGCAGATTAGCCGGAGCGACTCCATTTATTGATACGAATGGCAATACAGGAATGAGATGGCAAATTACGGTATGTAAGTAGGTATTATCAAATTATTAACACAGAAGAGGGGGGGTATCAATGCCAAAATCTCCTTTCTCCTTTTGACTCCTAATCAGTTTCTGCCGGCCTCACGCTCTGCGGGTTATGAAATAAATCGTTCGGATCCCATTTCGATTTAATCGACCCCAAAGCATCCAAGTTCGGGCCCCAATACGATGCCTGAGCATCTGTTAATGACGGGTCAACGTACCCTGGATACGTGGTCAAAGCCTGCGAGGAACCGCTCTTGATCGTGGTCATGATGCCGTTCATGAAGTCCTTTGTATTCTGGTTCAAGGTAGGAATACCAATTCCGTATCCTTGAGCAAACATGATCTTGTCTCGGTGTGAATAAGCTGTCGCGTTCATGGGAATATCGCTGATTGCACCGCCAGTAGCGTCGAAGATCAAGAACCAAATAAGCGTGCCTCGTTTCGCGTCGTCGATGTAATTCATAAGTTTAGAGATCGTATCCGAGGATAGTGTCTCATCAGCACGGAAGGCTAAACTCTTAGCAGAAAATGCGACGCGGAGTTCCGACAGCCAGAGAGCAGCGTCCTCTGCCTGCTGAGCGATGACGGCTAGCCAGTCGTCGACAACTACGGATACATTTCCAACAGGAATCTTGTCGGGAATGCCAGTAGCTTTCCACTCTTCTTCGGTGCCGTAGAATGTGGCAGTGATGATAGCACCAAGCTCATGCATGACAAATTCGGTACCAAATCGTCGGTCCAAGTTGGGATCCGAGATGAGATCCTGCCATTGTTGAAATACAGATATCAAGTTGGCGTGCTTGTCAAGGGATAGTGAGAATGAGTACTGCACAATGTTACCAGGCTCAGGGTGCGTCTTGACGACGAACTCGGTGATGACGCCGAAACCTGCACCTGCACCTTTTAATGCCTATTGTTGATGTAAGTGAGTGACACCCAAGTTATATTATGATATACTCACGAAGAAAAGATCGCTATTCTCCTTCTCGTTAGCTCGTTTAATAGAGCCATCTGCGGTGACTACTTCTGCCTCGATAACGTGGTCGAGACATGATCCCCACATGCGAGACGCAGGACCAAGTCCACCCTTGCGACGACAACACTATTAGCAGAGCTTCCTTATAAGGAGAAACTATAGGACTTACAATGGTGGCATGACCGCCAATACCAACTCCGGGACACGTTCCGTGAGCAATGGCTCGCTTGCCGTTGTCGTGGAGCTTATTGGTCACATCAGAGAGCCTAGTACCTCCACCGATGGAAGCCTGCCACGTGTTGGTATCCATAGAAAAGTCTTGAAGATTTACAAGATCGATGACGAGTTCGCCATCTTGTCCTCCAACACCTGTTTCTTGCGTATTAGCTCACTTTCCAAGGCGCGATGTGTTTTCTAGCATTTGCGCATACCGAAATTTCTATACGAGTGTTAGTAAAAACTAATATGGCAAATATGCGATAGCTAGGAGTGCGTGCGCTTACGCATAGGAATGGCCGCCGGACTTCGGCTGGACCTTGACGTTATTCGCAACGGCGCATTTGATAAAATCTGATACATCCTGAGCGTTATACGGCCTCGTTACGGCGATCGGCTCTACCGGAATATCGAGATTATATCGGTTGACCCAAGATACTTGGTAAAGCGGATGGTCCGGAAATGCGACGCAGTCGTTGCGGCCATTGCAGACGGCGTTGAGACAGTCGGAAAGTGGAGTGCTTGGTGTTTGTCCCATTATATCCAAGACAGACGTATACAAGCTAAAGTATGCTTTATTAGGTAGGGAGATGTTTTAGGTGAAAAGAGTGAAGAGGTTTAGCAAGCCTAAGAGCTTAAGGCGTTTTGATCTTTCGAATATGTTGACCCAAAAGAATGACGTTTGTCGAAAGGGGTTTTGAGAAAGCTTGACTCCCGTGTGAGTAAGAGAGAGAGGGCTGTGTTTGTCGACTTGGAAGAAGTTGCAAACAAGATTTCTTCTCTTTTATTATTTAACGGTTTCTTGCATATCAAATTGTTTCCAGGTTTATTACCTTGACTACCCTGTTACCTTCAGTTGCCCCCCCAGATACTACTTGCCCAATAGGGACTCAAGGGAGCTATGACAAGGATCGCGCCCCTCGGCCAAGTCCAGCGCGTTAATTACTTTGATCCAGTCACCGCTTTGTCTTGTTAGTTTTTTAGTGAGACCGCCTCGAATCAATAGGATTCCATCATCATATGTCTTGGTCTTAAGACTTCCTTGGTCTACTTCAACGCCGCTGATGAGCCAATCTAGTCATGAGGTTGCCGGGATTGGATGAAGAATGCCAGTCAGACCAAGCTATCAACCAAGCTATCGACAGCTAAGCAGCCGGGAACCCGCATAACTTTCAGATCTAGTGAATAATAAGCCACATAAGTTCGTCATGCGCTTAAGCCACAGAGAAGAATAGGCTTTATCTTTCGCAATTTAAGGCACTTCGAGATGCAAGTAAGATTGCAGTATGTTTATATTTATTAGAAGTATCGTCCCATATCTTTCGGTGTTTTCTGCATGAAGCCCTAAAAGAGCTCGGTCTCGTCTTGGGGACCAGCGCCAATTTAGCCAATTACAGTTACCGAAAGTCATCGATATATTCTGGGGACGGATCGCATAGCTCTGATTCGCTAAGTTGAGATATGACCTCACATGGGGGTAACGTTGTTCACTTCCAGGGGGTATTAGCAAGTCGACGAGTCCGGCAGTCAAATCCATCATCCTTTTTCATTAAGTTATAGTACTTGCATTGCGGAATTGCCCCTTTTTATGCCCCTTTTTATGTTTCCGTATATTCGTATTCGTTAAAAAAAAATATAGATTGTTCAAGACCCAGTGATTAAAGAAAGGTAGGTATGTACATAGGTATCTATCCCTAAACGACATACTTCAATTGTCCGATATATCGATATATCTTCGGCGCGTCACATAAAAACATATAACGCGGCTTACATAGCTTGCCAAGATGCTTCACGCAGAGCCGCATCTCGGTGTTCACGATCAATGTCTCAGGTATCGGATTGTGTTGCTTTATACATTAAAAAACTGTCATAATGTCTCACTAAACCTTGGGGTCCGTATTGTTATCACGAAGACCCATTGTTAGACAATCAATATCCTGGCACTCTTTACAGGTACCGATAATAAGCGATATATGCATTGTGGGGTACTACATGTACCTATTATCATATCCACAGTGACGTATGTCTGTCATACTTCAGAGAAGTTACTAGAATAATTTTGTATAGATATTAAAAAAAACAAAAGGTTTGGGATAGAAATAATGGGGAAATATTATAATACATATTGTCCTTCTTCGTTCATGAAGAGTTAGAATTATGTATAGGCTATCCTTAAAGATGCCAGGAACCATACCTAACTACCCAATTTTGATTATTTTACGGGAAACATGTTTCTATTTCGCAACTGCATGACCGCAACTGCATACTACCTACCCGAAAGAAGAATGCACATACATAAAATATGGGGTATTACATGTAGTAGTTAACCAAATTTATAAAGCCGAAAGTGAACCGCCTATAGCTTTAAGAAGTAGTTATCTCTAATGTTTGATTATTTAATCTTTCCATCGTACCTCTTGAAGTATAAGTCTATTTATGTATGCACTTTATATACGCACATTCCAGAAAATCCCACATTTACTTCCTTCAACATTCCCATTTTGAATTCTTGACACAACCAACCCGGAAACAACTTATTATAACCAATCGAACCAATCCGAACAATTATACAAAAAAAAAGGACACCGTCAAGATAAGATTCTCCTGGTATCAATTCCTTAATTCCTTAATGGAGTCAGGTCTTGTCAAATAATTGTCAATTTAACCCTATTATCATTCGGGAATTCACTCAACAACTTACACGTTACACCCGTCGATTGCTTCTTTTTTCCGTCAATTCTATATCGCCGTGTCTTTCCTTTTATAAGCGGTGGTACTTGTAACGACTTCGGTAAGCCCTGCTGGTCAGCATACTCGGTATATGTAGTTAGCAGTAGCTAGCGAATCCAACCAATCCAACCAGTCTAGTGACCTTCCCCCGCATCACTAGAAGGAATCTACTACCTAGGTCTAATACCTGAATCTACCTAGGTATAATACCTAAATCCCTAAAAAAAAAAAAAATGCTCAGGCGAGCCGGGCTCCGGAAGCCAATCTCCAAGTCTTCATCCTTGTCTTTAGCCCCTCCCCCACCCTACCTTACCCCTTATTCTACTCGTCTTTCTACTACTCCACCTCCACCCTCACTATGGTTCACGCTATCGTCCCCATCGTTCTCAGTATCCCCGCAGCGGGAATATCGGGTGGATGATCTCCCACACTGTTCCTACTTGTCTCAACTTGCCGGACCTATACCTACTGACCTGTCCATCCCGACTTCATGGACCGAAACTGCACCTGTCGATAGCGCATGCAATCGGTACGGAGGGGAGCCGTTCGGTAAAAACTTGGCTTGTCATGGAGTAACCAATGGGCTCGACCTTCGTGGCTTAAGTGTGTGTCAATTCTATGTTAATAAGACCTCCCACCGTAGCACAAGTTTGTATAATGGTTTTGTTCCTTCAACGAATACTTCCAAGTTTTTACCAGCTGGCGCCAGATCATACAGTACAAAAGCTCTCACACAACACTTTTCTAAGTCTAGAGCAACAATCAGAAATATTCAAAAAGAATCCACCACTTTCACTTTAGACATATTGAAACAGCAACAGTTCCGCACATCTTCTACGTCTAAGCCCGCCATGTACACAGCATCGTTTGCCTTTTTCGAGGCGATATGGGAGGCAGGTGTCACGCACTGCTTCGTCAACCTAGGTTCGGATCATCCCAGCATTATCGAAGCTATGGTAAAAGGACAGAGAGAGGCTAAGGGTAAATTCCCACGTATCATTACATGCCCAAATGAGGTACGTTCGTAGATACCTTAGGTACCTAAATGTACCGTTTGGTAATGCCCATATAATGGAACTGGCTTGCATTTACGCTGCCAATCAAAATACCTGTTAAAGCTAACCCTGCACCAATAGATGGTAGCGATGTCAATGGCCGACGGCTACGCGCGTCTGACGGGTAAGCCACAGTGCGTCATCGTCCACGTCGATGTTGGTACGCAGGGCTTAGGAGCCGCAGTCCATAATGCCAGTACTGGACGCGCACCAGTTCTAATATTTGCGGGCTTAAGTCCTTTCACGCTTGAGGGAGAGATGCGCGGATCGCGAACTGAATATATCCACTGGATTCAGAATGTTCCTAATCAGACCCAGATCATCGGTCAGTACTGTAGATATGCAGAGGAAATCAAGACGGGCAAGAATATCAAGCAGATGGTTAATCGCGCCTTACAATTCGCCACAAGTGCTCCTCAGGGCCCGGTGCATCTGGTGGGCGCGAGAGAAGTGATGGAAGAGGAAATCAACCCGTATTCGCTAGAGCAGAATGTTTGGGACTCGGTTGAGCTGGGTGGTTTGCCGCCAACAGCTCCTCAGCAAATTGCGGAAGCATTACTCGGTGCTGAAAATCCGTTGATTATCACCGGATACGCGGGTCGAAATCATAAAATACCCGGTGCTCTAGTAGAGCTCGCTAACACTGTGAAGGGGTTACGTGTACTTGATACAGGCGGCAGTGATATGAGCTTCCCCGCGTCCCACCCCGCTTGGATCGGCCTTCGATTCGGTATCGACCCATGGATAGAAAAAGCAGACGCGATCGTAATATTGGATTGCGACGTCCCCTGGATTCCGACGTTAAACAAACCGAAAGATGGTACAAAGGTTTTCCACATTGACGTTGACCCCCTGAAGCAGCTCATGCCGCTCTTCTATGTACCGGCTCAGCACCGATATCGCGCGGAACCTCTACTTGCAGTCGAGCAGATAATATCCGAAGCTAAAAGCCAGGCTTCAAGTATCGATACAGCAGTTGCTACGAAGAAATGGGAGGCCCTTCAAGCATCATATAAAGAGCGCCTAGATACCATAGCATCCAATGCAAAGCCAGCCGAGGACGGTTCCTTCGGCACTGGCTATCTCACTAAAACCCTACGATCCTTGTGCCCGCAAGATACGATCTGGGCTATCGAAGCGGTGACAAATACCGCGTTCGTACATGATAATCTTCAGCCGTCGCTACCGGGTTCCTGGATTAACTGCGGTGGAGGTGGCTTAGGATGGTCTGGTGGTGGTGCAATGGGAATTAAATTGGCAACGGACGCAGAAAACGGTGGAAAGGGCAAATTTGTCGTGCAAATCGTGGGCGACGGCACATTCCTATTCTCCGTTCCCGGCAGTGTATACTGGATCGCCAGGCGCTACAATATCCCGGTATTGACCATCGTATTAAATAACAAGGGTGAGTTCCCAGTCATTCCTACAAGAGATTCAAAAGAAAATAACACGTGAGCAAAACTAATCATAATAAACAGGCTGGAACGCCCCTCGAAAGTCGATGCTCCTTGTACATCCGAATGGTCTAGGGTCAACAGCAACGAACGAGGAAATCAACATCTCGTTCGATCCCGTCCCGGATTACGCGGGCATTGCCAAGGCTGCTGCTGGAGGCGACTTGTTCGCGGCAAAGGTTGACAAGGTAGACGACCTCGAACGTACCATCAAAGACGCCATCAAAGCGGTCGAAAGCGGTCAGAGTGCTGTCTTGGACTGCAAGGTCAATCTTGGATCTTAATTTTAGACCTACAGGAATAAGAGCAGTTGCTTCTGCATTGAAAGCTGAGATTAGCATCACGATATGTCACATGGAATACTGAGGACGTAGGTATATACTATGGGCGTGCTGATTAGGCGGGTAGGGAGACCGTGCATTGTTGGGAGTCATAGCTGAAATTGATCCATATAAATTGGTATTCTACAGGAATTATATTGTATTGTTAAGGCATGTTATCCTGGATGATACACACCATCGTGGTATGATTTATCGGTGGTTCGACTGGTTATATGTATGTACGAACCCATCACAAGAAGAAACATGTATATGAGTGGATATATGTATACTACCTATGTATGTGCATGTATGCTGGGACAGTACATATAATAATTTAGTCTTTACATATACCTCTATTTAGGACTTTAGGCACCTAAAGACTATATAGGTAGGTAGCAACTTATCGAGTTTCCGGACTTCATTCTTATTTATATCACGGATTCTATATATATGTACTTATCCTACTTCTAGCTAGCTTAGGTACACCAAGTACCTAATGCATACCTATGTATACTTCGTATCTAACCATTTACTAATGCCTTGCGTATGTAATTGAGGTTTCCTCGCCCTATACGTATAAGCTTTCATTATGTATAGTACTTCGTCAATACGCATGTCAAATACCTAATGCAGGCGTTTTGCTTTTCGTATCGAATAAGGTCGCGTGCCATGCTAGATCCTTAAGATGCAGGTATTAAGGCTTGGGCTACGCTTACACTTCCCCACGGGGAAAGGGACGTGCTTAGGTAGGTTGTCGGTAAGCGAGTTCTTGAAGGATTACAGCGTCGATCCCTTGGAGGTGCTATCCCATGCAAGAAGGGTCCTGCCGCAGGGAGCCGTGTTCTAGCTGACGCTGTAGTGACACGCAAATGGGAGAGTTTATATGGGTGTTTTACCTGAGATGTCACGATTCGGCTTTGTATAGGTAGTTAATACTTAGGTGAAGGGGATGTGAAATTGGTGAGTAGGATTATACTTATTAGTCTCTCTAGTTATATGAAGTCCGACGATGGTTACGCCGCTGTAGCCACGCCGCGCTGATGATTGATGATCTGCGTCTTGGTCTGATCTTTGATAGGTTAGGTCCTGCAGAACGTATATAGGCTGCCGCGGGGTTTACGCTGGAGAGATTATCGATTATCGGTACGTCTGGGGTAATGCCAAGCGTAGCTTAGGCGGAGAGCGCGGAATTATGGTTTGTGATTTACTTTCGTGGGATAGGGGAAGGGGTTATATTGGTTGGTTTGTTCATGTAATAGCATCTGGGGATGTATGGTCGTGGGGAATGGATCACTTGCACCAACCTTTTTGGTAATTAGGTATGGGATTTATATTATCTCCCCCTTGCATGAGTTTTTAGAAATAAAATTGTCAATGTTAAACTGATGGTATCTGATGTGTATTGTTTGGGTTGACTTGTACTAGTAATTCTTGTTACATGGAGATATTAAATTCGGAGACTGCCGGTTCTTTTATTACAATACCTACATATTGAGATGTATATATTGTGTAGGTAAGGTATATATTGTTTCGATATACATGGTCCTTGGCGATACAAGCGATCGAGACTGCATCGTACATCGACTAATCGTTGAAGTGGATATTCCAAACGCCTCCTCAAGTTCTGGACCTTAAATATGCATCTCATGAAAATCTCTTAATATCAGCTGGCCTGTTGCCTGGTAAGTATCTTTTTTATGAAGTCTTTTTTTCTATCATGTCATCTTTATACCTTAGGTAGACTTCAAAAACGAGACGGTGCATGCCGAATGTTACCCTGCCACGCAAGGCCTACCGCTGTCCCTGTCCAGATGTTTCCCAAAAAATTGTAGATCTCTTCTAGTATTATTTTATTTCTTACCCTCTCTTCTGCATTGCACCGTATGTAGGCAACAAACATACATCCCGTACATGTATTCGGGTATTTATTAGAATAAGAGGAAGTTGTATAGATCATAGCCTACCTATTAATTGATAGAGCCGTCAATTGACTCAGGACACGTTATTCGTACCCTTTTAGACGAGAATACTTCCCAATCTCGGGCTATTGGCTCTTTTAATAGCCCATAAGCCTCTTAGGTTAATATATTTTGGAGATGCTGTACCTGCTTTTAGTGCATACGCCACTGGACGACCGCGATTCACATGTAATTCTCTTGCAACACAAGATAAGAAGAAGAATATATCAGCTTGAACGTACCATTCATATCTCGACACGGAGCTTTGTCCTACTAGAGACATGATTCGTCATTGTCTCCTTAACTGGTAATTTGTAAATCATCCTTGTCCTTTGTCATATCTCTACGAAGTTACTCTCAACTATCTTTGTTCGAGCATCACCCATCTATCTTTTTAAACCCCGCCAACTTTAGGACGGTGAGCAACTATCGTATCGTGGATTCAATAATGATAAAACGTGATAACTTTAGTGGGTTGGCGGGGTCCTGCGGTCTTCCAATTCGGGACCACTATGTATTAAATAGGGTCACGGGTCTTTTGAACCTGCAGAAAAACCCCTGTATATCTAAAGCATGTAAGCTGCAAGTGCTAAGTGCTCTTAGACCATTGAGGCACAATTGGGTAGAGAGCCTCTTCCACTATGCATGTATACATATGGAGTTGGTAAGAAATCGAAATGTCCATAATTGAAGGGACTAATTAATATTGAAGTACCTATATGTACAATATATTCAGGCCCGAAATGAAAAAAAAAACCCATTTTGCCCGAGGCTAGAATCTCCTAGCGTGGGAGGGGTTGGGTACAGGTACACAATACCTACGGCTAGGTACTCTATGTACCTATTCCCAGATTTACAGGGGTAAAAAAAGGCCTGGGTTACGACAAAGCGGGAAAGAGGAAAACCTTAAATCGGACAGCTACTTCTCCGAGGTCCATCATTTTTTTTAATCTAGTCCCTCATTTTTATTATAATGGAAATCTGGTCCCTCATCTTAAATGTTTGATTTCTCCATCTTAACCTTAGCCTCTACCGCCACTTATTCCTATTTGGTTTTGTTTGGGTTTGTTTCTGGTTTGCCCGTCACGCGGCTCGTTATTGTACTAGCATAGAACGCATAGAACTCGGACAAATCCGCCTCTCATAGGTCTCCGCCCTGAAGATTGGCCATGCTACTACCGACGATCTTTTAGCTACTGCAACTTATCTTTAATATGGTTCTGCAATACTTACTAAAATAGATCTATTAGATCTTTTAAAGTTCCTGTGGCTGGCAAATTAATTTAGGGTAAATATAGCTCCTAGCTGCTTGACAAGTCAACTGAAAGACCAGGGCGTACAATATATCTTTTGGTGTATTGGTAACTGATGTTGAGCTGCTTACCTCATTATTCTTATGAGAGACCATGAGTCAAGCCACGCGCCGGAGATCAAAATATCACGAGCTTTCTTCAGCTCGATAGCACCCGGTACTATACACTAGCAAGCCCAATCGAACCCCGAACGATAATAGGTTTTGCTGGACCACTTTCTTCAACAGCAATAGATTTGAGCTCATCTTGTACCGCTTAAGGTTGATCTGGCATAGTACTACCTAGTAGTAGTAATAGTTTTAGGTCAACTGTTCAGTTCGAGAGAAGAACGGCGAGTGGGGTTCAAATGGCAAGCGACAATGGCCAGTCGGACGCTTCAGCGTCTCAAGTAGACGAGGACAAAGGAAGTGATAGCGCGACACCGACCTCACCTCCTCCACCTCCCATTCCTTCAGCAGACCCGAAATTGGTATTGCAAGCTCGAACGCCGCCGCCGCTCCATACCGCCCCAAGTCCCTCCTCTCACGACCTTTTTAAATTATCCCCTATTGCGGCTCTTAAACTGCTCAGTGCTAGTGTCGAAGCGCTTGTTCGCATTACAGGCGATATACCTCCGACACCCCCTCCTACGAGCCCAACCATTCCTAATATGCGCAGTATGCAGCGGGAGAAGGCGGAAATAGTTAGGAATCTTTCAGAAAAAAGCCTGGTTCGACTGCGAGAACAAGCCGAAATCCAAGCTCGGGCTCAAGCTCAGATTCAGAATCCCGGGCAGGTGACACCCAACCAGTCCATCGATGGTGTTCACCTTAAGAAGACATCAGCCCCAGGGCTGCCAAGGAGTACCCCAGAGCCGTATATAATCATCGGCGCCAACTCGCAGCCGCTCAATCTTCAACACAGCGCTATTACGCGGAAATTCTTTAGCAAACAGCCTCCGCCGATCAGTATCGAGGATTATCTGTTGCGGATACATCGATTCTGTCCCATGTCAACTGCTGTGTATCTTGCGACGTCGTTTTATATTTTCCGGCTCGCTGTTGAGGAACGGGCTATTGTTGTCACCCGGAGAAATTGTCACCGCTTACTTCTGGCGGGTCTGAGAGTAGCAATGAAAGCTCTTGAGGACTTAAGCTACCCGCACGCTAAGATCGCTCGGGTTGGTGGAGTGAGTGAGATCGAATTAGCGAGGCTAGAAATTAGTTTCTGCTTTTTAACCAGTTTCGAATTGGTGATAGGGGAGGATACTTTGAAGAGCCATTGGGAGACGTTGAAGCAAGGTCATGGCCTTGTGGGCTTCGAACTCGCGCAGTCGGAAGATGATGCGATACCGACTTTAAAACTGGATGCGCCACCAAAAAAAGGGTGAAATCTGGTTTTGAGTAATTACCTCTAGGCAACCTTGCAATATCGCGTTATCGTTATATTAGGGGTGCAGTCCGGAAGAGACCAAAAAAAAAAACCGTCCACCGGCCCAGCCCAACACCTATTTTAACCCGGGTGTCAACTACTGCGCCTCCCTACTTTCGATAACTGGGATATTCTTTTTCGACTCAAAGATATGTTCCTCGCCAATTAGGTTCTCGCCACGATGCAGGGGAACAAGTCGTGTATGTGGCGTCACACATCTGGGATGACCACAAAGTCCCCCCGTAGGGTTCGAATTGAGGTGCTGTCCAAGAGACATTGGTATGCGGCTATCTCGAGGCCATTCAATGTGACTAACCAGCGGGTAAAAGTCGAACTGGTTTTTTGACTTATGAGGGTACCTAAGGGAGGGGTGACGAAGGGGCGTTGCTGCACGACGCGTGCCTACGTGACGCGGGCTTCAGGCAACCAACTTACGCGGGGTTTTCGAATGTAGTCTTCTGTGGAGAGACCGATTCATACACACGATTTCGTGCACTCAGATTAAGGATATCTTGCTACAATATCTGTACCTGAGTTTGGATTAGGGGGTCTCGCAGATATTGGGTAGACGAGACTGATGCAGGGGGCTAAGTGGCGAGAGCCTAACGTAGGGCCTTGGTGATACGGTTTTAGTTATTTTCTATATGCGCATGGGATGTATAAGGGTTGGTTTATATGGGCGGCAGTTGTTCTGAAGCAAATCTTTTTTTTTTTTTGAAGGGCATCATCGAGGAAGGGAGGCATACGTGGAGAACTCGTTCATATGTGATACCCGGATCTTGTTACTCGTACATAGTATATTGAGCATCCTACTTCAGTTAAGGGATTTAATTTTGAGTAAATTTCCAGGACTACATGAATTAGCAGCCTACTAAAGTGTAGGTTACGAAATAGATGTGGCAGCCATTTTTAGTTGACATCAAGGGCAAGTTTACGAGATCCTTGCTTCTTATATGGTTATATTAAGCCATCGGTTTACAGTTTGAAATATAAATGAACCAAAGTATTCCTCGTCTAAAAGATACCATGGTGCATAAGCTTTTAATGAATCGAGCAAGTAAATTTCTCGCTCGGATGATTAATTTATCATACGAAGAGGACCGACTAGCTACCGCCGGAAACCGTGATCAGGGCCTAGCACGGCGAGGCGCGTACTATTATGAAATATGTAGTTGTGATTAGATAACGACGGGAAGACTAGTTCGGGTCCGGCCATGATGGACCGGAAGGATTTATAGTTTGACTTCCCTAATATTCCGATGATAGCCGCGCCGGGCAGTATAGGTAGCGGGTACCTGTTTTACATAGCTAAGATAAGGTGCTTTTGCGATGCTAGAGTTCAAGTATAGCGCACTGTGCTACTTGCACCTGCCTAGCCTGAATGTACAATATGCGCGATACGAGAATATTAAGACAGATACCAGTTTCCCTTGGAATTCTTAGAAGTAGCATAAGAGGTAGTATAAGAGCACGTGTGGTACCGCAGCTCTATACGGATATTCAAACTACCCCGCATTCGCGTTCATATTGCGAAATCATACCACTTAGAACACCTAAATCACCTAAATCACCTAAAGCTTCCTTAGCTTTCGCAACTAGACATATAACAATCGCAGCGCCAGCGAGGTTCACAATGTCTAAGGCGAATATCGATGTCGAGAAAATCTTGAAGGGGAAGTACCCGGCCAAGGCGCATGCGAAGCGCGTGGTTGAATATATTAAGTCCAAAATCCCCGATGCTACCGGTATTCTGTACCTAGAGGGACGATCAGACAAGCTATTGGAAGATAGCGATGAGCCGATTCCTTTCCGGTAAACCTATCCAAATTTCATTTTTCAGGGGGCGATGCTAACCGCGAAAGCTGCGCAGACAACGGAGGGCTTTTATGTACCTGACTGGTGTCGACGTTGCCGACTGCTTTTTTATCTACGATATCGCGACCGAGCACTCGACCCTCTTTATCCCTCCTATAGACCCGGACTCCGTTATCTGGTCTGGCTTGCCATTGTCTCCCGAGGAAGCTCTGTCGACGTACGACGTCGATTCTGTCCTTCCCTCTACCGAGCTCAACCCTACACTAGCTAGGTTAGGAAGCGCGCCTAATGCTACAGTCTTTGCTATCGCCGATCGCGTCTCGGATGCTGTGACTTTCCTAGAGTTTACCGATAAAGATTTCACTGCCCTAGGCGAAGCCATTGACGAGAGCCGTGTTATCAAGGATGAGTACGAGATCGCCCTCATCAAGAAAGCCAATGAGATTAGCACAGTCGCCCACAAGGCCGTCCTCGAAGGGGTGAAAAAGGCCAAGAACGAATATGAATTGGAGGGAGTATTCGTGGGCACGAGTATTTCTCAGGGGGCTAAGAAGCAAGCATACCCCAGCATAGTTGCCAGCGGACGAGCCGCTGCTACTCTACATTATGTGCATAATAACAAAGATCTAATTGGAAAGGATCTGCTACTTTTAGATGCTGGTGCCGAGTGGAGTTGTTATGCTTCTGATATCGTGAGTGGTTAAATGCAACATATTTTTATTGCATTATTAAACATTGATGAAAAGAAGAATGCGTTAGACTAACGATATTTTAGACGAGAACTTTCCCTATTTCCGGAAAATTCACCGAAGAGTCTCGAGCTATTTACGAGATTGTTCTCCAGATGCAAACAGACACCATCGCCGCCCTAAAAGAAGGCGTATCGTGGGATGAAGTCCACCTATTAGCGCATCGAATCGCCATTGACGGCCTACTCTCTCTAGGAGTCTTAAAAGGAGATAGGAAAGAAATTCTCGAAGCTCGGACAAGCACGGCATTCCTCCCTCACGGCCTAGGACACTACCTCGGATTAGATACTCACGACACTGGTGGCCACCCTAATTATTCGGATCCCGACCCGATATTTAGGTACCTGCGAGTCCGGGCGAACCTCCCTGCTGGGAGCGTGATTACTGTCGAACCCGGTGTAAGTGAAATGAATACTTTTGTAAACTTACACTAGACTGACTTGATGATAGATCTACTTCTGCGAGTTTATCATCAGGCCTTACCTAAAAGACCCTAAACATGCCAAATTCATCGACGAGAAGGTGTTGGATAAATACTGGGATGTCGGTGGCGTGAGGTAAGAGAAAACCAGCTGTGGTTACTTTGTTCTATGAGAGAAGAGCTAACCTGAATGAAATAGGATTGAGGATAATTTACTCATCACGAAGGATGGTTCAATCAATCTGACTGATGCAATCAAAGACCCTGACGAGATAGAGAAGATTATTTCCAGCAGCTAAGTAAGGAATAAGACTTATATGAAAAGGGACAAGTAGTTGACGAGTTATGGTACTACCGCTACTTTATGGAGCTCTTTTCTATAACAAATAAAGATATAAATAGAAATATGATACCAAATACTTCTGGTTCTCTAGCATCATCTCTTGCTAACTAATTGCCACTCTTATGAGGTATTCCCACCCCAAACGCCATCCCTCTATCTCTTATTAAATTAGCTCCAGTACAACCCACGTTTTGTCTGACGATATTGACTATAGTCTCGAAACTGTTCTACTATAACTATATGAAATGACTGTCACAGAAACTAGTAACTAAAACATGCTCTCATATATATGTGCTTAGGTACCTCTATCTTCACATCATATTCCCAGTCGATGACTACAGCAGCTCCTATCACACTAACATCTACGAACTCAAAAAGATTTTCCTATTATTATTGACTCTATCCACTATACCTAATACTAAAGCATAGTAGTATCACCAAATTGTCTCGCCAAATCACTTGTAATTCGCCAATACACCAACCAGGATTGTTTCCGTCATCTGCATTGCATCGCACGCCATCCGCACACAACACGGAGGGGTCCCAGCGGTTCGGGATCCTGCCGAAAAGCTTGCATGTGGCTTGCAGACGCCCCCCCCTGCGCTATCGCCATAACGCAATTCTTCCCCCCCACGGCGTGACGCGCGCGAACATGGGTTCGGAGATGTATGCCGGGATCCATCCCGGACGGGAGGCGAAAACGGAGTGTAGGTGTAGGTGGGCGAGAGGAGAAAGGCTTGACTGAATGCTTGATTAAATACAACTGCCGCGACCTTCCTTCTTTAGTTGTTTGACGTCGTGTGGTGTAGTAATACTTACCTACCTGCCTACCTCTTTGCTTACTACCCGTATTCCAATTGCCAGCCAGTACGAAGCTCGATCCTAGCGTATCTAGAAAAGGGAAGGGAAGGAAAGTAGTACGAAAACATGTCGCAGCTAGAGCTGGGCGTGCACGGCGTCACGTTGGTGCCGCAGGGCACGGGGTACGGGCTGCTGATCGGGCTCGGCGTGGCTTTCTGCGCCGTGATCCTCGTCGCTATCAAGATCCAGCGCGCGTACCTGTCCGAGGACTCGGGGACCTCCGAGATGTTCATGGTGGCGAACCGGTCTGTCGGGATCGGGCTCACGGCTTCGGCGGTGTTTTCCTCGTGGATGTGGATCAATGAGACGGTGCTTGCGGCGGCTATGTGTTATCGATTCGGGCTGGCGGTGCCGTTGGTGAGTACTCCTTTTATTTACTTTCTTTCTTATGTGGTTAAGTACCGGTTTTGGCTTGTAGAATATGTTGTATATGGGTAAGAGGGGGTGATGTGGAGATAAGCGTATGCTAACATGGGTGACAATAGTGGTGGGCGACAGGTCTCTGCTTCCAGATCGCGCTGATGGCAGCGCTTGGAGTACTGGCTAAGATACGGGTGCCCTACGCGCATACGTCGCTTGAGATCATCAAGATGCGATATGGCAGGGTTGGACACGTGGTGTTCATCGTGCTGAATCTAACTAACAATGTGTTTGGATGTGCGTCTATGATCCTCACAGGATCGCAGCTTATATACGGTATTTCGGGTATGCATTTCGTCGCGGCTACTGTTCTCATTCCTCTCGGTGGTAAGTCACACTCTTATTATACCCCTTAGAGTTTAACATGGAAAGTGAAGACTAATTTAACTGTCTGGTAGTGGTGCTGTATACCGCTGTAGGTGGCCTTAAAGCTACCTTCCTCACGGATTATATCCATACTACCGTCGCTCTGGTTCTCATCATGTACTTCACATTAAGCATCCTGACCCATGAAGCCATAGGCGGGCTTGGGGGTCTTTACGACAAGGTGATGGCGACGGCAGCCGAGAACTATATACCCGGTAACTTTGAGGGATCACTCCTTACTATGAAATCTAAGGATGCTATCATCTGGGGTTTGATCCTCAAGTTTGGTAACTTGGCTCTTGTGGTTATGGACACGGCTTTCTGGCAAAAGTCCTTTGCTAGCGAGGTTTCTGCCACTGTACCGGGCTATAACCTCGCGGCCATCGCCATCTTCGGAATTCCTTGGGGACTGGGTACTGTTATTGGTTTGGCTGCGCGAGCTATCCACAATACCCCTATCTTCCCGTCTTATCCAGGCCCGTTCACGAGCGCCGAAGTCAATGCTGGACTTGTCATGCCGTACACAGTCAAGGCGTTAATCGGCGACCAGGGTATAGTCGCTTTCTTCGTGCTGTTGTTTATGGCGTTAACATCAACTGTGAGTTCGTCCATGATCGCTGTTAGTTCTATCCTGTCGTTCGACATCTACAAGAATTATATCAATCCCAAGGCAAACGACAAGCGGCTTCTAAAAGTGAGCCATTTGGCCGTGGTAGCACACGCCATCTTCATCACGGGCGTCTCGCTGGCTCTTAACTACGGAGGTGCGGATATGACTTGGATTGGTTACTTCCGTCCTATCCTCTCATGTCCGGGCATCATCCCCTTAGCCTTGACGCTGTGCTGGTCTGGGCAGACGCGTCTCGCTGCTATCCTATCTCCAGTCCTAGGTTTCTTTACTGGACTCGCTATATGGCTAGGTACAGCGCAAGCCTTGTATGGTACTATCGACTTGGCTACGACCGGAGCTGGACTACCGGCATTATACGGAGCATGCGGATCGTTTTTCTCGCCAGCAATCTACTCTGTCCTGATCTCCTTGTATAAACCTTATAAATTCGACTGGCGCGAGTTCCTGCGCATTGAGCTTGCTGACGAATTCCGGATCGACCCCGATAGCGCATCGTCTGCAGAGCAATCGGAAGAATCTTCGATTAGCGATGAGAAGAAAGATATCGGCCAGGAAAATGTCGAAAAACACCCCGCACCTCCTAAACGTGCATACCTATCTCGCGAAGCTCAGGCATCGTCTTCGGAAGAAGTGACTAAAGTGCCATCACACAAACCAGAGCACACTCCTGGCGATACAGAGAAGAGTTCATCTAAAGCCACGATCTCGCCACGAAACAACCCTACCGAAATCCCCCTCGACCAAATTCAACATCCATTCAGCGAGGAAACACTGCGGGAGCTGCGGAGATGGTACCGTATCGCATGGGTCTTCTTCGTCTTCGTTGTACTAGTAACGTTTGTGGCATGGCCTATGCCGCTGTACCGCGATTACATCTTTACGAAGCCGTTTTTCAGCGGGTGGACTACCGTTGCTATTGCTTGGCAGTTCTTCTCGTTCCTTGCTGTCGCGGTGTATCCGCTGTACGATGGTCGTCATGAGATTTCTAAGGGTGCTAGGGGCGTATGGAAAGCTACGAGGGGATATTTTGGGAAACGAGCCTCGGCATAATGTAGAATAGTAAAGCTTTATCTGTAGGCGCATGTTAGGGTTGGAAGAAAAGGGGGATAAATGTTCTGGGCGGCTCTTTCATTTAGATGCGTAGATGACAAGTGTAGATGCTATAGTAAAGGTCGAGCTGTCGAGTTAGACCTAGTTGCCGTGGGTTACTTAAAGAGAACTATACAGTACCTAAATTAAGCGCTAAACAAAGCTGGACACCTCCTATAACGTTCCACACTCCACGTTTGTTTGTCAGAATGTAGACATCGCGTAAATTGCAATAGTGAATTATGGAAATTACTTTATTCAAGACGTCAAGGTCATTATGATAGTATATAGGCACACACGCTTCATATCACACGCAAATTTTGTAGCAACATCTATTTACCTCCCTCGGCGTCCTGGACGTGCCTTCAAGCTCTTCTTCATAAGCACAGACTGTTGCTGCCAAGGCGCACCCGGCTTGTTCGTATTGACATTATACGTAGTATTTGCCGGTATCACTTCCCACTGCATTGTGGAGTTTCCCTGGCGGTACGTGCTCTTCTTCGTTCCCTCTGTGAGATACTCCAAATCCACAACTTGTTTTCCGGTCTTGATGTCCTGGCCTTTGATGGCTCGCTCGAAGAACTCTAGGGAGGCTAAAGGCTGGTAGAAGGGGACCTCGTGACCGCTCTCGTAGATTCGCGTGAAGCTAAACTTGCCGGATTGCTTCACTTGGCCGTGGGTTATGTTGTCGCTCGTGACTATGTCCGTATAGCCGGCCTTCGAGAACCCTGGTGCTGCAACTTCTTCTACCACGGCTTCGCTTCCGAGCCAGTTGCAGTTGTAGTCCGCGTCGCCCGCGTAGATTGCCACGGTTATGTTTTTGGAGATCAGATAGCGGAGGTCTTCGATCGTACCCATCTCCCGGCCGTCGTCTCCGGTACCGTCAAACGCCCGGCCTACGGCATCGCTGGACGCCGAAAAGTTGGTAAAGGCGCCAATTGCGGCTTGCAACTCTGCCGAGTTTAGGTAGTCGCCGTAGAATCCGTATGGGAATGGATCTGGCACGAGCTCCCGCACATCATATTCGTCTCGGCCGAGCACGTTATCGTATACCGATTCGACCATGTTGGCGCAGAAGCTGTCCGCGCTGCTGCAGACGTGGTTCAACCCAGTAGCTTTGCAATCATTCAACCGATCGACGCAGTTCCCGGGTCCGTATAAATTGTTATAGAACATAGACTCTATAGACGCATTGAAGGGCGCATAGTCATAAGTGTTCCCGGGATAGACGGTGAAATTGTAATAGGCTTGGTATTGAAGTATTGGATCGTACCACCCATTACCGATCAAGACTGACTCTAGCTGGATTTCCTTCGCGCCCGGGATCTGCTTGGCGTTCTGCTCTTCGATATACGCATTGAAGACAGGTCCGTAATGACCGCCATAGCTTTCCGTCGCGAAGTGAAACCCGTTTCGCGAGTACTTAGGGAATGCGCCCATGAAACCCTGGAGGGTCTTCCAGAAATTAGGAGCAGCATTGGTAGTCGAATTTGCAGTTAGCGTGAGATTCGGATAGGAATAGGTTCCGCACGAGCCATCAGGCGCATAGTCGGGACATGTAGCGTCTGGCACAGTGACAATATTGCCGTCCGAGTACCAAGCGTTAACGGGTTTAGAATAAGAAAAGCCGACTTGAGTAGGTTGGTCGATGAAGAGTAGATTGCTCACGTTAGACCACGAATAAGGGTTGTTGTAGACCTTGCCGAAGTAATCAACACGACATGGGCCTAGTTCCTCAAAGAGGCCGATCATAGAACTCGAGCCCGGGCCACCATTGATCCAAACGGTTAACGGGGCCTCTGATGGATCTTGGTTACGGGATTCGAAGAACCACCAGAAGATGTGTTCATCCTCTCCCACGTCGGCATATCCCGAGTAACTTTTCACATTGGGGTCTAATTCACACGTCCCCGCGGGCACCTCTTTGTACCGAACTGGAACCTCAGCATAGCCGATGACTTCTTTAAGCGAAGTCGGTGGCGCAACGAACTGAGCTAATCCGTGAGATGCCGCAGCCACGAGCAACAATGGCCGCACGAAGGAAGACATGGTGAAGGCAATTGTCATGACGCGCGTAGGGGGTAGGAAGACAAGAAGAGAAGAGTCGACGAACGCCAAGTCACGATTTATAAGGAATGTTCGGTAACATCTATGATGATCGCCGGGGTACCTGGCTAGCTAAGCTACTACGTAGGCCGGGCATGGGCACGGGTAATGCGCATGGATGAGTCTTACCGGTCTGGGATTTTCTTTTGTTGTCAATGGCTGTTCTAGGTAACGAGCCGTGGTATTGGGCTGACGCCATTGGCGGCGCACCACATCGTATCTGCTATGTTGCGTCGGGGGCCTGCATGCTATACGTTGCCTAGCTTGAATAGGCATGCCATTTGTTTATCTACTATCGTATCGTGCGGGGGTCCCTTAAACGAGGTTGTACTGGCTTAGATGTGGTTAGATGTGGATAGAGGTTGACAGGATTACCCACACGATAACAAGCTCAAAAAGCAGGGAATGTTTTAAAAAAACAAAAGAAAGAAAGAAAAAAATGATAACAGGTTGAACAGCTGTGGAGTATATTATCGAGGAGTATATTATCGAGATCATGCATTGAAAGTCTTCCGGTAATGAGTTATACCTAGGTAATCCTCATGCTTATTTTGTCATTATCCCCCATGCATCTGCTTTCAGACATGTCTCAATAGGTAACTTTACCTCCGACGTCACTTTATTATATCCGTGGCATAGGGGAAGTCCGAGCTTAAAGACACATCGAGATGTGTAAGTACAATAAGATAGTTAGAAGGGAAGAAAGCGGGATTCGAGATCACAATCAGAAAACACACAAAATAAAAACGATATAATAACAATCTAATTTAAAATTAAATTCATGCATAAGTCCCAGGCCCTCATCATCTATCAACACAATCCAAGAGGAAACATCGTTCGTCAAGAATTCATCCAAATCCCCATAATCAAGTTCTTAGCCATCATTATCCTTTTTCACTTGCGTGGACTTCTTTGATAAGAGTATCCCGCCGACATCACTCTCATAAGTAGCCGTATCTAATGAAGGTGTCAACACATGGCGGAGGAGCGGCTGTGATATCACCCTGTAGATGGTTTCACGGGACAGATCGGATAGGAGAAACACATACTAAATCCCAAGTACTCCCTACTCCGGATTTTCCCAATAACCCCATTTCACTAGACCTTATAGTAAGAGAAATAGAAACATGCCCAATATACTAGCTCCCAACACCTTAGCATTGCGTGCCGATTCAAGTATCCTACCTGCTCCAGAAGACCTGGAAGTAGTTGTACTAGTAGTAGTTGTCTGAGAGCTTGAACTTGTCGAACTCTGCTATTTTTATTAGGTATGTCATGCTAAAGTGACAATAAAGTGCAAGAAATAACTTACAGGAGTACCCGCGCTTACAGTAACAGTGACAGTGACAGTACCAGAGTTCGCGCTAGGAGTGCTGGATGTCGTTTTACGGCGACTAGTTGAATTAGCAGCGGCGGTGCTAACTGACCTTGATTCTGTAGTGCTCGTGGTAGTCGACGTGAGAGTTCTAGTTCCGGATCCCGATCCGCTAAGGGTGCTCGTCCTCGTACTTGTAACTGTGGACGTGAAAGTTGTCCCTGGTGGACCTCCATTGCTTGACGTAGACGCGCCCTCTACAGATACAGAAACCAATATCACAGTGTCCACACCGGTTGTTGTCAAGACAGAAATAAACGTCGAATCAGAGCTCGTAATCGTGTTTGTAATAGTAGACGTATAAGTTCTTGTCGTCGATCCTGTCACCGTGTTTGCTCCGGTGTTACTCGGGTTCGTAGAAATTCCCGTGCTTGAGCCGTCTACGGTGTTTGTCCTTGTCCGTGTAAAGGTAGATGTCGCTACACTACCCGGGCTCGTGTAAGTACTTGTGATAGTTGTCGTAAAGGTTCTTGCTTGGGAAACGCCCGAAGTTTCCAGAGTTCCTGCGGTGCTTGTCCTCGTTCTTGTAAAGGTAGATGTTGCCACACTTCCCGAGCTTGTGTACGTACTCGTGACAGTTGTTGTAAAGGTTCTAGTTGGAGAAGGTTCAGGAGTCCCTACAGTACTAGTCCTTGTTCTTGTAAAGGTCGAGGTGTCCACGCCGCCTGAGCTCGTATACGTACTTGTGAGTGTTGTTGTGTAGGTCGTTGGTGAAGTTACTATAGTGCTTGTTCTTGTCCTTACAAACGTAGATGTTACCGTGCTGTCTGAGCTAGTATATGTACTTGTGGCGGTTGTCGTATAGGTTCTCGTTGATACTCCTGAAGTATTTGTTCTAGTCCTTGTAAACGTTGATGTAATCGTGCTACCAGAGTTGGTGTAGGTACTTGTGGCTGTTATTGTATAAGTCTGCGTTGGAGAGGCACTCGATATAATTGTTTCGGTCCTAGTGAATGTAGATGTTATCGTATTACCTGAATTCGTATAGGTACTCGTGATCGTTGTAGTGGATACTCCTATCTCTGATACTAAACTTGATCCCGTTGTAGTATTCGTCCCCGTCAGTGTAAAAGTTGATGTGAAAGTGCTACCAGAGCTTATGTATGTGCTCGTGCCAGCCGATGTGAATGTATTAGTACTTGTAGCCCTGGAAGCCTCTGCTTCTGTTGTTGTGAATGTCGATGTGTATGTTATAGTCTGTGCTCCCGTTAAACTTGTAAATGTCGATATGAGCGTGGTTCCCGAACCAGTAGTCGAGCTTAAACCAGTTAATGTGGAGATAACAGTTGACGTAAAAGTACTTCTTGATATTGTGGGAGTCGAAGTTAAATCCCTTGACGTAGTTGATGTGAGTGTACTTGGTCCAGAAGTAGGCCCACTGCTAATGAATGTGCTAGTAAATGTTGAAGTAAATGTCACTGTACCCTGGCTGGTCCTTGTGCTTGTGAACGTTGAAGTATACACACTCCCAGGATCTAAGATTGTACTGGTGTACGTTGATGTATACGTGCTAGGAAGGGTTGAAGAATATACACTGGTGATCGATGACGTGTAGGTGCTTCCGAGAGTACTGGAAAATGTTGATGTATAGATGCTGGGTGCCGAAGTACTTATGCTATTAGTAAAGCTAGAAGAACTTGATATGCTGTAAGTCAAACTAGAAGAATACGAAGTGCCGAAAGTACTAGTGGATATCGTATTTATATTTGAAACTGAGCTTGGTATAGTAGAAGTCATGCTGGATGGATATGAACTTGTGAAACTACTGGTGCTTGTAAATGAGTATGAACTTGAAAGAGAACTGAAAGAAGTACTCGAGAAGATCGAAGAATAGGTATCCGAATACGAACTAAATACACTACTAGAGTAAGTAGAAGTGTATGAAGTGTAGGTCGAGGTGCCACTAGTGCTTGACCAACTTGATGAGCTCGAAGTTGAAATGGTATTAGTTGTCCACGTGTTGGTGGCTGAGGAGCGGCTCATGTCAGTGTTAGTAAGACTTGAAGAGTACGGAGTCGTACCAGTACTAGTGATTACTGACCCGTATGTGTTCGAGGACCCATTGTCTCCGTCGTAGTCTGAAGGCACTTTTGTAGCTTGATAGCCGCCTCTAGTAGTATACGAAGAGCCATAAGTCTTAAAAATATTAGTCGGTAATTGTTACCGGATGTATTTGGAGCATAGGTAGGTAGATATGGATGTTGAGAGTATGAGAATATGAGATGGGGAGTAGTTAAGGAGGTTAAGGGGTATATATAAGTGTTACTTGCAGTTGTAGACCCAAGGCCATGTGAAGTACATACGCTGACGACAGTGCTATACTTAGTCTATAGTTAGCTTAGGCTTGACTCGATTTAACAGACGACTTTGAGCGTCGTTATAAAAAGATAAGAACTGCAGAGGTGACGTATTGATGGATACTTACAACATCTACCCATATAGTGTCTACTACTGTTTCTGTAATTGTATTTGTGACGACCTATCACAATTTGAAAGTCAGTAAGGAGTTTAACACATAGGTCATGGTTTGATATAAGGCTATAAATTGCATATCAAGCTGATAAGCTGATACAGCTTCAGTAAGAGACTTACCACTGTTGTATAATCTGTTATAGTCGAGTAATCGGTCACGGTTGAGTAGTCTGTTATGGTTGAGGGTGCCCATGTGCTTGTCTGAGTTGTGTAATAGGTGCTGAGATCTGATGAGGTAACGTCCTAACATACATTCGGAGTCAGCAGAGTTTGATCAAAGATTAGTTCTGCTCTATGATAACTATTCATCTCGCATTGGATATCAAAGAAGCCTACTATGAATTGAGAAGCAAATAAAAGAACATTGACTTACAACGCAATTACCGAAGCCGAAGGCGTTATATCCATGATTGAGGAAGCTCTGTATGCCCGAATCTAAGGAATGAAAGCCTCCAAAGCTGTGCCTGCCGTGGAAAGTACCTCCATGATTCAAGTGGTTTTTGATACCGTCGAACATGCCTCGTGTTGAGATTCGTATATGATTTACGGCACCTTGTATGGGGCGACATCCGCACAACTGAGCTATTGTGTCTCGCCTGCCCACTAGCTGCGTTACGAGTGAACCAATGGATTGGTGAAATGGTTTTATAGCTGACTGAATGGACTGGAAATCTCCATCTCGAAGTGATCTGGCCGAGGTAATAGCGGCAGAAGTTGTCTTAATCGTAGATGATAATGACTGGAACGCTGAGTCAAGATGCTCAATAGTGCCGCCATTCCTTACGCTTCGTATCGCGCGGCTTACGGCATGGGTCTGTTGGTTAGCTGAATGGATAGCATTTACGATAGAATTGACTCCATGTGAGCCATGTGCGTTGTTTTGGCCCCCATTATGAGATGCAACAGAACCATGTCCATGATTGTTATTACCAGATCCATGGTTTGAGTTTTTGTTTCCATGTGCCGCATTATCGTGAGTACCGACAAGCCCATTATGATTGCGATTAGTTCCTTCTGAATGATGATTGTTCCCACCACCAGAACCAAATCCATTGACTCCTCCTAAGCGGTTTGCGAATGTAGCCACTATGTAAATAAAGATGGAGATCAGATAGAGGCTATGGAAGGATTTCATTGTGTCGGCCTTCCGAGATGAAATCGGGGAGGGGGATTATGAGAGAAAGAACTGCGTTCTTGATTGTTCTCTCATGGGGGCTCTTAGTTATTAGACCATTGACAAGTAGCAATCTTTGGGTATTAGCTAGAAAAGGGGCACCAGAGCACACCTGGTGGCCTTTTGGTCCTTTAAGACACCTGTATGGACTAACGGAGTAGCACATCTTGAAAAGCGATATGGCGAACACCATTATTGACTCAACCAAAAAACTCTTGAAACGTGGTTGTGAATGCAAAAGGGGTACTGGAAGGGTTGCAGGTGAAGGGTCAGTATCGTCATTCTGGACTTCGGTAATAGATATGGCCTTAAAATGGGGCTATAAAGGAGGGAGGGTGATAGAGATACACGCAATATATTAGTGATGACATTAAAAGAAGTTGATCGGCAATGGGTTATGTCGCCACATATACGATTCATCCATCGGTACTGTCAATTCTCTAGTAAAGGCCAGCTAATAGGGAACTCTAATATCATACAACCTACAATTACGCTTTTGTTAACAATCTAGGGATGTCAAAGCGGTGTGCTTATGAACTTGCCTATATGATCATTATTGCCCAGTGGAAATCTTAAAAGACGACATCCAGATTTTAGTTAAGGCAAATTAATGTATATAATGCGAGCGATGTTTCGGAGTAAGCTTAGCTCTCCATGGCATCTGAAAAGGGGGGCCAGCAATAACGTGGCTGGTCTCATAGACTTTGAGACTTGGAACTTAATCGGTGTTCAAACTTCCGATATTTGCAACCAGTAGACGACCTGTACTATGTGAATCCATGAATAAGGTAAGTAAATCAAGTACGTCTAGGCTATATTGTCCGGATGGGTGTGTAATATATCATCTGAGAGTCAAGAGCGATAGAAAGGAATCGTTCTGCCTAGAATCGGTGCTATCTGGCTGGAGCTATGTACAGTATAATACAAGTTCAACTTATATACCTACTTACCTTATGATTATAAGCTCTATGAATAATAGTACAGTATGATGTCTACTCCGGCTTCCGCCCCCAGACAACTTTGAGTGGAAAGACGGCCCCCTTCTCACTAAGTTCCTTCTCTAAGTCCGCCCTTAGGGTGTCATACCTCTCAACTGAAAAGGGCTGCTTCTCTGGCGGGAAAGCTACGATGGATTATTAGCATAATAGAGTACCTTACCCCTTGATTTAGGGGTAACTAAGGTAAATACTCACTCTTCGCAAATTTTGACAATCCCTCAACTGCAATTCCGCAGCTCCGGACACCGTCTTCGCATAAGCTGTCATCCTTATTTGTCCGGCCCATCTTCAGCACTACTTCCTCCTCGCTGATATCCGTGCATCCCACGCCCTCTAATAAGCCCTTTAGAGTTCCCCCAATCTCCCACGCGGCGCCTACGTGCTTCGCAACACTCTTCATCAGTCGGAGCAGGTCGCTGTACGCAGGCGTGCGCTCATCGCTCACTATCTCGGGCGGGAAGACCATAGTCGCCTCGCAGAGCTGGATCCAGCCGCCGGGTTTGAGAAGGGAGTATAGGTGGGAGATAGAAGGGGCGGGAGCAGGCCCGGCACCGAGTAGGGTTAGACGTTGGTGAACGAGAGAGAATTGGCCATATTGGGATTCAGGCCAAGGTTTTTTTATGTCTTGGACCGTAAATGACACATTTGGGGGAGGAGAAGGAGGAAAGGGGGCGGGGTTGAGGTCTGTGCCGACGAACTCATGCGCGCCGGCAGGTAGGGAAGGGAGAGAGAATGCTAAGTCGAGGAGCCATGTTCCATCCGCAGTACCGCTATCAAGAACCTTAACCGGTTGAGAGAAATCGACGGGTGCGCGAACGAGCTTACCACCCATAGCATCTTTAGCTATGAAATGGTTACTAGCCAAGCGCTTGCGCTCCCCCTGGCTCTCCATCCAATACTCGCTTTTTTGCTTGTCAGCCATATTGCAAGGGGTATGAGAATGAAGAATTCTAGAATGAGTAAAATTCAATAATTACGTCAAGGCCAATAAGTTGGGATGTAGAGATATAAGCTACAAGGGGTCCTTCTATTAACTATTCAAATAATAGCAATGAGACTACCTAAGGTACACTTATGGATATAACGTAATAGTATTGGTGTGTCTATCATCCTTCCGGTCCCTCGGAGTTACCGATCGGTAGCTTTTAGTCTTGGCTCGGCATCATCCATCGGTCGGTATTCACGGTTTGAAATGGGAAAAGAAAAGAAAAGAAAAGAAAAATTAATTGTCTTATACAGAGGGTATGAATTCCTCCAATGTAGTGTATATACAATTTACATCAAGTCCGCGACATGTACAATCAATTACTCTTCTCTTCGTTCTATTGTGACTTTTGCTCTTCTTCTCGTCTCTTCGCAAAGTGCTCCACCATGGCGATGCCGCCGCGTTCATGGAAGAATAGGTCTTGGTACATCACCGTAGCTTCTGCATTCTTCTTTGCACGCGCCCACATGTCAACCTCAAATTTAGCAAGGCGTTCGCTCAATGGCGATGAATCTTGTCCGGTGCCCTCCCCGATAATGGCATGTGCAAGTTCCAATGAGTCTTTCATGGCTACGTTGACACCGACTCCCGCGAACGGGTTCATTAAATGTGCTGCGTCTCCAATAAGTGTGATCCTAGGATGAGATAGGTTAGTTGATATTAATTTTTATACGTAAGATGTTGTGAAGAAATAGTTCCCCTAACCTTGGATTATGTGACCACTGGAAACCAACGGGAAGCATATAGAGTTGCCGTCCTACAGTGTCCGGATCGCTGTCTAGTACTAGCGCCTTCTGCAGGTCGGAATATTCTGGGTAAAGCGCATCGACGACTTGTCTCCGAGCATCTGGATGGGTGGGGTCGATCCCGGACGCCGAGAACCAGTCGACTGGTACACGAGCGAAGGCGTAGAGCTGAACTGTGCCGTCGCCATTACGTTGGCACATGAGCCCCTTGTTTGATCCCAAATTAAGACACATTCCTTGTCCCACGTGTGCGGATAGCTTCGGATGCTTGGCGTCAACGTCTAGGATACGACAGTCTAGGCCTGCGATGCCCGAATAGAAAGGCTCGGTATCGCTGATGCTCGGTCGGACCTTGGACCAAGCCCCGTCAGCACCGACGACGAGGTCGAAGTCGGTTTCTTCATGATTATCGAAAACTAAGGTTAATTTGGAATTCTCCTGAATGAGGATTTTGACAAGTTTAGAGTCAAAATGTACAGTCCCGGGCGCGAGCGAATCTAGGATTAGGTCGCGTAACTGAGCACGGTCGATCTCAGGGCGGTCGGCGAACTCTCCGGGACGACCAGGTTCGCCTCTACTCTCATCCATGAGAACTGTACCATCGTGCGAGAATATGCGTAGAGTCTCGCCCTCCGGTCTGGCAAGCTTCTTGAACTCTTCGAGTAAGCCGGCCTCTTTTAAGGCCAGCTGCCCGGAGTCCGCGTGGAGATCTAAGCAGCCCCCGCGATTCTTCGCATGCCGGTCAACATCTCTTTCAAAGACGTTATATTTGATAGACGCACGTTGCAACAGCTTTGCCAACGTGAGACCGGCCGGGCCAGCTATTCTCATGAATTAGAAAATGATTGATGAATCATAATGATGAATATAAAAAAATCCTCTTACCCCCGATAATTGCAACATTCAGAGTTACCATTACGTCGTTTTAGTTGATCAAGCTATACTCAGTGAGCTTCGGTTTTAGACTCGCACGTGTATATACGAAGGATGAAGGTATACCCAAAAATATAGCATCATTTAATAAGCTGCTGAGCCTCTTAGCCCGGCCGAGTAAATACCTACCTAATTAGTTGATCAGTCGATCGGTCGCCGAAGTCATAGCTAAGTCGGCGCGTTCTAACAGGGACCATAACCCCCCGAAGTTCTAAAAATGGAAAATTACCAACATTGGTAATTGAAGTGTCTAATATTACTTAAAGTAGGTACTTTATACTATTATTGAGCACCTACCAGTAGAGACGACTATACTTAGTAACTATTCGGCTCACTGGAAGCTTGTTGTCGATAAATATGTATATTAGGTTGTAAGATAAGAGAGAACGTAGGTGAAAATATGATTAAAGAATCATTAACACCGAGTGGCGTCGACGTCCACGAGATAGCGATATTAGATGCAAACGACAACCGAAACAACGAGTTCGCCTCGATTATCGTCCGAGCGATCTCGACAGTGCTTGGCGTGAGTGTGGATGAGATCCACTATACCGCAGATACCACTACCTTCATCAAGCTTGGGGGCAACTCACTATCCGCAATTCTCATTTCTGCAGAATGTCAGAGGAAAGGAATTTTGATACCGGCCGGAGTATTCCTGCGGATATCAACCGTGGAAGAGGTCATAACAACAGCTGCGAACTTGGCTCGGCGTATATCAAGACCTATACCTACGATCATAGTGACGGAGGATACTAGCGACGATGTCAACGATGATATCAGCGGAGACGAGGCATCATCCATATATACTGCGATTACGACACCGGACCCGGAGGCGGAAGACTTGTCTCTGTTTAGTTGTGGAAAGGAGGTTATCACAGTAGAAAACCTTCTGAGTAAAATTGATACCACCGAATGGACGGAACCGCAGCTTCTTCTTCTTCGGGAAACCTCTCAAAACCATAAATTAAATATATTGACTATACACGAGTCTTATACGGGCGATTGGAATACCCAAGATGTCTACGATGCGTGGGTAAATACAATTTTAGCGGAACCTATTTTCAAGGACCTCCTTGGCGACTTAGATGTTTTACCACAGCAACTTTTACTCCGAGAGATAATTCGAACCGACAGCGAGGATGATTTCCAGAGAGAGATTCGTCATGCAATTCATGCTACCGGTCCTATATCAAAACTCATAGTCATACAGTCCTCTTCACCTTCGGCGTCGGGGGAAACGGCGAAGTCTACTGCTGTGGTCTGGCGCATACATCATGCGTTCATGGATGGCTACTCTGCCCGGATTTTGCGCGATAAGATTACTCGCACCTTGCGAGGGGAGTTTGGTGTCCCTGTAGGCCCGTCATTTAGGGAGACTGTGCGTTCTCTGGGAGTCTTACGAGAAGAGAGAAGCGAATCTACGAGACGCTTCTGGGATGGTAAACGTGAGCAGTTTCCCACTGCAATCGGCGAGTTACACCTAAGTCCGCAAAGGATAGCTAAGACAGTAGAGGTGCCCCCTCAGAAATCTGTCACAATCCAATTTCCTAGTGAACAACTAGTAGAAGCCGTAACGCGGACGGGATATACCACGACGGTATTCTTCGCCGCAGCATGGGCTCTAACACTTGGCAAGTTTATGGATGCAGACCAAATCTGCTTCGGAATGGTGTTCTCAGGGCGCGATTTACCGATTCCTGGAGCTTTTGATGTCGTTGGACCTCTAATTAACATCCTACCGCTATTCGTACAAGTGCCAGCCAAAGGTGATAAAACCTCTATCGAAACGTTTCTACGGCGGATTCATGATGACATCCTCGACTTAAACAATTTCCAACATTCGGACACTACAGAGGGATTTGACAGGAAGTTCCACTCTATTATGGCTACGCAGTTCGAATGCGACGAAGAGGAGGTCCCAAACACGATGCCGGTGGATCGAAACCGCCCCGATATGCAGTCCGGAGTTCCTCTGAACATCGTTATTGAAGAAGAATGCAGATTGCAGATGCTGTATTCAACCTCTCACTTTACAGACGAAGACATAAACAATCTACAGTCTGTATTCCAAAACAGCATGAATTATCTTCTATTAGGAAACGACGCGAGTCTACTAGTATCGAGCGTAAATGACGCGCTTCTACCGCAGGATATGGAGAAGTCGATCAGAGACTGGAGTAACTGCGCTTCATCAGAGACCTTGGACGAATCCAAGGGAGATGATCTAGTAACGCTCTTCGAAAACGTCGTGGCGAGACAACCTAACGACTTGGCAATCATTCACGGCGAACTCGAGGTAACTTATGACGACTTAGACCAAGCGGCCGCCGCTGTTGCGCGTAAATTAAGTTGGATCGAACCCAACGAGGCCGTTTGCGTGTATGCCGATCGATCGGTAAACTGGCTCGTCGCGATATTCGGCGTGCTAAAGGCAGGCGGAGTGTACGCCCCGTTGGATCCCTCAGCGCCAATGTCCGTGCGGCAGGCGAATTTCATTCGGAGCGGGGCGCGCGCCGTGCTTGTTCCCTCAGGAACTACATCTCAGTGCGTCGTTTCGTCTCGACAGGAAGAGGATAGTATAGCTCCGTTTCAATGTCTGATATTAGGCGTTGATGATCTGCTCGCGTCGGCAGGCAGCGCCCAGTCACGCAATAGTTTCTCGGTATATTATCCGAGGAGGCGTATTGCCCGCCCGGATGATCTCGCTTATATCTGCTTCACGTCTGGATCGACCGGTCAACCCAAAGCTGTACAATGTACTCATAAGGGCTTAGTGGCTTTTCAAAAGGACCGAACTGTTCGTCTAGGGGCTTCGAAAGGCGTCGTGGTTGCCCAGATAATGTCTCCCGTCTTTGACGGCAGCATACATGAAATATTTTCTGCATTGACACATGGCGCCACGTTGCGATTGGCGTCGCCCGATCATCAGGGAGACCCTTTTTCGCATTTACGGGATAGTGATGCGGCTATTCTGACTCCTTCTATCGCCAAGGCACTTGATCCTAATCAGTATCCTCGGTTGAAAAATGTATGTACCTAGGTAGATATATTATGTCTTTAACTAAACAAAAAACTAATGCTTCTCTAGGTCTACCTCGTCGGTGAAGCCGTTCCCCAGTCCCTTTGTGAGACGTGGACTAAGGACCGCTCACTGTACAACATGTACGGACCAACTGAAGCGACTTGTGGCGCGACGATCAAGCAACTATTCCCGAACGAAGTCGTCTCCCTCGGTCGGCCGAACCGGTCGAGCAGAGTGTACATTCTCGATCGTAATCTTAGTCTACTCCCACCCGGCGCAGTTGGCGAGTTGTACATTGCAGGAATACAAGTATCACATGGATATATCAAGCTACCAGAGCAGAATGCGAGCCGCTTCCTAGAGGACTCGGTCATGCCCGAGACCGGTCAGAAGATGTATAGGACTGGCGATTATGCTTACTGGAATAGCGCGACTGGGGAGGTATGCATCCTCGGACGTAAGGACCGGCAGATCAAGTTAAATGGCTTTAGACTGGACCTCGATGACTTAGAAGCACGAGTCGTAAAGGCCATCCCTGGATGTGGCGGTGCTGCTATTTTCCGTCGCGACGATCATCTGATAGCAGCGTATCAAACTACTTCGCCTAATGAAGTCAGCGCATTAGATGTAAAGGCGTTTGTTGGAAATGCTTTACCCCCTTATGCTATGCCCCGGAGGATTGTCGCATTTGAAGAGTTCCCTCTTACCGCGGCGGGCAAGCTTGATTACAAGACGATTGAAAAATCCATCAATGCGAGTCTTGCGGATGCTGCTGTCGAGCTGCTGCCTCAGATGAGGAGTATGAGCGTAACTGAGAAAACAGTCATAGATGCCGTCCGCGACTTAATGAAACTCGACTCGAGTGTACCTGTAGATCAAGACTCAAATCTCACGGAGCTTGGTTGCCATTCCATCTTGCAGCTACAATTAGCGAGTCGAATATCGGCACTCATTCAGCGGCACTTTCCGGTACGAAAAGTCATCGAGAATCTTGTAGTATCACGTCTGGCATCTGCTATTGATGATGCACTCAGGGAAGAAAGTGTACTTGATCTTGCCGTTTCAGGACAACTATCGAGTCTTGTTTCTGGCAGTACAAATGCCCTCGGAGAAAGCGAGGTATCTCCTATCGAACGTGATTGGTTTTCGAAATATCAGCGAAACCTTGGGACATCGTCGTTTAACGTATCCCACGCCTCGGAGTTGGACGCGTCCTTTGATCAGCATCAGACATTGGTATCAGCTTGGAATATAGTACTTGCAAGACATGATATTTTGCGCTGTAGATTTAACCAATCGGTCGATGGTAGTGTGGAAAGGTCATATGCAGCCGAGTCCCCCATGGCTGTATACATTGAGTATTTCGATGTCCGAGCTGCGATCAATAAGGAATTCTTACTTGAGACGGAGGACCCTATCCGAGTACTGGTCTCGAAACGCCACATGCTAGTTTGTGTGAGCCATATCATATGCGACTATACAACTCTCGACCGTTTATTTGAGGAGCTTGCGGCGGTATATTTCAATGTTGATAGTGAAGAATTATCCTTAGCCCCTCAGAAACGATACCAGGACACGACTTGTTGGAATCTCGACGTCGATCAAGCCACGGCCAATTTCTGGAAGTCGTACCTATCCGGCGTCGATCTTACGGGAATGCCACCATATATGAAAAAGCCTCGTACTTCATACCACGGCGAATCGCTACTATTTCGACTCTCAAATGACACGATGTCAAGTCTTTACACAGTCTCGCGATCGCTACGTCTTACACTACATCAGATTGCTCTGGCAGTCGTGTCCATAGTACTTCAGATCGATAACCCGACAAAGCAGGACTTGTTCCTCGGCAGCCCTTACCTCGGGCGACAAGAGGATGACATGCGTACCATCGGACTATTTCTACAACCGCTGCCGATTCGTATCCGGAGACAGTCAGACCAAGACGGGGGTGATTTCAAGGATGCCTCTTTAACAACTTTCCTCCTGGCTGTACAAGAATCTTCGCGTTTAGCTCTCGGCCATGCTGTTGAGTGGGGTTCTCTAATGAATATCCTTGCATCTTCGGACGACGAGAAGTTACGAGCAGCTGCGGCTATAGCAATTCCCAACAATCCGCTGTTCGACGCCATGGTAACTTTTCATGAGTTTGATACTACTGGAAAATCGTCGTCTTCCATTATCCCCGGCATCCAGCCGTTAGTGAACTGGGCTGAGGGCGCCAAGTTCGGCATTATGTTTGAATTCTCGGCTATTAGCTTGTCATCAGTAACACTCCGCGTCGAGTACGATACGTCGCTGTTTTCATCAGATGAGGTGCGGTTATTCGTTGCGCGGATCGATGCTGGGTTTAAATATTTCTGTGAGAGCCCGGCTTCTATTAAACTTGGAGAATTGGAAGGTAAACTTTTAGATGTTGAAATTGAACGTTTATCTGGCGGGATTGAGAGTGTGGAATTTGGTACCCCTATTGCGGTTTTAGCATAGTACATAGGGGTAGTTCACGGGGGTTGATCAGGCTTGATTGCTAAGGCGTTAGGGGCTATGATTGAACCCATTTTACAGAAAGGGCGTGATACCATTTTTTTCATATTTTGGGGCTCGGGGACATAATTGATTTTTATTAGTTTAGGTATCTTTTTATATTTTGCAGTTTAGTCTTTATTTTACTTCTTCTGTCAATATTAATCTTACAATTTCCCACTAACATCTTATTCGTTTACAATAACACGAATATTGAAAGCGAAAAAGTTCATAGTGATCATGTTTTGAATAACATTATATTTCAATAAGAATGATATTTCTAGTACTTCAAGCAGTCGTCCTACGTCTAACCCAGATCATCTGCTCCATATCCGGTCCTGTCTTCTCATCCTTGACCCAATTCTTCGGTCTCTCCTTCTGCCCTTCCGGAAATTTGAACTCATAGTTGATCAATAGTAAGCATAGCACAAGTTTGATCTGTGCACTCGCATACCACCGCCCCGGACAAGCCTGCCGCCCAGCTCCAAACCACGAGTCACCGGCTGCCACAGAGCTGAACAAGTTCGCCGTGTCGATATCTGCGCCAGTTTCAGTAGACGGCGCGTAGAACCTGAGCGGTCGGAACTCGAGAGGTGACTCGTATAGTGCTGGGTCGCGCGATCGGGCATCAGAAGCGGCGCAGATATGAGTGCCTGCCGGGATGGTGAATCCATTCGATAGGGTGATCGGTGCCAATACGAGACGCTGGAATGAGACAATGCCAGCAGAATTGATGCGGCCGCTCTCTTTAAGAAAGCTCTCCATCTTGCGCAGTCTGAGTAGTGAAGTTTCAGTCCAGCCATTCGCATCAATCTCCTCAAGTGCCTCAGCACGTAGCTCCTCCATGAACTCCGGATGAGCGCAAATGTCGTAGAGGATGTGGATTGCGGTGATGGCACTTGTGTGCATTGAAGACACAATAAGGAAAAGAATTTTCAAGGCGATAGCGTCGGGTCGGGCGTCTTCGCCCTCAGCGGCCTCGGAGAGCCAACGTACGAAATCTTTTGGTTGATCATCGAACTCGGCTCCCTTCTTCTCTCCGATATGCTGCTGACGGCCTTGAATGACGGGGGCTAAGAGTTTCGTCACCTGGGCAATATCGGCACGAAGTTTCCGGCCGCATTGAAGAGTGTACTGTGTAATGGGACGCAGAGTGGGTGAGATACGCCTCATGGTCATGGAAAAGATGGCCACAGACGCGGTGAAGCCCATGATAGTCTCAAGCCATACTGGGTCTCTGGATATGGCGGGGTCATCGATAACCCTGCGGGAGGTAATTTGGCCAATTGCAGCAAAAATAATAGAAGAAGCCTTGATGGGAGTGAAACCTAGTGATATGTTAGTATATTGATAGTAGTGACATTTACTCAGCGCTTTTGATGAGAGTAAGTGAGAAGTACCTTTTGAGTTACACTGGCTGAGAATATTTTCCAGAGCTAAATCTGCTTCTTCTTTCATCTGCGGCAACAGGTTCCCTAATTTGTTGCTTATTAGTATATTTCATTTCCGTCTCAGAGGATGCGAAACAGTATTACCTATGTTTTTGGTCAATTGATGCCTCACGATATCGCGATGGATATTCGTTCCTCGGACGGCATCGAGCTTGGTGTATTTCCCCATAAACCGATCTAGGAGCTCTTCCTTAAAGCTAATCCGGTTGTCCGGCAGGTTCTTTAGCTCCTCGATAAACTTATCCGGGACTACGAGACGCTCGTTGTCGCATGTTTGGATGACATACGGAGTGTCTTTGTGCTATATAATTCTCTCAGTTGACAAGAAATGATTAAGAGCCAAATTTGGAGAGATGTCTTAAACGAACCTGTTCATAACCCTCCTCTAGTAACTGCTGTCCACGGGCATAGAATTCATCTTTAGCAGCTTGAAGCCGCAGATCGAATAAACCCGGATCAATCCCAACTCGTGGTAGTCCCTTGAATCGTCTTCTCGATGATATCCTCTCTCCCACCCAGGCCGCGAACAACACACCCACTAAAGCAATGACAATGGAGCTAGCCGACAACATACCAACCTATTATCTTCTTATTGAAGTACTGTAATATTATATTGGCTGATTCTATGATTAATGCAGTCTTATGGTGCTCTCGTATAACACATTGAACAAGAATGAGTATCACGGCACAGATTGAATTGACACTGCTAGCAACTCTTCCTTAAGCTTTACGTGGCAAGTCTCTGTAATCTATCATGGTCGTTATTGTAAAAATGTATCAATTGAAGGATCAATCCGGTAGTCAATAACATCCTTACCTTCATAGGACGATACAGGCCTCATACGATTCACTCACCTCACACGCCGATGCACCGATCAATTGCTCGTCTGATTCGGCGTAGTCGGTATCACCGCTATGATTAAGTAACAATACATTTCCGTACACATCTCAATTGCATGCGCGCGGGCGCATTTGCATCTATATTCGGCAATCGGTGACCGAAGGAATCGGCTAATGCAACGAAGGAATATGATAGCGGCGTCCGGGATCGTTACCCCTACTAGTATCACGGACTATACTATTCATACTAACTTTCTATCTTCATCCGAGATATGTATTAGCATGCGTGGACTAGATTTACAACACGATTCCGACCAACATATTATTAGTGACGCTCATCACTCAAAGACAAGCTCCTCCCTCATAAGGATATTCAATACATTTCAACTCATTATTCTATCAGAAGAACAACAACGTTAAAAAGCCACAAAAAAAACCAAACTTATATATACCATCGTCACAATGGTCTTCCGTGTGTACATGCTCGCTGCCAAGGCACCCGGCATCACCCTCGAAGAATTCAAGGACCACTGGGATAACAAGCACCTCAACCTGCTTAAGGAAATTGCCGGAGACGCCTACCCCGACGTCCACGTCCACCGCTACCCAGAAAAGGTCCAGGGCCCTGCGGAAGCCCACTACGATGGCATCGGCTACCTAGAATTCAAGGACAGGGCGGGATTCTTGAGGTTAAAGGAGATTGCGGAGAAGCCGGAGAACCAGGCAAGGTTGGATAAGGATGAGAGGACATTTTTGGATAAGACTAAGATCCAAATGTACGTGGTGGATGATGAGGAATGAGGGAAATTTTGTAGTCTCACAAATATGTATGATGAATGTTGAGGAAATGAATATCAAAGACATGCATAGTGTAATTTTCTCCTTCTTCCTGTGAGTCGCGCAAAATTCAGTGGGATGAGATCGAAAATGTTTGGAGTTGCCATAGTTCTGATAACTTCGTATTTCAGCACAGTAGCGTTCTAGGAATTCTGATCATGAAGATGAAGTAAAATTTTATAAAATGCAAATATTGGCGTAAAACATCAATGTGAGAACTATTGTGGAGTTCTAGTTTATATATACAGGATATAAATATGATATAACAAGATTGAAATGCCTACCCCTAATCAGTTCCCCGTCCCCATAGCCTAAATCTGCTAGTTTCCCCTTTACTGAGCCTGAGGATATTCATTTTGGGAATATCGATTCTGAGCGTACTGATGCTGGACATATTGCTCCGGGAGACCTTGTGGCTTTCCACTGGGATGATACTGGTTCGTAGCGGTGTAATTATACGTTGGCCACTGGTTTTCAGCCAACTTCGTCGTTGAGCCCATATTCTCCATAGGGATATGGTCCATGGGGTTCGCCTCGATATCTACCGAGTACTCAACCTTGCGCGAGATACTTCCGCTCTTGTCACTCTTGGTGCTGCCGAGACGCATCCATGTCGGCCTTAAAGCTGAGCCTTCGGAGCCGCTGGCAGGGCGCCATGTTGAGAAGGAAATGAGTCTAAGAAAGGGAATCTTGAAGATTCTCTGGAGCGCCGCGGGCATGACGGGGAGACACGCATTGATAATTCCGAGGTTTATCTCGAGTCCGGACCATAGGGCGTCTTCGACGACCGTCATGGTGAAGTTCAATTTTGCTTCCGGGGTGGAGAAGTGGACTACGTTGTACGTACGCCATGCAGTAGCGAAGCAAACACTGAAGATATCGTTAGTTTCATCGATAATAAAATGTGAGCAGATGATATTAGCACTTACAAGATACCAAGGCCGAAGACGATAGTCAAGGCGATCTTCTTACGCGAGTTCAACTGCAGCGTCCAAAGCATGGGCATCGGAAGAACTAGTATGCACACATCAAGGATGAGGTTGAAGATGGAGCTCAGGAGAAACTTCATGCTCAAGTTACCGCAGTGTTGCAGAGCTACAGGGCCGATCTCCCAATTGTACTTGATCGGTCTGCAGATAGCGAAGAAAGTTATGGTGCAGCCGGCCAGGTACGCGACAGCGCATCCCTCAAAGAAGTAGACTACCATGCGGAACTTCTTCACAGAGAAGACCTGCGCGATGAAGTCGAGAATAGACAACCGCACGAAGGTGTTAGCCCATGCTTGCAGAAGCCATGCTATGACGAGCGACTGGAGATGAAGTTAATTAATGTTGGACAAGAAATATAAAGGGGTTGATATAATTTACCTTTTGTGTAAGTGTACGCTGCGGAGGAGCCACTCGTACAAGCGGGAAACCAACGCCGCCCTGTTCAGCCACTATGCACACCAGTTAGTCGATCGATCGTTCGCAAAGGGGGCGAAAAAAGGGAGTCTTGTTTTCATTTTACCTAGCCAGCAGATAGAAAGATATCCCGTCGAAAAGACGGCAGCAACAATGATAGCATAGTCTGTAAATCGAAGCGAGATCTTCTTTATGCGCTTCGCCCACAGTCGAAGGCCGATACATATTATCGCCAAGATGAAGAATGTGGTGATAGGCGCTACCAAAAGCACAGCTCTTGGAGGCAGCGATTCTTTCGCCGGGTCGATGAACGGCCCTGTTGGGACCAGCGGGACCGCTGGTGACGCGCCTGGCGTGGTACCTGCTGGGCTGCTCATCGTGTAGTAGAGCGATAGGGAACAGACGCGGGAATAGAGCAAACGAACGGCTCGGACGAACTGGATATGGTGAGGGGAAACAAGGCCAGTGTATAACACAGTAATTGGATCAGAGGAGTTGGGGATACTTGGATAGATATTCTTCGAACCCCTCAGCAATTACCTGTAGGCGTCAGCCATCTCCATGTAGGAAGGCATGCCATTATTGCACTAATAGAGCGTCCGTATACGGATCAGTGAACAATATTGATACGCTTAAAGTGACTATGCATGGTTCTAGATCTGCTTCACATATTCCTACGGTCCTGGCTGCAAGGCCGTTGTTACAGTACTTTGTACCCTGCCAAACGTATCAAGTATATACCTAGTGCCCTCGTGGAATTTACTATTAGGCTAGGTAGTTCAATACTATTAATAGACTTAACCGCTGAAAGTTGAACTTTCGTCGTGAGGTAAGGCTATGTATGCCCTACGTAGTATTCGACTTATTAGCGTAAGGGGTTTAAGTAGCATTTTGCTTCCGCATTTTACTATGATAACGTAGCATTGCCGAAGCAGATGGGAACAATTGAACCCTTACCACGTTTTGTACAGCTTCCTATGTAGGCGTGACAGGAACATGTGGGTGGCTCGATTGATATACTAGTTTATTGAAGGATGTCTAGAGTTAAAGATGATACATATCGCTGCTTTTAAAGTTGACTTTTCGTTTGAATGTGAGATATGATATAAGTGAGACTTTTTGCTTTTTCTTTTACTCCCTTTTTTGTTGTTGTCTTATTCATCATTTAGCCTGTCCTGTGTAACCTCAAGACCAATCTTAAGACTTTCTTTTTCGTAGATATACAAATCACCTTCTTCGAATCCAGGTTTCGGGTCACAAGGTTCCTGTAATGTTCTTGCTTTCTGTTACATTATTTCAAGTTGCGTTATATTCGTAAACGGACGCAACGGTTTATGTTGGTCTTTGATCCTCCGCTGTATTCCTCGTCGGATCACGTTCTGTACTAGGAAAAGGTTGAAGCAATTGTAGATCTTGGCGGTGGCTAAGTTGGGCAGGTCGAGCGGCAAGAGACCGGGGTGACGGACGAATTCCGGGTATGATATCACCACGTGGTTTTCCGTGAAATATATCTGTGTACGGATCCGTACATACTACCCAGGGCCTGCAAGTAACGGTTGTACCATGCAAAGCATAACGCTCAGACCGTGGAGGATGGATGGTGGAGGGGTATGAATTATTTTGATTGGTAGCCTCGCAACACCTGAGGATATTAAACTCCCGTATTGTTTTATTGTAATTATTGTACGGAACATAGTTTTCTTTTTTTGTTTGCTTACCAATTGATTAGAATATGTCCCACTTACATATACTTCGGTTAGTTATTTTTTGTCAATTTATTACTTTAATGCCATGAAAGGATTATATAATTCCTACCGAGCTATATCGCATTTAAGTTACAAGAGATAATGCAGAATTGAGGCGAAGCAAGTACCCTTTTGGAGATTTAGATCTAGTGGCTAGTTCTTGAAACCCCGCAGATCAAGTATTACTCTTATGGTGACATTCGCTACGAAAAGGATCACCAATCGGTCCTTTCGTTCAGCCTCATAAAAGCGGGACTATATTATTTTCTATTTACTGCCAAGCTTGTTGGCTTATTACTTTATAGCTTTGTTAACACGTGCTATTAAAATTTAACAGTAAAATAGTCGATTACTTAACCTTCATTTATACCTACACGTACATTAAGTATTTAAATTAACCTAAACACGCATTTAATGTGCATTAATACTTACCTATTTGAGCTAAATTACGTTAAACTTTAAATAAGCTTAATTAATCCTTTGGGACTTTAACCTTTTTTTTTTTTTATTTTTTTATTTTTATATGTAATTATCATTTGTAATGTGAATCCGTTGCCACAAAACGCATAAGTTACATTTAATAAAACAATTTAACTTATTAAATAATATAAATGTAAATATAATTTTTAAAATTTTACATAATTATTTTAAATATTAATAAATATTATAAGATTTATTTAAATATTATTATTTTTTATAATAATAATATTATAAGTTTTTATATTAATATATAAAAATGTATAAATAGTTATTTTTATAAATAAAATATTAATATATAAGTAAAAATAAACGGTAAAAATTTACCGTATTTATATTAACATATTATTATTAATTAAAATATTTAAAAGTAAAAAATAATTTAAAACTTAAAAAAGTATAAAAATTATTACAAAATTTTTTATAAACCATAATAATATTATAATAAACATTTATAAACGTATAGTAAAAATGAGCGATAAAATAAATATGAAATTTAATAATATAAATAAAAATATAAAAAAAAGGTATATAATAGTAATAAATATATTACGTAAAATATAAAAATATATACAATTATTAAATAATATTTTCTAGTAAATATAATAAAATTTCTTATTAATAAAAATATTATTATTATTATTATTATTATTAATATTATTTTAAAAACTTATAATAAACTTAAATATTGAAAATTTTAACGTTATTAAATTAAATATATTTAAATCGGTATTTAAAAATTTAATAAACAAATAAAAATTATTAAATAGTAAAATTAATTTTTATTAAATAAATATATATAATATTATATATAATATTTAAAAATATAAAGTAAAATTAATGTGGTTAAAAGTAATATTTAAAGTTAAAAGTAAAATATTTGCAAAATGTAAAATAAAAAATAAAATTATTTTACTATTTAATTTAAAATTAATATAAGCAAATAATTATATATTTAATAAATTAAGTAAAATATAAAATCGATTAAAAATAGCTTTAATGTTATATAAATTATAGCTAATATAAATATTAATAAAATTATTAAAAGATTTTTAATAAATTATAATATAAATAAAAAATATATAATTTAATTGGGTTATATTTATAAAAACTATATTATAAATCTTAATTAATTATTATATATTATATAATTTATTATTTTTATTTATAATAATATTATTAAGTTAAAATAAAAGTTTAGTTAATTTTATATAATGTGTTTGCGAAATTTTTTATTATTTATTAATAAATAATAAAAGTATATATTAAATATATAAAATATTAATTAATGTGTTATAAATATATATTATAAATTAAGAGGCCTGCGGCTTAAAAAGTAGGCCAAGCGTTGGGCGTACGGGCTTTAAAAGTAGGAATAACCTTAAGGTTATATGCCTGGTATGTAATTTTTTCGAGGCGTTTTTTACGGTTTTTTTTAAGTTTAAGGAGTAAGGTTTCTTTAAAACTTTGGGAGTTTCGGGGAGTATATATTAATGATTTTAGTATATAAATATTTTTATAATTTTTTAGATTTTAGATAGAATTATTAGTAGTTAATTTAAATTATATTAGGAAGTTTATTAATTTATAACCTTTTGGATTATAATATTAATATTATTATTTTAAAATTAAGTTTTAATTTTATAATATTTTAATTATTTTTTAATTAATATTAAAAATTTAATTTAAGTATAAAAAATTGGAATAAATTATTTTTTTTATATTTTTTTTTATATTAATAATAATAAAGTTTAATCTAAATTTTTATTTTTTTTAAATTTATTAGAAGTGTTTACGGAATTTTTTAAAAGAAAAATTAATTAATTTGTAGATAAATTAATTAATATATTTAGTATTAATAATATGGTTTAAATAATAAGAAATTTAATTTTTATAAATATTATATAAAATATTATTAATTAATTTTAGAATTGAATTAATGTTTTTAAAAATTAGGTTATAAATAGTATGGTAATTAGAGGAATTAAGAATATAGCTTTTTTGGGTATTAGATCGATATTTGAATTATTATTTAAAAAATATTAATTTTAAGTATTAAAATTTTATAATAAGAATTTTAATTTTAAAAAGTTTATTATTTAAAGTTTAATTTATTTTAAATTTTATAAAGTTATTTTAATAATTTTGAAATAGTAAATATTAGTTATTAAAAATTAATTAATAAAGAATGTATTAAAATAATTTTATTTTTTATTTTAGGATTAATTAGAATATTTAAATAAAAACGAATAAATAATTAAAATTTAAAAATTATTTAATTTATTTAATAAATTTAAAAAATAAATTAAAAAAATATTTAAAAATTTAAATTATAAATAAATTGTTAAAAGAAAATTATTAAATTTAAAATAAATAAAGTTAATTTTTTAATATATAATAAAATTTAAAAAATTATTATTATAAACGGATATAAATTAAAAAGAAGTATTTATAATTTATTATTAAAGATTTAAAGAAAGAGTTTAAAATAAGGTTTATTTTAAAAATAAATTTGATATATTTAAAACCTATTATAAAATAGTTATTAAAATTAATAATTATTAATATTAATATAAATAAGTAAAGAGAAAAAAGGGAAGATAATAGAATATATATATTGGGAAAAAAAAAAATAAGATAGGAAAAACTATTAGTATATTATATAGAATATATTTTAGCTTTATAAATATTAGTTAGATATGTATTAATAAAAAGGATATTAATTATATAAAATATTTTAATTGTAGAAAAAAAGGATATTATAAAAGTTAATATAAAAGTTTTTTACAATTTGGAAAAATTTCTAAATTAATAAAATAAAGGGTAGGTTTTAAAATAAAAAGAATAAAAATTAAAATAATTAAATAAAAAAAAAATATAACATATAGGGACTTTTATTAAAATATATATTATAATAATTTTTACTTTATATATATATTTGATAAGGAAAGAATATTTTAATTTTTATAGAAATTTTTTAATAAATATCTTAAAAATATTTAAGGATGTTACTATTAAAAAAACAATAGAAAATTAAAAAATTTAAAGGTTTATAAATATTATTTGGATATAGAAATAAATTAATAAATAATTAGAAATAGATGTTAATATTATAATAATTAGATATGTTTTTTGTATAATCTTATAATAAATATAGATTTTAAAAAATATTGTTTAATAAAAAAAACGTTTACCTTTTTAAATATAATTAAATATTTTTATTAAATTAAAATAATTAAATTAAAGTTTAATATTTTAAGTTTTGAAAAAAATGAATTAATAAGATTATTTAATTAATTAATATTAATTTTGGTTAATAAAAAATATAAATAATTATAAGAAAAAGAAGAATATAATTGAAATATATATAGAATAAATAAATCTTAATAATATAAAATAAGAAATTTAAATAATTAAAAGATTAGGAAGATTTATAAAATAATATAGAAAAAATATTTTTGCTATAAAGAATGGTAAATTTTATTAATTAAATTTATAAAAGATTAAATTAAAACGTTAATAAATAAAAATAAAAAAAAATAATATTAATAAGTTATTAATTAATTATAGTATTTATTAAAACCAAAATTTATAAAAAAAAAATATTTAAAATTATAAATAATTTAATAAAATTAAAAAAAAATGTTAATAAAAACTTTTTAAAATTAAATTTTAATTTATTAAAAAGCTTTAATTAAAAAAGTTATAAATAAAGATATTAAAATTATAGAAATAAATATAAATTAAATTAATTATAAATTTATTATTTAAAAAAATTTAAATAAAAAAGAATAAATTATTATATTAGGGAAAGTAATTAAATTATTTATAATAATTTTTATTTAAATAATTTCTTTAAAAAAAAATATTAGGTATTAATAATATAAAAACTATTATTTAATATTTTAAATATTTTATTATTAATATTTATGTTTGGTATATTTAATTAAGAAATTATAATATAAATTTTTATTAATTAAATTTTATATTATATATTTATATAATAAGATTGGGAAGGTTAAGATTAAGGTATATAATTTCTATATAATATTTTTTAAATATTTAAAATAATCTTAAATATATATAAGAAATTTAAGAAATTAGTAAAACTATTTTAAAAATTATTATAAAATTTATTATATATAAAAAATTAAAAATTTAATTAAATTAATAAATTAAATATTAAAGAATTTAAAAATTATTTAAAAAAGGTTAAAAATAAAATTTAACTTAATTATATAATAAAAATATATAAATAAAATATTTATTATTATAATATATAATTTTTATTAATAAATAATTTCTAACGTTATTAGAAATATAAAAAACCTAAAAAAAAAGTTTTATATTATGTTTTAATAGAAGGATTAGAAAATAAAGGCCTTAATAAATTTAAAAATTTAAAATAATTATATATTATTAAAAAAAATAAATTAATATAAAATATTATATAAAATAAAAAATAATTTTTATTTAATAAAAAATGTAAATAAATAAATATTAAATTATAATAATAAATAAATATAATAAGAAATTATAAAATTTGAAATTTATATTTATAACCAATTAAATTTAATTTTTTTTAATATTATAAATATAAATAAAAATATTATTTTAAGATTATTTTAATTTATTGTTAATAATTTATAAATAAATTAAAAAATTTAGGAAATATAATAGAATAAGTTTAAAAAGTTAAAAAAAGCTTTTATAAATTAAATAAAATTTAATATAAATAATTTTAAAAAAATTTTAATATATATATATTTAATAAAAAAAAAAATAAAAGAAAATAGGTTATAAAAAATATTAAAAAAATTTAAGAAGAAATTTTTTATAATATTTTAAAAAAAAAAATTTATAAGTAATGGATTTTTTGAATATATAATTTATAACTATTAAATTTCTTTAAAAAAAAGATATTAGCCATATTTAAAACCTATTTATAAGTTTAGAAAAAATTAATAAAAGGTTTTTTAGAAATAATTAAATAAAAATTTAATCCGAAGATTTATTAAAAAATTGGAATCTTTAATTAAATATCCAATTATTATAATATTTAAGTTAAAATTAAATAATATTTAAAAAAAAAATGAAAAAAGAGAATTTATATATAAAACGATTAATAATTATTAATTTTTAAATAAAATCATTATAAAAAATAAATATTTATTAATTTTATTTAAAATAATAAAAGAATATGTAAATAATATCTAATAATTTACAATATTTGATATTATAGACGGGTATTATGGTATTTATATGGTTAAAAGAAAAGAATAAAAAATAGCTTTTTAAATGCTTTATGGGTATTTTAAATATTTAATTATATTTTAAAGATTAATTAATACCCTAATTTTTTTTTAATATATAATAATGGTAATATTATAAAAGTATATTAATAATTTTATTTTTATTTATATTAATAATATTTTAATTTATTTTAAGATTTATAAAAAATATATTAAATATAAGTAAAAAGTGTTAAAAAAATTCCGAAAGTATAAAATTATTATAAAATTATAGAAATATTAATAAAGAACGTAATAAATTAAATATTTAAAATTTATTATTATATTAAAAAAAATTTAAATTTAAAAAAGGAAATTAATTTAAGTAAAAAATTAGGAAATTTTAAGAATAGTTAAGGACATATAATCCTTTTATAATTTTATTAATTTTATATAAAATCTTATAAAAGATTTTAAAAAGATAATAAAATTAATAATAGATATGATAAGAAAAAAAAATTAATTTTTTATATAGATTAAAAAAATTAATAAATTATTTAAAAAAATTAAGAAAATTTTTATAAACGTTTTTACGTATAAACTACTTAACCTAAAGAAAAAAAAACAAATTTATATAAACGTTTTTAATTATATAGTAAAAACTATATTAAAATAATTAAAATTTAAAAAAAATAAAATAATTTTAAAATAAATAAAAGAAAATAGAAAATAACATCTAGTTATATATTATTTATAAATTTTTTAAAAATTTAAGTTTTAATATTTTATTTATAATAAAAAATTATTTATTATAGTTAAAATTTTTTAATATTGGAAGTTATATATAATAGGATTTATTAAAAAAATTAAAATATTTTTAAACCATAAAAATTTATAAACGTTTATAATAATTTAAAAGTTTTTTAATTAATAATAAAAATAAAAAATAGAATTTAACGTATATAATTTTTGTATATTTTACGTAAAAAGAAAAGAAAATATATAAATAAATATTTTTAATTAATAAAATAAATATAAATTTAAAATACCTTAAATTAATATTTAAATAATAATAAAAAGATAGGATGGAATCTTATAAATAACTTAAATTATAATTAATGAAAATTAAATATAAAAATTTAAAAAAAACTTTATTTATTAAAAGAAATTATAATTTTTATAAGAAAATAAAATTTAAAATTATTTAAAAAAATAATATATTCTAAAAAATTATTAAAAAAATATTATAAGAAGTCTTTATAAAAGTATAATATTAGGGTATTAAAGTAAATATAAAATATTTTAATATATCTAATAAAATTTTAATTTTTTAAGAATAAAATAAACGGTTAAAAAAATCTTAAAAAATTATAATATATATAATTAAGCTAAAATAATATAATATAAATTATATAATTTTTTATAACCTATTAAAATATTTAATAAAGTTTGGAATATTATAATATAAAATTTTATTATAAATTTATTAATATTTAAAAACTTAATTAATAATATTAAATATAATAATATATAAATTATAATAAATTAACTAATTAAATATACTTATTTTATTTTTATATAAAAGGATTATATAACGAAATAATTTACCTATTTATTTATTAAAAAATATATATATAAATATAAGTTGTTAAAAAAAATTATTTTAAATCGAAATAAATTATTTACGTTGAAATTTTAAAAAGATTTTATAAAAAAATTAAGGATAAAATAAAAAATGTTTATAATTATATATTTAAAAATAAATAAATAAACGAAAAAAATAAATTAAATATTAAAATAATATTTTAAATATTATATTAATTATAAATAAAATAATTGGATAAAATTATTATTTATAATATAAATAATATATAATATCTTAAATAATAAAAATATAACTATTTTATTTTATAAAATAATATATGGTAGTAAAATAATTAAAAAATAAAAAGAATTAAATTTAATAAAAGTTTTTATTTTAATAAAATTATTTTTAAAAATAAAGTTTTTAAATAAATAAATATAAATATTATAAAAAATATTATAAAATAATTTAATATTTTTTTAATTAAGAATAAAAAAATATAATAATAAATAAAAAATTAAGAAACTAATTTTTACAAAGGAAAATAAAATATATTTATTTTGAAAATAATTAAAATTAATATAAAAATTATTGTAAATAAAAATAAAAAAATTTAATAATAAATTAAATTTTAAAAAATTAAAATTATTTAAAATTAGCAAAATTATTTTATTAGTAAATTACTAATTAATATTATCTAAGATAATGTAAATATATTTAATTTTTTATATTTTTTTATTAAAATTAGTATTAAAAGGTATATTAATTAATTAAATTATTGAAGTAAAAAAAAAACCTGAAAAGTGGGAGGTGGAGAAAATATTAGATTTATAAAAAATTAAAAATAAAGTTTAATATTTTATAAAATGGAAGGATTATCTATTTGAAAATAATATGTAGAAATTTAAGGGATATTTAATAAATTTTTTTAAAGAGTTAAAATAATTCTACCGAAAGAACCTAAATTATTTAAAGAATTTTAATTAAATTTAAATTTGGAAATAACTTGGGACTATTTTTTGGTTAGCCGGTTATGTTCTGCGGCTAGCCGATATTATTTTTCCTTTTTTTATTTTTTTTATTTTTTTAATTTGTCCAAATTTTTTAAACTTTTTTATAATATTTTAAAACTTTTTAAATAAAGAAGTTTTTATTATTACTTTAATTGGAAAATATAGGAAAAGGATTTATTTATAAAAATTTATAAAGAAGCAAAATCTTTTTAAAATTTAAGGAAATTATTTTCGGTAAGTTTTTTTTAATCTTGAAATTATTATTCCTTTTTATTTAACTGTTTAAAGATATTTAATAAAATTTTTAAGTAGTTATAATTAAATATTTTAATTTAAATATAATTAAAATATATTTTAAAAATTTTTAAAATTTTAATATATTTAAAGTTTTATTTTAAATATTAAAAATAAGATATAATATTATAATTAATATTAATTTATTTAATATGGTTGGTAAGGATATTTTGTTTAAAAATATAATTTTGTTTAAAAGAAAAAAATCGAAAAGATTTAAATAATTTCTTTATTTAATCTGATATGGTTAATATGATAAAAAATAAAATGAGAAAATAAAAGAAAGAAATATATTTATTAAATAAATTATTGGGATAATAATTTTAGAAGAAGGAGATAATATTATGAATTAAAAGGCCTGCGGTTTAAAAAGTAGGCTAAGCATTGGGTGTACAGGTTTTAAAAATAGGAATAATCTTAAGGTTATATGCCTAGCATGTAACTTCTCTAAGGCGTTTCCCACGGTTTTTTCTAAACTTAGGGAATAAGGTTTTCCTAAGACCCTAGGAGTTTCGAGGAATATATATTAATAATTTTAATATATAAATACCTTTATAGTCTTTTAAATTTTAGATAAAATTATTAATAATTAATTTAAGTTATATTAAAAAGTTTATTAATTTATAACCCTTTAGATTACAATATTAACATTATTACTTTAAAACCAAACCCTAGCCTTATAATAATATATATATTTAAAATTTAAATATTATATTAAAATTATATAAAAATGTAAAATATATAAAAGTTGGTAAAAAAAGTAATAAAGTAAATAAGTATTATAATATAAATAGTAATAAAAAATAAAATATTTAATATTTTAAAAATAGTTATATAATTTTAAAGTAAAATAATATTATTTTATAATTTAAAGATAAATAAAATTATATTTAATAATCTTAAAAAAATAAAAATTAAATAAAAAAATGTATTATAAATAATATTAAAAGTTTTATAAAAAATAATAATAATTAATTTTAAATTTAATAATTAATAAGTTTATATAATAAAGGATTAAAGTTATATAATTAAATTATTAAATAATAAATGTTTTAATTACGGTAAAAAAAGTTATTAAATTAAAAATTATAATAAAAAATTATAATAATTATATAATATATTATTTAATAATAAAAAAGTTATTTTTAAAAGAATTTTTTATAAAAATAATAGGAATTTTAGAAAAAAAGTTAAAAGTGTTATAAAGAAATAAAAAAATAATAAAAGTAATAAAAAAATTCACTTTATTAAAAATAATAACGAAAATAATAATAAAAAAAATAATAACGTACTAAATAAATAAATTTTAAATAATAATAATTTGGATTAAATATTATAAAATATTATAAAAAATATAATAAATTATTATTAAAATTAATAAGGAAATTACATTTATTAGGTTAAAATAAATAGAAATAATAAATTATTATTATATAAAAATAAGTTTATTTAAAAAAGTTACAGAAAAAATTACAATTTATTTAAAATATAAATATATAATAATAAAAATTTTATAGTTTTTTTTGATTACGGTTACGGGGTATATTATATATTAAAATTATTAATTAAAAATATAATTAAATATTTATTATAAAAATTATTAATAATAATAAAGATTAAAAAAATTAAATTATAAATTAAAAAAAATATTATAATTTATATAAAATTTAAAATATTAAATAGTTATAATAATATTTTTACTATTATTATAAAAATAGTTTTTAATAAAATATTTTTTAAAAACCTTATATTAAAACAAAATATTTTTTATAAATAAAAGGTTTAATGTAAAAAACTTTTATTTAATAAAATATTATATTTAAAGGAATTTATTAGTAAATTTATTTTTAAATTAATAAAAAATCTTATAGTTAATTAAATAATAAAAATAATAAAGGAAATAATTTATAATATAATTAATATATTAAAAATATAATAATATAAAAAATTATTAATTAATAATTTAAAAGTTAATAAATATTTAATTTTATATAAGTAAAATTTTTTTAAATTATTTAATATTAAAAAAAAGTAAAAAAATATAAAGTTAAATATAAAATATAAAATAAATACGGAAAATAGTTTTCCAATTAAACTACCATTTAAATAATATAACCTTTATTAAAAATAAACGTTATAAAATTTTATAAAAACTTATAAAAACATAATTATACAAAAAAAAAAAAATTTATAAAATATATTTTCATTATTAATACTTAAAAAAATATTAAATTAAACAATAAAACCTAATAAAAATAACCTTAATATTATATAACGTTTTTATTATAATTATAAAAAATTAAATAAATATATTAAAAAAAATATATATTTATTATCTAACATTTAAAATTAAATTTAATAAATAATAAAGTATAAATGGTATATATTTATTAATTTAAAAAATAGTTTTTAACAAATTAAAATTTAATAAAAAGATTATAAAAAGATAGTTTTTATAATATTATTTAAATTTTTTAAATAAAAAATTATACTATTTAAATTTATTAATATATTAATAACATTTTAAATATTAATCGATAAAATTTTAAAATTATTTTTTAAATAAATTATTAGAATATTGGATAATATTTATTTATAAATAAATTTAAAAAAGTAATTTTATAAATAAATTTAAACATTATTTACATAATTTATTAAATATAGTATAATTATTTACGCTATTAAAACTTAAATGTTTGTTAAAAAGGAAATATTTTTAAAATTCATTATATTAAAAAATAAGATCGAAATAAATTCAATAAAAATAATAATAGTCAAAAATAAACTAATATTATAAATAATAACGTAAATTAAAATTTTTATTAATATTATTAAATATTTTCAACATTTTATAAAAGGTTACTTGAAAATATTGGCTTTATTTATAACATTTATAAAAAAGTAAAAAAATATATTTATAAAGTTAAACGTAATAATAAAAATAGTTTAAAAATAAATTTATAAAATTATTATAATAATATTAATTATATAGAAATTTAATTAAAAATTATTAATAATATTAAAGTTAAACGTTAATAAAAGATATATAAAAACGGTTATTTTATAACTATATATATATAAAAATCGAAAAATCTTTTATTTAATAGCTTATTTCTTTAAAAAACTAATAAATATATAAAAGTATTATTTAACGTAAAAAAAAAAACTATTAAAAATAATATTAATACTTTAATATTAACAATATTAAATAAAAAGAAAAAATATTATAATAATTATAAACTATAAATTATTAAAAACGATTAATATTAAAATTAAATAATTTATTAAAATCCTTTATTTTTTTAACGTTATTAAATATTATAATATTAAAATTATTTATTATTTAAATAAAATTAACATTTTTATTAATTATTTATTAAAACTACCCAAAAATTTAAATAATTTAAATTATTTGGTATATAAATAAACCTTTAAATAAATAATTTAATATTTTTATAAATTAAATTAATTAAACTTTTAAATTATATATAAATATATAAAAATTAAAATAATTTTATTAATAATTATTAATAAAAAATAGGTAAATAATTATTTTATTATTTATAAAAAATATTTATATAAAGTTATTAAATATGAAAAAATATCCAAAGAATTATTATATATAGTAAATATAGTATATAAAACCGCAAGTTTTTAAAAAATATTAAAATATAATAATTTATTTATTTAATTATATAAAATTTATTATAATTAAAGTTATATTATAATTAGAATAATATAAAAGAATGTATTAAAGTAATATTAATATTTAAATATAATATTAACCGTATAATAAGTTATTATTAAATATTTTATTTATTAATTAATAAAAAAGTTAAATTTTTTACTATTTAATTTATAGTTAATTTAATTTCTAATATTATTAATATAATAAGTAATTAATTATATTGTTGGTTGGATAAGGATGTTGCATGCAACACAAAAGGGTATCATATATATGATGGGTAAAAGTTATTATTAATGATATTTAATATATATTCTAATCCAAAATTAGAATATGTAAAAATATATATAAGATAAATAGGTCTATTCCACCTAGATCATATAATTAACGTTTCTATATTAGTAATTTTTTCTTTTTTTGTATAATTATATAATATTGTAAATTTATTGTACGCGCCAGTTAAAGTTACGATTTTAGGGCGTTTTAAATGTAATAAAATCGGTTTTTTTTTATAATCTTTTTTTTTTCTTTATTTATATTAAATTAAATTAATAATTTTTTATAAAGTAATATATCTACGTTTTTAAAATGTTTAAAATTTAATGTTAAATTGTAGTATTATAAATTAATAGTTTATTAATATTAATATTAATAATTTGAGGTATAATAAATAAAAAAAAGGTTTATAAATTAATAGTTTAAATTTATTTATTAAATTTGTTTAAAAATGTAATAATTAATTAATATATATATTTTAAAATATATAATTATTATTTTATTTAATAATTTTTTTTTTTTAAAATATATATTCGTTTATTTAAATTGGTTAAAAAAATAGTTGGTATTGTTATTTTAAATTTGCTTAATTTAGTCTTATAATTTTATTATAATATAATTAATATTAATAAATGTTTTAAAGGTTTTATTAATATTAAATTTTGTTATTACGTTAATTAAATTGTTTTATTTATAAATTTATTAAATATTATTAATTTTTTATTGTTTATAAAATTATTAAAGCAATATAATATTAATTATTAATTATTTTTTTTTTATTATATTAAATTTAATAAGATATTTATATAGTAAAAATAAATTAATATATATAATTATAGGTATTATAAAAAGTTGGATTTTATTAAATATTAATATTATTGTTATTTTAATTACTATAACTATATTTATATTATATATTATTATATAGATTTTATTTATTAAAACGTTTTGAATAATTTGTTTATATTTTATAAAATTTTAATAAATTAGGTTATTGATTATAGTAAATGATTTATTGGTTATAGTTTTATTAGTAATAAAAATTTTATAATTTATTTAAAAATTAAAATTTTTATTATTTACAAATAATTTATTAACAAATATAAAGATTTTTATTATAGTAAAGTTTAATTTAATATATTAAAGGTCTTGTAATAAATTGTTTAATTATTATTAAAATTGTTTATTAAATTTATTGATTTTGGTTTTACCGGATTCTTGGTGTTAAATAGTTTTATATATATTAAATGTTGTCTTAAGTTAATAAATTAAAGTTATATAAACGTTATAAATTTACTACTACATATATTATTAAGCGGTATTATCCTTTTTAATTTAAATTAACATAATTTTTTTATTTTATTTTTTTTAATATAGATAGATATTATTATTATTATTAATTGAAATAATATAATTATTAAACATTAATAGGGTATCTTTATTAAGGTATAATTTAGGTTTTATTTTAAATTTTACCTTTTTTATTTTATTTTTTTTAAATTTATCAAATATTTTATTTAATATTTTAAATATATTGTTAATTTATATTTTAATTAAGTTAAATTATTTAAATAATTTTAAAATTAAGAAATATAAATTATATATTAATATAACTATAAAAAATTTCTTTTGATAATATTTGAAATAAGTTACTTATTAATATATATTAACTTTAGCTATTTTATATAATAGTTTTATAATAATTATTACGATATTTTTAAAGAATTAATTTTTAAATTTATTAAGTAATTTAATAATAATTATATAATTTAAGTTAGTATTTAATTAAATATATATTTGCGTAATATTATAAAGCCATATAATTATTTTGTTTATTTTCTATTATAAAAATAAAATAAATGTAATAATAATTTATTAATTAAAATGTTAAATTATTAATAATTACGTAAATATTTCCTTTTTTTTTTTATTGTTATAATTTTAAATAACGAGTTATAATTTCTTATATAATTTATCAGTGCCCTTTCTTTTAATTTTGTAAATAATTTATAATTTAAAAAGTTGAATGTTTCTATATTTCTTTTTATTATATTTTTTAAATAAGAATATTCCTTATTTAATAAATTTTTTTATTTTTTATATATTTAACTTCTTAAACGGTTATTTTAAGGTGGTAATCTTCCCTTTTTAACGTAATTATAGCAATAATTTTATATTTATTACTTTTTTAAGGAATATATAAATTTTATTATAAGAATTTATTTATTAAGGTTTATTTTTATTTTCGGGAGGTTATTTTTATGGTTGTTTAGTTATAAATGTGTTAATTTTGGAAATAAATTCATTATTGTTATCGCGTTTATGGTTTGATTTTTTATTTATAAGGTTTAAAATGTAAATAGATTTATTTTAAAGATAAGGTTTTATAATTATGATTTTAAATTTAATTGATTTTTTGTTTACTTTAACAGTATATATTTTATTATTTTAAGTAATTAGTTTATAAAATCCAATTTAACTATTATTTTTATAATAAATTTATATTTTGGATTAAAGAAATAGGTTTAATATATTTAATATATTTGGTTTATTTTTTATATCTAATATATTATTAATTTATTATTTAATTTTAAATTTATAAATTTTATTTATTACCTTTTTAACTACTATAGTTTAAGTAATTATTAAAAAAAAGTATAAGAAATTATTTATCAATTTTGGATATATTTTAAATATTAATAATATTAGTATTAAATTATTTAGTTTTATTATATTATTAATAACTTTTATAATTATTTATAAAATATAATGGATATTAATTTAGGTATTTTAAAGATCTTTTAATATTATTTTATATATTTATTATAATAATCTATAATAATGTTTAATTTTTTTAATTAAATTATATATTTTAATAAATATTTTTTTAATAATTATTAATAATATTTTTATATTTAAAATAAAATTATTAACTATGAAATTTATATTTATATTAAAAATTAAATTATTAAGTAATTTAAAATAAATATTTATTTATATTATTTTTAACATATCCCAAATATATTTTATTATTATATTTTTAAAGAATTTTACTATTTGAAATAATATAATTTTATTAATAATATATAGGATTAATTTATTTCTAATATATATTATATTAACGTAAATATTATAATTAAAATTAATATTATTTTTTATAGTAAATTTAAATTATTTTAGTATATTATTATATATTTAATATTAATAATAATATTTATTAATTCTTTTGAAAAATGTTTAGTTTAATTTATTATATCTAACTTTTATAAAAATGTAGTAAAATTAATTCGTAATTAAATAATTAAAATATTTATATATTTATTATAACTTTTTTTTAATTAAATAATAATATATTATTATTTATTTTTTATTATTAAATAAAAACTATAAATATCCCTATTTTTAAATAATAAGATAATATTTATTTTTATATATAAATATATTTTTTATATTATTTAAAAAAATTTCTAAATAATTTATATCGTAAAAATATAATAAAAACAGTATATTAGAAAATATAATTTAAAATTATATAATTTTAAACAAAATAAATATAGTAATAGTATTAATATTTCCTTATTTAACGCTATTACCAAACCATATTATATAATTTCCTGCTATAAACGTATCTAATTTAATATAAAGATATATACGTTATAATATTTTCATTTATATTTTACTTTTTAATAATATTCTAACTATACTAATATTAAATAAAATATCTTAAAATATATATATATATTAATCTTTAAGGTAAAAAGTAAAAAATAATCTTAATATTATATTAACATATTATTTAAAATTATTTCCGAAAATATTTATTCCAGTAAATATATAAAAAATTACCTAATTTATAAAGATTTTAACAATTTAAAAATTATTAATTTTATTATAATTTATAAAATATTATATAAAAGATAATTAAACCTAATTATTTTTATTATTTATATTATTATTATATTATATATATTATAAATTAAAATCATTACCATTACCATTATTACTTTTATTTTTATAATTAATATTAATTTTTTTATAATTAATAAAAAACATTATAAAATTTTCTTTAATATTTTTTATTTTATATTTTTATATATATTAACACTATTAATTACGTTTATTATATTATTTATATATAAAATATTTAATAAATTAATAATTTAATTTATTATAAATAAAATACTTTTTTTTTTTATATCTAATACACTTTTAATTATTAAAACGTTTATTTCCGCCTTAACTTATTTAATAAGATTTTCAGCTTTTTTAATAAAACCAATCGGTATAATATTATTTATTTTTTATTTTAAATTTATTAAAAAAATTTTAATATATATTACTTATTATTACGCAAAAATTGGTATAAATATTTTTAAACGTATTTAATTATTAAAAAAAAATAAATAAAAATATCAAATATCTTTATATAACGTGATATAAATTTTTTTTAAAATAAACTTCCTTAATATAATTAATTAATAAATTTTTATAAATACATTATATTTACGTAATTAATATTTTAAAATATTTGGATAATATTTTTTTGGAATTATCTTATATAATATTCTTAATTATTATATTTTTTTATTTAAATATATATATTTAAAAGTTTTTATTTATATAAAAAAAACTTTTTATTTTATTAATTATTATATTAAAATTAAAATTTTTTCGTATAAAATATTTATAAAAAAATTCCAATATTATTCTTTTTAATATAATATTATAAATATTAATATATAAATTTAATTTAATTTTAAATTTATTTATTTAATATTTTATATTTTTTACTTTTAAATTTAAAATTATTATTATTATATAATTTAATTAATATAATAAAAAATTAAAATTTATATATTATTATTTATTTATTTTATTTATAAATAAATAATTTTTTAATAAATTTTTATATTATTTTTAAAAAAGTTTCTATATTTTTTGTAAGTTAATTTTATTATATAAAACTATCTATTATTATTAAAAATGTTTAAATTAGTTATAATTAAAGAATTATTTACTTTTATTAAAATATTTAAACTTATTAAAATATTTAAAAAATTAATTAAAAATTTACGAATTGCGTTAGGTTAAGTTGTATTTATTTTGTTTACAATTGCGTAAATATTAATATAAAATTTTATATAATTGTAGTTTAAATATTTACAACTTAAATTACTAAAAATAATTGCGGTAATAACGTTATTATTATTAAATTTAGTTTAATTATAATATTTTCCGCTATAATTTTCAATAAGTATATATATATTAAGTTAGCTATAAATTTAAATTTAAAAAAATAAATTTTTAATAATTTAAACGCTTTTTTTTCGGGGTATGCCGAGAATAATTTTGCATTAATAATATTTGTTAATATTTAATAATTATTAGCTATTTTTCCTATATAAACGCTATAAAATATAATATATTCTTTAACTTTAACGCAAAATAAACGTTTAATTTTATTAAAATAGGTTTTGGTTTAATTATTAAAATCAATTTTAAAAATACGTTACAAAATTTTGTTAATTATATTTTTATTATAGCCTTATATATTTTTGGCTATATATATTTCGATTCGAATTACCGAAACTCTTATTACGTTGCCGGCTATAAATTTTATACCAAACTCTTTATTGTTAACATACTTTTACTAAAAGTTTTATACCTATTTAACTATATTAAATATATAATATTATAATTAAAGTTAATAATAATATTAATTATTATAATAAAAAAAATAAATAAAAAAAAAATAATAAAAAAAATAATATTATTAGAATATATATTATAAAAAAAAAGGTTTATTTAACTTTATTTTTGCAAATTATTTTTATAAAAAGTTAAAAAAAAACAGCGTTATTATATATTTTTACAGTTTTTAAATATTATTATTTCTTTAAATATTAAATTTTTAAATAATATTAATAAATAAAATTTTTTAAATAAAATTAAAAATTTTTAAATAAAATATAAAATTTATTAATAAAATAAAATTATAACATAATTTATAATATTATTACCTTTTTTTAATATTTTATATATCGTAAATAAAAACGTATAATAAATACGTAAATTAATTAACATAAATTTCTTTAAAACTATTTACTTAATAAAATAAAATTTTAATATTACCTATCCATACGTAATAAATATAAACTTAAAATTCAAAATTTAACATATAAACTATTTCTTTTATTTAAAAATCTTAAATTAACACAAAATTTCCTAAAATTATATATTAAATTATAAAATCTTAAACTTAAAGTTATATATAAAAATATAAAATCTTAAGATTATTTACCTTTTTTTATCAGAATTTAACACATAAACTATTTTCTTCTTTTTAAATATTTAATTAATTTATAATTAATTTATTATTAATTACTAATTAATATTAATTAAATAAAAATATTATATATAACATAAAAAAATATTATATATATAATAAATAAAAATTATTATTAATAATATTTAATATATATTCTAATTTAAGATTAAAATACGTAAGAATATATACAAGATAAATAAGTTTGTCCCACCCAAGTCACATAATTAACATTCCCACATATATATTAATAATTATATATACTTTATTAATAATTATAAAATATATTATAAAATAAGTAAAAGTATATTTAATATAAATTATATTATTTATTAATTGTTAGTTATTATTTATTTATATTAGCAATATATATAAATATTTTAAAAAATAAATTAATAATAATATAAGATTGTTTATAAACGTAAACGTTATTTAATAAGCTTAAAAAAAAGGCTTAACAATTAAATATTTTATATTATTACGGTTAAAAAAGAACGGAAAAGTTAAAAAAACTAACAGAAATATTAAAAAAATTATGTTACTTAAAAAGATATAACAGTTTTTATTTAATATTTGATATATAACCTTTATAAAACCAATAATTAATTAAATATAATAAATATATACGGGAGGTAATAAAAAAAAAAAAGGTTTTATTTGTAAAATAATTAACTATATAACATAAAATACCTTTAACCCGTAATAATTTTAACAATAATAAGTTGGTAAAAGATTAAATATAAACATATTTATAAAAGAAAAAAAGTTTAATTAAAATGTACGTATTTAAAAATTAGATATTATATATAAAATAACAGATAGTTAAATATAAACCTTATTATAATAACCTTTAAACTATTAATAATTATTATGTTAATAATACATATAAGATTTAAAATTTTAAAAACATAATATTATAAAATAAATATAATAATATTAATTTATTTTTTACTTATATTTAAAACAAATATTTAATTTACAATATATAATACGTTAACAAAAAATTGTTAAAATAAAATAAGTAATATTTATAAAAAAAATTAAACTAAAATATATTTTAAAAAAAAATATTATAATAATTAAAAATAATTATATAAAAAAAAAAAATAATATAAATTTATTATTATAAAACGTATAAACCATACCTAGCAAAGTAATTTAACCCATTAAATAATATAAATATAAATATAATTTTTAAAATTTTATATAATTATTTTAAATATTAATAAATATTACAAAACTTATTTAAATATTATTATTCTTTATAATAATAGTGTTACAAATCTTTATGTCGATATACAAAGACGCACAGCAACACAAACGTATTTTATAAAGGTAACTTCAAAGGCTACATTATAGGTACCTAGGTAGGTAGGTACCTATGTATGCAAGACGGTTATGTTCGGTGTATCTTAGTAGGTAGAACCTCGTCTTAAAAATCGATGTTGTGTTACTCGCCCCCAACATCCCCCGGTTCTATTGCATTACGCTAGTAACAAATCGACTTCGACAGCCAATCGTTAGAGGTCTAAGTCGGCTTCCTACATAGTTAGCTTGAATCTCTTAAGCAATCAAACTGTTCACCCCCTCTCTAACTAAATCCCAATCCCGCCCCCTCTTAGTCTCCCGCTTTTCCTATAGGTAAGCAAGATCGGCGAGGTTAGCGAATAGAAGAGCTCGGCGAGGTTGAAAGATAACCGTTCGGCGCGGTAATCCATAAGGCGGAGTAACAATAAGGATAATAAGGATATATCCTACTCTCTTCTTCATTTCTTCTCTTTTTAATCGATCCATCTCACCATCTCACTGTTCATTTGTTGAGTATATACCACTGAATCCTCTAAAATCCACCAAGTTTATTTCCGCACTTTTCGTCATCTGTAGCTAGGATTTGTGTCTTTCCCTTCCCTACCCACGTCGTCCTTTTATCATGGTTCTCACTGCCCCCCCTGCCGAAGTGGCCATTATTGGCGGAGGTCTTGCCGTAAGTAGTCTGGTGTCTGCCCCTGGGTCTTTCGAGTCGATTAGCGTCGATCCACGCCGTCTTGGAACGCCATCTTCTGACCCTTTGTGATTGTGGCTTTTGCTAATGCCCCCTACTCGTAGGGCCTGACCCTCGCTCTGGCGTTGCACGATCTGAATATCCCCTCTACGGTCTATGAGGCCCGCTCTGCGGACTTCGACCAAGGGGGTGGTATCATGCTATCGCCCAACGCCCTGCGGGTCCTTGATAGCGTGGGCGTTTACAAACGTGTTCGGGATAACTCGCTACAATTCGACATCCTCACCTTCAAGGATGGTCAGGACCAGACTACTGATGTGTACTACTTCGGCTCTGAGGAGCTATACGGCTATCATGCTATCCGCATCATGCGTAAAGAACTTCTAGATGAGATGAGGGCCATGGTGCGGGAGCGTAACATTCCGATCCACTTCGATAGTAAATTGACTGCCATCACATCCGATGGCCCAGACAAGGTCGAGTTTACATTTGCGGACGGACGCGTTGCATCTGCTCCTCTCGTAATCGGAGCTGACGGAATCCATTCTACTGTGCGTGGGACTTTCCTACCCGAGGTGAAGCCTATATACGCCGGTTTCATGGGCATCAACAGCGTTGTACAAAGATCTCAGCTTCGTATCCCCGAAGGCTACAGCCTACCCGCGACTGTCTTGGCCAAGACGGGCGCCTTTCTGCTAGTACCCCAAAAGCCGGACGGGTCCGAGCTTTTCATTGGCTCGCAGAGACGATTTCCCGCGCTGGATGCGGCAGGTTGGGAAGCGCTGAGGAAGGATAAGCAAAAGTTGTATGACATGCTTCAAGAGAATAAGTCTGACTGGCCGGATATCGTGCAGTCAGCTCTGGAGGCGACGCCAGTAGACCGAATGGGATTTTGGGCCTTCCATGGTATACCGCCTCTAGCATCGTGGCTATCTGAGTCCAAGAGAATTATCCTAGTTGGAGACGCAGCGCACGCAATCCCACCAACTGCCGGTCAGGGTGCTAACCAGGCCTTCGAGGACGTGAGAGCACTGGCCACTCTGCTCTCCAAGCTCTCACCCGAGGTGCCGCTAGACAAGGCTGCTGCGCAATGGCAAACCTATCGCCAAGCGCGAGTTAAGAAAGTCCTCGACCTAACTAACCAGATGAACGCGAAACGTCTTCCGGAATCAGAGCGAGCTAAGATGCCCCCTGGTGCTATCTGGAGTGACCAGTCGCTCACACGTGGTGAGGGTGGAGAGTTACGTTGGCTGTACGATCCAGATTTGGCACAGGAGGCTGAGAAGTGGGTGGAAGAGCTCAAACAGGCTGCTAATCCTTGAAGACAAAAAAAAGGGACTTATCCAGATTTAGAGTCCAGAGATGACTACCTACCTATGTATCTAATATTATTATCCACTTACCTACCTAGGTAAGTAGACATGTACCTGATTAGCCTTGCAAGTGCTGTACTTTCGTAGTTAGACCCATGGGAAAAAAAGTCGTTTCCACCTTGTGGTCCGTAAATGGTATATTGCGGAAATAGAATGCTGCCCTTTGTTAGTGCGCTACGATTTCGATCGTAACTTAAAGGTTGGGAATTGTATAATATCTTAGCAATAGTGTAAATAAGGTACCAACAATATTATTATTATTATTATTATTTGTAAATGATATATGTAATACTCTGCGATACGTTTAGGAGGTTGGTAGGTTTGACATTATACGAACCATCCAACTGCTTAGGTCTTAATGTAGTGTTACCGAAGCTATTGTGGAGTGGCTATCGAAGGATTTTAAATATAGCATTTCCCAGAGGCTAATTTACTAGGTTAGTGTACAGCCAAACTCGTCTCGTAGCGAGGTAACAAAGTAGCAAGGGTATGCTGATTCAAAAACGTCCTCATCGTTACTCGTTACTCATCACATCGCGCGCATCTCTTACCAGCGAGCTGATCCAACATACCACATTATTCCCTGCTACGCCCCAGTCTGTCTTATTAAATACTACATATGCACAATACTCCGGAACGCCAAGCCAACGTTGTCGTACATTAGCTAACACACAATACTGCATGGTAAACGTGAAGGAATTTGGACGATACCTTGTAGGCCCCGCAGATGAGCGAGAGAGCCTAGGCTTTCATTTTGGCATCACTAGTGTACCTAATTATGTCCCTGTTAACAAGATAATAAATCTTAAATCTATGATTGTATGGTTCCTAGATTTCTAAAAGAATATGCATGGAGAGGAATATCTACACGATATCCAGCTTGACAATACGCCTGAGAGTCTCGTCGAAGTCAAATCGCTTGACTCAATAGCAAGAAAGACGATCAGCATCTTCTTCATATCTCACTACAACGTGGTTCACGATGGCGACACTGATTGGTGGTCGTATGGTCAATGCGTCTAGTGCGTCGCCAAGCACTGATCGTAAAAAGCGTCTAGCTTGCGATAATTGCCATCTATCAAAGGTGAGTAAGTAGAGGACGATGATAAATTACTTAAGAAATATGAATTAAATATCAGTAGCTAACAACTTGCTATAGGTTCGCTGCACCGGCGAGCTCTCCGGTTGCCAACGCTGTGAGCGTGGTAATAAAACATGCCATTACAGCCAGTCAAACATGGGCCGCACACCAGTAGATAGAGCGAACAGAAGACGCAAGTCAAGTGTTCCCAAGACTATAGGTTCATACATCACCAGCCCTACTGGCAATCAGCAGCAGCAGCAAACACACGACTGGAATTCGTCTAACAGTCTCTCTAACGGGGTTGGCGATACTGAGCAGCAAATTGAGCAGAACGGGTTACAGTTCCCTGGCTCGTCAGTAGAGAGAAATTATAGCCTCCATCACCACAATCGACCAACAAGTGATTCCATGAGTATCTCAGACGAAGCCACCAGTCAGCAGCAGCGAAAACATTCAGCAACATCTATGCTACTTGATAATATCGGCGATGAGCTCCAAAGCCCCGGGTTTGATCCGCTCATTTCGAATTTCGAAGATATAGACTTTTCAGATATCGATGATAATCATTTTGAAGTTATCAGAACTCCTTTAGATTTAACGTTTCCTCAGCTCATTAGCCCTCAATCTCCTCGAGCTTCACCATCTCGACAACAACAACAACAGCAGCAGCTCCATCCAACACAACTCTTTGGAACTTCATCCTCAACAACAACGACATCAAGCTACCAGGGCCCTGGCTCCGGCCAAACCCCTGGTACACCGCATTCTTCTGGGGGTGATGTCAACTATTGGACGACGCAACTTGAAGAGCTCTCTCGAAGACCACACAAATCACCTATGCCACTCGACGAAGTGCTTCATCAGAGCTCGCAGCTTCTTCCGCGCATAAACGAGGCTCTCCGCGTACTACCTCTATCAGACCCATTGTCGTCTACGCATATAATTCTCATATTAGTCTGCCTCACGCAGGTGATTACCTTCTTCGAGCAGTGTATGCCGTCCGTGATCTGCGGCCTCGTAACCACCGGATCATCCAGAGACCTCTCACTGCACCTTGGCGCCTACCAAGTTGACCGTGAGGTTCAGCAAGCCTTACAGATGCATATTGTAGGAAAGGAATTATCAACAGTCCTTCAAGTATCCAAACTGATTAAACAGACACTGCTACAACCAGATTGGAATAATGTTTCCAAGCGGACGCACGATCTTCTACTAGAAGACTTGCAGGTCAGGACGAAGACGTTGATGTATCAGATAAAGCAGAAATGGAGTTCGGCGCGGCGTCTCGCGCTATGAGAGCGACTGTCATGCATGTAAATTAAAACTTATTTGTATAGCTAGCACAGACATCGGAGATGTAAATTAGGTAACGAGTTACGATAAAGTACCGTAAATCGGCACGTAAGGTTATGCTTATTTTTTACTCTTGTCAACTATTCCGTGGAAATAGTCTGCTATAAATAATGACTACCAGAATTGTGTCCCGCATATACATGCTAGTGTCTCGGGTTCTCGCATTTTGACAAACGCTTAGCTTGCCGATCGTTGCTTTATCCATGGGGACAGAACCCTACATATCTACAGGTAAGACTGGAAGACGTTCAATTCGGTAGAGTCGTCAACTAGCGCGTTCCGTATATAAAGCATCTTCATCCCCTAATTCGCTACTAATACCGACCTGTCGAATTTCTTAACATCCGATTTGTGCAGCTTAGTTGGTATTATTTACGGGTAAGGCTAACTACGGGCCATCTTAGTCTGTGCGTGAATCTCCATAGTGTGTTTCGGCATGGTGCATCTTTATTTAGTTCCCGAGATTTCGGCTCCCGGATCGGCGGCCGATTGATGCTCGGCCCGGACTCCGTATACCGTAACATTCCATTCACACAGTGTGAAGAATGTGTAATGATGTCGTGTAATAAATGATAATTTATATGTCTATTCCCTTTTAAAGATACCATCGCCGTTAACTATCACTAGATATCGCATATATATATAAAATGACGAGATGTGAGAGCTAACGTCAATATGGGGAGCTTTGCTAAAATATATCCACACGCAGTACGGTGGTTAGTATCATGGGTTAAGGCTCGGAGGAGTCAGCCCCTGGAGTTCCTGACACTAACTAAGGCGCAGGATCTGTCGTACCATACTGGTAGAGGACTTCAGCTGTGGGTAACCTGTAGACTTGACTTGACTTGTAGTTTATTTTATCATAGCCCAAGGGGCCGCTTTGTTGATTTCCAGCCGGTACTTGTAACCCATTACTCCAGAGACTTGTAACTTCTATCATAGTAATTATCTGCGGAGTGTTCCGTACAAATTGGTAGGATGTCCTCTTTACCGGCTTACGTTCCTGCCAAAATTCCCTTTCCTATTGCAATTCTCGCTGCAGTCGTCGGTTTCATCTTCGTACTACGAAGTCAACCAATACAGGCATGTCTCAAGTCCTTGCTTTCCAGTGTGATTAATGTGAGTAATTTTAAGCCTAATCATCTATGAATTTAACTAAGAGACAAGCTTTAGACAATATTATCAAACCGTTATCAAATTAAACATGTGAAGAATGGTTCTGATTTGCCATCACTTCCGTATGTCTTTCCTAATGGGCAAGGAAACATCGAGAAATTTCTGAATGGACGCGCGAACAGCGCTAGGTGGGAGAGCGAGTATGGGAGTCTCTATCGTCTATGGTCAGGAATGAAGGGGGAAGTGTGAGTATCCTCATTCGTCCTTCTAGTCTCATCTCCATTATTCATTGGCGTTATCAAGATTAATACCAAGTGTATTGCTAACTTATCTCATAAGCGTCTTAACCAAGCCTTCTCATGTAGAGCTTGTATTTCGTGATTCTCACACACACATCAAGGCCCACGCAAATGACAGCGGCTATCTCATGGAACGTCTTTTAGGGTCTTGCCTTGGTCTTATTAGTGGCTCGTCTTGGAACGCTGTTAAGACCGGCGTCGAGGCGCCGTTCTTGCACCGCTCAACGAGCGCATATGTTGCTGATGTACAGGATTTCACTAAGTCGTACATGCGTAATCTGAGCGCGGAGAATAAGACGCTTAAAGAACAAGGAAAGCTGCATCCCGTGCGTGATCTGAAATTACTCCCATTTCTCTTCGTCGCGAGGGTTGTGTATGGGCCGCTGGATGCGATGCTAGAACGAGAACTTAGGGATTTGATTCCAGATAGAGAAGATTTATTCAAGAACGTGATTAGTGGAGGAATCACAAGATTCCCTATATCGCGATTCCTCCCTCTTCCGGCCATACGCGCACTCCGCCATTTCAAAGAGCGCTGGGCCGATTGGAATGATCGAGCATACGCGTACGCGCTCAACGCCAAGGGACCTGACGCAGCCCCTATTATCAGGATGTATGAAGCCGTCAAGAAAGGTACCATGTCACGCGAGGAACTCCTACAAACTCTCGATGAAATGATGTTCGCGAACATTGATGTGACTATGGGCGGTATGTCATGGACCCTCGTGTTTCTAGCGACCCATCCGGCCGTGCAGAAAGCGCTGCGCAGCGAGATCCTCTCACACTCCTCAGACCCAGCGACACGAAATGCCTATCTCCTTTCGTCGTGGACGACAACCCCCACTCTTCTAGGCGCATCTATCCTTGAGTCCGCACGCCTGCGCCCGCTCGCCGCGTTCTCCACACCACAGGCATGTCCGACACCACGCGTCCTCGACGGCTACGAAGTCCCCGCATGTACTAACTTCGTCGTCGACTCGTACGCGCTCAATATCCGAGACCCGTTTTGGGGCGAGGACCGGGAGCGGTTCCGGCCACAGCGGTGGCTTGAGCGGCAGAAGGGCGGACGCGACTTGCGGTATCGGTATTGGAGGTTTGGGTTTGGTCCACGAACTTGTCTAGGGAAGTATGTTGCCGAGTTGGTTCTGAGGAGTGTGGTTGTTGAGATCTTGGAGACTTGGAATATTTCGTTGGATGTTAAGGTAAAGGGGAAAGAAAAGAAGAAAAAATTCGGTGGTGAGGGAGAAGAGGAGAATATGGATTGGCCGTGGGATGATGAGATGTGGATCCATCATCCGGATCTTTTGTTAAGGTGTGAGTCTTTGACGAAGTAGTCTATGAAGAAGATGTAGTTGAACGAAAGGGAAATTTTGAAACGATCGGGTTTGGTATAAGCTGATGGCCACCTAATTCATCTGTGTAATTCTGACCATTTGAAAAGCGTCCAGTGTATCACGTCATATTCTAAGACTTTCGCGATGATAGAATATGATATGGTATTTCAAAATTCTAACTCTAGTATCTTACTTGCTGGAAAGGAGCAACACGACCTAATCATAGTCCCGGCCTTTCCACTTGCTTCTTTTGCCTCTTTTCCAGCGTTCTTCGAAACTCGAGCTTCCCCCTTTAAGATTCTTACCTCGCAAGTCCCGCAATCGCCCTCGCGACACGCTGATTCCGGTTGTTCCCCTTCACCATCTCGCTCGAGAAGCTCAAGAAGTGAGAGTGCTTCAGCTTTCTTCCATTTGGCTTCTTTCGTTCGAAACCGGACGACTGACTCCTCTGGTAGGTCTGTCCCGTCCGCCGCCGAAACTGATAAATCGTCAAGTTTGAAATCTGAATTTGACGAGAAGGTTTCGTAACGTATAGCTGGAGGTGGCACTTTGCAGCGTCCAAGATAGTCTCGTGTGGTATCTACAAAGTCTGGCGGACCACATATATATGCGTTGGAGACGTTTCCTGGTAGTTCGATGGGAGTAATTCCTAGTGGATCGATAAAATACGATGGGCTTAACAACGTGGTAAAGAATTCGAACGTAGGCCGCCCTGTATAATCGAAGTCTTTGCCTTGGACGTCTATGCCGGCGATAGGAGAGGTATAAAATGTGATCATGCGGAATAAATTAAATGATGAGAGTTCTGATCTAAAATGTGAGGTATTTTGCTCGCCGTTCCGGGCGACATGGATAAGGATCGCTGGTGTCTTTTTCAAAGCCGGGTGAGAAAAATGAGCTTGGAGCATGCTGAGGATCGGAGTCATGCCTATTCCAGCGCTGATGTATATCTTACGAGGTGGGAAGTCCCGGCTTAAATCAGGGACAAACGATCCAGACGGTGAGCGTGCTAATACTGTGTCCCCGGCGAGGATATTGGAGTGAAGATAACGAGAGGCAGCCGGTCCTTTCTTAACCGTGATGCGATAAGATGGTGGGACTGAGGTAGAGGAGGAGGGTGACCAAGAAGAAATGGACCAGCGGCGAATGTCACCGGAGGGTAGTTTTATAGTTAGGAATTGACCTGGGAGGTAGGATGCCAAGGGCTTATCATCAACGGCATTCAGATAGAAAGACTTGATAGTCGTAGACTCGTCAACCACATTGACGACTTTTAGCGACCGCCAACCAGCCCATCTATTCTTCCCTGCCGCTTCGTTATCCTCGATCATCCCTAGCTTACGAGCGATGACATGTCTGTTCATCTTTTGCAAGTTGGGCACACGTAGGATACGCTCTGCCAACGTGCGAGTAGTAGGATCTCCGAGCGGTGAGAACACACACTGGGCAATGCTGCCGGCCGGAACCGTGTATTCTTGATCAGTCGGGATGATTTTTGCCGTGGTACCAGGCGCGATGAAACCTCCGCGCACGACTTTCAGATAGACACCGCAGAAGCCGGACTTAGCGACCTCAGCTAGCCAACTACCCGGCTGTCCGCATCGCCACGCGAGCCGTGAACACGGACTCCGCCCCCCTACAACCTCGAGAATAACCCCTTTATTTTCAACTCCCTGATGATCGTCGTTCACGTCATCATCAGGCGACGAAAATACCCATCGATCTCCCAAATTGATGCTCCATTCATCGATCCCATCTGGCGCTTTCAAGGTTAAGTTCTCTCCCCAAAAAGCCCAATTCCACTCAGACCGCTCGATATTTAGACGTGATGTCCAGTAATCATAATGATGTGTGAAGAATGCGTATACCTGCGCATCGTGAACAGCAGACTTATGTCCCTCGATACCTTCATCGGGAGTAAGTACTAAAGGTGTCGTTGACGGAGATCGAACGATAGCTGTGAGCGTTGGCTGCGAGTGAATATCATGGGTAGCCGGTCGTGAACGCGAAACTGCCACCACGGTGAAATCCGAAGCGGGGGAAGAGGATTTGGAGTCATGAACAGGAGAGGCAAAGCGGGGTTCGATTTTTGCAGGCATGTCGTATAGCAAATAGTGTATGGTGTTGCTATAGTATTACTCCAAGAAGGGGGGTGTCGAATAAAAACAAGAACGAGGAAATATAATATTATAAGTACTGGCAGATAGCTTTTGGGGGGTAATGCTACCTTGTTTGGAAGGCGATTGGCCACGTTTCAATAGCGAATACTTAATTCTTGAACCAGATATAGAGTCCGGGGAGCTTATATATAATCTAGGGTTGATGCCGGACGACCATCACATTCCTTTAGCTAAAATCGGCCCCGATCCGCCAGGAATTCGGCCTCGGTTCGTGGATGAACGAACGTATAGAAACTTCGGAATATGTCCGAAAAGACCCACCATCTCATAGCTAAGATCCCGAAACCCACGCTTGAAGTCAAGCTACACGGCCTCCGATCATAATACTTACCGGCAACTTTACATCCCAATGACCGCCATAAGTAGGCCCAGGATGTAACTGATCCCGTACGCCCTCTAGGTTGTCCATGGATTTCAAGAAGACACATCTATGCATCACTAAGAGATATGAACCTGATTTTTGTAATTAAATCGAATTGTCCCGTTTCCAATTTCAAAACCTGCGAGTCTTTCAATGCGTATTTACATATCTCTAAACACTTTACGCTTTCTCGCCATTACCTAGCGCTCCATTCCCCTCCACCTTTACTTCAGTCCCCTGGCTCTCTTCGACGTCCTTCGTCGGCTCTCCCTGAGGCTTTTCAATTCTCTTGAATCCTAGTGTCAACCCGGTCAGTAAAGCAGCACCCGCAAATGCAATAGCCATAGCCCACGCGGCGTGCAATCCATCCAAATAGCTTTCGCGAATCCCCAGCAACTGTTCACCAGGAAATACTCGTTGGAGATCAGTAGCTCCAGTGGCGATGATGGTTGCGCGGTCGGCGTCTGGGACACGGATAGAAGCAGCGGAGAGCAAGCGGTTTATGAAGAGGGATTGGGCCGCAGCTACAGACATGGCACCTGATAGTAGCTGGAAGACTGTTGGCAGAAGTAAGATGGTTAGCGCTCTTTCTTTATGTGACCAGTGACATGGATATGAACCAGGTTGCTGGTACACCTCATGCTCGTAGAGAAACTGGGACTAAGATGAGAGCTTGACTTACAAAGAAGGGTGGACATTGACGTAGCCAAGTCTTCAGGTTTAGAAAAAGCCTGAACGACCGTAAGAGGAATCTGCTGACACGCGCCATTTCCGATACCGACTACAAACTGATACCCTAGGTATGCTCCCGCATACGAGTCTACTTCGAGAGTGTAAAGTAGTCCAGCACCAATCGCGGTTAAGCTAGCACCAATAAGGAGGTAAAGTTGATAGAAAGGGAATTTTGTAAAGAGAATACCGCTGACAATAACAGTCACGGCTATCATGCGATGTTAGTGAGTGTCAAAAGAGGGCCCAGAAGAGCTTACAGGCAGAAACAATGAGTGGCAGGACTTGAATACCACTCAAAGTCGGACTAGATCCCTTTACAGATTGGAAGTAAAGCGGAAGATTGTAAATCATCATGAAGTTGGCGCAACTCAGTCTAATTTACACCTGTTAGCTAAAGTTAAAGGAGTGCGCATCTTCATGACACTTACAAGAACATGAAAGCTGCGCCACCGCATACGTGACGCTGCGCGAGGATTCGGGGGATAATTGATGCTCGCTCTTTTAGAAACCATTGCACTAGACCAAATGCAATAGCAAGAAGAATCCAGCCGATGAGCGTCCCAATCACATCTGCGCTATTCCATGCCTTTGATACACCACCCCATTCAAGAGCAAGGAAGTAGCATATGATAGATGTAACCGCAAGAATAGTTCCTAACGGATCCAACCCTAGGAGCTTCTCCCTAATAGTCGCTGGCTGGGGCGGTATACTTGGCTTCGGGAATAGAGCGAAGAAGATGATGGATGCAGCGCCACCAATAGGTAAGTTAATGTAGAAACTATATAGTAGTAAGTATCACAATTGCAAGTAGGCAAAGATGGACGTACCACCACCGCCACGTAACTTCTCCGGTGAAAGCGCCCCCAACTAATGGACCAGCTACACTCGCAATGCTAAAAGCAGCCCCTATACCACCGATGAAAGCTGGAGCTTTTGCGGCAGGGACAAGATGAGCAATGATAACATAGGTACCGATAGTAATACCCGCGCCTCCGCAGCCGGTGATCACACGGCCCGCGATGAGCATTTGGCTGTTCCTCGAAACACCACAAATCAGACTTCCGAATTCGAATATGAAAACGGAGACGGCGTAGGCGATTTTTAGCGGGAAGTATTTGTAAATTGTCCCCCATGGCGCCTGGAAGGCTGCTAACGTCAGGAAGAATGCCGAACCATACCATCCAACTTGATCTAGACTCTGGAATTCTTCCGTGATCTTGGGGATGGCAGTTGCTACTATGGTCTAAAAGTAATTGTTAGAATAAGACTTCGCAGATAGGAACATTAAGTGAGGTTAATCGTATACCATGTCGAGCGGTACCTATAGAACAGACGTGGTTAGCATTCTAGCCAAGCAATATCCAGCCAAGGCTATCTACCCACAAGAAACATAGTCAGCAGCGTCGCGACATAGACGATCCATAGCTTCCACCCCTCCTGATACACCACCTTCGGCGTATCACCAGCGTCGTCATTCGCAACAACAACAGCTTCTTTCAGATCTGCCTTTTCATTCAGCGACTCTGACAGCGACGCGGGTGGAAGAGACGTCCTGGCGCTAGTCGCGTCAGGGTCGGCACTAGCTCTATCCTGCGACGCAGTCATCGTGGGTAGCTCTGGACGGGGAGGAAAGAAGAAGAGGTAGAGAAGTCGAAATGACGAGAAGCAAAACAACAGGCGCCCAGAGAAATTATTCTTAGGCGGACGATATACTAGGACTAAGTATACATATCAAGTCAATCCGCATTAACACACGTGGGAGATCTACAAGATAGAATAGATAGCAGTGCATTGTAGCAGTCTACAGAGTAACGGTGCTTAACCGTACTAAGAAAAAAAGGTATTGGGCGTGCTGGAATACTACCTTGCGTGCGTGTCAAGGACCTATAATTGGACGCCATTAAGTAATTATAGCTCCTAACTACAGCTAACAGAGAGCTTTACATTATGGAGATGCTAGGGTTCCGTACGGCTCACACATTGTTTCGGCCCGCCGATAGATAGCGGCTGCCGATGCCCTGCCTCTTCGAGCTATTGAATAGGATGAAGGGTCCTACTCGGAGTGTTCACCAGAATAAGCGGCGGCATTCAAAAGTGTTCCTAGACTAGAGGCGGCACGGCACGCTATGAGATACCGAGGCTTGTCTAACTACTATTGTAAGTATGCCATACTTTTATTATTATTAGTTTTTTTTATTCATCTCGGTAAGGAGTTATTTCTCGGCAAGGTCTGTCGTACCGTCGGCCTCGGTGAGGTCGGCAAGGTTAGGTAGTTAATCGGCTATATCGGTGAGGTTCGGCGAGGTTGAACAATGCCAAGAAAGCGAATACTACCAACAGTTCGTGCCGCTTGCATGTGCATTAAAAGGTAGTACCTAAGGTACCCTAGCAACGATTGTTGTTTTCGAGGTAGGGATGTGCCATGAGATAGACATTATCACGACCAAAATTACAATGAAACGAAGTTCCAAGAGCTCAATGCCCCTAAGTAATTAAAATTAATAGGTATTTATGCAAGATTGATATGCACACAGTATTACCAGCCATTTTCTCTATGATCTAGAAACCAGGAATCCACCATTTTGTAGTTTTTGAAACGTGCCGTAGCGGTCATACTTCTGACTTACGCCTCGCAGGAAGTTCAAGTTCTGCGAACCGTAGCTCGCGAGCACATTCTGGTCGTGCGCTGCGATATTGGCGAAGATGAGCGGGTCGTATAGGTTCTTAGCTTGCGATCGGCTCTTGATGTAGGCCCCTATTTGTGTAACAACGTTGTGAACTTGCTTGTTGTCTGCCGGGTTGGTCCACGTTGAGATGGGATTCCAAAGGGTTAGAGCCCTCTTAGATGAACCTAGGACGTTTCCGCCATTACAGTCGGCAACTCGAGCAGCGGCCGCGCCCAAGGTCTGGATAACAAGGAGGAACGCGGCGGAGGTGCCGTTGTTAGCCGCATTTATGGTGAGGTATTGGCTGTAAAAATCGAGATACATGTCTGCGTCAAGGGTCGTAGTAACACCGACAGTGTCGCGGCTCGCCTCGGGCTGCGGAGGACTTTGGAGCTCAATGAATTCCAACGTGGTGCCGTTTGTAGGAGGGGTCCTCTCAGACGTCGGTACCAATTTGCTAAACGGCGCGAATACAGCAGGGTCGTTGGTAGGCTCACCGTAGACGAATGCCACAGTAAAGCCGGCTGGTGAGCATGTCATCTGGATACCAGCTTTGGAGTCTCCTTCCATATTCTTCTGTACCTCTGCCAACGCCTTAAAAACTGCTTGCGCGTCAGAAGCGGCGTAGATTGCGTTGCGGTACCAGAGGTTTCGCGGCATCTTAGTATACAGCTCGAACTTCGTGACAATGCCTTGAAGAATGGATTAGCTTTAATATTGTGATCTTATGCCAAATCGAATAAGTTATCTTACCGAAGTTATTACCACCCCCTTTCAAGGCACGAAATAGATCTGAATTCTCAGTTTTGCTCGCAGTAACAACTCTGAAGTCCGAAAGTACGACCTGATATGCTCGTTAGTATGTATAATTTTATATTCAGTCACTTAATGAGTTTACACGTACCTCCATGCTCTTAATGTTGTCCGCCGCAAGTCCCGTAAGCGAGTTGATAATTGGATGACCACCACCGAGGAGGAGTCCAGATACGCCCACGTACTTGTTGCGACCAGACACGACCGCAACGCCCTTCGAGTCAAGATACTCCTGAACAGGTCCAAAGCGAAGGCCGGCGCCTACAGTAGCATACGACTTATCCGCACTCAAGCTCAAGTTCGAGAAACGTTGTGTGTCGATCGTGACACCCTCCTGGCCAATACTCGCGAAGCCTGGGTTGGGGTTGTGACCACCGGACCTAACTGCGAATTTGGACTGGACCCTGCTGATCACTTGCAGCGCGATAGCTACTTGAACGGGATGCTCCGGGGTTATAAAACAAGCCGCGGGGAGGTCACAATTGCTTGACCTAAACACTACATTTAGCATAATGGATCGTCCAAATCCTCGGTACCGCACCCGACTGACCAATTTTTTTCTTTTAAAGTAACGTAGGCAGTTTGGTTCGTCATAGTATCGGTATAGGAATCCGGTAGGATATAGCGAAGCAATTGACATGCGATTTGCGCCTGGAAAGAGGACGTTCGAGCACTGATGGCATTATTTTGACTAGAAGCTTGATCTAATAGCACGCTTGAATTTTGAATCGCTGCGGTCAATTCTGAAATGATGGGATCCGACGAAGAGAATGATCCAAGGGTATCCAACAATTGCTCAGAGAAGGATTCCTCCCGGGCCTTTATAGCAGCACCAAATGAGCCTGTCGCTGCTGCGACGAAAAGCAATGAATGGACCTTCATATTGAGTACCACAAGAAAACAAGCAGCTTCCTTCTTACCAAACACCAAATCGATCACCGAAAGAATGAAGGCGATCGTTATGGTGCTGAGTAAAAAAAAAAAAGACGAGGAAGATAAACAAAGAAAAAAAGAAAAATTCAAGAGGCAATTTGGAGCATTTTGAGCCCTGTATTAACATAGCTGAATAACAACGCCGCATACGCACTTACAATAGCTTATCCCACATGGCTTTGGTGTCACCGTGATTTTAATCAAAGAACCCCACCGGAAACGAGGCAAGGGAAGAGAAAGTCGCTAGCTGAATGTTCTAACTCGCCTGAACATTCGCAAGGCTTTACCAGCGCTGACTTGCCTCGTCCAATAGGAGTCAACTAAATAAGCGGGACACGATCCTTCGTAGAATCACTTGCAGCATTCTAGATTGCTGTGGCCGAGCGGCGTGTGCTAGGTAGCTTCCTAATCCAGGACCTTGGGACTTGACGTCGCCCTTCTCGAATCTCGGATGCAACTGAAGCGTCGCATCCGGCCCGGGTCCGACGAGATCGTGCCATGCTACTGCTACCCCCGAGGCAAGATTTCGGGTGTTCGAAGCTCTTAGAGGATCGGGATAGCTTCTACTTCTGCTATTACTACTATAGCAATATTCGTCATTAGCCCCTTTTCTTCCTGATAACTAAGGATCTATGCATATGCATTAGGGCTTATTCTACGTCGACCACGTGGAACTGCTGATATACGAAGTTATCACAATCTTTGGTAACTCCGAACTTTTTCCATTTTATCAGAAACCAACTGCCATAACGTCGAAGCTGCGCTGCTATTCTTGCTCGGTCGTAACACGTATAGCCTGATAGAGTATTAAAGTCCGCGCCGTTTACAGCTTTAGAATCCTGACTATTTCTCTAATGCTCTTGAGGCCATATTGGATAGATCCGGATTTGACGCCATCGGGTGAAAGAAGGGGCAGCTCAAAGTCATACGACTTTACTTGGCGAATTCTTTCTATCTTCGTTAAGCGTTGTGCTCCTTCTATGGGCCGCTACGTGAAGTTATTCCTAGCTAATCTCCCTACAGACGGTGGGTTTCGATGGAATCCTCTAACCAACCATCATAGAACCTGTCTCTCGCTCTCACTTTCGACCGTTGTGAAAACTCTACGATCGTAGGTAGTTAAGGTATGTATATACTAAACATCCACGAAAATTCGGAAAGAGTGAGCTTACATACTATCACGCTCAGCACGCCCTTATGCCCTTTTATCCAGCGCATCTAAACTCATATCCAATCTACAAATCCCCCCAAACTCACGTATAGTGTGTTACGGCCTCTACTCTATCGCTAATACTCCTGCTATTCGGGATAACTGCGGGGCTCTTAACTAACCCCCCAAGGCTAGGGAGCTGTACTAACCTATTTATACAGTCTTCTAGTAGTGATTCAGATTCAATATACTGCTTTAAAGAATTTATACGATGCGGTTCCTAATATATGGCGATATAATATCACGAGTGCGCTTTAGTGGTTCCATCAGTGTCTAGTGAGACCTGACTCTAGTTCATAAAACGATGGAATGGAAACAGCTAAACAGGTACCTAAAAGAATAATTTATAACTCGAGATGTCAAGGAAGATATATTTATATCGTACTTATTTTAATAAGTATTGTTTACCTAGGAACTACTAATTTGCCAAACGCAATACGTGGCCTATCTCTTTCATATTTCTTTATCTCTGACAACAACTCCCTACTTTCGAGCGTTTTGGGATGTTCATCGCCCAGTACCTTCCTTCTAGCCTCAAGTGCTTGTTGCAATATTGGTTCCGCCTCGTTATCCTTTCCCTGCCCGCGTAATGTAACACCAATATCAAATAAGACATTGATCGTGTCAAGGTGCTCTTCACCTAATAGTTTCTTCCGAAATTCTAACACTTGTTGAAATTTCAATCCGGCCTCTTGGTACTTCCCTTGATATCTCAATATAGCCGCAATGAGATATAACGTACTAATCACGATGTGGTTCTTTTCGCCACTCAACCTCTCCAAAAGTCCTAACACCTGTCGTAACATTGATTCGGCCTCTTCATATTCCTCTTGTTTGATTAGTGCTAAGGTGATATTATTCATGGCCATCATCGCGTGGTTACTTTCCAATCCCATTGTTTCTCTTGCAGCCCCTAATGCCTCTCGAGACACTATTTCCGCCTCTTTGTACCTCCCCTGCTCTATAAGTACTGTAGCGAGGTTTCCTTTCCTAAAAAGAGTATCCGGGTGGTTTACCCCGAGATCCGACACCATAACATCTAGCATCTGTCGAAGAGTTCTTTCTGCCATGCTAGACTTTCCTTGTTTTATTAGGTCCATGGGGAGATCGGTCCTTTTTTGCTGCATATCTATGGATCCTGAACTTCGAGTTTCATCAGAAATTTTTAACGCGCGCGAAGATAATTCATCTGCCATTTTGTATTTCCCTAGTTCAAACAAGGTTGATGCAAGTTTTTCCATACTGGTAATCGTATCTTGGTGACTTTCTCCTAGCACTTCTGTACGTATATCTAATACTTGTCGATGCATCTCTTCCGCCTCATTGAATCTTCCCAGGTTGTATAAAGCCTTAGCAAAATAATACATAACCCTGAGCCTGTATGGGTGCCGAGAGTCGAATAGCTTTTCGCATAGTCGCAATGCTTCCTGTCTCAGACTAATTGCCTCTAGACTTTCACCTCGAGAACTTAACGCCAAAATGAGGTTTTCCATTGAAGATAGTGTGTAAAAATGTTCGTGGCCAAATATATTCTCCGCCAGGTTTAGAGATTGTCGAGCTAACCGTTCTACCGTCTCGTAGTACCCAAAGTTCATATAGCCTATGGAAATAATAGTGAGGAGTATCCACATGTCTTCTTTATTCAGGACGTCTTGTTGGAATTCTAAGGCGGTCTGCGTATGCGGTAGATACTTTCGCCAGGTAACTATGTCATCGTAATTTAGATATGAGAACCGTAAATTAAGATCCGTTATGCCTTGGGCAATCCACCCTTCCCAGTTTCCTTTCTCTCTTATCCAATTGCGCATAGCGAGGCGTACAAGTCGATGCATATCGAAACTGGTGCCTTCCCGCTCAGTAATGAAGGCATATCCTTTCAGTACACCTATAGCCTCATCGTCCTCTAGGTCAGGGTCCTGATTTAGCAGTGTGGGGGGGATATCTTTCTCCCCAAAGAAGCATAACTTTTTTAAGTATTCTGCTGCTAATGGAGCATCCCGGGAGATATGCTCGAATGAGATAAGCCAAGTCGTTGCAATTGGATTTGAAGTATCTTTGTACCTGCCGCGCTCCTCAAAATCCTTGCTTAGCAACTTGATAAGAGTACTATTGCTTGTATGACAATGGTGCAGGTATTTAGTTGTCGTCATTCCCGTCTTCACCATATAGGCAGCTGCTTGCTTGATAGCTAGTGGAAGACAAGCTAGTAATTCAAGCAGGCTGTGCACGCTCTTGTCGTCACGTAATTGGTCTTCTACCAGCTCATTTTTCAAGAGCTGGAAAGCCTCCTCCATGTTCATTTCTTGGATAGTAGCTATATTCTTTTGCGATATACCAAGCCCAGTGGAGACTTCACGAGTCCGCGTTGTAACAAGGATAGATCCATTTCGGTTGAATGGGAGATATTCGGCAAGACCCTTGGCATTCCCGTTACCGAGGAGGAGTTGGACGTCATCGGCGCTATCAAGGATAAAAAGCCATTTACCAACGCTATCCTTTTCTAAGGCGGCCTTGGTGAGTAGTTTTATGTCTGCTTGACTATTATTGAGTTCTTTGAGCCCGAGCCGTTGTGCAATCTCTCGGTAGGCGTTATCAAAAGCCGCCTCACTAATCGCAGGTACCCAGAAGACAGATATACCTGGATATTTGTCATGGATGCGGTAGGCAGCTTCGAGAGCCAACTGACTTTTGCCAACACCTCCGAGACCTTCAAGCGCAACTCGCTGGCAATCACCCTGGTCTTGCCCTGGGTTGATTTTATCTAGCAATAGTTGGAGTGTTTGTTCTCGACCAATAAAGTCACTGTTCCGGCCAAATGGAACCGTGAACTGAGGCTTGTCTTGTACCGAGAGTTGTGTTAGAGCGTATCTATTTTTAAAAAGGTTGGGAACTTACACGATCTCCGACTTTCGATTGTATCTTTAGCTTCATTATACATCTTAACTATCACTGCCGAAACACTCAAGAAGGAGGAATCGTTTGGGCCCGAATACTTATTCATTTGAAGATGATCCGCTGGAAGTGCAATTCGCTCCCATCCAGCGATATGGGCGGATTCCTCTTTTACGACCTAGATATCCCAATAAATTACTGACATTCTTCAAATTTTGGGGTGTACTTACCATTACTTTCACCAATCCTGGGACCCCAAATTTCTTACCATAATCCGTCTTGAATTCCTCAAAGAAGCAATACGCTGGTAATCGTAATTTGTCCCGTAGTTTGCAGAGGTCATTGACCTTATCCCTTAGTGTACAGTTGTCGTACCCTAAATCCCGGATAATACCCACATGTGAGTAGACTATTGCCATTAGCCAAGCAATAACACTAGCAACCCACTTCATCTGCGTGCCCCGAAAGGGGGTTCCGAGGGAAACAAAGCCGACAGTCTGTCTGGGTAGATACTGGAATTCCTCTTCTCCCTCAGCGAATAATAGGCCCTGTCAAAGTCAGTATTACCCGACCGATGCGATCCATGTAGCCTTACATATAGAATAACTAGACCGCCGAGGCTATGGCCTAAAAATATGATAGGTCGTTGAGACCCCTTGCGGAAGTTGTGAACACAGCGGATTAGAGATTCGCCACAGATTGGCAAGCGTGTTTCCGGTGCGTCGGCATGCCATATCGACTCGTAGTTATATACCAGGATTCTAGCTCTAGGCAGGAGAGCTGGCAGCATATCGAGATCTTTGAGCCAGTGTACGTATCGTCCTTTTTTGGTTGGGTCCTTCCACGTCCATGACCAGTCAACATTTGAACCCAGACCATGGACGGCAATGATACTAATGATTGATTAGATATAAAGCTATGTTTAATAAATAAGGTATCCATACTCGACCTCAGCATCTTCAACGGGGTGATCGGCCGGATCTGGATATAAAACTTCGAGCGACGATCGGTCAGGGGATATCTATTTGTAGTTAATAACTAGTAACAATAGCAGAGTTAGACGAGCGAACTTGTCTATTGCTTTCCCGTGACATCTTCCTCGATTTTATGCTTATACATTGTTGGATTTAAACAGTTCTTATAATCGCCAGGAATTACTGTTGAGATTTGGGTAGCTGTGGCAATGTCACTGACTATGACGACGTCGTCCTGTTGTAAGTATAAAAAGAAAACGGCTGTCGATAGACTTTGCTCGCTAAAGTATAGTAGTTGGGGGTATTTATCTATGCATAGTAAGTGAGAAATGTATGATTAGAGGTGCTGGTATACTAGACATTATTTTCAAGAGGGGCCGTAAGAAGTTTGGGAGAAGCAAGAGCCGAAGAGTAGCATCTACTCAGCCCCTCTCATAATTACTACGGTGGTAATATTGTCCGGTTTGGCGTCTCGCCGCCCAATTATTTCAGCTATTGGTGGTGTTAAACAACGCAACCAAAGCCACAGGCGCGTATTATCTTTAGGCACCCAACATGTTACATCGATTCGGCCTAATAGCTAGCATGTAAAACGCATAATATTGAAAAATCGTGTTTTCGCCTGGTAAGTCTTATTGTAGCTTAGAAATACTTTTCGAATCAGAAGGCATGATCTTTCATGGATTCATTTAACTACGTAAAAAAATACTTTGCTACTATATCTCTTTGACCTGTCGGGTAGGTGTTGCATCGTTATGTCGAAAGTTCCGATAAGGCACTTGAGCCAGTAGGAATGCCTACACTACAAGGGAATCTGGTTTCTGTGGCTGCTGCGCGGAGTATAAGTAAATCTCGACAGACTGCCCATGGTATACCTCTCGTACTTTTCTGTTACAGGTATCTAATTATTCTATGGATAGACGAATTATCACTTTCTTCTGAAGACTATGGACACCTCTAGCACACCTGTAAGACCAAGGTTTATTTATCGCATTTATATTCTAACAGATGTGATGGCAGTTTACTACTAACTTGCTCCAACTACACGTGGAGACAGACAAGCCAGCGAAGACTCAAAGCTTGGTACCTCAAGCAACTATCGATGATTTCCCTGCCAGTTTTCGTGACACCAAAGGCAAAATTCATATCCTTAATGACCCAACCGCATTCCTATCGAAAGAGCTGTCGCTCCAAAAATTAGAAGTATTCTCAAAATATTTCTGGGCAATCGGGAGTAAACGCCCAGCAGCACCTCTGAATTACCAAATATACTCGAGGAGGGAAATTATTCCCTGCGAACGTTTGGATTTACATCTCGTTTGGACGAACGATGGAAGAATCTTCATAAAGCCCTTGCCTCGTTTCCTACTTAGCCTCGAGGTTTGGGATGAATATCTTAATTGCAACGTTGATTGCAAGTGCCAACGAGGTCCCGCCAAACTCGACACCAGCAATGCTCTACAGACACCACATCGTCATGGGCCCGACAATTTAAGAGGCGCAAATATCAACCAAGCCGGCAGTATTTGGCCTCAGCGAGACGTCTGTGCGTTACGGAGATGCGCCTTAGGTTTCCTCTACTCGTATGTTTGCCTTCTTACTTACGAGAGCGACTTTGCATACGCGAAAGAACATCATCTTCTTCCTCGTTCGGCTGAAGAGTCGGAGATTCATTGGGACGATTGGAAGAAGTTTTCCAAGGAGATTCTCGCCAAATACAAGGAAGCTGATGTACACCCGCGTTTCCACCGGGGAGAACTTCGTCTTTCCCGACTGAATTTCTTCAGTCGCTTCACTCAGTGGCCGTTGTTTACTTCGTATATTCGCGGCTGGCGGAATTACGGTAGCTTGGTCCGAGACAATATCACCTCACTAGCTACGGTTACGGTTTTCATTGCCTTGATTCTGACGGCAATGCAAGTTGCGCTTGCCACGGACCAAATAAAAGCGAACCCTCGTTTGATGGATGTTTCCTATGGCTTTTCTATTTTTGCTATTTTCGCTCCGCTATTCGTGCTATTCCTGGTTATTATCGAAGTTTTTTATAACCTTCTTAAAGATAACCTATTGACCTCAAGCATTGCTAAAAAGCAAGCTGAAAAGAAGGAGCCTGCATCAGACGCGCTGGTATAAAAGAGAGCTATTCAGTATGGCTATATAACATAGTAGCGTAGTTGAGCCTTGAGACACGAGCTATTTACAGTTCAGGGGAAGTATGGTGTAGGGGATGGAACTAAGCAGAAAGCAATCGTAAAATAGCTTTGACAAGTGTTCCGCATAAAATATTCGAACTGATACTTTGAGCATAGCTACTATAAATGAAGCGAAAATAATCGATTGATTTAATAAAGTCTTATGTCTACACCAATTTAAGTGTTTGATTTATGTACTGTCATCTTGGGTAGTACCGATTGCTGCCCTAGGTTTTGTTTATCAATGTAAACTCATGACATAACAACTCAAATATTATGAATTGCTTTTAATACTAATTGAAAGGGATTATAACACATTGTCACCAGACGTAATTGAAGCTCTAACCGCCGAGATCAGTGGTATCGTTATCAGAGCGATATAGGGAGGTCTCTTATTACCCAGTAGCACCAGCTTATTTCTTGGTACTCGCCTATTTAGTTCCCCGCGCATCGTACACTCACTCACAAAACGTAGAGATAAACCCCTTAAACTCAATGATGTCTGTTTCCCGGTGGTTTTTTACCGAGTGAATTGCACCGCAATGAATTGACCTATCGTAGATCATATGATGACAAAATATCGTCTCTTACTTTTTTTACTATTGAAAGGCACGAAAAATGAGTGGCCACAAGCTAAGTCACAACAGATGCCTTAAGAAAATCTTCGCATTAATAGTAACTAAGCTAGGGCGAGAGCATTGATTACGCCATACCATATATTTACGAAATCCCAAGGACTTTACCTCGCGGATGAAATGGCCTAGTGGATTACTAGGCTGCAACACTAGCATTGACTTCGTTCCTCTCGATTTGCTCTCGACTTGTCGACACTGGATGACCACGACTGAAGCCAGCCTCTGCTGCTGCCAGTATCGTTTCTATCTTATGGATATCTATTTCGATGTATGTATGTAATCCTCGCGGTAATAAAAAATCTGAGATAACTGCCGTTGGATGTACTGGTTGGCTTATTGGCCAACATATGGAGCCCTCTAATAATGTATTTCTCCTTTTGGACGATGTTGCTGACTGGGCATTCTCGTGCCCAGAGTTGCAGTATTATCGGCCTATAATGACGTTGAAGTATGGATGGGAACTTTAAGTCAACTACCGCTAGTTATATGCCTTAGAATTGCACGCTTAGCTAAATCCTCTAGATAAGCCGTATCCTGCGCGCGATGATTAGACAGGTTGTACAGAAGAAGATAAGACATCCTAAGATGACGAGGAAAGCAGTGATGTTCTCGTCATCCTGGAAAGGAACATGGACGTTCATGCCGAATAGACCCGTGACGACGTTGAGCGGCACGATGATAGTAGCTAAAAACGTGATCTTGCTCAGCCCTGCATTAGTCTCCGTTCCTTGCGTAATACTATCCATGGTTAACTGGGCGATGTAATTGCTGTGGGCGCGGGATAGGATCTTCTCGAAGTGGGTGAGGTTGGTCATCATCGTGACGACGTGATCTTGGATGTCGCCAAGGTACATGCCTATATCCATCCGTGGTGTGACTTTGTAGTCTTCATTGCAGCGTTTGGTGAAGCCCTTCAAGATGTCGGCCTTGCCACCGAGTCCTCGCATGAGAGCTAGGGTATTCTTGCGGACGTTGCCGAGCTTGCGTAGGAATAGATTGTTGTCAGTTGGCCGGGCGACAAAGATCGAATCTTCGATGGACATGGTGAGTGACTCCACCCTGTCAATCGCAGGAGCGAATGAATCGACGATGTTATCACTGCAAATGCTGTCAGTATCTCTGCATTTCTATATCTGCCGATCTTGAATTACAGCTTATACTTACATCAGAGCGTAGCAGATCCAATCACTGCTCAAGGAAACGTAATCCTTCAGGCTTGAGATTCTCTTTCGGACCAGAGAGGCGTGGGTGTTTGGCAAAAAGCTAAAACTGAGGGTACCTTCGCGGAAGACCACAACGTAAATATTATACGGCTCGTAGTCGGGGCCGTCATCGTCTTGGACGACGTTAAAGGACCGGAATGAGGCAAAATAATACGATGGGAAAATTTCGATCTTCTCGCGGGGCTCCTGAGTCGTGATATCCTCAATCGTTAGGGGGTGTACCCCGAAGGCCTTGCATAGAGCCCGGACCTCCTCTTCAGATGGCCTGTTGACGTTTAACCACCACACGCCATCCGGCTCGTCCCGAGGTAGAGTGAAGAGACCACGCAAATCCTCGCCTGGAAGGACCAGGTCTCCGAATTCGGCGGCATGGATAGTAGATTCCCATGCGGAAGAGAAAAAGCTAAAGCGGTTAGGGTCTAGGTGCTCTTTATCGATCGGTTTTGGCGTTGCTTCTTGTATCTCGGGCGCCTGTGGCATTTTCTCGTGGTCGACATCCGACAAACCTGATGGAATATTGATGAAGTCGCCATCGACGGTAATCATAGGCGGAGGAGGAGTTACTGAATTCTGTCTTAAATTTGGGAATACTCGAACGGCCTCTTGAGCGTCGAAGCTTTCCTTGCGTGCAGCGTTTTCGGATGCGATGAAGTTCTCAAGGTAGTCGAAATCGATATGTAGCTGGTCGCGGCGATGCTCTTCTTGCACGGGGAAACACACATCGTCCTCCGCAGTTTTGTTGGTTGCTAAACTTGCTCCGTCGTCGGCAAGAAAAGTACCAGGCCTGCTACGGCCGGAGCGTTGGCTTACACGGCTGTTGCGACTGGTAGAAGAACAGGTCCGCTGAAGAGCCTCACCCTCATCAGACTTTTGCGCGCGAACATCTGTGATGGAGAGGGCACGTTCGCGGCGACGAGCTTCTGCGAACGCTTTGACCGAGTTCGGGGGAGACACGGCACGCTGCTGTTCGTTGGTAGAATTAAAAGTAGGCCTGCGGCTGTGCGGCGTCAACGGGGATACACCTTCATCATCTTCGTCGAGTACTGCTTCTTCGAAATCTCGTACTCGGACATCGGAAGGCGAATAGGGAGCAGCCGGCTGCAGATGCTGGCGGGACCCATATAGGGTATCAACGGTACCGCGGCGAGGGCGATCAACCTTCTGAGCGGATGAGATCTGGTGGCGGTGGTCGTCAAGCTCTGGGACGGGGGTGTTATAACCCGAGCCAGAGGCAACTTCATCGTGATCGGACATGTTGTAAATTATCGCAATTCCTCTACAGTTTACTTCGGACTTCGAAGTTGCTGGTATGTATGAAAGGGCTGCTCTATATTGATTCGATAAGCTTGACTCGACCGAATATTGAATATCGGTCGAGGAAAGCCTTCCACGTGCTGATCAAGGGAAGGCAGACATACTCAGCCTAGCAGCATCAGTGATCTGCAGTAGGCGTGGCAGCACGCCGACTGCAAAGGTGACTTTGGCGTGACGTTCAAGCCAGTGCCGGAGAATACTTGGACCAGGTTCCGGGAGTAACCGAGTCGTATAAACAAAGGGTTGGGTTGGTAGACTGTTTAAAGTCAAAATAGCAGGCGCGTCGGTCAAGTTAAGGTGGCTTCTTGTTGACGCCGCTGTAGACCCAGCAAACGGGGCCGAGAAGCGGTCGAGAAAATGAGAACTGGTCGCAGCTGAGGCCCGCCAATTTGGTGGTTTCCGAGAAGGTGGCGGTATTTACCGCAAAGAAGAACTCGGTGTGATGAAAGAAATAGCGCAGCTCGTAAAGCCCCTCAAGGATATCGGTTGGTTTAGATAACGTCGAGTAGGTTGTTAGCTGGCACGTGTTTATTCGAGTGGGAGGTAGGTAGACGGATTGTTATTATGCGACTCGACGAATTCGTGAGGGAAAAGATGTCAAGTACTCTTTGGAAGTGACCAATGTCAGGATCGACAAAGGGTGTCGCGGATGGGGGTAAGTCTGGGATTGGATTGAAAGCCGAATCAAGGGATCTTATGATACGAAGACCTTGATTAAAATAGTGTGATTCCCTAAAAAAGTAGACCACATACGTAATAATTGCAAGACGTATGGGAGTTATTGTTTGCGAAAAGAAATTTGTTTACGTCGAAAGAAGACGTCAAAAGTGAAGGGGTAGAGGTTAAGTTAAAGCATCTGATATTTTAGATGATTAGCTGAGCTTGGGCCCTAAAAAAAATTATTGCCGGGGCCAGTCATGCAGAGGGGGATTTAACATTCAAAGTTAAGAGGCGAAAATTCCTGCAGGAAATCTCGACTTTTGAGATCCACTGACCCACATGTACTACATTATGTACAACCTATAGTCCGGGTAAGGCAGGTGGCTTGCTCTTTATACGCCTTGAATACTGCAACGTTCTTTCCATTGAAGTTTTTTTTTATAAGCATACAGTACCTTCTGGGCAGTTCCTATTAACAACTGACTCTTAATACTGGGAGGCAAAATATCTAAACAGTGAAATTGACATAACTAACTTAACCTAGAAGATACTGCTCCTGTCTATACATAGGTAGGTAATATTGTACGGAATAATTCATTCTTTTCAAATTCAATTAACTAGTCAATCTATCAACCATATTTACACCTGTTGCTATGTACTTGGACAGTAGAACATAAGTACCTAGGTAATGAATATACAGTAGTTATAGGAGATCCACAAGGTAGGAAAGCAAAGAAATGTTTAACAAAGATTCAATTGTGTCAAAGAGCCAAAAAATAAAAATAAAAAATAAAAATAAAAAACTTGGATATATTAATGTTTCGATGTGGCTTACTAGCTCATAGAAAGTGGGGTATCGAGGCTGGAAATGCTTTATCTCTATTTTCTAATTGGATACCATGTATAAGGTCACGTATAAGGTACCACGCACCCCAAACAACCTCACTACCTATGTTACTTCTTGCCAGGTAAGCATCTTAGACAACATAACCAAAACGCTTGTAATCCACCATAACGTCAACGTCTACTAATACAAATCATAATTAACCTCTTAAACGGCAAGTCTCTCAACACTACAAGATGGCGGAACAACTACTTGATCAAGTGAGAGATGCGGTGGACGGCCAAATTGTTCGTAACTATCTACCTACTCTTTAATCAATTTAGTACAAGACATTGTGATTGACCAATTACTATCCGCAGGACTTTGAAGGCCAGAAGCTAGCCGAAATATTAGCGACAGTTGTCCTCTCTATTGTCGGAGTACGAAAAACATTCTCTTTTATCTTACTTGTTCCCCTTTTGCAACAGTTTACTAACTATTATGATCAATTAGGGAATTTCGTTCCTCGTTGGCTTCTTTCTCCAAGATATAGCTCTAGCTCTCAAGATCGGCCTTGCTGGCACAGCACTCACCTTCCTACTCGTTGTCCCTCCTTGGCCCTTCTTCAATAGACACCCCGTCAAATGGCTTCCCGTCGGAGGCGAATCGGCAATTACGAATACACAGCAGAACATAGTTATCGACGAGAAACTTTTCACGAAATAAAGTGTTGTTTTATTTGCGCCTTGAAGGCGTACTAGCTATGGACTTCTGCCGTTTAGCAGAAACATACTCGATATAGACGTTGTAGTCCGAGTAATACAATCTGTTCCGCAGTACCATTCCGAATCTTTCACATGTGATATGGGTGTCGTCTTGTGATTGTGATTTCTAGGCGGTGATATTACAACGTCAGGTGGATGTGATGGTCGGTATTACTCGTGCGTTACCGACCTCAAGAAAATATCCTCTTTCACTTAGCGGCCGTACTTTTGGAATTCCCAGTCTCGGTTGTCCAGTGGACAGACTTGTCGTGCCTTGAGCCATCTTGAGATGCAGTGGAAGTGGAAAGCATGCTATACAGTATTAGTTAAGAGTATGAGATAGGTACTAGTTAATATAACTTACGTTACAGATGCCCCAGGCTACAGTGCACTCCTCACTGGCGGCGGAAGCTTGATTTGCTTGACATTCGATACATAAATCCATGATATGATTTCGGCAGATAGCGCAGTTGTCGACGACGATATCCCAGGCCCAGAGAGCCACGGCATTCCACTAGGTATTAGATATTAGCCCAAGTACACCACTAAATATTCTAGCTAGATTGTTCCTTACCTTCTTGACTTCAAAGCGCTTCTTCCCGTCATTCTTCCCGTCAGCGTCACCGCCCTTGCGGTCTTTCTTGACGACAGCCGATGTGCTGGGTGCGTCGGTCATGTCAACGTCAGCCATAACGCCTGTAGTAGTCCAAAGCTGTTGTAATATGAAGGTGTATTATCGTAATAGAACTAGACGTAGTATCGTTGATTGGATTAGATCGTGTTAGACTGCGGGTTCGTTGGATTATGGATTATGAAGTATGGATAAATGTCAAAGTTGAGGTTGCCTTATGGATCCACCAGTGCTTTTTGTAGTGAGTATAGCAGACAAAACGGCAAATACGACTAAGGCTTTGTTTTTTTCTTTGTTCCTACTTCAATGCGCGATTGTAAGGCAAAGTGAAGGTAGAAAGTCCTTGGAGCCTTCAAGGTTGCGGGATAGCTGGAAGCGCACAAGGTAAGAGGTAGCGGCAGCTGTGCAAATGCCCCTCCAATTACTTAGGTACCTTGTATACCTTATGTACCTTCATAGGTGATGACCAACGGAATACATAGATACTTTAAAGCTACTTAAATTCCAGGTGAATTCTCTCGAGACTTGGAGTATTGATAAGGTAGATTAACATTACGCTAAGCTCCTACCAATAAAATACGGCCATGCTCCGCTAGGTAGGTCCTTACATCAGTAAGGTGCGTACCTAGATTAGGTACCTATGTATAAGGTACTTATCGGTGCGACCTTGCGTGCCTGACCGAGGGATTTGGAGATACCTATGCCTGACTGCCTGCCCAGCCTGCCTAACAGGTCCTTATTGATTATATAATACACGTAATAAGATACCCTGTAACTACCTACCTAATAAAGTTTTCGGTCCTAAGCCGAAAATATACTGTGTACAGCCACATCATGTGTCACGTTATGTCGTACCCAACTCCGATTCCTGTTTTGTAACTGGATGGCCATCGCCGCCGACGACTCCACCAGTCACTGAAGTGTTTTCCCTGCGAAAAGACGATCCAATTCCAATCTCTCTCTCAATCAACAATCAAACACAAATATGTACAGAAACGTTGAAAATCTCACAAGCCACAGCCTACGGATGTCACATTTTCCATCAAGAAGAACAATTTTCTCATCAACAATACGCCGACCTCCTGTTTAATCTAAATAGATCGCGAAAGAAGTAGCCAGACAGATTACTTCACTTCCCCTTTGCTTCCCATCTTCGTTGTCTCCACCCCGCATTACGTCGTCGCACTGACTCTAATCTCCTGGAACCCGCGAAGTAAACCAACTCGCCTTTGGAGTCTCTCGAAACTTTATACTACCATCATCACTATTCCTTTTTCGAAATACATGCCTCCGAAGCATGCAAGAAGGACTACAGCAAAAGCAGACACCTAACCGTCGCCGTCAGGGCGGTCGGAGTCGCAACACACCCAAACAGACGACCTATGCTTCTGAGAATGATGTTCCCAGATACAGATCTAGCCACGATGGCAACCCTACCACACCCGTCTCAGAAGCAGTCGAGGCGCTGCGTGCCAGTTCGACAAGTCAAAAACAGCGCAGCAAAAAGAAGAAGAATAACAACAACAAACAGACTAACGCGAACGATGGAGCTGTTTCGCCGGGCCGAAACAACTCAGACCGTCCAAGTCCCTCGGCTCCTATATTCGCAGGCTCCACATTTCATGCCTCGCCTGCGCCGTCAGCGCTACCAATCCCAAGCTTCCTCAATAGGTCGGAGCCCGATTCCCCAGGAATGAAAGCCTCTTCGAGCCCAGAGCAAGAACTTTCTTGCACGACGTCCGATTCGGATGAGGCCAGCTCTCCCAGTCCGATCACGCGGGCCACCGAGTCGCCCTTGGAGCTCTTCTTCCGTGCCGACCGAGCCGAGAGAGAGAAGGCTAGAGCACGCCGAGCTAGTTCTTTTCACGCTGCTGCAATTAATATGGGTTCGATCTCACCATCTCACCAATCTCCAAAAGGATTTCATACGTACCCCTTAGGAACGACACCTAACCAGACGCGCCGCCCAAATTATCAAAAGCGTGCTACCGTCTTTGGTATCTCCGTAGATGAGTTAGATGGAAATCCTGGTGAACCCGTTGGGCCAGCCTTTTCCACACCCTACCAAGAGCGCATGCGAGCTGCTCGATCAAACCAATCATCTGCACGGTCTACCAACAAAGTACTTCAAAGCCAGGACATTAATCATTACGACGATCTCAAGCGTTATCTCTTTACGGGTCGGTTAGATGGTAATGAGGAACCATCACAGCAATTGCCAGGCCCATCAAATCAAGTTGATCAACATCATTCTCCGCAACATCACAAGCCTTCTGAACGAATTCGGCCTTCTCAGGGCCAATCTCCACAATCCCCACCACGTCATTTACCTCGCGGCATGTTTCCCATGTCAGTTTTGACGGCTAGCGCGCAGAACGGGCAACCCACAGCTCCGCCCGTAGATGCGCAACTCACGTCCTATCGCCCCGACGAGGTTACTACAATGGAAGATGAACTGCGTCGGATACTTAAACTTAATTCGGGTCATGCCCTATCGTTACATTAACCGACTTTACTTTCCTCTGTAAGCTTGTAGGCTGAGACTCTCGAATCGGTGTTATAGGCGTTGGTAAACGGATACTGGATCTTCGCTAGCATCAATTCGGCTATGGCCATTCTTCACATCATCTTCCTTTATTTCTATGTTTTACAATCACTCATCATCACATATTCTTTTCCTTTTTTTTTCTTGTTAAGGACGGCGGTGTTAACCCAGTTATGGTACATAGGGATAGGCATGGTCGTGTATTTCCGACATCTAGACTTCATACAGGAAGACGGTCTAGGGAAATGCATTATCAGTCTTTTTTTCTTCCCTGTTCACTTTATTTTCTATCACTTTCATCAATCAACAATGTATTACGGCATATGAGGCCTGAGGAAGGTTCGGTATAGCCTGAGATAATAGCTGGTGCATCGGCGATTTATGTCTTGAACTTTCGGAAACCTGTCCTCGTTAGTGGGTTGGAGTCTCGGGACTCGCCCTACTCATCGGAATTGGCGTCAGATCTTGGGTTCAGATTCTAGACGGATGGGGATCAGATCCGGTGCACGGAGGTCGTATGGAAACTCGGTACGAAGGAATGCTCAACTTCGGACGGTTTGTTATCTCGTCATCACTTACGAGATGATGATTCGAAACGGCAGTGGCTTCTAGAGGTTAAACTTAGGAATGTTGTCTGGGCATCCATAGCGATGTGCCAGTACAAAATTATACAGGGGAAAAAATGGAAAACTCACAAAAAATTTCTGATGATATATCCAGGAGCCGGTCTTATAGCTTACTTCATAAGGTAAAGACTTTGGGCTATTCAATATAACAGACCTTCATGGTCGCAATATATCATCAGATATTCATGTTTTACACTCGTGATCGTATGTACCTGGTGTAAGTCTTGAAGGTCTGTCTGTTTACTTTTTAATACTAAAGCAATGCTCATGTTCAACTTTAATATGCCTAGTTCTTCACATATGAATTTATTTTTTAGTCAATCTAGCGTGAGCATAAACGAGTTTCTTAAGACCAAGATTTGGTGTAAATTTGGGTTATTAGGTACTTTTATTCTACTCTTATTTTGACGTCCTACATGTACCAATTGATGCTCTCAAGGGTCCGCTATACCTACCTAACCTAAGTACCTGCGTATGTACCTATTCAGGCTATCAGGGCTATCGGGCAATTAGTCTTTGAAGTGACATCATTTAGCTAATAGCTTTATTGCACGTGCTCTCGCGCTTAGCTAATGTTTCTAGCGCGTTTGATTCCAAGTTCACGGTTCCAACGCGGTTCCTAGCAAAGCTTCCATTACCCCACATAGGTAATGAATTCGTCTTGCTCTCATCATTGGAATGTTTCTTATGTCTTAAAATGGACGGACTTGATGCTTTTGGAGGTGATGAGGATGCTGCTTTGCGCTACGCGATAGCTTTATCGTTGCAAGATACCGGTAATTCATCGTCAAAAAACCCCATTGAAATCGAATCCGACGGAGATGATGATCTTGACAAAGGCCCAAAATACCCCTCTGTTGCAAAGAAGACTGAGAATCAACAAGGACATCACGAATCACAATCTGTCCCATTACCTGAAATGTCATCAATCCCTCAGCAATCTACCCCCAAGAACCCAAGTAGCTTTACAACTCTAGGATTGGATAGGAAGAAGATGGAAGAGGAACGACTAGCGAGGTTAGGGAAGCGAAAAGCCCCTGATTCAGAGCCTGAGTCTCAAAATCGCAGACAAAGACAAAAACTCGATACAGAATCTACAGTTACAGCTAATCCTGCTAAGAGTGAACTTCATCTTCCATATCCAAAGGGCATCGTGAAGAAGACGTGGGCGAAGGGCTTTCCTCGCAAAGACGATATCAAAATTGAGGAAGTTTTACAAGAGGATGAACTTGAACTCGCTGTGATTAGCTCGTTTCAGTGGGATGAGAGGTGGATGCTATCCAAAATTGACTACAGAAAGACCAAAATCGTCTGCATTGCTTTTGCTACAAACGAAGCGCAGGTATAATTCCAGATTTACTGATCCATCTTTTCAATTATAGATAACTAAGCTAACGAGTTGTTGTAATGCTGTAGCAAGAGGAAATGAAGGCCAACATACCCCCTGGGACGGCCATCAAATTTTGTTTCCCGCCCATGATGCCATCGGGAAACATGCACTCAAAGTTGCAGTTGTTGAAGTACCCTAGATACTTGCGAGTGGTCGTGCCAAGCGGTAATTTGGTCCCCTATGACGTGAGTTGATACTATTTCTCCCAGTAGCGTATTATATCATTGACGAGTACGAACATGTAGTGGGGTGAGACAGGGGTTATTGAGAACATGGTCTTTCTTATCGATCTTCCTCGACTAGGAGATCCTGGATCACGGTTATCTAGTAAGCTTGGCTTATTTGGTGAAGAGCTCTGCTATTTCCTTCGAGCTCAGGGCCTAGAGGAGAGCTTAGTGAGCAGTCTGAAAAACTACGACTTTTCAGAAGCGGATCGTTACAGATTCGTCCACACAATGTAAGAGCCTAATAAGACCACCTTTTCTTACCATGCACGGTCTTTACGACTAACTCAAGGCAGCGGAGGGTCGCATGTGGATGACAAGTGGAAGCAAACAGGTCAGCTCTATTCTATAAACATTCAAATATCTTTACGCTAACTTCTTCATAGGATATTGCGGGCTTGGTCGAGCCGTAACGTCGCTTGGCCTCAACACTACCGAAGACATCGAAATCGACTTCCTAGCGTCGTCGCTCGGGTCCCTAAAAATGGATTTAATATCAGCAATATATTATTCTGCCCAAGGTAAGCCCTCACCCTCGCTATATCCTCCCGCTCCCTCGTTTTATCTTGTTACTAACGAGATAGGCGACGATGGTATGAAAGAATACGGGATAAGAAATGCGCAAGGCAGAAAAAGTAAAGCCCCGATGCAAGCCAAACCAGACTTAAAGAATAAGTTTCGAATCTACTTCCCGTCTTGCGAAACTGTGGTGCAAAGTCGGGGCGGCAAGAACGTGAGTATAAGTTTTTAACTAGAACTCAAGAGCTTCTGGAACGCAACACTGACTAATAATCCTCTAGGCTGCAGGCACCATCTGTGTTCAGTCCAAATGGTGGGATTCGGCAACGTTTCCTCGTGAACTAATTCATGATTGCAAAAGCGTTAGATCAGGCCTTCTTATCCATAGCAAGCTCATGCTGGTCCGCCACTCTAATTCAGGCAAGTCCAAAGCTGCATTCGCCTACGTCGGGAGCGCAAATTTATCAGAGAGCGCCTGGTAAGTTAATAGTAACGTAATTTAAAGATATTGACTAATGCAAAATTTTAATGTATAGGGGGCGCCTAGCAAAAGAAAGGGGAACCAGCAATCCCAAGTTAACCTGTCGCAACTGGGAGTGCGGAGTCATCGGTAAGTTTATATATCAAAGTGCCTCATATTCCACTTCATTCATCTTTGAGCTTCTTTAGGAAATATGGGTTATACATGGAGTCTTATGATACATTATTACTATTAAGACCTTGTGTGAAGGGCGTTTGTTGACTTCCGATTCCATAGTTCCTATTTCGCCTCAAGATCCAAGCGAAAACGGGTCTCGACCTTCCAGCGTGTCCGATTTTAATAGCACTATCCCAGTACCGATGAACATTCCCGGCGAGGCGTACGGTGACATAAAGTCGAAACCTCCTTGGCTCTTCCTTGAAAATTAGTCCCCTGGTCAGTTGAACTAGACTCGACTACCCGTCTTATTACTATGCCGAAAGGTAAATAGTGTGCAACCGGCGGGCTAGTTTTCTTTTATTGGCGGTGAACGGGCCGGGTATTATCCTAATGCCGTGATCGAAGTGCGGATCGCGGGTGATCTGCACTAGGTTAGTTACCTTGTAAGTATCTTCAGCTCAGGTGATAAAGGTGATCACTTTACTAACAGCACTAGGCTCAGTTCTGAAAACGTTATTCGTCTCGAGATGCACCCTGAATATTCACAAGCATACGACTTCTAGTCAGTTATTTGTCGTCCTGTCACCATTCTCTAGTTGGACGCACATGACACGAGTCCTTTTTATTTTATATTCGGCGATATCAAGTTATAAATGTAGATCCGCGACAATGGCATACGGAATGACCCAAGAAGCCCATCAGAGCCATTCTAGATCCTCGAGTACCTATTAGACTACCCACCTACCGATATTGAATCGGTTTTACTTACATTTCGGATGGGATTGTTTGAGGGGTTTAGGAGGAGGAAGCGCAGGGTACTACCATGTCGCGCCAGCATCATTAAGGTTTATGGTATTCGTCGGTGTCCTGACTGCTGCTTAGGTCGGCATGGTTAATCCACTGGACCGTAGTCGTTCCATGCAGATTAAAAGGCTCTCACCATCCCCTATGGATTTGGGTACATATCAGATTGGTGACCAGCTATTCCCACTAGGAATAATTTTCGCAGATACGTTATCGACAATGGCTATTCCCTCAGTCATTCTTTAATTGGTCTACCGACCTCTTGGTTAGTTTAGAATTAGGCAAGGATAAAGTTTTCAGTTTTTAGGTCTTGTACCTGCATTCGAGAGGCATTGACGACCTAACAGTGAGTTGTCGAGCGAGATACCAATAGGGCTAAAAGGAATCGGGCCTAGGCTCACTCAACAGCACAAGTGGCGAATGTAGGATAGAAACGAAATGATTCAGGAGTCATACGGCAAATATTAAGGATTACTTGGGCAGGTTTAGCATATTCCGTTTTTTAGATGTCGGTATAAACATGTATTCTCTTCGCAAAATATGAAATAATTAAAAGCGAGACACTCCGAAGTAGAAAGGAGGCGAGAAATATTAACTGTTAATGCTCAACGCCACCTACGAGATACTCCATTGTATCTATGATTGGTACCTTAGGTACCTATTTATCCTCCTATCCATACCTTAACTATATAACTCATCACAGCTTCTAGCATCAATAGAACATTTTAAAACATAACATCGCCTATCAACCCAGGGCAGCGTAAGACAGCGACTTACCACCTACACATTTTGTGCATACCAATTTTAGCAACTTAGAATAATGAGAGCTTGTATTGTAATTCCTAAGTACATGAAATCACTTCCTAGTTACTTGGTTCTATAGAGGTTTAGTCTGTTAATAAGGTTTGTTCCGTTGCCTTCGTTAATAGGGGCCACCTAGTAAGAGAGCTAGAGTAGGTCTGGGCCCCTTCGTCACCACGGTGTATGGGTCATTGAATAATACCCCATTTCATCAACTATTATCCCTAAGATAGATACGCTATATAATGTTCCATTAGAGGTCTTCGATTTCCCTAATAACCCTGTTAATATTTGTTCTTAGGCACTCTCCTAATACCAGCGACTTTTCTGAGCAAACGATTAGAAATTAAGACAGCATCCTTAGGGTTATCTCCTTGCAGTACACCTAAGGCAAAGCTTGAACCTTAAAGGTTCCTATTTCTGGATAGCTAGCCTAGCTTAGCACTAACAAACCCCCATTATGTCAAGAGTCGTCCCATCGATCTAGCTTAGCTATATACTAAGGACTGCCTTAAAGCTAAAAAATTTCCCAGGTCTCGTAAAATTCATAATGGTAAAGCCTTAGACGTCTGTTAGGGCTGACATGACCAAGTTACAATCAAGCCCAGACTTACGAAACATTACATAGGAAATTACAGGGATATGACTATGAGAATTTAGGTTGAGCCATTAATGACGGGCCTGTGGTAGTTATACGCAACTTGAAAGGAGGGTATCAAGTAGCGAACAGCCCACTACAGGTACCCTTGGTTTATTAGCCAGCAGCCTAAGTACAAATTTGCTATTATAAGGATAACATGACTTATATCTGCCTATCTATATGAAGCAATAATCCAATCCCGGCTGGTAGGATACGCAATATTCACTTTAACTAATACAGGTACAATTGATACGCGTGGCATAAAAATTCATACTATTCTCCAAGAGATGGCCCGTTTCAAGCTTATCATAATCGAGTCTATTCTTCCATAGATCATTAAAACTTCTCGCGGGAGGAATGATATTAGACGAAACAAGCATTCCTAGTTAATAACAGCGTCAGTATTTTTGTTCTATACATTCCCTAAAACTATTTTGAAAATCGCGGGTATTAAATCTATTATACATCCTTGTCGGTATATGGCCAGTTGCAACTAATCCGGACCAAAGATGCCGTTGCAATGCCAATTGGCTGGCCTTGGGATTTGAAATCATCCTCTGAGCAGTCACTTAACTATGTAGAAGATATACCATTAGAAATCCATCATCCCTTCGTCACATTGTATCAAATGTCATAGTTATTAATGCCGATAAGGGGCGGAGGGTATGACTTACCTACCTGAGTATTCACAACTAAACCGTTGCCACTCCGAGCCTTGGGGCCTCATGTAATTGGTAGTTCTTCTTATGATATATTAAAGCATAGTGCCTGTAGCTCCCCCTTGAAACATATCTAGTAAACATAATAGTAAATACTAAATAGATGGAAAGAGAGGTATGTTTTTTATACATCAATGAAACACCATAATTCCGAATAACGACAATAATAATGATACCGAGGATGATGGCTATTACATATGCTATGAATAGGGGCGACGGCATAATACGCAATTAGGATATCTCTGAAGGAAAGGAATAGCATGTGATCATCCCAAGTTCGAGTCTTACTTCGGACTACCTTAGGGATACCGAGCCTACCTAGGTACCTATCACATTTACTTCACTTTTAGCTTGACGTACTCTCTCCACTCCTTTAACATATTGCTCGGCCCGCGATTATACAAAATTATCCGGGGCCGCAAAGTACCATCCATGATCCCAAAGTATTACCAAGGTTAGGTGATCGACTAAACCGTGCATCAAAAACAACCCACTACGGAATTCCCGCACACCCGCGGCAGGGTTATTGCAGACAAGAAAGGAAATCCGAGAAGAATAGTGAAGTACCTCTAATTAGCGTAGTAAAAATATTCATATAGTGGTGGTGATGCTGATGGTGGTGTAGAAATACTAAAGGCGATAGGATACATAATCCCTAACCCCTAATACGATAGTTAGATCCAATATTTCACTCTCTCTGATCTATTAGTGCATCCGGGTATGATTTCCATTTAGTGCCCGCGTTTAAGTACTTATTTTGTATATAGTAAAGTGGTTAGATCTTGGAGACGACATCAGGCGAGGGAGGGTAGGTGGCTAGGAGGACCACGCTAGGATGAATGACAACAGAAATGATGAGAAATTGGGGGAGGACATTCGAAGGCGAAAGAAGTCTTGACTTTCATATGGTATTTTTTGATAAGAAATGGATAATACAAATATTGAATCCTTGTGAAAGTAAAAAAACAAAATACGTAGAATGGTAGAAGTACATATGAATTGTCACAGCGGTACCTAAGTTTCCAGCTAAGAAAAGGCAAGCGCTATGTGATCTTTTCTCGTCCCTCTGACCAATCTATGCATACATAGGTAGGTACCTAATATGCAAGCATCGACTACCTGAACCGAACTCTTTCCACTAATTGGTTATTGCTTACTTGATCGTGTTGTTGTTAATAGGTAGTTAGGTACTAAAAGTAAGAACCCTCTGACCGTCCTTAGTAAAAAGCGTCTCGCCTTCCTCAAATGAACCTTTTGACTATTACTGTCAAAGCAAGAACTATCCAATCTCTTAACGATTATCCTAAAAATTAACCATTATAGGTATTAAATACCAATTAAAAGTAGCTGACTTCCACCTTCGTATATTCTCCTATCCTTTTCTAAATCCTTCCTTCCGTACCGTCCTCTATTCATCCTCATGCTCTCCTACACTACATATAGTGTTCCTTCCAAAACAATCAATTTATTTAGTTTCGGACATCACATCACGTCACTCTATTTTATTACTGCAACACCGACGTCGGCCAAGATACCAGTCGCGTTACAAGTGAAATTTCACATGTTGTGATTCCACCTTCTTAATTCTAGGTGCACATAGAAATTACAGCATAGTGAACATCTAGAAAGGTTCAACTTATATCTTCATTATCCTGATTCCAGGTATTAGCATCAAACAATTCCCAATTCGACGACAAAGTTCACAGCCTGAACTCAGTGTCTTTTGACGCCACATTTGACCCTGAAATTTCATTCGACCTTCAAATATCACAACCTGATACCGTTGTCGATTTTAAGGGTTTACTGCAGCACCGTTATCCTTCTTTACTATCGTAAAGTCTGATATCGCAGTCCAGATCCTGGGAACGCCTCAATACAAAGACGTGGCTTAGCCGATATAGCACCTAGAGGCCATCGGTTGAGGACACAGACTGGGAAAGTTGTGCCACAGCGCGGCGATTCGGAGTCCGTTTCTAAATCCTCTGAGCTTCTGAAAGTTTAAAGAAGTCGGTGCCGCCACTCGGACCACCACTTGAGCTCACCTACTTAGCTACCCACAGGCTGGGAGGGGTCATATATAGCCTCTGGTGCGGCAGCCACGAACCCAATCGTGAGTCCGTTCCTGTTAGTCCGTGACAGATCTCTCAGACATTCCCTACTGTCA